>NC_073261.2:72175000-73425000 GCF_029289425.2 Pan paniscus | reverse complement strand
ATATTTACATTATGTATATCTAATAATCACATTGTACAACTTAAATGTATACAATTTTTATTTGTCAATCATACTTCAATGAAGCTGGAGAAAAAGATAAAAGGAAAGGGCAAATGCTACAAAAAATAATAAAAGACAGGACCAATAAAAACAGAAACCTGGAATTATCCCAATCAGATGCAGCAGAGGATGGAAGCCAGAACTGGATGGTCAGTGAGATAATTGATTAACAATCTGTAGAACAGCTGCAACAATTTCCTACTTTCAGTGCTGCAGGCTCTGATGTTCTCCATCCAGCTAAACTCACAAGAATAGTCTGGGGACTAATAGTGAATCTGCTATTGGACATTCCCAACGTAAGTATCCCCTGGAGCTAAGGGGTGTCTCAAATTGAGAAAGCTAATTATTATCTCATACTCAAAGAGAAAGACAGGCTGATCACATGTTCCCACCCTGTACTTTCACATAAGCTCAAAATTCTATCAGAATTTGAATTTTCTGCTAGGGAAGCAGAGAATATTCACTGGTGATGAATAAAAACATATTCCAGAAAAATATACCACTCTTACAAGAACCTTGCACTATAAACAGATGACTAAGATTTTCCATGAAAAGCTTAAGACAACAGCATAAAAGAAAGACACTGGAATGAAAACAAGACCAAAACTAACTTTCAAAAAAGAGAATACAAGTAGGAAAACACATACATTTTAAAATAATTACAATTAGTGTCCTCAGGAACATACGTAAAACAAGAGCAGGCTGTTATGAAAGAAAAGTAAAGTTATTGGAGATTAAAAATGGTATTCCATAAAAGAGAATAATAATGAATCCAAAGGATAAGTGGTAAGATTGACTCAGCTGAAGACAAAAGGACAGCACTAGAAATCTAGAGATATTTTCAAAATTCTATTCAAAAACACAAAGACATGATTGCTTTGAAAGCAGTTAAGAAGCATGGATGATATACACAGGAAATACAATCCAATGCCAATTCAAAAGGAAAGAAAAAAGAAGAAAAAGGGAAAAGCTCTCACCTGCATGAGTCTAGTCCTATATTTTTTCCTGCTACAAGATAATTAATCATGGAGGTGTACATGTCCTTCAGAGAAAACCCACTTGCCTCTCTCACATATAAATATACCTTCAAGATGTGATCTGATCCCCTGACTTAATCACATTAAGCAACAGTATATTTTCCCAAATCTGGCTTATTTCAAGAATGTAATCTATTCATATTTATTGCCATCACTATTACATTGGTTTTATTTCAGCCATATTAGTGAATTAAACATAGCTGTATATAAAATAGAGACAAAAGACATATGATGATGTAAATACACTAGAAGTTTATGCATCTTGTGCTAACGGTTTGCATGGGTGTCCCCTCCAAAATTCATGTTGAAACTTAATCCTCACCGTAGTGACAGTGGGCAAGTTGGGAATACTTATGTTTGGGCAAGTGATTAAGTGATGAGGGCTCTTCCCTTAAGAAAGGATTCATCCCTTATAAAAGAGCCTTTTGAGAGTTTTCCCCTTTCTGCTCTTCCGTCTTCCACCATGTGGGGATAGAGCATTCCTCCCTTCTGGAGGATGCAGCAACAAGACACCATCTTAAAAGCAGAGAACGGACCTCCCCAGACACCAGTGTCAGTGCCTTGATCTTGGACTTACCAGCTTCCATAACTGTGAGAAAATAAGTTTCTAGCATTTATAAATTAACTAATTGTGGTATTTTGTTATAGCAGTACAAATGAACTAAGACATTATGTAATAGTCTAGAGTGGTACAGAGTAGCAAGGAGCAGAAGGCTGCTCCATACAATCATTGAAGGACTCACATGAATAGAGGCCACCTTCAGTGAATCAAGTCCAAGTTCATGATAGTCATCTTCACCCAGTCTGAGGAAACAAAAAGCATCCAGGAGTTGCCATGAGGGAACTTTAGAGATCAGTCCTGGAAATGACACATACCACTGTTTCTTATGCCCTCATGGCTAAAAGTCACATGACTACAGCTAATAGCACAAAAAGATAGGCCTAGATTTTGGTTAGATTCTAGCACAGCCATCTTACTTTTCAATGTCTTCATATTTTGTTTCTTTTATTGCTGTTGTTGTTGCTGTTGTTTGCAGTTTTTTGTTTGTTTGTTTTGGGGGAGGTTGTTTTAACTTTTAAGTTCAGGGGTATAAATGCAGGTTTGTTACATAGGTAAACTTGTGTCATGGGGGTTTGATACACAAATTATTTCATCACTCAGGTATTAAGTCTAGTATTCATTAATTGTTTTTCCTGATCCTCTCCCTCCTTTAACTCTCTGCCTTCCAAAAGTCCCCAGGGTGTGTTGTTCCCCTCTATGTGTCCATGTGTTCTCATCATTTAGCTCCCACTTATAAGTGAGAACATGTGGTATTTGGTTTTCTGTTCCTGTGTTAGTTTGCTACGGATAATGGCCTCCAGCTCCATCTATGTCCCTGCAAAGGACATGATCTCATTATTTTTTATGGCTGCATAGTATTTCATGTGCATATGTAACACATTTTCTTTGTCCAGTCTATTATTGATGGGCATTTAGGTTGATTCCATGTCTTTTCTATTGTGAATACTGCTGCAATGAACATATGTGTGCATGTGTCTTTATAATTGAAAAATTTATATTCCTTTGGGTATATATCCGTTAATGGGATTTCTGGGTCAAATGGAATTTCTGTCTTTAGGTCTTTGAGGAATTACCACACTGTCTTCCACAGTGGCTGAACTAATTTACACTCCCACCAACAGTGTAAAAGCATTCCTTTGTCTCCACTACCTCACCAGCATCTGTTATTTTTTGACTTTTTAATAACAGCCATTCTGACTGGTGTTAGATGGTATCTCACTGTGGTTTTGATTTGCATTTCTCTAATTATTGGTGAATTTGAGCTTTTTTTCATGATTGCTGGCCATAAATATGTCTTCTTTTGAGAAGTGTCTGTTCATGTCTTTGCCCACTTTTTAATGAGGTTGTTTGTTTTTCTTGTAAATTTGTTTCAGTTCCTTATAGATGCTGGATAGTAGACCTTTGTCAGATGTATAGTTTGCAAAATTTTTCTCCCATTCTGTAGGTTGTCTATTTACTCTGTTGACAGTTTCTTCTGTTGTGCAGAAGCTTTTTAGTTTAATTAGGTCCCATTTGCCAATTTTTGCTTTTGCTGCAATTGCTTTTGGCATCTTCATCATGAAATCTTTGCCTGTGTCTATATCCTTAATGGTATTGCCTAGGTTGTCTTCCAGGATTTGTATAGGTTGGGGTTTTACATTTGTCGTTAATCCATCTTAAAACAGACATATAGACCAATGGAACAGAATAGAGAACCCAGAAATAAGACCACACACCTACAATTATCTGACCTTCAACAAATCTGACAAAAACAAGCAATGGGGAAAGGATTCCCCATTCAATAAATGGTGCTGGGATAACTGGCTAGCCATATGCAGGGCACATTTTGTTTCTTTTTTCTTTACTATTGCTTATGTTCATTGTATATTATTTGCTTTTTATCTTGTCCTACATTAGGTATTTCAATTTTATTTATATTCTACTAACGATTATACTCAAATTTATAGCAAACATGTGAAAATATAGTTTCATATTAATATTAAAAAATAATGTGAACATACAGCCTTTTTCATTTGTAACAAGATTAACAGACATTTAATTATTTTATCCTCTTCTCAATTTTCTTTTAATTTCTCAATTTTCTAGCTTTAAATTATTATTTAATAATATCTCTATTGTTAAATCCCTGCCTAACAATTGAACTTAATTTCATAGCTCATTGTTTATTATTTCTTGTATCTTATTTTTTCACTATCACTCAGTCTTCTGTTTCCTACAGTACCTTTATAAGTAATTTAATTTTCAATATGACTAGTGGGTGATACATTTCTAGATGGCTATATGTTCAAAAATGTCTATTTTTTTCTCATATAGGTAGGATATTTGTACTGTCTTTGTAATACTAAATCCAAAATTCTTTCTCTGAAGTGAGGGTATCAGAGCAGTCATAGGGGCAAAATGCCAGCTGACAATTGTCCCATCAGAGTAGAAAACTCATGGGCTCCCCAATAGTGGAGACTGCCCCATGCCAATGATGCACTGGGAAAATGAGGACCTTTTGAGACATACCTAAGTTTTTTCCTGTGATACATGCTTAGAAGTAACTAAAAAAGAATTCAGGTGCTAATATCAGATATATAATCCAATAATGGGGTTCGTGCCTTCCTTGTTTGCCTTTAAAATGGAAATAAAAGCTCATTTTTAAAATCATAAACAGCGAAAAGCATAGAGTATATACTAAATAATTATAATACAATAATGACAACCATTCATAATCTTTATTGAGCACCTACTACCTGTCAGATCCTGTAGGAGGGCTTTCACATACACTATTTCTAAGATAACAGTTCAGCAAGGTCTGATGATTACTTCTATTTTACATGTGAGAAAACAGACTTATTGAGATTCTCTTGCTCGAAGTCACACTACCAAATGGGATTCTAAACTAGCTCTATATAACTCAAATTCAATGCTTTTTCCTATAGATTACTTGTCTTATTTTAAATCTAAGATATTATTTTAATTTTACCTCTTTCAAAACAGATTTTGACTGCTTTATAAGTTTACTGTTGAATGTGCTGATAACATTCTGAGTACTTAAAATGCAGTTCATCTGAATGTATTGGAAATGTAAAATACACAGGGATTTAAAAGGTAATATTGTAAAATAATGTAAAATGTCTCATAACTAAATATTATACGGATTACTTGTTGAAATTATAATATTTGTGATATATTGATATAAATTAAATATATTATTAAAATCATCTTACTAGTTTTACTTTTTTAAATACTGTTACTAGAAAATTTAAAATTATATATATGGCTCAAATTGTACTTCTATATGATAATGCTGCTTTATAAAGAGCTAAATTTAAAAAAAATATGGATTAACTACTGGACAACCTAGTTGGTTAATAGCTATGGTAATTTAATGATTAATCCATTTATTCATTAATTCTCTTAACAAATATTTATCAAGTACCCATTTGTGGCTAAGCCTTGTCTGAGGTCCTGAAAATAGATCAGGAGAGAAAAGCAAGAAAAAAAAAAAAAAAAAAACTCTGACCTTATGGAGTTTACATTCAAGCTGCAAGTTAGTTCTGCCAATGGGTTCTTACCATTCCTTTCTCATCTGCTAAAATATGGTCCAACATCATCTTTTCTATGATTCCTGAAATTAAGAGTTCTAAAACTTAAAGTCATGAATTAATTTAGGATAGAACATATAGGTAAAATAGGTACATGAACTAGAAATACGGCGAAAAATATTTGTTTAAAGAATCAGGCATTTGGTCTTGTAGTTGCCAAACTGCAGTCACTAAAACTTGTTCTTTCGGTGGTTTAGTAAGCCAGTGGCTTACTTAAAGGGGTGCTGCTGTGCAGTGAAGATCACTATTTTATTTTTTTTTTAGCAAACAATTACTCTACATCATTTCAGAAATGTCTCAATGTTAAAACCTCTTAGGGTGCTTAATAATTACTTATTAGGTACAGACTATAAAAGACATTTTCCTTCTGGGCAAACCAGAATAAAGGTTTACAACCCTATGAAAGAATATTTGATGGATTACCTCAAAATCCTTACATATGGACAGGCTTCCAGCTTTTTCTTTTTCTTCTTTTTATTTTAACAAATATATTTCAGGCACTGTGCTGGTGTGCTTGTTTTCATATGCTATTGCAATTATTCCACTTAACTAATGAGAAAATTGATGGTCCCAGAAATTAAACATAGTATCCTAATTTTACATGATGATAGCACAGATATACAATTCAAAACTACACTTGCATGTTTCTTGCCTTGTTTAATTTTTTCTTTTCTTTCCAACCCTAACCCTAACCGTTTCTCTGTTTTGAGTATTCCATGTTTGTTTGCTTGGTTTAAGCTAATTCCAAAAGTTTCACATATTCAGATGGTATAATCTGTTTCACTACTTACTATTCATTTAACTCCCCTCTTCTTTAATTTCTATACATTTTGACCCTGACAATCTCCTTGTCTGCAGGTTCAAACCCATCTAATTACTCTTTTAATCTCCAAACACCTGAAACATTCTTCTACCTTTCATTTTCAGTATCTCTTACAGGCATGACAATGCCCCAAATTATTTCTTCCATTCCAACATTCTTTAAACTACTATTCTACCCTCTCTCTCAGACTCAGGCTGCAAAGGTACCTACTTCTCCTCTTTCTCTGTCTCCCATCTCAGCTTTTTATTATGTAGATCAATTTAACCTCTTTCTTTCTATTTCCCTATTTTTCAGGACAAAGATTCTGCAGAACTTAGGAAAAGTCCAGAAAGAAGACCCAGTGATAAAGAATATCTTCTGTCCAAGAAAGGGCATAAAATGAAAAGAGAAAAGGGGGTAAAATTTTAACCACTTGTAATCCAAAACCTTATCTTTCATCTGTCAAGGGACATTAGATAACACCAGGACCACCACTGCTACTTCAGTCCTTTTCCTAAACCATAAGTTTGTAATTGGTAATCTAAGACCTGTCAATTAACTATCTGTGTACCTGGATTTTTGTATCAAAGCTCCACTCCCCAGTGAGATATAGTGCTTTTTTATCTTGTGGGTTGGTTGCTTTCAGAATCATAACTAGAGGTTTAATAGCCTATTAGAATAACCAATGGCATATACCTCAGAACCCTGCAAGTGTGCTCATTTGACTATGCTCCACCCTGGCATTAGTTAGTATTAGTGCCTAGCTGTGCCTCTCAACTAACCTTGCAGTGAGCACTGCCAAACCTAGCCACTATTGCATTCAACAAATGTACCTCCATCAGTGCAGTGGCATGATCATGGCTCACTGCAGTCTCAAATTGCCAGACTGGCCTCAAGTGATCCTCTCACCTTGGCCTCCCAAATTGCTGGAATTACAGGCGTGAGTCACAATGCTGGCCTTTTCACTTTCTTTTCTAAGACTCTTTTTCATTAGGACAAATTCACACCTCACTTTTTCTTTTCTGCTCTAAGCTGTATCACTTGAAATAAAAAATGGTAAGTAATTTGTCGAAATACTGTCAGCTTTTTCATACAATGATTCAAACAACTTTTATGGTAAACGGGACTATGAATAGCAGAAAGTTAAAAGAAAAAAAAAACCTAAATTAGAGATCTATGGATAATTCCCCAATTAAATCAACTGCTTTGCAATATCCTTCACTTAACTTTCTAAAATAGGTGCCAGTAATGAATCCCAACTGAGCTTCATTTTTTTTATTTTGACTATATCCATGTAGTTATGTGATAAATGTCTGTATTAGTCTGTTCTCACACTGCTAATAAAGACATATCAAGAGTGAGTAACTTGTAAAGAAAAGAGATTTAATTGACTCACAGGTCTGCATGGCTGGGGAGGCCTCAGAAAACTTACAATCATGGTGGAAGAGGAAGCAAACACATCCTTCTTCACATGGTGGCAGGAAGGATAAGTGCCGAGAAAAAGACCCTTAGAAAACCATCAGATCTCCTGAGAACAGCAGCATGGGGGTAACTACCCCCATGATTCAATTACCTCCCACCAGGTCCCTCCCACAATATGTGGGGATTATGGAAACTACAATTCAAGATGAAATTTGGGTGAAGACACAGCCAAACCGTATCATTCCACCCCTGGTCTCTCCCAAATCTCATGTCCCCACATTTCAAAACACCATCATACTCTTCCAACAGTCCCCCAACGTCTTAACTCATTTCAGCATTAACTCAAAAGTTCAAGTCCAAAGTCTCATCTGAGACGAGGCAAGTCCCTTTTGTCTATTAGCCTGTAAAATCAAAAGCAAGTTAGTTACTTCTTAGATATAATGGGGGTACAGGCATTGGGTAAATAGACCTCTTCCAAATGGGAGAAATTGGCCAAAATGAAGGGGCTGCAGGCCCCATGCAAGTCCAAAATCCAATAGGACAGTCATTAAATCTCAAAGTTCCAAAATAGTATTTTTTTAACTCCATGCTCCAAATCCAGGTCATGCTGATGCAAAAGGCCCATGGCCTTGGGCCGCTCCACCCCGTGGCTTTGCAGGGTACAGCTGCCCTCCTGGCTGCTTTCATGGGCTAGCATTGAGTGTCTGTGGCTTTTCCAGGTGCTCGGTGCAAGCTGTCAGTGGATCTACCATTCTGGGGTCTGGAAGATGGTGGCCCTCTTCTCACAGCTCCATTAGGCAGTGCTCCAGTGGAGACTCTGTGTGGAGGCTCCCACCCCTCATTTCCCTTCCACACTGCCCTAACAGAGGTCTCCATGAGGGCTCCACCCCTGCAGCAAATTTTTTGCCTGGATATCCAGGCAGTTCCATGCATCCTCTGAAATCTAGGCAGAGATTCCCAAACCTCAATTCTTGATTTCTGTGCATTTACAGGCCCAACACCCTTGTAAGCCACCAAGGCTTGGGGCTTGCACCCTCTGAAGCAATGACCCAAGCTCTACATTGGTTCCTTTTAGCCACAGCCAGGATGCAGGGCCCCAAGTCCCAAGAATGCACAAAGAAGCAACGCCCTGGGCCCAGCCCAGGAAACCACTTTTTCCTCCTAGGCTTCCTGGCTTGTGATGGAAAGGGCTGCTGTGAAGACCTCTGACATGTCCTGGAACATTTTTCCCTTTGTCTTGGCTATTAACATTTGGCTCCTACTTCCTTATGCAAATTTCTGTAGTCAGCTTCAATTTCTCCTCAGAAAATGGATTTTTCTTTTCTATTGCATCATCAGGCTGTAATTTTTGTGAACTTTTATGCTCTGATTCCCTTTTAAAGATAAGTTTCAATTCCAAATGATATACTTGTGAATACATAAAGCTGAACATTTTTAACAGTACCCAGGTCACCTCTTGAACACTTTGCTGCTTAGAAATTTCTTCTGCCAGATGCCCTGAATTATCTCTACTAAGTCCAAAGTTCCACACATCTCTAGGGCAGGGACAAAATGCTGCCAGTCTCTTTTCTAAACCATACCAAGAGTCACCTTTGCCCCAGTTCCCAATAAGTTCCTAATCACCTGAGATCATGTCAACCTTGACTTTATTGTCCACATCACTCTCAGCATTTTGGTCAAAGCCATTCAGCAAGTCTCTAGGCAATTCCAAACTTTCCCACATCTTCCTGTCTTCTGAGCCCTCCAAGTCTCTAGGAAGTTCCAAACTTTCCCATATTTCTCTATCCTCTTCTGAGCCCTCCAAACTATTCCAACTTCTGCCTGTTACCCAGTTCCAAAGTTGCTTCCACATTTTCCGGTATCCTTACAGCAGCACCCCACTCTGCCGGTACCAATTTAATGTATTAGTTTGTTCTCACACTTCTAATAAAGACATACCCAAAACTCAGTAATTTATAAAGAAAATAGTTTTAATTGACTCACAGTTCCACATGCCTGGGAAGATGTAGGGCTCAGGAAACTTACAATCATGGCAGAAAGGAAAGCAAACATATCCTTCTTCACATGGTGGCAGGAAGGATAAGAACCAAGATAAAGGATAAAAAGCCTCTTATAAAACCATCAGATCTCATGAGAAATCACTCACTATCATGAGAACAGCAGCCTGGGGGTAACTGCTCCCATGATTCATTTACCTCCCCACTGAGTTCCTCCCACAACATGTGGGGATTATGGGAACTAAAATTAAAGATGAGATTTGGGTGGGGATATAGCCAAACAATATCAATGTCCAAAAGACTAGGAAAGGATAGGAAATGAGAAAGTAATCTATAATCTAGATGGTAATTATTTATTTCCTGTCTTTTCATATCTATATTTTGTTAATCAAATCCATCTAGCTCCTATGCCCAAACTACTATTAATTGCATATGTATTACATAAATTAATTTGAGCAAAATATCAAAATAATTGCTAGTTTTGTAATACAGAGTACTCGTTCTAAAATCTAGAAAAAAATTAATTCTTGTCCTGTTGCAGTGGCTCACACCTGTAATTCTAGTACTTTGGAAGGCCGAGGTGGGCAGATCACTTGAGGTCAGGAGTTCGAGACCAGCCTGGCCAACATGGTGAAACCCATCTTTACTAAAAATACAAAAATAGCTGGATGTGGTAGCGGGTGCCTGTAATCCCAGCTCCTAGGAGGCTGAGGCAGGAGAATCACTTGAACCTGGGAGGTGGAGGTTGCAGTGAGTCAAGACTGCACCACTGCACTCCAGCCTGGGTAGAAGAGTGAGATTCAGCCTCAAAAAAAAAAAAAAAAAAAAAAAAAGAAGTAATTCTTACTATTTTCTTCTTTCTCATAATCCTCCATCATCTCCATTTACATTTTGGCATTTGTGAACATTTTGTTTCCACTGAGACAACTGAGTTGCTGTTACTACATTTAGATGGATAGTTGTCAATGTTGTTTTGCAACAAAATAAACAAGAATTACTGATGTGTAGTCTAGGATATACTACCATATACATGTACACACATATGAAAGGCAAAAAGAAAAAAAAGAAGGTAGAAATAGAAAGAACTACTGAAAAATATGTGGCTTTTTTCATTGTTCCTTATTTTTGTAAAGTCATTCCCAGACAGGAAATACAAAATCCAGAGCTCAAGCCTTGCATGCAGAATCAGCAACCAATTGCAACCCTAGGATTCAGATCACTAGGCATCCTGTCACCAGCCACCTGCCTGAGCTGTGAAGGTCCTGGCAGGTTGTTTCCTCACTGTGGATGAGCCAGGATTTATGTGACCTTCACAAAATCAGACAAGGAGCTTACATGTCAGATAAAACGTCTAACCAAACTAACACAATGTTCAGTAGGCAAAAAAAATGTCCACAGACTATTAACCAACTAGAGACATTACCTTTATTGTCTCTTCTCAATTGTATCTCTCTCATTTAAATTAATGTCCACAATGCTTTTAAATAAGGCTCTAATATATAACTCTCCCTTGCAAAACACACACATAAATGCACGCCATTCTCTGTTGTCTCTATTTACACAACTTGTTAGAAGACAGAAATGCCCTTTTCTAAGTCATATGCTAAAATATATGGGTAAAAATGACAGATTATCTCTTTTTTTATTCAGTCAGGGAGTGAGTGAATATTTATTGAGTTCTGACTTTGTACAAGGTCTATGTTAAATAAATTAAGTACGTATGGAATAAGTTGTTGAATAAAAAGCATGACTTCCACTTTCTAAGATATTAAAATCAAATTAATACAAAAACAGAATCAAATCAAACCCACTGATATGTTAAAAAATACAGATAAACAAACAGGAGAAAAGTCAGCCATGAAGTTACCACCCAAGAAAATCATTATTGATAGTTTAGTAATTATCTTTCTACTTGCCTAACCCTCTGTGGTTCTGCTAGTGCCTTGCACGTATGTTCAATCATCTATTCTCAATGAGAAATATATTGTGAGCATCTTTCTGTATCAATAGGATAAATCTCCATATTTTTCCTAATAGCTTTGTAGCAAGCCATTTGATGAATGCCATGGAATTTATTTAAACAATCACTTTAGTGAACATGTAGGTGTCTCCAAGCTTCTGAAACAATACACAACACTAACATAAAAAATTACACACAGCTTTATGTATTTGCACAACAATATCATGAACATACATTTTTATCAGTCATGCATATTTTTAAACATTTACAAAGCTTTTAATCAATACATAATATATATGCAGAAATGTAAATATATCAAAGTGTATCGCTTGATTAATTTTCAGAGAGTAAACTCATGAATAGCATTCATTTCAAGAAACAGAATTTACCTATAATGCAAATCCCCCTAGAGCCCCTACCAGTCTTCATTTCCCCAGAAGGCAACCATTATATTGACATTATACTGATTAGAAAAAAAATATTTATATAAATTAAATGAGAGTAGGTTCTCTTGTACCAAGCTCCTCTGCAAAATATATCTATATTGTCATGCTTATTTGCATAATGACCATTCTCAATATTACACATTTTTAAAAATTTTGTGACATATCAAAATTTACTTACCCAATACATTTGGTAAACATTTAATGTAGTGAACAGTGGGAAATCTTCCAGTATGGGCTATTATGAATGGTGCTGCTGTGAACATTCTTGCACACGTCTTTTGTGAACATATATGCATGCACTTCTGATGGTTATATGTGGAATGTCTGGGTGATAGGGTATATACAGTCAGCTTTAGTAGATTCAGTCTGATGCAGTTTTCTATTGCTTTGTAACAAATTATCCCAAAATTAGTGGTTTAAAACAACAATATAAAACAGAAAAAGTCACATTTCTGAACCCTACAGGCAGGAAAAGTTATGACAGGAGCCATCAAGGGACCATTCTCACAGTCTCTGTGGGTCAGGAATCTGTGCACACCTCAGCAAAATAACACCAAAAGCAAGGTTGGTCAGGTTTGCAGTCATCTTGAGGATTGATTAAGTGCCTCCAGTGATTAAGAATCTCTAAACCTCCAGAGGGCAGCAATGAAGAATCCCTCATGGCCTCTGGTTAGAGTTCAGATTTAGGTACCTAAACACCTAATAACAATCCCTCATCTTTCTTCATGTCTCATTCTCGTCATCATAAGGATTGCATATATGAAATAACTCCTGAATCTCAACATTTACCAAGGATATCAATTCTTACATTTTCCAGGACTTCACCTAACAGATCATCTTTTAACCCTACAATTTTAGGACACAATACAATTATATATGTGTTAAAGAAATAATACATTCAATAACGTACAAAGCCAAAAAAACATAATGGTTCAAAGGTAATATAAGTCTATTCTTTCAAAGCCCAAAATAGGAGCCTTGATCGGCAGAGGATACTTGTTCAAGTGGTAATTCAGGTACTCAGCCTCCCTCCATTCTGCACCTCTGCCTTCCTTACCACATTGTTCCCAAGATCATCATGGTTTTCTTCATCCAACTAGTGGAGGATCACTAATAGAAGAGATTGATGGCATACTCCTGGAGAGTGACACATTTCATTGCTGTTAAACTTCCATATTTTGGAACTAAGGATCTATGCCTAATTATAAGGAAGGCTGGAAAATGTGATTCATGCCCTTAGAAAGAATTATAGTATGGTTTAGTAAACCAGTAGCCAGCTTCTGCTACACAATGTCCGTATACAATTCAGTTCCCCTTTACCTTTCAGTTGAATCTTTTTAAGAATAGAAAAAGTCACATTTCTGAGCCCTACAGGCAGGAAAACTTAGGACAGGAGCCATCAAGGTACCATTTTTCTTTCATTCTGGAGGTAACTGTGACACCATCAGGGCAAGACTGACAACCAGAAGAGCCACAAGCTTAATGACCATGCTGATATTCATCCATATGAATGTTCCCCCATCTACCCCATTAAGTTTTTGTTCATTTATTTAACAAGGATTTGAAGAGGCTTTCAGTATTACCAGCTAACAGAAAAACCTATTGGTGCACACCAAAAAAATAGGACAAAGGTGAGAATTTTTACTTTTCTTTTTACAGCAGCAAGTGGTTCACCAAGATCGAGGACCAAGGGTAAAAGTGAGGCATGAGGCTAGCACACAGCCTTTTCTCGGGTAACAGAGTGGCGGCAGCTGTCCAAGGTGCTTTGAAAACTTCACGTGGATGGAAATGGCAGCCATTTTTCTAGCTGTCATGTTTGAAAAGAAACACAAACAAATGGTTATGTTTCTTCCTGCCTGTCTTTATGGTTGCATTGTTCAGACAAGCTTCAATCCTGTTTTAAATCTTAGACTTAAAAAAAAAGCCTCTTGTCACTTTGGATCATGAAACAGTAAAATGTAACATTTGCAAAAGTGGCCCCAAGGACACAGATAGTGTTGAAAATCCTTGAAAATAAGATGAATGACCAATTCTTATTATTCATTTGGCTCCCACTGAAGACTAATAGCTAAGTAATTCTCCATACATCACATTACCCAAGGTACAAGGCATATAATATGTTAGTAATCTATTGACTAAAATGTTATTTCCACAACAACTTTTCCTCTAAGTTTGAGGAATGAACATGCATTAAAAGAGAACCATATTTTTTCACTATATGTTGCTATAATTTAGGACTAATGTTGCCTAAATGCAAGAAGAAGAAAGATATACGCTTCTTTAAAGAAAGATAAATTGGGTCACATGTACATTGTCTTTACAAAACAATACCTATAATCTTTGAGGTAAAATTAATATCATTATTCCAGTCAGGTTAGGTTTGAAATACATTTAAATGGTGAGAAATTAGTGACAAATCTTGGATGTAAAATTTGTTGACGAGGTAATAGTGTCTGGAGGTTTCTGGAAAATAAAGAAAATGAATATTTTTTAAAACAAAACCCTAGGATGAAGGACCTCCAGGAGTCGCAGTGAGGTTGGGCAAATGTGTCATTCAAATGCCCTCAGTTAAGCCTGCTTAATGCCTACCGTGCTTCTATGCTTGTCCACGAAGGAGTGTAACAGAATGCAGAAGAAGAGGAAGCTCAGAATGATAGAGTGAAAAACTTCAATCAGCTACCGTTCGTCTCCTAAATATTCTCCCTCTAGTGCCAAACCTCAGAGAGTCTGCTAATATAGGAGCAGGAACAATTATTAGGCAATAAATTCTGGAAAGATAGTCTCTGATGGATTGCATCATTGTTCCCAACTACGCTGCCCTTTCCCTGTATTCAGATTATACAGCCTTAACCTTTGTCATGTCAGGTTGCAGTGCCTCTCAGATGGTGGACCAAACTTCCCCATCCATTTGATATAGGATTGACCAGGTGACTGTCCATCTCTAAGAGGCTTTAACATAATTGAGTATATCAACTTGATCTCTTTTACCAAGATTCATCAGGAGAAAACAAATACCAAGATCAAGATAATTAGAAATAAAATGTTTGCTATTATAAGTGAATAAGATGGAAGGAGGATGATTGTTAACCAAAGTTGACTAACAGACAGTCTAATCATTCTTTTATTTAAAAAATACCCCATGAGTGCTTACTCTATAGTTTTACTAGATTACACATTGGGAATCTAAAAACAAACATTGTTTCATTCCTATTTTCACAGAGCTTAAAATTCTCTTCTAACTCCCCTCCGTCCTTTCCACATGCCCTGACTACCTCAAAGTTCATCCCTGAACTAACCCACTAACTTGATCAAATCTGTGTATGGTGCTGTTTTACCTCCTCTGCTTTCATGCCTGTCCAACTTCAAAACATAAACAAATAAGGCAGATAAATCTTCAAAAACATTCCCTCAGCCAGAGATAACTGTGATAAGCAGAAAGCTATAATGCTCCTTGGGACATCTGCCCCCTGGTGTTACCCCTCTGATTTTGTTATATTACATGGCAAAAGGGATTTTTCAGATGTCATTCAGGTTAATTAATAGGCCTTAAATTAAGGAAATTATCTAGGCTCATTTAATAACAAGATTCCTTTAAGAGCAGAGCATTTTCTCTGGCTGGTAGCAGAAGTAGGAGTCAGAGATTGAAGCACAAGGGAGACTCAAACTGGCTTGAAGACAGAGGGGACATGTGGCAAGGACCAGAGAGTAGGCTCCAGGATCTAGAAGCAAATCCAGGGCAAGAGACAGCAAGAAAATGGAGAACTCAGTCCTTCAGCCAAAAAAAAAAAGAATTTCGCCTACAACCAGTAAAATTGGAAGCAGATTCTTTCCCAGAGCTTCTATGTAAGAGCATGTCCTCCCTGACATCTTTGTTTCAGCCTCCTGAGACCAGGAGCAGAGAACCCAGGCAAGCTCACAACACACTTCTCCCCTATAGAACTGTGCTGCTTCAAGCACTAAATTTGTGGTAATTTGTTACACAGCAACAGAAAATTAATACAATGACCCAATCTTCTAGGGTTGCCTAGTTTGAGCCAATATTCAGCACCAGCCTTCTCAATAAGCAGAGTAGGTAGATAAACATCAGTAAAGTCAGCCACCAAATCAGCATGATTTCTAGGGCCCTGGAAGGGCTGTTCTGACCCTCAAGCTAACTCATGTGTGCACCAGTGCCTGAAATCCCTTGAATTGTGAGCAAAGCCTTTCATTATAAAGTAAAGCTTAAAATGGAAATCTCCTTCAGAAAAGAATTTCTATGACTTAAATGTATTCACAGTGGATACCACAGGGAGTCCACACTGATAACAGATGCTCTTCTGAGAGCAAGCTTTGACCAAAGGCCATGCAAAAAATCTGCTGGCCTGGGGCACCTTGTAAGGCCTGGCGGGAGGGGAGACAGAGTAGAGACGGAAGGAAAATAGCAGAAAAAAACAGTGACTCTTTACAGTGGTGTCTAATTTTGGCCCTACCTGCTCCCCTGACCCTCAACCAGGCTTAAATTAAATAGGTTTGTAAAGTGAAACCTTCCTGCTTTCCCACGTCTCTATTTCTTTTCATCTCTGAAGCAACTTTTCTAATTTACACATAAAAATTCATCCTTCCACCTTCTTGCTTGCTAACAAAACGAGATTTTGTTCAGGTAAATGAGGTGTCCAACCCCAGGCAATAGATGGTGGTTGACCTAAACTAATCACAACAAACCTATTTACTTCCCTTTTGGTTTTATTTGTATCTAAGGAAGATCATGTGTCTCAGTTCTGGTCAATGAGCCTGTTGACAAGTGGGGCTTTTTTAAATTGATTTTTTAAATTATTATTTTTTAAATTCTTGTGGGTATATAATAGGTGTATATATTTATAGGGTATATGAGATGTTTCGATACAGGCATTCAATGTGAAATAAGTACATCATGGAGAATGGGATATCCATCCCCTCAAACATTTATCCTTTGGGTTACAAGAACTGGAGATCATCGTGTTAAGTGAAATAAGCCAGGCACAGAAAGACAAACAAACACCACATGTTCTCACTTATTTTAGGGATCTAAAAATCAAAATAACTGAACTCATGGACACAAAGAATAGAAGGATGGTTACCAGAGGCTAGGAAGGGAATTTGGAATTGGGGTGAGTTGAGGATTGGCCAGGAGTGGTGGCTCACGCCTCTAATCCCAGCATTTTGGGAGGCCGAGGTGGGTGGATTACGTGAGGTCAGGCGTTCAAGAACAGCCTGGCCAACATGGCAAAACCTGGTCTCTACTAAAAATACAAAAATTAGCCAGGCATGATGGTGGGCGCCTGTAATCCCAGCTACTGGGGAGACTGAGGCAGGAGAATCGCTTGAACCCAGAGGGTAGAGGTTTCAGTGAGCCAAGATCATGCCACTGCACGCCAGCCTGGGCAAAAGAGCAAAACTCCATCTCAAAAAAGAAAAAAAAATTAGAAAGAATGAGTGAGGCTTTTTAACAAGGGAGAACCAAGTGATCTCTCATTCATCCTTGAACATGACCATGTTTTTTCAAGGTTCAGCAGTGTTATGGGCTGAATTATAACTCCTCTAAAATTCATCTGTTGAAGTTCTAGCCCCCCAGTATTTCAGAATATGACTGCCTTTAGAGACAGGGTCTTTAAGAAGATAATAAAAACAAAATGAGACCATTAAGGTGAACTCTAATAAATATGGCTGGTGTCTTTATGAAAAGAGGAGATTAGTACACAGACTTGCACAGAGGGAAGGCCATGTGATGACACTGCAACAAGACTGACTTCTGTAAGCCAAGGAGAGAGATCTTAGAATAAACCAGCCCTGCTGACACCTTGATCTTAGACTTCCAGCCTCCAGAATTATGAAAAAAATAAACTTCTGTTGCTTAAACCACACAATCTGGGTATTTTCTTATGGCAACCTTAGCAAATTAATACAAGCAGTTACGCTGAGATAAGGAAAGATCAAGAGAATCACAAAGCTGTTGGTCTTGTGTCTTTTCTCAGACATTGACTGAATCAATGCCAGCCATTGACTGCATCTGGGCAACACATCATGGGAGAAAAATGAAAACGCATTTCTGTAGTTTCTAACCCAATGCATTTCTAACCAATCTAAAGCTTCATACCTTTAATCACTTTCTTCTACTTATCAAAGAACATCCAATTACCGATGGTTCTAGGACACCAATACAGTACCGTTAAGAATGGATTTCATGATATGCTCACTGAGATGAAATGTCAAGTAATATTTCATTCTGTGGTTAGTTGGGGGCAGATGAAACATTTTAGAAGATTCTGTCTCTTCTTTATATGAATCTTACCACCACTTCATTAACTTTACGTGATGCCTATTTGGATCTAATAAAAAAAAAACATATTGCCAAAGGCTCAGGATGCGGTGGGTGGGGAACTTGACATTTAAAAAGGTCACAAAGATCAGGGACTAAATGTTCTCTACTGCTTCTTAGAACAGACCCCTTTGTAGTCTCCCTGATATGTGTGAATCTAGTGATGGTCATGTGTCTCAGGGAATGTGCTCCGTCTCCAAAAACCAGGGGCTCATTTTGTAACAGTTTAGCATTCCTTATTTAAAATGTGGTCGGGCGTGGTGACTCATGCCTGCAATCCCAGCACTTTGGGAGGCCAAGGTGGATGGATTACCTGAGGTCAGGAGTTCGAGACCAGCCTAGCCAATGTGGCGAAACCCCATCTCTACTAAAAATACAAAAATCAGCTGGGTATGGTGATGGGCACTGGTAATCCCAGCTACTGGGGAGGCTGAAGCAGGAGAATCACTTGAATCCGGGAGGCGGATGTTGCACTGAGCTGAGATTGAGCCATTACACTCCAGTTGGGCAACAAGAGCGAAACTCTGTCAAAAAAAAAAAAAAAGAAGGAAGGAAGGAAGGAAAGAAGTGAAAAAAAAAAAAAAGAAAATGCTCATAGAGCATTTACCTAGATTGATCTGGGTGCTGGAAATCCCATAAGATGAATTGTCCCTGAGAGATTTCCTAGACTTTGATGGTTGGGCTTGATAAATCCACCCATCCAGAAAGAGTGAGAAAAAGAGGACTTTGTGCCACCACTTTTTCTGGATCCCCTACATGGCCACTTTACTTACCCTTGGCTAAGCTTTTCATTTTGCAGGGACTTAGTTAAGGAGACAGTCCCCTGTGAGAGATACCATGCTTCTAGAATTTCAGGTCTATCACAGTCATCCTTCATCAGAGGATTATACCAACGCGAGGAGCATTCAATAAAATATGTTTGAAAGTGTGGTCATGGGTTTTAAACTGACTTTACAAGGAGAAGGTTTGTAGCTGAGTGTCTTTATTCACTTTGTTCAGTCTATATCAGAAATATCTCCCCACCACACAGACTGTTTTATATAGAAGATTGAGGAAACATGTCAGCACTTCCATATTACTTCGATCTACATTAACATACGTCAGCTGAGACTTCTTCTGTGACACAGACAGAGTTCTGAAATGCAAATGAAGTTTTCTCCTAGAACTCCATCTGGCAGGAAGCTGAAAGGCAACCTTTTGCTCTTTCCCCAATTCTCCTGATTTATAGAGCAGCATAATTGATAGGAATCTAGCTCTCTAACCTCAGAGATTTCTTCCCATTGACTAGTTTATCACATGATCAAAGCCTTTCTTGGCTGTCAAGCCTCCTCTTATTTTAGATAGCTTGTTGGAGGCTTTGCCTCTGTCATTTACCAAAATAGCTGTACAAGAAGCACAAGGCTGCAACAATTCCCCTATTCAGAGCTATAGAGAATCACTCTAAATCCTATTTAGGGGATAAGAATAAGTATCTGTATTGTACCTTCAGTGGAACCAAAGCTGATAGTGTCCACACCACATCTCTCTCCATGACAAGATAATCAAATCCATGGTATTATTTTTCATCAATCAACTTAAAAGTTTTCCAGCTCCTTTGTTACCATAAACAAATTATTGTGCACCTTAGCTCTTACAGAATCATTAACAAACAATAGATTCATTATGACATCCACACCATTTTGCAGGCCAGGATTAATTTCAAGCTCTCTTTCAATGACCCTTCTTAGCCAGTGTCTAGTGGCCTCTGCATAAAGCATCAGCATTTATCTTATTCTGGCTTGTCAGGTGACCATTTGCTTTTCCATCCTAGCTTATGATCCTCTAATTAGGGAGCTTGTTCTGAATTTGGAACTGCTATTACTGCAGAAAGAGAAGTCACTAATTGCTTTTTATCAAAATGCCAGAGGAATGCAATAAGGCTAAAAAGGTCAGAGCATTTTATCATTTCTCAGTCCCCACAAGGATCAATAAATAGCTGTGAGTGACCACTCTTCTGACAGCACTTTCTTCTAAAAAACAATAACCACTGCAAAACAATAGAAAGTCATAGATTTTTTTCCTCCATTGGAGATGATAAGGAAGACACTTGATTGAATCTTTGTTCCCACAGCCTAGACATTCTGGTCATATAACCTGCTTTTAAAAAGGGTTTGGTAGGTGAGTGAGTTTCTACATTTCTAGCTGTGCCCTTACAAACCATCATATCTGTCATGTCAAAAGCTAAGGCAATGCAATACCCATGTTGACGAAGTATAGGAGGCCCTGAACACTTTTATTCCACCCTACCTGCCATAGTCCTAGTCCCAGCTGCCATAATCTGTCATCCTGATTGTGGTTCTCTCCCTGAACAAGTCTCTCTATCTTTACCTGTCGTTAAATGCAGAGTGCAAAGATGCCATCTCTAAAGTTGTCACCCTTCTGCTTTGAACCATTCCCTGGTTCTCCACTTCTTCAGTGGAAAGTCCTAAATATGACATGCTATTTGAGGCCCTTCATGAACTTCCCCCGTTGTAGCCTCATCTCTCATCACACTCCCTCTAGCCAGCAAGTGATTTGGAATTCACTGAATACACTGTGCTCTTGCCCAACCCCAGAACATTTGTACTTGCTACTTACCAGGTTGGAATACTCCTTCCCCCTCCTACTACACTTGCCCTTCAGTCTCTTTTCTGAATCTACTAAATTTTCCTTTTCTAGCTTATCTCAAGAGAAGTCTCCCCGCTCCTCCAAGACAGATAACTTTTTTTTTTTGATATAAAGTCTCTCTCTGTCATCCAGGCTGTAGTGCTGTAGTGGCACGATCTCGGGTCAAGGCAACCTCCACCTCCTGGGTTCAGGCAATTCTGCCTCAGCCTCTCGAGTAACTGGGATTACAGGCACACATCACCATGCCCAGCTCATTTTTTTTATTTTTAGTAGAGACGGCGTTTCACCATGTTGGCAAGGCTGGTCTCGAACTCCTGACCCCAAGTGATTCATCCACCTTGGCCTTCCAAAGTGCTGGGATTACAGACCTGAGCCACCGCACCCAGCCTACCTTCTTTCTTCTAGCTATCTTCCTTCTTCTTCTTTCTATCTTCTTCTGACAACTTCTTTCTGCTTCTACCATATAAACATACTGCATTAAAATGTCCCCTTTTTTCTTTAAGCCATAAATCCCACAAGACAATAATAAAAATTGTTTTCTTCAAAGTTTTATTCGTAACACCTAGCCAACTACCTGGTACATTGTATAAGATTTTTATTTTGCTATGTAGAAAATTATTACAAATATAGCTGCTTCAAAAAATACACATTTATTATCTCAGAGTTTCAGCAAGGCAGAAATTCAGACGCAGCCCTAGCTGGCTTCTCTGCTCGATTCCTGCAAGACTGAAATCAAGGTTTCGGCTAGGCTGCATTATGATGTGGAACTTGCAGTCCTTTCCCAAGTTTATTCAGGTTTTTGGCAGAATTCAATCATTTGCAGTTGTAGCATTTGGGGACCTGGGTGCTTATTTCCTTGCTGGCTGTCTGCTAGGAGTTGCTCTTAGCTCCTAGCGGCTGCCCTCAAGTCGTATCCACTTGGCACTCTCAAAAGATGTATGTTTATTTCTTCCAAGCCAGCAGGAGAGTCTCCTTCCAGTCAGCTGTTATGGAGTGTTACGTATTAATAACATTATCATGGAGAATGACTATCCCTGCCACTTTTGCCATATAATGTAACGTAATCAAGTGAGTTACTATCCCTGATATTCACAGATCCACTCGAGCCCAAACTCAAGCAGAGGGCATTATACAGGGCACATACACAAGGAATAGGTCTCTTGAGGCCATCTTATAATTCTGCCTACCACATACATAACTACTTAATAAATAACTACTAAGTGCATTAATGATAAGAGAACTGACATCATTAATAAATATAAAATATTTATTATATTTATTATTATAAAAATTATAAAGCTGGAGTGTCATAATGGTGGGTAAGTTCCTTGATCTCTGCCTCAATTTCTCTAATAAAGAATAATAGTAATAGGGCAACTAATAATTTCTCTTTTATATACCTAAAATGAATTATTGGAGAAATCACATAAAAATATTAATAGCTACTATTTATTGCCTACTACTTAATAGACATCATGTTAACACTATCTCAATTAGCCTTTAAAATGGACTTGAAGGGATACTAGTATTATGTATGTTTCAGATGAGAAAATCAAGCCTGAGGGAAATTAACGTGACCTTCCTGAAGTCACACTGTCAGAAGGGAGTGAGGGAGGCCAAGCATTGTACCCAGATTGGTTTGATTCCAAAGCACGTGTTATTAACCACTTATCTACTGCATTTGGACATCTAAAAAGGATATACTATATTATATGAAGATGATGATTAGTATTGGGATTATTAATTTGAAAAAGTATTCGTGTTACCAATTAAGGTACTCTTTTAAGGCAGGAGTCAGTCTACCGTGCTCCATGGAACAAATCAGCTCCCTTGTCTGCTTATAGTACAGCCTATAAGCTAAGAATTATTTTTATACATGAACATTTATAATTGATTTGATGATGAGCAGCACTAATTTTGAACCCCAATTAAGTGAAACCCTATCTCCCAAAGAAGAAATTTCATTATTTTAATTAGTAGATGTGTATAGTAAAAATAATACTTAATTATTAATATATTTTTAATTTATCAGCCAAAAAAATGTGGACATTCCGTTCCTGTTATTTAACTGCCTTTGTAATATCCTTGATTTTGGTGTTGGCCCCCAAAGCCTAAAATATTTACTACCTAAGTGACCCTTTACAGAAAAATTTTGCTCACCCCTCCTTTTAGGCAATTCAACCGGGAATAAGCATTGCCAGGCAGACTTACGTGTCTGACAAAGTCTTTCAAAATATGAAAGCAGCACAATGAAAATATCCCCTATCATAATGAAGACTGCTGTATAATTCCAGGACCTACATGTTACAATCTGCATTCGTGGCATAGGACACACCATCCCTTTCCAGACTACTCAAATGGGACTCAATTATTTTGGAGTAATTATCATAAACCCAAAACCAAGAAGTGGCCTTTTGATTCATTTTCTCAAGCACCAGAGTCACCTTTCTCTAGGCAAACAGCATTGTTGCATAATCACTGAAACAGACACACAAAAGGCAACAGAGGTCGGCCCATTCATATTCACTAGTGAGAATTTCCTCTACATTGAGAATGTACCAACCTTTCCCTGTGACCTCGGCAGATTCCTGAAACATAACACCTTTATCCTGACATTTACTGCATCATGTTGTCCCTCAGGACGTCAAAGCACAACAACGGGGTCAGCTTCCAGTGTCAGAGTAAATAGCTGCCATAAATGGAGCTTGAAGGGTGACATCTAGCACTCTCATCCCACTCAAACTCTAGTCACCCAAACACTTCATCCAGCTGATGGAGCCCACAATCTCTCATGTAACAATCATTTCTTTGTGCTAAAGTATTTTCTCTTCTTAAGTAGCAAATGTATCTGTGAGGTAGTTGTCAACATCTTATGATTTCTTGACTGAGAGCTTTGTTCACACCATTCTCACAGGAAGTTTTATGCATACTTCAAGACTCAGCTGAAAGACAAACTTCTCCATGAAATTATCCCTAATTTCCTAAGGAAAAAAATAATTGTCCAGCTTTTATATTGTACATTTTGGATGGATAGCCACATATTATGTGTCGACTATAATTATTTATGTACATCATGTTGCATATCACTAAAAAAAACCTTCTATTGGTTTGCCATAGCAACTGGGTTAAAATCTAAATTTCTTACCAGAACTCACAGGCCGCCCATGAAATGGCCCTGCACACCTCTTTGACCCCATCTGTCTAAGTCCACTTCATGTTGCTATAACAGAATATCACAGGGTGGGTAACATATAAAGATAAAAAATGTATGTCTTACAATTCTGGAGGCTGGGAAGCACAAGGTGAAGGGGCCCGCATCTGAAAAAGGCAGGCTCTGAAGGCAGAGCTCCAGCACACAGTTCTACTTTAATACTTCTTGAATACCCTATGTTTGCTCCTGCTTCCTGATGGTCACATTTGCTGCTTGTCCCTATGAGAACGCACTGCCACAGATGTTTTACATATCTGGCAAAAATTCACCTCTGCTGAGATACCTTCTCTGATATGTTTTATTTTCTTTATAGTGTCTCTCATTATCTGAAATAACCTGGTTTATTTATTGATTTAGGTATTTACTGTCTAACTCCCCAAAGAGAATGGAATCTTCATGAGAGAAGGCATTCTATTCATCCTGTGCACCATCATATACCCAAGGTCTAGTTTTGTGCCTAGCCTATGGTTAATTTTTAAACAATCAACCAATATCTTATTTTCAATGTTTTTATTGATTTTAAGCTCCTTCAAAGACAGAAACTTTATATTTTCTTTCTTATTTTTTGCATTCTCCACAGAGTAAAGGAGCAAACTGTATTATACCTAGTACATAATCTATAATTATGCCTTGATTGTTGACTATTAAAGTAATTAATTAGTCATAAACACTTTAGATTGAAGTGCTTCACTAACATCTTTCTAACTTAGGTCATTCAAGAGTGAAAGAGTCATTTACTATTGGTTTGTCTAAAAACACAAGCCTGTGAGATCTTACATTATTTCCCATAGAAGCAAGGCTTTCTTCTCTGAAAAATACATAGAACTTGTTATGCTCTTTTTATCTGATCTTTGCAAAAATAAACCAGTCCTTATTAAAGATATGCAGCTAAATACTTTCAGAGTGATGCAAAAAATCATACAATTTTAGCAATACTTTGTATGTAGATAATTAGGCTCCATCTACGAAAACAAAACATTCTGAAGCAAAATCAAATTTGTGATTTAAAAAAAAATTTAAATACCCCTTCTACAAAATGCAGCATAGCATCCATTATTGAACTTATCAACACAGATCTGCAAACCAGACTAGTCCAGTTTTTCTTCTTTTGGAATACTTTCATACCCAAAGCTGATGAGGCAGTTGCCATAATTAATTTTCTCTCCAAAGCCATCCTTGGTACTCAATGAAGCCTGCAATCCTGTCTAAACGTGCTACCAGAATTGGTGTAGAGATTGACTCTAACCACAACTTTATTCAAGAAATTCTAACAATGAACTTGCTTGAAATTGTCGAAGTTATCTGTTCTTGACTGATAGAATTTTCTAATTGTTATACTCTGTGTATTTTTTTTTTAGGGGAGGTCTCTTATACAGGTTTATATATTCTGTAAGAATAAAGAACGAGCGGCCGGACGCGGTGGCTCACGCCTGTAATCCCAGCACTTTGGGAGGCCGAGGTGGGCGGATCACGAGGTCAAGAAATTGAGACCATCCTGGCTAACACGGTGAAACCCCGTCCCTACTAAAAATACAAAAAACTAGCCGGGCATGGTAGCGGGCGCCTGTAGTCCCAGCTACTCCGGAGGCTGAGGCAGGAGAATGGCGCGAACCCGGGAGGCGGAGCTTGCAGTGAGCCGGAGTTGGCAGTGAGCCGAGATCGCGCCACTGCACTCCAGCCTGGGCGACAGAGCGAGACTCCGTCTCAATAAAAAATAAAATAAAATAAAAAATATAAAGAATGCGCAATATATATGTTTGCAAGCTCCACAAGGCCTAGGTGCTAATGAAAAGGAAAGAGGCAGCATGGTGGAAAGAGGTTGGTCCCGGACTTTGGACAATTCTGGATCCAAACCTGTGCTATGACCCTGACTGACACGTGATCTGAGGAAAGTTAATCAACTGCTCTTAATCTCTATTGGTCCAATTATGAAAACCAAAGTTAATTATACTATACAGTTATAGTGAAACGTTAATGCAATAATAAATGATGAGAAACATTCCTTAACATAACCCAACTGATTTAATTACATTCCCCTCCATGACAATGTTTTATAGTGAATGAAGAGTTCTAATGGCCACACTGCTGTGTACTGAGTTGCTACTGAGATCCCAGCACTGTTCTAACTATGCCAGAAGCTTCTGATACTGCAGTTACTTTATTACACCTTATGTACCCATGTATGTGCTTGTTCTCCATTAAACTTGGACTCTCAAAGGACAAAAACCTTTATAAAGGCTTATAAAGGTTTATATAATAAAGAATTATATGATATATAATAAATTATTATATAATGAGCATAAACTATTTATTTATATAATAAAAATTCATTTATTCTTCTCTGTTTCTAGCACAGTGAATGGAGTGAATCAATCACTATAATCACTGCCCTCTAGTCTCCTCAATGAATACATTTAGATTAATAATTGAAACTGTGTCTAGGTCAGTGGATGTCTACCATACTCCTTACTTGCAATAAGATTCTGTACTTTCATTTTCAGTGAGAAACAAGTTGTCATTTTTGTGGCTTCTCGGTCAACCAATTTCAAGTATTTTTAGACCATGTGTAACATTAGTAGAGAGGAGATAAATGGTAGAAAAAATGTTCTTTTCTAATGAGTCACTGGACTGGTGATCTGCTCTATGATGGTAAAAGGCACGTTAGTGATTTACATTAAGTAGATACTTGCTGTTGTCCTTGGATTTTAGGTTCAGAAATTGTGAGCAAATGATGTAAAAATGACCAGGGGAAGCCAAGAGAAGTATTAGTCATTTTACCTAAGTCAGACAAAATGTATTTGAAGAAATTATGAATCCAAAAATGCCCACTCCATTACTGAGGATCCTAAACATTCACAACCCTTAAGAAGATGGGTAGTCTGACGTCACACAGATCTTCAAAATACCGGTAATCTGAGCTGAGCAGTATTGGGCAGAAACATGGACTGAAAGTTCTGCTTCAAGTAAATTACTTCATGATGAATATGCTCTTGAAGAGGTAGGTGAAAACTGAGTATATTCCTAATAGTGAGGAAAATTATTAAAATAAGGCAGGAATAATTTGATAAATGGGAGCTTATACAGTCTGAGAAAATAAAAAGAAACAAAGACCTTGGCAGAAACTGCAGAAGAGGAGGGCAGGGGCCATCTCCAGCATCAGTACAGGTCTGTTGCACCTATGAAGGCATGTTTAGGGTCCATCCTGCTTTCTTTTAAGAACACAACTATTAAAATTAATATAGGAGCAAATAAGTTTTTTTGAACTTGTCCAATATAGTGTCTGATTAAGCTAAATGAATGTTGCTTAAAAAGCATGGGGAATTTATCTTAAGAGTTTTAAAGTGAGCAAGTAGAAAAGGAAAGTACAAGAGACAAGGAGTTTCCCTGGCCCCATTGCCTATAAACTCGTCTTCTCATCGGTTTCTCTCTTTTTGATTTATACCCACTTTTTGGAATAACGATCTTTAGTCTAGGATGACGACGTTTGAGAAAGCTTTAACCCCAATTCTTTCTCAAAAAAACATTGAAGAGACATGGACTAACACACTGTTTTCTGTGTTCTTATATTTCTTCTCTTACTGCTTTTATATCTTCCCCTCTTTTTCTTCAAAAATATAATTAAACTCCAATCTGCTTTGGAATTACTCTCTATTCCCTCACAATTCAGTTATATACATAGTATTCATCTCTCTACCTTACTAATTATTAGGCCTTAATTCTTCCTTCAAGGAACATCTGAAGTATTTTCCTCCTTCATGGAATTTCTAGTTTATTGCAGCTCAGAGTTCTGCCTCTTCTATAATTTACACTATTTAATCACTTAGCAATAAGATTATATATTGTTATTTTTATAATATATACTATACATAGTATACCTTTTACATATTATATTATACAATAAATAAGATTATATATTTCACAATATGAAGTATTTGAATTTTTGTATTAAATTTTATGTTTTAATATAGTTACCATTTCATGTTTCTTATATTTATATTTTCCAGCAAACAAAGGCTGTGGATTCAATTCTTTGTGTTTCCCACAGTAGTCTGACCCATAGCTGTATTCAAAAACAGACACTAGGCCAGGCGTGGTGGCTCACACCTACAATCCCAGCACTTTGGGAGGCCGAGGCAAGCAGATCACGAGGTCAGGAGATGGAGACCATTCTGGCTAACACAGTGAAACCCCATCTCCACTAAAAATACAAAATATTAGTCGGGCGTGGTGGCGGGTGCCTGTGGGCCCAGCTACTCGGGAGGCTGAGGCAGGACAATGGCATGAACCCGGGAGGAGGAGCTTGCAGTGAGCAGAGCTTGCGCCACTGCACTGCAGCCTGGGCGACAGAGCAAGAGTCCGTCTCAAAAAAAACCACAACGACAAAAACACACACACACAAACAAACAAACAAAAAACAGGCGCTAATTTAGTGATTTATAATTGGTTCATTTGTATTTAATCAGTTCCTATGTTCCCATGTTATTCTATATTGTATCTAAATTGTTATCCAGGAAGATAAAGACTGAGCATATTATTTATGATTCTATCACTCAGAGCTCCTAAATCTCCATAAGCAGTATTGACTTACTGGTCATAGAGAACTAATATGGAAAATAGCAGTGGGGGAAATTAAAGAAATTTAAAGCATGATACAGGAGCCCATTGAAAAAGCGTTTTATTTTGCTTAGTGGTGATAAAGCTGTTTTGAAAGTAGAACATCAGTCTGACCTAGGAAAATCATTTAAATTCTAGTATCCACTTATTGATGATGAGAAAAAATACTGCCCATGTTTAGAGGCCCTAGAAAATTAAATTATGCAGATTAAGTTTACCCCCTTTAGACAACACTGGAGACCTTTCCCCCTGAGAACTGTTCTGCTAGCTTAAATAAATGTTTCTAGAATAAAGAAGTGTTCGCTATCAATAGTCTCTTAGATCTTAGGTTTCCTCGGCCTTCAGAAGCACTTTCTAATACCTTTCTGAACATATGTTCCTCACTTAAATGAGTCTAAATACATTAATTTTGAAAAATGTGTATCTAAATATGGAACAGATGGACACTTTGATGGTGTTTTATGAGCAGGGACTTTGCAGCAGTTGCCTTTCTAGTGACCCATGCTTTATCTTCTTCATCTAATTACATGCCAGCATGTGCAAAGTGGAAAGGTTGGTCAGTTTCAGAGAAAATACCAACATATTTACATTATTCTTCCCTGTTTTTCTAGTTTCCCTACCCACCTACAGACAGGTGCTATTAGGCTAGCAGTGGTATAAGGGAACACTGTTAGCACCATGACCTTGAACAAGTAATTAAATCTTATTTCATTCAAAAAATGAGTCCCTCTTTGTGTCAGATATTGTGTTAGACTCTAAGGATGGGAAAATGAGCAAAGCATTGACCACATTTTCATTTGTATTTTTCTGTTTATGGAGGAACATAACTGAGTAACAGGCAACTAAAATTTCTAACTCTATTTCATTGCTGTTTTCAGTAAACATAAAAGGATCTCAGTAAACTGTAAAACATTATACAACCATTCATATCATTGTAGCTCATCCATAAACACACATAATTTTCCATATTCAGAATATTTTGGACACAAAGGCCTAAATTGTCAAAGAAAAGTTTCTGGTTAACAAATAAACTTTTGCCTGAGATTGAAAAGATAAAGATCAAATAGAAGCTCATCTAAATTATCACACTCACTAATAAGTTCTCCATTCCCAGTGTAATTTTAGCATGAATAATGCACTTTTAGATAAGATTCTCTGCCTTGTTTACGAATGTCATAATATAAAAATCTGTGCAATGGATTGTATAATTCCAAATATTATCTGCCTCTCCTTCTGGGATAATTATACTTCCCTGCTTCATGGATATCAGGCTTGGTTCTTAACTTGTTTTGGCCAATAAAATGTGAGCAGAAGCGACGTATGCCTCTTCTAAGCAGGAATTTAAGAGTCATTGTGCGTTCTATCACCTTATTTTTCCCTCTATCAAAACACCGTATCATCCAGGTCAACAAATAAAATACAGATAAATTAGTAGAATTAGTAAGTGAATTGAAGAAAGCTGCTTTATAATCAACCAATATAAAAATTCATTACATTTCTAGATACCAGCAACACAATGTGAGAAAACTAAATTTATTTTTAAAAAGATGTCTCCAAACTCAATGAGAAAGCTTTCAATACTAAGAATATATAAGATTTTAAAAAATGTTTTACAAATGCCCTTTTTACAAGTTAAAGATGTTCTCTTCCCTTCTATTTCTAGTTTAAGAATTTTTGTTATTTTCTAATTTATCAAGTGCTTTTTCTGCATAGATTAAGATAAATTATATAATTTTCTCCTTCATTCTGTTAATGCAATAGTTACATTGATTTTAAGATGTTAAACCAATCAGCTGAAACCCATATGGAGAAGAGACTATTGTTATCCCTGTTTCATAGAGGAAGAAACTGTGACACAGAGATGACAATATCTTGTCCAAGGTCACAGAGCTGGCAAGTAGTGAAGCCAGAATTTGAACCCAAACGCCCTGGTTCTAGAGAAGCTACACTTATCCATGGAGTTTACTTCCAGTTATCACCCTGGCACCTCATCAACTGTTATTAGATTATAAGAAGAATGATAAAACTATTATGTCTGCAATAGCTTTTATGTACATAAAGCAATCACAGAAACCTGTGGATAAACCTGAAAGAATCATCAACTGTAGCAAAGCATTCACCACATTTTCATTTGTTTATTGGGGAGCACAACTGAGTAACAGGAAAACTGATTAATATAGATCTGAGATCTATAATCCTGAGATCTATAAATTTGGAGACTTTATTTCTTATAAAAGATTACAGACAACAAGGCGGCTTTCCTGACAGGCTGAGAAGCATAACTTTTGGTAGAGCCCAGAAACAGGCACTTTGGAGGAGGATGGGTTGCTGCAGGAGCTTTACAATGAACGGGTTGGCTAAACATACATATTCAACAGGTTATTGGAAGAGCTATGAATGTTCATAAAGTAGGGTGGGGGGGGTCATGCACATGCACGGTAAGCAAACATGAATGTTACGTGTGTCCCATGTTCACTTTGGGGTGGAGACTTAACATTTAAATGCATTACAATTAGGTTCTACATGTAAAAAGGCAAAGCAGGGACATGAAAACACTGCACAGCCTCTGTAAATTGGCCAGAAGCAGTCCATGGTCTCCATGGTCATGGTCTGTTGTCAGGAAAAAGTTACAGAAATCAGTCTCTTGTCCAATCAAAGCTACAGTTATGGCTTGTGGACCAGGGAAGCTCTTAGTCAGTGTTTGATGGTGGATGAGCTACAGTGCTTCAACATTACTTATCTCAAGGGCAGTGCTTGTCTAGCTGCTAGAGAAAAACAACAAAAAAACCCTGTGGCAATTAAAACATAGTTTATTCTTTAAGTGTAGGGGTGCATGACTTAACCCTTGCCTGGCATGGCATTAGGTCTTATTTATCATTTAATATCTTATTGCCAATAAAGAGTCAATTCTGTCAGTCTTATGGTCTCTATTTTAACATTAATGCTGGTTGGGAACTCAGTTTTTAAGGTTTCTCTGGGGTCCCTTTGGCCAAAACGGTGTTTGTTTAATTGTTTGAGGGGCTTAGAATTTTAATTTTAATTCTCATAACACATAGTAAGAGTGCTACATCAATTGAAAAACTGGAAGATCTCTAAACAGAAAAACTAATCATATTATAGTCTTACTTCTTGATATGATTTGGATCCGTGTCCCCACCAAATCTCATGTTGAATTGTAATCCCCCGTGTTGAAGGTGGGCCCTGGTGGGAGGTGACTGGATCATGGGGGTAGAGTTCTCATGAAAAGTTTAGCACCATCACCCTTGGTCACAATAGTGAGTGAGTTCTCATGAGATCCGTTTATTCAGAAGTGTGTGGCACCTCCTCTCTCTCTCTCTTCCTCCTTCTCCAGCCATGTAAGAATATCTGCTTCCCCTTAGCCTTCTGCTATAATTGAAAGTCTCCTGAGGTGAGGCCTTCCCAGAAGCCACTATGCTCCCTATACAGCCTGCAGAACTGTGAGCCAATTAAACCTCTTTTCTTTATAAATTATCCACTTCAGGTCTTTCTCTGTCCCAGGTATTTCTTTATAGCAATGAGAGAACAGACTAATACACCTCAATAGATATCTTAGTTGAGATGTTAAGAAGCTATTGAATTATTTGAATTTGCAATATGTTGGAATGGAAAATGCTCTAAATATAAATGACTATGAAGGGGACAACATTGATGTGTGAGTTATTTATTGCTGTGTAAAAAAAATTACTTTAAAATTGGTGTCTTAAAACAACAAGCACTTATTATCTAATGGCTTTTAATGGGTCAGGAATTTGGGAGAGGACTGGTCCAATAGTCTGGTTCAGGGTCTCTCATGAGTTTGGGGTCCAATCTCAGCTAGAATGGCAGTCATCTAAAGACTTGCCTGGGGCTGAATGATTTGCTTCTAAGATGACTGGTTGATAGGAGGCCTCAGTTCCTGACTATATGAACTTCATAGGGCTGCTTGAGTAATCTCACTGCCAGGCAGTTGGCTTTCCCCAAAGTGATCCAACATAAAGAGCAATCAAGATAGAAACCACTATGCTTCTTTTCTGTCTATCACAAATTCTGCTTTGTATTTTTCTGCAGTGCAGTTTTTTCTGCACATCCATCTCTGTACTTCATAACTTTTGCTTTATTCTATTTATTAGAAGCATCATTAACTCCAGCCTATACTCAAGAGACACTCCATCTCTTGAAGGGACAATTAACAAAGAACTTGTAGACATACTTTTAAAACCCCATAGTTGGCAAATGTTTTTTAATTGGAAGGGAACTCATTTGTTTTTGCCTTCTCCAATTATTCCCATTATTATCATTGAGAAATCTGTACCTTGATCATTCATAAGAAAATACTCAGCTGTTAGAAGCTTACTATCACTTTGTTTCTTATAGTTGGTATTTTTAAAAGAATTATGGAAGAAAGGAAACTTGGACAGATTTAGGACTTAGCATAGAATGTAGCCCATTGTTTAAATCAAGAATTGGGGATATTGGTTCTCTATTTCCTTCTTAGTCTAAACTTATCTTTTTCTCAAGGATAAATGATTTATTTATTCATTTTATTATTCATTTATTTTTATCATTTGTAAGTTTAATTATTTAAACTGGTTTTACACATTAGCTATGTGACTTTTTGTTTGTTTTTAAGACAGGTTTTCACTCTGTCACCCAGGCTGGAGTGCAGTGGCACAATCACGGCTCACCGCAGCCTCAAACTCCTGGGGTCATGCAATCCTCCCACCTCAGCCTCAAGAGTAATTGAGACCACAGGTGCACACTACCACACCCAGCTATTTTTAAAAAAACATTTTTTTTTTTGTAGAGACAGGGTCTTGGCCTGTTGCCTAGGCTGGTCTCAAACTCCTGGGCTCAAGCAGTCCTCCCACCTCAACCTCCCAAAGTGCTGAGATTACTGGAGTCAGCCACCACACCTGGCCATTTTTTAAAAAATTTATTTTAAAAAAGAAAGACACACTTTTTATTAACCACTGCAAATATACACTTTTCCCAAATTCAACCTCATCTTGAGGTAAGTTGCTTGTATCAGTTGGGAAGTCTTATTCTTACTGCAGAAAAATATCCATTTTTCAAACTAAAACCTATTTTTCAGAGAGATATTATATTGGAAAAAAAGGAGAATGACAATTTTCCACCTGTGAAAATGACCTGTCAGTGGCATGAAGAGATATGATATTTGAGCAGAAAACATTTATTTCAACATTTTCCCCAGGTTGAGAAAATTTTCTTCTATCTTATCCTTTAAACACTTAATCCGCAACAAGGACTTTAGGCAGCTAGGATAAAATCTCTAGTCTATATGTCCTTGACTTGTTTTCAGATATTCAGACTACTTCTCATTGTTGAAATTAGTTTTCTTACTGTTTACAGTGCCTTTTCTCACTACAGATGTGAAGTTGAAATTCTCAAAGAAAAGTTAAAACACACAGCCATGCACAATGTAAAAGAATGTTTCTTGACACATCCTAAATTGAAAATTTTGAGACTTGATAAATTAAATATTTTAATATTAAATAAATCTAGTCATAAGAAAATGTGAATGGTATATCATGATCAAAAAAGATGACAAGGATGAATACCCAGCTTGCTTATTTTCAGAATTTTAATTCAGATTGAACCTACTTGGTGGTCAATGTTTAGGACAGAATTTAAAAAGACCCAAAATCTAAGTAATTGAAGAAAAATACCTGTCATTCTCTCCCTTTGCATTGTGGCTTAAGGAAAAAAAAAAAAAAAGCCTAATTTCATTGTGGTAAGCATAGGGTAAAGAAAAGATCATTGGTATGAATTTTTGAAGTGTCACAAAAGAAACTTAGACAGAAAGACAAACATTTTTCTATTCTAGAGAATCTTTATTGGTCACTGCATTCTAATCTCGAAAGTAATGGAATGAAATCAGCATCACATTTCTTCCATCATTCACCTTTGCCTCTGAGCAACTAACCTCTATGAGATGCTACTTTAAATACAGAAAGCTTTAGAGAAGATGCTCCTTGGCTAAGCACATAACATAACTGGACTTCTAGCTAACCACCCTATCAGATGCCCAAAAGATAAAAACACAAGATTCACATATAGATAACATTAGTCTTAGATGAGACCTTTAGGCAGTCTAAACAGTGCATTGCAACGGCCTCAACAATGGCCCTGCTGCCCCCTTGAGTGCACTTGCTGAATTCCTTGGAGAATGCTTTTCTTCACAAAGTTTTTAGGGTGAGATGGGATTCTAAAGGCATTTAATTGGCAAGAGCTAGAGAAACTTACCTTTCTGAAATTCACCATAAAATCTCATACAAGGAAGAACAGTAAATCACCCCATATGGTTTTTGAATGCCCTAAACAGTCATAAGTGAAAAACCTGCTTATAATTATCAAAGTCCAGGATCTAACGCTATCTTGCATAGGCATAAAACATCTTTTGCAAAGTTTCAATACACACTGCATTTTACAGGACTGTAACTCATAGTAAATCAAGAGAAAAATTCTACCTTGCTATCTTCAGGAATGTATCAAGAGTTTCTCCTTTGGAAAAACTGTGTCTCTGAGTGTGATGTGGCTCATGGTATTCTAGTTGTCTGTACAAGGAATCTGTCAGCATGCATGTGCCGCTGTGGCATTCAGTGATTCTAAGGTTAATTACAGGTACAAGCAGCTGGCTGTTTCAAGATATCTTCTAATGTGATCCACCTGAATATTTAAATATCAAAGAAATAAATAATGTGCTGGTTATTATTTTTAGTTTAAGTTACTTTCCTTTCATTTTTAATTTTATTACATTTAGGGATATGTTTTTATTTTTGTTGAAATTTGTTATATTATGAAGAGAATTTATTTCACAATAGCATAGAGGCTGTTTCAAAATAGTTGTTATTAAAAAATAAAGTCCAATCAGGGAATGAAAACCACTGGTGAAGAAATTAGAATTTCAGACTGTACTGCTGTTTATTCTGATGTATTGGCATATTTATTAACTGTAATTTGATCTCAACATAATCAGTTTCTCTCTCTCACTGTGTCACTTCTCTCTCTCTCTCTCTCTCTCTCCTAAAACTCCTAAGGCAATTCCCTCTTTTTCTTTTATCTTTGCTAACTTAAAATCATCTATGTTTTAAAAACTGTATTTCTATAATATGGAGATATATATAGATATATTATATATTTATATATATCTATGTATATTTATATACCTATATATTTATATATTATATATATTTATATATCTCTATATATATTTTATATATATCTATATATAGATATATATAAAACAATGACAATTCATATATATATATATATATCTTTTTTTTTGAGATGGAATCAAACTGTGTCGCCCAGGCTGGAGTGCAATGGCATGATCTCGGCTCACTGCAGCCTCTGCCACCAGAGTTCAAGTGATTCTCAACCTCCTGAGTAGCTGGGATTACAAGCACCTGCCACCACGCCTGGCTACTTTTTGTATTTTTAAGAGAGACAGGGTTTCGCCATGTTGGCCAGGCTGATCTTGAACTTCCGACCTCAGGTGATCCACCCATGTCGGCCTCCCAAAGTGCTTGGATTACAGGCGTGAGCCACCATGCCCAGCCTATTTCTATAATATGTGTTTTTACAATATAGAAATATAGGGATGTAGGAATACATACATACATACATATATACATATCTGTGTATATGTGTGTGTCTACATATGTGTGTGTGTGTATACATATTTCTAGAAATACTCTTACCCAGCAAGGGCTAATGGTCAATATTTTATTCCAAAATCCTTCCACTCAAGGTACTTTAAAGAACAAATATAAAAAACGTCTTCAGTTTGTGGCCAGGTTGTTGCTGGAGCCCATTTTTCCCAGTCATCAGTTAAATAATAAACTCTGTCTGGTACTCAGGAAACCAACAATGAGAAGCTAAATTTGTGCCTCCTAACAGATGTTTTCAGCCGGGAAAGCACTGATGCACTTCATGCAATCTTTTTCAGAACAAATCACAAACTTTTTTCAAACTCTGATCCATAATCACAGGCTCAGTTACTAAAATGTGAAGGAAAACAACGGCAAAAAGAAAGCTCATTCTACAGGTAATGCTTCATGACACAGGCTATAAGCAGTGAGGAAAACAGAATATCAGCTGTCTGTTTTCCATTCATCAGTGAGTTGTGATTTGTTTTTAATCCAGGCAGATTTGTTGAGTACATACTATAAAAGAAATAGACATAGTCTATAGAAATGGCTCAGGACAGCATTGTCACTATTAAAACTCTTTAAGAATTCAAAGCAGAGTCAATAGCATATGCAGCACTTTAAGTCTCAAAAATGAAGAAAGACAAAAAGATAAGATTTTATGAGTATTGCTAGAGTCCAGACTCTTTTTTTAAGTGAGGAGAAGTTGGCCATGTTGTCTGGTAACATCTAACAGGTCCAGTGGTGCAGATCCCCAAAGTCTAATTCCAGCAATGAAATCATTTCTTTCATAGTCTGTATTTCCCCATGGAGTTCAACCAAAGTGTTCTATCAATAAAATGGCATGCAAGAAACACTATTCCACCTCTCAAGCACTGAACTAGAACAAATATTTATGTGGCAATATGCCCTGCAAATTTCAGCTGGTAAAATAAATGACAGAAAAATACCTACAATGAGTTTATTGCAAGCATCTGGGGATTTAAAAGCATTTTTTAGAAACTACTTCATCAATCTTCAAAAAATCCTTAAAGAATGCCCATTTTGTAGAAAGGTAAAGTAAAACATACAGAAACAGAAGCTGGACTGCTACGGGTATAGAAAAAGTTTGCATAATTTTCTCAGTTTTGAATCATGAATCTTTACAATCCTTGAGAATCTGACTAGAGGGACTTGGGTCTGTCTTCATCGGTCATATTTTCTGGTACATCTGATATGACTACATTTATATTAGCAACTCATGGAGACTTAAAAGAGGATTCTAATAAAGTCTCTTAAGATATGATTTAATGCTACCTGTCAAGTAAAAATCGTTTTACATCACATCTTTCTAAATAGGTCATGAAGGTCTGTGCCTCTTGAGCAGTTTGGGGTATCCATTTTATGTGTCCTGTTGGAATGTGGTAGAATATGAAAACAAAGGGGGTAACCATATATTAATTTACGCAAACTACCAATGTGTCAATTGTATCTTTTCTTTCCAAGTACTTTGTGCCCATTATGTAGATACAGAGAAAAGGTCAAGAGAGGTAACGGTGCAAAGCAGTAGGAAGGTGGACTTTGAAAGCACATTTGGTTACAAGATACATTTTCAGTGTCATCTCATGGCCCTGAGAAGTACCAAGGAAAGTTTCTGTGCTAACTTACCAAGATCTCCAGCCCTACAATGAGAGTCAATTTGAGCCATGTTTACACCAGTCACTGACAAAATAGGTGGGAAAAGTGTTTTTGTTGAAAATTGCAAACAAAGAAGAAAATGAAAACACTTCCCCATTTCCCCATCCATCCTCACACCCATGGTCTTGGCCAGGTTGGATGTCCTCCCAACCCACTCAGAGGATGAGTTCACTATGTGGCTCCTCCCTCTACTATCGTAAGACAGACAGCGTAATAGGGTTGTGTGGCAGGGTCTCAAATATCAAGAGCGGGGTTAACTTATTTCTCGTGTAGTTTCTCCAAAGTTGCTATATCCTACAGTTATATCTCCTTGGCTTATTTTCTCTAAGGTTTAATCAGAAGATTGAGAGTGGAGTGAAAGACTAATCACTTTTGGCTTACCTTCTTAATTTTATCTAGTGAGACCATATTTGGCAAAGTTTGACATCAAAAAAATTCTTGTTAGAGCTAGCTAGCTAAAGTTATCTCTACTTTATTACATATTTCAAATCAAAATACACACCTAACTACAAATAGATCAGCATTCTTTAATTTTTTTCCAAAAGAAATAATCATAATATTCTGTGGAAAATTCTTCCTGTATTGACTGACATTATTTTCCTCTTTCCTTATGGGCTGTCTGTTCCCAAGGAGAAGGATAAACACAAATACATCTTTAAGATATGTACTATACTGTATTGCAAGTAATCTCTGAGTTTCGGTTTCTTCCCTTGTGAAATGGGGAGAATGATACTTCACAGGGTTGCTGTGAGGACTGAGTCAATGAATGTAAAGTGCTAAGTACAGGGATGGACAAGACAGAGAACACTCAGTGTTTTTACCATCACCATGAGCTCTCATCAGATCACTCTGCTGAACACATTCATTTTCACATCCAGATGTATTTCCGCCTTTCTATATCCTGCCTTTGCCCTTGGAGGTTCACCTTGTCTCCTGGCTTCAGGTTTGGGTCCACTAACAAAGACCTCCATAAAGGGGCTGGGGGAAGGCTACCCTGTATCCTCCTCACACCATTGAAAATAAACCCTTCTGAATAATTCTAATTTGAGTGTACCACCTGTTTTCTAATGAAATCCTAAGTTATAAATTCATTTTTATAAGCATTATCTTCATCAAAAAGTTTAACATTATAAAATAAAAATTGTATACATAATTACCTAAGTTTATAAGGTTATATCCACACAGGTCATTTGAAGGAAGACTCAAACTGGATAAAATTTGCTTCTATTCCGTCTCAATTATCACGTAAGTCTAAATTACAGTTTCAGCCAAGCAAGAAATAAATGTACTTTAGCTGATGTTCAAGAAGGGTATGGTTTTCATAAATGTTGAAGATGAGATTTAATATAAGCCTTTACTCTGATAAGCATTCTTTCTTAATGGCTTCCTTTAAAATGACTAATTTGGCTATTTCCATTGTTCATTTTTGATGTTTAAAACAATGACAATTCATTCCTTTTGCATCCCATTCAAAATATTGATACCACACAACTTCTAAACGTTCCAGGGTTTTCTGTTCTTTTAGTTTCAGAATATTTTATTTGGTATACTACTTTTCTAACATTTATCTATTGATACTATTATCTGTCTCTTGTCTGACAAGAATAATATTCCTGGATGAGAAATCAAAAGACTTAATTTCCGGCTCCGACTCTTCCAGTTTGTTATCTGTTGTTACATAGATGTGGTTCCTAATGTGGCTTTCCTACCACCCTGTGCCTAAATGTCCTCATTTGCTAAAGAAGAATATTTTATGACATGCTGACCTCCTTGGATTGTTTTAAAAATCAATACAAGAGAATATAGGTAAAAGTACTTTGTAATACTTAAAATTATATACAAATGTGAGGACCTTTAACATATATACCATCAAATAAAGATACTCTACTATATTTGTGTGAGAAAAATAACTGAAATATCCTGTGTTTCAAAGCACATTGATACAATTTCAGGTATCTGAATTAACAGAAAAAATAATTCAAGCACATGTAACTGACAGAATTTTTGTGGGAATTGCTCGGTTCATCTCTACAAAGAGTTTTGTTGGGAGTTATCTATTACTCTGAGTAAATTTTCTCAGTTCCTCTTTCCATGTTCTCATTGCTTCCAAGACAAAACACAAGACGGTATAGACAGGTTGGTCTGAAAGATTAGAAAAGATTTTTAAAACATGGTAGTTCAATGGACAAGAGCTAAGAATATTTTACTGTACCATTTTTCTACCTGAATCTATAACCGGGTGTATAGTGTATTCCAATAGAGAATCAGAGAAAAGTGAGTAAAATACTGTCTAATCTGTTTGAAAGGAATACCTAAGGTTGAGTAATTTATAAAGAAAAGAGGCTCACAGTTCTGCAGATTATAGAAGCACGGTATCAGCATCTGCTTCTGGTGAGGGCTTCAGGAAGCTTCCCCTCACAGCAGAAGGGGAAGAGGAATTGATATTACATGGCAAGAAAGGAAGAAAGAGAGAGAGAAGGGAGGTACCAGACTCTTTAACAATCAGCTGTCACTGCATGAAGGGTCTGCCCACATGACCCAAACTCCTCCCAGTAGGTCCCACCCCCAATATTGGGATCAAATTTTAACATGAGATTTGGAAGGGACAAATATCCAAACTACATCAAATACCAAGAGAAGAATGCCCCCAATTTTGTCCTTGAATGGAACATAAGACCCTGTTCGTATATAAAATGAATATTTACAAGTTCAGAAATGCATGAACATATATATTTAGCTTGATATCATCAGAAATATATATGCTATTAACTTCTTTAAGCCTCCATTTCCTCATTCATTCAAAATAAAAGCATTCACCGCAGACCTACCTACTAGCTCTGCCCTAAGAGCTACAAATTCTGTGATAAATTTTTATTTTATAAAGTCCTTAGACATGTGAAGATTGCATTCTAGTAGTGGAAAACAGAAAATAAACTAATGAATGGAAAAGGTAATTTTAGATAATGCTTAGGCCTATGAAGAAACATTGAGGTGATGTGATCAACAGTGCCTGGCTAAAGGGATTAATTAAAATTGGATGGCAGTCTAGGAAAACCTCTCTAAGGAAGTAACATTTGACTTGAGATGTGCATGAAAGATAGAGCAAACCAAGGAAGGATCTAGAGGCAGAAGATTCCAGGATGAGGAAAAAACAAACAAAAAGGGCAAGAAGCCTGGAGGTAGGGCTATCCGCATGCCTGCGGATAGAAGGCTACTATGAATAAAGGAGAACGTGCTACAGGAGATAAGAAAAGCAGTCATGGGAAAGTCCATGGAAGGCCCTGTGAGCCATGGTAAGGGCTTTGCATATTAAGTAAAAAGATAAGCCAGTAAAATATTTTCAGGAAATAAGTGACACCCATTCCATCATGCAATATTCATTTAGAACCATCAGTATACCAGGAATTCATCTAAGCTGAAGATTTTGCAACTATAGGCAAAAATTCCTGTCCTGATCTATGGGGATGTCCTTCTAGCTGCTGTGGAAAGGATTTACATGGGAACACTATTGGAAGCTGTCGAAGCTCACAGTAGTAATTCAGGCAAGAGACGGTGATGGTTCGTCTAGGATAGCAACAGGGTAACAATTTTATTTAATCATAGGTTTACTGGGAGCATGACATCCTTTAACATTATGCTGCCATATAGTAAATGTCCCCAAAATTAAAACTTTTATTATTACAGAACAGCAAAGAGGATAACTCCAAATTTCACTGATTGTAGGGGTAAAAAACTACCACCATTCATTGGTTCCAGAAGAGAGGAATAGAAGCTGCAAATAACTGGCTATTTATTAGCAGTAACTGGCACAGCTAAGATAAGGGTAGGAACTGACAACAGGAAGTCTTCACATTTGAACAGTGATGTCTCAGCACCATTTATCTTTCTCTGGATGAGAGAAAAACATAGAGTGGAGGAATGGAAAAGGATACACAGGTTGGAGTGGTGTCATTAATAATAGTAACCCAAAGGCTGATTCGTTCATTTATTGAGGACATTGAGGAAATTACATAATAAATTCCAAATTGTTGTTTAAGAAAATACAATACTAGTTAGGATTTTTTTTATCTCTTCAATGGAAAGATACAGATATAGACACAAATATGAGTACATACACACACATGAAAATATGTGTGTTTATTATTTTGCCGAAACATTCCAAGTAAACAGCAGATAACACCACTGCCCCCAAATGCTTCAGCATAGATATCCTAAGACTAGAGACACGTGCCAACAATATTATTATCAAACAAAATTGACTAACATAATTAATGCATAGTCCATATTAAATTTCACCATTATTCCAAAAGGGATTTTAAGGAGTTTTTTTAAATCCAAGATCCAATTAAAATTCCACATATTTACTGGTTAAATTTCTTTTAGCTTAAGCTGACAATTCTCTTTGAATAAATTATGACATTGAAGGTTGCAAAATGCTGATTTTTAAGTATGTCATTTCTTCTATACTTATTTGCTGGTTTTTAAATGATGTTTTGTTACAAAAACATTGCAAATACATTTTAAATATCAAGAAAATCAAAAGAAATTCATATGACTAATTTTTCTATTAAACAGGGAAGATTCCTGTGCTGATTATTTGTTAGTTTTGCCGGCCCAATATGTTCTCTCTCTCTCTCTCTCCTGCTTTCTGTGTGTGTGTGTGTATTGTTTTTGTGTATGTGTATGTGTGTGTGTGTATGTGTGTTTTGTTTTTGTTTTTGTTTGCACCATTTCAGATAGAAAAACCTTAATTTTCTTTTCTTTTATGGGATCCTTACCATCCTACTCATCTGTTCATGTGGTTTGGAGAGGAGGGGAATTTCCCTCCTTTCTTTTTCCTTTTTTGAGACAGGGTCACGTTCTATTGCCCCAGCTGGAGTGCAGTGGCACAGTCTTCGCTCACTTCAACCTTCGCCTCCCATGTTCATGTGATTCTCCTGCCTCAGCCTCCCAAGTAGCTGGGATTACAGATGTACACCACCACATCTGGCTAATTTTTGTATTTTAGTAGAGATGGGGTTTTGCCACCTTGGCCAGGGTGGTCTCTAACTCCTGATCTCAAATGATCGGCCCGCTTCAGCCTCCCAAAGTGCTGGGATTATAGGCTTCAGTTACTGCACCAGCCCCTCCTTTCAACTTTTAAGGATAGAGACATAACCCATGACTGACGACCAATTAGAGAATTCTGCATCCATGTCCACAGAACAGGGATAGGCACATGACCCAAGTGAGGTAAAGGGTTTTGCTGGAATTATTAGAAAGGAGACGTTATCTTTCTCTAGCACTGTTAAATGCAGAATAAGTAAGTCTGGAATTATAAATAAATAATTCATAATTACTGAATGAGACCAGCTGATCTGAAAAAGAAGAAAAGGAAAGCATTATCAAGGCAAGAGATGGACAAAGAAAAGTTGAGGATTGAGGTCATCAGTCAAACCCTTGGACCCAACCACTCCTGGAGCTGGTCTACCTCCAGATCTTCAGCCAAGTTAAGCAGTAAATTCCCTTTACAGAAAACACACACACACACACACACACACACACACACACACATTGAGTTGGGTTTCTGTCTTTTGCACCTAAATTACCCAGCTAATAATACACGTATTAATCTTTATAAAGTTTAGACTGAGTAAGGCCTTTGATCCAGTCTCCCCGATTCATAGGTTAAAAACTTCAGCTTCAGAGAAATTCTGAAAATACGGAGACTACACAGCTAGTTAGTTGCAGAACCACAAGCAAAAATCAAGTTTTTAGACTCTCTGTTTAGTGTTCTCTTCTACCCTTTGTTATTTGGCTTCAAGTTATATTTTGCGTGTGAATCATAAGAGTTATGCACTGATGAATTAGATTTTGCCAACATTTGTGTAGGCAAATCAAATAAACCAGAAAAAAAATTTTCTTCTGAAAATAGTAGACCTAGCATTTTCTTTGAGCTTAATAACTCCTATCATTATTGAAGTCTTTAATATCTTAGCAACAGCCAAGTTCAAAATCCTCCAACCAAGGAAAACATAAACTTTGCTACAATGTAATTCTTGCCATTAAATTTCTATAGAAAGGAAATCACCTTATAATACATTGACTATTATACTTTCTATTATTGCTGTCTGCAAATATATTCTATTCTACAGGGAATTGTAATGTAATGAAATGTCATGTTATTAGCTATTAACAATATAACTGATTCAGATATTTGCTATTTTAAAAAGAAGAAAATTGAGAACATTTGAAAGTTCTATGTGATACTACTTTTTAAAAATCTGTGATTATTAACAACTTTAATTTCCCCAATATATTGTATATCTCCTTTTTTAACCTAAGTCACTTATTTGAAACATTGATTTTGTACATGTTATAGTAATTTTCCTTTAATTTCCCTAAAATCATTGGAATAAAAACATAATATCTGAAATAATCACACATACTCCAGCAATCGGGAAATCCAGTATTTATGTCAGACTCAAGAAATAACACCATTCCTTTCTGCCTGTACTAGGGAGCAATATGAAAATGGCCATTTATTTTGTTTTGTCATTTTCCTGAGCAGGGTACCCACAGGGTACTTAAATAGTTGCTTTCCTTTTTTGCCATCTCTCCAGGTTAACAACAAAAATATATTCAGCTACCAAGAAACTAAATAGGTTATTTATGTTTCACTTGTCAAATCTATATTTCCAAATATCCCCTGAGCCAGATTTGTGGAGGAGTAAAGGTAGGGTGGAAGATATTTTATACATATTTAATTTGTTATTCTAAAGAGGTACAGTTCTTTTTTCTGTTAGTTTTCTTGGGCCTCTACGGTGTCAGCAATAATGGCATAATCATGCTTTGAATGCTTTCTATGGAATTCCACAGGTTCAAATGTCCGAGTTGAGTGTCTTTAATTTTCCAGTAGCAGATTGTGGCATGTTGGTTCATCTATACAATAAAAATTCTCTACAGTTCTTCCCACTGCTCCCCATCCCAAATCACGCTACACATGTAACATCTACACAGATGACAGATTGCTAGAACAAGACCTGACCAACTCTCCTTTATTTTAGGGTTTTTTTAATTTTAATCTTTGATTAAAGCTGACCACTGGGAACATTTTTATCTAGCAGAAAAGTAGTATTAGAATATCTGAAGGATAATAACTTCGCTTAATTAGTTACTTTTTTCTTACATAAATACTCAATCATCAATAGCTCCATGTCAGTTTTATTTCTTGCCCACTTTCAGTATAAGGTAACTTCTGTACCTGTTGTAATGCTGCTTCTCTTGCTTATTTCTAGTCTCAGTTTGGTATTTCTTTTTTCTTTTTTTTTTTTTTTTTTTTCTTTTTGAGATGGAGTCTCGTTCTGTCACCCAGGCTAGAGTGCAGTGGCGCAATTTCAGCTCACTGCAACCTCCGCCTCCTGGGTTCAATCAACTCTCTTGTCTCAGCCTCCCGAGTAGCTGGGACTACAGGTGCATGCCACCATGCCCGGGTAATTTTTGTATTTGTTTAGTAGAGACGAGGTTTCACCATATTCATCAGGCTGGTCTTGAACTCCTGAGCTCAGATGATCCATCCACCTCGGCCTCCCAAATCAGTTTGATATTTCAATAGTCAGCAACTACATGGAAGGGAAAGGAGGTAGCTATTATATTCTTTCTGATGAATAACATCTTAATCATATGTTAATGCATGAAAGAAAATGGGAACTCTGACAATGCCAACTTTATCAAACCAAAAAAATTCCATCAGCTACCTACAATTTAAAAGGTATGTTCCACTAATGGATATACTTATGGCTAGACATTCTGACAATGTTCACCCTGAGAACTTCAAATGTCTTACATAAAATATCTTTTTTTTTTCTATTTTTTATTTTATTATTATTATACTTAAAGTTTTAGGGTACATGTGCACAAGGTGCAGGTTCATTACACATGTATACATGTGCCATGCTGGTGCGCTGCACCCATTAACTTGTCATTTAGCATTAGGTATATCTCCTAATGCTATCCCTCCCCCGTCCCCCCACCCCACAACAGTCCCCAGAGTGTGATGTTCCCCTTCCTGTGTCCATGTGTTCTCATTGTTCAATTCCCACCTATGAGTGAGAACATGTGGTGTTTGGTTTTTTGTCCTTGCGATAGTTTACTGAGAATGATGATTTCCAATTTCATCCATGTCCCTACAAAGGCCATGAACTCATCATTTTTATGGCTGCATAGTATTCCATGGTGTATATGTGCCACATTTTCTTAATCCAGTCTATCCTTGTTGGACATTTGGGTTGGTTCCAAGTCTTTGCTATTGTGAATAGTGCCACAATAAAAATACGTGTGCATGTGTCTTTATAGCAGCATGATTTATAGTCCTTTGGGTATATACCCAGTAATGGGATGGCTGGGTCAAATGGTATTTCTAGTTCTAGATCCCTGAGGAATCGCCACACTGACTTCCACAAGGGTTGAACTAGTTTCCAGTCCCACCAACAGTGTAAAAGTGTTCCTATTTCTCCACATCCTCTCCAGCACCTGTTGTTTCCTGACTTTTTAATGATCGCCATTCTAACTGGTGTGAGATGGTATCTCATTGTGGTTTCGATTTGCATTTCTCTGATGGCCAGTGATGGTGAGCATTTCTTCATGTGTTTTTTGGCTACATAAATGTCTTCTTTTGAGAAGTGTCTGTTCATGTCCTTTGCCCACTTTTTGATGGGGTTGTTTGTTTTTTTCCTGTAAATTTGTTTGAGTTCATTGTAGATTCTGGATATTAGCCCTTTGTCAGATGAGTAGGTTGTGAACATTTTCTCTCATTTTGTAGGTTGCCTGTTCACTCTGATGGTAGTCTGTTTTGCTGTGCAGAAGCTCTTTAGTTTAATTAGATCCCATTTGTCAATTTTGGCTTTTGTTGCCATTGCTTTTGGTGTTTTAGACATGAAGTCCTTGCCCATGCCTATGTCCCGAATGGTAATGCCTAGGTTTTCTTCTAGGGTTTTTATGGTTTTAGGTCTAACGTTTAAGTCTTTAATCCATCTTGAATTGATTTTTGTATAAGGTGTAAGGAAGGGATCCAGTTTCAGCTTTCTACATATGGCTAGCCAGTTTTCCCAGCACCATTTATTAAATAGGGAATCCTTTCCCCATTGCTTGTCTTTCTCAGGTTTGTCAAAGATCAGATGGTTGTAGATATGCGGCATTATTTCTGAGGGCTCTGTTCAGTTCCATTGCTCTATATCTCTGTTTTGGTACCAGTACCATGCTGTTTTGGTTACTGTAGCCTTGTAGTATAGTTTGAAGTCAGGTAGTGTGATGCCTCCAGCTTTGTTCTTTTGGCTTAGGATTGACTTGGCGATGCGGGCTTTTTTTTGGTTCCATATGAACTTTAAAGTAGTTTTTTCCAATTCTGTGAAGAAAGTCATTGGTAGCTTGATGGGGATGGCATTGAATCTGTAAATTACCTTGGGCAGTATGGCCATTTTCACGATATTGATTCTTCCTACCCATGAGCATGGAATGTTCTTCCATTTCTTTGTATCCTCTTTTGTTTCATTGAGCAGTGGTTTGTAGTTCTCCTTGAAGAGGTCCTTCACATCCCTTGTAAGTTGGATTCCTAGGTATTTTATTGTCTTTGAAGCAATTGTGAATGGGAGTTCACTCATGATTTGGCTCTCTGTTTGCCTGTTATTGGTGTATAAGAATGCTTGTGATTTTTGTACAATGATTTTGTATCCTGAGACTTTGCTGAAGTTGCTTATCAGCTTAAGGAGATTTTGGGCTGAGACAATGGGGTTTTCTAGATATACAATCATGTCATCTGCAAACAGGGACAATTTGACTTGACTAAGCATTCTTTAAAGTACATTTATTGCTCAACATGGATAAAAAGACTGTCTGAGGCCAAAATCTTAGTGAAAACAGAATCCAAATAAGTAAACACAGCACTGACGCTTACTTTTGCCTTAGAGCCTTTAGCCAATTTTTGTTGATTTTGAGCTTTTATTTTCAATGGATGGGGTTGGAAAGATGGTAGCGGAAAAGGAGACATATCTTAGGAATTTGCCAAAATAGTCTAAACAGAAGATCCCCACATTCAATTGGTATCCCAAATACTCCTTAGTGTAAAGATGATCAGAAATAAACCTGCATCCCCCTTTCAAGGGGGAAGCATGGAAAATTGCCTGTATAAAATCTTAGCACTGGGTTACAAAATATATTTCCCCTGAAAATGCATGTCTACAGCTAACTCTCATTACAGCAGGTAGCAAAAACCTTCAATTCCATAATTTAGCTCAAACTAATCCTAGGTGCTTAATACCCTCAGGTGCTTGTTGAAAGCAGTAGAAAATACATTCTAGAGGACCAACTTTTGACCCACATATCAAAGGATTTCAAATGATAAATTTTCCAGTAATATAAACACAGTGAATATTCACAAAAGTCAAAAGTAAATAAGACACCATGAGGAAAAAAAAGCCAGCATAAACAAATAAAACTATAAAGACTCAGATATTAGATATTTTACAAAATAATTAGTATGTTTAATATGTTCCAAGAAATAAAATAGGGACCAGAAAATAAGAGTGAGCAGTAAGAGTACGTAAGATTGCCAAAAGGTTTGAAAAGAAGCAAAAAGAATATCTCAAAATAAAAGTTGTAATTGAAAATATATGTCAATGAACATAGAGACATAAGAATGAAGAAAAATTCAGAGAATGTTAAAAAACTGGAAGACTTATTTAAAGAAATTATCCAGTATTCAGAAAAGAAAAACAAGAAGATGAAAAATATGGGAGATTAAAAGACATGGAGGATGGAGTAAAAAGATATAACAAACATCTAATCAAAGTTTTTGAATGAGATGAGATGATATTTCTAAAACTTGTTTGTTTAAAAAACAAAATTTAAACTTGTGTGATAGGAGGAATAAATTTTAAAACTACTCACAGATAGATACAATGTAATGAGGTTTCAAAGCAACAACTCCCGCACCAAAAAAAAAAATCAAGAATACATCTAATCAATAAATGAACTTAAGAAGAAATTATAATAGAAAATTAAAAATTTTTAATGGAATGAAACATGAAAATATTGCATAGAATATAGTTGAAGTAGGTTTTAGGACAGTTTTCACTATTATAGACTAAAATATTTATATAATAGAACACTAAAAAGTTGACAGTTAATAGCTAAGCATCCATCTAAAGAACTAAGAAAACAGTAAACGTAAAAACTGAAGAAATCAGTTCATTTTTAAAATTTCTAATCTAAGTGAGATTGTGTGGTATTTGTCTTTCACTATCTAGCCTGTTTCACTCAGCATGCCCTCTAGGTTCATTCATGTTGTTCTGAAGGAGAATTTTATCAATTTTTAAGATGGAATATTATTCCATTGAGGAATGGAAGAATAAAGAGCAAAAATTAATGAAATAGAAAAGTCTACAATAGAGAGGAACAACAAAATGAAAGACTAATGAAACTGGTAACTATCTGGCAAGATTAATTATGAAAAAGTATAAAAGAAGGCATAATAGCAACACTACAATGAAAAAGAGAATACAACTTCAGTGAATAAAAAGGCTATTATCAATAACTTATGTCAACAAATATAAACAGTTGAAGTAGAAACATTGCAAGAAAAAAATGTTAACAATATTAACTAAAAAAGTAGAAATTTTAAATGATGAATGATTTAAAAATATATAACATATCATGACCAAAAGCCCAAAGCAAAAGAATGGCTCTGAAAGAGAAAGCTGTCCTTTTTGTTTCTTAATTCTTCTTTTCTTCCACAAATATTCCATAATTTGGAGATGAGTCCACTGTGTTTTTTGTAATCTGACTCAGTCCCATCTTTTTGCACCCAGTACACCCAGAATTAGAGTTAGACTGTGCTCTAGTTGAGTTGAAGTACTTACTGTCTGCAAATCCCAAGGTATCCTTTGATCCTGGTCTTTGCCTGAGGTATTGTTTCTGCCTGACTCCCCCTTTCTATCTTCATTACCTTCCTTCGTCCTTCAGAGACTTCTGTTTATGGTTCATGGTTCATGATGTAACTCAGATGTTGCCTACTGTAGGAGCCCTCATAATTTCCCCCATTTAACCCCCATCTTGAATGAAATCTCTCCAAAGTATATCCAAAATTGAACAATTTCATGCCTCATTGAGAGCATTTATCAAATGTATCATAGCTGTCTGTTTTCTGTCCACCTTTCCCAGTTGACTGTAAGCTTCTGAGACAGTGACTTTGACTTTTGACCTTTTGATTCCATGCTGCTCTTCAAGATGTAGCAAAGCATTTAACACATGTTAGTTCACACCAAGGTGTACAATAATTGTTAATGAATGAATGCTATATTATCTTAATACTATTAAGATGTTACATTTATTAGTCATGTAATTAATTCAGTGACAACTTTCATCAACAAGAAACTTTTATTTTCCTATAACTTTTTGATGAGAAAAATGTATGTCCACATCAGAAGACAATGCATAGTTTAATTAGTAAACTTAAAATTTGGCATTTGGATTGTTACACTGATGTCTTATCAGTTTATGAAGAGTAAATTAGTTTTCTTAATCAAATTCCTAAAAGCCAGAAACAGGACCATGGTAGACTGGTTGAGATAATGTCACCGGTTAAGAGCGTGGGCAGATAGCCAGATGATCTTTCTTTACATAAATCTCTGCAACTGGAATTCCCTTCCTTCTAGAAAGATTATCAGAGCATTTTTCAAACTAAAGAAAAGGGAACATAAGAAATATTATTTTTCATTATATTGCAGTTTCTTAGGGCTTCATACAGATTTTTTAAATTGTGGGATCACATGAATGTTCATTACAGAATAAAAGAATATTACACTAACTATGGGAAATCACCAACCATCCATATGTAATGGGGGTTTGAGTGAAATACATTAAATACCTGTGACCTATCAATAAAAGGATTCTTTAGACCTCTTTCACATACTTTTCCAATTGCTTCTCCCAGGATGAATCTATCTCAGGAAGCTCTTTGGTCCCACATGCCCTGAATACTCAGACATACCTTAGTCTTGAGATGACTGTAGTTTAGGCAACCAGGAAAATACCCTCAACTAGGCAGAAATACTAAGAGATTTAGAGATACTCTTGCCTCTCAATGTCAGAGGCAATATCTTGCAGCAATATTGGAACCTATGTTTCAGGACATCTTTAAAGCTAAAATGGAAACTGTTCCTACTCTTTGTTGAGATGTTTTAATTCTTGCAACAACTGCTCAGGTTTGTGGTCACAATCCATTTTCTTTACATTTTTCACTGGCTGTGAGCTGCAACAAGTATCTCTTTCCATTAAAAAAAGAAAGAAAGACAGAAAGAAAAATTCCACAAGGAATGTCCACTGAGGCTGGTATAATTAAGCACTCTGCCAGGAACTCTGGGACATATAAAAGAATATGAAACATAGTCCCTTCCCTCAGAGACTTTGGAGTCTAGATAGAGAGACAGAATATAGATATACATAGTGGGTACAACTTTCAACTTATAAAGTCAAACATGCAAGAAATGTAACACTTCTTTATTTTATAACAAGTTACTTCTGTTTCAAGTTTCTATTCTACAGGGCAGAAGAAACTAAATCTGAGTTAATTGAGGAAAATCTCACTTTTTAACTGGGCTGTTTTTCTCTTGTAAATTTGTTTAAGTTCCTTATAGATACTGGACATTAGACCTTTGTTAGTTTCATAGTTTGGAAATATTTTCTCCCATTCTGTAGGTTGTCTGTTTACTCTGTTGATAGTTTCTCTTGCTGTTTAGAAGCTGTTTAGTTTATAGTTTCTCTTGCTGTTGAGAAGCTCTTTATTTTAATTAGATCCTACTTGTCAATTTTTGCTTTTGTTGCAATTGCTGTTGGTGTTTTGTCATGAAATCTTTGCCCTTTCCAGGATGGTATTGCCTAGGTTGTCTTCCAGGGTTTTCATAGTTTTGGGTTTTACATTTAAGTTTTTAATCCATCTTGAGTTGATTTTTGTGTATGGTGTAAGGAAGGGGTCCAATTTCAGTCTTCTGTATATCACTAGCCAGTTATCCAGCACGAGTTTTTGAATAGGGAGTCTTTTCCCCATTGCTTCTTTTTGTCAGCTTTGTCAAAGATCAGATGATCATAGATGTGCATCCTTATTTCTGGGTTCTCTATTCTGTTCCATTTGTCTATGTGCCTCTTTTTGTACCAGTACCATGCTGTTTTGGTTACTGTAGCTTTGTAGTATAGTTTGAAAAGTGAGCAAGGACATGAACACACACTTCTCAAAAGACATACATGCAGTCCATACGCATATTAAAAAAGCTCAATATCACTGACCATTAGCTAAATGCAAATAACAATCAGATACTATCTCACATTAGAATGGCCATTATTAAAAAGTCAAAAAATAACAGGTGCTGGTGAGGTTACAGAGAAAAGGAAACATGTATACACTGCTAATGGGAGTGTAAATTAGTTCAACCATGGTGAAAAGCAGTATGGAGATTCTTCAAAGAGCTAAAGGTAGAACGACCATTTGATCTAGCAATCTCATTACTGCGTATATACCCAGAGGAATATAAATCATTCTACCATAAAGACACATGCATTGATATGTTCATTGTAGCACTATTTACAATAGCAAAGACATGGAATCAACCTAAATGTCCATCAATGACAAATTAAATAAAGAAAACATGATACATATACACCATGGAATACTATGCAGCCATAAAAAAGAATGAGATCCTATCTTTTGCGGGAACATGGGTGGAAGTGGAGGCTATTATCCTTAGCAAACTAATACAGAAAAAGAAAACCAAATACCACATGTTCTTACTTATAAGTGAGAGCTAAGTGATAAGAACTTAGGAACACAAAGAAGAGAACAACGACGCTGGGGTCTACTTGAGGGGGAAGGCTAGGAGAAGGGAAAGGAGCAGAAAAGATAACTATCAGATACTGGGTTTAATACCTGATTGATGAAATAATATGTACAGCAAACCCTCATGACACCTTTACCCCTTCACATGTACCCCCAAACCTAAAAGTTAAAAAAATTCAGAGAAATCCCATTCACTTTATCTAGAATCAGATGTCAATATCAAGATCTATATAATTCTTCCATTTCCCCAGGAAGGGAGCTCTTACGGGGCCTGGCACCACTGAGTTGGCCAGCAATCAACTCAGGTCACTTCTGCATCATCTCTTACCCCCAACTGCAGGCCTCTCCAGGTTTGACACTGTTTGCTGCTTTCATGCTAATATCTTTACCCATTGCTATATTAATTGATGTAATTTTCATTTGTAGTAACTTTTTTTACTTGTGAAACTCATTGAAGCTAGACCTTGAGATATCTGTTGCCTCATGGAAGATGTGCTTGGGAAGGAGACGCTAGAGGTAGCACAGGTCAGTCTGGACACCTAGAATGTGGGCAGCTGCTGCAGGCATTAGGAAAGGAAGACATCACTCCTGGCTGAGCAGGGAAAGAAGCTTTTAGGGATGTGATGGGAGTGGTGATAAATACTGAAGAGTGGAAATATGGTGAGGGGTGATCAAAAGCGCTGAGGACCGAGATGCTTTGAGAACTTTGTATTATTCCTTGGAAGCCAAATGTTTATATTCTGCTTGATTTAAAGCAGCCCACATTTGCATACGAAGGCAGGTTTCAGTGTCAGGTAGACCTGAGCTGATTTTGGCTCTGACACTTGTTAACTGCATTTCCTTGAGAAAGTTTCATAGCCTTTTGAGCATGTTTTTCATTTCCAAAATGGACAAAAATCTCTACTTAGCCGGAGAATTCCATGTAAATATTTGGCACATTGCCTTGTATAGCCTCTTACTTGGCTCATTCTCCTTCCCTGCTGAGGCACAGCATGCTACAGTCTCCTACAATAATTGAAGTACATGTCTTTCTTCCTTGATACACTAAAAGCTTCTTGGGGCAAGCAGTTCATCACATTAATTTCACATGGTATGCTACTTTTTACATAAAGACTAAATAAATTTCAGTGAATTTGGCTAATTCCCATATTTACAGCTTCTTTTCTAAGAAGGCATGTCTAGGAAGCTGCTTTTTGACAACTTGGAGTCGGTTTCTAACTAACGCAACGTCTAAGAAGCACTTGCTGGTTCAGAGCTGTGCTTCAGAATTAAGTTCACCTCACAGCTTCCACACAATTGGTGTTGCTTCTTGGCCTTCTGGCCATACATCCAGATCCCAATCCATGAGTTCTACATATACTCACGTAGTGCAAAACTTCAAACTTCTCTTGCCTTCCTGGATAACTACTGGTTAGCCTCATCTTCTTCTCCACCCTTCCCTCTACTCATCTCTACTTTATTTTCTTCTCATAAAGGAAGTTTTCAATATTATTTAAACAAAATATTTTCTTCCATGACTTGCTTTTGGGTATGCTGTTTCCTCAAGCAGGAAAGCCATTTCTCCACTTTTTTACTATTATCCTTCTGGGGCCTGGATAATCTACCTCCCTCTTAAAGCCCCAGCTAAAATGTTCCCTTTTCCATGGAGCACTTTCTGATTCTTCTTAAATTTCTCACATTTCCCTCTGTGCCCCATGGTACTCTATACTTCCTCATTGGTTAGGATCCTATTTGAATGTAATTTTCAGTTTCTACATGTATAACTTCATAACCTTGCAGATAATGCCATGACCTATTCTTCTCAGCAGCCTCTAGATCTAACACAACACTTGACACATAGCACTTGTTCAACCAACATGGAAAAAATAATAATAGCTCTGCCAAGTATGAAGGCCGCCACTGAAGGACCTTTGCATCTGCACAGCTCAAGGCCTTCCCAGATGCAAAATTCTTATTCCACTTTGTTTCTATATGTGTGCAGAGCCAATGTCTCCTCTTTTACTCTAATCATCTCCCCACAGCTCCTGTTCTGCACTTCATCAGTATTTGTCTACCATATCCCTATCCCTGTATTCTATACTTTAGGATAGGATTGTCCCTAGCCACCTAGAGTCCCATCACACATTCAGGTATGCCATTTTACTTTGTTGTACAGCAAAACTTCATGATCTTTAGCCTTATGGAAGAAGAAGTAGTAGAAGGAAGAGAAGGAAGGGAGGAGAAGGAAGAGAGGAAGAAAAGCAATTTGTAATCAGAGCAGATAAAACCTCCAAAGTTCATTACTCTGAGTATGTACAAAATAATTTTCTGGGTGCTAGAAGCCTCACATGCTAAGTGTTTTAGGGCACAGTCTTTCTTAAACACTAAGTGTCTTGCCAAGCTCCTGCTTATCCACGTCTAAAAAACAAAAGGCTCTGTGTGAGAGGAGCTCTTTAAGCTTTTGTCCCAGGCTGAGCATTTAATTGTACCAAGGGCTGCAGTACAGCTTCTCACACAGAGGGGCTTTCCACATTGGAACAAGAAGAACATAAAAACAAAAAAGTAATTTAGCCTGCTTATAATTTACTGTATTCCTCCAGTGATTGCTAATCATCAGAATTCGTGTGTGTGTGTGTGTGTGTGTGTGTGTGTGTATGTATGTGTGTGTGTGGACAAACCGTCTCTAGCAGCCTCACTTTCTCCTGTTTCTCCATCCTGAAGTCAATGCATAGCACATTTCAACTGTGGCACAAGTTCAGGTCAGAGCAAATTCAAGGATTCAAGTTCCATGCCAGGTTTCTCTTGCCCACGAAAGCAGGAAGCTGTGGCAGGGAAAATTCACGTTCAAATCCAATGCTGTTGATGCATAACGGATAGGAAAAGGACAAAAAATTGTGGAAACTAGGACTGAAAATGGTTTCAAGCTGGAAGGCTGTTTGTTTACACGTACCTTACTTGGTTTTTTCTTTCAATTCATGATTTTCCATACTGATTATTAAGAGAAGCCACTTTCTTTTCTCCAGGGAAAAAGACCTGGGATGTATAGTTTTTCTTAGGGAGGGGTTTGTTTTAAAGAAAGTGGCATGAAAGGAAGACAATGGTAAATTTTAGGAGCACTAGAAAAGCCTTCTAGCTACTAGAATGACTTTATCTTCTTCATTTAATGTTTCATTGTGGAAAATGTTTTATTCCACAATGGAAAATTTTCCAACCTGAAGATTTCTGAAAGAAACAAAGCGATGTTAAAAATTTATACTCTTAAATGTAAATAGTTCCTGACAGAGCTATCCTTCAGCATAGATGTTAAAGAGAATAGAAGTTATTAGTCACAAGGATAAGAGGATCAAGGAAAAGAATACATTTCTCTGACTGAGGGTCCTCCAAAAGTAAACCAAATCACTTTGCTGAGTCAGTGGACCACCAACAGCCTGATTTAGGACACCATTTTTCTTGTGCCACAAATCACAGGATCTAAAAAAAAAAAAAAAAAGCTGACTTTTTAAAATATAATTTTTCCCTTGAAAAACTAAATGTAAAAAAGAACAGTTTTTCTCTTTTTCCTGTGACTACAACTACTCTACCACAATGCCAGTGGCTAGAGCAAGAAAAAATAATTTTCAGTTGTAGTAAGCACGCCAAAACGATCTACAAAGAAAGATTGCAAAACATAATCACTGTACATTCTGACGGATAAGTGAAAAAAGTTCTGGAATTTTCTTCAATAGAAAATGTTAAGAGGACAATATATTGTCAATTGGTAAGGTTCTTTTTGGGGAAAACTGAATACAGGCAGCGACATAAATCCAATGATTAAAGATTTCTATCTCAACACATTTTGAAAATCTCCACCTCTATGCTTTTATCATTTTAAAAATTAAAATTCTTCTATTTTTCAAAATGTATCTTTTTCGTAAGTTTATTCTTATTCTATTCTTTTTATAAAGATTTAATTGCTTACTATAGAGCAGTAGTACTCAGATTTTAGTGTGTAAAAGAAAGAAGTGAGGGGCTTATTTAAGAGAGACATTCTGAGGCCTGATGCCTAGAGAGTTTAATTTTAAACTTTCTGGAATGGTCCAGAAATCTATATTTTATTAGTTATCCAAGTGATTCTGAAGGAAGCAGTAAGATCTACTTTGAAAGGTCCACTTTGAAAGCATAACTGATTCCTCTGAACTCCTTAAAAGAATGGAGAGGAATATCTTAGAGTCATAACCTACTTAAGACTAAAACTTTTAAGAAGGCAAATGCTCAAGACCCACTTGCCCGATTTTCCAAGTAACAATTTCCAAAAGGTAGCGGATACAGGTCAATGTGACTCGGCTATCTGTATTTATTGATCGATAATTACCAAAGTTAGGCCCCTATCCTCACACAGACTGGGAAAGAGGGGCTCTGTCTGTCTTGATGATGGCCTGTTAAGGGGATGGCTCCCAGACTTTTTTCTTTTTCTTTTTCTTTTTCTTTTTTTTTTTTTTTTTGAGATGGAGTCTCGCTCTGTAACCCAGGCTGGAGTGCAGTGGCATAATCTTGGCTCATGGGACCTCTGCCTCTGGGGTTCGAGTGATTCTCTCATCTTAGCCTCCTGAGTAGCTGGGATCCACCACGCCTGGCTAATTTTTTGTATTTTTAGTAGAGACGGGGTTTCATCATGTTGGCCAGGCTGGTCTCAAACTCCTAACCTCAAGTTATCTGCCTGCATCAGCCTATGAAAATGCTGGGATTACAGGCATGAGCCACCATGTCCGGCTGGCTCGAGGCTTTCGAGAAAGACATTCCTGAGTTGTAGAAAATGTACAAAAGGGTAGAATTTACAGTTGTAAATTTTCTCAGGTAAATGTTCTAAGAAAAGGGAGATCAGGTATTTAAAGTGAGGAAGAACCCTGTCTAGAGTTTAGTCAAGCTGAGAGGCCGTAAGACTGCCTTTGTCACCTCTGCCTTCCTTATGGCCTGTGCCCTTTGCCTCCCTACTCTGACAAGAAACCAACTCTGCCTACGTGACTGTGGTGCTTAGGTTCCTCTCCATTTCTAAAAATTTAATTTTTAAAATTTATTGATGCACAATAATTGTACATATTTATGGATGCAATCCAATGTTTCAAGACATGTATATATATATTATAATGTCAGATGGTAGAACATGAGAGTAGAATAATGATTACCAGAGGATAAAGAGGGCAACAGGAAATGGGTTACTGGGAGAGGTTAGTCAATGGGTACAAAGTTACCACGAGAAAGGAAGAATAAGTTTTGGTATTCCATTGTGCAGTAGGGTGACTACAGCCAATAACAATGCAGTGTGTAATCTTTCTCCATTTTTAGGAAGCCTTAGAGTTGTGGCCCAGAGCTTCCTACCCTGCTTCCTCAGCTCCCATTAATTCTTCTTAGCAGAGAAAATCTCCAAAAGTGGAATTTGCCTACTCAAGAGTGACAATGAATAATCGCTGTTAATGATGAGTGCTTTACCAGCAGATCTTTAACCTCCATACAGTTGAGTAAATTAAACTTGGAGAGTTTCTAATGAAGAAAATTTGAAAGCCAATGTACTATATGCTGCCTAAAACTGCTGATTCTGTGACAACAGCAGATGATCATTCTCTGCTGGTGCTATTCAGTGTCTGCAGTAAGATATAGACCACACTCTTCATATAATCACCATAATGTCTAGAATAAATGGAGGATATTTTAATGATGACAGACGTAACTTTTCTTGCAGCTCCTTCAAAGAAGATAAAAAGGTTTTGGATTATTACAAAATAATATTTAAACAATATTATTTTTTTATATATAATATGAACAGTTATATAACAGTCTTGGTAGAATGGCAGGTTGAAGGCAGCAGGTTCAAATGCCAGCTGGCTAGCTGCAAAAGGAACAAAAAACAAAAAACAAATTATTATAAACCACTAGGAAACCACGACTGTCAAAGGCAACCTCAGTCAGCTGAGAAAAGTCCAATTTCTAGAAATGTCTTTGTGCTTCTTCTCCTTTTACTGGAGGTTTCTTTCTTGCAGAAAATAATAAAATGATTATGATTTGAGATTGAGATGAATTATCAATTCATCAGGGTGTATGTTTAATGTGATATACTTGCACTAATGGTATGTGCTTTTAATTAGAGAGCTAGTCTCAAGGCAAGAGAAAATTCATTTTCCCAATAAAAACATTTTATACCCAGGATATGGCACCTTAAAAACCTTAATGAACTCTGAGGCTGACATTACAGCAATTAAAATATGAGTGAAAAAATAAGTCTGTCTTGTTGGAAAATCTGGATGATCAGAGCTATCTTCCTTATCACATGGAACATAAGTCACATTTTACATTGTTTGCAAGAATCTGCAATTTACCACAAGGAAAAACAAAGCTAATTTTCTCTTTTTTTCTGAGACGGAGTCTAGCTCTGTCACCCAGGATGGAGTGCAGTGGCATGATCTTGGCTCACTGCGAGCTTCACCTCCCGGGTTCATGCCATTCTCCTGCCTCAGCCTCCCGAGTAGCTGGGACTACAGGCACCCACCACCATGCGCAGCTAATTTTTTGTATTTTTAGTAGAGATGGGTTTTCACTGTGTTAGCCAGCATGGTCTCAATCTCCTGACCTCGTGATGCGCCCGCCTCGGCCTCCCAAAGTGCTGGGATTACAGGCATGAGCCACAACACCCGGCCTGAAAGCTAATTTTCATAAAGTGACAATGGGCCTCTCCAGCTCTGGCTGATACACAAATATTGTTTTCACTTAGGAACTGAGTATTTCTTGAAGCGGGTTAATAAGGGTTTTACAGAAGGCTGGTGAATTATCTGGAGGCAATTTTACAATTTAGAGAACAAGTGATTATGTCTATTTAGTGATGAATGGGGCAGAATTGACATTCTCAAAAGACAGGGCAATAGGATTCTAGTCAGTAAGCTTTGCTCAGTGGATGCTTTTACCTGGAGTTTTAGAGAAACTAGCTAAGTACAGTGACTTTTCTACATGTCAATATGATAAATATTTGTTAAATGTTACTGTGTAAACAGCACCCAATTAGTCACTGGTACACAATTTGCTTCTCTGGTTCACCCGTCTGTGTCTCAGTAAATATCACATTCATTCACCTGGCCACTCAACCCGAAGCTTCAAAGTTGTCCTGTGTTTTCCTTTTTTAAATTTGTAAAAAATACGTGTGGGTGCATAGTAGGTGTATACATTTATATGGGCTATATGAGATATTTTGATACAGTCATGCCATGTGTAATTATCACGTTGGGGTAAAAATGGAATATCCGTCTCCTCAAGCATTTAACTTTTGTGTTTCAAACAATTAATTATACTCTTTTAGTTATTTTTAAATGTGCTAAATTATTTTTTACTAGAGTCACCTGTTATGCTAGTGAATACCAGTTCTTATTCATTCTAATTAATTTTTTGTACCTATTAACCATCTCCGCTTACCTCCCAACCGCCCCCACCACACCCCACTACCCTTCCCAGCCTTTCCATAACCACCCTTCTACTCTCTGTCTCCATGAGTTCAAATGTTTTAATTTTTAGTTCCCACAGAGAAGTCGAATGTGTGATGTTTGTTGTTCTGTACCTGGTTATTTCACTTAGCATAATGACCTGCAGAGCTGCTCTTAACTATAGTTGTCCTTAATCCTCCCTCCCTTCACACTTGCATATCCAGTATATCAGTGAGCCCTATTGACAGTGCCCTCAAAATGTAACCTGAATCTGTCCAGTTCTCCCTAGTGTCACTGCCACCAGCCCAATCCAAGCTACCAGTATTTCTAATCCAGGCCACACTAATAATTTGCTTACAGATCTCCCTGTTCCCATTCTTGTCCTTTCTTTATAATCCATTCTCTACAGTCAGTGGAATTGTTTTAATGTCATAAATCAGATCATGCCACTACTCTGCTTAATACCTTCTAAAATTTCCTTTTTGCCTTTAGGATAAAATCTAATCTTTGTATCAGGTCTGCATTATCCCACATGATCTGACCCTTGTTCACTTCTTCAATTTTATCTTGTGCCATTTTTTCATTTCTCCTTTGCCTCATTCATGCTGACCTTTCAATTCCTAAAACACGCTAAGTAAGTTCCTCTCTCAGAACTTTTGCTAGATAATGTCCTAGCCTAATTCATGATGGGGTGCCCCTTTCCCATCATTCAAGTCGTAGAGCAAATATTTCCCTCATAGGTAGTTATTCCCTAATCACCTTATCTTCTTATATATATACTTAAAGACACCTTCCATCACTGGGTTTTTTCCCTTCAGAACATGAATAACTACCTATAATAATGTTATTTGTTTGTTTGCTTTGTCTTTTTTAGTGAAAGACTTTTGTCTTTCACTAAATTTTAGGAGCCGAGTTCTAATCTGTTTAATTCACAGATATTTCAAGTGCCTCAAATGCTGCATGGCACATATGAAGTCTTCAATAAATTTTACTGACTCAATTAATGAAGTTGGCCTATAATAAATAGAAAGCCTAAAAGAATTATTCAGAAGGCAAGCATCATGTTAAGGTCAATCTGACAGCCTAACTCCCTAAATACCTGGTGTTGAGAGGCAATAGAGAGGTTAAGAAACTCAGGCTTGTTTGTTTTCATTTCAGTGAAAACGGGACAAATAAATAGGATAAATGGCATGCATCATGTATTAAATGTCCCTCTATATAGCTCTTTAGTTCCTTGTGCTAATGTATCTATACATACAATTACTGTGTCAAAATGCACATGAATAGTAAATTTGTCACAGATATGATCAAATTGTCCTCAAAAGAAAAGGCATTCTCACAAATGTATGGACTATTTCTGGATGGATACACAAAATGTACTAAGATTACTAGTCTGTGAGCTGTCAAACTAGGGATCTGGTAGGGGAAAGATGTTGATTCTTTCATTGTATGTTTTCATATTATTTCATATTCAAACCCAATATATTATATACTTTTTAAAACTTTTAAAACTGCCTGACTCTTTTGAGACCACTCCCTATAACCATATGGAATATTCTTTTGTGCATCTTTGGAAGCCCACCCTCAGCAAGCCTAGCATACAGGACTCTATAGAGGAACCGCACTGGTACTACAAAGTTCTTGCCTTGGGCTAGTCACCAGCTTCGTGTTATGAAATTAATATGTTGAGGACCTAAACCCTGATGTGATGGTATTTGGATATGGGGCCTTTGGTGGAGCCCCCATGAGGGGATTAATGCCTTTATAAAAAGAGGAAGAGTGAGATCACTCTCTCTACTGTGTAAGGACACAGTAAGAATGTGCCATCTGCGAGCTGAGGGCCCTCACCAGAGCCCGATTATGCTGGCACTCTGATCTTGGACTTCCAGCCTCCAGAATGGTAGAGCTGCCACGAAATAAATTTATTTTGCTCAAAAGAAAAATCAACTCCTCCAGGCTTTGGATCCAGAAAAGCTGAAGTCCTAGTTCTGACACATGCTAATCACTGCCCTTGGGACAAGTTGTGAAACTTTCCAGAGACTCAATTTTCTCATTTGCAATATAGAGATGATAATATCTGCTTCATTGGATTACTGATAATTGAAAGAACTGATAGTATATAAAGTGTATAGCACAAAGTTTTACATTAAGAGCTCTGAAATTATTATTATGTGACTATTATTCCATTTTTCTAATGTTTCCAACATTCTTTTCTACCCTAACCATCATTAAGTGATGTTAACTAATCCACAAGACTTTCCTGTGTACACATTGTTGTGATGATGGTGAAGATGGAATGAAGAGAAGAAAAGTAAAAGGAAGCTTTTAGAAAAGCTGGAACCAAGATTCTGCTTCAGAAACCACTGCCAGCTCTGTGGAGCCTGTCAAGGGCAGTGGATCTAATCTTTATTGAAAAGAACTTCAGGCAAACCTCCTGAAAGCGACTGTGTGTCCCCTCAGTCTCATCCCTACATTGAGAAAATTGTGCCATCAGTTCTTTCTCAGACGCTGACAGCTTATTGTATGGGGCTATTAAGAGAGTAACCAAGGCAGAGACAGACAGGAAAATGACAGGACACTCTTTATGATACAACCAGAACTAACTGCTTCCCAACACAGAGGCCCATGTGGAAAGGCAATGAATTAAGAATAACCTTTGCAAGATCTATTTTTAAAGAGCAGGAAAACTAAAACCAAAAGCTTCAGGGGTTTTTTTTGTTTTGTTCTGTTTTTTCTTGAGATGGAGTCTCACTCTGTCACCCAGGCTGCAGTGCAATGGTGGTGCAATCTCGGCTCACTGCAAGCTCTGCCTCCCGGGTTCACGCCATTCTCCTGCCTCAGGCTCCCGAGTATCTGGGACCACAGGCCCCCGCCACCACACCTGGCTAATTTTTTGTATTTTTAGTAGAGACAGGGTTTCACCCTGTTAGCCAGGATGGTCTCGATCTCCCGACATCATGATCTGCCTGCCTCGGCCTCCCAAAGTGCTGGGATTACAGGTGTGAGCCACCGCACCTGGCCTTTTTGAGATGGAGTCTAGCTCTGTCATCCAGGCTGGAGTGCAGTGGTGCAATCTTGGCTCACTGCAACCTCTGCCTACCAGGTTCAAGCAATTCTCCTGGCTCAGCCTCCCTAGTATCTGGGATTACAGGTGTCCACCACCAAGCCCAGCTAATTTTTGTATTTTTAGTAGAGACACGGTTTCACTGTGTTGGCCAAGCTGGTCTCGAACTCCTGACCTCATGATCTGCCCGCCTCGGCCTCCCAAAGTGCTGGGATTACAAACGTGAGCCACCGCACCCAGCAAGCTTCAGGTTTTTTATCGGAAATAATTACAATTTGTAACCTTGTAGGAGATTACCTTAACAGTCATAACCATTAGTTCATTACACAAAATACAGGTTTGTTGGTGGGAAATGGTTCAGTTGGTGCTTTCCTGTTACTAAGTTGCCGACACCATCCCTCCAAATACGGAATCTATAACTTGACAGTGATGGAGGACAAGGGCACTCAAAGCTCAACTCCCTCCACACTGGTTGCCATGACTACAACCTCACGGACCCTTCATTTCACAACTAGGCAACGTCCACAGCTTTTGAATCAAAACTAGCTTATTCCATTTTCATTTGAGTCAGATCTAACTGAATTCTTACATGCCTTGTCAAAAACAATAGTTTTGCTCTTAGTATAACATCATGTTTTGTTTAAAAAAAAAGCCCCTTTTTGTCCCCAAGAGTCTATTATAGTTCTGCCTCCCAGAGACTGAGAAAATACATCATTGTATGACCTGCAAAGTCTGAATTGCTTAAAATCAGCTACATTTTTCAGGCCATCTTAGACATAGGTTACCATACAAACTTTGTACAGATACTCAGAAAGTACAGATTTTGCATTTCTATTTATATTTAAAAACCACAACCATGACGCAAAGATTCTTTTAAAATCTCATCAAACAATACTTTTTAATACCAATCCCTTTTGTCTCTATCTGGACATGCAAGGCACTAACCAGAATAGAAAAATACGTTTCAATTCCATGAAAGTACAAATAAGTGAAATAAATCTAGTATAGCCAGTTCTTGGCCCTCACCAGTACCTGTGCCACCACACCAGCTATGAAGTGCCATAACTTTGTTAATCCCGTAGGCAAATAAAATAAATACACCACCAAGATACCTCCAAACTATTGCTCCTAGTACAGCAGAAAGAGGAGAGGTACTGAATTATTTTAAAACCAAAAATTTATGCATCTCTTTACTCATTCATATACTTAACAATTGCTTGTTGATTATCTACTATGTGCCAGGCACTGAACTGAGTCTGGGGCATGGTTCTTTATCGAAAGAGGCATACAGTCTATTCTAAAATTTGACCAGTAAGCAAACTTAAAACTGCCCATGATAATAGCTAAAATGAGGCTTGAGGAAGAAAAATACTGTGATAGCCCAAACATACAACCACAAGAAAAACCAGGAATTTGCACAATGGGTGTTTGGGCTGATTTCTGAATAGAAAATTGGGGTTTGGCCAGTGGAAAAGGAGTGAAGGGCTACTTCAGATGAGAAGCATATGCACGGCCAAGAGGTGTGAAGCAGCAGAGTGTACTCACTTCCAGGGGCACTGAGTGATACAGGTGAAGATTCAGCAGGATAAGTAGAGATGCCAGGTCACAGAGGTCCTGTGTGCACACAAATACAAGTGCTGAGGACCAGACAGTGGAGAAACTTGGGAAGTAATGGGATCTGATTTGTGTTTTAGAATCACGATCCTTTGTGTAGAGGGTAAGACATTATAAGGATACACTGGAGTGGAGGAAGGCTCGAGCCAAGGAGTTATTACAATAGTCCATGTGAGAGGTGATAGGGGCCAGTTCAGATGGGGATGAAGAGGAGGTGACATATGCAAGAAATATTCAAGAAATACAACTAATAAGAATTAAACAAATAAGCTAGAGGGAGCAAAGGAAAAGGAAGCAATGATGACACCTTGGCTGTTGAGTTTCAGTGTTCCTGTGAATGATGGTACAATTAGTTGTAATTAAAGGTGCAATTATGACTCATCTAGCACAAGTTGAACTTCGAGATGTTGAGGATTAAAGATAAAATACTGGATCTCAGTAGAAAACTTTGATCTAGGGACACAGATGTAGGTGTTATCAAATGTAACTGATACTGAACTTCAAAATGAAGAGAAGGAAAAAATAAGGACTAAAGTCTGCAATATTAGGTTCACTGTTATTAAGGAAGTCAAAAGAGAGAGAAGATGCAGCAAAGGTTACACAAGGCAGTTAAGAGAAAAAATAAGATTAAATAGTGAGAAAGAAAAGCAGTTAGTACTCACATTCAGGATATCTCAAACCTGCTATGCCACTGTCATTAATTGTGATGCATATCCTGTGTTACCACACTTAATGCAATCCAAAGAAGTACATGTATTTGCCATCCTAAGAGGCAAACAAGTTTGTGTCTCAGTTTCACACCATGGATCTGAAATCTTTCAACAAAAATAGCAACTCTGAGGTTTACAACTGCTGAGCCAGGGCACTTTATTAGGTCCAGCAGTAGGATATTACTGTGGGCACCTGCATTCTAGTCCTATTTATGATACAAAATGCTTTATACTAACACATAGCTTCTCTGTCACCTGCATTCTCTGTGGCCATCATTCCATTCTTTAGACGCCCCTGGAAAATGCACAGCTCGTATGTCAAAAAAAGTTATTAGGATTCTACTGGTAAAACTCTAGTTTAGGGGTCTTACAAGTTTTATGATTGATATAATTGGAACAGAAATAGAATGGGACCACTGATAATTTAGCATGCTCTGCTCCATCCCATTTCTTTTCCCATATAAATAATTTCTATTTTATTAAATAATTTATATTTATTTAAATAATTTAGATAATGATAATTAGTAAAGATAATAAATTTGTATTAGGAAAGTACAGAAATAATCTCTTAATGTTTAAGAGAGGGGCACATAAAATATCAATTTACCGTGAATTATTTTTATAGCATACTTGACAAGTATATTTTAAAGGAAAAACCAGAATACAATTGAGCAAAATGACACATACTAATGTGACTGAGAGAACTGGAGAAATAGATATGACCGGGAGTAGAAAGTGAGTTTATCTCAGGAAAGAGAAATTATACTTGAGTCCAGGAATATTTAGATTATGGAAATGTGATAATTAGAACATGATAGGATAAAGCAAGCCTCTAGCAGTAACTACTGGAATGTTTGAGCAAGTGTACTGTGTAAATCCAAGTTAATATCCTGAGACGGGAGGCCAGTTCAGGTCCATTCCTGAAATAGAAGACATATCTTAACAACTTTATTACCATCACTTTTAATGGATTACATTTAAGAAATAGATGAATATGGCCAGGCACGGGGGCTCATGCCTGTAATCCCAGCACTTTAGGAGCTGAGGCAGGTGGATTACTTGAGCTCAGGCGTTCGAGACCAGCCTGGCCAACATGGAAAAACCCTGTCTGTACTAAAAATACAAACATTGGCCAGGTGTGGTGGCATATGCCTACAGTTCCAGCTACTTGGTAGACTGTGGGAGAATCACTTGAACCCAGAAAGTGGAGGTTTCAGTAAGCAAAGATCCTGCTACCACATTCCAGCCTGGGCTACAGAGTGGGACCCTGTCAGAAAAAAAAAAAAAAAAAAAAGTAGATGATATGAATAACATCCATCTCATTGCACTTCTTCTTGATAAGAATTAAATAAATAAGCTAGAGGGAGCATAATTTAGCCAGAATAAGCTTTCTGCTAAATCATTTGTACAATTGCTTATTGCAGGCTCACAATTACTTATCACAGACCTTTCCAACACAGGTCCCTTCAATGAGTTACAGGTATGCCAAGGCATGGATCCTCTCTGCTCAGCAACAGTCTGGCCGGCCCAGTTAGGTAATGTCTCAGTATGAACAGCCTCCTCTATTTACCCGTAACTGCTGTATAAGTATTATCTTTATGTATACCATGATGTGAATGAATGGATGAAAAAATAAATAAGTAGAAAGACCAATACATCAGATCAGAAATAGTGAACTCCAAAATGTTTGTTTTTCTTGTTGTTATTGACTTGGAATCAATATAAATCTTGAGAATAAAAGGGGAAGAAGGGTGGAGAAACCAAGAGAGTTTATAACACTTAAAAATTATATAACTAACATAAAACCAGAAAGCAGTAGTTTCCAAGCTGAAATACTGTCATTCAAGTCAAGTCCTCAACCCAATACAAACTTGTAATTGAGGCATTTGACAACTCTCTATTACCTATTTCCTCTTCACTGCATTTATTTCTCATCCCTTACTGCCTAAATCTTCCCACTCACAACCAGCTAATCTGTTAACATTTCTCTCCTACTAAACCTTCTCTTTCTTGTACACATTCTTTGACAGGTTATATTTTCTGTTTACAATCTTTGCTCTACCTGGTTGATCAATTCACCAACAAGAAGTCAGAAACATAAAGTAGGCCAGATGTATCAGTCAGGACATACTAGGGTATAACAAAGTAACAAATCGTACCATTGTTTCAGTGACTTATAACAACAAAGGTATTTGTCTCATCCAGGTTACCTTTGCAACACAGTTTGACTGTGGGTCTGCTGCATGAACTTTTCACTCTGGATCCAGGTGAACTAAACAGTCTCCATTTGTTATAGTCTCCATCATGGTAGCCAAAATACAAAAAAAAAAATCTGACAAAGAATAAAGTAGTTTGTAAAACTTCTTTGGCCAAAGAAAATCACATGGCCAAACTGATTCCATTGCGGAGGAAAGTATTAATATATTTTACCCAGGAAGATGAAGTGTTTATAATAAAAAGAAATACAACTTATCACACATCTTATATTTGACATTTTCCTTGTTCTTTTCTGTTTTTATTTTCCCTTGTCTGACCTATCCTAAGTGCTCTTTCAAGTGGCCTAATCTTTACCTCTAACATCTTCTTCCATAACTTCTGAGGTTAAAAATCTTGCCATCTGCCTCTTTGTCCATCATATTTGTTATTTCACAAATTACCAGGATACATGCTTTGTCCATTTTCAAATTAGCATATACACATTTTCCCATATTTTTATACTGGGTTCATATATTAATTATATTTACACCTTGTCTATTATAAGCTTTTATGAGTTGTCGATTTCATTTTAAATTCATAAATACAATTTTATGGTATTTGGTTTTAGATTCACACAATTTAAAAGAGCCCAAATAAGTCATTTTCTTGATGCTTCTCTGTTATTATATTAGAAAATACTCAAACTCAAGATGATATGGATATCTACTTACATTTTTTTCTAGTAATGTGCTGGTTTTATTTTTACATTCAAATCTCTAACCTGTTTAGAATTTTTTCTTTTCAAATTTTATTTTAGATAATGGGGTACATGTGCAGATCTGTTACATGGGAATATTGCAGGATCCTGAGATTTGGGGTATAGATCCCATTACCCAAATAGTAAACATAGTATCTGATAGGTGTTTTTTTAACCCAGCCTCACCCCCTTCCACCCTCTTGTAGTCCACAGTGTCTACTGTTTCCATATTTATGTCAATGTGTGCTCAATGCTTAGCTCCCACTTTTAACTGATAACATGCAGTATTTGGTTTTCTGTTCCTGTATTAATTTGCTTAAGATTATGACTTTCAACTCAATCTATGGTGCTGCAAAGGACATGATTTCACTCTTTTTTATGGCTGCATAGTGTTCCATGGTATACATGTACCACATTTTCTTTATCCAATCTATCATTGGTGGGCACCTGAGTTGATTCTATGTCTTTGCTATTTGAATAGCACAGCAATAAACATACAAGTGCACGTGTCTTTTTGGCAGAATGATTTATTTTCATTTGGGTAAAGGGATTGCTGGGTCAAATAGTAGCTCTGTTTTAAGTTCTTTGAGAAATCTCCAGACTGCTTTCCACAGTGGCTGGACTAATTTACATTCCCATCAAGAGTATAAAAGTATTGCTTTTTCTCCACAACCTCATCAGCATCTGCTGGTTTTTTACTTTTCAGTAGCCATTTTGACTGGTGTGAGATGGTATCTCATTGTGGTTTTGATTTGCGTTTCCTTGATAATTAGTGATAATGAACTTTTTTTATGTGTTTGCTGGCCACTTGTATGTCTTCTTTTGAGAACTGTCTGTTCACATCCTTCACCCATGTTTTTAATGGGGTTATTTGGATTTTTTTTGCTAGTCAATTTCTTTAAGTTCCCTATAGGTTCTTGATATTAGGCCTTTGTCAGATGCGTAGTTTACAAATATATTCTCCCAGTCTGTAGGTTGTCTGTTTGCTCTGTTGATAGTTTATTTTGCTGTACAGAAGCTCTTTAGTTTAATTAGATCCCACTCGTTTATTTTTGTTTTTGTTGCAATTGTTTTTGGAGACTTAGCCAAAAAGTTATTTGCCATGGCCTGTGTCAAGTAGTGTATTTCCTGGGTTGCCTTCCAAGACTTTTATAGACTTTTATAGGTCTTATTTTAAATCTTTAATTCATTTTGGTTAATTTTTGTATATGGTGAAACATAGGAGTCTAGCTTCAATATTCTGCATATGGCTAGGCAGTTATCCCAGCACCACTCACTGAATAGAGAATCCTTTCCCCATTACTTGTTTTTATCGTCTTTGTCGAAGATCAGATGGTTGTAGGTGTGTGGCTTTGTTTCTCAGTTTTCTATTTTATTCCATTGGTCCATGTGTCTGTTTTTGTACCCGTATCAAGCTGTTTGGGTACTGTGGTTTTATAGCATGGTTTGAAATTGGGTAGTGTGATTCCTTCAGCTTTGTTCTTTTTGCTTAGGATTGCTTTGGCTGTTCAGGCTCTTTTTTGGTTCCATATAAATTTTAAAATAGTTTTTTCTAATTCTGTGAAGAATGATGTTGGTGACTTGATAAGAATAGCATTGAATCTGTATCCAAAGATGCCAAGAAATTTAGTAAAAATGATTCAAGAGCTGAAATTTATTTTAACATATGTTATGAAGTAGAGATCTAATTTTATTTTTTAAAAATTGCCACTTTTTTATTCAATACTATCATCTGTTATTTTCCCACCAATTTGGTCCATATTCATCATAAAATAAATCCCAATATACACTTAAATATGGCCATGATTTTTACTTTATTTCACTAATATATCTATTCCTTCTGGTGCTGGTATTATTATGACTTTATAATACTTATCAATATTTGATAGAACAAGTATCCTTAGCATTTAAAAAAATGTATTGTTCATATTGCGCTCTCATTCATTCAAAATAAGCTTTAGGATCATTTTATCTAGTCACCAAATTGATCTACTTGATTCTTTATTATGAATTAATTCAATCTAGATTTGCTGATCATGGACAAATTAAAAATATTAAACCTCATATTCCAAAGTATATCTAATTATTAATTTTTCCTTCAAGTCCTTTATAGTTGTCCTCTCATTGACTCTTTACATTCCTTATTAGCTTGCTTCTTACCCCAGGTGTTTTAGGTGTTTGTTGTATTTTGATCAAGCATTTTTGTAATTGTCTTTGTTGCTGCTGCTGATGTTTATTATTAAATATTCTAACAGGTTATTTCTTGCTTCTGATGTTGTTTACCATTGTATATTCTAACAGGTTATTTCTTGTATATAGGAAAGCTATTATATTTACACACTTACATTAACTCACTTAATAAGTTTTGTGATTTTTTTGGTGGATTCTGGGCTAGGTTTTCCAAATGGACAATCTTACAATCTGTAAATTATAATAATGCTTTTGAATATACTTTCTCAGTATTCACTCTTTTATTCTTATTTCATTGGCTGTGATGTTTAAGAGGCATGTTAGCATGTTACACTCAATTCCCCATCCATTCAATGAGTTGCTAAATCTTGCCAACTGTGGCTCTACAATATCTCTCTCCTATTTTGTATGTCTGCTCTAATTCTGTCACTCATCAAAACTAACTGATCTTTATGATTCATAAAGATTTCCCTGTCTGGGGAGAATTCATTGACAGCAGGCCACACTCCAGGAAATGTTAAAGGAAATTCTTTGGGCAGAAAAGAAAAAAATGACACCTGAAGGAAATTTTTGTATCTTCCCAGAGAAACAAAGATTACTCAAAATGGTAAATGTGTAGGATACTGTAAAATAATATTTAAAGATAAAACATTCTACATATATAGAAATAAAATGTATAATAATAATAATGGCACAAAAAATGGAGGGAAAAAATGAAAGTGTACTGTTTCAAGGCTCTTATAGTATACGCAATGAGGAATAATGTTATTTGCAGGTAGACTGAGTGGTAATCCTAAAGGTGCCCATGATAAAACTTACAGCAGTGGTATTCCAGTAGAAAGCCTTTAGTCTAAAATTGAGGATTCTAAAGAGCTTGTTTACATGGGTTCTATCTGTTAGTATTTATCATATTATAAACTAATTTTTAAATAAGTTTTTAAAAGTGTTAATATATTCTTAGTTTGTTTGGGATACCATAACAAAATACTGTAAACTGAGTAGCTTATAAGCAATATAAATTTATTTTTCACAGCTCTGGAAGCTGGGAAGTCTAAAACCAAGGCATTGGTAGTTTCAGTGTCTGATGAGGAACTGCTTTCTTGTTCATAGACAGCGCCTTCTAGCTGTGTCCTTAGAAGGCAGAAAGCGTGAGGGGTTTCCTTTGGGACTCTTTTAAAAGGGCACTAAGCCTATTCATGAGGGCTCTGCTCTCATGACCTATCACCCCCCAAGGGCCCCAACTCCTAATACCATCAGTTTTAGAATTAGGATTTCAACATATAAATTTTGGAGGAACAGAAACATTCAGACTATAGCAAAATTCAATATATGATGACACACAAATATCATATAATGAGAAATTACTATATGTAGCAGAAATGGTTTAAACTGTCATTATTTTATATCTTGCAAATTTCCTTAATGTTGGCCTAAGAAAAGACAGCTAAATTCCCATATCTGCATTCATCTGTAATCTGTTTTAACATAACATGACATAATGGCGTGTTGAAACCCTCATTGTACGTTTGTGACAACAAGAGATGTAAAACTGCAAATAACTCGTAGTATTACTGTGAAAATAGCTTTGACCTCACAGATTCCTTAACATGGGTCAAAGAACCACAAGATTCTCTGCCCAAGAGCCAAAGCAAAAGAAATAAAACAAAGAGGTATAGCAATAAGAAACAAGTGAGAATAAAATGTAATACTAAAAATCACTTACTGCAAAGAAAAGGAAAACAGCAAAAAAGGAATGAATAAAGTACAGATTCAACAAATAGGAAACAAGTAGCCACATGGTAGACTTACACTATAATGGTACTTACATTAAACATAAATGGATAAAACATTAATGGGATACAGTTATCACACTTTATCAAAAATTAAGACCCAACTGTATGCTATCTAAAAGCAACTTCTTACAAACATACAGACAGATAAATTACGTGTGAAAAGATGGAAAAAGATGAACCATGCAAACATGTTAATCATAAGTAAAGTGGCTATTTTAATACCAGTAAAATGGACTTCAGAACAAAAAATATAACTTACCAGGAATAAGGAAGTATCGTTGATCCTCACTATTTGTGAATTCTATATTTTTAAATTCGCCTACTCATAAAATTTATTTGTAATCCCAATAGCAATATTTCTAATACTTTTTTTTTTTGAGACAGAGTTTCACTCTTGTTGCCCAGGCTGGAGTGCAGTGGTGCGATCTCAGCTCACCGCAACCTCCGCCTCCCGAGTTCCAGCAATTCTCCTGCCCCAGCCTCCTGAGTAGCTGGAATTACAGACGCCTGCCACCATGCCTGGCTAATTTTTTGTGTTTTTAGTACAGATAGGGTTTCTCCACGTTGGGCAGGCTGGTCTCAAACTCCTGATCTCAGGTGATCTGCCGGCCTCGGCTTCCCAAAGTGCTGGGATTACAGGCGTGAGCCACCGCACCCGGCCCCCAAACTTTCAGACTTATCCATGGACCTGCACACGGCAGCAAAAAATTTTAGTCTTCCAACATTCATGTTCCTAACTGAAGTTGAGCAAGGCAATACTCTGCCTTCTTGCTTTAGCTCTCCTACAGAGATGACCAGAAGATGGAGACTGCGTGAGGCAGTGCAGTGTAGTGTTAAGAAGCTTTGGCTCTGAGGACAGTTCATATGTAAATCCCCACTCTGGTAACCTGTTAGTGGGACAGCCTCAGGCAAGCTACTTACTTAACACTTCTGAATCTAATTTTCTCTTTTGTAAATCAAATAAAATATAATCTATGAAGATGCATTGTAGTAGAATTTAAGATAATAATCTATATAAGTATGTACATATTTTCCCTAGGATTGGTATTCACTAATTCAATGTTCTCAGTGACATTTTAGAACATAACTACCATGAAAAATGATAATAGCTATTATCATTAACTATTTAAAAGAGCCAACTCTTCAAGAAGAAATAAAAATACGTAAATGTTTATGTACCTAAAATTAGAGCTTTAAAATACAAGAAACAAAAACTAACAGACATATAGAGATATAACAAATCCAACAATTAGAGCTAGAAATTTCAAGACTCCGTCCTCAGTAATTCATAGAATGAGTTGGAACAAAAAAAGTATGAATCTAATTAACATTTTAGTATACTCAACTCAGTTGGAGAATACACATTATTTTTCTAAGTGCACATCAAACACTCTCCAAGATAGGCCTGTGCTGGTGCATAAAACAATTCTCAATAAATTTAAAAGAATTATAACTTTAAAATAATAAAGACCTAAAATTGATCATCTGAAATTCCACCTTAAAAGCAAGAAAAAAGCAAAAAGTAAGTAGGAGGAATGAACAGAGCAAAAATCAGTGAAATAGGGAAGAGAAAAACAATGGAGAACAACAATAAAACCAAAAACTCATACATAACCTCAAGCTAGACTATTCAAGGAAAAAGAAAGGCAAAAACTACCTATGTTAAGAATTGAAGAGAGAAAATCACAAACAATCCTATATGCATTAAAATTATAATATTATGAAATTTTTATGGCAATAAAGTCAAAACTTAATGAAGTAGTCAACTTTTGAAAGGCACAAAAAATGACCAAAACTAACTGAAGAAGTAACAGTAGTACAATAGCTAAAGAAATCAAATTCATAATTAACTTCCCCAGACACCACCACCACCACCAAACCTTCAGGGACAGATGCTGCATTGGTGAATTCTATCATACACATAGCAACAAATAATTCCAATTCTATGCAATCTCTTTCAGCATACAAAGGAAAAACAAACCTTTTTTTCTTGTAATACAAAAATATACACATGCATAACTAACAAGCAATAGGGGAAAATGTAAACTATTTTAAATAATCTATACAATAAGAAACCATAGAAAAAGGAACACAGAACATGTTCTGTGTTCTGTGTTTATGTTTATGGAGAAACATAAATCAACTTGGAAGGTAGTAGATTTAAGTCCAGATACATAAGTAGCTTTATTAAATGTAAATGAATTAAATACTCTTATTAAATGACAAAACTTGTCAGACTGGATAAAAAAAACGACAACAGTAGACACAACAGATACACCTTAAACATAAGGATGAAAATAGATTGAAAGTACAAGGAAGGGAAAAGTTTACGATGCGAATCCTAAATAAAAGGAAATTATTGTAAACATGCAAATACAGTGTTTGAGGCAAGACACATCACTGAAGATGAAGGAACATATCAATTCACCAGGAATATAAGTCTAAATTTATCTGAAATGAATGATGTGTTCAAATTATATAAAGCAAAACTTGACAGAACTAAAAGAGATATAGAAAAATCTTCCGTAATAGTGATAGGTGTTTTTCAGTAACTGAAAGGTAAAACATAAAGCTTTTAGAAAATAACATAGGGGAATATCTCTAATGATCTTGGGTAGATAAATTTTTCAGAAACAGAATGCATAATGCACTAGCTATTAAAATGTTTAATTTCATTTCTACAAAATTAAGAACTTTGCATTACTAAAAAAAAAAAAAAAAAAAAAAAAAAAAAAAAAAAAAAAACCTTTAAGAGAAAAAACCCAAAGTAATAAATAGAGAAAATATTTGCACTGGATATACCCCTCAAAGAACTTATATCCACAATACAAAAAGAACTCTTATAAATCATTAAAAATAGAAAGTTTAATTTTTTTCAATGCACAAAACAATTGCACAGAAGAAAATATCCAAAGGGCCAAAACTCATTTGAAAATAATCTAAAGCTAATGGGTCATCACACAAACCCTAAAATGGCCAAAATTTAATTCTCACAATACCTTCTTTTGTCAAGAATGTAGAAATAGAACTCCCATACACTGCTTTTGGGACTCTACACTTGTACCACCACTCAGGAAAACTATTTGGCAATTTCTACTAAAGCTGAACGTATGAACAGGCTGTGATGCCACAATTTCACTCATAGGTATACTCCTAACACAGTGCAACATTTGCACACCAGAAGTCATGTGATGCACCATTAAAGAAAGATTACTGGTGGGAGCCTCAAATTAAAACCAATATCGCTCAGCAGTAGAATAAAGCACATAATGGTGAACTGAAACAACAAAATGCCCATACTAATGCTGTCTGCCACGTGCAAAAGCAAAGATGGATCTTTTATAGAGCTAAGTGAAAGAAGTCAGACAAAAAAAGAATACTTACCCTAATGCAGCTGGATTTACTATGACGATAACAAAGTTCCCTTAACTTGCTCAGATTTCATCTAAAGCTCTGTACCTAATTTTGTATTTATAATTTTGTTTTTATTTATTTAAAGAGAGTTGCCAAAATTGCTTAAGTTTTCAGACCCCAATGAATCTTTTCTTTTCTCTTGCTGTATGATTCCAAAATAGAAAAATTAAACTGCAGTATTAGAAATCAAGTTAGTGGCTAACTTGAAGATGGAGTGATTAGTAATTGGAAATAGGCACAGGCTTGGCTTCAGGGAAGCTGGTGATGTTCTCTTTATTAATCTGCAGAGATAAATCTATGATAATAAATGTTTAGCAACTTGCTTCCTGGAAGCAAAGGACCCGATATTTGAATATTCCTGCCATGCTCAATTTCAAGCAGTTGAACAACCAGAATATTTAACAATAACTCTCAAAAATTAATGCAAGCCATCTCCAGCACACCACTCTAGGGTGTGGTTACATGGTCATGTTCATTTTGAGATATTTCACTGACATATAAACTTCTGATGTAGTTTATCTTCTGTTGTTGTTTTAATTTCAGTAAAAATAATACTTAAGGAATTCTAGAGGTTATACTCTTCCTTTTAGGAAGTATTAAAAAATAAAATCAAAAGCAAAACAAAATAAACAAATACTGAAGACCATTCAAACAAATTCAAGTTATTATGGAAATGGATACAGTGAATAAATTAAAAAGTAAATGTATTCTGAAATTTTACAAGTTAGAAAGAAAAGGTATATACAAATACATCTGAGATTTAAAAACACTATGTACAAATCTCTGCTAATGCTATTTCACATTACACTGTAATTATGTATTTACTTTTATGCAATTCCTTAGAAGGCTATACTCCTTAAAGGCAGTCACTGGGTTTTGTTTAACTCTGTAATGTTAGGCACGTAATAAATGCCTGACATACAATGTGCATTAAATAAACATATTGAATAAATTACACATTATACAACAGGGCAATATTTAAGAGTTTTAAGACGATAGCAGACACATGATAATGATGCGGGAGGTCACAGTCAGAGTACGAAGAAGCCACTCCTAGCTGCTGTGATCAGAGAATATATATTCCTATGTACTTTGGGCCATATGGTTCTACTTGCAATAAAATGCTCCCCCTAGACTCCACAAGAGGTCAGAGTCTTCTTTCTTGATCTAATGAGGCTAGGGGATCTTATTTAACAAACCAGGCATATAACAGCTGAAAGAAAAGAGCTCATTTTTTCTTTGATAGTATTGCTGAGTGCAGAAATTATGCAAAGCAAGCAGAAAAAAATCCTGTGTGTATTTCAAAGTATTACACAGATGCTTAAAATAGCTTTTTATTTTACATTTAGCTATCTTGAGTATAGCCAGGGGTGTCAATAGCTTTCTATAGGTTATAGTCCCTGAAAATATTTAACAAGAGTAAAATGAAAGTTCAGCAAAAAAACAACCTGTTATAGCTACCTCACTTAAACGTTCAGATCTCATACTTGCCAGTGATCCCTCAATCAGATTCTCAGGGAATGTGAGCTCAAAGAGCATATTATGTCCAATGGCATAGTGGCAAATGATTATACGGATGTTGCTTGCTCTCCTGTGTTTTCCTTTTTTTTTTTTAATGATCCAAATATAACTCAAAATCAAGGTGCCAGTTGGTGGGTGGTGGTGGTGGTGGTGATGGTGATGGTGGTGGGGCGGGGTGGGGGGTGGCGGCACGTGTGTGTGTGTGTGTGTGTGTGTGTGTGTGCGCGCGTGTGTGTGTTTTCCTTTCTGGGCTAATCCAGAAAAAACTGTTATCCCAGAGATGAGCAGAGCTTCTCATCTAGGCATGTGATGGAGGGGAGACGTAGACAGAAAAAGAAGCTTAAACTTTCACAAATTTATGTTTGCTGGAATAACTTAATCTTTTTCTAAGGGTTGTCCAAAATGTATGTTTCCATATTGCTCAGAGTCTGATAATAAATGCATTTCAGGATCAAGAATAACACTGGACTCTACGTTCCCATTAACAAGTACTAAAAGGAGTGTAGGGGAGAAGGTAACCGAGTAGCAAGCTGACCACCAATGGCAAGGCCACCATTAGATTCCATAACAACACTGGTCATCTGGCTCAGAGCAAGGTGTCAAGCTGAAAGGAAATGCTGGCCATGGACAAGAAAAGTAGAGCCATTTTCAACATGTCCTGAGACCCTCAAACAGGTTGAGCAATGGAGAGAGAATAATCATCTCCTAAAGTAAATAAACTGGAAATAAGATACAATTCAGTCCCATGTTATGTGATTGTGACTCATGAAAATTTTAGATAAAGTGATATAGAAATAATGGTAAAGTCTCAACATAGATAATTGAAATAGTGAAAAATACTCACAATTGTTTTTAATGTGTAGACAACCATATGTTTTTTGTTGTTGTTGTTGTTGTTTTTGAGACAGAGTCTCACTCTGTTGCCATGGTTGGAGTGCCGTGGCACTGTGTCGGCTCACTGCAACCTCTATCTCCCAGGTTCAAGCAATTCTCCTGCCTCAGCTTCCCGAGTAGCTGGGATTACAGGCATCCACCACCATGCCCGGCTAGTTTTTATATTTTTAGTAGAGATGGGGTTTCACCATGTTGGCCAGGCTGGTCTTGAACTCCTGACCTCAGGTGATCCACCCGCGTCAGCCTCCCAAAGTGCTGGGATTATAGGTGTGAGCCACCACACCCGGCCGAGAACAATATGTTTTAAAGTTTCTGGAGCCAAGTGAATTCCGCAGCACGCTATCTCTGGTTGACAAACATTCTTTGTCGGAATCATCCTTTGTCGGAATCAGCCTTTATTGTAAATTTCTGTGCACACAGCTTCTTATTCAGCAAGTCTGGGAAGTACTCAAGAATATCTATTTTTGTATAAGTTTCTCGGCTAACTCTAATGCACCCAATCCATGGCCTACAATTTTAGAATTCTTTCCAGAGACTGTAAAACTCCCTAGGGTAGATATAACTGAGTAGGGGAAAAGTATAATGTACTGATTGAAAGTAGGAATTCTAGCATCTTATTTAGAATTCTGGCTTTACTACTCATTAGCTCTATGTTTTTAGTAAAGTAATTAACCTCTCCTCCCCGAGCCTCAGTTCCCTCATTTGTAAAACGAAGCTAATTGTAGAACTCAACTCATAATCTATTTGTGAGGCTAAACTACATCCAGACTAAGGATTGTTCAAAAAATGTTTGCTATTGTTATTATTATTAAACTTGTGTTCTAAACTCTCAGTAAAGTGCACCTGGTGCTCAAATAATAGTTTATGAATTGCCTTGAAGAGAATGTAAGTACAATGAACTTTACAGTGGATTCTAAATGTTCAATAGGAATATTTTATAGCTAAGCTCTAGTTTAACATGTATTCTTAGAAAGAAGATGTATGAGATGTGAAATTGCCATTAGCCTAGTGGTAGTAGTAATAGGATAGGCCAGGTGATGCAGACTCAGCAAATTAACCCTGAAACATAAGAAAAGTGTGTGTTTTTCATCACAGTATATGACTAATGCTAGTCAGGGAGGCACTTAAAGGGGAACTGTACTCTATGCAGGCTGACAATGTCTCTACCATCTGGAATGTTCCATTTTTGCCGGTCAGAGGAAAAGACAGCTGGAAAGTCACACGCTAGAGCTTTACAATTTTGTTCCAGAAGGAATTTACATCACTTTCCCTCACAGCCCATTGTCCAAAATGAGTCACGTGGACCCAGCTCCCTGCAAGGGGTATAAAAATGTCAGCAAGCTGATGGAATGGTAGGTGAGTACCACTGTCTCTAGTCTATTAGCATTTATAATGACAGTTACAGCCACCAAAAATTCAATCTTACTATGATCTATGTAGTTATATGTATGTACAGTTTCTAATGTTATTCTCACAACAGCCTTGTGTCTTACATATTATTATCTATTGTCAAAGGAGAAAACAGGGATAGAAGAGCTAGTTAACCAATTTGTCTCACAATGTCACCATTTCACTCATCTCTTTGTCATCATTTCTCACCGAGGTGGACCTACGGCTATTCTTTTCTGAAGCTGACCCCTCCACCTATGCTGTCTTTATCAGAACTTTGCACTTGACCATTTTCTTCTTCCTCATCCTCAGGAACTCCACCACTGGTACTTCTCCTTATGCCACTATCATCACCACTGGTACTTCTCCTTATGCCACTATCATCACCACTGGTACTTCTCCTTATGACACTGGCATCACCACTGGTACTTCTCCTTATGACACTGGTATCACCAATGGTACTTCTTATGACACTGTCATCACCACTGGTACTTCTCCTTATGACATTGGCATCACCACTGGTACTTCTCCTTATGACACTGGCATCACCACTGGTACTTCTCCTTATGACACTGTCATCGCCACTGGTACTTCTCCTTATGACACTGTCATCGCCACTGGTACTTCTCCTTATGACACTGTCATCGCCACTGGTACTTCTCCTTATGACACTGTCATCGCCACTGGTACTTCTCCTTATGACACTGTCATCACCACTGGTACTTCTCCTTATGACACTGTCATCAACACTGGTACTTCTTATGACACTATCATCACAAGGTGGGAAGCCATAAAAAGTGCCACATCTCTACTGTGTTCCCAAGTTCGCTTTTCTTTTACTTTTAAGCTTCCCAAAACATGGTCTATAATGTGTAATTTCTACTTTACCCCTCACCTAAGACCTTGAAATCAGCCCTGTACTCTCATTATAACTGTAGTTATCCACTGTAACTGTAGATATGCAAATATTGGAAATCTTGATGAAACGAAATGAGTACCAGAAATAAAGTTTTGGAACCTGACTCTGAATTCTTGTGCCATAATAACTGTGTAACCTCCAGCAAACCATTTAATTTCTGTGGCTCCAATTCCTCATTTCTGAAGAGTGGCCCAACGATATTTGGACGGCTGAACTTACACCTTGGTTTGGTGGATTTAACATCATCATGTAAACAAAAGTGAGAAACCAACAAGCAATTTGGAATAACCCTTTATGGTTTTAATTTTCAAATCAAATAACCTCTTCTCAGTCTTTAACCAACTGTTTCTGCCAAAATACACCCCCAAAAATTCCAAACACTCAAATCCTTTTATAAATTCCCCCCATTATTTTTTTCTCTTCAGTTAACAAACATGCTCAATTTTCTCCCCTCTATTAAACCATTCCCCAGTTCTTTGCCTCCATGTCCAGTTGCCAGTGGTTTCTCTCCATGCCTCTCCTTCTCATGGATATCTTCTGAATGGTATAGTCTATTTATCCATTGTCCATGTCCTACCATTTGCACATTGACCTAGGTATTTGTCTTCTCCACAGATTATCCACATACTTCTATGTAAAGTCTCTAGTCACTTCCTAATTATTAAATCCAATGAATACTTAACCAGCCTTATTTTATTTTAATTCTGGGACTGACATGTTGACTACTCTCTGCTCAAAATTCTCTTCTCATTTGTACTCTATGACACCATTGCCTTCCACCCCTGCAGCCATTCCTTTCAGGCTTTTCCTCAGGGTTCTCTTCCATTTCCTATACCTAAAGCATAGATGATCATCATTGTTTTATCATTAGTCCTCTTTCCTACACATTTTAAAAATATTTTCCTGAATAAGCTCATCTCTTCTCATGAGTTAGTTGAGAAAAGCTAGCTCTTTAATGCTGACAACTTCTAAAGCTACATCTACAAACATAAAAATAAACCAGAAATCCACCCCAATGGGCCCATGCATAAACCACATTTGATGATTTTCTCAAAACTCTACAACATGAACTCAACTCCAGGAAGACCCAACTGCCCATTACTCACTGAACATACCTGACTCATCTCCACCTTCATGCCATTTCTCTTGTTCTATCTATAACTATCGCTTGTCTCCATCTTCTTTCATCTATCCAGATGTTATGCATTGTTCATGCTCCACCAGTTTCCCACGGCTTTCCAACAACTTATCTTGGTTCACAACTTTTTTCTTTTTCTGAATGTCTTTACTAGTTTCTCCAATAAACACTGTTTCAAATATCCTGCTAGGATTGAGGGTTTGTTTTTTTTTATAACTTCCCCCTTCCTCTAGATATTTATAGCAGCACTTATTTTGTATATGTGGCTGTGCCACCCAGCCACAGATAACTGAATCAGATAGTAAAAATTTTTCCCGTGATGAACCAGTCAGGATCTCTGTCCTAATAACTGGAATCGGGACTCAGAGATAGCTAATCACTCTGACTTGATTACTTAAATTTAAAATGCATAAAGTGGAGAATCATAGAAATGCCATTTTTAGATAAGTGCACGATGAAGCAATAAAATCCTGACCTATAGAAAAAGAAAAGAAGAAAGCAGGTGTGCAGAAGAGAGCAGACATGAGATTTCAAGGCAGCTGCTGACTAGTTTTCTAATAGTTTCTCAGTCTCTTACGATGTTTAGTGGCATATCCTGCCTTGGGCAAGGATACACTGATGTCCTTCTAATTCCCTTTTTGCTTCATAGTTTGAAGGGATTTTTAAAATACTTTTAGCAAAATGAAATGTAACCAAACTCACTCATTTTTACACCTATCACATATTATCCTATGCTGTTACTTAGCTATTTCAAATGTATACAGTGTGTTTCGCTACTTAGATGGCAACCTTCTGTAATGAGAGAATTTTGTCTGATGGTTTTACTTTTTTTCCTGAATCCTCCCAGTAGTTCCCATATGTACCATGGGAACTCAATGAAATTCACTGATGCAAGCACTCCAGTAAACCTAACTCTGTTTCCCCTCTTTAGAGTCTACCACAATGCTGTGAACACATTGATACTCTCATATTTAGTTTAAATAAATTTATCACTACTAAAGAAAACATTAGGGAAACTCTCCAGGAAATTAGTTTGGGCAAAAATTTCTTCAGTAATACTCAAGCACAGGCAACCAAAGCAAAAAAGGGCAAATAGGATCACATCAAATTAAAAATTTCTACTCAGCTAAGGAAAGAGTCAACTAAGTAAGCCGACAACTGCAGAACTGTAGAACATATGTACAAACTAACTATCTGACAGGGGATTAATAACCAAAATATGTAAAAAATTCAAACAACTCTATAGGAAAAGTCTAATAATTGAGTCAAAAAATGGGCAAATATTTGAATACACATTTCTCAAAAGGAAACATACAAATGGCAAACAGGCATTTTTATGAAAAAGTATTCAACATATTGATCATCAGAGAAATGCAAGTGACAACTACAATGAGATATCATCTCACCACAGGAAAATGGCTTTTATCCAAAAGACAGGCAATAGCAAATGCTGACGAGGATGTGACAAAAAGGGAATCCTCATGCACTATTGATGAGAATGCAAATTAGTACAACCACTATGGAGAACAGTTTGGAAGCTTCTTAAAAACTAAAAATACAGCTACCAGCGGGGTGCAGTGGCTCACGCCTGTAATCCCAGCACTTCGGGAGGCCGAAGCGGGTGGATCACTTGAGGTCAGGAGTTCAAGATCAGCCTCGCCAACATGGTGAAACCCCATTTCTACTAAAAATACAAAAATTAGCCAGGCGTGGTGGCAGGCATCTGTAATCCTAGCTACTTGGGAGGCTGAGGCAGAATGGTTTGGGCCTGGGAGGCAGAGGTTGCAGTGAGCCGAGATCATACCACTGCACTCCAGCCTGGGCAATTGAGCAAGACTCTGTCTCAACCAAAAAAAAAAAAAAAAAAAAAATAGAGCTACCATATGATACAGCACTCCCACTGCTGGGTATATACCAAAAAGAAGGGAAATCAGTATAACAAAGAGATATCTGCATTCCCATGTTTATTGCAGCACTGTTCACAATAGCCAAGATTCAGAAGCAACCTAAGTGCTTATCAACAGATAAATGGATAAGGAAAATATGGTACTTATACACAATGGAGTACCATTCAGCCATAAAAAATAAATACATCCTGTGATCTGCAACAATGTGGATGGAACTGGAGGTCATTAAGTTAAGTGAAATAAGCCAGTCACAGAAAGACAGACATCGCATATTCTCACTTATCTGTGGGATGTAAAACTCAAAACAATTGAACACATGGAGGTAGAGAGTAGAAGGATGGTCATCGGAGGCTTGGAAAGATAGTGGAGGGTTTGGGGGAGATGGGTACGGTTAATGAGTATATAAAATAGTTAGAAAGAATGAATAGTACCTAGTACTTGATAGCATAAGAGGGTGACTGTAGTCAAAATAACTTAATTGCACATTTTAAGCTAACTAAAACAATATAATTGAATTGTTTATAACACAAAGGATAAATGCTTGAGGGGATGGACACCCCATTTTTCACGATATGATAATTACACATAGCATGTTGTATCAAAATATGTCATGTAATCCATAAATATATACACCTACTATGTACCCACAAAAATAAAAAATAAATAAATAAAATGTTTCTGAGATTTCCATGTCTATTATTTTCAGTCTTCTCTCTTCACTTCTTAAAGCAAAGAAATAAATAGGAGTGGTGACAGGGAACTCGTGTGTAGGCAGAAAAAAAGAGAAAAATCAAGAAAAGATGCTGATAATAAAACTCTTCAATCAAATCTTTTCTTATTATATTATTTTCTTCACCTTTACTAATATTTGATCACTCTTCAGAAAGGTGATTGGGAGTGATGCTTAAATAATCAAACTGCAGACATTATGGACTGATTCTTTGTTTTTATTCTTTGCAGAACTTAATGAATATATCCAAATATGCTTTGACCACCACTAAGTAAAAATAGGCTTGGATTAGAAAATAGAACTGGAGTCTTATCCTTGCCCTGTTGTTAATTATTTGACCTTTGGTAAGCTACTTGATATTCCTGCACCTCAGTTTCCTCAGGTGCCAAATGACAGTCATATATTCTACTATTAATCTCCAAGAAAATGTAAAAATGAAAAGAAGTAGTAAGTTAGAAAAGCTTTTAGAAGCCCACATTAAATATGGTCATAGGAAGATTAATAATCAAATACTACTTTGCATTTTTAACAGAATTTGTCTGAGTGTGAAAAGAAACCTCTAGATATTTAAAATATCTCTAAACTTATAATGAGATTCTTTATTCTCCACATCCCTTTCTTAGCCTGTGTTCGACCTACCTGCTGTTTATCCTCTCCAATCTTTTTCTGTTTCCTCTTGAGCCCAGACTGCCAGCTGTGTTAAACTGTGTGATAATTCTGTGCTGTGAACAATTCCCCGAGGAAGCAGAGCCAAATGCCATCTCTGTGACTTGTCTTGGGAAGAGAAAAGTTCCAAATTGAAAACTCATAATGTCAATCCCTTGTGGTTGCTCTTACCACTCTACTGTTCATAAAGACCTTGAAGCAAGAAGTAATGGCCCTATGATAAAGACCAAATCACCATTATCAGTTGGAGAGCTCTCTGCTGTGGCTCAGAGTTCAGTGTTAGACAGACTGGCGTTTGGTCTTCATCAACTAAGGATGACTCTAAAATAAGAGGTATCACTCAAGCCTTGGGAAATAACTTTCACAAGCCTTCATAAGGACACATTTTCATTTCAGACAACATTGAGCAAAGGGCCATGTAGGTTATTCTTAATGGGTTTTTCAGTGGGTTTTTGTTTTTTCTGTTTTTTGTTACTGTTGCTTTTCTTAAAAAAAAAAAAATCTGCACAGAATTATAATGTTGCTTTAGTGATAGAAAGTACATGTACCTGGAGATCTGTGGGGAAAAAGTGTTAGAAAACTACTTGTCAAATCTGAAAAGTAAGCATCATACATGCACAAACATGGCTGCTTTTTTCTTTCATTTTTATTTGTTTTAAATATGGCTTTTCTAAGTCATAAAACAAAAGGTTTAAATCTCTCTTTTAAATTTGTTGGGTAAATGAAGAGATGGCTTGTCTGTGAAAATGCTTTCCAACGAATTTCAATACCTTAATGAATAATAGATAAATTTCATTTCCTCCCGATCCTTTCTCTATGTGGCAGCCAAAGTGATCTTTTGAAAACCCAAATCTAATCATGTCATTTCTTGATTAAAACTCTTCAGCAGGTCCCTAATGTCCTCAAGATAATGTCCAAATTATTATATTTTAAAAGAGCTTTATGACTGGTCCCTAATTATTTCTCAACTTTGGGTCTCTAAGCCATACCCTGTAATGTACCCCTTCATTGCACTGCTCCTCCTCTGCCACTTCCTGACACGTACAACTAATTACTCTGGATTCTAGTTATATTGACTGTTTCACGAACCACTTAAAACCACCCTAAAACCATGTTCTGTCCCTCTGTCTCAGGTTTTACTGGCTCCTAATCTTGAGGTGTGCCCTTTTCCACATGCCTTTCAAGCACTCTGTACTCACCCCTCATGATTTTTATCACAGATATGAGTTCATTCCTCAAGGTCAGTGTCACCTTGTATCCCCATGACTTAAAGTCCAGCATCAAAGCATTGCTCAATAAATATTTGAAGTAGGTCTATGAGAGATGGCTGAAAGAGAGGGAGAAAGGAAAAAAGGGAAGGAGAGAGATAGCAGGGAGATCAAGACTCCTAAAGTAATCAGGTTCATTTCTGCTGATATCCAGTTTAGGAATTTGGCCTCTGGATTCCTCAAATGCTCCAGGATTTCCTCATCTCTGCTCCTTCCCTTTTTCTGAGCTGGCTATGCCCCAAATTAGTATTTGCCTTTTGCTGCCACATTCCTCCCAGATCCTCCCAGAAATGTTTCTCACCAAAACAAATGTATTTGGCCTCAAAGCCCTTAGGCATTAAAAAGTATCCTTTTTTAAACTCAAGACTGGGGACCTCTGTTATTCAAGATAACAAAGGAGAAGCAGCCCAGAAAACCCAAAAAGGGCTGTGTAGCCAAAGATGAAACCAGAATTTAATTTTGGCCAAGTACCACATAATCTGAGAGCACTGGTCTCTTTAACTCAATCTGTCTTTTATCTCTTTATATCCATTTAATTAGACATATTCAATGTGATTAAATGGCAGTATTAAATGTAGCAGAGTACCCTATGAAGATAAAACTTGTTTTGTTATTGTGAGATGGAGCCTGTGGAGGGTAATTAAGTTCAGATGAGGTCATGAGGATGGAGTTACCCATGATGGGATTAACGCCCTTGTAAGAACATAAAGAGATGAGAGCTCTTTCTCTCCACCATGTGAAGATACATCAAGAAGGTGGCTGTCTATAAACCAGGAAGACGGCGCTCAACAGACTGAGTCTGCTGATGCATTGATCTTGGGCTTCCTAGTCTCCAAAACTGTGAGAAATAAATGTCTGTTGTTTAAGCCACCCATTCTATGGTAATTTGTCATCAAAACCCTAGTTAAGAAAGACAACTTGTTAGTGAGAGAAATTACTACTCATATCACCCTATAGGCAGAAACAGGAATTGACCACAGAATCATTAAAGATGGTATTTCTTGCAAGAATAAATGCTGACAGAAGAGACTTTAAATGGAAAGAGAAATTACCCTCTTAAAAAAAAATGAGGAAAATAGGTACGGACTTTCTGAGAGTGTAATGTACCATGTACTGATGGACACCAGAACCATTCTTGCCCTTCTATTGTGTGCCTGTCTATAGCGATCCGGAAAAGTGAGCTAAATATGCCTGGCTAGATTCGCAGGCCCTGAGATTAAATAGAACCTGGCAAGTTTCTGATTATGCTACTGTCTTCTAAACCCAAAGCCGTTGGACATATTCTTAAAAGTGCTACAAATCTACTCTCTTAACTTTGCACACATTAACAGATTTTTTAAAAATTTAATTATAGATAAGACATGCAAAATTGACGTTAATTACATCCTTAGGCTTTTCCTTCTCTTTACTTTTTTCATATTGAGGGAGAAACTCACCTAGCGAAGATGTGCGTTGGTGTGTACGTGGATAAGTTATCTCATGTTGATGCTCTTCTTTATGGCTGCACTGTTGGTAAAGAGGCAGAATGTTACACTTCTTACTAAGTCAAAGTAGAATGATGGCAAAATGTGAAGTTTATTATTAGAGTAATTATTAATGAACGTGCTACAAAATGCTGAAATAGAAGAGATGCGCTCAGTTTTGTTAAATGAAAAATCAGCACAGAATCATCATAGAATAGCAACAAGAAATTTAATTTTGGATATCTGCTGGAAGTCTCACTTTTATGAAAGCAGAATAACTGATGAGAATTGAAAATAAATGATAAACTTAAGTTACAGAGGTGAGAAGAGAGCCATAGGTAGGAAGAATAAAAGTGGTTGCTGCTCAATATCACAGAAGCCCTGTAAAGTGAAGCCAACTACTGTTGAACTTAATCCAAATTGTACTATCACAACCTGGGGCTTCTACTTTCTATTCACGCATGGTTACTTCACCAATCTTTCATTGTCTCTGCTCTTGCCATCTGGTTTCAGCAACAGTTATCTCCAGAAAAAATTGTAAGTCAAGCATCTTGTCACTTTAATGAAGTTTACTAAAGACTCAGATATTACAGAAGAGGCATTGGGTCACAGGTCTCAAGGCACTCCATCATTGCTTTGGTTCTTTCCTCAGCCTTCCTACAAAGAACCCTAAAAGTATAATCTGGTCTCCTAAAACCACTGGTGGGAGAGAAGTCTAGCCAGAGCAGTTTCATAACCCCAGCCCTCTGGGAAAATAAGGAATACATTTTGCTCCACCTATGACATGAATTACTCACTAAGCTAAGTAGGCTAAGACATCTCCAAACTCTTTCAGCCATTTCAATTTTTGAATTAAATTGTTTTATAATTAAACCATGCTTCCACAGTCTGTTGAAAATTATTGAACCTATTACATGCGTGAAACATTTGCATGTAAAAAGCACTCAAAGTTAACTACATGCACACTAATGAACAATGGAATATCACAGAGCTATCTAAATAGTTTCAGCCTATTTTTGATCATGTCCAAACTCAAATGTTAATAATGTATAATACTTTGTAATGCTTCCTCTTTATATTAGTGGTTTTCTGAAAGAAATTCTAAAAGCACAAAAAGATACATAAACATCCTTAGATAATGAAATACTAGGGCGATTAAATATTAATGCCCTATGCATGCAATTAGCCCCATTTGCTTTAAAGTTATGTCTATGGAGGTAATGAGTGAGGATAATTTAATAAGAGGATGATAAATTTATTTCATGTAGACATGCAATCTGAATCATGCTGGTCAAATTTCTCTATAAAATGCATTTTTTTAGATAGCATTATCAAGATCATCTTTCAATATAACCCTGATTTTTAAAAATATATAATACTGTGACCATTCTCTAACAAATATTCCAGCACCTTTATAAGCATTTAAATGGTATTAAGTTTTAAAATATATTGTCACTTGTCCAAATAAAATAAAATGCAGCCAGCTGCCAGATGCTATGGGAGTTTAGATGCTGTAGTGCTTTTATGAAGGAGCCATAAATTGCCTACAGATTGTGTCTTTGTTTTCTTTGAAAGGAGTAGATTCTAGAGACAAAATTTCCAAAGGAACTTTTGCTTGATATTTGTTCCTAAAAGAATCAGGAGCCTATAGCTTAATGAATAAACCCCCACACAGGTTATCAATATGTAATATTTTCTGTCCCTTTCACAGTACAACTAATCAATAAATAGCACACAGTACAATTACACTTAGGTGGAAGAGAAAAGACATAAAATAGGCCACCCACAAAATAACCTCATTCACCAGAGAAATGATATAGTTCTTTGGAAATGAGAAATGCCCTGCCTTGCGAAGAGTCTTCATGTCAAAAAATATATATTGATAGAAAAGGAAACTGGCTTTGCAGAAAATTACTAAATTAGGAAACCTGGCACCCATGACACCCACCTAGAATCTCTAATGTGCTCCAATTTCTATAGCCTTTTTAAATATGATCATTGAGATACCGCCTCCTCCTCAGATCATCAATATTTCTCAACTCCCATATCCAGCACAATCCAATAAATTGCCTTTGTCAGTATTGTATATCATTCTCACTAGAATGTAAGCACCACCAGAAGGATTTGCTTCCATTCTGCTGATGTATCATGATCTCCAAAACAGTGCAAGAACATAGTGATGCTTACAAAGTATTCATTGATAAATATTCTGCATCTTCTTATTTTCTGATTAGGCATGAATTCATAGAGACTGAATTATGCTATGTGTGTCTGAAATTCTAATTTTTGTTTATTTCCAAGGATTCTTTTTACTATTTATGTGCCTTGGATTTCCTGTTTTCAAGGATTTGATTACCAAATGGCATATAGTAAATAACAGTGTTCTATTTGCGTATGTGTCTGCGTGTGTATAAACTGTTCATCAAAATTAAACATGAGATACAGAATGCCACCATATTGCATTGATGCATAATTTTAGCCCAAACAAGAAATATGGTTCAATAGACACTCTTGCATTATTTTGAGTAAATATATCTATCCTATTTATTAGACTTTCTGAACTAATGAGAATATTTCATGAACTTTACTACTTTAATGGGCCTGTGAGTTTGGGAACTATTGCATTGGTCTATGTCAGTGGATCAGAGATACTATGTATATAAAAATTTCTGTCACAGTTTCATACATTTACAATGAAATGTCAACTTTGAACAACTGTGAATAGATGTAACTATTATTTTTCATACTGATATAGAGGGAACAGAAAAGTTATGTGCAGTATTTTTTTTTTTTTGCCTTTGTGGAGAACAGGCCTTTCCTTGCCTATGTGGAGTTCATAAAATAGCAATAAAAATTAGTCATAAATTGGGTCTGGTATTAATGTCAATTAGCATCCCAATGACATAATGACTGTGGTAAAACATTTAAACTTTATTGACATCAATAGCTATTATCAAGTCAGTTTTATTGATATAATAAAGAGGGCTGGATTTCAAAAAGCCCCCAGTAATTGCTGACACTGTGTCAGGAACCCTCCAGAATACATTGGCAGAACACAGGCATACAAAACATCAGCAGGTCAGAATATTGCTTCTATGGTTTATTTGTCCCCACCAAAACTCATGTTGAAATTTGATCCCCAATTGTGGTGGTGTTGGGAGATGGAGCCCGGTGGGAGGTGTTTGGGTTATAGGGTGCATCCCTCATGCATGGCTTGGTGCTGTTTTCACAGTAGTGAGTTCTCACTTTTGTGAGACTGGATTCGTTTTCGAGACAGTGGGGTGTTATAAAGCCAGGACATCCCTCTGGTTTCCATCTCTTCCTGTACCTCCAATTCCCCTTTCACCTTCTCCATCATATGAGCAGCATGAAAGAGCTCACCAGAAGCTGGGGACGTGCCCTTGAGCTTCTCAGCCTTCAAATCATGGGCTACATAAGCCTCTTTCCTTTATAAATTACCTAGTCTCAGATATTCTTTTACGGCGACGCAAAATGGACTGTCTTATTTTGGTGTAATTGGTCAAAATAAATGAAAAATGTTTACTAAGCACTAACTATGAAGTCAGCATCTACTAGAAGTTAATAGAGGATAAAAAAGAAATAGACATCATGGCCCCCATCTCAAGTTGGGTATGATCTGGTTGAGGAGATGAGGAAATCAGACCTAAAGAATTTCAGAATGTCTTGCTTGCTTTTCCCCCATGGAGTCCCAGATATCCTCTTTCCAGCTGCTCACAGTTAGATCTCCTCATGATCCTCCCTCTCTACTGCCACAGACAAAATCTGTCTCCTCCCTTTGCTGTGACTGGTCTTGCCTTCTCAGAGGCATCCTCACCACCACCAGTACAGTTAGCCTAAAACTTGGATCTAGGTCACTGTCTTCACTAAAACATTTCAATGACTCCCAGCTTTTAGTTGTTTTAACAAATTCCTTAGCACTGACATAGGCCCCTATAAGACTGAGTTCCTCTCCTATTTCTACAAAATCATTTCCTAAGATTCCTTACATTCTTCTTTATAAATTTTACAGTTTTCATTTTAATTTTGTTGTTGCTTTTTATTTAGCACGGGAATACAGATCCTACCCCCAAACCAAGCTGCCTATTTCAACTTTGCTGTCATTTATTGGAGTTCTGATTTGGGCTGCTGAGCAAGAGGTACTTGATTTAGTCACTTTTTCTGTCCCCACATAATACTGTAGTTACTACGATGCTTTAAAGTATGATGACCATACCCTTCCCAGTGGAATACAAGTTCTTTGGGGCCGGTAACTGAGCAATTTTCTGTGTACTAATAATTGTCTATATCCAAGTATAACATATTAATGGGTGGTGGCTTTTGATACCTTAGAATCATAAATTCTCAGAATCATACATTTTAAGAGAATTTTTAGAAATTATTTGCTTCAACATAATTTTTTAGATAAGGAAATGAGATCCAGAAAGGTTAAATGACTTGCCCAAGGTGATAGTTACTTACCAGCAAGTTACAGAAGTGGAGATTGTCACCCTTTAATATTGTTCTCAGGTTATAATACAGAAAAAAATAAATTCAAGTAGAAATTTTAATTGCATAGAAATAGGTAAGTAGGTAGATAGGAGTACAGATTAACAGAACAAACAGAAATGCAATACTACTAAATAATAATTATAATTATGGTTTTAAACAATGTATGAGCTCAAAATCAGTTATTTCTACATTAAGCTTCAGCTCAGAGTGAACACTAGATTATAGCACAATTTTATAAAATCATAACATTACTGAACCAGGAAAAGATTAACATAAAAGATGAGTACTTCAGGTGTCACACTGTCAACTTCCACTTAATTTACCAGCAGGTGCTGCCAAATGCTACTGCCAGAGTACAAAAATAAATAAATAAATAAATAAATAAACTTAAAAAAATGTGACTAGTCATGTAAAGGTAAAACCTTTAGGAAAAAAACCTTGAGAGGCCTAATATGAGAAAAGTTTATCAACCAATTATGGGCTCTAATTCTATTCCTGCCTCCAGCAGGGGGTCTTACACAGCTTCCCTCACAGTATTCATCACATGCCAGACTTGCAAGGATCATTGAGCAAAGAACCATCAGATAATATTTCAGAGATGTGAGCATGAGCAAACTACATTAAAAGATCAGATGAGTCCAGCCGGGCGCAGTGGCTCACGCCTGAAATCCCAGCACTTTGGGAGGGCAAGGCGGGTGGATTGCCTGAGCTCAGGGGTTCGAGACCAGCCCAGGCAACATGGTGAAACCCCGCCGCTACTAATATACAAAAAATGAGCCGGGCATAGCAGTGTGCACCTGTAGTCTCAGCTACTCAGAAGGCTGAGGCAGAATTGTTTGAACCTGGGAGGTGGAGGTTGCAGTGAGCCGAGATCACGCCACTGCATTCCAGCCTCGGTGACAGAGCGAGACTCCATCTCCAAAAAAAAACAAAAAAACAAAAAACCACAAAAAAAGTTAGATGGCTGTCCTCTGCCATTCCCTAGCATTTAGAGACAGCCTTAGAGGGAAAGGGGTGTAGAGTTAGAGTGGCTGAGATTTGTTTTGGTTTGTTGTTTTGTTTTCATCCTGACTGAATGACAGGGTATTGTGCAGCTCTGGGAGACACTTTTCATAACAATGTCTATATGTGGGGTTTACCTGCTGGAGTCTTGCACTACACAGGAATTGGCAAAGGGCTCTGAGAAAGGGTGCTCAAAATAGTCATTCAACTTTAGAAAAGAAGTTTCCAGCAATCTCAATTCTAAGTATCCAGTGAAATTCAAATCAGAATCTCAAAGAGATATTAGCACTCCCACGGTCACTGAAGCACTATTCACAATAGCCAAGATGTAAAAACAATCTAAATGTCCTTTGACAGATGAATAAAGAAAATGTGGTATATACATGCAATGGAATATTATTCAGCCTTAAAAACAAGGAAATACTGCAGTATGTGATGACATGCATGAAGCTTGAGGATATTATCCTAAATGAAATAAGCCAGTCATAGAAAGACAAAGGAGGTATCTAAAATATTCAAATTCAGAGAATCAAAGAGTGGCTGCTGGAGCAGAGGTGGAAGGGGAATGGGGACCTACTGATCAAGAAGCGTAAAGTTTAAGTTAAGCAAGAGATCTGCTGCACGAGATTATACTTAAACAATACTATATTGTACACTTAAAATTTGTAAAGAAGGTAGATTTCAGGTTGTGCTCTTACCAGAATAAAATAATTTGTTTTACAAAAGAAGCTTCTATTTCTTCAGTATGTAAACCTAAATCCCCAGCTACTACACTTCAGCTTTGAAATGAATTTTGAATTGTTCTGATTAAATTATTTCATCATAAAATCACCATGGACTCTGACCTACAGATGGGCTCCCTCACTGCTACTGAGAACTCCAAACTTCTGCCAGCTATACTGCTGCCTTCCAGACAGATACTTTGTCTGGATGAGATATCAGTATCAAAAGTAAATGGATACAGCTTAAGTGTCTTTCCAATCCAAATGTTGGACTCATCACAACTAGAAGAAAATGGTTATACTAATTTCTTCCATGAGCTCCAAGAAACTGATTTAGTCTTCTATCTTGCTGAGACTGTCTTGGTTTTCTATGATTCAGGACACAGATATGCAAAATATCCATGTTTACCTTGGCCTCTAAAACTCCATGTCTAGTTAATTAGCAAGTGTAGTTCAGCAGTCTAGCATGGAGTATTGATGATGCATTATGCATAAATCTGCACCTACCTCCCTTTGCACTCATCCTCCCTGCGTACATGGAACAGTAGCTCACTCCTCCACTATTTCCTAATCCCAGGCTTTTTATTCTGTTACTTTAAATGAATATGAAAAACAACTGACTTGCTATCTTTCTGTTTTTAAAGGCACTTCAAAGTCACAACTTCCACTTTATATGGAAGTTACCATATAAATCTCCTCTCCTGTTATTCATCTGAATATCTTCTTCTTTAACTTTCTGTGTGTCCTTTCCTAATCTATGCCGTGTTCAAAAGTATCCTCTACTGATAATGTACTCTTGATGGATCTGCATTAGTCTATTCCAGCCCTATATAAATCTTGTTTGAGCAATAAAAATATTCTTAAGATCCTTCCCTGAATATATTACATTGAATCTAAACTTTGACACATTTCCCCATTTTTCATCAATCGTTTCCCTCAAATTTAAAAACATTTCTATTTAACAAAATGGCAACAAGCACTTTCATTCTTCGTATTCATTTAATTTCATTTTTTGTATTCTCAACAAAACAGAAACAAGCACTTTCATTATTCCCAGATGTAATAATTTTCAAACCAATATTTCTGTTTTTTATATTAATAAACCTTTCCACATTATTATTATTATTATTATTAGAGATGGAGTTTCGCTCTTGTTGCCCAGGCTGGAGTACAATGGCCTGATCTCGGCTCACTGCAACCTCCGCCTTTTGGTTTCAAGCGATTCTCCTGCCTCAGCCTCCCGAGTAGCTGGAATTACAGGTGCCTGTCACCACACCGGGCTAATTTTTGTATTTTTATTTTTTTATTTATTTTTTTATTTTTATTTTTTTTTAATTTTTTATTTTTTATTATTTTTTATTTTTTTTTATTAGACTTTAAGTTTTAGGGTACATGTGCACATTGTGCAGGTTAGTTACATATGTATACATGTGCCATGCTGGTGCGCTGCACCCACTAACTCGTCATCTAGCATTAGGCATATCTCCCATTGCTATCCCTCCCCCCTCCCCCTCGCCACCACAGTCCCCAGAGTGTGATATTCCCCTTCCTGTGTCCATGTGATCTCATTGTTCAATTCCCACCTATGAGTGAGAATATGCAGTGTTTGGTTTTTTGTTCTTGCGATAGTTTACTGAGAATGATGGTTTCCAGTTTCATCCATGTCCCTACAAAGGACATGAACTCATCATTTTTTATGGCTGCATAGTATTCCATGGTGTATATGTGCCACATTTTCTTAATCCAGTCTATCATTGTTGGACATTTGGGTTGGTTCCAAGTCTTTGCTATTGTGAATAATGCCGCAATAAACATACGTGTGCATGTGTCTTTATAGGAACATGATTTATAGTCATTTGGGTATATACCCAGTAATGGGATGGCTGGGTCAAATGGTATTTCTAGTTCTAGATCCCTGAGGAATCACCACACTGACTTCCACAATGGTTGAACTAGTTTACAGTCCCACCAACAGTGTAAAAGTGTTCCTATTTCTCCACATCCTCTCCAGCACCTGTTGTTTCCTGACTTTTTAATGATTGCCATTCTAACTGGTGTGAGATGATATCTCATAGTGGTTTTGATTTGCATTTCTCTGATGGCCACTGATGATGAGCATTTTTTCATGTGTTTTTTGGCTGCATAAATGTCTTCTTTTGAGAAGTGTCTGTTCATGTCCCTCGCCCACTTTTTGATGGGGTTGTTTGTTTTTTTCTTGTAAATTTGCTTGAGTTCATTGTAGATTCTGGATATTAGCCCTTTGTCAGATGAGTAGGTTGCGAAAATTTTCTCCCATGTTGTAGGTTGCCTGTTCACTCTGATGGTAGTTTTTTTTGCTGTGCAGAAGCTCTTTAGTTTAATTAGATCCCATTTGTCAATTTTGGCTTTTGTTGCCATTGCTTCTGGTGTTTTGGACATGAAGTCCTTGCCCACGCCTATGTCTTGAATGGTAATGCCTAGGTTTTTTCTAGGGTTTTTATGGTTTTAGGTCTAATGTTTAAATCTTTAATCCATCTTGAATTGATTTTTGTATAAGGTGTAAGGAAGGGATCAAAGGGGATATCACCACTGATCCCACAGAAATACAAACTACCATCAGAGAATACTACAAACAACTCTACGCAAATAAACTAGAAAATCTAGAAGAAATGGATACATTCCTCAACACATACACTCTCCCAAGACTAAACCAGGAAGAAGTTGAATCTCTGAATAGACCAATAACAGGAGCTGAAATTGTGGCAATAATTAATAGTTTACCAACCAAAAAGAGTCCAGGACCAGATGGATTCACAGCCGAATTCTACCAGAGGTACAAGGAGGAACTGGTACCATTCCTTCTGAAACTATTCCAATCAATAGAAAAAGAGGGAATCCTCCCTAACTCATTTTATGAGGCCAGCATCATTCTGATACCAAAGCCTGGCAGAGACACAACCAAAAAAGAGAATTTTAGACCAATATCCTTGATGAACATTGATGCAAAAATCCTCAATAAAATACTGGCAAACCAAATCCAGCAGCACATCAAAAAGCTTATCCACCATGATCAAGTGGGCTTCATCCCTGGGATGCAAGGCTGGTTCAATATACGCAAATCAATAAATGTAATCCAGCATATAAACAGAGCCAAAGACAAAAACCACATGATTATCTCAATAGATGCAGAAAAAGCCTTTGACAAAATTCAACAACCCTTCATGCTAAAAACTCTCAATAAATTAGGTATTGATGGAACGTATTTCAAAATAATAAGAGCTATCTATGACAAACCCACAGCCAATATCATACTGAATGGGCAAAAACTGGAAGCATTCCCTTTGAAAACTGGCACAAGACAGGGATGCCCTCTCTCACCGCTCCTATTCAACATAGTGTTGGAAGTTCTGGACAGGGCAATCAGGCAGGAGAAGGAAATAAAGGGTATTCAATTAGGAAAAGAGGAAGTCAAATTGTCCCTGTTTGCAGACGACATGATTGTTTATCTAGAAAACCCCATCGTCTCAGCCCAAAATCTCCTTAAGCTGATAAGCAACTTCAGCAAAGTCTCAGGATACAAAATCAATGTACAAAAATCACAAGCATTCCTATACACCAACAACAGACAAACAGAGAGCCAAATCATGAGTGAACTCCCATTCACAATTGCTTCAAAGACAATAAAATACCTAGGAATCCAACTTACAAGGGATGTGAAGGACCTCTTCAAGGAGAACTACAAACCACTGCTCAAGGAAATAAAAGAGGATACAAACAAATGGAAGAACATTCCATGCTCATGGGTAGGAAGAATCAATATCGTGAAAATGGCCATACTGCCCAAGGTAATTTACAGATTCAATGCCAGCCCCATCAAGCTACCAATGACTTTCTTCACAAAATTGGAAAAAACTACTTTAAAGTTCATATGGAACCAAAAAAGAGCCCGCATCACCAAGTCAATCCTAAGCCAAAAGAACAAAGATGGAGGCATCACACTACCTGACTTCAAACTATACTACAAGGCTACAGTAACCAAAACAGCATGGTACTGGTACCAAAACAGAGATATAGATCAATGGAACAGAACAGAGCCCTCAGAAATAATGCCACTTACCTACAACTATCTGATCTTTGACAAACCTGAGAAAAACAAGCAATGGGGAAAGGATTCCCTATTTAATAAATGGTGCTGGGAAAACTGGCTAGCCATATGTAGAAAGCTGAAACTGGATCCCTTCCTAATTTTTGTATTTTTAGTAGTGACAGGGTTTCACCATGTTGGCCAGGCTGGTCTTGAACTCCTGACCTCGTGATCTCCTTGCCTCGGCCTCCCAAAGTGCTGGGATTACAGGCGTGAGCCACCGTGCTCAGCCTACATGGTATTATTTTAAGGCTAAATAAAATTTCTTCTAAATTTCCTATTAATTTGACCTCAAGCTTTTAATTATATGTCTTTACTTTTATTGTGTTTTAATGTTGTGTTTATCATTTAACTTCCTTAAAGCAGTATATTTATATATTCTTAATTTTATTTTTCTCATGCAAAGCACTGATAGCATTATTTTTCTGCAAGTACAGTAGCAACAATTATACGGAGATTTGTCAGCTTCATTTTATCCTCGTGTTTTTACAACTAACTTGAACTCATAGTTCTGTATTTTATAAATTAACCAAAAATATTAAAACTCAGTTCCTTAAGAGATACTCAGAAGTATTCCCTTCTAAATGGATAACAACATGAAAGTAATTCCTAGATCTTTAAGAGAAGCAGTTAAGATAACCAGCCAACTACATTCTGTGTGACATTCTATATTATTTCCTTCAACTCCTTTAGCAAAGCTACTGGTAAAGATATACATTTTAGGGCTTATTTCTGAGACGTTCATTTTTAAAGGAACAAATTCCATAACCTCTACTATTGTTAATTCACTATGCAACAGACTAATTGTTGATTAGAGTTGTGCAGTGTTGAAGAACAGGAGCTTTAAAGCTAATTGTGCCTGAGTCCAAATACTAGCGTGCGCGTGCACGCTCTCTCTCTCTCTCTCTCTCTTTCTTCTTCTCCTCTCTCTCTCTCTCTCTCACTAGCTGTGAAACCATGAATATATATTAGCCTCCCTAAACTTTAGTTTCCTATCTATGAAGTGGAGTGATGGTAGTACCTACCTTATAAGGTTACTAATAGGATTAGATGAAATAATTTATGTAATAGAATTAGCAAATTACATATACTAAGTAATGCATATTCATTAAAAATAGTTCATATTCCTAAATGAATTTCAAAGCATCACTTATAAAATATTAAATCTATGTTGAAAATTATGAATGGAGAACTAATTTTAGGTAGATAATTTTAGCAACATTAGGGTTTCCCTCCTGAAAATTTCTGATATTAAGGATAGTATGACGAAACCAGTATTCTGCTGCTTTTCCCTAGTTCTAATGTCAAATATGCTATTCAGTTTTATATTTTCTAGCACATTTTATTACAAACCACCATAGCCAGAAACAGTCTCACTCTCATTAATTACATATTTAGTGGTTCAGGATAAATTAGATATAACTCTAACAAAATAATATTAGTTGAATTATGATGACATACTTTTAAAATCTAAGGCTGAACCCTGGGTGAATCACTTTATAGTTTCCAGTACATTTAATTCCACATGTTTAAACGTCAGGTCTGTATAATTGTGAACATTTTAATGACTAATACTGCTGGATAGGTTTTAAATTAATACACTAACAATGTTTTCCCTCAAGACTGCTATTAAGAAATAATTGATGTTTTAGAGTCATCCATCCTCTCTACTTCAGATTTTGAAAAATGTTAATATATAACTCTATATAAAGCTTATAATATCTATATGACATGATTTTAAAGTCTCTTCTCCATTAATAAATATTACATTCAGAGTATCCTTTTGTTTCACATTTTAATTATTTGATCTTGCACACCCCTTTTGCTTTAAATTGTTATTACCCGGCTATATAATCAACTTTATATATCAATGATTTACCACCCTTATAAAAGTTCAAAACTCAAACTTCATAAAAAGAGGAATTTTGTTTTAGTTTACTGCTATAACTTCAGCATCTAAAATAATGCTTAATGTATACTAGGCACTCAGTGAGTGTACATTAAATAAATATTAATCCAACATTTATGAGTTCAAATACCACATCCTCTTCCAAGTGGAACCTTATCAGCAGTGATACCTAGAAATACATTTGGTATATTCAGCCCCTATGACTCAGGACTTCACAGTAAGTTTGCTACCCAAAAGACAGAAAATATAATTATTTCATTTGTTTGACAACTAAAAAACTATAGCTGATATAGTTATCTTAGAAATGCATTTGATATACAGCAGGTTTTTAAAGTATGGGTACATTGAAAATTGTAAAGCCTGGCTAAAATATATTAAAGAAAACATAAATAGAGATATATCATCTCCATCGAACCGAAGAATCAATATTGTTAAAATTGAATTTTTTTCCCAAGTTGATTTATAGATTTAATGCAATCCCTCCCACTCCTAAAAAAATCCCAGGAGACTTTTTAACAAGAAATTTATATGTTGATTCTAATATTTGTATGGAAATGAAAAGATCTAGAATAACTAAAATAGTTATCAAAAAATAGGACAAAATTAGGGAACTTATGCTACAGTTGCCTCTTGGTATCCATGGGAAATTGGTTCTAGGACCTCCCATGAATACCAAAATCAGTAGATGCTCAAGTACTTCTTATAAAATGGCACAGTAATTGCATATAACGTATGTACATCTTCCCATATATTTTAAATCATCTCTAGATTACTTATAATACCTAATACAATGTAAATGCTATGTAAATAGTTGTTATACTGTATTGTTTAGAAAATAATAAGAAAAAAGTCAGTACATGTTCAGTGTACCCAATTTTTTTCAAGTATTTTTGATCCACATTTGGTGAATCCAAAGCTTTGGAGCCCAAAGATATGGAGAGCTGACTGTACTTGATTTCAAGGCTTAGTATGAAGCTATAATATTCAAGACAATATGGTATTGGCATAGCAATGTCCAGAGAGGAATGGAATGGAATAGAGTTCAAAAATACACTCATACACATATGATAATTGATTTTGAAAAAAGGTGTAAGGTTATTCAATGGGGAAAGAATATTAACATGTAGTAATGGAAAAATTATATATCCACTTTGAAAAAAGTAAACCTTGATTTTTATATTCTATCTCACACAAAAAATAGCTTGATGTGCATCACAGTCCTAAGACTACAGGTTAAACTAGAAAATGTCTAGATGAAAATATGGCAGAAAATTTTTGTGATGCTGGGATAGGCTCAAATTTCCAAAGCAGGACTTAGAAAAGCACAGATTAAAAAGAAAAACATAATAAATCAGACTTCATCCAAAAACAATACTCAGTTAAAAAATGAAAAGCTAAAGAATAAAAAAACACACTACATATATTTGACAGATGACTTGTATCCAAACTGCATAAAGAAATCTTACAATTTAATTGTAAGAATACAACCAACCCAACAATGAGAAGATTTGAACAAAAAGTTATTAAACTAAGATATACAAAAAGAGGCTCAACATCATCAGTCATCAGGTAAATGGAAATTAAAACCACAATGAGATACTACTGCACACTTATTAAAAAACTAAAATTAAAATTAAAGTCTGACGATACTGTGTATTGATGGAGATGTAAAGTAGGTGGAGTTATCATACACTGCTGGCAGGAATGCAGAACTGCACCGTCACTTTGGTAAAAAGTTTAACAGTTTCTAATATTTAACAGTTTTTTAGTATCTAAATAGTATACATACACACACACACACACACACACACACACTGCTTTTCACAGTGGCTGAACTAATTTACATTTCCATCAACAGCAAACATTCCCTTTTCTCTGCAGACTTGTATGTTGTTTTTTGAGTTTTTAAAAACAGCCATTCTGACTAGTGTGAGATGGTATCTCATTGTGGCTGATTCTTGTTTTGTGATGATTAGTGATGTTGAGCACGTTTTCATATGTTCATTGGCTGCCTGTGTGTCATCTTTTGAGAAGTGTCTGTTCATATCTTTTGCCCACTTTCTATGCAGTTATTTGGTTTTTAAGTGTTGAATTGTTTAAGTTCCTTATAAATTCTGCATATTAGACATTTGCTGGATGCATAGTTTGTGAATATTTCCTCCCACTCTGTAGGTTATCTGTTTACTCTGTTGACAGATTCTTCTGCTGTGCAGAGGCTGTTTGGTTTAATTAGGTCCCACTTGTCAAATTTTGTTTTTGTTGCAATTGCTTTTGAGCACTTAGTCATAAATTCTTTCTCAAGGCTGATGTCCAGAATGGGGTTTCCTAAGCTTTCTTGTAGGATTCTTATAGTTTGAGATCTTATATTTAAATCGAATCCAACTTAATTTTTGTATATGGTGAAAGCTAGGGGTCCAGTTTCATTTTTCTGGATATACCTAGCCGGTTATCCCAGGACTATTTAATGACTAGGGAGTTCTTTCTCCATTGCTTATTTTTGTCAGCCTTGAAGATCAGATGGCTGTAGACATGTAACTTTATTTATGGGTTCTCTATTCTGTGCTATTAGTCCATATGTCTGTTTTCTACCAGTATGATGCTGTTTTGGTTGCACTAGCCTTACAGTATATTTTGAAATTGAATAATGTGACGCCTCTGGCTTTGTTCTTTTTGCTTAGCACTGCTTTCACTATTCAGGCTGTGTTTTGGTTACATATGAATTTTTTAAGTGTTTTCTAACTTTGGAAAATGACATTAGCAGTCTGATAAAAATAGCATTAAACCTATATATTGCTTTGGGCAGTATGGCCATTTTAAAGATATTAATCCCTTCAATTCATGAGCATGAAATGTTTTTTCATTTGTTTCTCATCTGTGATTTTTTTCAGCAGTGTTTTGTAGCCATCCTTGTAGAGATCTTTCATCTCCTTGATTAGATCTATTCCTAGGTATGTAATTCTTTTTGTGGCCATTGTACACGGGATTGTGTTCTTGATTTAGCTGTCAGCTTGAATGTTATTATTGTATAGAAATGTTACTGATTTTTGTACACTGATTTTTGCATCCTGAAGCTTTAATGATGTACTTTATTAGTTCCAAGAGCTTTTGGCAGTCATTAGAATTGCTAGGTATAGAATCACATCATTAGCAAAGAGAGATAGTTTGTCATCTTCTTTTCCTATTCGGATGACTTTGCCAGGTTTGGGTATCAGGGTGATGCTGGTTTCATAGAATGAGTTAGGGAGGAGTCCTTCCTCCTTAGTATCAAATTGGTACCAATTCTACCTTATACCTCTGGTACAATTTGGCTGTGAATCCATCTGGCCCAGGGCTTTTTTTTTTTTTTTTTTTTTACCAACAGGTTTTATATTGATGATTCAATTTCAGAACTTGATATTGGTCTGTTCAGGTTTTCAGTTTCTTCCTGACTCAATCTTGGGAAGTTGTGTTTCCAGGAATATACCCATTTCCTCTAGATTTTCTCGTTTGTGTGTATAGAGGTATTCATAATAGTCTGTGAGATATTTCTGTGGGATTAGTTGTAATGTCATTTTTATTATTTCTGATTGTGCTTATTTGGATCTTCTCTCTTTTTTCTTTGTAAATCTAGCCAGCAGTCTATCGATCTTGCTTATCCTTTCAAAAAACAAACTTTTGGCTTCATTGATTCTTTGTATACATTTTTAGTTCTCAATTTATTCAGTTATTCTCTGATTTTATTTATTTCTTTTCTTCTGCTAGTTTTGGGGTTAGTTTGTTGTTGTTTTTTTTTTTTTTTAGTTTCCTCTAGTTCCCCTAGGTGTGATGTTAGATTGTTAATTTGAGATCTTTATAACTTTTTGAGGTAGGCATTTAATGCTATAAACTTTCCTCTTAACATTGTTTTTGCTGCATCCCAGAGATGTCTCTGTTTTGATTTCTTTGCAAATCTTTTTTTCTGTCTTAATTTCATTGTTTTCCCAAAAGTCATCCAGGAGCAAGTTGATTAATTTCCATGTGATTGTGTGGTTTGAGAGATCTTCTTTTTTATTGATTTCTATTTCTATTTCAGTATTTATTCCATAGTGAATCATTTCTATTATTCAACAGTGGTACAAGAGTATGATTGGTATTATTTCAATTTTCTAAAAGTTATTGTGACAGGCTTTATGGCTGAGCATGTGTCCACTCTTAGAGTATATTTCATGTAAAGAGGAGAAGAATATTATCTGGTTGACACATGGAGTATTCTGGAGATGTCTATTAGGTCCAATTGGCCAAGCATCAAATTTAAGTCCAGATTATCTTTGTTAGTTTTCTGCCTCCATGACCTAACACTGTTCATGGGGTGTTAAAGTCCCTCAGTATTATTGTCTGGGTTTCTATGTCTTTAGAACACCTAGAAGTACTTGTTTCGTGAATCTGGGTGCTCCTATGTTGGATGAATGTATATTTAGGATAGTTAAGTCTTCTTGTTGAATTAAACCCTTTATTATTACATAATGCTCTTGTTTGTCCTTCTTTACTGTGTTGGTTTAACATCTGTTTTATCTAACAACAGAACCCTGCTCTTTTTGGTTTTTCATTTCTCCAATCCTTTACTTTGAGCCTATGGGTGTTGTTACAGGTCAGGTAGGTCTCTTGAAGACAGCAGATGAATGGGTCTCTTTTATTTTTATTTTTATTTTACTTTAAGTTCTGGGATACACGTGCAGAACGTGCAGGTTTGTTACATAGGTATACATGTGCCATGGTGGTTTGCTGTACCTATCAACCCATCACCCAGGTTTTAAGCTCCTCATGCATTAGGTATTTGTCCTAATGCTCTCCCCCGCCCCTTAAATAGTCCTTAAATGGGGTAATTTTTTTCTTTTTCTTTTTTCTGTTTTTTTTTTTTTTTTTTTTTTTTTGAGACAGAGCCTCGCTCTGTCAACTAGGCTGGAGTGCAGTGGCGCCATCTGGGCTCACTGCAACCTCTGCCTCCTGGGTTCAAGCGATTCTCCTGCCTCAGCCTCCCAAGTAGCTGGGGTTACAGGTGCCCGCCACCATGCCCAGCTAATTTTTGTATTTTTAGTAGAGACGGGGTTTCACCATGTTGGCCAGGCTGGTCTCGGACTCCTGACCTGAGGTGATCCACCCACCTCCCATCTCGGCCTCCAAAGTGCTGGGATTACAGGCGTGAGCCACCACGCTTGGCCTTAAACAGTGTCATTCCTTTCAAGTCCTTTTGTTACAATGTTGATGAGGGAAAAACACTGGTTTTGATATATACCATTTCACTTAAAGTCACAGTTTTCAAGAATTTATAGATTTATAGTACATAAAGTGAGTACTTACCATACCCAGTAATAACATTTTAAATTCAAATTCTCTCTGGCAAACCCAACATTTGAAAGTTTGAAATTGAGTAATGTTTTTGTCCTGAAATTAGGTGGTATAAACAGGTTTTTAAGGTTGTTTTTATTTTTAATTGACAAATAATAATTGTGTTTATGTATGAGATACAATGTGATCTACATATACCTCATAGAAAGATTCACTCAAGCTAATTAACAATCTATTGCCTCACTCATTTATCATTTGTTTGTGGAAAGAATGCTTAATATCTATTTTAGCAATTTTGAAATGTACAACATATTAACTATGGTCACCATGCAGTGCAATAGATCACTAAAACTTATTTCTCTAGTCTAACTGAAATTTTGTACCTTCTGATCAACATCTTTCCTTTCCCCATGTCTTCCCTACCTGCCAGCCTTAGGAAACCACCTTTCTACCCTTTGTTTCTATAAGATCAATGTTGATAGATTGCACATAAAAGTGAGATAATACAATATTTGTCTTTCTGTGCCTGGCTTATCTCACTTAGCATAATGTCCCCCAGTCCAATCTATATTGTCACAAATGACATAATTTCTTGGTTTTTAAAGGCTGTATAGTATTCCACTGTATAAATATTCTACATTTTCTTTATTCATGCATCTGTTGATAGACACTTAGGTTGCTTCCATATCTTGGCTACTGTGAATAACGTTGCAATGAATATGAGAGTACAGACATCTCTTTGACAAATCAATTTCAATTATTTTTGATATGTACCCAGAAATGGGATTGCTAGATCATACAGTAAATCTATTTTTAATTTTTTTGAATAACTTCTACACTATCTTCTACAATGCCTGTACCAATTTATATTCTCACCAACAAAGGTTCCCTTTTTTCTACATCCTCACCAATACTTGTTATCATTTATCTTTTTGATAATACCCTTCTAACAGTCATGAGGTAATATCTCATCATGCTTTTAATTTGCATTTTCCCTGATGATTAGAGATGGTATTTTTTCATATATCTATTAATCATTCATAGCTCATCTTTTGAGAAATGTCTGTTCAGATCCTTTGCTTGTTTTTAATTGGGTTATTTTCTTGCTACTGAGTTGAGTTCCTTTATATATTTTATGCAAAATAGATACATACAGGGAGCTAATTGTAGTCTCTTATAGAATGTATTGTTTGCAAATATTTTCCCCCAATCCACATGTTATCTCTTCACCCTGTTAATTGTTTCTTTTGCTATGCAGAAGCTTTTCAGTCTGATGCAATCCCATTTATTTATTATTGCTTTTGTTGTCTCTGCTTTCACAGTTTTATCCACAAAATGACTGCCCAGACAAATTTAGCAGAGTTTTCCACTATGGTTTCTCCTGGTAAGTCTACAGTTTCACATCTTAAGTTTAAGGCTTTTATCCATTTTGAGTTGACTGTTTGCATATGATGTGAGATAAGGGTCTAATTTCATTCTTTTGCATGTGGATATCAAGTTTTCCCAACATCATTTACTGAAGAGACTGTTCTTTTCCCATTGTATAGTCTTGACACTTTCGTCAAGAGTCAATTAATCTTAAATACTTGAGTTTATTTCTAGGCACTCTATGTGGTCTCATTGGTCAATATCTTTGTTTGTATGCCAGAACCATGGTGTTTTGATTACAAAAACTTTATGTCATATTTTGGAATCAAGGAGTGGAATGCCTCCACTTTTGTTCTTTTTGATAAGATTGTTTGGGTTTTTAGGGGTCTTTTCTGGTTCTATAAAATTTTATGTATTTTTTTTTCTATTTCAGTAAAAAAAAAATGACATTGGAATTCTGACAGAAATTACATTGAATCTATAGATCACTTTGGGTAGTACAGACATTTAAACAACATTCATTCTTTCAACTCACAAACATCTATTTGTATCTTCTTCAATTTCTTTCATTAAAGTTTTATAATTTTCAATATACAAATCTTCTACCTCCTTGGTTAAATTTACTCCTAAGTGTTTTATTTTATTTAATTTTATTTTTGATGCTATTGTAAGTAGAATTATTTTAATTAATTTTTAATATCTTGTCGTTAGTGTGTAAAACACTTCTGACTTTTGTATATTTACTGTAACCTGCAATGTTACTGAATTTATTAGTTCTAACAATTTTTTGGTGGAGTCTTTGGGGTTTTCTGTATATAAGATCCTGTCATCACCAAATACAATTTCACTTCTTCCTTTTATATACGGATGCCTTTTATGTCTCTTTCTTGCCTAATTGTTGTTGCTAGGACTTCCACTATTAGGTTGTGGAGAAATGGCAAGAGGGGGCATCCTTGTTTTATTCCTAATATTAGTGGAAAAGCTTTCAACTTTTCACCATTTAGTAAGATTTTAGATGTGGGCTTGTTACAGGTTTGCTAATTTGAAAAAGTTGAAGAAGTTGGGTGAGATTAGTGCCTTGAAATTAGAAAATGCCTCTAGACAAAATAAGTCAAAAAGATGTTTGAGAATCATAGCCTATTTTAATATTTCTTTGCATTATCCCTACAGGCATTTTTATGAAAGTAACACAATGGACTTGCACTTTGAAAAAACATATTTAAAAACAATTTTAGTTGTGTATAACAAATCCATTAAAATATTCAGAAAAAAGTTAATACAGCAACTTAGTTTTCAATTGAAACAGAAAAATAAACTCACAAACAGAAGTTAAATTACCGGTAAGTACAAAGAAGAAAGAGAATTAATTAGTGGTTGAAGAATTTTAAGTAACTTTAGGCCAATTTTGAGCCAAAACATATAAAGTTTGTGATAGGATTAAAATGCTTGTCTTTTTCACGATATTGATTCTTCCTACCCATGAGCATGGAATGTTCTTCCATTTCTTTGTATCCTCTTTTATTTCCTTGAGCAGTGGTTTGTAGTTCTCCTTGAAGAGGTCCTTCACGTCCCTTGTAAGTTGGATTCCTAGGTATTTTATTCTCTTTGAAGCAATTGTGAATGGGAGTTCACTCATGATTTGGCTCTCTGTCTGTTATTGATGTATAAGAATGCTTGAGAATTTTGTACATTGATTTTGTATCCTGAGACTTTGCTGAATTTGCCTATCAGCTTCAGGAGATTTTGGGCTGAGATGATGGGGTTTTCTAGATATACAATCATGTCATATGCAAAGAGGGACACTCTGACTTCCTCTTTTCCTATTTGAATACCCTTTATTTACTTCTCCTGCCTGATTGCCCTGGCCAGAACTTCCAACTCTATGTTGAATAGGAGCGGTGAGAGAGGGCATCCCTGTCTTGTGCCAGTTTTCAAAGGGAATGCTTCCAGTTTTTGCCCATTCAGTATGATATTGGCTGTGGGTTTGTCATAGATAGCTCTTATTATTTTCAGATACATCCCATCAATACCTAATTTATTGAGAGTTTTTAGCATGAAGGTTGTTGAATTTTGTCAAAGGCCTTTCCTGCATCTATTGAGATAATCGTATGGTTTTTCTCGTTGGTTCTGTTTAAATGCTGGATTACGTTTATTGATTTGCGTATGTTGAACCAGCCTTGCATCCCAGGGATGAAGCCCACTTGATCATGGTGGATAAGCTTTTTGATGTGCTGCTGGATTCAGTTTGCCAGTATTTTATTGAGGATTTTTGCACCAATGTTCATCAGGGATATTGGTCTAAAATTCTCTTTTTTGGTTGTGTCTCTGCCAGGCTTTGATATCAGGATGATGCTGGCCTCATAAAATGAGTTAGGGAGGATTCCCTCTTTTTCTATTGATTGGAATAGTTTCAGAAGGAATGGTACCAGCTCCTCCTTGTACCTCTGGTAAAACTTGGCTGTGAATCCATCCAGTCCTGGACTTTTTTTGGTTGGTAAGCTGTTAATTATTGCCTCAATTACAGAGCTTGTTATTGGTCTATTCAGAGATTCAACTTCTTCCTGGTTTAGTCTTGGGAGGGTGCATGTGTCGAGGAATTTATCCATTTCTTCTAGATTTTCTAGTTTATTTGCATAGAGATGTTCATAGTATTCTCTGATGGTAGTTTGTGTTTCTGTGGGATCAGTGGTGATATCCCCTTTATCATTTTTTATTGCATCTATTTGATTCTTCTCTCTTTTCTTCTTTACTAGTCTTGCTAGCAGTCTATCAATTTTGTTGATATTTTCAAAAAACTGGCCCAAGGTAATTTATAGATTCAATGCCATCCCCATTATGCTACCAATGACTTTCTTCACAGAATTGGAAAAAAGTACTTTAAAGTTCATATGGAACCAAAAAAGGGCCCGCATTGCCAAGTCAATCCTAAGCCAAAAGAACAAAGATGGAGGCATCATGCTACCTGATTTCAAACTATACTACAAGGCTACAGTAACCAAAACAGCATGGTACTGGTACCAAAACAGAGATATAGACCAATGGAACAGAACAGAGCCCTCAGAAATAATGCCACATATCTACAACCATCTGATCTTTGACAAACCTGAGAAAAACAAGAAATGGGGAAAGGATTCCTTATTTAATAAATGGTGCTGGGAAAACTGGCTGGTCACATGTAGAAAGCTGAAACTGGATCCCTTCCTCACACCTTATACAAAAATTAATTCAAGATGGATTAAAGACTTAAATGTTAGACCTGAAACCATAAAAACCCTAGAAGAAAACCTAGGCAATACAATTCAGGACATAGGCACGGGCAAGGACTTCATGTCTAAAACACCAAAAGCAATGGCAGCAAAAGCCAAAATTGACAAATGGGATCTAATTAAACTAAAGAGCTTCTGCACAGCAAAAGAAACTACCATCAGAGTGAACACGCAACCTACAAAATGGGAGAAAATTTTTGCAATCTACTCATCTGACAAAGGGCTAATATCCAGAATCTACAATGAACTCAAACAAATTTAGAAGAAAAAAACAAACAAACCCATCAAAAAGTGGGTGAAGGACATGAACAGACACTTCTCAAAAGAAGACATTTATGCAGCCAAAAGATAAATGAAAAAATGCTCATCATCACTGGCCATCAGAGAAATGCAAATCAAAACCACAATGAGATACCATCTCACACCAGTTAGAATGGCGATCATTAAAAAGTCAGGAAACAACAGGTGCTGGAGAGGATGTGGAGAAATAGGAACACTTTTACACTGTTGGTGGTACTGGAAACTAGTTCAACCATTGTGGAAGTCAGTGTGTCCATTCCTCAGGGATCTAGAACTAGAAATACCATTTGCCCCAGCAATCCCATTACTGGGTATATACCCAAAAGATTATAAATCATGTTCCTATAAAGACACATGCACACGTATATTTATTGTGGCACTATTCACAATAGCAAAGACTTGGAACCAACCCAAATGTCCAACAATGATAGACTGGATTAAGAAAATATGGCACATATACACCATGGAATACTATGCAGCCATAAAAAATGATGAGTTCATGTCCTTTGTAGGGACATGGATGAAGCTGGAAACCATCATTCTCAGCAAACTATCGCAAGGACAAAAAACCAAACACCGCATGTTCTCACTCATAGGTGGGAATTGAACAGTGAGAACACTTGGACACAGGAAGGGGAACACCACACAAAGGGGACTGTTGTGGGGTGTAGGGAGGGGGGAAGGATAGCATTAGGAGATATACCTAATGCTAAACGATGAGTTAATGGGTGCAGCACACCAACATGGCACATGTATACATATGTAACTAACCTGCACGTTGTGCACATGTACCCTAAAACTTAAAGTATAATTTAAAAAAATAAATAAAAAATAAATAAATAAAATAAAATGCTTGTCTTATTCAACTGAGGTATCCTTCAGCAGGTGAATGGGTAGCCAAATTGTGGTACATTTATATAATATACGAATCTTAAATGCATATAGTTGAATTTTTAAAAAATGATTTTAAAAGGCTATGTATTATACAGTTCCATTTACATGACATTCTGGAAAAGGAAAAATAATAGAGATAGTAAGCAGATCAGTTATGGTAGGGATTTGGAGAGAAAGGAGTTTTGAACAGATAAAGCACAGGGGATTTGTTTAGTGCAATGAAACTAATCTATATGATATTGTAATGATAGATACATGAGTCTATGCAGTTTTCAAACCCATAGGCATTTATATTACAGTAAACCTTAATGCACGCCTTTTTAAAATTATTTCTTATAAACTCTAGATTATATGCCTATTAAAAAAATTAGGAGGTCAGGGAAACTAAAAAGGAATGCAGACTATGAAAAACCATCTAATCATATTACAGATGTATGAAATAACTTCAAAAAGGATAAAAGAAAGAGTTATTGATTTAAGTAACTTTAGAAATAAATGCAGTCTTCAAAAATAAAGGCAAAAGGAACTAATCATAAGAATTGTACTCTAATTGATAAAGTTCTTTCCCATAGGAGTATGAGTAAACATTTCTGGAATGATTATACAGATATACTGTAATTGAACAATTTAGTAAATAGTGGGACCCCAGTTTCTCACTGACAGGCTGGAAGGCCACAGACAAGCAGGGGCAGAAACCTAGAGTAACCCTTGTGGTAATGTGTTAGAGTTGAAGATTTCAGCTTAACTCATGCTTAACTTAATGCGGGTACAAATGAATATATATGGAGAAATATTTATAGATATGTGTGTGTGTACATGTATATATATATATATGATTTAGTATGTACACATGTATTTTCTAGTTCCCTCAGTTAAGAGGGCCTAGAAGGAATGACATTCCAATAGCAATAAGCACACATAACACCAACATCTTGGTTTCTAATATCATACTTTAGTACAACAAACGGGGGCTTCTTGAAGAAATGGCAGATACTAGAACTGGGGCAGGGAACACACAAGATTTGTCTTGAGCATTTATAGTGCTAAGAAGTAAGAAATGTTTTTAAAACGTAAAATAATGGAGTAGGTCAAAGGACATACAAGAGTCAGCTGAAAGAACTCTCAATGACTGAATCTGGAACAATTTGAGCGACAAAAAAACTAATGTATTATATTAATATTATAATATAAATTATAAAATAAATGGCATGAATCCATACTGTTAAAATAAGTAATTGAATATATAAATGTATGGAGGAGAATAGATACATTTCCCATGCAGAGAAATTCCAAATAATTTATGTAGACACTCCACCTATCCTCAGGGAACTGAAACATTATTTCTCACTCAATTGTGGGCTGAGTAGAGTAACTTCCTTTCAAAGAATACAGTATGGAAGTGGGTGAAGGGAAGGGCAACTTTGCAGTGGATAAACCTAGTAAACACTACCTTAGCCAGGTGGTGAGATTAACATCAACAGTGATGAGTCATGTTGATAGTATTTATTCTTGAAATAATGTGATAGAAATAGTACTGTATCACTATTGGCTTCCTCCAGAAAATTCATTAGTCAGTTTGCTATTGAATTTAATTTTTATTATCTTTATTATCCATTAGAAGATCAAGGAAAGAAATGAATCAGGATCTGACATTAAAATACCTATTCCTATTGCTTTAACACTATTTTCTTGTTTAGTAATGCCACCAATTTCAGACACTATACAGTTATAAGTATTTAGTCATAAACTTAATATTAAGAAAAAAATTCCTGGGAATTCACAGTAAAAGACGATAAAGTTTTAAGAGATCTTCTAATTATCTTTCCTCTCTCCTTTACTGATTATCTCCACTATAACAACATCCGTTTTCTGAAGAAATTTTTAAATTATGCTATTCACTTGCTTAAAATCTTTCCTGTCTATCCACTGACCTTAGTATGAAAAATAGTTGGTATTTTAACATGGGATTCAAAGTTGTCTATAACCTGGCTCTGTTTGGGGTTGAATTATGCCCTCCAAAAACACGTGTTGTGGCTCTAACACCAGGTTCCTGTGAATGTGACCTTACTTGAGAATAGAGTCTTTGCAGGTGTAATCAAGTTAAGATGAGGTCATATTGGATTAGTATTGGCCTAACCCAAGGAATTCTGTCCTTAGAAGAAAAGGAAAATTTAGACACAGACAATAGGGAGAACTCCATGTCATTTAGAAGGCAGAGACTGGAGTGATGCATCTACAAGCCATGGAACAGCAAGAATTGCAACTACTAGAAGCTTAAAAAAGGCAAAGAAAGGATTATTCTTCAGAATCTTCAAACAACACATGGCCCTTGCTGACACTTTGATTTCAGATTTCTAGCACACAGAACAGTGAGACAATAACTTTCTGTTGGTTGATGCCTTTCAAGTTTACATTAATTTGTTACGGCAACCCTAGGAAATTAATACAGGCTCCAACTTAACTTTCCAACAACACATTTCAGATTAGAAAGAACTCTTAAATTGAATTTCGCTTTCCTTCTTCCTCATTTCCCAAAGAAAAGTTGACTTTCACCATCTAAATCTGATGTCCAACCTTTCTTTTATACCCATCATTCTTCTTCTTGCATGTAATCTTTTATCTGCTCTAAACATCCTTCATATGTCCCCTTGAGCTATTATAGGCTAAACACATACAAATAGCATGATTTCAATATGTATATAAATTATATATAGAAAACAATGGAATGCAATAGACGCATCTCCTAAACATGCAAGTGGTTGAGTAGAAGAACTTGGAGAAATTTTTTTTTTGGGGGGGGGTCAGGGAGTGAAGGGGTATAATAAAACTTGGTATTGGGTAAGTATTCTCATTGTAGAAATACAAATGCATTTTGGTCTTTACCAGATTTTCTTTTAAATGTCTAGTCATTTTTAATAGGCTGAACTTTTTAGTGCAGTTTTAGGTTCACAGCAAAACTGACAAAAATGTATAGTTTTCACATATCCCCTGCCCCAAACATGCACAGCCTCCCCACTATCAGTATTCCACACCAGAGTAATATTTTTGTTATAATCGATGAACCAGTATAGAGAAACCATTATCACTCAAAGTCTACAGTTTGCTACGGCGTCCCCTTTTGGTTTTGTACATTCTATGGGTTTGGGGAGATACGCAATGACATATATCCACCATTGTAAGACCAAAGTATTTTCATTGCCCTAAAAATCTTATATGTTCCTAACCTATTCATCTCTCCTTCCCCTCTTCCCTCCTGGCAAATACTGATCTTTTTACTATATTCACAGTTTTGGCTTTTCCAGAATAGCATATATGTGGAATCATAAAGTATGTAACCCTTTCAGATTGGCTTCTTTCACTTAGTAATATGCATTTAATGTTTCTTTAGGTCTTTCCGTAGCTCATTTCCTTTTAGCACTGAATAATAATTAATTGTCTGGATGAACCACAGTGTATTCACCGATTTACCTACTGAAGAACATTTTGGTTGTTTTCAAGTTTTGACAATTATGGGTAAAGCTGCTATAAACGTCCATGTGCATGTTTTTGTGTTGACATAAGTTTTCAACTTACTTGGAAAAATATCAAAGAATGCAATTGCTGTATCATATGGTAAGAATATGTTTAGTTTTGTAAGAATTTTATCCTAATGTCTTTTCTACATTTCCTTGAAATGTACATTGATGAGTATGTATCATAACAATAATAAGCATTTTAATTAGATACATTTCTTTGAGACAATGTGCTCCTTTAAAAAGGCAAGGTGTGTCACAGTCATCTTTGTTTGTCACCTGATTCCTAATGTGTAGAGATCATTCCATAAATATTCTCTGAATTATTAGATTGAATAGACATTCAAAATTCAATGAATTACAAGGAAAGGTAAGGTGCCTATTCTAAGGACACTTTTGAAAACTAGTGTGTTTCTCTCTAATTACTCCAACAAGTTATAACTCTGAATTTTCAAGTGATGTTTTTCTCACAGGATATCCTCAGAGTGGCTTATTTATCATGCACTTGTAACACCCTCTGTTATTGCACATTTTTCAAAATTAAGAGTGTTGGCTGACTGCTTTTTTATCCAATTAAGATTTATAACCTAGAATGTCCATTTCTTTCAGACTCAGAGCCTAGAATATGCTTAATGTTCTGATTCATGTCTTTGTTCATTCAGCTCTAAAAGGTTTGCTGGGATCTACATGGGAAATAAACAGTATCATCAGAGTTCTACAGTTTTAAGAGAATACAGGATGATTCAGATAGAAACAGAATAAAGACTGGGACACTAGGCCATTTGCCAGCATGCTATGAATAACTCTTAACATCTAAGCCACTATATCTTTATTTTTTAAATTTATTTATTTTTAATTGAAAAGTAATAATTATGTATATTTATGAGGGTACAATGTGATACTTTGATCTATGTATACATTATAGAAAGATTTAATCAAGCTAATTAACATATTCATTACCTTGCCAATTTTTATTTTTATTTTTTGCTAAAAATCTAATTTAGCAATTCTTTTAATTCCTGAAAGTGCTACACATTAATTCACTGGCTCCAGACAAAGGCATTAATCAGTGTCAATAAATATTTATTGGACTACTGTGTACAAAGTACTATAGATAATTTAATTTAAAATATTTTGTCCTTGCCTTCATAACACTTTCAACTTCTAAAGAAGGCATAGTTTATGACTGTGAAAAACAAGCCCTGGATAATCACCCATATTTTAAAAAGAAAAGCATCAGCTTTAATAGGAAATTTTGTTTACAGCTGCACAAATGTATTTGGAATTTGTATTGTATCTTTAATCTTTTAACAAGCATCTTTTTTTGAAAGGGGAGAGTACAATATGAATTTTCTTCTCTAAGAAGCAAGGATCGTATCTCTTATCTGAATATACATATTTTTAAAGATCAATGAGAAGAGGAGACACAGCGTAGGTAACAGAACAAAGGAAGAGAATGAACCATGAATCAATTACATGAGAGACTTGGAGTGATTATATCGTTACCATGAAGATGTCCTTTTTTCTTGAGAGTCTTGACCAGGCACTTTGGAAATTTCCCTTACTTACAGACTATTCCTGTTCATTAACCATAATGAGATGAAAATACACTGTCAATAAAGTGTCATCTAAATAAGACTGCCATACAGACAGTTCCTTTAGGTTTTTCAGATGGCCCTTTCTCTGCTTCACCATGAGTAATAATTTGATTGATTGGACCTGTCACTCACCTACAGGTTTATGCATCAAAATGTGTAATTATCTCAAATATTTCCCCTATCTTCTATCTTCTCCAAGTACCTTCCAACTGTGTCCCTTGTCATTTATAAAAATCCCTTGTAACACCTCACTATAAATGTCTTTAGTAATTGATATGGTTTGAATTTGTGTCCCCGCCCAAATGTCGTGTCAAATTGTAATCCCCAATGCTGAAGGAGGGCCCTTGTGGGAGCTGATTGGATTATGGGGGCAGATTTCCTCCTTGCTGTTCTCATGATAGTGAGTTTTCATGAGATCTGGTTGTCTAAAGGTGTGTAGCACCTCCCTCTTCTTGCTCTTCCTCCTGCTGTGGTCATGTAAGATGTGCCTGTTTCCCCTTCGACTTCAACCACGATTGTAAGTTTCCTGAGACCTCCCCAGCCATGCTTCCTGTACAGCCTGCAGAACCATGAGCCAATTAAACCTCTTTTCTTTATAAATTACCCAGTCTGCGGTGGAACTTTATAGCAGTGTGAGAACAAACTAATATAATAATGTATTCCCATTTCTTTTTTTTTTCTTCCTAAACAACCAGCACTGCTACTTCATCACTATTCAAGCATCCAAACTGACTGAAAAAGCTTCCTGAGACTTCCTTCCCAAGACAAAGCCATGGACAATTACCTTGGGCACGTCTTAGCTGATCAAAGCCGGTCAATTGAAAGCAGAGAGAGCTACTAATATTACTGTTAAAAGAAAGTAGGTTCAGCGTATTTTTTCCTCCTACGTGTTACTTACCACTCCCCGCCACCACCCCCCGCAAAAAGAAACACTTTTTGCAATATATTACAAAGAATAGAAGCTATACTTTTATTAAACATAGTCAGCCTTTAATAACATTAGGCAACCATAAACACAGGAATGAATATCTCCATTTCCTTTCTATTACTATTCCTGCAAAACATCCCCATCAAAACTAAATTTAGAGAAAACCTATCTGTTCCAACTTCCACTTTGAGCAAGTAACTAATAATAAAACGAATCTGAAAAGGGATCGAAGAACTTAGTAAAATAAAAGGTATTAGAAAACAAAGAGACAAGATACGGATGAGAATTATGATGATTTCAATGAATATGGCATAATTTAGTTAAGCATGTTCTTTGTAGACATAAGAAGACACAGATATTTTAGGAAAAAGGAAAAACCATGGGGTTTACAAACTGGGATTCTCTTAATTCTAGCTGGAGATATAGAAAAGATAACTAACTCCTCTGATTCCACATTCTCATATATAAAATGTAAATAATAATATTCATCACGAACACTGTTTTTAAGAAAATGTGGCACACATACACCACGGAATAGTATGCAGCCATAAAAGGAATGAAATCATGTCCTTTGCAGCAACACGGATGCAGCTGGAGGCCATTATATTCTAAGTGAACAACTCAGAAATAGAAAATCAAATACTGCATGTTCTCATTTACAAGTAGGAACTAAACATTGGGTACACATGGACATAAAGATGGGAACAATAGGAACTAGGGACTCCAAAAGGGAGGAGGGAGGGAGGAAATGGGGAAAAGGTTAAAAAAAAAATCTACCCCTTGGGTACTATGTTCGCTACTCAGGTGATGTGTGCAGTCAAAGCCCAAACCTCAGCGTCACACAATATATCCATGTAACAAACCTGCATATGTACCCCCTGAACCTAAATGATATTTAAGTAGCTTTAATCTTATAAAGGTGAATGTGGCATAAATCTTATAAACGTGAAAATGCCATCAGTGTCAATTAATATTGTCTACAATATGAGCAAATACCTAAAACAGAGTCAGCTGTATGAAACAAACTCAATAAATTTTGGTTTTCTTCATAGCATATGAATCTAGAATAAGAAAATTAGAGATTTCAAAATATGAACTTTAAAAAAAGTTATTAGTTTGGTCATTTCTCTATTTTTGTGTTTATTCTAGCATTGGAAAAACTGGGATAAAATTAGAGACTCAGCAACAGTCCTTCTTGAACACTTTTTTTGAAATGAATTTTTTCATTATTTACCATTTGGAGATACAAGTGGGAAATGCACGCATTGGGAGAAAATTTACAAGGATGAATCCTAATAATTGAGGGCAATGTGTACCATCAAGATATTTGGCTACAACTTCTACATGCAATGATTGTCTTCTAATAGAGAGTATATTGTCAGGACTGATAAAGTTAATGATTTTGATGATATTTAAGTGATGTACATAATATTTGAAAACATCTGAATTTATAAAATGGGCTTACTCTACATTAAGTTACAAAATCCCTTTATGCATTCTTCACTGGAAAATTAAAAGATTTTAAGATTTTTATTTTCTAACTTTTTACTTTGAAATAGTTTCACATTTTCAAGAAAGTTACAAAACTAGTAACAAAGAATTCCTTTATAAATAATTGAATAAATAAGCTAAAGGGAAAAAGGAACACTCTTTTTTATAGCAGAATTCCAATTAATAACTGCAGAAAGAATGACAATAGAAAATCACCATTTGGCAAACACCACAGAAATAATTATTGTAAACTGTGATTCATGGGCAAATATATGATCAGAAATACTATATTTTCATAATCTCAAAGTACTTATAAATTGCATAATAAAAAATAATTTATTAACAAAACCTAAAGACTCCACCTCAACTAAGAGATCAAAGTTGGCATTATCAACAATGAGAAATATGGATTTCATGTAATCCTTGATATGATACACTGAGAAGGGCATAGCATCACTTTTGGGATACTCTTGCCAAGAATAAGATATCTTAAATGCAGCAAAAATATTCTCCTGGTAGTATGTGGGGCAAAAAAGGCATTTTACAAGAATCTCAAGATTTCTTTCGAATCATCTCTCAATGTATAATATGTAATTGAGTTATATACAGAAAAGGTAAACTGGAATTCATTGGAATGTATTTGGGGTATTTTCAGCTAAATTACATTAAATAACAAGAGCATTTTTACTAACCCCATATACACAATTAATTATATCAGAAAACAAAATAGAAGTACTTATTGATTCTCCCCTTTATAAAGCAGCGTACTTCATTTTCATAACAGAGATAAGATTTAAGCTAGAGGGAGTATAAATTTATCTAACAGCTCTTCTAAAATATTTCTTGAACCATCTGTCAATACCTAAACATTTATTTTAAAAGATGCAGTAATTAAGTTGGGCAGAAAAGTTGGGCCCAAAAGACTACCTGCGAGGTACATAAAGTGACCATGAGGGTAAATGACTGTATTAGTTACCTACTGTTGTATAACAAGTTACCTCAAAACTTAGTATCTAAACAAAAAAAAATATTTTTTATCTCAGAGTTTCTCTAGTCAGGAATTTTGAAAGGGCTTAGCTGGTTGCTTCTGGCTCAAGGTCTTTCATGAGTTTGTGTCTGAAAGGGAAGAAGGATCCAGTCTCAAGTCCTCGGAAGCCTTCAGTGTCTCACTGACTTGTAGTGAGTGACTGTAGTTCTCTGTCCTGTGGTTCTCTGAATAGGCTGCCTGAGTTTCTTCACATGTGTGATCCCAGAGAGTAAGAGTCAGAAAAGCCATGACAGCATTGCAGAGGCATCTTGTTACATTGTCTCCCAAGTTACCTACTGTCACTTCCCCTACCTCATAAGCTTCCTTTGTTCTACCTAATGGCCAGCATATGAATCCTCCTCATTTTTATTGTTTCTCCAGAATAAATGCTGGTATGAGATGCCATACAGGAAAATCACATTTTAAAGTATGAAAATATGTGCCTTTTTTCAAGCCTGAATATTGAGGGCTAAATTATTTCTAAACTTTCTAACATTAGTTTCTCAAGATAAAACACATTTTCCACATGGGTATGTTATGTGCTGTGTATCAAATTCATATGTTTCTTAAAATATTTTTGCTACAATGATTACAATAAAAGTTGATTGCTAAATATATTAAGAATCTACCAGAAATTTAAAATGAGTCTTCAACATCACAGAAACACTACTCCCATCAAACTGAAGAACTGTCTTATTACATTCCTGGCAGATAAACAGCAAAGTCTTTCCCAAACTTTCCTGCTCATAGAAATTTCATAATACACAGGATAAAAATTACTTATACCTATGACATTTCTCCGATCTACTTAATCAGAACTCCAGTGGAGAGTCCGGAAGTCTTTATTTTTATGAGGAAGCCTAGTTATTCTTTGCATGGAGCAGGTTTGAGAGATACCTAATCTTTACTGAAAGCGCTCCTGGTGCAGACTAGTTATTACCCCACCAGAAAGCTTTTTAAAAGAGCATCATGTTAAGTGAAATAAGCCAGGCACAGAAAGACAAATACCACATAATCTCACTCGTGAGTGAAATATTAAAATGTTGATCTCATAGAACTAGAGAGTGGAATGGTAGTTACCAGGAACTGGGGTGGTGGGAGGGGAGAGAGTTGGAGAGATGTTGGTCAAAGGATACAAAATTTCAGTTAGACAGAAGGAATACATTCAAGAAATCTATTGTACAACATGGCAACTGTGGTTAATAAGAATATAATGTATTCTTGAAAGATGCTGAGAGTGGATGTTAAGTGTTCTCACCACTAAAATTATAGTTATGTGAGAGAATGCATACGTTAATTAGCTAGGTTTAGTCAATCTATAATGTATGTATACCCGAAATATATTGTACACAATAAGTATGAACAATTTTATCCACCAATTTTTTTGTATCTAAAATTCACTTTATTGACATCTTAGAAATTTTATTTTTAACAACCAATTCATGGTATTTTGTTGTTTACTATTACAAATGATTTTACAGTGAATGTTCTTCTACATACATTAGTTCACACTTGTTCAAGATGTTAGATAAGATCAAGTAGAATCAATTAATGGTCAAAAGTCCCCATTTTTATTTTTGACGGATATTGCCAAATTGATGTTTATACTAATTTATACTCCTGTATACAGACATATATACCAAACTACACTCCCAGAAGCAAACAACTGAGGGTGACCGTTTTCCCCCACAACCATTAACAGGACATAATATCTACCTATTGATTTTGCCTATTAAATTGATGATACATACTTCATCAAATTTCTCTTCCTCCAAGTAGAAATGAACATTTTTATGAATGTGAACAATTTGCAATTACAGCTGTTTCCTGTGTGTTTTTTATGTTTTCTGGTAATGTTTACCTGACTTAAAAGTAGCACAAAGCCACAGTATGGCTGAAACCAATTTTGAGAATCTTCCCAAGGGAAAGAAGTCAGGAAAAGAGAATGTCGGGGAACAGGAGCCGATAACCAGAGCCGTGAAGCCCCAGGCCCTATTAAATGTTCTAATTCTTCTAGATTTTGTTTTGACCGTATGCAGATTGAAGAATGATAATCATAAAGACCCTCTTATGATTCTAGTACTATCTCTTTCTCTTCCTCTTAAGAGAGGATACAGAAGCAGTGGCTCCATTCCAAGGGATATAGCAGAAGTCATTCTTTGATTAGAGATTTCTGTAATGAATGCTCTTTGCTCCTAATCTTTTATACTTAGACCAGTCACCAAAACCCAAGTAGTTATTCACTGTGCTTATGTTAACAAGGCTACAGGAGATAAACTAAGTAATTTTTAAAAAATTATTAAAGCAGGATCTTGGCTTCCTAAACTCTTATACTTCCAGTGAGAAGTTTCATTTATGAAAGATAGTTTTATCTTTGCATAATATTCTCTTCAGACAACTTTTATCTAGGACTTTACAGATAATTTTCAAAGGATTAAAAGTCAGTCTTAGATCAATTTTATCACAGCAGAGTTAATATTATCTTTTCCCAGATGAGCAATTCCAATGTGAGGAAACTTCTTACATGTTTTCAATTAGACTTTATTATATTTAAACATTAGAAATGGATGAGAAACAGATGACAAAACTATTTAGGTCTTCTTTCAATGTAAAAACATTGAGTCTATAAATATAAAAATAATACTGATACTTACTTTGACACCCCTAAACTGTGTTCCTCCTTTTTTTTTTTTTTTTAATTATAGGCATGGGCAAAGACTTCATGACTAAAACACCAAAAGCAATGGCAACAAAAGCCAAAATTGACAAATGGGATCTAATTAAGCTAAAGAGCTTCTGCTCACCAAAAGAAACTATCATCAGATTGAACAGGCAACCTGCAGAATGGGAGAAAAGTTTTGCAATCTGTCCATCTGACAAAGGACTAATATCCAGAATCTACAATGAACTCAAACAAATTTACAAGAAAAACACAAACAACCCCATCAGAAAGTGGGCAAAGGATATGAACAGACACTTTTCAAAAGAAGACATTTATGTGGCCAATAAATATATGAAAAAAAGCTTATCATCACTGGTCATTAGAGAAATGCAAATCAAAACCACAACGAGGTACCATCTTACAGCGGTTAGAATCCAATCACTGAAAAGTCAGGAAACAACAGATGCTGGAGAGGATGTGGAGAAACAGTAACACTTTTACACTGTTGGTGAGAGTGTAATTAGTTCAACCATTGTGGAAGACAGTGTGGTGATTCCTCAAGGATCTAGAACTAGAAATACCATTTGACCCAGCAATCCCATTACCAGGTATATACACAAAGGATTATAATTCATTCTCCTATAAAGACACATGCACACGTATGTTTATTGCAGCACTATTCACAATAGCAAAGACTTGGAACCAACCCAAATGCCCACCAATGATAGACTGGGTAAAGAAAATGTAGCACATGTACACCATGGAATACTATGCAGCCATAAAAAAGGATGAGTTCATGTCCTTTGCAGGGACATGGATGAAGCTGGAAATCATCATTCTCAACAAACTAACACAGGAACAGAAAACCAAACACTGCATGTTTTCACTCATAAGTGGGAGTTGAACAATGGGAACACAAGGGCACAGGGAGCAAACATCACATACTGGGGCCTGTAGGGGGGTAGGGGCAAAAGGGAGGGATGGCATTAGGAGAAATACCTAATGCAGATGACGGGTTGATGGGTGCAGCAAACTACCATGGCACATGTACACCTATGTAACAAACCTGCATGTTATCCACACGTATCCCAGAACTTAAAGTATATCACCAATTTTTTAAAAAGAAAATAATTTAAAAAAATAAGTTTAAAAAAACAGAGCTCTAATTGTATAGAATTATATCGCTGACTTGCACTAAAATATTTCTCCCTGGAACCTCCACCACTATCTATAGTTCTGTCTGAGGACCACTCTGAGTATATCTAAATTCTTCGCCAAAGTATTCAAATGTTAGAGAATACTCCCTGTTCCTCCAGTCCTCTACTCCTTGAATTTGTCTTTTCCTAAATTCACAAGCTCGAGTTTCTTCACACAATATGATTCCCAGAATCTTCACCATTCCCATGCTCCATTCCTCCCCTCTGGCCATCTCACCCTTGCCAACACTGACCTTGCATAATTCCTTACCCAAAACTAGACTCAGCCTCCACATGGGCTCTGAGCAAAAGGAAGACAGCATGGTCTATGTGCCAGCCTAAAATCCCATTAAGTCTTTATCAGGCTTGTCAGAGCTTTTGGCGAACACCGTACTTATTGTCAATCTAAAGACCTCCACGTTCTAGACTTGAACTGTTTCTAACACACTATCAGCTACCCTACCCTGCTTTCCTTGCCTGATTAATTTCTTAGAATGTCCTCAATTGTTACAGTAGTGAAGAATGCTAGGGCCTATTGGGAAAACAAATGAGGCAGATGTCAATGGGACCCATGAGACCATGTAGCCCAATCTCATTCTCCAGGCCCATCCCCAATTTTCAGAAAGAAATGGGTGTTCCAAGAAGATTAAGTGAACAAATCAGGAATAAGAATAAGAATCAATGCACTTCTGAGCCTTCATCCCAGTGGCTCTTTTACTATGAAAAAGCTGTATCGTGTCTACAATAAAATTAATTTACAGTATATGAGAGAAATGATAATAATAGCATATATCGTTTATTGACTACATGACAGAAAACATGTTAAAACATACTTTCTATAGATTGTTTCAGTTAATCCCCAAGACAGCACTTTGAGGTGGGTGCAACCATTATTTACGTTTTAAAACTAAAGAATATGGGGCTTTAAAAAGATAAGAAATTTGCCCAAGCCAGGAGGAAAACAGGTTTTAAACCAAAAAATAAAAAATAAAAAAAAACTGATTTCAGAAACCATACTCAACCACTATCCATATAGCCACCTCACAACAGTGTATTGGAAACAGAAAGTAATTAAGTGATGAATTATGCAATTAGCACAACACTAAAGCTTCAGAACATAGTTTTTGTTCATGCCTCCATCAATACTCAACTTGGATTGAATATCAGGTTTCTCATATTTTAGACAAATGTGTGTTACAGGTTAGATATTTCTTGGTATTTCCAGTGTCAAGTGTCTGTCTCTGTCTGCGCGGCTATCCCAGTTTATTGTAATTACCTGTATCAGTATTTTCACATGTAGGCTATGAGTTTCTTGAGATCTGACTTTCACTCTCTATCCATAGCAGAGCATAGCACATGGCACAGAGGAGACACTCAAGATATATTTGTTGAATGAACACATAAAGATATGCCCTTGTTCAGTTGTACAGAAGTACACATAAATCAAAAGAAGTCCCTAGTCATAAAAAGAATTGATATATCTTAGAGAACAGGTATCATAGGGATTCTACCAAACATAAGAGGGTAAGATTGTCCAAATCACCTGCTCAATTTACACTTTCATTCTCATATATGAATAAAATAAAATCAGTGAATTAGGTAGAGCATTAAATAAGCTACTATTTGGAATGGAGTAAGGTATGCATAGAGCAGAAACAGCACAAGCCTCCTGAATTCTTACTGGCTCCACTGCCAAAAAGTTATGCAATGTTCTGCAAAACTTTTAAACTTTTGATAGTCAGTTTTCCTATCAACGAAATTGCAACATTAATAATTTTTGTTCATATTTGTCATTTCATATCAATTCACCTTATTAAAGAAATTATAATTAATACTTATCTTCAACTAGATTGCCTTTTTAGACCACTGATATTTATCAAAGGGAAGTTACACTTATTTGTAGTAAAAGTGAGTTAATTTTTTTCTTCTATAACAAATTTTATGATGTTTTGTTTAAAAATAGATAAGACACACCATGAGTCATCTCCTTTTGTAAATAGGAGTTTGATACTGTGATGCAGGCACACATATGCAAGAAGTATAAATTTGTGTATTTATGGAGAATTTGGAGATCTGTACTCCCAATATAGGCCTCATATATGAATATTTTGTTCTAGTTATTCCATTTATAGGAATGTATATTCAAATAAAATTATTTACATAGGCCAGGCACAGTGGCTCACACCTGTAATCCCAGCACTTTGGGAGGCAGAGGTGGGCGGGTCAAGAGGTCAGGAGATCAAAACCATCCTGGCCAACATGGTGAAACCCTGTCTCTATAAGAGAAACACAAAAAGCATTAGCCAGGCGTGGTGGCGGGTGCCTGCAGTCACAGCTACTCGGGAGGCTGAGGCAGGAGAATGGTGTGAACCCAGAAGGCGGAGCTTGCAGTGAGCCGAAATCGCGTCACTGCACTCCAGCCTGGGAGACAGAGGGAAACTCCGTTTCAAAAAAAAAAAAGAAAAGAAAATTATTTATATACATAAAATCTTAATTAAATGAGGTCCCAGAAAAGTTTATAATGTAAATTTAGAAATAACCACAGGATTGGTAAATTAGCCTTAGTAAAGCCATGCACTGGAATTCACACAAGAAATTATGTTGTAGAAAATATTTCTTAAAAAGATGCTTGTATTTTAAACAAACAAAAAAGGTTACAAAAGAGTAGAAAATCATATTTTTTAGAAGGTATGCATACACGCTTACCTATGGATATATACTTATATAGCAAGTAGAAAGAAATACATTAAAATATAACCTTTACCTTCTTCAGAAATTTTTACTTTCTTATGTAGTTTCTAAATATTCTCTGATAAAAATTTATCATTATAGGAGGGAAGGGAAGGGAAGAGAAGGGAAGGGGAGGGGAGAGGAGGGAAGAAAAAGGAAGAGAAGCCTAATTTAAGTGTAGTCCACTGTACTTTATAGCAGCTTAGTAAACATTTCGTAAGGGTGAGTGAGTGGAAGAGATGTAAGACTGATAAGACTGAAATCTGATTGTGCCCTAATGCGTGATAGTTTTACTCTTAGGAGAGGTAAAGTCTAAAAGATAAGAATATACATAGCTCATTTCTGAGCCACATTAACGGCAAGCCAGGTGAGCAGCTACTAAACTACAAAGATTATTAAAATATCACTTCAGGAAATCTAAAACTTATTGCCAATTAACTTAGATCTCTACATATGAATTTTTGTATGACTAGTCAAATATAAAATGATCAACTCCCCTCCCTAGAACAGAAAGTAACAGACCATGACAAAACATCAAAACATGCCTTGAGTTTCCTTCAACCCTATTAAATAAAAGTAGAACATATTCTCAAAGGAAATGTTTTGAATGGAAACTAAATCATTAGCCTGCCCTTTATCCATGTATTTTGGAAGTTCCTGCTTTACTCCTATTTCACTAGACTCTTATTGAGTCTGATAACTGGGCCTATTTACTAAAAGATGCTCAAGCGGCCGGGTGCAGTGGCTCACACCTGTAATCCCAGCATTTTGGGAGGTAGAGGAGGGTGGGTCACCTGAGGTCAGCAGTTCAAGACCACTGTGGCCAACATGGTTATACCCCATCTCTACTAAAAATACAAAAATTAGCCAGGTGTGGTGGTGGACGCCTGTAATCCCAGCTACTTCGTAGGCTCAGGCAGGAGAATCGCCTGAACCCAGGAGGCGGAGGTTGCAGTGGGCCGAGATGGCACCATTGCACTCCAGCTGGGCGACAAGAGCGAAACTCTGTCTCAAAAACAAAAAGAAAAAGAAAAAAGAAAAAAAAAAAAGATACTTAAGCACAATTATTTCAGATAGTGGATTGGTTTTGACTTTATAGAAAAAAGTTAAAATATATCTGAAAGTTTTAAAATAGGAATTACGTGCTAGCCACATTAGAATAAAACTAAACAGCCTGATAATACAAACAATAGGGCATGGTCAAGGGCCTCTCAATATAGTACTGAAGAGCCTTTAAATTTTTACCCAAGTTTCTAGAGTGGCTCTAGAGACCATGTTTAGTTTTATTCATCTGGCCTTCTTTTGAGATTTTGCTTATTTAAGCAAAAGAGAACACCCACATCTGTAATTGCTATACATCTCCTCTTCTGGGTTTTGAGCTTCTCCAAAGCAGAAACCTTATCTTTTTCATGTTTGCAATCATAGAGCTTAACATAGTATATTATGCAGAATCACCACAAAATGCATAAACATCTGGATGAATAGATGATGGATGGGAAAATGGATTGATATATGAACTTATTCCTAAAGACTTGAATTTCAGGACTCATTCACTCAGCAAGAAAATAACATCTTCTCATGGTACTCATTTCAAACAAAATGAAGTTCTAACTGTTGTGACCAGGTTCTACAGGACCTGTATTGAGGTTTAGTCTCCAGGACGACCAGCCATCTGTAATTCTTATCTTGTTCTGTTTCCCTCATCCTCCTAACACTCTTTATCCACAAGCCTTCCTAAAAAAGACCTAGAAATAAACTCTCCTTCTCTCATGGTTTGCATTCTCTGAGGAATAAGGGCAATAACACAGCTTTATATTTTGTACAATCCTTTGGGTTTACAAAACACTTTCACTTGTTATCTCATTGTATTCGTACACTATCCATGTGGGAAAAAGTGAGGAAACTGAGGTTGAGAGTTAACTTTTACAGTTAGTTAAATGGCAGAGCCTCTTCTCAGACTCCAAACTTCCAAATGCAAACCCAGCATTCTTCCGTATTACCTACCTTACTGGCAGAGTTAAAAGAATGGATTCTAACCACGAGTCCCAGTGCTGTGTCTGCATTCCTTATTTTCTGTTAATTACCACACTCACTGTCAACACTGCATATTTCAAGGAAAGTGACAATTCAACTTCCTTCTCTGACTTTTGAAATCTTCCTCTCCAGGAAGACAGCAAGTCTGGAGCAAGCTATGGGAAGGACTGTGGCAAGAATTTCTCCCACAGTTGGCAGCCTGTCTGCCCTAACTTTGAATGGATTCAAAGACAGAAGAGGTAAACATGGACTGGAGAAATATGCTATGCATAACACTTAAATGTTCCTGTATGTGCCAACAAAGTTGACATCTACGGGATTTAGCTGAAATATTGCCCCACTAATAAGGTATAGAAAGAATGCCTTTAAATAAAGAGGATTCTTCAGGCAGTTAAAAATGTTATCAGAGAGAATGAAATTGAGCAGGAAGCATGAAGGCTTCAAAACCGTCTTGCTGTTTAACTGGGGGAGCTGCTCCATTAGCTCAGCTAATTGAACACTCCGTTATCTCACTTGGATTGTCACTGCAGGAGAAAAAGGGGCTCTATTTTTGCTCCCTGCAACAGAATCTGAAACTTGTGAAGAGAGGCAAGGGACAGGATATATGCTGATTACTTTATTTTGACACTAGATCTGTGACTAGAATTAGCTGTGCACAGAAATAAATATCCTTTAGACACATCCATCCACAAGCAATCTATATTATAATTGGCAAAACTGGCCAGGAAGAAATGAGAGTGGAGAAAAGGGAAAGTTTGCCAATATGTAGGAAGAAATAAAATCTGTGTAGTGTTTTGTTTAATGATGCAAGCATATAAAATAAGATGAGCAGCCATCTTGTACTTAAGCATGAACGGATACAAAGTTAGAGGTAGAAGAAAACACCTTGTATGCGTGATTTTAGCTTTGCGAAATACTAAAATAAAAGGCAGATCTCCTGATTCCAATTAACTTTAATGATACAAGCATATTTGGGCTGGTTATATGGCTAATTGATGTGTAAAAATGTAAAGTCAGGTCCACATTTTATATCGGAGGTTAAAACATATTTATATACATACGAATTATTTTTTAATGAAAAATGCCAACAATGTGAGGTAGAGATGACTTTCTCAGTCACATGCAATAGAAGGAATGACATTAACACAAAATTAAAAATTAAATATGTAAAGATTGAAGTTTTTGGACGCCCAAATATCCTTTAAACATCAAATAATAAAGAGCTAAAAAGTAACATTTCACAGATATAATGAAAGTTAAACTTAATGGAGATTCTCAAAATAAGGTGAAAAGCATTGGAACCAAGTACAAACATGGGTAATTTCATTAAAGAATTAGCAACAGAAGAAATGTAAACACCATTATCAATATATGGAAAATATCCTAATAATTAAAGAAATTAAAAGGTAAACAATGAAATACCTCTTTACAAATATTTTAACATAAAAAAATCAAAGTTTTTTTAGTTAACATTTAGTGAAAGAAAAATATAAAACCCCAAGTGTTTGAAATAGTCAAAAAATGCTGGTCAGAAATGGTACTCATATAAATTTTCCAGACAATGGTTTGTAATAATCATCAAAGATATTAAAGAACATTCCTGTGTGAGGTTTTCACAACTCTACTTACAGAAATCTATAAAAAGGAAATAATCTATGATGTGGATACATATTTGTATGCAAGGACTATTACTGCATTATATGAAATAACAAAAAGAAAGTACTGTTCTTAAGTTCAATTTTATTCAATGTATATAAAGAAAGTGTATATATTTTACAAATAACAATTTTATAAGGCATAAGTCTAAAAGATAAAGGACTAGTTTTTAAAAATATCTTTGTAACATAAAATGGAACACTATAAGTCTTTTAAAATATTTTGGAAGTACATGTAGTAACTGGGAAAAGCATCTCCAACACATTGTTAAGTGAAGAAAAGCAGGCTACAAGAAAGCATGTATAATATAAATTTATATTTGTCATCAAATCAAATGATAACAGCTGCTATAAACAGGTGGTAGTAATTTTTAACTCTCTTTCTTTCATTATCCATATTTTCTAAGTTTTCTAACTCAATATGTATTACTTTTGTAAAAAGAAAGTTAAGAAGCTGTAAAGAATTCCATGCTCATGGAGAGGTAGAATCAATATCATGAAAATGGCCATACTGCCCAAGGTAATTTATAGATTCAATGCCATCCCCATTAAGCTACCAATGACTTTCTTCACAGAATTGGAAAAAAGTACTTTAAAGTTCATATAGAACCAAAAAGGAGCCCTCATTGCCAAGACAATCCTAAGCCAAAAGAACAAAGCTAGAAGCATCATGCTACCTGACTTCAAACTATACTACAAGGCTACAGTAACCAAAACACCATGGTACTGGTATCAAAACAGAGATATAGAACAATGGAACAGAACAAAGCCCTCAGAAATAATACCACATTATCTACAACCATCTGATCTTTGACAAACCTGACAAAAACAAGAAATGGGGAAAGGATTCCCTTTTTAATAAATGCTGCTGGGAAAACTGGCTAGTCATATGTAGAAAGCTGAAACTGGATCCCTTCCTTACACCTTATACAAAAATTAATTCAAGATGGATTAAAGACTTAAATGTTAGACCTGAAACCATAAAAACCCTAGAAGAAAACCTAGGCAATACCATTCAGGACATAGGCATGGGCAAGGACTTCATGTCTAAAACACCAAAAGCAATGGCAACAAAAGCCAAAATTGACAAATGGGATCCAATTAAACCAAAGAGCTTCTGCACAGCAAAAGAAACTACTATCAGAGTGAACAGGCAACCTATAGAATGGGAGAAAATTTTTGCAATCTGCTCATCTGACAAAGGGCTAATATCCAGAATCTACAATGAACTCAAACAAATTTACAAGAAAAAACAAACAAACCCATCAAAAAGTAGGCGAAGGATACGAACAGACACTTCTCAAAAGAAGACATTTATGCAGCCAACAGACACGTGAAAAATAATTATCGTCACTGGCCATCAGAGAAATGCAAATCAAAACCACAATGAGATACCATCTCACACCAGTTAGAATGGCGATCATTAAAAAGTCAGGAAACAACAGGTGCTGGAGAGGATGTGGAGAAATAGGAACACTTTTACACTGTTGGTGGGACTGGAAACTAGTTCAACCACTGTGGAAGGCAGTGTGGCAATTCCTCAAGGATCTAGAACTAGAAATACCATTTGACCCAGCAATCCCATTACTGGGTATATACCCAAAGGATTATAAATCATACTGCTATAAAGACACATGCACACATATGTTTATTGCGGCACTATTCACAATAGCAAAGACTTGGAACCAACCCACATGTGCATCAGTGATAGACTGGATTAAGAAAATGTGGCACATATACATTATGGAATACTATGCAGCCATCAAAAAGGATGAGTTCATGTCCTTTGTAGGGACATGGATGAAGCTGGCAACCATCATTCTAAGCAAACTATCGCAAGGACAGAAAACCAAACACTGCATGTTCTCACTCATAGGTGGGAATTGAACAATGAGAACACTTGGACACAGGAAGGGGAACAACACACACCAGGGCCTGTTGTGGGGTAGGGGGAGGAGGAAGGGATAGCATTAGGAGATATGCCTAATGTAAATGAAGAGTTACTGGATGCAGCACACCAACATGGCACATGTATACATATGTAACAATCCTGCATGTTGTGCACATGTACCCTAGAACTTAGAGTATAATAAAAAAAAATGAAGTTTCTGAAGAAAGCTTGGTAAGAGGACAAAATGATCTTTATATGGTAATCAGTGTTATACACAGGGTGCGTGAGTGTGTGTGTGTGTGTGTGTGTGTTTAGAATAAAATATATCAAAATTATAATAAGATTTCCATATGATAATTTAATCTTCATGTCTCTCTACAATCAGAAATACACCAAATTTTATAAAAGAGAAATTATGCTATTACATAATTCCTTTCACTAAATATACAGCAATCCTCACAATAATAATTTTAAAAAACTAAAAATTCTGGATTTAAAGAAAAAAATAAGTGACCTAGTGAGAAAATAAGCAATGATCAGACACTAAAATTCGAGTGACAGTTGGAATCTAACAGATAAAACCAGCTCTGATGTTGATTTTCACCATGTGGCATATGCCAAAATCTCAGGGAACTTGGCTTTTGTTTTGATGTGTATGTTTTGGAGAAGAATGAGGGCCAACAGAGAAACCTAGATTCTGTCCAATGCTGACAATCTAATGGGAACCCCCTACAAAATCCTAGTTCTAGGACTACATTCACAATGTAAAGATGAACTATAGCTAAATCTGCCTTTAACAGAATGTTAACCTCAAACTTGGCAATTGGCAGGAGAGTCAATTCTCCCATAAAATTTTGTAACTGCAAGCAAACTCTCACATGGGTTTGAAGGTTTGTGGCCTAAATCCACAGTGTGGTATATGTAAAACTTGAAGGTAAAAAATGAATTTTAAAATTGTCTTTATTTGCTAGTATGTTCAGACCTTTTCAGAGGCAAACATAAACCCTATGTAGAGAAACACAATATAGCCCAGGTTTCAAGGAATTACCACAAGTATATTTGCAAGGAACACGAGCTCACAATCAAAATGACAAAAGCACTACGGGTAAGAGCCAGCAGAAATAACAAACGGAAATATCAGACTCAAAAGGACATAAGATTTTAGAATTTTTAGATAATAAAATAAGCATGGTTAACATGCTTTAATATACAAAATAAATTTTTGAAACTGAAAATTATAAAGGTAATTTTAAATGAATTATAAAGAAACTTTAGAAATATAACTACATAATAGATTTTAAAGCCTACAGATAGGTTACATTCCAGGTTAGAGAAAAACTAAAAAAAATTAAAGAACTTGAAAAAAATTATCTGAACAAATTACTGGGAATACAAAACAAAGAGGCAAAGAAACAGAAAATATGAAATAAAGGGTAAATGACATGAAGAATAGAGTGAGAAAGCATAACAGAAGAGAATAATAGAGAGAATGAGGGAGAAGTAATATTAAACAAACTGATAATTTCCCAGAACAAATAAAAGACATAAAACCTCAGATCAAAAACTCCAATGTCTCAGACAGAATGCTTAAAAAGGATCTGTAACTAAGGCACATTATAAAGAAACTGCTAGAAACCAAAGACAGAGAAAATATTAAAAGCCATCAGAAAAAATGATAAATTACCTTCAAAGGAATAGCAATAGACTGACAGCTAATCCTCAACAGTAAAAAATGAAAATCAAAATACAGTTGAATAGTAGTTCAATGTGTTCTCAGAAAATAACTCTCAATCCAGAATTACAAATCTGGCAAATTGTATCTCTTTTAAGAATAAATAAAAAAGTCAAAATATTTTATCTCAAATGCTTTAAAAAATTTAATCACAGGAGATGTATTACTAAAGGAAATTCTAAATTACACAAATGACAGGCAGAAGGAAAATGATTGTATATGAAAAACAAAATTTCAAAAGAAAGTAACTTTATTAACGTTCGAGTAAAAACAAAGGGCAATTGTACAGATAATGTGATCATACCAGTACTCCATCTTCTTTTTTAAAATTTTTTGACATACCAAAAGCTATAAATAATGTACACAACTTGATGTCTTTGTAGATAAATATACACTCCTGAAACTATCACCACAATCTAGACCATAAACCTATCCATCCATTCCTAAGGTTTCCTCCCACTCCCTAATTGTGTTTTTTATTATATTATTATTTGGTGATAAGAACACTTAACATGAAATCTATTTTCTTGGCAAATTTTAAGTGGATAATACAGCATTTCTAACTATAGGTACTATAATGTACAATAGATCTCTAGGACGTATTTTTCCTGTATAACTGAAAATTTCTACCCTTTGACTAATACCTCCCTGTTCACCAAGTGACCCAGCTCCTGGCAATTTAGTTTGCTATGGCAGATTTATTATATAAGTGGTATCACGTAATTTTTGTCCTTCTGTGTCTCGCTTATTTCATTTAACATAATGTCCTCAAGGTGCATACATATTGTTGCAAATGGCAGGATTTTTCTTCTTTTTTAAGGTTGAATAATATTACATCATTTTGTATATATCACATTCTCTTAATCCATTCATTCATCTATGGACATTTTGGTTGCTTCAATGGTTACTATGAATAATGCCTTAATAAACATGAGAGAACAGATTTTAAATTTGGGATATGTAACCAGAAGTGGGATTACTAGATAATGCTGGAGTTCTATATGTAGTTTTTGAGGCACTTCCATACTGTTTTCTTAGTGGCTCTACCAATTTATTTTCTCAGCAACAGTAAACAATGGTTCCCTTGTTTCCACATCCTTGCCAGTATTTATCTTTTGTGTTTGTGTGTGTGAAGCCATACTAACAGGGGTGAGATGCTATCTCACTGTGGTATTAATTTGCATTTACCTAATTATTAAAGCCGTTGAACATTTTTTTCATATACCTGTTGGCCATCTGTATGTCTTTCTTTGAGAAATATCAATTCCACTCTTTTGCCTATTTTTAAATCATGGTTTTTGTTTTAGTTGTTTTTTGCTAGAGTTGTAGGACTTCCTTATATATTTTGGATATTAACCCTTTATTAGATATATGATTTACAAATGTTTTAAGTTGTCTTCATTTTCTGTTTCCTCTGCTGTACAGAAACTTTATAGTGTGATACAATCCCATTTGTCTAATTTTTGCTTTTTTTTTGCCTGTGCTTTGCTGTCATATCTAAGAAATCACTGCCAAAGCCAATATCTAGAAGCTTTTACTCTATGTTTTCTTCTAAGAGTTTATGGTGTCAGGTCTTATGTTGAGTCTAATTCATTTTTAGTTGACTTTTGTATATGGTGTAGAATCGGGGACCAATTTCATTCTTTTGCATGTAGATTTTCAGTTTTCCTAAAACCATTTGTTGAAGAGACTATTCTTTCCCCATTATGTGTTGACACTTCTGCCAAAAATAAGTTGACCATACATGTACGACTTTATTTCTGAGTTCTCTATGCTGTTTCAGTGATCTATATATCTGTTTTTATGTTAGTACCATACTGTTTTGATCATTATAGCTTTGTTATAAATGTTAAAATCAAGATGTGTAATGTGTTCAGTTTTGTTCTTGATCAAAATTGCTTTGGTTATTTTGAGTCTTTTGTGGTTCTATAGAAATTTTAGGATTTTTTTTCTAAGTTATCGAAATTTTGATAGGTATTATATTGAATCTGTAGATTGCTTTGAGTAGTAGGAACATTTTAACAACATTAATTCCTTCAATCCATTAATATGAAATGTCTCTCCAGTACTCCAACTTCTTTCCATATCTCTAACCTTAATTAATCAATATTTAATTAATTAATGTTGCATTGTCTTTTGTCTGCCAGGTATCTGGTACTATCTGAAATTAACAGCTCATGTGGGATATTCTATAAATTCCCATTTAGCATGTCCAATTAATACTATCTGAAAGACAGGCTTACAAGCATTTTATTTTACAGCATTAGGTAGAAAAAGTGTTCTCCTGTTAGACAAAATATCCATCCTAATAATATGTTCAGGTCAAGGAGACAGTCACTTCAGATATACCCTTTTCAAACATTTCAATTTTCATCCAAACTTTTACCTTAATTCCATCAAACGATGCATCTCTATATTCTCTCATTATAATTGTAGCCCTCATTAGAACGTCACCAACAGGTTTTAAATTCAAAGTTCATTGGATTTCCATGTCAAGGAGCTTCTGAAATATTTTTTCCCACCTCCTGACCAATTTATCCACACATACGTATTCGGTCTTGAGTCCCAACCAGGGGTTAAACCAAAAGATCCTTACCATTATTAATTTGCCAGACCATCACTCCTGGTAATTTAAGGTCAGATTTATTATTATTTTTGCCTTCTGGCTTTTTACATTACTCCAAACTAGAGTAAATAGAGATTTATTTAGGGTCCTTCAATGTTGGGATACTAGGAGTGACTTTTATCTGTCCACCAAATCTCCAAAGACCTTTATTCATTAATGTAACATCAATGTCCATTTTATTCATCACATTCTTTATAACTATTTCAAGACTTCTATCCTGCTGAGACAAATCCCTCGACTATTCCTTTTTACTTTTCCCATTCTCTTGTGAATTATTCTAATTTCTGTAACATCTTTATGTCCCATAAGAGGATATGGCTTCTTGAACCTTTGTTTAATTTTGCAGCAGTCCACATAGAGTACTCATGTAAAGGGGTGTTCTTAATCACAGCATTTACCATAAATTGCTTCAGAGGAATATTAAGAGGATGAACATCTCAGTCATCATAAAACCAATCCAGCACTCCTTGCGTATGTAACATATCAGACACTATACCTAGGGTTATCTATTTGTCATCTAAAGGAAGGAAAGAGTAATTCCCCTTCTCGGAATAAACTATGATGTCTTATATCTCATCCACTAGGCTAGCTGTCCCTTCAGGAAAAAATCCTATTGTGTGTTTGCATAATGTACAGCCATACTTGATTGTTTAATAGTAAGCTGTGTGTCCTTCATCAATCAAACATGCTCCATCATTTTGCAGCATTCAAAACCAAGGAGACTGCTTCAAAGTTAGTCATCCCCATAATTCACTTTAATAAAGGTTCTTCATAAAGTTATTTTATTAATCCACAAAATGAGAGAGCTCTTTTATAACATGCACCATGGTTTCAGTAGTTTCTTGGTAACCACAGGTCATAAAGGTATTATCTATTTTTAATAACATAAATTTTCCCACTAGTGACAACTCTGAAACTAATGATCATAGCTCATGCAGGCCAAAATCTCAGCTTGGCACAATGCCAGGGCCCATCCGCACGCTCTCCTTTGCTTTCATTTTAGCTATTATGGATAAAAATAACCAAGAGATTGCATATTTAGCTTGTTTTCATTATTTTGCATTTTTTTATGTATCCAGTGAGCCAACTCCTCAGTAGATAGATTTATTGTTTCTAAATTCCATTGGTAACTTTTACCAACACTAACTGATCACAGTACAGCTGCTGTCCAATGGGTGACTTCGTAGTCATCCAGGCATCAAATGTTTGTCATTCCCTATCCCTTCATCCTCCCATTTTCTGAACAGTGCTTTCACATGTTTCAGTGAGTGAGTTTTATTCCAGTGAATTCCAGTTCTGAAACCAACATTGTTAGGGATCTCCAAGACCATCCTCATCCTTAATTATTAGCTAGAAAGACTCAGAAAAGTTGTTATACCTTTGTTTACAGTTTATTACAACAAAGGGATACAGACTAATATCATCAAAAGGAAAAGGAACATGGGGTGAATTCTAGGAGAAACCAGGTGCAAGCTTCCAGATGTCCACTTCGAGAATATCTTGGATGTACCTAATTCTCCTGGCAGCAGTGCATAAAAATGTATGCAAAGTTTTGCCAATCAGGAAAGCCCAAACATGCCTTGGCATCCAGGGTTTTTATTAGGGTCTCTCAGGCAGTCATGTAGCATTTGCATGACTTAACTTAGGTACACAGACTCCAGCAACCCCTAGATCAAAAACAGGTATTCATCATAAATCATATTGTTATCATAAACTTTAATCAAACTGGTACCAAGTGGCCCAAAGCCTGAGATGTACAAAACACTCTTATCAGGCAGAATATTTCAAGGGCTCATTGTTCATCTCCCAGGTATAGTCCTGAAGACAGGTCTTTCTTCTAAATGTGCAGGGTTTCAGCAGCACAGGTCTGCTTTCCTATACCATAACTTCAATATTAACATCAAGATATTAAATTACAAAATTAGGAAACTACATGTCAATCTCACTCATAAATATAGATATAGAAATCTTATGCAGATTAATGGAAAACTAAATCTAGTGCTATATAAAGCTATAATACATGATGGCCAAATTAGTCTTGCCTAGGAATAGTAATTAAGGTAATTTTAAATCTGCTAAAAATAAGAGAAAAATCAAATGAATATCTCAATAGGTGCAGAAAAGGCAGTAACCAAACTTCAAAATTTATCCCCAGGGGAATGATATTAGCAAGATGGTTGACTAGAACCCCTGAGCACTCACTGCCCCCCTTCCCAATAAAAACAGCCAAAATAATAAACAACTAACGTTTGATGAAAATAACTAAAGGAGAGTGTTGAAGTACATCAAAGGAGTAGAACAAACCCTATAGAGCACGAAAACCCAGGATGGACACATATGGGAATGCAAGAAAATGCTTGGTCACCACCACCCCAACCCCTAGCTCAGAGCCAGAAGGGACTTCTGTGAAGAAAAGGCAAGTAAGAGGACCCCAGCAGCCTTCATCAACCCCTTGGACACCTACAGTCCTCACCATGGAGGATTCCTGCAGTCCTCAAAGGCACTATGCCTAGCTGAGAAAGCTGACTAGAGTCCACACAGCTGTGCTTCCCCCAGAGAAGGAGCTGTGACTATGTCCCACCCACTGTGGCACATCAGCTACTGTACTATGCCTTCTTGGAACTGAAACTACTGCTGGAGTATGTTCTGCTCTGGAGGTGAGTAGCTATGACATCCTTCCATCCCTGAGACTTAGCCACTGCTAAAGTACCCCTGCCAGGTACTCTGCCATCCTCCAGTTGAGCTGCTGCTACACCCTAGCTCACAAGGCCAAGCAGCCTTGGAGCTGTTCCATCTACCCCTCCCAGTTGCTGCTCCACCTTGCTCCCACTGTGCCTGAGCTGAAGCAGTGCCCTGCCTCCTGGGAAAATAGTACCTTTGCCACTGAGAGCAATCACAGCCGTCCCCCAACCCCTGACAAGCTCCTAAATATTAAAAGCAAATATTAATGAACATGAGAAATAGATAGCAATATAATAATAGTAGGTAACTTCAAGTACCCATTTGCAACAATGGACAGATCAACCACAGAAAATTAACAAGGAAATACTGCAATTGAACTTTACTTTAGACAAAATGGACCTAACAGGCATATATAGCACTTTCCATTCAATAGCAGCAGAATATACATTCTTCTCTTATGCACATGGAACATTCTCCAGAATACACCATATAGTAACCCACAAAACAAGTTTAAATAAATTTTTAAAAATAAAAACAAGATCAAGTATTATGTCCAATGGCAATGGTATAAAACAAGAAATGAGGAGGAACTTTGGAAACTATACAAACACATAAAAATTAAGCAGCATGTTCCTGAACAACAAATGGGTCAATGAAGAAATTTTAAAATAAACTTAAAAATTTCTGGAGGCAAATAGAAATGCTGAATTCTACCAAATACGTCAAGAAGAATTAATATCAATTCTTCTCAAATTATTCTAAAAATTGAAGAGGAGGGAAGGCTTCCAAATTCATTCCACACAACATACCAAGCCCCTGGAATACAACAAAAGAAGAACCAAGATGGAAGTTTATAGCAATAAATGCCCACATCAGAAAAGAATAAAAAAAGATATAAAGTAGGTAAGATATGTTGCACCTCAAGGAACTAGAAAAAAGAAAAACCTAACCCAAAATTACTAGAAAAAAAAAAAGAAAAACAGTACAGAAATAAGCAAATGGAGACTAAAAGATTACAAAAGATAAACAAAAAGTTTATTTTGTGAAATGATTAAAACCAAAAAACCTTTACCAAGAAAAGACAGAAGACTCAATAAGAAAAATCAAAGATGAAAAATGAAACATTATAACTGATATGATAGACAAAGGATCCTAAAAGAATATTATGAAAAACTATATGCCAACAAATTGTAAAACTTAGAAGAAATGGATAAATTCCTGGATACACATAGCCTAACCAGGCTGATTAATGAAGAAATAGAAAATCTGAACAGACCAATAATGAATAACGTGGTTAAAGCAGTAATAAAAATTTTCCCATCAAAGAAAGCCCAGGACCTGATGGCTTCACTACTGAATTCTACCAAACACATAAAGAACTAATATCGACCAGGCGTGGTGGCTCATACCTGTAATCCCAGCACTTTGGGAGGCCAAGGTGGGCAGACCATGAGGTCAAGAGATTGAGACCATCCTGGTCAACATGGTGAAATCCTGTCTCTACTAAAAATACAAAAATTAGCTGGGCATGGTGGCACATGCCTGTGGTCCCAGCTACTCGGGAGGCTAAGGCAGGAGAATTGCTTGAACCCTGGAGGCGGAGGTTGCAGTGAGCCAAGATTGCGCCACTGCACTCCAGCATGGTGACAAAGCGAAACTCCATCAAAAAAAAAAAAAAGAACTAATAATCAATTATTCTCAGATTATTCCAAAAATTGAAGAGGAGGGGATTCTTCCAAACTCAGTCTACAAGTCCAGCATTACCTAGATACCGAAACCACCAAAAAAAGGCACTAACAAAAAAAGGAAACTACAGGTTAATATTCCTGATGAATATCTAAACAAAAACTGACAAATCAAATTCAACAACACATTAAAAAGGATCATTCACCATGATCCCAGGGATGAAAGGATGGTTCAACATATGCAAATCAATAAACATGATCAATCACATTAACAGAATAAAGGACAAAACCATATAAGCAATCTTGATAGACACAGAAAAAGCATTTGATGAAATTCAACATCTCTTCATCATAAAAGCTCTACACAAATTAGACACAGAAGGTATGTACCTCAACACAGTAAAAGCCATAAAGGACAAACCCATAGCTAACATCACACAGAATGGGGAAAAGTTGAAAGCTTTTCCTCTAAGATCTAGAACATGACAAGAATGGCCACTTTTACCACTCCTATTCAACATAGCACTGAAAGTCCTAGCAAGGGCAATTGCATGCCTATAATCCCAGCACTCTGAGAGGTCGAGGTGGGTGGATCACCTGAGGTCGGGAGTTTGACACCAGCCTGACCAACATGGAGTAACCCTGTTTCTACTAAAAATACAAAATTAGCCAGGCGTGGTGGTGCATGCCTGTAGTCCCATCTACTCTGGAGGCTGAGTCAGGAGAATCGCTTGAACCCAGGAGGGGGAGCTTGCGGTGAGCCAAGATTGTGCCATTGCACTCCAGCCTGGGCAACAAGAGCGAAACTCCATCTCAAGACAAAACAAACAAACAAAAAAAGCTATCCTAATAGGAAATAAGGACATCAAAATCCCTGTTTGCAGATGACATGATTTTTTATAAAGAAAACCCTAAAGACTCCACCAAAAACTATAAGAACTAATAAATGTATTCAGTAAGGTTGCAGGATACAAAATCAACATACAAAATTAGTAGTGTTTCTATACAGTAATAGCTAACTATCTGAGAAAGGAATCAAAAAAGCATCTCACTTACAATAGCTAAAAAATGTAAGATACTTAGGAACACATTAAACCAAGGAAGTGAAGAATCTTTATACTGAAACTATGAAACAATTATGAAAGAAATTGAAGAGGACTCAAATCAATGGAAAGATATCCCATGTTCAGGGACTGGAAGAATTACTATTGCTAAATGCTCATACCACACACAGCAATCTACAGATTCAATGTAATCCTTATAAAAATACCAATTACATTCTTCATAGAAATAGAAAAAATCCTGAAGTTTGTATGAAATCATAAAAGACCTTGAATAGCCAAAGCAATCTTGAGCAAAAAGAACAAAGCTGGAGGATCACACTGCCTGACTTCAAAACATACTACAGAGCTAAAGTAACCAAAATAGTTTGGTACAGTCATAAAAACAGACATGTAGACAAATGGAACAGAATAAAAATCTCAGAAATAAATCCATGCATCTACGCCTAACTGATTTTTGACAAAGTTGTCAAGAACAAACACTGGGGAAAGGATAGTCTCTTCAATACATGATGCTGAGAAAACTGAACACCCACATGCGGAAGAATAAAACTAGACTCTTAACTCTCACAATATAAAAATTAACTCAAATGAATTAAAGACTTAAATGTGAGACTTGAAATCATGAAATTACTAGAGGGAAATGCTTCATGACATTGGTCTGGACAAGGATTTTCAGGATAAGACCTCAAAAGCACAGATAACTAAAGCAGAAATAGACAATGAGATTGCATCAAACTAAAATGCTCTGCGTAGCTAAGGAAATAACAGAATGAAGAGGCAACTTACAGATCGGGAGAAAACATTCACAAACTATACATCTGACAGGTGGCTAATATCCAGATTATACAAAGAACTCAAATAGCTCAATAGTAATAATAATAATAATAATAATTTGTGAAAGTAGAACAAAAGACTTGTACAGAAATTTCTCAATAAAATACATAAAAATGTCAACAGGTATATGAAAAAATCACAAATCATCAGGAGAATGCAAATCAAAATCACAATGAGGCCAGGTGCAATGGCTCATGCCTATAATCCTCACTTTGGGAGGCTGAGGCAGGCGGATCACATGAGGTCAAGAGTTCAAGAACAGCCTGACCAACACAGTGAAACCCCATCTCTACTAAAAATACAAAATTAGCTAGGCGTAGTGGTGCATGCCTATAATCCCAGCTACTTGGGAGACTGAGGCAGGAGAATCACTCAAACCAGGGAGACAGAGGTTGCAGTGAGCTGAGATTGTGCCATTGCACTCCAGCCTGAGCAACAAGAGTGAAACTCCATATCAAAACAAACAAACCAAAAAAACATACACACAATGAGATATCACCTCACACCAGTTAAAACAGTATGGAGGTTTCTCAAAATATTAAAAATAGACCTACCATATGATCCAGCAATCCCACTACTGGGTATATGTCCAAAGAAAAGGAAATTAGTATGTTGAAGGGATAAATGCACTCTCATAGTTATTGTAGCAGTATTCACAATAGCTGAGATATGAAAACATCCTAGGTGTGTTTCATCAAATCAATGGATAAAGGAAATGTGGTATGTCTACACAATGGAATATTATACAACCTTTAAAAGGAAGGAAATTCTGTCATTTGGGACAATATAGATGAACCTGGAGGACATTATGTTTAGTGAAATAAGCCAAATACAGAATGACAAATACTGCATGGTTTCACTCATATGTGGAATCTAAAAATTGATCTCATAGAAATAGTGAATAGAATAGTGATTACCGAAGGCTGGGGTAGTTGGGAGGGAATGAAGACAGAAGGTTGGTCAATGGGTACAAAGTTATAGTTAGATAGGAGGAATAAGTTCTGGTCTTCTATTGCACACTAGGGTGACTATAGTTAACGATAATGTATTATATATTTTAAAATAGCTAGAAGAAAGAATTTTGAATATTCTCAATGAAATGATTACTGTTTGATGTGATGAATTTGCTAATTACCCTGATTTGATTATTATATAATGTATACATATATTGAAACTTCATTCTATCCTATAAATATGTACCATATAAACATGTATGCTCATTATGCATCAGTTAAAAATTTAATAAAGTATGCAAAATTTTTATCAACTTTTAAATACAAAAAATTCCTTAGTCTAAGAATGAGTAGCTTAATAAAACCTACAAGATACATAATTTTTAATAGTGATATGTTATTCTCTTTTAATTAGGAAAATGATCAGCTGTATTCAATTGTCCTCTGATTCAACATAGTAAGAAATATAGAAAATAAAAAGTAGAATGACTAGAAATATGGTTTTATTCACAGTTATAACTAAATATACATAAAACCAAAAGAATAATAACAGAGTTTAGTGAGTTTGCCAGATATAAAATATTTAAATACAAATTTAAGTGTATACTGACACAATGGATAGAATATGTGACTTACAAAGAGATACTATTTATAGTAGCAGGCAGAAATAATAAAAGATCACAGAAAACACGTAAGATAATTAAGGAAAAATTTAAAACACCACAGATACATACTTCTAAATTCCTAAGTAAATGGTGAGACTGTAAATATTTATTAATAAAATGTTGCAGTATGTTATTATCAGTGTTCCCTAAATTGATGTATCATTTAATGGGAACAATATCTCAATAACATAAATTTTTGGCAATTTACAATTTTTATTGTCATACTATATACCAAAGTTTTTTTCCTAAAGCTATATTAACTCAAATAGTTTGGTAATATTTCAGGAAAAGATGACAAGAGCAATGGCACAGAATGGAGAATCCAGTTGCACACTCATATATACATGGAAACTTGGTTTAAGACACAGTTGATATGTATTAGTGAGTGAAGGAGAGGCTAAAGTGGAATAAATAATACTGGGAATATTATCTCTGCCTGATTATGCAACAAAAATCAAAACCAGGTTGCTAAAAGATCTAAATGTGAGGGCTTAAACTATAAACATTTCTTATAATCTAAGCACATGTATCATCCAGGGTTCTCAAAAAAAAAAAAATCAGTAACACCCACCCACAATGTCAAGGGTGACTTCCTTTACTTAAAGTCAACTGTTTGTAGATGCTAACCATATCTACAAAATACCTTCACAGCTACACCTAGATTACCATTTGATTAAGTCACCACGTTCTAGAGAGTAGCAAAGTTGACACATGAAACTATCACAGAACATATCTGAGAGGCTTGAGAATAAAGATACAAGAAACATAACAAGGAAAAGATTAATAAACTTGACTACTCAAAATTAAGAATTTTAGTTTATCAATATATACCATAAAGTAAAATGTAAAATATACATACACATTGTACTTTATGGTATATATGGTGTGTGTGTGTGTATATATATATACACACATATATAACTGACAAATGTTTAGTATAGTGAGAGAAAATATTCAAAATCTATGCATCTGATAAAGGATTAATATCCAGAATCTACAAGGAACTCAAACAAATTGGCAAGGGAAGAACAAATAATCCCATCAAAAAGTGTGCAAAGGATGTGAATAGACAATTCTCAAAAGAGGATATACAAACAGCCAACAAACATATGAAAGAATGCCCAACATTACTAATTATCGGGGAAATGCAAATAAAACCGCAATGAGATACCACCTTAATCCTGCAAGACTAGCCATAATTTTTGATATAAAAGTCAAAAAGTAGATGTTGGCTTGGATGTGGTGAAAAGGGAACACTTTTGCACTACTGGTGGGAATGGAAACTAGTCCAACCACTATGGAAAATAGTATGGAGATTCCTTAAAGAACTAAATGTAGAACTACCATCTGATCCAGCAATCCCACTACTGGGTATCTACCCAGAGGAAAAGTCATTATATGAAAAACACATTTGCACATGCATATTTATAGCAGCACAATTTGCAATTGCAAAAATATGAGACCAACCTAAGTACCCATCAACCAACAAGAGGATAAAGAAAATGTGGTATATATACACCATGGAATACTACTCAGCCATAAAAAGGAATGAAATAATGTCATTTGCAGCAACTTGGATGGAGCAGGAGGCCATTATTCTAAGTGGAGTAACTAAGGAATGGAAAACCAAATATTGTATGTTCTCACTTGTAAGTGGGAGCTAAGCTATGACGACGCAAAGGCCTAAGAATGATAAAATGAACTCTGGGGATTTGGTGGTGGGAAGGGTAGGAGGAAGGTGAGGGATAAAAGACTACATACTGGGTACAGTGTACCCTGCTCAGGCAATGGGTGCATCAAAATCCCAGAAATTACCACTAAAGAACTCATCCATGTAACCAAAAACCACCTGTACCCCAAAACCTATTGAAATAAAAAAGGTCCCCTGAAGTCCAAAAAAGACATATTTGACTTATTTGGTATATAAAAATCATAGAGGAAGCACTATCAAGTTAAAAAAAAAGTATATAAAGCACTTCTATAGATTAATAAGAAAAAGATAAGAACCAAAATAGAAAGTAAATAGAAAAATATGAAAAGATCCATCACATAAAAAACAAATGAACAATAAGCATACAAAAAATACTACATCTCATTAGTAATCAGGAAAATACACATTCAAGTCTCCAAAGAGATAATATTCCATATCCACTTAATGAATAAAAACTAAATTATTTGATAATACCATGCTCATAAGGATATGAATTAAGAATCTTTGTAGACTGCTAGTGGCAGGAAAACCACTACAGAAAACAATTTGGCATATTCAGATAACTGAAAAGCGTTAACAGAAATTTCACTCCTTCTCAGGTACACAAAAGAAAACTCTTTCCTCTGCATACCAGAAGGCACATCCAAAAATATTCATAGCAATGTTGTTTTATAATATAAGAAAAAATAATGGAAACAACCCAAATATCCATGAACAGAATCTTGGCTTAATAAATGGCTGGCTATTCATAGACTGGAATACTCTACTACGCCATTGCACAGCCTATAGAAACACACATACATGAGCCTTAGAAATCTATTAATTATTTTTAAAAAGCAATCTTCAGGAGAATACACACTTGTATGTGGCATTAAGATAAACTCATAGAAACAGTAGACCAGTAGTTGCCAGGGACTGGGAGGTGTGGGAAATGGAGAGATGTTGATCAATGGGTGCAAACTTTCAGTTATAAGGTGAATAAACTATGGGGATCGTATGTAAAGGATGGGTAGCTACAGATTTGTTCATTAATTTGATTGTGATAATCATTACACAATGTATACATATATCAGATCATCAGGTTGCACATCTTGAATACATACAACCTTTGTCTATTAAATGTTCTAAAGTTTTTAAAAAACAAAGCATGCAAAACTAAACATTGAGTAAAATTATAAAGATGAGCAAAAGGATTCTATAATGACGACTGAGACCATAGTTGCTTATGAGTGGAAAAAGGAGGACCAGATTGGTGAGGGAGGAATCAGACCTTTAAAGATTTCTGTTAACCCTCGGTTTATCAAATTGAGTATTCATATGCTAATGTTTGTTATGTGTTTATCCATTTTAATGTCCACATGTTATAAATATTTCTCTGTCCATACTTAAAATTTTATCACTGAAATCCTTCCAATTTGCAACACTGAAATAGCTTTAGGCTTTTTAAAAAGAGCATATTCATCCTCAACTAACAATATACTATTTCCAAAATAAGCAGGATCAGTAACTAACATCAAACTTTTAAAAAATTATATAAATTAAGAGGCTTCTAAGTGGCTCAAGATCATCCCCCTCTTCTGAGTTTTCCTATTTCCCTTCCTCTATATCTTCTGCCTATTTTTCACTTTTATTTCAACTCAGTGTAAATCATGCCAAAGGTTCATACTTTTGAAGTTGATAGTATCAACCTCATGCACTACTCTACCTTCTGGAAAAGGTGTCCGCATCCTACAGCCTCCATAGATCTTTATTTTTTGGCTTAGCATAGTGCTTACTTTTCCACATTTAATATTTAACAATAAAAATAATTATTGACTTAGACCCCTCCAATGTGGCCATTTGAAGTCATGTAATATCCTTGCCATTAAAATCTACGGTATTCTCCTAATGACACTCTATTAAAAACAAGAAGTTGTGCTTTATTTTGGACCCCTCATTTTAGGTCACATTTTGATTCTAATCTCTGTGTAGCTAAACTGGAAGGCCATGAAGATCAGTACGTAACTTAAGTTTTTTGTTTTGGTTTGGTTTTACCTCCATATCTTTTCATGCCTTTGACCTTTAGAAGATTTGCAGTGGTGAATCTAGTTTTCAAAAAATGATTGAATACTCACAAGACACTTACGCTGCTGTTGTTTTGGCCAGACCTATCTGAGATAAAAACACAGCCTTTGTGTGATAAAAACAGAGCCTTCAGAACCCATTTTTTTTTTAACGGTGCCAGACGTTCAGCTAGTAAGGTATTCAGTGCTAGGATACATAAATATTTTCCCTGTCAATGAGTGAATACAAAAATGTTTTAAAAGAGGACGACCAGAAACTTCTGTTTTGACAAACTATGAAGAAAATAAAGATCAATATTAAGCACTTTCAGCCAACAGCCCTTTGAGGCCAATGTATACCTTTAAAAATAAATAAAGTGTACCAATTATATACATTGTTCATATATTAGTTATTCTTGGGGCCAAAATTAGAAAAACAATACATATAAAATGTGGCTCATCTGTAACTTTAACTAACACTGGGTCATATATTTCCTTACCAGCTCCAAAAACACTCAGGCCCACTTAAGTCACTGAAACAAAGACATTTATATTATTATTCTTTGGGAGATGGGGGACAGGGTTAATTAATTAATTAATACTTCTACCTTTGCTAAAATCTACAGTTAGTTTATAATTTTCCTTTTTCATTAGCAAATTAGTAATCATTTTTATCAGAAACATATTTCTTTTTGGCACATTTTCAAACATGAAAAATTCCAAACTAATATACCAAAACCTAAAGACTCCAGTATTGAAACATAACTGAGTCATCCAAATGCCAAAGCTATTAGGTAGTCACAGTGATTCTAAAATTCAGTTTACTGAATACTTTTCTGAGATTTGAGAAATAGATGATAATGTCAGATCAGCATATTTACATTTCACATATGATGAAAAGCTAATGACTGTAGCAATGTAGTTATACAATCTCATTCATGAAAGGTTTACAAAAAAGAGTTCTGAAACAACTGGTATTGTAAGCAGAATAGTAGCCTCCCAAAGATATCCATATCCTAATCCCTGAAGTCTATGAATATGTTTTTACATGTTAAAAGTGACTTTGCAGATGTGATTAAATTAAGGATGTTGAGACAGGGATATTATCTCAAATTATCCGTGTAGGGCCCAATGTAATCACAAAAATCCATAGAAGTGAAGGAAGGAGGCAGGACAGACAAGAAGATTTGATGACAAAAACAGAAGTCAGACAAAGACAGAGGGATTCCGAAGGATCTCTTCTCCTAAACAATGACTGTATCAACACAAATATTACAAATTATTAAAATTTATAAGTTGCAGCCCAAGTTGTAAGCAAATGGGAGTAGTATCCCATTAACATTTTTTATCTTTGCCAAATTTGAGTGCCAGAAGGAGGGAGAAAATAAACAAGATGTTCAATTCAAAGTATTATTCAACAACCAGGAAAGGGGAGGGGAGGGGAGGAGAGGGGGGAAGGGATGGGAGGGGGAGGAGAAGGAAGTGGAGGAGAAGTAAGGGGAGGGGAAGGGGAGGGAGGGGAGTGGAAACAAGGTCGAGTTCTGGTGAGCACTCTCTTTCTAGCTTGCAGACAGGTGCCTTTGTGTCATGTGCTCACATCACCTTTGCCAGATATGTGTCTATGGAGATAAAGAGATCTCTCTCTCTCTTCTTCTTATAAGGCCACCAATCCCATTGGTATAGGATTCCACCCTTATTTCCTCATTTAGCCTAAATTACCTTTCAAAAGCCCTAATTTTTTAAATTTATTTTTTAATTTTAAGTTCCAGGGTGCACATGCAGGATGTGCAGGTTTGTTACATAGGTAAACGTGTGCCATGGTAGTTTGCTGCACCTGTCAACCCATCACCTAGGTATTAAGCCCAGCATGCATTAGCTACTTTCCCTGATTTTCTCTATCCATCAGCATCCCAGCCACCCCCAACAGACCCCAGTGTGTATTTCTCCCCTCCCTGTGTCCGTGTGTTCTCATCGTTCAACTCCCAACTTATGAGTGAGAACGTGTGGTGTTTGGTTTTCTATTCCTACATTGGTTTGCTGACAATAATGGCTTCCAGCTCCATCCTTGTCCCTGCAAAGGACATGATCTCATTCCTTTTTATGGCTGCAGAGTATTCCATGGTGTATCCATACCACATTTTCTTTATCCATTCTGTCATTGATGGGCATCTGGGTTGATTCCATGTCTTTGCTATTGTAAATAGTGCTGCAATGAACATATGCGTACATGTATCTTTATAATAGGATGATTTGTATTCCTTTGGGTATATACCCAGTAATGGGATTCCTGGATCAAATGGTATTTCTGGTTCTAAATCTTTGAGGAATTGCCACATTGTCTTCCACAATGGTTAAACCAATTTACATTCCCACCAAGAGTGTAAAAGCATTCCTGTTTCTCCACAACCTTGCCAGCATCTGATGTTTATTGGCTTTTTAATAATTGACATTCTGACTGGTGTGAGATAGCATCTCATTGTGGTTTTGATTTGCATTTCTCTAATGATCAGTGATATGAGCTTTTTTATATGTTTGTTTTAAAAGCCCTATTTTTAAATACAGTCACATCAGGTTGGGGCTTCAACATAAGAATTTTGGAGGGATACAATTCAGCCTAGAGCATTCCACCCCTGCTCCCCCAAATTAACGGCCTTCTCACATGCAAAGTACATTCATTCTAACCCAATAGCTCCAAAAATCTTAAATAATTCTAGCATCAAGTCTAAAGTCTGGAGTCTAAGCTAAATATCATCTATATCAGATATGAGTGACTCTAGGTAAAATTCATCATGAGGCAAAATTCCGTTCCATTTATGAACCTGTGAAACTACACAAGTTATGTGCTTCCAAAATGCAATGGTGGGATAGGCTCACAATATACATTCCCATTTCAAAAGGCAGAAACCAGGAGGAAGTAAGGAGTGAAGGGTCTCAAGCAAGTCCAAATTTCATTAACTCTTAAGACTCAAGGCCGGGTGCGGTGGCTCATGCCTATAATCCCAGCACTTTGAGAGGCCGAGAGGGGTGGATCTGAACTGAGGTCAGGAGTTCCAGAGCAGCCTGGCCAATATGGCAAAACCCCATCTCTACTAAAAATTAAAAATTTAGCAGGGTGTGGTAGTGCACGCCTGTATTCCCAGCTACTCCGGAGGCTGAGGCAGGAGAATTGCTTGATCCTGGGAGGTGGAGGTTGCAGTGAGCTGAGGCCACACTACTGCACTCCAGCCTGGGTGACAGAGTGAGATTTGTCTTAAAAAAAAAAAAAAATCTTAAGACTCAAAAGTAACCCTCTTTGGTTTAGTACTCTGCTCTCCAGGCACCCTAGGGCAAAAGCATCATCCCACAGCTGTGGGTTGGGGATCCTGCCCTCACGGCTCTGCCAGGCCAGGTCCTCCTGCCAAGCCTCTGGGCAGCCTTACACCTACCTAAGGCTCTGTAGGGCAGTCCTGCCTTCAAGATTTCAGGTGGAGGACTTTGAAATTGAAACAGTGGGTCTGATGATCGATGAATCAACTTTGAGGTCATTTTTTCCTCTTCTTATAGTACACATTCACAGACAAATAGCTCTATCATGCCATCCTATCAAATCCAAGAAGTCTGACAGCCCTTCCTCATTTTGTCTCTTTTCTTCTTCAGTTCATACTGGCAGTGTTTCTGCTCATATAATCACATAAACTCTTTTATTAAGTAATAGTCTAGCAACACCATTGTGTTGCCTTCAGAACGTGCTTTCTCATTTGTTACAATATAGATAGACTGAGAATTTTCTAAATCTTCAAGTTGTGGTTCCTTTTTCTTAACAATTTCTTTTGTAATTCTTCCTTTTCTTTTCTCACTTTACTATAAGCAGTAAGGAGGAATCAAGTCACTTCTTCATCACTAGGCTTAGAAATCTTCTCAACTAAATATCCATTTCTAATACTTGCAAGTTCTACCTTCCATAAACACTAGAACAGAGTTAAGCCAATTACTTTACAATTGTAATTGCCTGATGGGTTCTTGCTCTCTGCACAGATAAGACCAACTGTATTAGTCAGGGTTCTCTTAGAGGGACAGAACTAATAGGATGTATATATGTATATACATATATATATGTATATGCATAAAGGTGAGTTTATTAAGCGTTAACTTACATGATTACAAGGTCCCACAATAGGCTGTCTGCAAGCTGAGGAGCAAGGAGAGCCAGTTCAAGTCCCAAAACTGAAGAACTTAGAGTCCAATGTTCGAGGGCAGGAAACATCCAGCGCAGGAGAGAGATGTAGGCTGGGAGGCTAAGTCCATCTCGCTTCTTCACATTTTTCTGCCTGCTATGTATTTGCTGGAAGCCGATTAGATTGTGCCCACCAGATTAAGGGTGGATCTACCTTCCTTAGCCCACTGATTCAAATTTTAATCTCTTTTGGCAACACCCACGTAGACACACCCAGGATTAATACTTTGTATCCCTCAATCCAATCAAGTTGATACTCAGTATTAACCATCACACCAATTCACTAAGATAGCGGTATTACAGTAGAGAAAGAGTTTAATTAATGCAGGGATAGCCAAGCAGAAGACAGGAGTTTATTATTCAAATCAGCTTTCCCAAGAACTCAAAAGCTACTGATTTTACAGATAATATGACAGGCAGGGGGCTAGGGAATGGATGCCATTGATTGGTTGGAAATGAAATCATAGAGGTGTGGCAAACGGTCCTCATACACTTAGTTAGTCTCTCAGTTGACTTATGAGTCACAGTTCCAGGTAAAGTCAGCCAGTCACCGGAATGCAAAAGTCTGAAAAACAGATCTCAAAAGACTAATCTTAGGTTCTACAATAGTAATGTTATCTATAGGAGCAATTGGGAAAGTTACAAATCTTGTGACTTTCATTGCAGTAAATGATTATAGAAAGGCAAGCTACACCTACATTTTAGCAGAATTAAGGCCCCTTCCATAATTCTAATCTTGTGGCCTTTTATTAGACTTACAAAAGTCTAATATTACTAATATTAGTAGTCTAATATTACTAATATTACTTTTATTAGACTCTCCAAAGAAGGAGAGGGCAAGTTATAGGGAGAAACAATTATCATTTTTGTTTCAAAGGTAAACTATAAACGAAATTCCTCCCATGGTTAACTTGGCCCACCCCCAGGAATGGGAGAAGACAACCAGCCTGTGAGGCTAGAAACAAGATGGAGTCAGCCATGCTAGACTTCTCTCACTGTCATAATCTTTGCAAAGGTGGTTTCACCACTTCATAACAAGAATCACCTTTCCTCCAGTTATATTTCATATTTCTGAGTCTCACTGAATCTCACTTAACATCTATATATCTAGCACACACCTCAAAAATATTCCAGACTCTACTAATTACCCACTTCCAAAGCTGCTTCCACATGTTCAGGTAGCTGTTACATCAAAGAGATTTATTATAAGAAATAATCTCATGTGATTATGGAGACTGAGAAGTTCTAAGATCTATAGTAAGCAAGCTGAAGACCCAGGAGAGGGGACGGTAGAGTTCCAGACCAAAAGTGGCAAAGTTAAGACCAAAGAAGAGCCAATTTTTTAGTTCAAGTCTGAAGGCACAAAAAAAGAAACAAAAGGAAAGAAAAGAAAAGGAGCCCCAGCTCAAGCAATCAGGAAGGAGGAGTTCCCTCTAACTCGGACTTTTTATTCTATGTAGGTCTTCAATTGATTGGATAAGCCCACCCACATTAGAGAAAATCTGCTTTACACACTATTCTGATTCAAGTGTTAATCTCACCCTGGATCACTCTCACAGACATGCCCTGAGTAACATTTGACCAAATACCTGGGCATTCCATGTCTCATTCAAGTTGATACATAAGATTAACCACCATAAAGTCAAAAGACTTTATCTTCAATTCTATATCAGCAGGTAACAGCACATACAAATTAAGATAATTCAGGAAGGGTTTAGTAAAAGGTATGTGCAAGGTATAGGGAAATCACAAAGTCTGGTGCAATACTCAAGGAGAATGTTGAGTAAAAGGAAACACTCAGTGACACCTTGAATTAAACTGAAGCAAAGGAGCAAGGGTAATAAGCACCCAGCCTCTCTCTGTCCTCCAACATCCTGATGGGCATCCCCATTAACTGAACCCAACAGGAAGACACAGGGTATGGGGTCTCAATGACGTAGTCCACATAGGTCACCCTTGTCAATGAACAGTGAAACTCCATAAAATATTTGAAGAGATTTATTCTGAGCCAAATATGAGTGACAATGGCCTATGTCGCAGCCCTTGGAGACCATGAGAACATGTGCCCACATTGGTTGCAGATTTATTATAAGATTCACTCTGGAAAGGCAGACAACTTGAAATAGGGGTGGGGTGCGGGTGGGGCTTCCAGGTTACAGGTAGATTTAAAATTTTTCTGATTGGCAACTGGTTGAAAGAATTAAGTTATTATTTAAAGATCTGGAATTAATAGAAAGGAATGTTTGCGTTATGATGATAAGGGGTTGTGGAGACCAAAGTTTTATCATGCAGATGAAGCCTCCAGGTAGCAGACTTCAGAGAATTGATTGCAAATGGTTCTCACCAGATTTAGAGTCTGTTTCATCAGTAATTCCAAAAGGGAGGAGGGTATAATGAGGCATGTCCACCCCCTACCCCACATCATGGACTAAACCAGTCCCTCAAGTTAGCCTTGGAATGCCTTTGCCAAGAGAAAGGGTCCATTCAGATGGTCAGGGGGCTTAGAGTTTTATTTTTTGTTTACATCCTCCTGGGGTACGAAGCTGGCTAAAAGTTCAATACATAAAGACAGGTAGAAAGACTTTAAAACATTTTTGTAAAATCACAGATTTTACAGCACAAAATCTGTGATAGTAAATTTATACCTCAATAAAATGATTATTCTGCAAAAAAATATAAATTACAAAAATTGAATCCAGCAGTAGGAAAACTAAACCCACAATCATAGAAAAAGAAAAAACATTATTAAAATGTTACATCAAAAAATGGCTACTGGTCTAGATGGTTTTATTGTAATTCTTTTCCAAGGTTTCAAAGGACTATATCACATTTTTACCTAGGATAAAATGATGCAAGTATGTTTAATTAATTTTGTGAAGATACCATGCCTAATACCATCCTCAAACAAAATAAAAGTAGAAAAAGAAAAATTTTGGCAAATTTCACTTACAAGTATAAGAATTTTAAATTACTAACAAAACAAAATTAATTTCTATTTAAAAATCAAACTTTTCATTTACCCACCAAGACACAGTAGTGTCTTACCTTACTTACAAGTATTACAAAAATGATTTAATAACTGAATTTCTGTTGTCATGGATACCACACTGCTAAATTAAGCCACATGATTATTTTCATATATACATTAAAGTTTCAAAAAGAAAAGTAACTAGTGCTTTGTACAAGGTCATTTAGAATAACTGAAAAGGATACATATACATAGGAATAAAATTTAATACTTAACATCCTATTATAGCTTCCTTATTAAAATTTGTGTCAAAACAATGAAACCTAAAACCCACTATGATTATTTTAGCATCATTACGGATGTTTCTCCCATTTTAACTAGATGTCAAACATGTAAGTGAAGAAATCATCCTGGACTTTTTAAGCCCCTATAGTCACTAAGTGGCTAAGAGATGAACCACCCCTCTGTGTCCTGTCTGAATTTCTGCCTCACAGAATCATGAAAAATTATAAAATAGTTTTTTGTTTATTTTTAAGCCACTAGATTGGCATAGTGTGTTCGACTGACCAGATATGAATCAAGGGCTATAAGACTGGCTTCAGCAGAAGAGGACGAGGCCAACACAGAGGAAAAAAGGGTTGAAAGAGAGAGAAGGAGAAAAGAGATGGAGAAGGGAGGGGAGGAGAAGAGAGGGAAGGAGAGGAAAGGGCAGAGGAGAGAAAGGACTTCAATTAACAACCCCATGACCTCATTTATATTTCTAAATCCATCTGAGCATGAAGCTTTATCCTTCTCTGGACTTTCCATTTTTCAGAGCAGACAAATGCCCTTTACTGCTTAAGTAAGGCTGAGCTGGATTTCTGTCACAATAAAGAGTAACTAAAAACTCCTCCAGGTAGAGGGCCTGGTCTGGCTATTTACAGAACTCTACACAGCAGGATAACTGTTTGGCCACCAACCTTCTTAAAATACTGATGTGGATTAAAGTGAATTCTGGGAAGGTGAAGTCCACTTCAGCTAACATAGGTTTGTTTTTGTTTTCCTGGGGGAATGAGTTATGTGACAAAACTAGGTCATCAAAGTTTATAATTGGTGGAAGTATGAATATATAAGGAATTAAAATGAAGTTTAATTTTATGTCTCTTAAAATCAAAGGTTACTAGCTGTGGATATAAGTCACATAATCCATTATTACTATTTGCATTTCAGTTCTTTTTCTAAACATGTTATCATTCCTAAATCCATTTTCAGAAATCATATTTACAATTTGTAATACCTAAGAGATTTGCTGGGTTTGATACTTCTTGTCCTATAGAGGGAAGTCTTAATTATTTTTATCTAATAAGACTACCAGTATTTCTTGCATACATAGCTTTTCTCTAGCCTTTTCCTAGATATAAAAAATTATCTTTGAATCCTACCCTCTTATTAACCACATCCATTTGCCATAATTTTGCACCAGTTGTGGTGACTTTCACAAATGCATCAGGCTGGGTGCTGTGGCTCATGCCTGTAATTTCAGTGTTTTGGAAGGCAGAGGTGGTAGAATCACCTGAGGCCAGGAGTTCAAGACCAGCCTGGGCAACATAGCAAGACCCCACTTCTACAAAAAATTTGAAAATTAGCCAAGCGTGGTCATGCATGCCTATAGTCCTACCTACTCAGGAGGCTGAGGGGGAAGGATCACTTAAGCCCAGGAGTTCAAGGCTGCAGTGAGGTATGATCACACCACTGCACATCAACCCTGGTGACAGAGGGAGACCCTATCTCTAAAACAAAACAAAATACACACACACAAACATACTTCATTGGTTCTACAAATCTTAGGAAATAATAACCCATTGGACACAGTGTTATAAAAACAACCTTGTACTATATTACAATGAAAAATAATAATAAACAGGCTCTAAACCAGACTGACTGTAGAAGAGACAGAAGGAAGAGAAAAATCACCTTGTTGCTCAGTCATTATGAAATCAGCTGGGTGTCAAATCAATGACCAGCAAAGAATGTGGCAAGTGCCCAGAGAGCTTGATCAAACAGATCAATTCAAACATTTCCTTCATTCATTCAACAACAAAGCCACCAACATTTAAATGAGAATTTAATCAAGAGTAGATTTATTCCTAAACATTAATCAATCTGTAATTCAATTACAAAAACTAGGCAACAGATAACCACGTATATTTGAGAAAGATTTTTTAGCTTTCAAATGTGCTTGGCTCATTTTGAGAATATTAAAAAGAAAATATTAAAATGGTGAAATGTGTTTAAAACCTCACAATGTTACAGATATTGTGCCTAGTAACAAAATAATCAAATACTCAAAAGTCTTTTGAAAATAAGAGCTGATGTAAACATATAAGTGTATGCATATGAAATATGACAGCAAGAGGGTTAAAGGAAAAGGCATAAAGGTACTTATAATAAACTGCAGTCTCTCTTCTTATAGGCCCTTTATTTTACCTGTGGAATATCAGTTAAATTTCACTTCAGTAACAGAGAAAACACACACACATACACACACACACACGCAGAGAGATTAAAACTAACGTTTAAAAGTTGTGGATGGGACTCTTTTTAAAGTGATGGAATACTCTGATGTGAACTACATTTCAAAAGACTAGCTAATTCCTTCCTCTGGAATTAATGTCCATATGACCAGAGTTGGAACATAAATACCTCAGCTCTTTTGGCCCTTGACCAGGATAACATGCAGTGGCCAAAGGCGTAGTAACATACCCTAATTGACTGCCTTCTACCCTGTTTTACTTTCCTACTCCCATAACAGAATTTTCTAGTATCACTTCCCAAATAAACTACTTGAACACAAAACTTTATTTCAGCGTACAATTTTGGAGACTCCAAATTAAAACATGTAACGAGAACATTTCTTTATTCTTCTGAATTTCTGTTAACATTTTATAATTTTCTAGATGTTTGCTAATTGTACTTTTGCAAATTTTCATCACACTCAATTTTTAAATTGCAAACTACATATTTTTTAAAGTGAAAAATATTTTAAGTTAATAATCTCATCTCTATTTTTATTTCTGCTTCATTAATATGACCCCATTTTTTCCCAAGGCATAATGTATAACCTTCCACAGCTTATTCTATACTCATAAAATATGCATCATCTTATAAAAGAGATCATTTGTTTTTTAATGCTTACTTTTTCATTCATTAATAGGTAAAAATCTATTGGATTATAATATAATCTATTATAAAAATTATATTGGATTATAATTCAAAATTTGTTAACTGTTACTGAGGTCATGGCAATTCTTCTGTAAATTATCAGTTTATATCTGCTATCCACTCATCTATTGAATTTTTATATTTTATACTAATTTTTAGAGATTTGTTCATATTATTTGTATCAATGTGTTGGAGAAAGATCTGTCTTATGTAATATTTAAACTGACAATAAATTTGTTGTGATCAAAATACTGTGGTGTTTAAATAAGACTGAAAGGAGTCCATAAAGGATATACATGTGTACATATATTTATGTATACACACACATACATGCACATATCCAGATGGATAGGAGAAATTAACATATGATAAAAATGATATAATTTCAAGAGGAAAGATTTTCTTTTAATAAGTGGCACTGGCTTCATGAATAATCTCTAGGAAATTAAATTTAGACCTTTCTCTTACATCATATAAATGAAGACTGGAACAGGAAAAAAAGAGAAAATTAAAAGAGAAAAGTTTTTAATTCTCTGACTCACATTTCTTTCTTTCTTTTTTTTTTTTTTTTGAGATGGAGTCTCACTCTGTCACCCAGGCTGGAGTGCAGTGGCGTGATCTCAGCTCACAGCAACCCCTGCCTCCCAGGTTCATGCCATTCTCCTGCCTCAGCCTACCGAGTAGCTGGGACTACAGGCACCCACCACCACACCTGGCTAATTTTATTATATTTTTTTTTAGTAGAGACGGGGTTTCACTGTGTTAGTCAGGATGGTCTCGATCTCCTGACCTCGTGATTCGCCTGCCTCGGCCTCCCAAAGTGCTGGGATTACAGGTGTGAGCCACCACGCCCAGCCTCTGACCCACAAGGAAGCTGTGACATAATAAATGTGAAAGCTCTTATCAGCAGAACAGTATAATCTGTAATGCAAAACAGAAATACTATTATGTTTTATCCAGTGAGTTGTTCCACTTTAGAGAGTGCTTAGCAGCTAGAGCTTGCTATTTAGTGGTAAGGTGTGGGCCACTGAGGACCAAATGCTTCTCTCAAAAGAAGAGAAATTACAACAGAAGGGAGAAAAAGTTGCTATACCTCTGTGATCACAATGCATATCATTTGCATAAAAGGAATATGAATGAGACATTTCTCCAGCAGATTGTAAGATATAAAATGAAGCAGAAGAAGTTTGCTTTCTTCTCATTAAATCAAAAAGAAATTATTCATCTCCATGAATGCAAATGAAAGCTTTCCAAATGATATGGTCATAACATGGTAATTAAATGCCTGAGTGCCAGCCAGATTCCTTCATTTTTCTAAATTATAATAATTACAATTGACCATTACTGGTAATTACAGTGATCAGAAAGTCAAATTCCAATTTTTCATTCTATTTCCTGGAATAAGTGTGTACCTTCCTTCCACTAAAACAATCAAGTGTTCTTTTTCCCTACCCAAATCTCTTCTGCTCTTTTGTCCTAAGCCCATGCAAAACAGCTCTCTCTTCGTGTTCTCCTTTATTTTTATTTACCTCATAATCATGGTTCATTTTTCAGATTTCTCCCAGGGGCTAATCAGGAGATGTCCTTCATACAAGCATTAAATGAAGGTAAAATTGAAAGATTAAACACATAAATTATTGTTTCAAAAAGAGTTCTATGTATTCTGAGTGCCTGAATCATTTCATACGTGCCCTCTTATTATCCCAGTAATCAAAATAAGAGCCAGCAATCAAAGGTCCTAACAAATTCTTTGAGGAAAGCATGCAAGTTAAAAAAGAAATGATTAACTACCACTCAGTTTTGCATTAACACCATGTTTCTCAGCCCACATAAATGTATCAGTTTACTAGCTGTGTGGCATATCTTGAGGTTTCTGTTGCTGGACTTTAGACGGATACCTACAAATCAAATCTTTAATATTTCTTTCCTTGAATCAATTCATTCTGTTCTCCAAGTTTCTTTCTTGAAAATAAAAATCCCTCTGAGTAATTCAAGCTTTCCTTAATCATCCATGGCATGAGTTTATCAATTTGCTTTTTTTTTAAGAGTGTAATTCAGAACAATTATTGAGGGAATTCTGGAGGTCATTTTTGCAATTCAAATCTAAGTTTCAATGCATAGAAACTTTGGCTCTGCAGTAATAGCTATAAAAAGCATAGATAAATGGGAATGTTGCAGTGCAATTTATTTCAGTACAAAAAAATTGTAAACTTCTGTGTCCATTAACAGATGACTTACCACTTAAGTTAAGGTACAAATATACAATGAAAAAGTGTTCAGATATTATAGAATGATTACATACATACATACTTATTATATGAGAAACTATCCAAGATAACACGATTCCCCTTATGTATATTTTAATGTGTATATGTATATGTGAGAACATGGAGAAAGGGCTCAGAGAATCTTAACCAAATGTTAGCAGCTGTTTAACCTGTCAAGATCTCAGGTAAATTTAATCTTTCATGCTTTTATATAACTTTTCTGTCTTTGATTCTAAGCTATATATGTTACCATTTATCATCACATGCATGGTGATTTCTTATTACAGAGTTAAGAGAAAAGTGAATATATACAGAGAGATACTTTTTCATGCAGCCCCCAGCTTGGCCCTTATAAGCATTTGTGTTTGTCATCCCTGCCATAGAGGAAAGACACTGAAGACCCAGGCAGAATTTCTAACTCCTTCCCTTGTCATATATGTGACTTTAGATTCAACATTCAACCTTTACTGATTTCAGTTCTGTTTGTATTAACATGAAACTTAGTTCATGGCCTAGACATATTACCTTAACAACATAACACATTTTAAAAATTGATTGTATATTTAAAGCCTATGCCTTAATTCAGTATGCAAGATACAATCTCCTTGCCTCAAAGTAATTACATTCCTTGACCAAATTAGTCAAAGCATCTAGACTTTATCTTGAATTAGGATCAATTTGGAATGTGATGTTAAAGACAGTAAATCTCTTTTGCTAAAGAAGACCACTCAATATTTTTCTACTTGTCAATTAACTAATTGTGAAATATTGCTACCTTTTCCTTTTCATATTACCATCCACTGGGACAACACCCTTATTCCAGCAACTCTAGTAAACTTACCCAATGAAAAAGAATTTCGTAATTCTGTTTTTATAACACAATAAGTGTTCATGTCCAGAACAAAACTTTTGATCACTCTAGTACCAAATCCTGATGATATTATTTATTATTAACTGTTATATTAGAAACAGAGGGAGAATAAAAGGCTTGATACACAATAAGTAGTATAGTCTCTCTTTTAGGATCTAGTTCTTTTCAGAAACCAAATTGTACAAATGACTAAACTGATGTCCTTTCTAGGGTATACTGAACTGCTAAAGTAAAAGAGTTTTATACACACACACACACACACACACACACAGACACACAGACACACAAATAGCTGGAATGTTTCTAGGATAATTTATTAATTTTAAATGCTATAGGGGGAAAAAAAAGGTTTCTTGATTTCCTCCAGTACCCCAAAAGGCTAACAAGAAATTTGTAATTTACTTGATGTCTTGATACCTAAACTGAATGCTGTTGTAAATATTGATGCTTCTACAGGCTGAGAAGTCCAAGATCAGGGCACAAGCATTCAGTGTCCAGTTAAGAGCCTTTTGCTGCAATAACAGATATGTAGTCATCTGTCACTGAACAAAGGGGGTACATTCTGAGGGATGTGTTGTTAGGGGATTTCATCATGTGTGGACATCATAGAGTATACTTACACAAACCTAGACGGTATAGCCTACTACACACCTAGGCTATAAGGTATAGCCTATCGCTCCTAGACTAGAAACCTGTACAGCATGTTATTGTACTGAATACTGTAGGCAACTGTAACACAATGTTAAGTGTTTGTGCTTCTACACCTATATAAATGCGGAAAAGGTATAGTAAAAAATATGGTATAAAAGATAATAATGGTATACCTGTATAGGGCAGACTTTTATACAACTGGCAGTGCATTAGGTTAGTTTATACCAGAATCACCAAAAACACGTGAACAATGCATTGTGCTACAATGTTATGATAGCTATGATGTCACTAGGCAACAGGAATTTTTCAGCTACAATATAATCTTATGGGAACACCATCATATTTGTGATTTGTCATTGATCGAGATGTCATTATGTGGTATATAGCTGTGCTGTAGAATCAAGAGAGACTCATTTTAATAAATTGGATCACAAGATTGTAGAGACTGATAAGTCCAAAATCTGCAGGGTAGGCCAGCAGGCTGAAGATCCAGTAAGAGCTGATGTTGCAGCTCAAATCCAAAAGCAGTCTGCTGGCAGAATTCCCTCTTCTTTACTCAAAGTCCACTGATTTAAACGTTAATCCCATCTAAAAAAATACACCTTCACAAGAAAATCCAGACATGTTTAACTGAACATCTGAGTATCATGACCTGTCCAAGTTTGCCACATGAAATTAACCATCACAAGTATTCCAACTCTTTAACAGATATTATAGAAATCATTTTTAAATAACATAAAAATGCTTCAGAAATATACTGCTACAGAAATACTTAAGCTGATGATCAAGCTAAAACACTGCTTCAACATAAGTTCATGTCTTAGGTCATTTGTGCCACTATAACAGAATCCCACAGACTTGGTAATTCATTAAAAACAGAAATTTATTTTCTCATAGTTCCACAGGCTGAGAAGTCCAAGATCAGGGCGCAAGCATTCAGTGTCCACTTCAGAGCCTTTTTGGTGCATCCTCATATGGCAGAAGGCAAAAGGGAAAGAGGACCAATGCCACATGAAGCTTATTATATAAGGCACTTAACCTCATTAACAAGAGAGGAGCCCTCATGGGCTAATCACCTCTTAAGGGGCCTACCCGTTAACACCATCACACTGGCAACACCTGAATTTTTGAGGGGTCATATTGCATAGCAGTCCACATACAAAGACCTCATATAAAAACTACTACTAATAATAATAATAACAATAACTCCATGGAGAAATTCAAGAACTCCAACACAGATACACAAAATCTGCCCATTCCCCAGATTCTGGTTGCAGAGGGTGGGAAAGAGGCAGGAATGGGAAGAGAAGAATTATAAAAACAGAAGACCTGACAAAACCAGAATACCTGATAGCACCAGATAAAACTCAAATGAATTTGTCTTCATCTTTAATAAAATAATTCACCATGTTAGGGGTACATGGGCCAGAATATTAAATACTAATGGAAAAATTTTGTTTGAATAGCAGAAAACATGACCAATTCATGCTTCATCTGAACTAAGTTAATCTGGAAACTTACAAAGGTGCAACATGAATTAGACCCATCCCATAAGAATCCTTTGGGAATCTTCAAATGACTTTTATATAATTGCCTCTACCTGTTGTTTATAAATATGTATCTATAGGACTGGGCACAGTGGCTCACACCTGTAATCCCAGCATTTTGGGAGGCTAAACGGGGTGGATCACCTGAGGTCAGGAGTTCCAGACCAGCCTGGTCAACATGGTGAAACCCTAACTCTACTAAAAATACAAAAATTAGGCATGGTGGTGCATACCTGTAGTCCCAGCTACTCAGGAGGCTGAGGCAGGAAAATTGCTTGAACCCTGGAGGCAGATGTGGCACTGAGCTGAGATTGAGCAACTGTACTCCAGCCTAGGTGACAGAGGAAGACTCCATATATGTGTGTGTATATCGGTATCTATCTATTATTTATTTTATAGATTTGCTGAATGGTGAATCTAACAAAAGCCACAACATCCACAGAGGCAAAACCAAATCAAAACAAAAATACTATTAGATTTTGTGTTCCCTGTCTAGAACATTCTAAGGTATTTACCGAGTAATCTAGGACATATGTTACTGGAACACTTATTCATAATTTTGAATCATGCAAAGCTTTGCCACCTACTCAGAAGCATTGTCTTTATCACTCACTATTCTCTGTGGAAAAAAATGAAAAGGACCTGTAGCAGAAGTGGAAAGTTACTACCTTTAGATAAACAGAGGTTTCAGAGAGCCTCCAGGAGCAAATACACTGTGGAAATTTACTGCAAACTTATGATTCTTAGCATAAGCTGCTGAGGACAAGAAGTAGACAGCTTTCTCCCAAAACCAGTGGAATAAGATTCTCCTATGTCATACAATCCTTTACATACTCCTGGTTATTTTGTACTTTATACTTTTTCTCGTTATTATTTTAAGGATTTGCCCCTCATATTTATCCTATAATTGTCCTCTTCTTAAGTTTAGTCTTTACTAGAGACACTTATCTCCTACACCATGGTTGTTTGTTTGTTTGTTTTAACTATGGCTGATCTCTCTCCACCCCCATCTTTGGGGGACATTTGGCAAAGTCTGGAGATATTTTTGATTATGAAGACTAAGGGAAGGTGGTGTCACTGGTATCTGTTAAGTAAAGGTCAGGAATGTTGCTAATCATCCTATAATGCACTGAACAACCTCCTGGCCACAAACACAACAAAGAATTATTTGATCCAATATGTCAAAATGCAGAGATTAAAGAACTCTTCTTTTGATAGTCTCGAATGAAGCTTTGGCTGAATGAGAATGAAACCATGGTACTGAAAATAAGAGAGGTTTCCATCCTCCTAGAAAATGACTGTTCTGCAGCTATGTTAACAAGGAGCTACAAGAACCAGTTTTAAACTCATTCATCCATCACTGAAAATCAGCCTCTGTGAATACACTTTTACAAGCCAAATGATCAATTGCAGCCTTTTGTTTTTGAAAGTCTGACAATCAGAAATGTACTCATTCCAACAAACACACTACTCAATGCCAAATACTCAACAGTGACCACACCATATACAGATGTGATAAAACCACTTATATTTCCGAAAATCCACCAATCCCTGAACTCCATGCTTCTCAAAACCTTACATACAATTAGTAGGTTTCTTTTTGGGGGTAGACTTCCTGACCAACAGAGATATGCCTTACTCTATTAAACAATAATTTTACCTTTGTCTTTATATTCCACATACTGACAAACCCAGAATTACCAAATGATTATGAGACCACCACTCAATATCTGAAATAGAAAGGTAAAGATGAATTTATTGATTTTTATAATAACAGAGAGCTATGCTTATCAGGCATAACAGACTGCTGATAATATATAGTAATTTGAGGAAGCAAGGATTTCTTCCCATAAGAAGGCTATGGCTTTGACACAGACAAAGAAAAAACAGACAAAAAATAAGCGCCACTACTTTTCGTCAATAACATGAGCTGCAAACAATGTCTCACGTTCTCAAACCAAGCAGAGACTAGGAAGGGGCCATATGATGCAATAATGCTGGAATGCAGATTAAACAAAGGAGGCTTCTCCTTTTACAAACTGACTAAACAGGGAGGGTTTTCATGAAAGATTTATCGAGCATCCAGGGCAAAGTCTGACCACTTAACTTTTCATGAATTGGTCACCACTCTAACAAACCTGCAATCATTGGCCCTCAGAGCTGGATTGTATTAGAATGATGGCTTATTCCTCCACTCACTCATGTCCTATACAAGTTTCCCTTATATATTCGACAAAAAAAGAATATCCAAGAAAAAGCAAAAAAAATAAAAATAAAAATAAAACCAGACTCTACTATACAGACAATGGCAAAAGCAAAACAAGCAGCGGGAGAATAAAAAGGTTAATGGCAAAAGAAATAAAAAATAAAAAATAAAAATAAATCATCAAATGATATACTTTTAAGCCAAAAGGTCTAATAACCTTATACAGAGCCTAATTATTTATAATACCCAATAATGTATTTGTATAAATGACTATACAAAGATGAGGCTTAATTTTACCAAAATCTTGGTATAACACTATAAAAAGCCCTGTTTGGTTACAAATCCTGGGATAAATTCAGCAAAAAGTAAATTCGGCAAAAAGAGCTCAGTGGAACTTGTTGTAACTCAGATTGTTGTTCAAAGTAACTGGTCGGGCCCAAAATATAGAGTATGAGCAGAAGGGGCCCACTGAGGACACCTGTTGCTCTGAGCATCCTCTGTAATCCTGCTAAGGCAAGGTCTTTGAAACAGTCTCAAGTAGAACCATGTAGGATCTAGTACAGTTCTAATAAAACTGTTGCTGTATGAACCTAAGAAAGAAATGGTGCCTTTATCTGCTCCTACACTGAGATGATGAAATATTTCACTGGGTTTTAAGAACCCTGACCCTCAATCTAGTTTCTAGGAAATAGATTTTCTCCTTTCTGGTCACTCTGCTATAATACAATAATAAATATAGTACAATAAATATAATATAAAAGTTAATCACAGACCATATCATGAGGCTACCCAGATCTCACAGCACATTTCTTGGGAAGCATTTCAGTGCTTAATTTATATAATTGTTTTTAAAACATTTATTGAATGATAATTATGTCCCAGACATAGTATTGTGTGTTAGATATTCAGCAATATTTGTCCATCTGTCGTTCACCATTTGTCTGTGATTAGACTATGTACTTAGAAAGCTCTAAAATTAGCTCTTAATATTGTCTTCAATGTTTTATCAATTAAACCTCAAAATATAAAATTGTAAGCTCTTCTTATATTATTCACATATTTACATATAAAGAGTAGAAAAGTCTGGCATCCTGACTTTTTGAAAAAAAATAGATGCTAAAAGAAAAAAAAAAGTTATTTGATGCTTTAGTTTGCCATTAAAACGTCCAATTGGAGTAGAGAAAAAACAACCTAAAACATTAATAAGGCCATTTTTAGTACCTACATTTACATGATAGTCATATTAATGAAGTAATTTCATTACTAAAATAAAATAATTTTCTTCCATAATGACACAAGCATCTACCAAATTATTTAACCCCAAAATTCAGATCACTCTTAATTTTCTCATTCACTTCTAATCTATCAGTTAGTCTGTTCTGCCTGCCTACTACAGTCCCCAAATGTATCCCAAATCTACCCCCTCATTTCCACTGCACAGGTAGTTCCCTATAATTTGCCCTGATTATTATCACAGCCTACCAAATCTTCTCAGTTTTTCTATTCCTGCCTTTCTATAATCCACTTCCCAACAAGCAGCCAAAAAGATCACTTTAAAATATACACCATATATGCAAAAACAGACACAAAGAGCAATGGAAGAGAACAGAGAACCCAAAAATAAGACTGCACACCTACAGCTATCTGATCTTTGACAAACCTGGCAAAAACAAAAAAATGGGGGAAGGAGTCCCTATTCAATAAATGGTGCTGGGATAACTGGTTAGCCATATACAGAAGATTGAAACTACACCTCTTCCTTACACCATATTAAAAAAATTAACTCAAGATGCGTTAAAGGCTTAAATGTAAAACCCAAAACAATAAAAACCCTGGAATACAACCCAGGTGATACCATTTTGGACATATGAAAAGGCAAAGATTTCGTGATGAAGACACCAAAAGCAATTGCAACGAAAGCGAAAATGGACAAATGGGGTCTAGTTAAACTAAAGAACTTCCGCACAGCAAAGGAACCTACCAACAAAATAAACAGACAACCTACAGAATGGGAGAAAATGTTTGCAAACAATGCCTCTGACAAAGGTCCACCATCTATAAAGAACTTAAGCAAATTTACGAGAAAAAAAAATCCCATTAAAAAGTGGGCAAAAGAAATGAACAGACACTTTCAAAAGAAGATATATGTGGCCAAAAGGCATATGAAAGAAAAAACTCAACATCACTGATCATTAGAGAAATGCACATCAAAGCCACAATGAGATATCATCTCACACCAGTCAGTATGGCTACTATTAAGAAGTCAAAAAATAACAGACGCTGGCAAGGTGGCAGAGAAAAATGCATGCTTATACACAGATGGTGAAAGTGTAAATTGGTTCAACCATTGTGGAAGACAGTATGGAGATTCCTCAAACACCTAAAAACAGAAATATGATTTGACCCAGCAATTCTACTACTGAGTATATGTCCAGAGGAATATAAATCATTCTGTTATAAAGACACATCATGCACACATGTGTTCATTGCAGCACTATTCACAGTAGCAAGACAGGGAATCAACTTAAATGACCATCAGTGGTAGATTGGATAAAGAAAAATGTGGAACATATACACCATGGACTACTACACAGCCCCCCCCCCAAAAAAAAGAACAATCCATATCCTTTGCAGGAACACGGATGGAGCTAGAGGCCATTATCCTCAGCAAAGTAACTCAGAAACAGAAAACCAAACCCTGCATGGCCTCACTTATAAGTGGGAGCTAAACAATGAGAACATAGGGACACATAGAGAGGAACAACACACACTGGGGCCTATTGGAGGGTGGAGGGAGGGAGGAGGGAGAGGATCAGGAAAAATATCTAATAGGTACCAAGCTTCATATCTGGGTGACAAAATAATCTGTACATCAAATCCCTCTGACACAAGTTTACCTGTATGACAAACCTGTGCATATACCCCTGAACTTAACACACACACACACCCTATAACATCCCAGCTTACGACCCTCTAGTGGGCAGGTGCAGTAGCTCATGCCTGTAATCCCAACACTTTGGGAGGCCAAGGCAGGTGGATCACCTGAGGTCAGGAGTTAGAGACCAGCCTGGCCAACATGGCGAAACCGTCTCTACTAAAATTACAAAAATTAGCTGGGTGTGGTGGCACGTGCCTGTAGTCCCAGCTACTTGGGAGGCTGACGCAGGAGAATCGCGTGAACCTGGGAGGTGGAGGTTGCAGTGAGCCAAGATTGTGCCACTGCACTCCAGCCTGGGTGACAGAGCGAGACTCCATCTCAAAAAAAAAAGAAAAGAAAAAGACCCTCTAGTGACTATCCACCATGTTTAGAACAAAATCCAAACCACTGATCATGACCTATCATGGTTGTTCTAATTTGTCGACACTATTTCTTACGTCTTCTTCCTCATGCAACACAATCCTGCCTCACTGGCTTTTTTCTATTTCTGGAAAACATCAAACCTTTACTTGTCTTAGGGCTTCCGTACCTATCATTCCACTTGATGGAATTGACTCCTTCACTTCTCATACAGAAGGTTTCTATAGTCAATCAAATCTTAGAATAAGTTCACCTATTCAGACAGGACTTTCCTATCTACCCATAGTCTCTTCACATCGCTCAGCTTTATATGCCAAGCATAAATTCTTCATAGCACTTACAAAATATGACATTACATTCTTGAAAAATTTATTTATTTTGCTCCTTTATTGTCTTTCTCATTCCTTAGAATATAAACCCTAAAAATGTGTGACTGTCTTACTCACTTATGTAACCTCAGCACTTACAACAGTGCCTGGCAGATAGGAGATCAATAAATACGTGTTGAGCAAATACAGTTATGCTGAATCAACTCATGAAACCATGCATGTGGATGGAGAACAGGTTCAGGTTCAGAGGAGTCAGAAAAACTTCTTACATGTATGAACTGCAGAGCCTCAAAGACGCAATGGCTGGATTCCCATTTCTTGCCTTTGTTATAGTTCTTTCTTGGCATCCTCCAAAGTGGTATTTAGGTTTGGTTTATCTAGGATTATTTGATATCTTCTCCTTTAGAGGTCATACCAATTTCTAGATCATTATTGTCTAGAGACAAAAGAGACCAGTACATGCCCCAGAAGTGCATCTTCTTCAGTGACTTTAATACAATCTTTAACTAAGAATACTTGTTAGTCATATTTTAGTAAGTCAGGAAGCACTTGAAGACCAGCATGCTTTCTAAGTCTTGGAGTGGTAGAGGTAGAAACACAAGGCTCTTGAAAACTCTTAGAATTTCATGCCAGTGTGCCATTTATCTCCCCTGACAAGCTCTTACCATTCCTTTTTGCATCAATATAAGGCAGGGTTCATCATGTTATTTTTGAAATTATATTGCTCATCTACAGTGTTGTCATAATATTATTTTTATATCATCATATCTTCACTACATAGATCTTGGCCTTTAATTTGTATAAAGGTATGTGATATGTACAGAGTAGCATAGTAGTGAAAAATGAATAAACTTAAAACTAGAAAGGAGTGGGTTCAAATTCTGCCCCCACCTGTCACTAGCTATATGAACTTGGGAAAATCTCATAACTATCTCTCTGAGCCTCTTTTCTCACAGTAATACTTAGAGTATTTCACAACATCGTTATAAGTAATAAATTTTCTACAAAATATGTTCATTATAATGCCTGACACATCATAGAAACAATATAAGTGTAATTTACTTCTTAAAGCTTCTGTTGTCTATCCTAATGGCAAGTCACCTTGAATGTTTTGGGATCATTGATAGGGCAAACAAAATATATTTTGAAAATAAGAAATACAACCTTTTAAATAAAAATATAGAAGTATAAATGTAGAAAAATAATATACAAATAATAGAATCTCTGGAAGACCAAGCATTGTGAATAAAATTATAGATATTAAGTTGGGTTTGAAAGAACTGGCACAGCTGGGAGGCCGTTCCTGGAGAAGAGGTCAGGCACAACATCCACCAGAGGAGTCAGCCCTCTCTAAGAAGGATTCCACAAGGAGGGCCAAGCTTTTTGTTTGTTGTTGTTGCTGTTTGAGACCTCACTTTGTCACACAGGCTGGAGTGCAGCGGCGCAATCTCCGCTCACTGTAACCTCCGCCTCCTGGATTCAAGCAATTCTCCTACCTCACCCTCCCGAGTAGCTGGGATTACAGGTGCTGGCAACCACGCCCAGCTAATTTTTGTATTTTTTGTAGAGACAGGGTTTTGCCATGTAGGCCAGGCTGGTCTCAAACTCCTGACCTCAGGTGATCCACATGCCTCGGCCTCCCAAAGTGCTGGGATTACAGGCATGAGCCACCACGCCTGACTGGAGGGCCAAGTTTTTAACTTTCTATTTTGGAATAGTTTAAGCATAAAATTTACAAAATAGGAAGTATCCTTGTACCCTTTACCACTATTTTCAACATTTTTCCACATTTACTTTCTTTCTTCTCTCTCTCTTCCTCCATGTATAATTGTTTTCTGAACTATTTGAGAATAACTTCCAGAAATTTTCCCCATTTGCTTCTCTAAGTGCTTCCATGTAACTTTTCTAACAACAAAGATGTCCTTTTACATGATCATAACATAATTATCAATGTCAGGAAGGTAACTTTTTTTTTTTTTTTTTTTTGAGACGGAGTCTTGCTCTGTCACCCAGGCTTAAGTGCATTGGCACTATCTCGGCTCACTGCAACCCCCGCCTCCCAGGTTCAAGCAATTTTCCTGCCTCAGTTCACTGAGTAGCTGGGATTACAGGTGCAGAAAGTAACTTTGATACGATAGTGCGACCAATCTATAGGCCTTTTTCAGAGCTCTCTGATTGCTCCATTTGTACCCATAAGCAAAAGACAATCCTGGATTATTCAGTTGTCCTATCTGTTTAGTCTCCTTTATCTGTAACGTTCTCTGCCTTTCTTGGTCTTTCATGTTACTGATAATTTCCAAGGGTACAGATCAGTTATTTTTGAAGAATGCCTCTGAATTTAGGCTTGTCTGCTGGTTCCTCATGATCAGATGAAATGATGAATGTGCAATCCCCCATGGCAAAGAACACATACATACCCACTAGACTAGAAATTAATAATAACTATTTTACTTTATTTGAAAAATAAACTATGGAAGAAAACATGAGTGCTCATCAATGAAAGAAGAAGGCAGCAGACTATTTTAATTCATTTTATCCTGGTCGTGATTGGCTTAGGAGCTTTAGAGGACACAATGGCCCTGGAGGGCTTGCAATTATGACAGAAACAAGGATTAAATGAATTGAAATGAGTATTTATAAAGGTAGAAAAGGAAATTAGTACTTATGTTTTCTTTCATGTTTTTGTTAATTAAAGCAAAACATTTACGCTAAGTTCTAGTCCAGCATGTAGATGTGCGTTGTTTACCCTGGGAGAATACACAGCCTAGACCACTCATGACCCCAAAGTGTCCTGTGAGATGGAAACTGATTTGTAACTCCAGTTTACTAGACTTCAGATTTGGAGTGTTTTTTCTCATCTCCTCTTGCTGGGCTTCCTATGGCTTCCGAAGTGTTACATGTAGAAAACTGCTTTCCAGGAAGCCCTCCCAATAGGGAGCAATTAGGATCAGTTGATTTCCATTCACAGCACATTGGGGCCCACTGGAATTAAGAGTTTAGAGATTCGGTCACTAATGTGGCCAACTTTTTGCAATGAAAGTTGAAAAAGGGGCTATTATAAGGATTTCTCTGTGCACTGAAAGCTTAGAGAATAGAAAAAAACATGTAGAAACTGCAGCATCTTTAAAAACAAGACAGTTGCATTTTTTAAAAATACATGAAGAAATTGGAAGACAACAGAATCCCAGCTGAGGCAATCATTACATTTTATGGATATTCAGTCTAAAGCATTTAAATTTAACAATTAAAAAGACAAGGGGGAAGAAGGTAATGTTCCATTTTGGTACTTTAAACCTGTTGTTTATGTTTCACCAAGTGAGTTCTCAAAATTTTCAGCTGTTCTGCTGAAAACCAGAGGCACAAATATTTGAGATCTGGAAAAAGATTATGAATCAAGACAAACGCTCAAATTGTTTTAAAGAAACAGGAAACATCTCAAAATTTCAGCGAAAGGAGATGGGCAAAAAAACATTGTAAGCCGTGATTCACACCATGAAACATACATCAATTTATCAGAAAATATGGTATTACCAAAAGGAAAACTCAATGATGCTATTCTTTGAAAGAATCATCCAAAATTTATCTTGCAAAAGAAGACTAACAGCTACCTCTATTTCTTTCAAGTAAATTATCTTCATTAGCTCCACCAAATCTCAGAAACCTGTATTATAAATATTTTCTTATACATAAATTTTTGAGCCCAGACACTGAATGTTTTTTAAATTATAATATTAAATGTATGAAGGAAACACAATGAAAATCTAGGCATTCAGTCTCACCAATAAGGTAACACTTTCCTGTTGCAGGAAGTCAGGGACCCCAAATGGAGGGACCAGCTGAAGCCATGACAGAAGAACGTGGATTATGAAGATTTTATGGACATTTATTAGTTCCCCAAATTAATACTTTTGTAATTTCTTATGCCTGTCTTTACTGCAATCTCTAAAAATAAATTGTAAAGATTTCATGGACACTTATCACTTCCCCAATCAATACCCTTGTGATTTCCTATGCCTGTCTTTGCTTTAATCTCTTAATCCTGTCAGCCGAGAAGGATGTATATCGTCTCAGGACCCTGTAATAATTGCGTTAACTACACAAATTGTATAGCATGTGTGTTTGAGCAATATGAAATGTGGGCACCCTGAAAAAAGAACAGGATAACAGCAATTGTTCAGGGAATAAGAGAGAGAACCTTAAACTCTGACCGCTGGTGAGCCAGGCAGAACAGAGCCATATTTGTCTTCTTTCAAAAGCAAATGGGAGAAATATCGCTGAATTCTTTTTCTCAGCATGGAACGTCCCTGAGAAAGAGAATGCGCACCTAGGGGTAGGTCTCTGAACTGGCCCCCCCCAACCGGGGCGTACCTGTCTCTTATGGTCGAGATTGCAGAGGTGAAATAAACTCCAGTCTCCCATAGCGCTCCCAGGCTTATTAGGAAGAGGAAATTCCCACCTAATAAATTTTGGTCAGACCGGTTGATCTCAAAACCCTGTCTCCTGATAAGATGTTATCGATGACAATGGTGCCCGAAACTTCATTAGCAATTTTAATTTCTCCTGGCTCCTGTGGTCCTGTGATCTCGCCCTGCCTCCACTTGCCTTGTGATAGTCTATTACCTTGTTAAGTACTTGACGTCTGTCACCCACACCTATTTGCACACTCCCTCCCCTTTTGAAAATCCCTAATAAAAACTTGCTGGTTTTTGTGGCTGGTGGGGCATCACGGATCCTACCAACGTGTGATGTCTCCCATGGACACCCAGCTTTAAAATTTCTCTCTTTTGTACTCTGTCCCTTTATTTCTGAAGCCAGCCGACGATTAGGAAAATAGAAAAGAACCTACGTGATTATCGGGGCAGGTCCACCGATACTTTCCCTTTCATATATTCAGTACAGCATTAATGCTGGGTGAGGTATCAGGGCCCCGGCATTGCAAAGAGGTTGACTTGCAGGTTGGTAAGAATAATTTATTGATGACAGTATAGGTTTGAAAAGGAAAGTTTTATTAGATAGAAAGTATGCTGCAGAAGAGTGCAGGGTACCTCAGCAAAAGAGGAGTGTATGTGCTGTGGTGGGTTTTCCTTAGGAACATTTATGGACCTTAAAGTGGGAGCTTAACGGTACTTTGGACCATATTAGCCACATAGATCATGATAAAGGATTATATGGGTACACATTTTATTGCCTTAATTAGCCATGTAGATCATGATAAAGGATTATATTTGTAGACATTTTGGTGCCTTAATATCAGCAAGGGTTGTACAAAGAGTTTGGGCATGCATGCATTCCGGAGATGTACAGAAATTCTAGTTACTTATAAGTTTCTTTTTGGAAAGAGGCCTGGAACCAGATGCTGACTTTAGATAATAAGGAAATCTAATTACTTATAAATTCCCCAGAGAAGGAGTTTTGTCTCTGTCTGGCCTGTTTGATGATCACCAGGTGATCTTTGCTCTCCTCAATTAATAACAAAAAATATATGTTAGGCACATTACCTCACAGTAGACAATATATAAATAACAAATAAATGTGGCATGATTCCTATTTATTGGTAAACTATAAAAGAAAAAACAAGTACATAAAATTCTGCTCTCTATTTATATTCAAGTCCTGGTCTGCGTCCACATTTCTCTGTCAACCATATGTACCCATCAAACTAAATGAAAGCAAATATCAGGAAAAAAACTAATAAAATCTTTACAGCAAAGATAATATTAGCTCAATGTGCTCACTTTGGCTGTGTATGTTCTAATACTTGATAAATACAAATAAAGTATTAAACATTTGAATAACTATAACTGGTGAGTAGCTCATGAGCCATTCACAAAAGTCCCTTAACCCTCACAGGCCATGCACTGTGATTGAGGCTGGGGATAAAATAGTGAACCATAAGATCAAGGTCCTTACTTATCACTTATCTCAAAGGTAGTAATAAGAACTATAAGAAAAATGAACCAGAATAAAATTAGAAGAACTGGCAAGTGAGAAGGAACAAGTAGTGTGTAGGTGGTCAGGGAAAGCCCTTCTGATGTGACAAATTAGGTTAAAAGCTGACTGATGAGAGGCCCCAGCCATGAAATGACTTGAGAGCAGAGCATTCCTGATAGAGAGAAAGGCAGATGCAAAGGTGTGGCTTGTTGGAGGAAGAGAAAGAAGGGCAGCATGGTTTACTTTGGTGAACACACACCTCTGAACTCATTGGTGCATGCCTTCTGTCAATCCAATCAAAACAACCTAAACAGATCAATCTGATCAGTAGCTACAGACACAATTCACTTTAGGGTTCCTTCCCCTTGGGATACAACATGGTTTCAGGATGGGAAACTTGGTCTAGAAAAGGTTTACTGGATAACCATGGTCCTTTATGATAAAACTCTGCTTATTCCTCTTTAGAGGGTTTATAAGCTGTCTTTAAATCTTGACTCTTAAAATAGTATCTTTGTAAAAAGTTTGCAGAGATGAATATCAACACTTGGCATGCCATCTGCATAGAGCTAATTATATACACTTGTTATTTGTCACTATAAGATATTTCAGAATGAAATGTGCGAACCATCTGCCAACAACTTTATTCACATTTCTTGGATCATCAACAAGAAACCTTATACGTCTTCCCCTGCCCCCAGGGAACACAAATTGTAATGTGCACAAGGTGGGTAGATGAAAAATTCTAAAAATGGCTTTGGCATGTACCAGAAAATAGGAGGTATTTTCAGTAGAATGTTCTAGAATCATTTGTATCTATCAGTCTGCTGTGTGTCCTTGATATAGTGTTATACAAATCAAACCTAACTCTCCAAGTGTCAGACCGACACCAGTGCTTTTAGCATTGTTTACATGATTGTTGGGTAAGGAAGAACAAAGAATCTATGAGCTTAAAATAAGTTGCAGTTTGCCATTTGATTATGTAAATATGTGGTTACATGATCCCCAAATTCTCCAAATCACATTTTATGCACAAAGGCAAAACCAGCTTTTGTGTCTTGAAAAACAGGTGCACAATTATCCCTGCAAAGAAAAAGAGAGTCATTTGCAGTGATTTTTTGGGGAAATGATTGAGCAATTACAGACATACATACTAATTTTATTTCACCCTCTGACCATCTTCTATTTGCAAAATGCATAGGCTTTTTCTCTCTCTTTGATAAGAGAAAGAAGCTGCAGAAACAAAGATAAGGAAGTCGGACAATTTATGCTGCTGCCAGTGGACATCAACCTGGCACCACTTGTTCAAGCATTTTTCAGTGAGTACTTGCCATGCCTGATCATTTAATAAAATACCTTGGTAGTTTAATTCATATCTTACTAATATGACTTGCCTAAACACCCCCACAGAAATCCAGGGATTCAATATTTTTTGCAACATGTATAATTTTTAATTGCACTTTCTAGTAGTCAATCTGGAAATAAATTAAGAGGTGAAGGAAAAAGACTAAAACACCCTATATTTCGATTTGCAAATTCAACTCACTTTCTTGCTACCTGTAGTTTGCTCAATGCCAAAAGGGCCATATATTTGTTATAATATAAGATTACAACTTGGACAATTCTAGAAGGCAAAAAAGAAATGCCGTTCTTTACTACTTGGACTAGTTTCACCAGTTGAATACTATTTTCACTACTTGAGCCACTTTCAATGTTTGAACTCTGAAAAATTTCCAGGATTGGAACTATAATAGTATACAAAGTCAAATTTATATTTCCCAAATTAAATTTTTAAAAATAAAGCTGGCCTAAATGTATACATCTAAAATGTTTATACATACACATATATATGCATGCATATCTGCCCACACAGACACACACAGTCATCTTTATATCTATATTTTAAGGATCCGATGAAGAATCTCTAATTGTAGAAAACTATTTTGCATAATTCAAAATCACTGAAATGTCAATTACCTTTAAAAATTATCCCATTAAAACTACTCGGGAGATTTTTAACTATAATTTTATTCCAATAAATAATTTGATAGGGCTACTGGTAAACCATTAGAATAGAAAAACTTGGCATAAATGAGTTACAGTCAAATACTACAAATATCATAATATCAATAATAATATAGAAAAATATATCTGAATATTAATTCTAGATTGTACTAAATAATGATAAATGTCCTGATGTAAAGGGTACATGAATCAATATTACTTGGAGAAAAGGCTCAAAGCCTTTCTCCGTTATACCGCATCCTTGGCCATTCTGTTCATCAAGTCCGTGAATGCTTTGAATAAGAAAAAAGTGATTTGCTTATACTTTGCTAATAAAAAGAATCTGAGAAACAGCCAACACATGGGTGAGTTGAGATTAAAAATAGCAGCATGAAATGATGGGCCAAATGTATGAAAAATAAAAGTATATAGATGAATATAGTCTAGATGTTATCAAAATTATGTGAGCACAAGCACAGGATAGGGAAGATGGTCTGGCATCTTTGCTCTACCATTTACTCATTGCATGAACTGGAGCAAGTTGCTTAACCTCTTTGTGTTTCCATTTATTCATCTGTAAAATGGGTGTAATAAAAACAGTACTGATCTTTTATGAGTGTTGTCGGATTAAATGACCTTAAAGAATTATCAGTCACAGACTCAACTCTCAATGAATGTTAGTTAAATTACTGTTGTGTTTGTTTTCTAAAAAGAGCTGTTTTGCCTAAAAGCTCAATGTGAATCAACAGTGTGATGAGATAGCCAAAATATATTGACCTTCGGCTGCATTAAAAAAAATAAAATATCAAGAGTGAGAAGTCTACGGGAATATTGACAAATGATCATTCAGCCCCTGGCCATGCTCTTCCATCCTGGTGCCTCTGCCTTCTGCTGTCTGTCTCTTTCTCTGTTCTTCTATGTTCATCTCTTTTATACATGTTTCTCTCCCTATCTAGCTCTTTCGCTCTTTCTATGCCACTTCTTTTCTGCCCTTTAGAGGAAACCTCAATACTCCTGAGCGCATCTAGAGGAGAGCAAAAACTCCTCTTGATGCACTCCTCCTTCTTCTCTGGTGAAGGCAGAAAGTGGGAAAATGGAATGGCCACTCTATAAACAGAGACCACCAGGCAGAGGGAGGAAAACTTCTCTGAAGAGCCACACAGGCTGCTGTCAAGAACATCCAAGACAGTTTAAACCAAGCTTTGCAGCTTAGCAGGGAACAAGAAGACTCAGTGGAGCAATTACAGGAAGAAGATATTTGGATTAAAAATAGATAAACTTTTTACCTAAAACTTTCTGGAATTAAGAGTAGTATCCTCGTGAAACAGTAACTTTTCTCTCACCCAAAAGTTTGAGAAGAGGCTGGAGAGCCTGTAATTATATGTAATCATGACAGCTGGACTTAAGCATCCTTGAAAAGGCTTGTCAAGTTAACTGTGCTTATAGACAAAATCACTGACTTTGTATATGCTGTGACTTGAAGTGCAACAGAGACCCTCAAATGAAACAAGCAAGTAATAACAAACATAATTTTGACTCCAAAATAGAACAAGACTTGGATTTTTCCATTGGATCAAGACTTTGAAAGCTCTTGTCAAAATGGAAAATACTGTCCAGTAGGGGTTATTTTTTAATCATCATTTTACTGTGAATTTATTTCCAAACTGGGCAATGGAACATATGTATAAGATAAAATAGACTTCATTTTATATGTAAAATAGACAACTGGAGAGAAGCTATGAACAATAAAATCCACTGGGTTATATACTTCCTTTTGCTTCTATGTCTTTTGATTTAGGAAGGCATTGCTTATTTATGTGATTGAATGACAAATGTCTGCAAAATATCTACATCATATAGTGATCACCAATTACGTGACCCTCCAGATATGAGACAAAATGCACATAATTAAACTACAATGTTGCCATTTTCAATATACCCAATATTATTGCTTTGCTAAGCATGTCAAAAAGAAAAGAAAAACTCATTCTTCACTATTATTTGCAACCTAAGTGCAATTGTCAATGCTATTTAAGGATAAAATGTAAATATAAAAGGAAAGGGGGCATTAAACTCAGTATCCAAAATGTAACTACTTCTGAAACAGATTTTTTTAAAAGCACTTGATATATTTGCTATAGATACATTCACCTTTAAATTTTACTACTTACTTGCTAATAAGGATATAAAACTTACTCATTTTATATAATGGCTTAGGAAACAGGATTTTTTTTTTAACAGCATAAAATTCATCATGGAAGTCAGTAGTTGGCTTAAATTGCATTTTTTCCCCTTACTTGCCATTTAGAAAACTAAAAGAGCAAACATTCCAAGAGAGAAAGTTTCCAAATAAACAGTAAACAAAGTAGAATAATATAAACTAATCTACCCATGGAAAGAAAGCAGAAAGAAATTTTTTAAGAAAGCAGGTTTGGGAAAGAGGTAACACAAAGAAAATTGGAGAGTTAAACTCAAAAAGATTAGTAATTATATTCAATGTAAATGAATTGGAAACTCCAATGAAAAGACAAAGATTGTAAGATTATAATAAAAGACTCATGTTTGTATATAAAACATACAGACAGATTACCTGAAAGTAAAACCGTTTTTTTTAATGTATCATGTAAAAAAATAAACAAAAACTGAAATAAATACATTAATTCAAACTGAGTAAACTTAACGACAACAGGCATTAAAAGGAAAAAAGTGAGGCACATTTTAAGAATAAAACGCTCAGTTCACCAGTAAGATAAAACACTTCAAAATTTGTATGCAACTAATATAATCAACTGAAAATATTCTAAACAAAACTGACATAACCACAAGGATAAATTCATAATTATTATAGAGGTTTTTAATTCAACTTTCTCAATATCATGGAAAAGACAGGAAAAATATAATAAGGCATAGAAGATTTAAACAAAAAGATTAACAAATTTGACTTGATAAGACATATATGGTTTGTTGTTCCCTACAACCATAGAATAAAAATTATTTTCAAGGATACCTAAAATATTTATAAAAACTGACCAAAGGAAATCTCAATACATTTTAATTATTAAAATACTACAGAAAATATCTGATCACAGTAGAATTAAGACAGAAATGAGTAACAATAATATCTTGCCACAAGTTTTGGAAATTAAGAAATATAATTATTTGCAACCCATAGGTCAATGAATAAATTACAAGAAAATATGAAAATATTTTAAATTAAAGGATAGCTAAGATTCTACATAACAAGGTTATGAAAAGCAACTAAAGCTAGAAATTTACAGCTTCAATTTTATAGATGAGAGAAAGGATAGGACTAAAAAGTTAATAAGCTCTGAATCTACCTCAAGATGTTAGAAAAGACATAAAGGTAAACTAAAAGTAGATAAAAAGAAATAATAAGAATAAGAACAAAAATCAATGAAATAGAAACCAATGTACAAGAAAGAATTCTCCAAGCCAGAACCTGGTTCTTTGAAAAGATAATAAAATTAATAAACCCCTAAGTGGAACAATCTGGAAAATAAAAAATAAGACAAAGGTAAAAAATTATCAATTTCAGAGAGAGAAAAGCTAATACCATCAAAGATCCTACAGACATTACATATATGTTATGCAACATATATAAAGCTATATGTTATGGAAAACATGCCAATAAATTTACCAAGATGTAAATAGCCTTATAACCATAAAAAAAATGAATCCATAATTTAAAATATTACCACAAGGAGAACTGGCCTCAGTAGCCTCAAGGGTGAACTCTATCAAACATTTAAGGTTATTAGCTCAACTAGAATGTCAAGATACCCTAAGGGTACTTTGAGAAAAGAAAACTTACAGACCAATTCCATTTATAAACCTAGATACAAAAATCCTAATGTTTGCAAACTGATTTAGAAACATATATTTAAGAAAAGGGCTGGGCACAGTGGCTCATGCCTGTAATCCCAACACTTTGGGAGGCCAAGGAGGGTGGATCACCTGAGATCAGGAGTTCAAGACCAGCCTGACCAACATGGAGAAACCCCATCTCTACTAAAAATACAAAATTAGCTGTGTGTGGTGGCACATGCCTGTAATCCCAGCTACTCGGGACGCTGAGGCAGCGGAATCAATTGAACGTGGGAGGCGGAAGCTGCAGTGAGCAAAGATCGCACCATTGCGCTCCATCCTGGGCAACAAGAGTGAAACTCCATCTCAAAAAAAAAAAAGAAAAAAAGAAGAAAAATATGACAATGAAGTTTACCTCAGGAATAATATATTAAACTTTTTTTTTTAAAAAGTAGTCACTATGGTACGCTACATTAAGAAAAAAATCTTATAATTATCTCAACAGACCAGAAAAGCATTTGATATAATTCAACATTTATTCATGATTATGAACTCATAACAAATGATTAATATTAATAGAAAGAAAACTTCTTAATGTAAGGAAGAGTAATTACAGAAAACTTGTAATATTTAAAGATGTTTTCAGTTAGTGGTAAAAGTTGAAAACTTTACTTTGAAATCAGGTCCAAGACAAGTATACCTGATATGATTACTTGTATTCCATGTTGTTCTAGCAAGAAAAATATGCAAGAAATAAAAGCATAAGAATTGGAAATGAATAAATAAACTGCCACTGTTAGCAGAGGTCTTGAACTATAAGTAGAAAATCGAAAAGAAAAACCAGAAAAATAATTAGAACTAATAAGTGAGTTTAGCAAAGCGCTATTTATTGTGACCATACAAAATTAACCTGTATTTCTATGTACCAGCAACAAAAAGCAGAAAATAAAATTAAAAGATTTTATTTAAAATACATAAATATATGGATTTTATTTAAAATACATGAAAATATGGATTTTATTTAAAATACATAAAAATATGTGACCAAAACACTGTGAAAGATTGAGAAAAATATTAAGAAATCTTATTAAATTGAGAGATACAATATTTTAATTGACCGGAAAACTTAACATTTAAAAAATAAATCTCTCCAAGTTGATCTACAAACTAAAAGCAGTCACAATGAGAATTGCAACAGATTTGTGTTTCTGGTTTTAGGGAACTAGACAAGCTGTTTCTATAATTAATATAAAAATGCAAAAGATCAAGAATAGCCAAGACTATCTGGTTTCTGCTCTCAAAAATTATCAATGATCTCAAAGAGTGTTAATTTACATGGGTAAAATGTATTTATTATATTAGGCATTAAAATGGGGAACAGTTTAAAGATATTTGTAATAAATTGATTTTAAAATAATCGATGAATACGTTACAACAAAATAGCATATTTTAACATATGAAATAATAGTATACTTTTCAAATCAAAAATATAATAACAGCGGCCCTGTTTGCATTTTCGCCAATCTCTTCAAAATCTGTTTTAATAGAAGACTGAATTAAATCTGTTGCATGTGCAATTTGGTTCAAGTATATAAAGAAAATCCAGCCTCACATATATATGTAGTTGGAAAAGATGATATCAAGGGCCCCCTGATTGGGTCTTGGGTACCTCGTAGGCTTTGAGAACCACTGACAACAAAAATCTTAAAATGACTATGGAGTGATGACCTGCTTTACTTAGTTATTTTTTATTTTATTTCAATAGTTTTTGGGGAACAGGTTGTGTTACATGACACGGATAAGTTTGCTAGTGGTGATTTCTGAGATTTTGGTGCACGCACCACCCAATCAGTGTACGCAGTAACCAGTGTGTAGTCTTTTATCTCTCAGCCCCCTCCCACCCTTTCTGCCAAGTCCCCAGAGTCCATTGTATCATTCTTATGCTTTTGCACCCTCATAGCTTAGCTCCCACTTATGAGTGAGAGCATATGATGTTTGGTTTGCCATTCCTAAGTTACTTCACTTGGAATATCGGTCTCCAATTCCATCCAGGTTTCTGCAAATGCTATTATTTCATTCCTTTTTATTCCTGAGTAATGTTCCATGGTATTATACCACAATTTCTTTATCCACTCATTCACTGATGGGCATTTGGGCTGGTTCCATATTTTTGCAATTGCAAATTGTGCCGCTATAAACACACGTGTGCAAGTATCTTTTTCATATAATGACTGTTTCCTCTGGGTAGATACCCAATAGTGGGACTGCTGGATAAAATGGTATATCTACTTTTAGTTCTTTAAGGAATCTCTATACTGTTTTCCATAGAGTCTGTACTAGTTTACATTCCCACCAGCAGTGTAAAAGTGTTCCCTTTTCACCACATCCATGCAAACATCTATTATTTTTTTATTATGGCCATTCTTGCAGGAGTAAGGTGGTGTTGCATTGTGGTTTTGATTTGCATTTCCCTGATCATTAGTGATGTTGAGCATTTTTTCATATGTTTATTGGCCGCTGGTATATCTTTTTTTGAGAATTGTCTATTCATGCCCTTAGCCCATTTTTTGATGGGATTGCTTTTTTTCTTGCTGATTCGTTTGCGTTTCTTGTAGATTCTGGATATTAGTCCTCTGTCAGATGTATAGATTGTGAAGATTTTCTCCCACTCTGTGGGTTGTATGTTTACTCTGCTGATTGTACCTTTTGCTGTGCAGAAGCTTTTTAGCTTAATTAAATCCCATCTACTTTTGTTTTTGTTGCATTTCCTTTTGAGTTCTTGGTCATGAAGTCTTTGCCTAACCCAATGTCTAGAAGGATTTCTCTGATGTTATCTTCCAGAACTTTTAAGTTTTCAGGTCTTAGATTTAAGTCTTTGATCCATCTTGAGTTGATTTTAAGGTGAGAGATGAGGATCTGGTTTCATTCTTCTACACGCGGCTTGCCAATTATCCCAGCACCATTTGTTGAATGGGATGTCCTTTCCTCACTTTATATTTTTGTTTGCTTTGTCAGAGATTAGTTGGCTGTAAGTATTTGGCTTTATTTCTGGGTTCTCTATTCTGTTCCATTTGTCTATGTGCCTATTTTTATACCAGTATCATGCTGTTTTGATGACTATGGCCTTTTAATGTAATTTGAAGTCAGGTAATGTGATGCCTCTGGATTTGTTCTTTTTGTTTAGTCTTGCTTTGGCTATGTGGGCTCTTTTTTTAGGATTGCTTTTTTTCATTCTGTGAAGAATGACAGTGCTATTTTGATAGGCATTACATTGAATTTGCAGATTGCTTTTGACAGTATGGTCATTTTCACAATATTGATTCTACCCATCCCTAAGCATTGGATGTGTTACCATTTGTGTCGTCTATGATTTCTTTCAGCACTGTTTTGTAGTTTTCCTTGTAGAAGTCTTTCACGTCCTTGGTTAGGTATATTATTGGTTTGTTTGTTTGCACCTATTGTAAAAGGGATTGAGTTCTTAATTTGATTCTCAGCTTGGTTGCTGTTGGTGTATAGCAGTGCTACTGACTTGTGTGCATTAACTTTGTGTCCTGAAAGTTTGCTGAATTCATTTATCAGTTCTAGGAACTTTTTGGATGAGTCTTTAGGATTTTCTAGGTATATGATCATATCACTGACAAACAGCAGCAGTTGGACTTCCTCTTTACCAGTTCAGATGCCCTTTATTTCTTTCTCCTGTCTGATTGCTCTGGCTAGGACTCTCAGGGGAAATGCTTTCAACTTTTCTTCATTCAGTATATGTTGGCTATGGGTTTGTCATAGATGGCTTTTATTACCTTAAGGTATTTAACTCCTGTGCTGATTTTGTTGAGGATTTTAATCATAAAGCAATGCTAGATTTTGTCAAATGCTTTTCCTGCATCTGTTAAGATGATTGTGTGATTTTTGTTCTTACTTCTGTTTATGTTGTGTATCACATTTATTGACTTGCAAATGTTAAACTATCCCTGCATCCCTGGTATAAAACCCATTTGATCATGACGGATTATCTTTCTGATATGTTGTTGGATTCAGTTAGCTAGTATTTTGTTGAGGATTTTTGCATCTATGTTCATCAGGGATATTGGTCTGCAGTTTTATTTTTTTGTTATGTCCTTTCCTGCTTTAGGTATTAGGGTGATACTGGCTTCATAGAATGATTTAGGGAGGATTCTCTCTTTCTCTATCTTTTGGAATAGTCTCAGTAGGATTGGTACCAATTCCTCTTTGAATGTCTGATAGAATTCAGCTGTGAATCCATCTGGTCCTGGACTTTTTTTGTTGTTGGCAATTGTTTTTTATTGCCATTTCAATCTCGCTACTTGTTATCGGTCTGTTCAGAGTTTCTATTTCCTCCTGGTTTAATCTAGGAGGGTTGTGTATTTCCAGGAATTTATCCATCTCTAGGTTTTCTAGTTTGTATACATAAAGGTGTTCATAGTAGCCTTGAGTGATCTTTTGCATTTATATAATATCAGTTGTAATATCTCCCACTTCATTTCTAATTGAACTTATTTGGATCTTCTCTCTTTCTTGGTTAATGTTGCTAATGGTCTATCAATTTTGTTTATCTTTTCAAAGAACCTGCTTTTTGTTTCATTTATCTTTTGTATTGTTTTGTTTCAATTTCATTTAGTTCTGCTCTGACCTTGATTATTTCTTTTCTTCTGCTGGGTTTGGGTTTGTTTTGTTCTTGTTTCTCCAGTTCCTTGAGGTTTGACCACAGATTGTCTATTTATGCTCTTTCAGACTTTTCAATGTAGGCATTTAATCTTATGAACTGTCCTCTTAGCACTGCTTTTGCTGTATCCCAGGGGTTTTGATAGGTGTTGTCACTATGATTGTTCAAAGAATTTTTTAAATTTTTAACCTCATTTCATTGTTGACCCAAAAATCATTCAGGATCAAGTTATTTATTTTCCATGTATTTGCATGGTTTTGAGAGTTCCTTTTGGAGTTGATTTCCAATTTTATTCCACTGTAGACTGACTGAGAGAATCCTTGACATAATTTTGATTTCCTTAAATTTATTGAGATTTGGTTTTTGGCCTATCATATAGTCTGTCTTGGAGAATATTCCACGTGCTGATGAATAGAATATATCTCCTGCAGTTGTTGGGTAGAATGTTCTATAAATATCTGTTAAGTCCATTTACTCTTGGGTATAGTTCAAGTTCATTGATTCTTTGTTGGCTTTCTGGCTTGATGACCTGTGTAGTGCGGTCAGTGAAGTATTGAAGTCCCCCACTATTATTGTGCTTCTGTCTATCTCATTTCTTAGGGCTAGTAGTAATTGTTTTATAAATTTGGGAGCTCCAGTGTTACATGCATATGTATTTAGGATTGTGATATTTTCCAGTTGAACTAGTATTTTTATCTTTATATAATGTCTCTCTTTGTCATTTTTAACTGTTCTTTGAAATCTGTTTGTCTGATGTAAAAATAGCTACTCCAGCTTGCTTTTGGTGTTCATTTGCAAGGAATATCTCTTCCACTCCTTTACCTTAAGTTTATATGAGTCCCTAAGTGTCAGATGAGTCTCTTGAAGACAGCAGATACTTTATTGGTAAATTCTTATCCATTCTGCCATTCCGTATCTTTTAAGTGGAGCATTTAGGCCATTTACATTCAATGTTAATATTGAGATGTGAGGTACTATTTTATTCATTGTACTATTTGTTGCCTGAATACCTTGTTTTGTTTTGTTTCATTGTGTTATAGGTCCTGTGAAATTTAGGTTTTAAGGAGGTTCTATTTTGTTGTTATTTTGAGGATTTGTTTCAATATTTAGAGCTCCTTCTAGCAATTCTTATAGTGCTGGCTTGGTAGTGGAGAATTCTCTCAGCATGTTTGTCTGAGAAAGACTGTATCTTTCCTTCATTTATGAAGCTTAGTTTCACTGGATACAAAATTCTTGGCTGATAATTGTTTTATTCAAGGAGGCTAAAGATAGGACTCCAATCCCTGCTAGCTTGTAGGGTTTCTGCTGGTGTTACTCTAATACATTTTCCTTATAGGCTATCTGATCCTTTTGCCTCACAGCTCTTAAGATTCCTTCTTCTTGACTTTAGATAGCCTGATGACTATGTGCCTAGGTGATATTTGTGTGATAAGCATCACCTGGGTGTTGTTTGAGCTTCTTGTATTTGGACATCTAGATCTCTAGAAAGGCCAGGGAAGTTTTCCTCAATTATTCTCTCAAATAAGATTTCCAGGCTTTTGGATATCTCCTATTCCTCAGGAACACCAATTATTCTTAGGTTTGGTCATTTAACATAATTGCAAACTTCTTGGAGGCATTGCTCATTTTTTAAAATTACTTTTTCTTTTTGTCAGACTGGCTTAATTTGAAAGCTTTATTTTCGAGCTCTAAAATTCTTTCTTCTACTTGATCAATTCTATTGTTGAAATTTTCCACTGTATTTTGCATTCCTCTAAGTGTGTCTTTCTTTTCCAGAAGTTGTGGTTGTTTTTTTGTTATGGTATCTATTTCTCTGGAGATTTTTTTTGTCCATATCTTGTACTATTTTTTAAATTTCTTTAAGTTGGTTTTCACCTTTCCCTGGTGCCTCCTTGAGTAGTTTAATAATCGATCCTCTGAATACTTTCCCTGGCAATTCAGAGATTTCTTGTTGGTTTGGATCCATTGCTAGTGAGCTAGTGTGATATTCTGGGGGTGTTACAGAATTTGTCGTATTACCAGAATTGTTTTTCTGGTTCCTTTTCATTTGAGTAAATTATGCCAGAGGAAAGATATGGGACTCAAGAGCTGCCGTTCAGATTCCTTTGTCTCACTGGGGGATCCCTTGATGTGGTGCTTTCCCCCTTCCCCTAGGGATAGGGCTTCCTGAGAGCAGGACTGCAGTGATTTTTATTGCTCTTCTGTGTCTAGCCATCTATCAGAGCTACCAGACTTTGGGCTTATAATGGAAAGTGTCTGCAGAGTCCTGTGATGTGATCCATCTTCAGGTCTCTCAGTCATGGATACAAACACCTGTTCTGGTGCAGGTAGCAGGGTAGTGAAGTGGACTCTGTTAGAGTCCTTGGTTGTAGGTTTCTTTAGTGCACTGGTTTTCTCAAATGCTGGTTTATGCTAGAAGTGAAGTTGTCACATGGACAGATTCAGGACTTCTGCTCAGCCAGGATGTTACAGGCAGTGGTATTAGCTGTTGTTTTCTCCCTTCTTGGAGCAGGGTTGTTCTGTTGTGAGTTGCTGTAATGGCTTTAGTTGGTTGGCCTCCAGCCAGGAGGCGGCAGTTTCAAAAGAGAATCAGCTGCGGTAATATGGAGGGATACAAGTTTGCCCAAAGGTCACCTAGATAAGTATTCAGATTTCTCAGGTGATGGGTGGGGCCATAGAACTCCCACGAGTTTATCTTTTCTGTCTTTAGCTACCAGGGTGGGTAGGGAAAGACCATCAAATGGGGACAGGGCTAAGCATGTCTGAGCTCAGACTCTCCTTGGGCGGGGCTTGCTGGGGCCACTGTGAGGGATTGGGAGGTTGGTTCTCAGGCCAATGGAGTTATGTTCCAAGAGGTAGCATGGCTGCCTATGCTGTTTTGCATAGTTTGCCAGAGAAGTGGGGAAAGCTGGCAGTGACATGCCTCACCCAGCTCCCCCAGATTCTGCCCAGGAAAATTCAGGCTCAGTTGAAATTATTACGAAGTTCCACTGGAAGTCTCCTTCTGCCTGTGGCCCTTCCCCAAATCCACTGGCTGCCCTCCCCAAGGACCCCTGTGAAATAAAGTCAGAAATGGCTTGCCTCGGCTTCCCTGGAGACCAGAAATACCTACAGGGCTCTTCCCACTGTTTCTTCTACTTTTATATTTCACTCAGCTCTCTAAATTTGTTTCAGCTCTAAGGTAAGTTTAAATCCTTCTCCCATGATCTAGATGTTTAGGTTCCCCAGTGAGGATGTGTGTTTGGAGGTGGACATTTCCCCTCTCACACTTCGGGCACTCAGTTTTTCAGCTGTCTCACGGAATTTGCAGAAGCAAGTCGCTTCTTTCAAAAGGTCTGTGAATTCTTTTGGTTTTCCTGGTATGTTCATACAGTGGTTCTTGAAGCAAAAGTTCATGATATTAGTCTCTACACACTGTTCTGTCTGTCTGATAGACAGAGGCAAGTTAGTCCTGCCTCCTATATGCCATTTTTCTAGTTAGTTTATAAAGAAAAAGGGCTTATTTGGATTCTTTACTTTTTTCTCTTTTTTGAGGCAGAGTCTCACTCTGTCACCCAGGCTGGAGTCCAGTAGCACAATCTCAGCTCACTGCAACCTCCGTCTCCTGGGTGCAAGCAATGCTTCTGCTGTACTTGTTTTAAAGTAGCAATTACTAAACAGTATGGGTTCACAGAATAAGAGAAAACAAACCAATGAAAAAAGAAAAATCCTAGAAACAAACGCATACACACACATGAACTCTTCATTGATACCAAAAGTGACATTGTGGAGCCATGGGAAAGGGTGGTCTTTTCAATAAATGATACTGGGATAAGTGGATATCCCTGTGAGAAGAAAATGTAACTTTACTGCTCCATTCTACCATACCAAAAAAAAAAAAAAAAAAAACAATGTCAGGTGGATTTGAGACCAAAATGATAAAGCTTTTAGAAGAGTACAGGATATTATTAAGTTTACAGGGAAAGGAAACATTTCTGTTTTGATTTTTAACAGAAAGCAAGAAGCACTTGCTATTAAAGGTGAAGAAAGATATTTTTGGCTATGTGAACATTAAATTATTTTCCTCAAAATGTATCAAGGGAGTTGAATAACAAGTCATAGAATAGAAATGGTATTTGCAATTCATAGAGTTAATTTTAAAAGTGCAAAGGCAGAATATAGACACCACACAGTAGAATATATCGAAATGGCCAACAGTCAAATTAAAAATTGATTGTCCCCATTATTCATCAGAGAAATGCAAATTAAAACTATAATTATACATCACTATACACCCACCAGAAATATCTAATTAAAAAGACTGACAGTGTAAGTGCTAGCAAGGATGAGGAGAAATGGGTACTCTCATAAAGCTTCGTGTTATCCGCTAAAGCTGAAGACATCCTCTATGACCTAGCAATTCCATTCCTATGTATAAACTCAACTAAAATTCATTCACAAGCACCGAGGGACAGATAAAAGGATTTGCATAGAAGATTCATTATTCACAGCCAAAAGCTTCACTCAGTTCAAATGTTCATCCATAGTTGACTAATTATATTATATGTATTCAACAGAACACCTTAACCGTAATGAGAATGAAAAGACAATAGTTATATGTAAAAACATAGCTGAATCTTATAAATGTAATGTTAAACAAAGAACCCATATGTAAAAAGAGCACTTATTACAGATATCAATTTATGTAATTTTTCTTTATATGTGTTATATTTATACTAGTTTTTTTAAAAGTCACACTATTAATGCAATAACGTTTATGATCACACATGTGCCAGAAATCTAAGCGCTTAATATAAATTGTCTCATTCATTTTTGAAAACAACCCCTATTTTACAGATGAATAACCATAGGCATTAAAAGGTTAAATAATGTACCAAAATGACAAATGACAGTACCAAAAATAGACACAGTCTTGATTATAGAACTGTGCAGAGTATACAGTCTGTCTTATATGCATGATCTCATTTAATCTTAACCTGCAATGTAGGAGCTCTTATTTCTATCATCTATGAGAAAAATGAGCCCTGGGGAGATTCAATCAAACGCTTAGGGTCACAAAGCTAAGAGGAGCCCAGGCCTCTACCAGCTACATTACGTTGCCTTCATTTAGTCAGACAAAGAGGCACCTTTTCATTTTTTATTCTATACAAGTCCACTGAAATAAATTAGCATACTGGCTTATACCAAGTAAACGAATGTTTGGGGAATGAAACATGCTATACTGAGCCATTCAACCCAGTTATTCAAAAAATAAGGTCTATCTATGTTTCCTAAATAAGAATTGAGAATTAACATGCAGAAAGCCAGAAACATTTGGTTCTGGCTTTTCATGGCAGCATGTGACTAATGATTTCACATTTGTGATATGGGATTTCTGGGACCTAACCAGAACTAGCTCTGGCAATTACAAAATCCAGTTTGAAAGAACGGTGCAGAGCAACTAAACAGAGAAACAGTCAGTGGCACTTGTGGGATACAGGTGGCTAATTCCTCAAAACAGTAGCAGAATCTTGCATTCCTAGTGTCTTTATCACAAACTGCAAATGTGACAATGAAGGAAACCATGTGAGGAAGGTCTAAGGAAAAGAAGAAAAACTGTGCAGAGAGAAGTACAGAAAGGGAGAAGGGGGAGTAAAGAGACAAAAAGAAAGGGAAAAAATTAAGGCCAAATAATTTCCATTCCTTGGTACATTGAATATGGAAAAAAAGAAAATAGAAAAAAAAGAAATAAATAATACCCTTCTGCCCCAAGGGAGAAAAGAAAACCTGGTCAGTGAAAGGGGTGATGATAGAAACCTTCATTCTGAAGTCTGCATTTGTGGAATCAGACCACATTCTCATGACTCTCAGCATTTAATCACCATTCTTCTAACTTCTCAGTCTGAGTTGAAAAATGCCATCCCACATTCAGCATGATGTTGTAATAAAATGACTTCTTCTGGCAACTTGCCTTGTAATTTGGGTGAATTACAATTGGTTCTGCCGGTAAAATAATGTGATGCCTGTTGGTGACCTAAAAACTTAACAGCACCATTCACTTGCTTCCCGGCCCTGAAAATAAATGGTTAGTCACCAAATTTGTAATTTCAGAAGGGCCTGACTACCACTATTTGAGTCACTACTGCACACAGTAGCTCTGGTAATATTGACATCAAAATATCTAGGGCAAATTTTGAAAACAGGATGAGTTTCATCCAACGTCTCTTCCTTTTGGAGCTTCGTTAACTGCACTAACACTCATTTAATAGGGCTTATTAGTCAGAAGGGGATGTTCAGTCTTAGTTATCAATTTCATGCAGACTCCTTTCAAGAGATTTCCTTCCACCTTTGGCATTTGTCTTATTTGCAAACTCTACCCTGTATTGCTTGTAAATCTGCACTCCCAAAAGAAAAATAATGAAATTCATATCCTATATTTGTATGAGGTAGCACAGGAGTTCAACTGCTTTCTGAAACTAGTAGAATATTAGAGATACTCCTTATCATATGAGAAGAGACTCCCAGTATTCTCCAAGGGAACTCCAGTAAAGAAGAAATAAAAATCTTTTAAAATACTGTTATGTTCTAAAACAAATGAATAGTCTGAAATAGAAAGTAGACAGTTAAAAAATTATTTGCATTGGATATCATGAACTTAAAGGAATAACAATAAGTGATATCTGTGATGGTGATTATTAGATAAGTATTTTCCTGCCTCCACTTGCCCTCTAAATTTTCTGCATTATTTCTGTTTATTTTAAAAATACGTATTTTTAAATGCTGACATTGAGGAGTTAGTTTAAATGACAGTCCATATACTTTGTCTGAAGCAAACCATTAGAAAAAGTCATACCCAAATTAGTATGAAATAAAATGTATCTGCTAATGGAAAGCAAGAGAAGTAGGTAACTTTTGTCAGGTAGAAAATTGCCATCTTCAGGATTATGAGTACTGTGATACCTAACATTCTTTGGGTCCACCACAAGAAAATGACTCACATGTATTTCCTGTATTCAAACTTACTAAAGTAGGGAATGGAAAAGGAATCCAATTGAAGAAATAATTTCATGTGTAGTTTGGAGGTCCATTTATATAGACATGTGCTGGCGAAGTAGGAGGGGGCATCTATCTATCTCTTGATATCATTGGTTGTCAAAGGAAGAAAGTAGGAACATTGTTCTTCTGGCTTTATCATATGCTCTAAGCATCAAAGCAGACAGCCTAGGGCAGTCAGAACCAGAATCAGGACCACCAGTGCAATAGACTAAAAGAGTGGTTTCTAACCAGGTTGTCCTACAGGGGTCATTTGGCAATGTCTGGAGACATTTTTGATCAGCATAATTGGAAAATTCTACTGGACTCTAGTGGAGAGAGGCCAAGGATGCTTCTAAATATCCTACAATGCACAAGACAGCCCCCATGACAAAGAGTTAACTGGCCCTAAATGTGCCAAGGTTGAGAAACCCTGGCCTAGGGAAATACCTAGGAGTATAAAAGATACGCTGCTTAAAATTTGGAACACAATATATTAATCAAGCTGAATAAGATTTACTTAGAAGTCAAAAGCACATAAAAACTAACTGGGCTATAGTTTAATTGTTGATTTGTATATTTTATGTTAAAGTATATCTTAAAGAAATCAAATATTCTTAATTTACCCAGTGACATTAAAATGAAAAATACTGTGCTGATACAATACCAAAAATTTAATTCAAAAACAAAAATTAAGTGATAAATTGGACCTCATCAAAATGAAAACTTCTGCTCTTCAAAAGACATTGTTAAGAAAAGAATAAGACAGTTTCATACTGGAAGAAATATTTGCAAAACATGTATCTTATAAAGGACTTGTATCCAGAATATACAAACAACTCTCAAAATTCAATATAATAAAAAAATCTCAATTTAAAAAAGTGTGTAAAATATTTGAAAAAACATTTCACCAAAGAAGATATATCAAAAAGGTAAATAAAAAGATGTTCAACGTCATTAGTAATTAGGAAAATATAAATTAAAATCATAATGAGCTACCACTTTACACCTTTCATAATGTCTAAATTTTAAAAGACCGACAATATCAAGTGTCAAAGAAGATGTGGAGTATCCAGAACTCTCATACATTGGTAGGAATATACAATGGTACAATCACTTTGGAAAACAGTTTAATTTTTGTCTACAGAAAGATTTGGACACAACTACATAAATAAATACAAGACTTTTCAAAAGCCAAAAACCTGGAAACAACCCAAATGTGCATCAACAAGTCAGAGGTAGCGAATATCCGAGTTACTGGTGGAGAATCCGTACAGGTCTGCAGAAACCTCAGTTTGTGCCTCTGAAAAAAAATAAATTGACTGAGGGGTGTAAGGTAGAAAAAGAGACTAAAGCAAGTTTCGGAGCAGGAATGGAAATTTCTTAAAAAGCTTTGGAGCAGGAAAGAAAGAAAAGTACACTTGGAAGAAATCCGAGTGGGCACTTTGGAGGTCAAGTGCCCCACTTAACCTTGATCCTAGGATGTAATATGCTGACTTACTTCCGGCCTCTTGTGCCCCTTTCCCTTCATTATTCCATTAGGGTGGACCACCTGCATGCGCAGTGCCTTCCTTGTGCTTGGTGGGTGAGCATGTGCAGTGTGTTTACTGGAATTGTACCCATGCTCATCTGAGGCATTTTTCCCTTTTCCAGTGGAAGGTCATACACCACCATTTTGTCTCTTAAAGTGCGTGCCCATGCTCACTTACCAAATTCCTGAGATTTTATTGGAAGCCATCAATGACCAATTTCAAGTGTTTGCAAAATTGCCGGGGACTCCCTGGCTCCAGCTGCAACCAATTAACATTTTAGTGTGACAACTGCCAGACCATCACCTGATGGTCTCCTGACATTCTTGGTGGGTCAGAGGGAGACCTCTCCTGCCCCACTCATGCCTGATTAGCTACCTGCTGTTACAAAATGAATGGAAAAAACAAACTGTGGGGTATCAATACAATGAAGTATCACACAGTAATCAAATGGGGTAGATGCACACAACCACATGGATGAATCTCAAAATAATTTTGCTGAGTAAATGAAGCCAGACAGAAGAGTATATACTTTGTGAATCTATTTATAAAAGCCCCCAAATAATGCAAGCTAATCTATAGTAACAGAAAGCAGATCAGTGGTTTCTGAGAAGCCAGGTGACAGAGGGACATTGAAGAGGGGCTGAAGGGAGGGATTACCAAGGGACTTACGGGAACTTTGCGGGGGTTATGGATATGTTTACCATCTTGATTGTGGTAAAGATTTCATGGATGTATACATATGCCAAAAATGGTAAAATTGTACACTAAATATGTGAAGTTTATTGTAAAACAATTACATTTAAATGAAGAAATTTAAAAAATAAAGAACATTTTTTTCTGCAAAAGACGCATCAAAGCTTCCATCATGTATTGTTCTAAGATTTTTAAGAGCAAACCTAGAGCCATTATTTGATTCCTTAACTGCCATATAGTAGCAAGAACTCTTGATCAGCCAACAAGGCCCACTGGAGTCCTAAGTAAACCACCTGAAGCCAAGATTGAGGTAGTTTAATTCAGTATTTTATGATATTCTTTTTATGTGAGGTAGTTCAGTTTTTTCATGTGATAACCAAATATTCTTCTACAAAGAAGTTTATGTATTTGCATAAAATATCACTCAACCAGTCCTTAATGTAGGAGTATCTAAAATCAATCAACAAATAATTACTGAAAATCAACATAACTCATCCTAAAGTCAGAGCTATTGTTACTCTTAAGAGTCTCCAAATGATTAAAGAAATACAACTACATATACATGTATATCTATCTATCTATATAAATGTAGTTGTAAGATAAAAGGAAAATTGGAACAGGGCTGGTTTCAATAGAATTTTCATGATGTGAAATAGTTCCATAGGTTTGACTAACAAGAAGTCTGTATCAAGGAATTGAAGCCTGAGATGTATTCATTCATTTATTCAACACATATTTATTGTGTGTCTACCCTGTGAAAGGTATTACCTAGGTGGTAGAGATATAACAGGGAATAAAATAGCTCTCATGGAGCCATGTTCTGTGAATTTTATGTTCGAGTGGGAGCAGTGGGCAAAAGAAAAATTTAAAATAAAGTTATATATGCTGTTAAATGGTGACAGGTGCTAAGGAGAAAAATAAAGCAAGAAAAGGAATAGCTGAGTGAGGGAGAGGAGGAAGAGGTCAGAATTCTAAATGGAGGGTAGGGGTTCTAGTAAGCCCTCACTGAGAAGGTAAAGTTTAAGCAAAGACTTGAAAGAGGTAAGAGAGTCATACATATGGATAACTAAAAAAGAACACTCCAGACAGTGAATAGCCAGTTCCCTCTGAAGATAAGATCAGAGGGGTAAAAGTTCAGATCTTGTATGACCTTGTAAAGACAAGGGCTTTTACTGTGATTGAAATGAAAAGCCATTGAAGGTTTTCAGCTCAGGATGTTACGTGGCTTAATTTTTTTTAAAAGATTATTCTAGCTGTTGAATGAGGGTAGAAAAGGAAAGAAGCAGAAATAAAAGTCAGGAGACTATTTCAAAAATCCAAGCAAGAGATGACAATTGTGGCAGACAATCCCTAAAATGACTCTCAATGATTCTTGACTCCTGGTGTTTACAGTTTTGTTTAATCTCCCCCTCTTGAGTGTAAAACCCTGGGATTTGCTTCTAACCAAGAAAATATCACAAAGGTGAGAAAGATGTTATCCCATAATGAGATTAAATTGTATGGCAAAGGTGATAGGAGATCACTACTGTAATTACATTACCATATATATAAGATTCATCTCGCTAGCAGAGCCCCTGGGGACATGGCCCCTCACTAGTCTTGAAGAAGTGAGCTGCCTTGCAGGAAATAGCCATGTCATAAGAGCCCTTGTAGCAAGAATCAACAGGAGGCCTCAATTGCTGAGGACAGCCTTCAGCAGTAACTGAACAACCTGAGTGTACTTTAAAGAAAATCTTTCCCCTGTCCAGCCTCGGAAAAGACTGCTACCGCCAAAGCCAATTCCTGTTCTGAAACCCAAAGAAGTGAAATTGTGAAACAGACAATCTAGTAAAGCTATGCTCAGACTTCTGACCTACAAAACTGTGAGATAATACATGTATGTAGTTTTAAGCTACAAGTTTAGTGGTAATTTGTGATGAAACAATAAAATTAACACAGCAGTGGTTCAGATTAGGGTGGTACCAGTGGTTTGAAAGTAAAGACAAAATTTAATAATTGATACAACAATAAAAGTTAAGATAGACTCCAAGGATTTTCACCTAGACAACAGAAAAGAAAAAGCTATTTACTAAGATGGGGAGACCTATGGAAGAGCAAGTTTGAAGGAGATAGCATCAATGGTCTATCTTCGGACAATTTAATTTTGAGATGCATGAAGATGGAAGTGGGAATAGGAAGTTGCATCCATCATTCTGAAACTCAATACAAATAAGAAGCCAGATATATACTTTTGGATATACATATATGGTATACAGTGACTACCTGAGATCAATGATATCTCAAAGTTGTGGGTGGAGAGAAATCAAAAATATCTCAAAGCGAGATCATGATTTCTCAAAGCTGTGTTTGGAGAGAGATATTGTAAGACAGAAAACTAACAGGAGAAAAAGAAGTCATTCAAAAGAGGGCACACAGCATAAGCAAAAGCTTGGAGGGAGGAATAAGCCAAAGAGGCTCTTGGTGACTTAAAGGCAGTCAGCATATTTCACTCATTTTCAAGAACCTAACAAAGCATGTGGAAACCAGAAAACCCTAAAAATGACAGGAGGCTAGTAAGAAAGGCACATGAAGCCAGCAAAATAAAATTGTCTTTAATGGGAAGTGGGAGGATGGAAGGAGAGATTAGTGACTTTCCTTCTGAGATATCTGACTTGAAAATGGCTTGTGTATCTTCTTGCAGTGTGAGAGAATTCCTCTGAAACTAAAGTGGAAGGAGTCTTGCGAAAGCCTAGTTTGGAATGAGTAGGTGCCTTAAGTTCTAGGCTCAGCTACAGGGGAACGTGATGATTATAAAGCAATCTCAAATTCATTCTGGCAGAAGGGTTGGGGTGGGGAGTAGATTTGTAGCTCAAAGATAGAAAGTAGGTTAACAAAAGAAAGTGTTCAGGTCAACTAATGGATCATGGTGCTTCCCGGATATTTTTAAAGTTTTATATTAGACTCGTTTCTTACATAAAAGTGCTTTTACCCAACAACTCTAAGTACTGTGTGTTTTCCGTATTGTGCCAGAGGTGTTGTGGATGATATTAAAAAGAAAAAAGTAGAATAATAGTTATTGCTCTCATAAATCTGTATCAGCTAGATAAAAAGAAAAAAGCATACCTACAGCAAAAAAAAAAAAAAAACAGAAAGGAATCAGGAGTCAGCACTTACGCATATTTTGGAAGGATTATTAAAGTTCATAAAAAAGATAATATCTTAATACTACTATAAGTTATTTAGAAGGTAATTTTATCAACACTTCCAATAAGTTACCCTGCTATAAACTGCTATGCCTTAAACTAAATGATATGTGTACATATCACATATATACAGTGGGTATATGTATGACATACCTTTTTAAAGATATAGGGTATAAAAAGAAGGTTTTGATCAATTTCACTGAAATACTAGATAACTAAGTATCAGGAATAACATGAATTGAGTGCTTACATATACAATGGGTATATGTATGATATACCTTTTTATAGATATAAGGTATAAAAAAGGTTTTGATCAATTTCACTGAGATACTAGATAACTAAGTATCAGGAGTAACATGAATTGAGTGCCTATTACGTGTTCAGAACTTTATGTTCAAACAGCTACTAAATGGCAGTACAGAGCTGAATACAGGCTGTAGGATCTAAAACATGGCTTTCTCCTTTCAGCTCTGTTGTCTCTGCCTCAGTGCTCCTTCCATTTCACTCTGCTTGTATCAATCAGATTGACTAATTTATACATTCACACTACTCACTTTAGAGAAATCCTAAAAATAAAAATAAAAAAAAGTCACCGTGACAAATGACAATTTAGCAGGACCACTGGAAGTTTTTCCAAATGTTGTTATGAGATAAATTACATACCAAAATAATGTACTGCCAGGTACATTTCTCTCTTGCTACTTGAATGGATGTAATAATGTACTTGGTTCTTTCCACCTCTGATTTATTGATGGCATGAGATTTGTCATTTTATTTTGGTGAAATTATATCTCTAGAGGGAATTTTCAATGGATAAAGTTAATTCGAGTTATCCTGAACTTCCAGCAAGTCTGGGAGATTTTTAGAAAAGACGAACACTGTCAACCAATGAGTCAAGAAACTATATATTTTAGTTTGAATTTTTGAAAGCACAGGAAAAGGCAATTCAAAAAGCTCTTGATACTAAAAAGAACACTCAGAGGTTAAATGCCCATCAAGTATATCACCAGAAAACTTGGGGCAAATGCACAGTTGTTACTTTAAACCTCGGTTAAATTGAAAGAAATAACATCTGTGCTCTCCTATTAAGAAACCGTGTAAACACAAAGATTTAGAAACATAGGTAATTTTATCAACAAAACTATGAATGCTTTATCATACCTTTGTGTGGATAGGATTTAGTCGAAGAGTCCACTGTGTGATCATCCCAGCATCTAAGCTTTGTAAACACCTAGTTCTTTAAATGAATTCTTTCACCTTTCGGCCAGACATTGGACACTGTATACACAGACACAGAGTATATTTACGCTTACTGAGATCTAAGCAGACTAACAGGCATACTTCCATTCAATCTCTCTAATGTGAGGAACACACATAATTACATTCTCCTAGCTAAAACAAAATGTTCCCTTCCTAAATATGGCCTTTATAAGAGACTGCACTCCATGAATTTGCTCCTTCTTCTTGATAGCATACCTTACTCCTTACCAGGGTCTTATTAATAACAATAAAACTAATATAATAAACTGTATTATGTGTTATAATTGCTTTTTCTCATGTAATATCCACAAAAACCTTATAAATTTGGAATTTACATCTGATTTTAAAGATGACCAACTAAGGTACAAAGATGAACATTAACTGGCCCTAATAGAAGCAGAGCTGGATTTTTAAAAATTTTTATTTGTAATTAATAATAAATGTATATATTTATGGGGTAAAGTGTGACATTTTGATATATATTTACAATGTGGAATGATTAAATCAGGCTAATTAACAAATCCATCACCTCATATAGTTAACATTTTTTTCATGTTGAAAACATTTAAGATCCACTCATTTTAGCATTTTGGAAACAGGCAAGGCCGGGTACGGTGGCTCACGCCTGTAATCCCAGCACTTTGGGAGGCTGAGGGGGTTGGATCATGAGGTCAAGAGATCGAGACCATCCTGGCCAACATGGTGAAACCCTGTCTCTACTAAAAGTACAAAAATTAGCTGGGCATGGTGGCACGCGCCTGTAGTCCCAGCTGCTCGGGAAGCTGAGGCAGAAGAATTGCTTGAACCCGGGAGCCAGAGGTTGCAGTGAGCCGAGACAGCACCACTGCACTCTAGCCTGGCAACATAGCGAGACTCTGTCATGGAAAAAAAAAAAAAAAAGGCAATGTACTATTCCTTACTATAGTCACCATCCTGTGCAATCAATCACTAAAGCTTATTTCTCCTGTCAAGTTAAAACTCTGTACTCTTTGATCAACGCCTCCCTTTTCCCATCCGCCGCCTCCCTCAGCCTCTGGTAACCATCATTCTACTAGCTACTTCTATGAGTTCCACCTTTTTAGATTCCACACATAAGTGAGATCATGTGGTATTTGTCTTAAGTGCCTGGCTTATTTCACCTAGAATAATATCCTCCAGGTTTATTCATGTTGTCACAAATGACAAGATTTTCTCCTTTGTAAATGGTGACTAGTATTCCATTGTGTATTTATACCACATTTTCTTTGTCCATTTTTCTGATGTTGGACATGTAGTTTGCTTCCACAGCTTGGCTACTGTGAATGTACTGTAAGGAACATGAGATTGTAGTATGTCTCTTTGACATACTGATTTCATATCCTTTGGATATATACACAGTAGAAGGATTGCTAGATCATATGGCAATTCTATTTTTAGTTTTCTGAGGAATCGCCATACTGTTTTTCATAATGGCTGTATTAATTAACATTCCCACCAACAGGGCACAAGATTTCCCTTTTCTCCACATCCTTGCCAGTACTTGTTATTTTTTGTCTTTTTGATAAAGCCCTTCTAACAGGTACGAGGTGATATGTCATTGGGGTTTTAATTTGCATTTCCCTGATGATCATTGTTGATGAGCATTTTTTAATATATCTGCTGGTCATTTTTATGTCTTCTTTTGAGAAGTGTCCATTACCCATTTTTTGATTGGGTTATTTCTTGCTATTGGGTTGTTTGCATTCCTTATATATTTTAGATTTGAACCCCTTATCAGATGTATGGTTTGCAAATATTTTCTCTCAATCAGTGGGTTGTCTCTTTACTCTCCTGATTGTGTTATTTGCTATGCAGAAGGTTTTTAGCTTGATACAATTCCATTTGTTTACTTTTGCTTTTATTGTCTGTGCTTCTGGGGTCAGTGAGCTAGAATTTGAGCCCAGTTCTTACTCCAAAGAAAATGATCTTTTTGGATAGGCACGGTGGCTCACGCCTATAATCCTAGAACTTCAGGAGGCCGAGGTGGGCAGATCCCTTGAGGTCAGGAGTTCAAGACCAGCCTGGCCAACATGCTGAAACCCTATCCCTACTAAAAATATAAATTATAATACATATAAAATATATATATAAATATAATATAAAAATTAGCCAGAAATCACTTGAACCTGAGAGGCAGAGGCTGCAGTGAGCCGATATCATGCCACTACTGCACTCCAGCCTGGGCAACAGAGCAAGATTCTATCTCCAAAAAAAAAAAAAGAAGAAAATTATCTTTTAGTTGCTAGATACTTACACAGCTTTAATGCTTAAAATACTATAGAAATACTATCTGCAAGAAAATATGCCCTGGAAGCTGAGGCTCATAATGTATAATTTCTTTGATAGTGCTTTTCTTATATAATGAGGGAAAACAAAATGCATTTTCTCAATACAATTTAAGAGTATGACGCAAATCTCCCAACTTCTGGCAAGTCCACTTCCCCTCTTCTTCTCAGCTTCATTGTATTTTTGTAACATTCCCTTATTTCAGGGACGATCCCAATAAATAGCTTTTAAGTCATTACTGACCCAATTTTTACCAGAGGCCCCCCAGAATTGAATTCAAATTTAGGCTTAAGTTAAGAAGGAAAAAGAATCTGAAAGAGTTTCTCCATTCCATTCTCTGCTATTTCTCTGCCTTTGACCATAACCTCCAAGTCACTGGCTGCACTGGAAAAAAAAAAAATGAAGATACATGGAGGGAAAGGAAGGGAAAAGTAACAATGAATAGAGGAAGACAGTATTACAGTTTTCAAGAGTTCAGAAATGGATTGCAATTAGAGATTTGGAACCATGAACTGAGAATTTCAGTTGCTTTTATATAAACAATGGCTCTGCTATCGGAATTCAAGAGAGAAAAGAGTTTCCTTACAGTAGGCTAAAGGTCCCAGCCCTCCTCCAATTTGTTTTACATTTTCTACAACCTAAAAGTGTTATTAACTTTTGAGTTGTAGAAAGAGAATAGATGCTTTTAATCACTGACTACTTCAATGAACATAATCTACATTTCTTTTCTCATCCTTTTGATTAGTTTTTTGGGGGATTTGCTCCTCATGCACAAACAACAGAAATAAGATTCAAAACTTGTTCCTCCTAGATAATACCAATAGCAGCCATAAAGAAAGGCAAAATCTGTGATTTTACATTGTATGCTGAGGGATGAAATTAGGTATTACACTGGGGAATGAAAGTAGTAAGCCAGAAAATAAAATGTCCATAATTTAAAAGTAAATACAAGTAAAAGAAAAAAAAAGTGTCACTTGAAAGACACAGGTTTTGATGACAGCATAATTCAACAGATTTAAATAAATATTAAGATGTTCACTTAAACACATAGCCTATTTGTCTAAAAATAGAGAAATATTCTGTCATTCATTTTCCCATTTTAACTGGATGATTTTGAGAATGCAGAGGACTGGATGGAGTCCCCAAATGTTTTTTTTTTTTTTTTTTTTTTTTTTTTTACTTTTTAACCAGATGTTTCAGAATGCAGCCTCTTCTTTCCTCAGTGTGATATTTTGCAGTCCCCTCCTTTCTGCTCTTCTACCCTGTCCCATCTCTAAACTTGTCACTGCTAAACATCTTGTTCTGCAAGTATAATATAGAAAAAAAGAAAGATTTGAATTCTAGCAGAAAGAACTCTTAAGTGCAAAGTTTTTATGAGTAAAGCTTAAATTATTTCTAAAGATACATACTACTGTATCTTAAATAATTGTTAACTCTTATTTAATAAAAATAAAATTAAATGTCAGTGAATTTCTTAGATGATGGAAGAGAGATCAAACCAACTAAAACTGATTTTACCAAACTATACAAATGCCTTTTGTGAAACTGCCATAATACCTGAGACTGTTACACCAGCAGCAACTATGAAAGCCTGTATTTCCAACTGAGACACTTTTCTTCATAAAAAAATGCATTGACTTGTTCCATAGGTCTTAACGATATGGACAGGAGGCAGAGAAATACTGGGTAGATGAGGGCAGTTCACGGGAGGGCTCCACCCTCGAGTCTGGAACTGTGGCCCAAAGTGAGAACTTTACATCCTTGTTTCCCCAATCCAATGTTGCCTTTTCCAAAACCACCCTGGCCCAACTGGCCCCCCATCCTGAACCCATGGAAATCCCAGGCTCCACTGGCAGACGAGCAGCAGAGAAGAAGAGAAGAAAAGAAGCAGCCAGACATCAGAGAGAAGCAGCTTGACTTCAGTGGGATGGCTGGATGGTAGAACTTTGGAGAAGAGCCTGGCCAGGGATGGCCAGACTACAGGGGAAGATCACCTTCCCACTCCATTCCTTTTACACCTCCCCTTCCAGCAGAAAGCTACTTTCATTGGCAGTAAAATCCTCCATATTCACCACCCTTAAATTCATTCCTATGACCTGATTCTTTCTAGGTGCCAAACAAGAGCTTGGGAGTCACAGGTGCAGATGTTTGAGCTGTTTAACACTTAAGCCATTCACAGACAGCAACACTAAAAGAGCACTGTAACATACAATGTCTAGGGCTCAAGAGGTCGCTGGTACCACTTAGACACTGCCGTGGAGCCACAGAAAGTTCTGCTCTTGGCTGTGCCCAGAAGCACTCATCCTGGCTCCTGCAGGCACTCACCTGTGTGCTGTCATGAGTCCCATGAAGGGGTCAGGGAAATATCCTGCATCATTAACACCTACTCTTGCTTTATAAGAATTTATCACAAAGTTTTTCCAAAGTCTAGAATTTGCACCAGGTTGTTGAGTGTTGTTAATTTAGGATACATTTTTGAATAACAGAAAAATAAAAATATCTGAAGAAAATACCTAGCCAAGGCTACTGTCATCAAGTTACAGAATCATGTTTCTATACCAACGAGTAACAAGAAACCAGATAGTAAATCCTGAGTGGTTTTCAAGGGGAAATGATGATAATCATTGTTTAAATGTTTAAAACATTTCCCTGAAAAGTAGTTTAACAAAAAAATCAATTCTGATTTACCAGTTAAAGAATATTCTGTGGATATATAAATGGATATTATGGCCTAATATAATAAAGCCATGGGTATTCACTATTAATGATGCAAATAACTGACAGACTTGCAAAGTTGATACTTCCATATTTATTATTTTAACAATATTTTGTTTTTCTAAGTGAAAAGTAGAAAAAAAAACACATGAAGCCATTTTTTCTAGATAGAAGAAAGTTCATAGGAGAAAAAAGATACAAATACACATAGATGTAAATATAGATACTGATAGATACTGACATAAACATACTAATCCACAAAGCTTTTTGCATTATTAGGCTTGGAGGAGATAAAAGGATATATCAAGGAGGCAAAAGCAAAGGCAAAAAAAGAGAATAAAACCAGAGCAAAAAGTGGTAAGCAAATGTGACAGCCTAAATTGCTCGAAAGACAAGTGCCACTATCACTACTGCAATGAAAACACTGAGCGTTGGTATAGAAGGAAAAAGGGAGCACTGAATGCAAGATTCATGGATTAAGCCAGGAACCCTGGAAGAGGGCTAAAGATTTGTAACATTCCCTGCTGTCAAGCTGAAACAACTGTAAATCCTCTCTGAGGAAAGCTTCCACAATACAGAGTTATAGGATATATATATATATATATATAATTTAAATATCATAACTATATATATAACTTAGATATCATACATATATAACTTAGGTATCATAACTATTATAGCTATTCACAAATATTCACATGACTATTACATACACACAACTATTATAGCTATTCACAATAAAAATCACCCAACATGCAATAACACAAACCAACATAAGTGTGAATCAACAAAAGTACAGGCAACAGTCATAGGTATCCAAGAACTTGAGGTGTGATAATTATCGGCTAGAGATTATAAAATACCTATGTATGAGATATTTAAAGATAAAATAATTGCATTTTTTCAGTGAGCAAGCAACAAGATACTATCAAAAGTGGTTAGAAAAACCTGAAAGAACAACTAAATAGACATTCTAGAAATGAAACAAAATGTATTATTGAAATACAAATATTTAATGGATAGATTAAATCTCAGAATAGGCAAAACTGAAAGAACATTCATGAATTCACCAAAGACATTACTCCAAAAGCAGCACAGAGAGAAAAGCAGATAAAAAATTTGAAAGAGATGTAAGACAATATGGAAGATAGAGAGGAGCTAATGTTTATTAATTCATCTGTCCTATAAACATTCAAAGAACATTCAATAAGTGTCTCTTATGTATTAGGCACTTTCTTGACCCTGAGGGAATGAAGTAGAGAAAAAAAATACAAAGCAGGTAGGAAGTAGGTTGTGGGTCAGATGATTATGGGTGCTATGAAGAAAATTAATAAAGGGAAAGAGGACACTCAGAGTTCCAAAAGAGAGGAGAGCTAGAACAGAAGAGAAGCTACATTTAAAGCAATATTGGCTATAAATTTTCCAGAGATAATGAAAGAAATGAATCCAAAGGTAAGAAAGTATAATCTTTACTAGGCAGAATACATAAAAGTAAATGTGCATGTAGATATGTTGACGTGAAACTACGGAAACTCTATGAGAATATTTTTAAATTAGTAAGAGAGAAAGTATTTTTATCCATGAAATAAAAACAACCAAACTGACAGATTTCTCAACAACAAGAATGGAAACCATATGACATTTAATAATTTATTCAACAAATACTTATTATTTACTATGGCTATGGATAAAAAAGTAAACAAAATAAACAAAAATTCCTGCCCTCCCAGAACTTACATTTTAACAGCTGAAGATTGACAACAAGCAAACTAATAAACAAAATATTTCTTACTGATAAGTGATATGTCGTAACAAAGAAAACGTAAGAGATGGGAAAGAATGACATTGTGGGAAGTGGGAAAGAATGCTAGGAAGGGGTGCACTTTTAATTACAATGTCAGGAAAAGCCTCAAGAACAAAACATTTGATCAAAGCCCTAAAGTGAGGGAGGGAGCTTAGAATTTGTAGCAAAAGTGCTTCATTAAGTTTATTGCCTTGAGTGGAGCAAGACTTGTATTTTCCAAAATCAAAGGAAACTAATGTGTCTGGAACAGAGGGAGACAAAAGGAAAATTTGATAGTCATGAGGTCAAAGAAGAAACATGAGCAGACGGCATATTGTATAAGAACTTGTAATCCATTGCAATAACTTTGCCTTTTACTCTGAGTGAGATATGAAGTCATCAGAGGGTTTTAAATATATAAGTAGTAAGAGGACTGAATAATGGCCCCAATATAAAATGTTATAGACACTTTGGCAGTTTCTTGTAACATTTAACATGCACTTATGCTATGACCTAACAATTTCACTCATAGGGTTTTTCTCAAGACAAATGAAAATATATGTCCATAAAAAGATTTGTACAAGAATGTTCATAGGTGCTTTATGTATAATATTCAAAAACTAGAAACAAGTCAAATGTTCAACAACAGAAGATGGACAAACAATTGTGGTACATCCATACAATAAATATCACTCATAGTACTGAGCAATGAAACAAGAACTAATCTTACCTAAGCATATAATAGGCAACTCTGAAAACAAGAGATAACTTTTTAAAGCAGACTGAGAAAAAAGAAACATTATAAGCAGGAGAAAAAATACATTTTGATTGATTTCTCATCTGAAATAACTGAGGCCAGATGATCACGGAATAGTATCTTTAAATTGCTGGCAGAAAAAAGAGCTGTCAACCTAAAATAACATACACAACAATTTTTTTTTTCAAAAATGAAAGCAAAACAAAGCCATTTTCATATAAAGAAAAGCTTTGTTAGACTTTGTTATCAGGACATACCCAATACATCCAGAGTATAAGAAAACCTAAAGGATGTACTTCAGACTAAACAGAAATAATACAAGATGGTAACAAGGGTACACAAAAAATAACGATGAACACTATGAATGATGAATATGTTAGAAAATATAAAGAAGACTTTTTTATTTATTTATTGAAAGAGAATTGTGTAAAGCAAAAATAGAAACACTATTTTTACATATTAACATGTAGAGGTAAAATATATAATAATAGCACAAGTGATGTGATTGGAAGGATGGAATTATACTGTTTTCAGGGTACTATAGTATACATAAAGTGTTATAGTATTCAAAGTCAATTGTGACAACTTATGTGTGATACTGTTACCACTAGAGTGACCGCTTAACATTATAAAGAGTATAGTTAAAAGGCATATAGATAAAATCAGTTCTCAGAATTATTTATTTAACTGTAAAGAAAGAAGGAAGAAAAGAAAGAACAAGAATCCTTAGGACAAATAAAAAATAAATAGGAAGATGGTGGCATTACAGACAACTGCATTATATTAAATGTTAAGAAACTAAACATCCCACTTAACATTATCAGATGAAAACAGTATTTTTTAATAAAAAACAAGATGCAAAACAAGATTTTTAAAATAAATACACAAGAAGTTGAAAATGAAAAGAACAGAAAAGATATACTACATCTACCCGCCCTCTTCTTCACACTGAGTATACAGTTATACCAAGACATCTCTGCCTAAAAATAAATTAAATAAAGAGCTGGTGTTATATTTCCAGAGTGTAACTGGAAAGTAATTAGTTCTATAGTTTTCAGATGTTAAAAGTTGCCTTTCTATAGCTAGGACAAAGTATAATTTGCGACTATACTCAAGGTCTATATCTGGTGAGGTATACATAGTTAGTCTTTAATCACTTGTTTATATTTACGCATTACACTTAGTGAGAAATTACAGCCTATTGCCCCTCCCAGCTGTTGATTCCAAGGCTTTATTTCACATTGGACAAACAAGGAGTGGGTTTTCAAATGTTCCTTGTTCATCTTTTGATTGTACCATCCAATATTAGATATGGCCTTTTGTGCTATCCATGAATGAAGATTTGCAATTAACAGTGAACATCCTAGCCAGACAAAGAGTTAGAGGCAGAAATGCCCAATAGATAAATAGGAGACAGTGAAAAACCAGTGATTTTCTTCCACATCATATTATCTTTATCTACAAGGCCAAAAATTAATCATAAAAACAAAAAAAAATAACTTCAAAGACTGAGTCTTTATTCCTGCCACCTTCAGTTGAAAACAGACCTTTCCTCCCATCCATTCTATTATGCCAAAAAAAACACGGGAGCCCCAAAGAGATAAATCATGGGGAAAAAGTTGGACCAGGTCACTGGCTCATAATTTTTCATTTCAGAATACATCTGAATGCAAGATGAGGAGCTTAAAATCAAATTGACATATAATAAAAAAAATCAGAAGTTAATTTCCAGTTTAATTAAAGGTATAATATGCAATATAAGCCCACATGTAATCCAAAAAAATTATGAACTATTTTGCTTTTCTGCATTTTCGAAATCCTGATGTGACAGAATTATTACATTGAAAAATTCCTAAAGACAGAAGATAGATTTAGAAATAAAACACAAGATAAAAATATAATTGGCCCATGTAGTTCAACACAGTTCATTTGGTGATCAGAACTAAATATCTTCAAAGAGAGAAATATAATCATCATAGAAGTGACATAAAGTGAAAAGTATATTTATGCAAATGAATGTATAAATGCATTCCCATTATTGATTACTGTGAATTTTTATGAAATTCAAAAATCCTATGTAAGAAGCTGCTTAATTCTTTATTGGAAAGTTCACTACAGTCAGCAATTCCAACGCAATTCTTCCAGATGATTAGGAACATGTCTCTTAAAATTTCTTAGCTTTAATTTCCACATATGAAAACAAATGTACGAAGTTAGATGATCCGTAAGTTTTTTGTTCAAGGCGCTCTGATATGTACTTAACACAAAAGGTAGAATTTATGTTTCCAAGACAAAATATTTTCCTACTGTTATTAAAGACAACATTTAATTTATGAAATACTTTACATTTGTTAAAGTACTTTAACATATATTACCTCATTGGATTCTCACAACCAACCAGCAATAAGTGTTACTCTAAATCTGAGACTTGGAAAAAGCAATGACTTGTTCAATCACTGGAACTTTAACCTAAGACACCTCATTATAAGCCAATTTTGGCAAATGTAGAATATTGAAAATCCAGCTTAATATTACACAAACACACACGATTCAAACAGTTCATTCTCAAGCATCTATGGACACCTTCCAAAATGCCGTGGTCATTCTGAGTTCTGTAGTATAAGAATGCTTGACTTCTCATGATCATTTCTAGCTTAAAGAAATGCAACTCAAGAGAAGTAACATATAAATATTAAACAAATGTGAACAAGTCCCTGTTTCTTGGTTAGCAGTATTCATTGAATTTTTTAGCTCAATGTAAACTGACATTACCAATTTTCTCATGGGCTGAATTGTCCCATCCTTCCCCAAGACTTAAATGTTGAAGTCTTAACCCCCATTACCTCAGAATGTGACTGTATTTGGAGATAGCGTCTTTAAATAGGTAATGAAGTTAAAATAAGGTCATTAGAGTAGGCCCTAATCCAATACGACTGTTGTCCCTATAAGAAGAGGAGATTAGGATACAAATATATACAGAAGGAAGACCATGTGAAGATACAGGGAAGATGACCATCTGCAAGCCAAGGACAGAGCCCTCAGAGGAAACCAGCCCTGCTAACACCTTGATAACCAACACTACTAGGTGCAAGAATTATGAGAAAATAGATTTATATTATTTAAGCCACCCAAACTGTAGTACTTTATTATGGTTGCCCTAGCAAACAAAATCCTATCTTCTTGTAATTTGCTGCTGCTCCTGCTGCCATTGTTGAAATTAATGTCCACAGAGCACAAATGACCTACTCAAAGTAACAAAGCAAGTTACTGGAAGAGCTGGACTGGAACCCAAATCCCTAGAAAACAATCTCATTTTTAAATAAAAATCCAATGTATGAGAGAGAAAAAAAAAAAACGAATTGATACAAGAGTTAAAAAGAAATTACTTAGGCAGATAGTGAGGGTATGGAAGTCCTCAGTAAGGTTTTCCTTGTAACGAAAACCACCCCAAATCATTTTCCTTTCTAACAAAGAGCAGCCTGTAAAATTGAGCTGCAGACATAGATGCCAGCAGTTGTGCCAATCACGTTCAAAATGGCGGCTCTATCTTGCCTTCTCTGTCTGCCACGTGTACAGTAAGGAGCAGACAAGATGGGGCCTGCCAAATGGAGAGTTCATTTGCATAATAAGATTAGGGTGGCGCTACCAGCCTTCCCTGCAGACTATGTAAACATCATACCTGATCAAACCAATCTATGAGCCCAATGTAAATCAGACACTGCCTCCTCTAGCTGGACTATAAAATCAGGGGCCTCCACCACCAGTTGGTCTTTCCTCTCCAAAGTCCCCTCTCTCTCAATAAAGAGAGAGCTGTTTTGCTTTCTCTTTCTTCTGCTTATTAAACCTCAGCTCCTAAACTCCTTGTGTGTGTCCATGTCCTAAATTTTCCTGGTGCGAGATGACGAACCCCGGATTTATACCCCAGACAACAGAGCTGCTTCAGAATGATGAGCTGAATGAAGGGAAAAAATGTTTTTTTGTGTGTGAAACTCCTGAAGATATTCCTAGTAATCCACAGAGCACCATCTGAAAATCAGTGCATTTAAAAGGCTGACATATTACACAGACATTAGTAGAGAAGTTGTGAAATAAGTTGGTTTTGAATCTTCCCTTTAGACTTCAGGTAATAAGCCACCTATTATTACAGAAAATCAACACACATAGGATGAGAAATATTTTCTGTAGTTGGTGAAACAAGATAAAGAGGTTTAATTATAGCACTGAAGGTAGAAAAGTAACCAACAGAGAAACTAATACATTTTACAACTACACCAGGAAGAAAAAGGAGAGGGGGTGAAAGAGGATATGGTTAAGCTAAACCTTCAGCAGAATAGAGTAGGAAGCTTAATGTCTCAACACAGAAACAGCTACATAAACATTTACTAACCAGGTGAAAGTAACCACCAGAAGAAACCAGAAATAGCCAGAAATTATTGACTATGGAGCTACGGGAGCAGAGATGAAGAGGCATGAGCAGGAAACTGTATTTTCATTATAAGCACTCCTGCAGTAGTAATTGTTGTAGTAGTTGTAGTAGTGAAAGAGAGAGAGAGTGTGAGTGTGTGTGTGTAAGTGTGTGGGTGGGGAGAGAGGGAGGGACAGATTTTCTCTTTAAAGCAAAGAGGAAGAAAAGCTTTCATAGAGTTAATTCCTCTTTCCATATCCAACAAAGGGAATAGTAAAGTCTATTAGTATGCACACACAGAAATGTAATTCCAAAAAAAAATACCATTAAGGACAAAAATTACTAATCTGTTCCATGTTGACTTCTATAATATTAAGCTACTACAGAACCAATCAAGCGCCTTCCCAGTCTTCCCTAAAAAAAGTTTTACCAAGGCAGAGAATTCCACTCTTTGCCTGCTGGGAATAAAGTCAAATCAGATCTATCCCTTGCTGTCACCCCTGAACCTCCCTCCTCCTACAGTGGAAAAAAAAAATGTTTTAAAAACACACAAATGAAGCACTTTATATACTAAGGTGGAATCTGCCTGTCCTCTGGTGGAAGACATTAAACTTCTATAGAATTCAATCTTGGTGCTAGAAATTCAATTCCAGACCACTCTATCATTTATTTTACTTCCCTGGACTGTTGAAGAATTGAAACAAAGTATGTATTTTGTTTTTCCCCTAAATATGAAGGCCCCAAAAATTGGCAATTTTTCTCTCTAAAAAGGAAGTCATGAAGGATGTATTAAAAATCATAAGATAACCCAAAAATCTATCTTCCTTTAAGGATATTAAGATCAACTATAAAAAGCTCTCTTGAAAATTACATCCTAAAACATAAAATCATATAACTTTGATCAATTTTGTCATAAACTGGCAGAATAGAAAGTTCCTTTTAATAACAATTGCTTCTCTAGAATAATGTCTACATTCAATAGAATGTAGAAGTTGTTACATTTCAATGTCAAGTCTCAGTTAAGGATGATAGCTACATTTGCCAAAACAACGCATAACATCTAAGGCTGATGCATCTTGAATTCACAATAATATTGAAGGAAAAATAGGTAGGTTATTTTTAAACTAGAAAACTAACAGCATCATTAATCTAGTTAGATCTACGTAATTAAGAGTTGCCAATATGCACTGCAAGTTTGGTTTATGGCAAAAAAAACAAACAAAACAAACACAAAACACGTGCTCTCTTCGGCCTTGATACATAAGGAAAACATATGCATTGTCCAGTCATAATCCACTGTATTGCAATTGTCTAAGCAGTGTCTTTTCCACAGGGACATTTCCATTCTTCTTTCTGAAGCACTGCCAATTTCGTGGAACTATTTGGATGTTTCACTCCATTACTTTCAAAGCCACCAAGTTTATATGATCCAAAGTAATTTAGAAACACCTTAGAGTCATTGGAAATTTTAAATCTTAAGTATGTCTCTAAAGTGGTGAGTTCTTTTATTATTTTTATTTTTAATTGACAAATAATAATGATACATATTTATGGGGTACAATGTGATATTTTGATACATGCATATAATGTGTATTGATCAAATCAGGATAATTAGCATATCTGTCACCTCAAATATTTATCCCTTCTTTGTGGTGGGAACACTGAAAATCCTTTCTTCTACCTATTTTGAGATATACACTACCTTATTTTTTGCTACTGTCACCCTACTATGCAATAGGACACCAGAACTTATTCTTCCTTCCTAATTGTAAATTTGTACCCATTGACAAACCTCTCTCCACCCTCCTATTCCCCTCCCTAGTTTTCATTAACCTGTTCCATTCACTACTTCTATAAGAGCAACATTTTTAGATTCCACCTAAGAGTCAGAACATGCAGTATTTGTCTGTGTCTGGCTTATTTCACTTAACAAACTTAATGTCCTCTAACAACAACAACAACAACAAATGTAGTGCTTAATGTCCAAAAAATATGGACAGCGCGCTCATGAAGATTCTAACTTCTCATTTAGACACAAATTCTGAAATGGTTTCCAGTAGAAACTGGGTTCTCAATTCCTGGCTGGAACAAAAAACGTCCACCAATGCCATCAAGCAAAATAAGTAGGTCTCTTTTTGGACCTTTTGAGTGTAATGACTAAATTCTCAAACACTGCAGAAATTACTTGTTTTTTTATGGAAAGGTCACTGCTTAGTATATATGACATACACATCACTCCCAAAACTTGACCTTACTGCCATTGTTACATGTTTTGATTCAAACAGGCTTTGCTTCAAGCGAATACCTACCTAATTAAACATCTCTGATCTAGGGATATTAGCTGTAGAGTAGACATTTCTTCTGAAACATGGAACTTAAAGGAGAAATAACCAGTTGGGTCACATCATTATATCAATTCTCATAAAAGCTAGAAAGCAATTATATAGTTTCTTGATTGTGCTGCAGCAAAGACAGTATCAGGATAATTACATAAGACTTCAGTAGATGCCTTTTTTTTTTTTTTTTTTTTTAGAATTCTTCATCCCACCATTCAACTGAAGAAAAAAACTCTTAGTTTGTTACTAGATATGAAAGTGGAAAGAAATTTTCACTATCAGATAAAAAGCTTAATGTAGGCTATAGATGCAGGTTCAGAAAACATGACAATATTCCTTAAGAGAGATTTATTGCCTTTTTGAGTTACTTCCAATGATTTTTCCTGTCTACACACCTATGCTTCTTGCTGCACCACAATATTCTATTTTCTATTTGGATACTTATATTTACCATCTGCCTACTACTAACTCATCTTTAATACATTTTTTATGGATTTTTAGGGTGACCTTAGCAGACCATGCCTTTATTTCTTGCTTTAAGATGAACACTCCTTTCAAGTAATCTCTAAAGATTCAGGCCAAGGTCAGCTTCTCCAATGCTAGCACAAATAGGAAAATAAATTGCAGGTTATGTTACAAGCAAGTTTAGGTTTTATACTTCTATCTATAAAATAGTGCCATAATATTGATATGGCTGATATTTAAAATATTATTAAATAATTTGACTTCCGTGATTGGAGAATAGTATTAATTCATTACAACTGAATATGTACGACTTTTTAAACACTATTTCTTATCTAAGAAGATGACTTAGACAATGCTTGGAGAGTAGCAGAATAGTAATATAAAGCACAGCATTAAGTAAGAGCTTGTTAAATGTTATTGAATAAATAGTAATGATTCTACTGGATATTTTTTTAAACCAAAAGCCTGCTCAAAAAGGAAAGAACAGATTTTGGTGGCTACAAAGCCTGATCCAAACTTGAGCTCACCTAAAATAGAAATATATCCTGTGACTTTTGCACACTCACAGGATAATGACTCTTCACGTGGACACAGATGACCTTAAAACACTGTAAGAAGCACCTGTTTAATGAACAAAAATAAATTTGATAGTTTTTATTAGCAATTATTGGAAAAGCCCTTAGTACTCATCTCATCCATTCTTACCCTCACAGTAACACTCTACCTCCCCCAAACTGACTGTGGTCTACTGGGTCTGTCTGAACACCTCCAACAACAAGGAAGTCACTTCCTGCCATTAGCCCATTCAATTTGGACAAGTGCATTCTTTCTTTCTTGACTCTCAAATCTACCTTCAACTGAGTTGACTGCATTTATTTAAGTTTTGGTCTCAAGACTTTTGTAGTTAGCTAAATTCCATGACACTTTTTTACATAAATTCTTATATCATCTAGTCTCTTGGGTCTACTTGTGAAATTTAGTGTGAAACTGCTTTGTCCCCCAGTGTATTTTAGGTCCATGTTATAAATTTACAATATATTTTCATTGTGAAATATTTTAAATATACAAAAAAGCCTAAAATAAGAAAAATAAATATTCGTGTACCAACAAACATTAATAATTTTCGTGTTTTCTGTGTTTACTTTAAATATTAAAACAAAGCACATCAGGGCAAAACAACAAGGAAAATCTTCACAAATACTGTTGAATCACTTTGTGTGACCTTCCCAAATCCTATCTCCTTCCCTCTCTCCCCAGAAGTAACCACCATATTTAGTTTACTCTGAATCATTTCTCTGCATGTTATAATTTTACTCATACGTATGTTTACACCCATAAACAACAGAGTAATAGTTAATAGCTTTTAAATTTCCTATACATGATTTTCTTTTTCTCCATACATGTGGTATATACATATATATTATATATAATATATAATATGTATATATAATATATTATATATATATATACACCTCACTCTCTGCAACTTGCTTTACTCTCCTTAACTTCCAAAGTGTGTCTGGGTTGATACATATGTCTCCAGTTAATTCATTTTAACCACTGAATAACAACAACAACCAAAAGCATGCTGCAATGAGAACTGTATACTTGGGACACATAGGAAAGTTTCTCTACAGTATAAACCAAGACGTGAAGTTACTTGGCTGTAGGAAAGTGGCATCTTCAACAATTAGCACACCAAAGGGATTGAATCAATTTATATACATTCCAGTGGTGTATATTACGCCCCCATTGGTTCACTTTCTTGACAACACTTAGTATAATACTTTAGACTTTGTGGCAATCTAGTGGGAATTATATTTCATTGTGGTTTTATTTTCATTTCCCTAATTACCAACAAGGCTGAGTGCCTTTGCTTACGGTCCTTGGCATTTCAATGCTGTTTGTCTGTGAGCTGCCTGTTTATATGATTTGTCTTTTTTTTTCATCTTGAGTTTCTAGTCTATGTCACTTTTTAAATTTTTACTTTGTATATTCTGACACAAATCATTAAAACCTCCTCAAATTTTGTCTTATTACTTTATTCATAGTCACGCAGACATTTTTAGTGCTAATGTAGTTGAATGTATGAATATTATCCTTTATTGTTTGTGCCTACTGTGTCTAGCATAAAAAATTTTTCCCTGCTGTGGGTTCAAAAAAATTATCTTTGCTTTCTTCTAAAACATAAAATTATGGTTTTCACTTTTATGTTTTTAATCTTCTTGGGACATAGCCTTGTGTATATGGGATAGAAACCATATTTCTTTTTTTATCCAAAAAGCTAAGCTTTGTCCCTGTATCATTTATTAAATACTTCAGTCTTTCTCTGTTGATTTATAATGTCACCCCTGTCATTTGTTGTATTTTCATATTTTAGTGATTCATTTGAGGACTCTCTATTATGCTCCATTATTCTATTTAATTCTTGAAATAAAACCACACTTTTTACACACTGTATAATTGCTTTATTTTATAATTGGCTTTGACGCCTGGTAGGAAAGAACCCTCATCATGTTCCTCTCCTTCAAAATTGCCTTAATCATGCTTGGCTTTTTGCTCTTCAATGCACATTTCAGGATTGGTTTGTCCAGCAAAATTGCTACTGAGGTTTAGACAGAAATCGCATTAAATTTATAGGTTAATTAAGTGAAAATTCACATTATGTGACCCTGTACAGGACAATGTTACACCTTTGTATTCCACTTAATCACACTGTAAAACCTTCAATAACATTTCATATTTGTTTCAATGAAAACCTTGAATAATTTTCTTGGATTTACTTCCAGTTATTTAGCTCTTTGTTCTGCAGACACATGGAAAGAATACATATTCTGTACATATGGGTTACAGAAGTTTAAATATATTTTAGATTAAGCTTGTGTTTTCTTGTTCAAACATTCTCAATCCTTTTAATTTTTTTAATGGTTTGCCTCCGAATTTCATAGAAGCATATTAAATTATCCCACTCTGATTGTTGATTTTTCAAATTTACCTTGCACTTCTGTCCATGAGGGCAGGAATTTTTGGCTCTTTGTTCACTTTTCCTCCCCAGTGTTCAGAGTGATACTCAGCATCTAATAGACATTAAACAAATAATTGTTGAAAAACAATTGTTTTATATTCTTGGTAAATGTTTTTATTAAGATGCAGCATCCTTTTTTATTCCTGTACATGATTTTTGCCTTAAATTTTATTTTGTCTGATATTAGTTTTGACACAATAGCTTTATTTTAACTTGTACTTCTTGATCTATTCTTTCCCCCCGATTCCTTTAGGTTCAAACTTTCTGTGTGGTTTTGTTTTAGGTCTTTCTTTTGTTAGTATTGTACAGTAGGATATTTTGAAATCATATCTGATAATCTCTGTATTTTAATGGGCTGATATTTGCCTCACTGACTTATGTAATAACATCCTAATTTATCTTCTGTTTATCAACCTTTCTTTTTGCTTGTTTTTATTTGCCCTTTTTATTTCCTCTACTGGAATTCATAAATGCATCATATTATCCCTTTGTTGGTAGCATGCTACGGATTATATATCTATCCTTTCAGTAATTATCTATTTTTTTTCAAATTTTTATTGTGGTAAAGTACATATAACATAAACTTTAACAACCTGAACTATTTTTAGGTGTACAATTCAGTGATATTAAGTACATTCATATTATTATACAACCACCACTACCACCCATTTCTAGAATTCTTTTCATCTTGCAAAACTGAAACTCTATGACCACTAAACAATAACTTTCTATTCACCTCACCTTAGCCCCTGTCAACTATCATTCTATTTTCTGTCTTTATAAATTTGATTACTGTAGGTACCTTATAAAAGTGGAATCATACAGTATTGCCTTTTTGTGACTGGTTTATTTGACTTAGCATAATCTCCTCAAGGTTGGTTCATCCATTTGCAGCATGTGTCTGAATTTTCTTCCTTTTAAAGGCTGAACAATGTTCCATTGTTATGTACATCTCACATTTTGCTTATCCGTTCATCTGTTGATGGACACTTGGGTTGTTTCCACCTTTTAGCTATTGTAAATTATACTGCTATGAATATAGGTATACAAATACCTTGCGACTCTGCTGTTGATTCCTGGAGGTATATACCCAGAAGTGAAATTGCTGGATCATATAGTCATTTTATGTAATTATTTAAGGAACCACCATACTGTTTTCCATAGCAGTTGCACCGTTTTACCCTCCCAATGACAGTATAAAAGAGTTCCAATTTCTCCAAATCCTCACCAGCATTTTTTTAATAGTAGCCATACTAATAGGTGTGAGGTAGTAATTGTCCTCAAATTTTTAGCACTCATACTTAAGCACAAATTGTTATAACAAAGCAAAGATGATTCTAAATGTTCACCTCATCCTAAACATGTCACAGATCCAAGAACAGTTTAACTACCCAGTGAAGTTATTCTCTTTTCTCCTTTAATTCCTTTCCAGTATTTTACCCTTATTTTTGAAAGGTTATTTTATAATCAATATACATTTTATGTATTAATTGTTGAGCTAATGACATTTTTCTCCTAAAGTAGTTTTAATAGAAGTTTGAACTCTCAATTGTTATAGGTCTGAAAGTAATTCCTAAATGATAGTATAGCTGAAAATAAAATTCTAGGTTGAACTCCAACTTACTGCAGCACTTTGAAGCCACTGCTCTGCTTTTTCTAGTAACTACTGGTGTTGAGAAGAAGTCAGCTGTCTATCTAAGTGGCATTCATTTGAAGTAAATGTATCTTGTCTTTCTGCGTTCTTTCAAGAGTTTCTTTTTGTTATTAACATTCTTTAGTTTCACAATAATCTGTCAAGTTATAGATTTATTTTATTCATCCTGTCAGTCTCAGGACTTATGGATTTTGGTCTGGAAATTTGCAGATTTTTGCCTGAAATATTGATGTTTCACAAGCACTTGCCATTCTCCTCTAAAGCTCCTTTGTCTTCTGCGTCTTCTAACTACTCACTTGTATGCTTTGCCTCTCTGTGGGCTCATTTGAGTGAATTTCTCAGCTTGCCTCTGGTTTGCAAACTCCCTCACCATGTATAGTTTATTTGATTTGTTGCATTTAAAAATATTTCAATGTCATGTTTTTTCATTTTTCATTGTTCCCTTTTACATAAGCATCCATCCTTGATTTTTGTTTTTCTATTTTATAATGTCATGCTTTTTAATGAAAATATTCTTGAAGTATTCTAAATAAACTTATTTTAAATCCATTGTGCTACCATTCGGTAAGAAGAATATCTTTGGGAATGAAATTCTTCTGAGTGTTGATGAGCTTTTAGAGCATTACATTTACTCATGTGTTTTGGAATTTGGGTTTGCACATCTTGAATATCTTGTTTTGAATTTTTTAATGTTATTTTCTCTTTCCATCCTTTTCTGAGTTCCCTGTCTACACTGAGAGGATTTGAAGTTATCACTTTTCAAACCCCCAGGGCCCTCAGATCTTCTAACAAAATTTTGGGGCTCTTCCCATTGTGATGTTAAAAGTGCACATACAGTTAGTGAGCCACCAGGACACAGCTTAGTTTAGTGCCAAATGGGAAACTGTGTGGGATCTTCCTTTTGTCTAGTTCAGCTGCTTGCTTACATCCTGTTATGGACTGAATGTTCACATCTCTCCAAAATTTATTTATTGAAATTCTAACCTCAATGGGATGGCATCAGGAGGTGAGGTCCTTGGCATGAATAGGATTCATGCCCTTATTAGAGCTCTCTTTCTGCTATGTGAAGAAACATGGAGAAGTCAGCAGTCTGCAACCCAGAAGAGGGCTCTCACTAGAGCCCAACCATTCCGGCACCCTAATCTCAGACTCCCGGCCTCCAAAACTGTAATAAATACATTTCTGTTGTTTATAAGCCACCCAGTCTATGGTATTTTGGTATAGCAGCCCGAATTAACTTAGACACATCCAATCCCCATAGAGTGGCAGTCTTTTTGCTAGTTTGTTTGCTATCTCCCAGACTGCTTTCATAAGCCTCCTCACAGACCCTGGATTTAAACAAGGAGTCTTCTTCCGGGCCTCATCCCCATGGAACATTTTTAGTCCCCTTTCTCAAGGGCCAAAAAACCCACAACTTTCTGCTTGAGGTCCCAAGCCAGAAGATGTGTGGTATAGCTACATTTATTATATTCTATTCCTCTTTGTCAGAGGTGTGTGAACCACAGCAACTCCATTTTGAATAGGAGCTGGGTAAAATAAGGCTGAGACCTACTGGGCTGCATTCCCAGATGGTTAGGCATTCTAACTTATAGGATGAGATAGAAGGTCAGAACAAGATACAGGTCATAAAGACCTCACTGATAAAACAGGTTGCAGTAAAGAAGCAGGCTAAAACCCACCAAAACTAAGATGGCAACAAGAATGACCTCTAGTCATCTTCACTGCTACATTCCCACCAGCACCATGACAGTTTACAAATGCCATGGCAACATCAGAAAGTTACCCTATATGGTCTAAAAAGGGAAGGCATAAATAATCCATCCCTTGTTTAGCATATCATCAAGAAATAACCATAAAAATGTGCAACCAGCCACCCTCAGGGCTGCTCTGTCTATGGAGGAGTAGCCATTCTTTTATTCCTTTACTTTCTTAATAAACTTGCTTTCACTTTACTCTACAGACTCACCCTGAATTCTTTCTTGCATGAGATCCAAGAACCCTCTCTTGGGGTCTAGATCAGGACCCCTTTCCTGTAACATCTTCTGTTTCAATCAATGGAGATTCTTTTTGTTGTTGTTGTTAATTAACATTTTTGCTTTGTTTTGTTTTAGTCCAGTAATGCATTGTATTATTTTCTCTTGTCACAGTTTACTATGTGTTTGAAGCACAAGATGCATTACAGCATTAACTCATATTGCCGTCTTGACCAGGAGTCTGTAACATGATGACTGTGAAAGGTGAGCCCACTTTCTCACTTACTGTTTTCCTTCTTGGGTTTTATTTGTATTTAAAATCCATTGGATGAAACTGTGCTGCCAGCTATAAATTTACCAAAATGTGCTCTTGTCATTCCCACAGTACTATACATGTTATTGAGAAAATCATAAGAAATTCTGTCAAATGCTCTACTGATATTTAAATACCTAGATTATTCCACTTCTAAGAAGGAAATGACTTAACTTTGGCCTGAGTTAGTCTTGGTAAATGCCATTGTCAGTTGATAATCTTTTCTAAATTTTCTTGAAAGGGGTATCAACTTTATAAGGCCAATTTGGTAACCATTTAAAAATGATGGAGTAAGTATCATTTATTATGCCAGGAATTCTGCAAGGACTTCTTCTTTGTGGCACCTCTCCCAAATTCTGCAATTCTTTAAAATTAGCAAGTGGTTATTTTCCCACCTCTGCACCTTCACCTTCATAAAACATCCCTCCAAAAAGTATTTATTTGGATCTGAGGAAGTGACTTCATTTAAAAGATCAAGGTGCCCACAGTTATCTGTCTTGAGCTTTCATTTTTTCTTAATTATGTTTGTTTACTCTATACTTGTCCGTTTTAAAGTTATTCTCCTGGATAAGGAAGGACAAAGCATAAAAATTGAATAATTAAGCTTACTCACATGTCTAAACAACATAGTGTTTTCCTTCAAGTGGTATCTTATCCTTTTCTTTAACCTTTTTTCTAGTCTCATCCACACTAAGAGTATCCCAGTCACCCTTCTGCAACTTTGCATTTTCTGTATGCCTCATATACATATATATTTATATGTGCTCAGTCAAGGGCTTCCAAAGGAGTTAAACTGGTTAGTTTTTAATCAACTATTATGTATTCACAATAATTAAAAATAAAAAGAAATATTAAATATTAAAAATCAAGCAAGAGAATTCCGAAAGACTCTCTGCAAGTCATTTTTGACATAAGTAACTATTTCATGACAAAACAGAAGTTCCCAAAATCATGGTATCTATTGTCTTGTATAGACGATGGTTTCCTCATTATAAAATATCTGAGCTTTTGATTTTTAAAACATTTTGAACAAGCCTGACCAAATGGCTAAACCCTTAAAGTCATATACAAGATCCCTTGAAGACATCAAGAAAATTTGTCAAATAACAGAAGCAGTGATGATATCAGTATCTAATACTTGTATGCAATTATCACTTACCAAAGTGCTTCATTAAACACTTTACATGAATTATCTCATTAAATCCTTTTTCAAAACTCCGAGGTAGTATATTGAGTCTAATAGTGTTCCCAAAAAAATTCATGCCCACCAAGAACCTCAGAATGTGACCCTATTTAGAAATATGGTCTTTGCAGATATAATTACAGAATATGAGGTCACACTGGATTAGGATGGGCCCTAATCCTACGACTGACGTCCTTAGAGAGAAAACAGAAACAGACTCACAGGGAGGATGCCATGTGAAGACGGAGATATAGATTAGAGTGATACATCTACAAGCTAAAAAACATGAAGCCCATCAGTGACAAGGCAGAATCATCTCACAGAGCCTTCAGAGAGAGCATGGCCTGCTGAAGCCTTGATTTCAGACTTCTATTACCTGGAACTGTGAGAAAAAAACTTTTTGTTGTTTTAAGCCACCAAGTTTTTGGTATCTTGTTGTTGACAGCCCTAGGAAAGTAATACAGGTAGGTACTCTTTGTTATCCCATTTTATAGACTAAAAAACTGAAGTTCCAAAAGGTTAGGTAATTCATCCAAGATCAAATAGCTTGTAAACCACAAAAACTGGGATGAAAATCCAGGAACCCTGACCTCAAACCTAAGTATCCCCCTGCCCTGTGTGTGTGTGTGTGTTTGTGTGTGTGCGTGCACGCGTGTGACAGAGTGCTGTATAAATGTACATGTATGTGTATATATATAATATACAAACATAAATATATACACATACAAACACATGCAACCCCAAATGGCCAGAAAGTTGTATACATATTAGTGCTATGAAAGTTCAGAGGTGATGCAAAAGCATTACAGGATTGCAGGAGAGTCTCATCAAAGTTTTCTCTTCAAGGAGGTAGAACTTGTGTTGGACCTTATGTTTTGATAAAATTAAATTAAGCCAATAAAAATTGGAGGGGTAGGGATGGACAATGGATCACAAGATGAAATGTTATGACTGCTAAATTATTCTGGCTGTAGCATAGAATCCAGGAAAAGACTAAAGGGAAGATGAGGTTGGAATGGAGAATGGCAGACAATGGTGGAGCACGATGTACACCAGGAAAAGGAAGTGAGTCTTTACACAAAGGAGCAAATTGCTATTATAAATTAGTGTACAGGAGTATTTGCATTTGCAAAGGAAGACAATGAAAACTACACATTTCAAAGATTAATCTAGTGACCATTCAGAATATGATCTGTATGGGAACAATGTTGGTAAGAAAGAAACTATTTCTGAGAATAAAGCAATAATCCAAGCAAGAGGAAGTAAAGGCCTAGATCTGATTGGTAGCCAAAGAAAACAAACTGTAAGAGAAAGATTTGAGAAATGTTACAAAAGAAATAAGAGAAATTGATTTCTGATTGACTTGTTAAGTGGAAATACTAAGAGAAAGGAAAGGAAGCAGGCAGAAATAATTAAAGTGCAATTTATTATATTTAAAAAAATAAAGACACATGCCAAATTGTAAAGACCATCGAGGCCAGGAAGAAACTGCATCAACTAATGACAAAAATAACAAGCTAATATCATAATGACAGGATCAAATTCACACATAACAATATTAACCTTAAATGTTAATGGGCTAAATGCTCCAAGTAAAAGACACAGACTGGCAAATTGGATAAAGAGTCAAGACCCATCAGTGTGCTGTATTCAGGAAACCCATCTCAAGTGCAGAGACACACATATGCTCAAAATAAAGGGATGGAGGAAGATCTACCAAGCAAAGGGGAAAAAAAAAAAAAGACAGGGGGTTGCAATCCTGGTCTCTGATAAAACAGACTTTATACCAACAAAGATCAAAAGAGACAAAAAAGGCCATTACATAATGGTAAAGGGATCAATTCAACAAGAAGAGCTAACTATCCTAAACATATATGCACCCAATACAGGAGCACCCAGATTCATAAAGCAAGTCCTTAGAGACCTACAAAGAGACTTATATTCCCACACACTAATAACGGGAGACTTTAACACCCCACTGTCAATGTTAGACAGATCAACAAGACAGAAAGTTAACAAGGATATCCAGGAACTGAACTCAGCTCTGCACCAAGCAGACCTAATAGACATCTACAGAACTCTCCACCCGAAATCAACAGAATATACATTCTTTTCAGCACCACACCACACCTATTCCAAAATTGACCACATAGTTGGAAGTAAAGCACTCCTCAGCAAATGTAAAAGAACAGAAATTATAATAAACTGTCTCTCAGACCACAGTGCAATCAAACTAGAACTCAGGATTAAGAAACTCACTCAAAACCGCTCAACTACATGGAAACTGAACAACCTAGTCCTGAATGACTACTGGGTACATAACGAAATGAAGGCAGAAATAAAGATGTTCTTCAAAACCAATGAGAACAAAGATACAATATACCAGAATCTCTGGGACACATTCAAAGCAGTGTGTAGAGGGAAATTTATAGCACTAAACGCCCACAAGAGAAAGCAGGAAAGACCTAAAATTGACACCTTAACATCACAATTAAAAGAACTAGAAAAGCAAGAGCAAAGACATTCAAAAGCTAGCAGAAGGCAAGAAATAACAAAGATCAGAGCAGAACTGAAGGAAATAGAGACACAAAAAACCCTTCAAAAAATCAATGAATCCAGGAGCTGGTTTTTTGAAAAGATCAACAAAACTGATAGACCACTAGCAAGACCAATAAAGAAGAAAAGAGAGAAGAATCAAATAGATGCAATAAAAAATTATAAAGGGGATATCACCACCGATCCCACAGAAATACAAACTACCATCACAGAATACTATAAACACCTCTATGCAAATCAACTACAAAATCTAGAAGAAACGGATAAATTCCTCAACACATACACCCTCCCAAGACTAAACCAGGAAGAAGTTGAATCTCTGAATAAACCAATAGCAGGCTCTGAAATTGAGGCAATAATTAAGAGCTTACCAACCGAAAAAAGTCCAGGACCAGATGGATTCATAGCCAAATTCTACCAGAGGTACAAGGAAGAGCTGGTACCATTCCTTCTGAAACTATTCCAATCAACAGAAAAAGACGGAATCCTCCCTAACTCATTTTATGAGGCCAGCATCATCCTGATACCAAAGCCTGGCAGAGACACAACCAAAAAAGAGAATTTTAGACCAATATTCCTGATGAACATCGATGCAAAAATCCTCAATAAAATACTGGCAAACCGAATCCAGCAGCACATCAAAAAGCTTATCCACCATGATCAAGTGGGCTTCATCCCTGGGATGCAAGGCTGGTTCAACATACGCAAATCAATAAATGTAATCCAGAATATAAACAGAACCAAAGACAAAAACCACATGATTATCTCAATAGATGCAGAAAAGGCCTTTGACAAAATTCAACAACTCTTCATGCTAAAAACTCTCAATAAACTAAATATTGATGGGACCTATCTCAAAATAATAAGAGCTATCTATGACAAACCCACAGCCAATATCATACTGAATGGGCAAAAACTGGAGCGTTCCCTTCGAAAACTGGCACAAGACAGGGATGCCCTTTCTCACCACTCCTATTCAACATAGTGTTGGAAGTTCTGACCAGGGCAATCGAGCAGGAGAAGAAAATAAAGGGTATTCAATTAGGAAAAGAGGAAGTCAAATTGTCCCTGTTTGCAGATGACGTGATTGTATATCTAGAACACCCCATCGTCTCAGCCCAAAATCTCCTTAAGCTGATAAGTAACTCCAGCAAAGTCTCAGGATACAAAATCAATGTGCAAAAATCACAAGCACTCTTATACACCAATAACAGACAGAGAGCCAAATCATGAGTGAACTCCCATTCACAATTGCTTCAAAGAGAACAAAATACCTAGGAATCCAACTTACAAGGGATGTGAAGGACCTCTTCAAGGAGAACTACTAACCACTGCTCAATGAAATAAAAGAGAACACAAACAAATGGAAGAACATTCCATGCTCATGGGTAGGAAGAATCAATATCATGAAAATGGCCATACAGCCCAAGGTAATTTATAGATTCAATGTCATCCCCATCAAGCTACCAATGACTTTCTTTACAGAATTGGAAAAAACTACTTTAAAGTTCATATGGAACCAAAAAAGAGCCCGCATTGCCAAGTCAATCCTAAGCCAAAAGAACAAAGCTGGAGGCATCACGCTACCTGACTTCAAACTATACTACAAGGCTACAGTAACCAAAACAGTATGGCACTGGTACCAAAACAGAGATATAGACCCATGGAGCAGAACAGAGCCCTCAGAAATAATGCCACATATCTACAACCATCTGATCTTTGACAAACCTGACAAAAACAAGAAATAGGGAAAGGATTCCTTATTTAATAAATGGTGCTGGGAAAACTGGCTAGCTGTATGTAGAAAGCTGAAACTGGATCCCTTCCTTATACCTTATACAAAAATTAATTCAAGATGGATTAAAGACTTAAATGTTAGACCTAAAACCATAAAAACCCTAGAAGAAAACATAGGCAATACCATTCAGGACATAGGCATGGGCAAGGACTTCATGTCTAAAACACCAAAAGCAATGGCAACAAAAGCCAAAATTGACAAATGGGATCTAATTAAACTAAAGAGCTTCTGCACAGCAAAAGAAACTACCATCAGAATGAACAGGCAACCTACAGAATGGGAGAAAATTTTTGCAATCTACTCGTCTGACAAAGGGCTAATATCCAGAATCTACAATGAACTCAAACAAATTTACAAGAAAAAAACAAACAACCCCATCAAAAAGTGGGCGAAGGATATGAACAGACACTTCTCGAAAGAAGACGTTTATGCAGCCAAAAGACACATGAAAAAATGCTCATCATCACTGGCCATCAGAGCAATGCAAATCAAAACCACAATGAGATACCATCTCACTCCAGTTAGAATGGTGATCATTAAAAAGTCAGGAAACAACAGGTGCTGGAGAGGATGTAGAGAAATAGGAACACTTTTAAACTGTCGGTGGGACTGTAAACTAGTTCAACCATTGTGGAAGTCAGTGTGGCGATTCCTCAGGGATCTAGAACTAGAAATACCATTTGACCCAGCAATCCCATTACTGTATATACCCAAAGGATTATAAATCATGTGTCTATAAAGACACATGCACATGTATGTTTACTGCGGCACTATTCACAATAGCAAAGACTTGGAACCAAGCCAAATGTCCAACAATGATAGACTGGATTAAGAAAATGTGGCAGATATACACCATGGAATACTATGCAGCCATAAAAAATGATGAGTTCATGTCCTTTGTAGGGACATGGATGAAGCTGGAAACCATCATTCTCAGCAAACTATCGCAAGGACAAAAAATGATGCTGGAAACCATCATTCTCAGCAAACTATCGCAAGGACAAAAAACAAAACACTGCATGTTCTCACTCATAGGTGGGAACTGAACAATGAGAACACATGGACACTGGAAGGGGAACATCACACACCAGGGCCTGTTGTGGGGTGGGGGGCGGGGGGGAGGGATAGCATTAGGAGATATACCTAACGTTAAATGATGAGTTAATGGGTGCAGCACACCAACATGGCACATGTATACATATGTAACTAACCTGAACGTTGTGCACATGTACCCTAAAGCTTAAAGTATAATAAAAATAAATAAATAAAAAAATAAAGACAGAAGTGGGATTAGAAAAAAATGATTAACAAATTTAGTTTAACTACCTACATCAAAGATCATCGTAAATATTATTCCTTTCCATCATGAAAATGGATTAACTCAATTTTTCTCTAAAATTACTATTCTATAAAATACTATAATTGTTTTTTTAATATATTATAGTCTTTCTCCTATGTTTACCTAATATCCTAAAAGCTATTGACCTTTTAAGTACAAAATAAATTCCCAAATTATAACATATAACTTGGAAATTGTCATTGTCATATAACACATTTCCCTAGAAAAAATAGAAATTGGATCAGCTAAAGAAAAATGAAGTCGTTTTTGCTTTAGACTACTTAGTGTCCCCACAAATTATTAGTAATTAAAAATGAGACTGGCATATTTCACAGTTTGCCTAACAAACTGATCTTTTATGAGCACGCACGTAGCAAATCAGGAAAATGATCATCACATTTCAGGAAGAAGTATGTACCTAGTCAGCAAAAACCAAGATGTCATATGTAATGCTCTCTCTATTCCAAGGGCATGAAAAAGGTCGTTTGTTCAATTTCCTAGCACAAAGCTAACATATATGAAATAAAGTACAGTTTCATTGAGAATCAAGTCCAAGAATTTTAATTTTTTGCAAAAGCATTTCAAAGTTGCATCCAAATGCCTACCTGAACTTGCCAAGCTGAGTGGAAAATAATAATTGCTGATATATATTTCACCAATGTACGAAAACACTTTGTCTTAGTTCCTGTCTCAAGTCATGAGGGAAATGTAATGAAGACCTTATTACATTGGACAATATCAGGCTTATAAGATATTTGAAACATTTATTGATCTCATGAGACATGCCAGAATAATGGGAGTGGGCAGTGTGATGTATTAATATTAATCCCACATCAAGACTTTGTGATCCAGATATTTTTCTACATTGTAAAATAATATACAATTCTCCTCTTCATCCCATCACCATAACAACCATATGTAAATGCTTCGTCTAATATCTAGTATCAACAGATAAGACAACCACCAGGCTTAAACGGTTTTACTTAGAATTTACGTGGAAGGTGAAAAATTCAAGATCTGACTCTAATCATGACATCTAATCTACACAGTTTTAAAATTAAAGGTTAGACGTTGTCCATTTTCTGTAACAACATAATTTTGGATATTTCTTGCTTACATTTCTCCGTATACTAACCTCTAACTCTTATTTGTGTTTCCCTGATCAATATATATCACAACTACTCCCAACACACCTAAATATTTCAATATACTAAGAATGTTAAAAGGACATTTTTGACTGAAAAGGGGTTCCTATTCAAGTCTATATTTTATTGCAACACAGACTATTTGATAAGTTAATATCACACACAGAGGTGGAATCATTGTCTTTACATGATTTCTGTTTAAGGACATGAGTATGTTACTCTAATCAAATAAAAATATATTCCAACAAAATTGTCCACAAACTTGAGAGAAAATTCACTTGTGGAGTTCACTTTTGAGGTAGTCTTCTTCTTGCTGTTTAAAAATCTATTGAAATTAACAAATACTTATTTCAACAATTACTTCAACTCCAACTGGAATGTACATTTCTTGTGCTCAAGAAACATACCTCAAAGCATTTTTATATTCTCCATATTATCAAGCAGTGTTAAATATACAATGGAATTAGAGTAAATATTGATTAATTAAAAAGGGGAAATTGTTACTTCATTTTTGGATCTGTAAAAGAAGTGGCCTGGTATCGCTCAAAATCAGGAAAAACACTTCATGACCTCTAAATAAGGACATTTAGATGTTAGAATTTGAAGATAATTTCCATGTCTTCCTGAAAAACGAACCATCTTCTCTTTACTTTGTAATTTAGAAATTCACAGCAATAGTTTGATTTCAAATACCAACCTAAATGACAGCCCCATCATTCAAACTTTGAGTACAGATGGCTGACATTCCAGTCAGGCTGGGAGAGAGAGCTCTGCATTTGTTAAATTTGTAAAGGTCTTTATTAAATAGTTCCTTTATTAAAGGATCTACTGCTCTCTAAAAAAGCCCTAAATGCTGTCAAAATATTTTATGTTCCAATTATTGTTTTAATTATGAAAATATATGCATCCTACTGAATTTTAAAAATAATTACTCTTACATTCACATGCCCCACATTTCTACAAATTTATTTTAAAAAGTAGTATCTTTGAAAGCCAAACCAACATTAGGGATGTCATATCCATAAACAACCCTCATAACAAGTTCATTGCCACAATTTCCAAAACTTTTAGAACCTGTAAATTAACTTAGAATCTATTGAATAAATAATTAGGAAGCAATAAAAGAGAATGGACATGGAGTTAGACACAACTAGATTCTATTCACGGCTCTTCTGTTTACTAGTTCTAAACTTAGGCAAGTTACTCTGGACTCTGTTTTCCTCATGGGTGAAATGTGTGGTAATTGACTCTACTTCATAAGGTGGTTGTGAGAATCAGTGTAATAATACATATTCAGTGACTATTACAGGACCTGGCACATATCTACTCAATAATTGCTAACATCTACAACTTCAGGGAAGAAAGGTGAGAGAAGAGCATGAGAAAGAAAGGAAGAAGTGGGAGAAGAGATTTTCAGGAGCATAGTTTTCTTTCCTAAAGACATGGCACAGGTGTTCTGGTCACAGGCAGCTCATTGAGGGGTTCAAAACATGGTCAGTATGTGATTTGATTGATTGAGTAAGTGAATAAAAGAAGAGAAACAAAAGAACCAAAAGACAAAGAAAAGGGAGAGAAAAGAGAAAAAAAGAAAGAAGATAAAAAAGAGTTATACTCTTTAACTTAGGCACATGTGAAACAAAGAAACACAAACTACAAACCAGTAGAGCATTGTCACCCACGTCAATAAATGTTAGCAAATATAGATTGGGTTAAATATAATTTGAAAGACTACACTGAATAAATGTGATTCTAACAATGCCTGAGAACAATTTCCAAATTAAAGCAACCAGTCTACCTTTATAAAGTCACATATGAGGGAAGGTAGCTGCACATTTGAATATCAGAACTTATCATCCCTTACCATGGATGCACAATTACTTCAATCTTTGGTATTCCATGCCTAAATCCCAGATCTGGGAAAACCATGAAATAGAATGGTTTTGCCCTGCTTTGATTTGAGCTATTTTCCCCTGATTAAAAATTGTCATTTTTGAGCCTGTATATTGTTTATGTCAATCATTTAAAAATGGATTTAGCCAGACACGGTGGCTCCCACCTGTAATCTCAGCACTTTGGGAGGTGGAGGTGAGAGGATAGCTTGAGTTCAGGAGTTCAAGACCACCTTGGGCAACACAGAGAGACCCCACCTATGCAAAAAGTTTTAAAATTAGCCAGGCATGGTGGCATGCACCTGCAGTCCAAGCTACTCGGGAGGCTGAGGTGGGGGGATTGCTTGAACCTGGGAGGTAGAGGCTGCAGTGAGCCATGACTGTGCCACTGTACTCCAGCCTGGGAGACAGAGCAAGATCCTGTCTCAAAAAAAAAAAAGAAAAAAAAAAAGATTTAAAGCAAAGCAAACATCATCCATAAGTGAACTATAAGAGGGACACTCGAATCAAGAGTGGTCTGGCAAGAATCAAAGAAAGAAAAAACATTTGCAATTTCTCAGAAACCTAGGTTACGATGACCATACGTTCCCAATTACCACACTGCCCTTAAGCAATGAAGTTTATATACAAGTTGATTATGTTTTTGTTCACTGGAATCTAAGTTGCTTTTTATCTCAGAATACTGAAATACTTATGACTTAGGCAACAGCTGCAACTCTTAGATGATTTTCAAATGAGCTAAATACAGAGATTTGGGGAAAATGAATTATGAACATGCAAACACATAACAGACGATTCAGCTCACCAGGTTTGAGATGATGCTAGATTTTTCTAACATGTCTTCCTTTAATTGTATTTCATTTATTTAATGAATTATGCCTAATTTTCTAAGCTTCTTGCCATTATATTGGTTCATATTATATAATTTCATAATTAACATGAGAAAATATTATGCTTTATCACTACATTAATTAGAACCAGGCGTTTAAGGTAACATAAAAGCCTTATGTTACCTTACCCTCTTTGTTAGGAATGAACCTGTTATTTTTTGGTAAAGAATTTTCTTCTAGACCCACATTTAAGGACAGTCATATCGAAATGACAATTCATGTAGAGATACTTGGAAAGGGAACTTCAGAGTATGTTCTGTACAGTAAATATACTTACAGACTCTCCTACAGACACAGCACAATAACAAATATAACATATGGATGATCCAAACTATTCATTATTAATCTATTCTCCTAAATCATTACCAATCTGATGTCTTTTGGAGTCTTTAGATTTGAGATGTTGCTTTCATCCTCAATCTGTTAGTTGAACAAAAATTTTCTGAGACCTGACTTATGAGTCATGCACTGTTCTAGATCCTAGTATTGACAGGAGAAATAAGACCTCATTATTAAATATAAATAAATAAAGCTTATTATTCCTTATGTCATTAGTCAGGAACTTATAATCTAGTCAAAGAAGATAGACAAGTGAAAAAAGAAATAAATATTATGTTTGCAATAATAGACATCTGTGGCCAGGCACAGTGGCTCACGCCTGTAAACCCGAGGTTATGCCTATAATTGCAAGGTTTATGTGGTATTCTTAAACACTTTTCTAATCAGCAAATTTCATCATTTTTTCTTCCCTATATACAAGGAGGGAACAAATCCTATCAGGACTGTACACAGAGCTGGTCCAAACATCACTTTCGCAAAAAGTAGAAAGAGATCATTTGGAGATAAGGGGAAGAAAGAGGCTAGGACGTTCAGCAGAAATAAGCTCATCATCTAAGTACTGGTGTGTTCCACTGAGACCTCCATAAGAAAGCACAGACTTTGGCTATCAGACCTCTCCTGTTGCCCAGTCTTGATATTCTCTTCTCCAGTTGACCTATCCTTCTTGAAAAATTAACATAGAAAACACGAATTTTTATCTGCCTTTATGCTTGCCCCTAAAAAGAGGCCTGTAGCATTTGAGATGCTGCGTGGAATTCAAAGATGTCAGTTGGATCATTCTTTGTCAGTTTTTAAAGCCTTAGTTTCAACAAATCTATGTTATATTACACCACATCACTAATTTACATAGATTCTTATTTCTTTGTCATAAAATGATTGCAAATTTTACACGCTGGGTGTGGTGGCTCACACCTGTAATCCCAGCATTTTGGGAAGCCAAGCTAGAAGGATTGCTTGAGCTCAGGAGTTCAAGACAAGCATGAGCAACATACTGAGACCCCATCTCTACAAAAAAGAATAAAAATTTTAAATTACCTGGGCATGTTGGTGCACGCCTTTAGTTACAGAGCTACTTGGGAGGCTGATGTGGGAGGATTGCTTGAGCCCAGGAGGTAGAGACTGCAGTGAGCTATGATTGCACCACTGCACTCCAACCTAGGTGATAGTGTGAGACCTGATTTCAGTAAACAAAGAAATAGGCCAGGCATGGTGGCTCAAGCCTAAAATCCCAGCACTTTGGAAGGCCAATGTAGGCAGATCAGTTGAGGTCAGGAGTTCGAGACAAGCCTGGTCAACATGGTGAAACCCCATCTCTACTAAAATACAAAAATTAGCCGGGTGTGGTGGCACATGCCTATAATCCCAGCTACTCGAACGGCTGAGGAAGAAGAATCACTTGAACCCAGAAGGCAGAGGTTGCAGTGAGCCAAGATCACGCCACTGCACTCCAGCCTGGGTGACAGAGTGAAACTCCATCTCAAAAAATAAGAATAAATAAAATAAAATAAAATAAAATAAATGTGTTAGGATAAAATATGTGAATCATATTAAGACCAAAATACTGAAAAATTAGGGCAATGTCTACTTTATAAATCCCTTACTATTATCGTGGTCAAATGGTAAACTATAAATTTAGTCTGTGGTCTTTTTAAAAGAGTGATTTTATAAGTGTTTTCATGTTCTAGAACACACTTTCTGGAGTTCTTACAAACCAATCCACACCTCTTGACTCTCAATTGCAGGAACTCTTAGAGGAGACACTTCTGAAGTTTAGACATTTTCCAAATGGCTATCTATTATTCACTTATAAGAAATATCAGTTTTGAGGATAATGAAAGAGGTTCCAGAGAAAGCATATGGACATCAGGAAATTATGTTGCATTTTGATCTTAAACAAGTCATCTGCAAGTGTCCCTTGAGAGATGAGATTGGCCTAGGACTTCATTTTCAAAGAGAATTGATGGAGCATTAAAGCCAAAAATGTTTGGGACCAACTATACAGTCCAATCAGCTTATCTTTGAATGAACTATGACAGACACCAAATGTAATGCCAAAAAACATCAAAGCAATTGCCTGTGGATTCTGCCAATAGAGGAAAATTCTGCCAGTAAAAAAGAGCATTCCTGGCCTAGTAGCTGGAGTCTCAAACTGCTTTTTAAACATACGCAAAAAAAATAGAAATACAAAGAAACAGTGATCAAGAATAGTTTGGAGAGTATAACATGGGAATATTCAATACAAATGTCTTTGTTAGTCATTCTGTAAATCTTTCTTTGCCAAGGTGGATCACTAGATATTTCTCATCCAACAGAAATGCTTCAATACTATATTAGGTAGCACATCCTATTTAATTATTCAACTTTTTCCAATGTGCTTTCCTTAAAAGTCAAGGGAAGACAGTGACAAGAGAAAGGGAATATATGCTAGATGCTTCAGAGACATTAATTTCTTTATTGCCTGTGTTTCTTCTCAAGAAGAAAACTCACGGATCTCTTAAAAAAAAAAAAGCTTGGAACTAAAACAATTGAAAAGATTAAAGCCACTCAGAACCTCAGAGAGTCACAGGAAGGACCTCAGAAACTCCCTGATTGCTTTTCCCATTCCAGGAAGTTTCCACCAGCCTCTTCTTGTGCACTTGTGGAAATGGGAACTCCCCTGGTTATAAGCATGCTCATATCGTCACTGCGGAGCCTCAGTGTTCTATGTGCCCCTTCTAACTCTGCCGTCTGATGTAACGAAGACCAAGCCTACTGTTTCTTTCATGTATGCCCCTTCCTTCAATTATTAGGTAGCATCAATGGCCTCCCAATTTTCCTGTTTTTCTAAGACAAACCTCCAATTTATGCAATGATATCTTGGATACCTTTTGACTCTTTATCATCCTGTTCAACTTCCTCTCTGTGTTTGATCAGTTACTAAGGATCACGTATAGGACAGGTTCAGATGACTGAATATGATAAATATAGTAAAAAAGTTCAGTTTCAGTCTGCTATAATTAACTGTGTCTGTTGTTAGGTTAACTATGTCTTGAGGTGGCTTGTTAAACTGACTAGCATGACCTGTGCCCTATACTCACTAAAATATATAAATCTATGCAATCTTCAGAGTGTTTCTTGGTCCTCTCCAGACTAATTTATAGCTTCTTCCCATCCCAATAACATCCTAAACTTGCTCCAAGCTCAGCCTATCTCATCTCAAGATCACCTGCAGCACACCCCAAGCTCACTCCAACTTATTCTCACCTCCTTCTAAGGCCAACTCAACCTCATTTCAACCTCACTCTTACTGCATCAGAAAACCTTCTTCTCTAGGTATCTTTTGATCCCTTTTAGTAAACTCTACAACATCCTTAAAGTTAAGCAAACAATAAGTCTTTTTATATAAATATGTGTATAAATTTGATCTTTTGTAAGCCAACTGAAATAGGTCCAAGGCAGACTCTTAAAGACAGTGTCTACAAGTAAACTCAATACTCCAGGTGTAGTACAATCAGCACAGAGAACAGAGGTAACTTTACTATGTTTGATCAAGACAATACTTTTATGAGTGTAACCTAGATTTGCATTAGCATTTTGAGTAATGATGACACAACGATGTTGAACTTGTAAACTACTTAAGTGATAAAGTCTTTTTCACAATAGCATGTTAAAACGCATTCAACCAGTAAGGGTGTGATAAAGCATATTAAATGATGGCAATGTCAATACTTTAGAGTAGTGTTATAGACCAGGGCTAAAATTTACATGAGAATAGAAGAGGCAATTTGATCACATTTATACTTTGAGAGTTAACCAATTCAGTCTATTGTTTTTTTCAATATATCCCTCACTTAGCCAATGATCATTACTTCATTTCTGAGTTTAAGATTTTGATTCCTACTAAATCACTTGAGAAGAATAGTACATTAAACCGTCAAGTATGGCTAGGAGAGGAAATTTTGACAGAGAATAAGAGAGAAGCATAAAGAAGAGAACTAAACACCTACAGTAAAATGAGCAGAAAGGCTACTGAACCAGGAGGACGAGATCACTAAAGAAAGCTTCACTAGATCCAAAGTGTTCATTAAAGTTAATTCTGTTGATGACAGCACTAAAATCTCCATCCAACCCTCCTTGCACTTCCCAAGAAGGCACATAGATGATGACTTCCACATTCTTGAAAGACAACATGCCTCTCCAATGGTAAAAACTTCAGAGTCATGACAGAAGAGGAAACATGCCCATCTCTCATTATTGTGAGTGGAGGTTTCCTGGATATTACTGGGGTACAACAAAAGGAACTATTTGAATAATGAACTATGTTCATTAATTTTCAAGGATCTTAATTTCTTCAAATTAGTTTTCCTATTTACTAGCTTCTGATGTGGAAAAGAGTTAAGAATGCAGGAGAAAAAGTAGAGAGAGTTCAAAGATTTATTTTCAGGATCCAAGAGTTCAGAATCAACCCAAGATTAAAGTTGGAAGTATTTAGTGCTACCAAATACTTACGTGCATATGGATTTATATGCCAGATTTATCAGGCAACAGAAGCCTAAGGTAGCAGCTTGGATTGATTTTATGGTGAGGAGACTACAAAAACAATCACTCAACAGCTCAGTCCAACTCTCCTTGAATTGCCTTAGTTTCATTGTCACATTGGAAAGTCCTAATCGCTATCATGTAGCTCATTCCATTAGTACTTTCCTTTAGATTAATACCTGGTTGCAAGAATTAGATTTTACCAACAACAGTAATAAACACAGAGGGGCACTGCCTCACCATAGTCAGGGAAATGCAGAAAAATAAATGCCCATCTTGTACACATGCTTTGCTTTTCATTAAGATATAAATATATCTATATGTACAACATCCAACGGGGTCATTCTATCTTCAGTGGTAGACAACAAAATATGGAAAGGTCAATCTTCTCTATTTCCTTTTTCTGTAAGCACTGCTAAGACTGCTGTGAAGGCTTACTTCCTAATTACTTCCAGATACTCGAATTAAGTTGTGTGTCTATGTCAATCATGATGTGATATGACATGATAAGAGAGGATGACCCTGTGATGTGACATAATGCCCTGACCATCACTCATAGATGCACTTAATGATGCACAAATGTATACCATAATCCAGCTAGCAAAAGAGCAGAGTCAAATGTCAGTTAGCTTTTCAATCTCTGTGCTAAATTAATAAAAGGAGTAGTGTAGTGTAATAATAAGTCACTCAAAGCTTAACACATATAAAATCACTACCTCTAAGAAGCAACCATGCATATTAGCAGGAAAGGAAACTGGCTGGACCTGAAGCTTTGCAGAATGGCTAGTGAGAATGACAATAACATGACACTGCCATTCTATGTCTCCCTGCTGTTCTTACAGCACTTGTCAGTAAAACTATGTTTACATATACGGAGAATATTTGTAGAGTCCTTGGGTACTACACCTGGGGATTTCCTAGGCTTTAGGTTTCTAGGGAATTTAGGGTGCCTTATGCTATGGTTTGAATGTGTCTCCTCCAAAAATTCATATGTTGGAACTTTAATGCAATTCAGTGGAATAGTGTTGGCAGGTGGAGCCTGACAGAAGGTGTTTAGGTCATGAGGCCTATGCCCTCATGAATGGATTAATGTTATTATAAAAACATTTGCAAGACAGGGTTTGTTGTCTTTTGCTCTTCTGCCATGTGAGGACACAACAGTTGTCCCCTCTTGCCTTTCTACCTTCTGCTATGTGAGGATGCAGCAAGAAGGCCCTCACCAGACAGCAGATGTTGGCATTTTGATCTTGGACCTCCCACCCTCCAGAACTGTGAAAAATAAATTTCTATTCTTTATAAATTACCCAGTCTATGGTATTCTTTATAGCAGCACAAACAGACTAAGGCAACGGAAATAATATATTTCAAGAGTTTTCATTTCAGATCCCCTTTCAGATTGATTTCAGTTAATGGCCATGTCTTGATTATCATCGCTTGCCCTCATGGTACACATTGATGGAGGAGAGCCCTAAATATGTTGGATGGTGTACCTTTCTGCCTTAGTGACACAAATTTCCTCCTCACGGCCAAGAAATTTTCATGGGAATCAGAATAATAAGCTGGGTGTTAAAGAGTTCCATATTTTGAGAGCTACTGAGCTGATTCAATTTTCCCAGTGTGATTTACCTCCAAGAACTGTAGAAATGACCAATCAAAACAATCACAGATAGAAGTGATGACTGCTTTTTCCTTTTTCTGCCAAGTCTGCTTGGAAACGCTGAGAAGACTGATCCACACACACCAATTTAAAAAATAGCACATTGTTTCCTCCACTTAAATTTAGCTTTTGCATCACATCCTTACAGCTGTTTATTCTCCTTGCACTTTGAGTTTCTAGACTGTTCTATTTGTCATTGATTTTGATGCTTCTTACTGTCCAATAGTTTGAAAGGACATTTTCTTTCCTTGAGTCATATTCTCATGGGATTAGGTCAGTTGGTCAGGTCAGTTGGTGTTTTTTCAAGCTGTAGTTTGTACCTTGAAGATTTTAGGTACATGGTGGCTCACATCTGTAATCTCAGCACTTTGGAGGTCTAGGCAGGTGGATCAGCTGAGGTCAGGAGTTCCAGACCAGCCTGGCCAACATGGCAAAACCCCATCTCTACTAAAAATACAAAAGAATTAGCCAGGCATGGAGGCATGTGCCTGTAATCCCAGCTACTTGGGAGGCTGAGGCAAGGGAACAGCTTGAACCGGGGAGACGGAAGTTGTAGTGAGCTGAGATAGCACCACTGCACTCCAGCCTGGGCAACAGAGTGAGACTTCATCTCGAAAAAAAAAAAAGATTTTAGATACAAACAACTGGGCTATTGATGGCGGCTTCCTATCATTTCAGGCAAGCCAATGAAAACTTCACCTGGGTCTTTATTAAACAGAAATACTTTCAGTGGTCTATTCAGATTATCATTAACTTTATACAGTTCAGAAGTCAATCTGTGATATCAAAAAGGGTAGGATTGTGCATCTGAGGATCATAAATTTCATATCATTTTTCTCTGGTTGAAAAATCCTGCTCTAACGTGCTTGCAGGGTATCTCAGGAGTGTGACATTAACAGTGACTACCAGAGACAAGTTTAATTATACCACAGTGTAGTAGAGAGATCCTGCTATATGAATTGATATCAAAGAAACTTATTTTTTACTTTCAAGGCCAAATAAATTCTTACAGTAAGAAGAGAAGAATAAATAGACCCAACTGATTTCTTATTAACTATGTGTGACTATTTCTTTTGAAAAAGTACTTTAGTGTGTTTCATTGATGAAGACTATCACCAAAAAGCATACACAATATAGTCTTTTTTGTGTGATGCCCAATATAATAGGAAATTCACTGTAGAGAAATAATTATTTTTTCAAATACTTTGAAATAAGAATAAAAATTTCTTCTCTCTTGCATCACAAATTGTAACATAGACCATTTCTCCATAGGAATCAAACACAGTCCAATCAGCACCGTTGGTAAATGGTTCCAAAACAGGAAAGCAAATGAAAGGTGACAACAAATTTAAAATCAGAGGTGTCCTGTTGAATCATGAAAGTGTTTATTTTAGCTTAAGAATTACTGACATCCCAAACTACGGCAGTGCCAAACCACTGCAGTTTACCTTGATCATGCTCTTCAAATTCTATTTCTATTTTAAAAGTTATGTATGTACAGCAAGCCCATGGAAAACTTAGCAATGTACATGGTTTAAAAGGAAAATGACAAATTTCTTCTCAGTGGTTACATTGCAAATAAATTATGTTGAATGATTCAGTGTATTTTTAAAATTTCAGTTGGAGGGTCAGCCTGTGCCAAACCTGATGAAGTACACCTTCTATTAATTACCACAGAACTTTGGAAGAAATGAAGGTGAAATTCAGTTCTGAAAAAAAAAAAAGAAAAAAAAAACACCTGTTTATATTTCACTAGCTAACCAGGGTAGGATGACTCCACAGGACCTTGGGAATCTCCAGATGCCTGCGGAACACTTTTTCTAAGAAGATGTTAACTGTGATGACATAATACCCATAATTGAGACCAAGGGAGTGGGTGAAAGCAGTTAATATTTTACTTTATTGAGCATTTACATGTCCCAGACACTATGCTAGGCACTTAAAACATAATTACTCACTTTTCTCTATCAATGATATGAAGTAGTTAGCATAATGTGTATATTATAAATATAAAAATTAACATTCTTGGAATAAAAGTAGTTTATATAATAAGTAGCAGAGCTGGCAGGAATTTGTTTGCAAAGCCATTTCTTTAGATTAAAACATTTTTCCTCCAAGGAATCGAAATGTTCAACATTACTCAAGTGGGTATCATGAGACCTGAGTCTAATCCATGCTTTACTCATAGCTTACAGACTTTGGGTAACTGCGCCTCAGCCCTCATTCCCCTCTGTGTAAAACAGAAAATATAATAATACCTATTTCATAAAGGTGATGATCAAAATATTAAATATATATAAAAACCTGTGACAACCAGAAACAGCTATTATTTTTTATGGACCCTCAATGTGTTACTTGCAAACTGAGACAACCAAGAGTGTTTCTACTCTAATTCTATGATATTCTACCTTGTGATTTAGCAATTTCTATATGTCTGTCCTCATAGCTCATAGCTCCCACGACTAATCCAGGAGTGACCCAAAGAAGAGCCTGACTTTTTAACAAGTCATTAATGTCAGGTCAAGTTCAGCAAAGAGAAAGGCTATAGTCTCAGGTAATGAGAAGTATGATGAACAAAGCAGCAAGGTAAAGAGAAAGAGAATAACTGGGCCGGTATTCAAAAGTGTGAATAAGCAAGCAAGGGTTATTAGAGAAGGTAAAATTCGAGCAGAGAACTAAATGAAATGAGCGATCAAGTCATTTGAAAATCTAGAGGGAAAGCATTTGGAGCAGAGGAAATAGCAAACACAGAAGTCTTAGTGTGTGAATAAGATTGGTGTGCTCAAGAAGAGCAGTAGGGCTGAAGTGGAAGGGGCAGGGATGGAGGAGATGGGAGGCCACAAGGCTGCCACCAGTTCACACAGGGCCTTGCAGACCAAGTTTCATTCTTAGGAGTCTGGAACCTTATTTTACCTGTCACCTTCAGCCAAAAGAAAATTTCATGCACATAAGTGACATAAATGTTTTACATTTTTAAAAGCCCACTGGCTGCTGTGTACAGAAAAGCCTGAAGAGGAAGAAGGAACAGAGGTAAGAACTACAGTGAGGACATGTTACAAAAGTCCAGAGAAGAATGGTGGTTTGAACTAGAATGTCAGTGTTCAAGGGTTGGTTAGGGGATAGAGCATGAGTGTCACGTTGACACGACTTGGCTAAAGCGCTGGCAACAGAGTGACAGTGAATGAGAAAAATCAGTGATTCCAGGTTTGCTACATATTGGAATGGGGCATGGAGGAAGACCTTTGGCAGAAGCTAATGCTGTCCACTTGTCTAGGCTCCCCACAACAGTGCCCATTTTCTCCTGATGTCAACTCAGATCTGCCCAGTTCTTCACTAACCTATCTGCTGGGCTTTCTCAAAATTCCCAATTCTCCAGGTAGGTCACATTTGACCTCTGTCCCCTGTAACTCCATGATCAGAACTCAGGCTTATAGTCAAGAGATAGTAAAGAAAAAAATAGCCCGGAAGCCCCAAAATGGTCATCACAGCTCGGCATGTAGGGAGTACTCCCAAAGTTGACCAAAGGGAACAATCAATCAAAACACATTAACTATCTACTATGTGTCTTACCCTGGTTTTGATACCATAGAAAATTTAACATAAGTTTTAAAACTTAACCACCTAGAAATTAAAATGTAGTTGAAAAACACAACAGTATGTATAGCACAATTACAAACAAAATCTCATAATGATACGACTATGGCTGTATCTTAAAAATACAAGAATTCAGTATAGAAAAAGGTATATGAGTTTCTGTCTGACAGTACCCAACACAGCGACTGGCATACGGTACCTTCCATGACTTAAAAACAATTTATCAATGAATTACTTAATTTATTAATAGCACCGAAGTACTTGGGATTGGCATTATATAAAAGAGGAACTTGAGAAAAAAAACCATCACATTCCACAAGTTATTTGTGCAAAAAAATATACAAAATAGGCCAACTATTGGAACAGTGATGAGGCCCAGAAAAGACCAACATGCTATTTAAGAAATAATACATAAGAAAACATTCTTGCCCTTTCTTTTTATATGCTGTCTCATCAATACACAAAGTTTTATGTTTTCTATGCTATCTTGAGATAAATTTTCCATGAAAGGAGAACAAGGCCTCTCTGAATTTCTATAAGCCACATCACTGTCCTCTCTCCGCATACTGAGCCTTGCTGCCACCCAGCCAAGAGAAGCATGTGTTTGCCCACTGATACTCTTGGGCAGAGAGAGGTCAGTCCTCCCTGAATCTCCCTGTGAGCCTGTAAAGCTGGTTGGCAATTCTAGCTGGTTGGCAATTTTGAATATTCGAAAGCATCTGAGATAATAGGCAACCTATTTCCTGGAGAAGTATTTACTCTCTGCTTTGACCCTTGGTATCTCTTCTATTGCCTAAAACAGAAAAGCCACAGCAATTTACCAGATTGTCAATTTCCTCTCTAAGCTGATTTTATCTTTGCCCTTAACTTAAAACCAAATAACAGAGGAAATGGACCACAAATGGATTGGTTTAAAGGTGAACCCCAGATACAAAATGGCTTAGCCGACAGGAAGAATTCACCCACATCATCTCTGCCGCATTACACATTACAATTTTGAAGCAGATCCATTGTCACTTATGCAAATAGTAGTTTCTTTTTGACAGTTTCCACCAAAAGGCAGGGTATTCTCCACATTTCTTTGCCTTTCTCCTATTATACATTAGGAAGGCTGCCAATATTCATTTGATTAAGAAAAAAGACTGGCTTTCTTGCCTGTCTGCTTTCATTCCTTCAAAAGGAGTGCCTTACCTACAATTTTTCGGAATAAGGAGAGACCCAAAATAGTGTGTCATTGCCAGAGACTCATTAGCCAGCCTCACTTTCTACCCCACTCACAAGGATAGAATCAAAATTTAATCCCCGCAGTACATCTGAGCAGTTTGGAGAAATTCACTGGTTTATCATAAGGAATGCAAACAGCTGAAAAAATACTTTTCACACATCAGATGGACAACTTCAAATTTCTCTGGATGACCACCAAAGGAAAACTTATCTTTCAGATGGTTGAAGAAGACCTTATTCTGCCTTCTTTATTTGCTAGGACAGACACTTTAGTCAGACATCTTCTCTCTAATCAACCCCTCCCCAAAACTATCATTAGGAAATACATCAGAGAGCTCCCCTTCAATCATGAGAAAATCCGGCTGCAATCTCCTCAGGCATTTTAAGGTATGGGTCTTCAGTGAGATATTTTTCTTCCTTCTTTATGGTTGAAAGTTAGAAAACCTGTTGCCTACATACACAGAGGCCTCTCCAAGCAGTCAGATCATATTCCAGTTTGGTGAGAAAGCCTTTGATTAAGCCAGCTTTCTCTTCACCTGCTGTGACAGGCCCAGGAAGAAGATATCTGCCTTGCTAGAATGATTAACTGGCTGTGAGAGGGAGCTCTAGTATTAGCGCAGAGCTGGCTTCTCTGTACTAGGTTCTCAGATCAGAGCAAGAAAAGATATGGGAAACTGACCCCAAAGAGAAAAAAGTCAGAAAGTTCATACGTTTTTGCAGTGATCTTTCTAGCACTCAGAAACACACATTCACTTACACAATACTCCCACACTCCCCACCTACATACAGGTTTGATATTAAATGCAATACAAAGGTTGCAAGTTCTCCAAAATGAGATATGCTTTTAAAAACTGGTTGCAAAAAAACTGCACCTATTTTTTCCATGATACAAAAATCACCCTAAGACATGTAAGTTGGCAGATGGTACGCTTACTGTTAAAGGAAAATTACACAGGACAAGATAAGCAAACAGAAGTTTATTTTATTCTGATATTATCACTAGCAATATGAGAGAAAGCACAGACCACTTCTGAGTGCTCAACTCCACTGAAACAAATGGTAGAGTAGTTTTTAAGGACGGGGTGAACTAGAAGAAAAGTACTGGAAAATATTCACGGGGAGGCCAATCAGTGGAATGTGTTCAGTACATTGAATTATTCCTGAGTTTGCAAATGTTTTTCTCTGTGACTAGGTTATCTGCGTTTGCTAATTGTTACCTATAGAAGTTAGGGTCCTACCCTCCCACAAAGACTGGGAAAAAGGAACACCATCCCCAGTTATTTCTAACAGATCATTCCCAGGTTCTTGACAAAGACCTTTCCTGGATTGTAAACTTGCAAGAGGCTAGGAGAAGATTTACATATCAATGGGACACAGAAAGTATTTATAATTGCATGTTTTCTAAAATATGGAATTTCTGCTCTAGGAAATAGAAGTCAAAGACCTACAGTGAGGAGAAAACCTTTCTGAAGTTTAGTCAAGCAGAAGGGAATTTTAAAGCAGTAGTGCTCATTACCCATTCCCAGCTGTTCCTCAAGGAGCCCTCTCTCTGCCATTGTGTCCACTTTTTCCAACAAGATAGAAAACATTTAGAGGTTCCAGTTTAGGTCACACTCCCTTACTATTTTCCCACTGTCCCACAAGTTGTGTCAGCTTACCTTAACACCCTTTACCTCTCTACATTCTGAAACCTTTTATCTTTCTTTTGTGAATATCATCTTCAGTTTAGTATTACGATATTTAGCACAATTTATAAACATTTTTTCTAGCCTACTAAAAAAACAAAAAACAAAACCTGTGGATGCCAGACTACATCTGGCCACATGGATAAGACCTGGAAATCTCTGTAGCATCAGAAATAAAATTATCTAATTTTTACAGGGCATATTTTAAGAATCATTGTTTGTAACTTTAAATATAATTAGTGGCCGGGCGTGGTGGCTCATGCCTGTAATCCCAGCACTTTGAAAGACCGAGGGGGGCGAATCACAAGGTCAGGAGATCGAGACCATCCTGGCCAACATGGTGAAACCCCATCTCTACTAAAAATACAAAAATTAGCTGGGCATGGTGGTGAATGCCTGTAATCCCAGCTACCCAGGAGGCTGAGGCAGGAGAATCGCTTGAACCAGGGAGTCGGTGGTTGCAGTGAGCAGAGATCATGCCACTGCACTCCAGCCTGGTGACAGAGTGAGACTCCGTCTCACACACACACAAAAAATATATACATATATATATACACACACACACACACATATATACATAAATATATAAATATAAATATATGTATAAATATATGTATAATTAGTTAGCCAAGGTAGTAGTTAGTTTGCCAAATGCAAAAACAAAATCATTGACACCAGCAATTAAGTTTTAGATTTGAATTTGGTTTTACTGGGAAAACAGATATTTCAGGTTTCAGGTTCAATCAATCAATCTATAGATAGATTGCTATAGGTCTATATCTATATATATACATAGAGGGATAGGGAGAGAGAGAATTGCTGCATGTGTCAGGCACAATGGTAGATTCTTTCACACAGAATCACATATATTTCATGATTTCTTTTGTTCCCTTTTCCCTTCCTCACCTTCTCTGGTCCCTTTCAGAGTATTCAAGTCTTTCTCCACTCCAGGTTTTGATGGTTTATATATATTTAGGGGTAAATTTAAGTTAAATGCATGCTTTTATTAGAGGCACTTTCATAAAATCCTTTTGTCTGAGCACTAGAAAACAATACCCACTATTCAACCAAGAATAGTTTAAAATAAATCAATAATGGTCCTCCCAGAGCACACCCCGTGAGTACCTTCTCCTCACTCCCCTATACTCCCAACTTTAGCTTAACTTTCTTAGCTTAGCTTCAGGGACATTTCTAGAGGTTAGTTTCTTTTGATTCCTTAAGGTTACATTGATATCATAACCCAGCCCTAGACAGTTGACTTCCTGAGAGCTCGGGGTCTTGAGGGGGACTGAAATCCATTCATGGGCCGACAGCTCTTTCTGTTCCACACCATGTTGGCCATCTGAGTGCTAATCTTCATTGAATCCCAGCCCTTTGTTGCAAAACCTCTGTGTTGCTGAGGGCAGCCTGGTGAAGGTGTGGCCACCTAGGACAAAACTGAAGCAAACTTCTCTCGGGGAGTGGAGGAGTTATGATCATTCAAGGGCCAGTGGAAAGTTTGGGCCATCCTGATATTCATTTGAAAGAGTTTCAAGGGGCTACAAATCAGGAGACATTTTAAGAGAACTTCAAAACTCTGTTAAGTCATTTTTTGACACTGTTTGACTAAAAATAACTAGTGAAAACTTAAGTGTTAGACTTTGGGAATTTATCGTTGACTCAAAAATAGTTAAATGTCTCAAAATTGACAAGACTGTCAAGGGAACAGACACAGAAAAATACATTGTGAGGAAGCCATTTCTCCATAGGCCCTGTTTGAATGAAAATAGCTTTCACTAAATCATTTATCAGTACTGTTCTTTCCTCTTAAAGAGCTAGCAGGAGGCTCAGGAAAAAAAAAAAAAATCTGTTAATTGGGTATCACTAGGTTTTAGATTTTGAATTCAGTTTAGTGTTTTTTTTTTTTTTGAGACACAGTCTCACTCTGTCACCCAGACTGCAGTGCAGTGTTGTGATCTCGGCCCACTGCAACCTCTGCCTCCCAGGTTCACATGGTTCTCCTGACTCAGCCTCCTGAGTAGCTGGGATTACAGGCACCTGCCACTATACCCAGCTAATTTTTTGTATTTTTAGTAGAGACAGGGTTTCACCATGTTGGCCAGGCTGGCCTTGAACTCCTCATGATTCGCCTGCCTCAGCTTCCCAAAGTGCTGAGATTACAGGCGTGAGCCACTGCGCCCGGCCTCAGTTCAGTGTTTTTTGAACGCCTACCATGCGAGAGCATTGTGCTAAGGAATACATGAGGAACAAAACACAATCCTTCCTGCATAAGCTCTAACACAATGAATAAAAACAGGATTCTAATATACATAGTGAAAAACAGAAAGGATTAAAAGGCATGAACGTGGCAATCAGGTGGCATGGGGCTCAGAAAATTAAGAGACCTTGGGAGTAAGAAAAGCCTTATGAAGAAACAGGACATTTAAATTAGACTTTAAGGAAAATCCTGGATTTTTGATTAAGGAATCAGAATTCATAGAGAGCACACCTGGAATTTCCTCAGGGAGTCAGAAGTGTCCCTAAAGCCATGTCAAGCGTCCACCTTGAACACTTAGTCCAAACACAGTTAACCTAAGGAGACATACAGACTAACTGGGGAGGCATTCATGAATTAGCCATCTGTCACAAATTGTTATGGTCAACAGAATTGTTGTTAAAACAGCAATGACAGAAACAGAATTTGGGTATTGAAGGAACACTCACCAAGATCTTTTTGGGCCATACATCATTTTTGCAGCTATTCTTCAAAAATTTCCAAAAGGAAAATTCACTGTTTAAAAATTGCATAGAGTACAGTACTTGGAATGCACTGGAAGGTCTGTTCAATGGAGCCATAAAAAACTAATGGACCATGATCTAGATGGCGAGGTCATGGGTCACAGACCACAGCCTGTGGGTCAAATCTGTCTAAGACTTCTTTTGGTAGAGTAAGCTAAAAATGGTTTAGACATTGTTCAAATGTTGTTAAAAATTAAAATTAAAACTAAAACAAACAAAAACAAACCAGAGAATGCATGATTAACATTATTTGTGGCCATCAAAGGCTAAAATATTTACTGTCTGACCCTGGTCCTTGACAGAAAACATATGCTGACCCTGGTCTGGACGATGAATACCTGAGGTTTGATACTGGAGAGATCTCCAGTGATTTTGTGTTCACATATTAGTATTAAGACATTTAAAACAAGTAGTGCTAAATGCCCTCAAATGCATTTCTGTGTGGTCATAACTGAACAAACACATCCAAATGGGACAGATGGAAACAAGGAGGCAGAGAAAGAAAAGGATAAGAATGTGCAATAAAAGCCAGATCTCCAAACCTAAATTATTTTCTTCTAACATCTAGATGAGGCATACTGATGATAGGTAGTTCGTTTAACAAGCATTTATTATGACCATATATGTTTGTGTATTTGGAGAGAGACTCAGTATTGTCTTAAGGGACATAATACAGAGAACAGCAGCCCCTTTGAAACCTGTAATCTATATGAACAAACCCCAGAAAACTACAAGCACAGGACAACAACAGAGAACTGGTTTGAAAGGGAAAAGGGAACAAAAAGTCAGAGAGTGGTTACTGCCAGAGGGACCACACAGTGCCAGCTCACTGAAGGGCAACGAACTTGAGCTATGTTAAGCAAAATCATGTTACATATTAGGAGAAGAAAAAGATTTCCAAAATGAGGAAACAAGGACAAGAGGCAGATATTAAGTGGGGAAAAGCCAAAAACCAATTTTGGAAGTAGCAAGAGGTAAACTGAAATTGTAGGAAGTCAAGCGGCCCTATACAGAGCAGGTCAAAAGGAAACTTTTGGGGAAGCTTTTTAAACAGTTTGAAAAGTTTTTTTTTTGTTTAATTCAAACTTGATTTCTAGTTCTTAATACTGCTAATAACAGTAGTAGTAATGTGAGGTGAAGTATAGTACTAAGGATGTCTATGAACTCATATAATCTCATAGTATTCCTGTGAGGTACAAAATATGAAGTGTTAACAACATCTCTTTACAGACGAGACCCTGATGATCAGATAGGGGAAGTAAATTCAAGGGACAAATGCAGATCTCCTTACCTCTAAAGTGAGTGCTCTTAGCTACTCTGCTATAATATCTCCTGTTCAAAGGGGATCTGGAAGTATATGACAAAAATAGAGTAGAAACAGCAAGTCTTACAAGGAAAAAAATATTGCCAACAGAAGTTTTTGGGCCTTTTATTCAAGCTCACAGTGCATGCCTGGAAAGGGAGTTGGTGATAAGCATCCATTTTGAGGGTCAGTCTAGATGCCTACGAGGAAATTGAATTGTAATCCTTACCAAGTAATAGAAGCAAAAAGTTAATAAACCTCTTATCACAAAATTAGACACTTGTAAAGGCCACAGACATTTTGTTTCCCCGAATAAAAAAAGGCAGAAAGCGATGCGTGTGTGGAATTCTGTATTTCAGCGTGTCAGTCATCATTCTCATCCCTGCCATATTTGTATCCTTTGCCTTTATTTCTGACACATAAAAGGAATATTTGATGAAACATATAAAATGCAACTATCAGTCAAGCCTTTAGACAAATATTTTAGTACCAGAATGTTTAGAGCATGTGTTTTGATGTTTCTAAATTACCATATGCTTTTATTGTAAACAGGGACTGCTTCATTTGTAGAATAGCAATGATACATTATGTTGACTGTTTCTGACATTGTACTGAGTGTGAAACTTAAAGAGAAAACGTAACCCCTGTAATATTCCCAACCTTGACTACCCTGTTTCAAAGACATAACCTGTTTGCATTTTACCACCTTCTGTTACTGTACAGTCTTTCTCAAATACATTTCAATTACCATTGGTAAAAATCAAAAAAGTAAATAATTTGTCCCCATCTATGAATACTGAGTAAAAAAGTAAAAAAAAAAATCTTCCCCATTTTGCTAAATGGCACAGAAAAATATTGCTGGGATCATAAATGCATAACATTCCTAGTTTTTCTCTGAGAGTGCAAACCATTTTACTTTAAAAGCTTGAAAACAATCCTTCACGCGACTGAATCTTGGCTGGGGTTGTGTGGGATGATGCAGCAAAGGCTGTAATGAACGACTCCGACATCCCAGAACTGTGTATGCCTGACAGAGCAATGTATACAAACCCGCTCTTGGCTTTTATTGGGCTGCACCAAGTGTACAATTCTCCAGTGAGCCCAGGAGTTAGAAACTGTCAATTACAAAGAAATGGCTGGCGGATTGAATGAATATTTGTGTGTAATTATAACAGCATCCACAAGCAGCAAAGACTCCAGAATAGTGCACACAAATGTTAGTTTCCTTTCCCTGAATAAAACACCCATCTTCACACTGTGTGATATCAATGCCTAACAGAGGTGATGAGGCAGGGTGCAGGCAATTTATTTTGCCAGCCACATGTGACCCAAGATGTTACTCATCACTGAGCAACAACCGCTTTTGCCAAAAGCATTATTTTCAAAAATTTAAGAGAATCCCAGCTTTCTTTTGGCCATCCTAGGGCCCCTTTCTCCTCTAGCTTTACAGTCCAAAAGAAATATAGTCAGGGCATGCTTTTAAACAGTTGTGAGCTGTCAAGCCATGAGCTTTCCTAGTGTCACTTTTCCTCATGGACAAAAATGGAGAAGCTGATAGATATCCTGGCTCAGATATTTATAATGTTGTTACACTGATATTTTCTTTCAGTAAAACCTTCAGAGTGTAAGCTCCCAAACTTGATCACTTTGTGACTGCATTGCAGGTGGCACCAGCAATTCAACTGTTTTGCATCAACTCCTTCCGTTGTTGAAAGAAGAGAGCAAAAAGAGTATTATCACCTTTCTTGCACAGTGATGAGGTTCTTTGCTGAGCTACAATCCTTCTAAAACAGCATCTTTTCACCTTTTTATGAAGTCAGGCACTCCTTTGAAAATCTGAAAAAGAGCTATATGCTCTTGCGAGAAAAAAAAAGTTTAAGAAATGTAATAATATGCATGTGTGCACACACACATAGCCCTACCTAAATAAGCCAACTTCATTGGCATGTGACTTATGCAGTTGCAGGGTCTCTTGCTCTGACAGTTGCCATACTTGTTTTAATACTCTGCTGTTGCTATCTTGAAATTCTTAATAATTTTAACTTTGAACTTGTGTTTTGTAAGAGAAATCAGTGGAATAGTGGAGCATGAGCAGAGGAAAAATGTGAAATATGCATGTCCCTAGTCCTTGCCACTCCATTCACATACAGTATTCACAATGTTTCAGGATCACAGAATTCCAGTGGACCCACAATGTATGAGAGTTCAGCAAGTCTGAAACCAAGGACAAGGTAAACTTTCTTTTTCAGAAAAGTCTGTAAGTTTGTAAACTAAAGTTTTACCCTGGTAAGATGAGATTCTGATTTGGAAACTAAACCCAAAGGCAAGCTCTCTATTGTGTTCATCTCTTCTGACCCTGGACATGGAGTAGGAGAGGCAGGGTTCCTGTTGGACAGCGAGGGACAAGATAGTCTAGTGGGGGCACTGGGCAGAGTCTGGCCCTTGACCCAAGCCAGCTTTTCACTCCCATAATCCCTGCGTACCCAGCTGGAGACAGTAGTGACAACAGCAGAGGTGACAGGGCAGCTGTTACATCAATTCATCAATTACACAGTAAGCAGGGCACCAACAGCCCTAACAGCGCATGCTTTCAATTCAAACTAGAACTTTCTTCAAACTCAGGAAAAAAATAGTGTTCTAAGAAACACAGCCAAAGATCTCTATCGTATCCTCTCGTTACTGTTACTTCCCCATATTAGCTGACCACCTACATCGAAAATGATGGCATAAAACAAAAAGCAAAGATAGGGAATTCCACAGGTTTTTGGCCTTGAAATCCCCTTTACATATCAGAAAGCCACAGGTAGTGAGTGTTCATAGGACCAAGAAGTGATATGACCAAGTGTGTTCATAGGACCAAGAAGTGATAGGACCAAGAAGTGTACCAAGAAGTGATATGAAACCAGCTGAGTTAGTTTTATGCAGTGCTTCCATTGTTCTGGTGAGAACAAAATACATATGCACAAAAGAAACAGAAATTGTGTAAATTTGGTGATTCCACCTACAGGCTAAATGCATTTATATTTGCATTTTAAATGGCATCACAGAATATAAATATGAATAGCAAAATCCATACTATTAATTTTAAATGTTTTCATTTTATACTTAGAAATTTAAAATGGCAGTCAAAAGATAAACCATGGAAGAAAGGAAAAAACTTTGTATTTTAGCACCTTAAAGATACTACACATTATAAGACAGCACCCTTTCCCTGTTTGAACAAAAGACCCCATATTTTCACTTTGCCCCAAAATCTAGAAATCATGTAGCCAGCCCTGTTCCTACAAATATTTTGCATACAATTTCATGAGAATCCCAGATCCTTATAAGGTGACAAGTTAAAAGGATATGCGCGTGTGTGTGCGTGCGCTCGTGTGTGTGTGCGTGTAATTTTTTTATAATTAAATCTGAATACTTTAGATATGATCAAATGTTTATATTTCACATATATTTTATAAATAATAATATATTTTTCATATATATTTTCTAAATAAAAGAGACTCGTGGGTCAGCCAGGTATTCTTAATAGGGGAATACCTAGCTATAGAGCAATTATTGATAATGTCAAAATTCAAAAGATTCTGCTACTGAGTTCTCTCCTTTCACTAATTCTCTTATTGTATCAACACCTGAAAGATCTCTTAAAGCAACCTGTGACAAGACAGCTTTACTCATTTTTTGAAAGAATAATTTTATAAGATAATCAGTAACAAAGAGAAAATGAATTTAAAGACTTATATGCTAATAAACTGAGACTGTTCTTTAATTACCCAGAGATGTCAAAACAATAATTGTCTATGCTCCAGTGTTCTACATTGTTTTTTAATGAATACACATCAAGAAAACATTATATGTATCTAGCTGATTCCATAAAGTAAATTCCATTTATGTGTCTAAATACTTGCTGGCGCTTATCTAAAATTAATCTCTAATAGAATTTAGAGCCTTTAAATTATTTTTGTTCTCAGAAACCTATAAAATACTCATCAATCATGTTCCGAGAAATTGACCAAAGAAGAGGGAAGGGAACTAAGGCTGCAATTTCGAGAAGTAACACACACACCAGGCAGAATCACACCATTTTTTCTTGCCCGATGTTAATTTTTGGATAGCGTAAATCCAACCAGGGAAGGTAGAAAAATTATTTGGCTCTTGATGCCTATAAGATCCTACATATTTAAACTCACTTTTATGCCATGTAACAATGGCATTCTTTTGATATATGGATGGCCTAAATTTTATGCCCAAGCCAACCTGACTAAGTGAAAAATGAACTAAGATCAAAAGACCTGGGTTTCAGTATAATTTCTGACACTAAGTTCATGGCCCATTTTAGGTTAGCCAGCCCACCTTCATTGCTTCCTCTCTAAAGGGAGAAGAATGACATGTGTCCTAGCCAGCTTTTATATTGCTGGTAAGAATTAACAGAATGTATGAAGACCTCTGAAGGTACAGCCATAAGTCATACAACAATTTGTAACAGCTTTTTAAAATATTATTTCACAGACTTATTTTTCAACTGATATTTGGCTTCTTTCAGTCAACTTCAAAATATTTCCCCAGGCACATGTTTCAAGTGTTGAACTAAGCACTAATATCCCTAACACATAGGTTAATTGGTATATGCTTGGGCACACTGTTGACAAATAATTTGCTATTTCCAATAAACAGATATGAATGGGATTGGGCATAAACATGATATTATGTATTTGAATAGGTGAAAGCTTACCGTGTTTAAAATCCACTTCTCTGGAATTGAATAAAGGCTGTTAAGACTATTTCACTAAATATGTTTTGTCTTCAGAGAGGTTTATGATAGGTTTGGCATTCAGATACCTTCTCAAACACTAGGATTAAAGAGAGCAGTAAAGAAAAGCCATCAGATTTCAGGAAAAAAAGGCATTCAGACAGAACTGCTAGGCTCTGTAGGGGTCTCATGTTTTCAACTGTACATCCTGAGTCAAGATAAAAAGTAGCTTCATTCCAAATAGATATACGCAATCCAATGTTGCACAAAAAGACGCCAGGACTACAGTGAGCTGTGTCTTTTTTTGAACCTATATTTTGTGTTTCAAGACTAATGTCACATTACCAATCCAACACTGATATTAGTACATCAGAAGTAGAAGTTTGCTATGTGAAGAAATTGTGAATTTTGTTGACTTTACAACCACTTAAGGGTTTTACCATAATTCAATGGCCTGCCCCTAAATTTCTCTATCATTTGAGCATTTGAGAAATAGGTTTCCTAACTTTGCCATAGACCTACTGAATCAAAGTCTTCAGAAGCAAGGTCCAGGAATCTACATATTGAAAGCTCCCATGAATTTCTAAAATCCTGCCAGTTTGAGAACCACTAAGTTCACAGTTCTGAATGTAAAGCATGAAGATGGTAAAGTCGATGTACACCCATGGCCTTCCTGCTGTTGGTGGGTAGTTGCTTATTTTCACTGGTTGCTTGTTTTTGTTGAAAACTAACACCTCTTGGTGAACTAGAGGGTTAGATGTTACCGATGGATGTTTTGATTCATTTTGATTCAACGAGCTTTAATACAGTACATTGGTTCTCAGATTTTAATATGCATTAGAATCATCTGGGGTTTTATTAAAATGCAGATTCCTGGGCCCCATCTGTTACTATAACTCAGTAAGTCATATGTAGGAAGATGAAATTAACATTTTTAATAGCACCATAGATGCTTTGAAGTGCCTGTTGAAGTAATGCTGCTGTAGTAAGTGCAGTGTGTTCTAAGCTCCTACCTTGCATTTGTGCTTTATGAAGAACCCTAATATTCACGCTCTTATTTAATCTTTACATGTTGGGAGGTAAGATAGGTATCAGTACCCCTACATGGCAGATGAAGTTCAAAAATGTGGCAAATATTAAACACCAGATCGAGTAATCAAAACTAATACCATATCCACTGCTCCTCCCAGAAATGAAAATAAAGAAAAAAATACTGAAAAATTATAATGTGCTGACCAAATCTTAAATCAGACATTTACCTGTCTAATGATCTTCAGAAATTACTTTCAAGGAAAATCTAGAGTAAAGTTGAATAGGTTGAGTGTCTGAAACAAAATCCAAATCTAAATTCTCTCTCTCAATTCAACAAATAATTTTAGGGAATCTATTTTATACTAGATACCATCTAAGTATTAATAAAATTCCAAAATGGAATTTATCAAAAAAAATTGTTAACCAATTATTAAAAGTATGAGGAGTATTGAAAAATATTGGGAGAGGTGTTATGGGCTGAATATTTATGTCTCCCAAAAAGTCAAAAGTTGAAACCTGTATTAGTCCATTTTCATGTTTCTGATAAAGACATACACAAGACTGGGCAATTTACAAAAAAAAAAAAAAAAAAAAAGATTTATTGGACTTATAGTTCCACATGGCTGGGGAGGCCTCACAATCATGGTGGAAGGCAAGGAGGAGAAAGTCACGTCTTACATGGATGGCGGCAGAGAAAAAGAGAGCTTGTGCAGGGAAACTCCTGTTTTTAAAAACCATCAGATCTCGTGAAACCCATTCACTATCATGAGAACAGCATGGGAAAGACCTGCCCCCATGATTCACTCATCTCCCACTGGGTCCATTCCCACAACACGTGGGAATTATGGGAGCTACAAAATGAGATTTGGGTAGGGACACAGAGTCAGCCAAACCATATAAAAACCTAATTTTCATGATGGCACTATTTGGAAGTGGCACCTCTAAGAAAATAAGTAAAGTTAAATTAGGTCATAAGGATGAGGGTCTCATCCAGTAGGATTAGTGACCTTAGAAGAGATGCCAGAGTTCTCTCCCTCCTATGCATGCAATAAGAAAAAGCCACATGAGGACATACAAAGATAGTGACTATCTACAAGCCAGAAGTGAGGCCTGTTCAGAAAATGAATTTGCCAGCACCTTGATCATGGACTTCTACTGTCCAGAACAATGAAAAAATTAATTTCTGTTGTTTAAACCATCCAGTTTGTGGTGTTTTCTTATACAGAGGATATGAATAATATAGGAGGGAAGGCCTAGACACTAGGGGCTATGGTTGAATTTAGAAGTGTGTGGTATTGGGCCTAAAAGTACAACCCAATATTACATGCTGCCTTGACATCTGGAATAACCAGAAAGACCTCAAACAGCCTAACTGCAAGTTCCTTTCCCCACTCTATTCCCACAGATAAGATCCTGCAGCAAAACAGCCTGACTTATCAAGAAACTAGGTATAAATCCTACTTATTCCACAGGAGTGGCCTTCAGTTCCCTTCCAGCCCATGGAATTATTCAAACAAGCCAATCACACCCTCCCATGGGAACTAGGGGTCACTCCAACCTCTTGATACTACAAATCCTGCTTCCTGTAGCCCACACTTATTCACTTTGTTCCCAAGCACAACCCCATGTGGCCCTGCAAGGCCTGTGACATTCTCCTCCCTCAAGTTGTGAGTATGTGGAATTAATAAACTGTTGGCATGTCACCTCTCCAGTATCGGGTACTGCACGATCAGCTATCTCCATAGTTACAGAATAGGAATTCCTCCCTCACCAATAGGGTGAAGAGGAAAAGATTAAAACACATTGATAGGGCTGGATCTACCTCCAATATCAAAAGATTCAAATTAATAGAATAATCTTTTATCATTGTTTAATTACAATATTTTTTGAAAATGCCATTGAAAATCATATTCTCCAGCCAGATTTTTAGAGCAGGGGTCCTGAACCAGTAGAGGTGGACCTCTTTTCACATATTAAAGGAGGTCTTCCAAATAAGTTACGTTAAAAGTGGGCAATGTCACGCTTTACTTTCATTTCCAAGTGATTTTAGCTAACCCATTTGCCATATATTTCTCTGTCAATTTTTAATCCATTTCACTCTAAAAAAAAATCTCATAATCTGTAAACAAGGATAGATAAATACCAGAAAATCTCTGTAAGGAAGAAAACTGTGTAGCAAATAATTTAAAACAAAGACATCATTTAAAATGCATAGAGACCCCTACTACATCATGCTTCGAAGGACAGTGCTTTTGTATTTTTAATTTCCTTAAAGCAAAGCACATCTTTGCAGCATTTCTCTTATTTCCCCACCTATGTAGCACATGAACTGCTCAAAACTGACACATTCAAGTGCCACCAGCAAGGCGTGAATGAGAAAGGCTTTGTAATTCAGCCTCTGTGATCTTTTATATAAATATTGCTTTGAGTTGGACAGTAGAAAAGCCCAGGGTAGCAATATAATGCCAACTTGACAGACACTTTACAACCACTGCCAATATCATACTATATCAGAATCTTGCCTAAGCATGAAAGAAGAATGTTCCAGAAATCACTTAAGGTGATAAACTCGTCCCCAAAGAGATTTAGAATTGATTCCTCAGCTAAGTATTTCTCCACCTTTTTCATTATGCCTCCTGAAAATAAGAATGCAGATAAGGGACCATTCTACACAGAAATGCTCCTCAGCAGAAAGTTGTGGTTTGGGCTCTAGGCTCTTGATATCTCACTGGCTTGAGATTTCTGCTGCACCCCTTACTAGCTGCAAGACCTTCAGCAAGTTTATCTTTGTCTCTGTACCTCAGCTTCTCCATGTTTAAATAGAAACAATTTCAGTACCTCGGTATGGAAAAGGAATGAATCAGTGAATATATGCTAGGCCCATAGAACTGTACTTGGTTTACAGTAAATGTTCAATAAATGTTAGCCACTTTTATTACAATCTTTTTAGATTTTACTCCCCTCCAAACTGTGAGACATTTTTGCTTACAATAAAATCATCCATTTATTGCTGAACAGGATCTTCAAGATGATTTAATTCACTTCTTCTTTCCTTCTATTTTATGGTTGAGCAAACTGAAACTCAGATAGTATCACCTGCCCAAAGTCTTGGTAGAGTCAAAAACAGAACTCAGGACTCTGGAATCCCAGAATTTTAAGAGCAGAAATGTCCTTTCAAAAAGAACTCTCAGAGGTCTCATTTAACTGTGACCCAGGTATCAGCCTTATGCAACCTGTCTTAAAGGAAAACTCAAGCTCAAATTTATTTTCTACTTCAATTTTCCTTTAAGTCAGATGGATTCTTTTTTTTCCCCACTAATCCTTTAATGAGAAAAACCTGAGTTGTACATACCACAAAGAGCTTCAAGTTTCTATACCAACTCCAATGACCAATTTACCATAACCTGAAGCATCATTTTTAATGTGGAAAGTTTCAAAAACTTAACTCACAAAAACATCCCTATAGAGGTGTCATGAACATATGATGGAGAAAAGACAATCTCTTCAATAAATGGTGCTGAAAAAACTGAGTATCCATATGCAGAAGAATAAAACTAGATCCCTATCTCTCAACATATAGAAAAATCAAATCAAAATGGATTAAAAACTCAAATCTAAGACCTCAAACTATGAAACAACTAAAAAAATACTGAGAAATTTCTCCAGAACATTGGTCTAGGCAAAGATTTCTTGCGCAATATTTGAAAGCACAGGCAACCAAAGCAAAAATGGACAAATTGGATCACATCAAGTTAAAAACATTATGCATAGTAAAGGAAACATAGTGAAAAGACAACCCACAGAATGGAAGAAGATATTTGCAAACTATTCATCTGGACAAAGGATGAATAACCAGAATATTTAGGAAGCTCAAACAATTCTATAGGAAAAAAATCTAATAATCCAGTTAAAAAAAAATGGGCAAAAGATCTGAATAGACATTTCTCAAAAAAAAAGACATACAAATGGCAAACAGGTATATGAAAAGGTGCTCAATATCATTGATCATCAGGGAAACGCAAATCAAAACTACAATGAGATATAATCTCACCCCAGTTAAAATGGCCTCCATCCAAAAGACAGGCAATAATGAATGCTAGTGAGGATGCGGAGAGAGAGGAACTCTCATACACCACTGGTAGTGATGTAAATTTTATAGCTGCTGCAGAGAATAGTATGGAGGTTCTACAAAATATCTGATAGAATTACCATATGATCCAACAATTCCACTACTAGGTATTTATGCAATGGAAATGAAATCAGCACGTTGAAGAGATATCTGCATCCCCATGTTTATTACAGCACTATTCACAATAGCTAATATTTGAAAACAAGTGTCCATCAGTAGACAAACAGATAAAGAAAATGTGTTACATATAGATGATAGAGTGCTATTCAGCCATACAAAAGAATGAGATCCTGTCATTTACAACAACATGGATACAACTATAAGATATGTTAAGTGAAGTAAGCCAGGCAAAGTAAGACAAACTTCACATATTCTCACGCATTTGTGGGATCTAAAAATAAAAACAATTGAACTCATGGAGATAGACAGCAGAAGGATGGTTACCAGAGGCTGGGAAGGATAATGGGCAGTGAGCAGAACAGGGATGGTTAATGGGTACTAAAATATAGTTAGGTAGAATCAGTAAGATCTAGTATTTGGTAGCACAATAGGGTGCTACAGTCAACAATAATTTATTGTACATTTCAAAATAACTAAAAGAGTGTAATTGGAATGTTTGTAACACAAAGAAATGATAACTGTTTTAGAGAGCATAGAGACCCTATTTACCCTGATATGATTATTTCACATTGCATGCCTGTATCAAAATATCTTATTACCCCATAAATATATATACTATGTACCCATAAAAATTAAAAATAAAAAACAAAACTTAAAAAAAAATTTAATAAATGAAATACCAGAACAAATATTAGTATTCTTGATAGGTGTGGCCTCACTACAGAGCATTAGGGCATTTTCAGATTGGTGCTGTCAGGGCCTCTCTTGCTTATATTATCTAGCCCTGTAGAGAAAGGTATCTAAGAAATTGATCTCTGTCTGGGAAAACTGAAATTTTGCTCTTGGGTAGTAAGGACAAAAAGTTCCCAATCTAAAGCTTTGTATAAGGAAAATCACTGCCAATATTAAATCTAGTTTAGATCTAGTTGAGACAATTTATAGGTCATTTTTCCTTCCTACATCTGTAATGTAAAATTGGAATTTTCATATACATTTACACTTGGATTTTCAAAAGCTATTTCAGATTTGAATCAGAATATAGTAGTAACATTTGTTCTCAGGTGCTACTTTTGCAGGAGGAATGTAGCGGGCGGGGAAGAAAGGGATGCCCTGACATATAAAGGTACGGAAATGGAAATTGTCCATATTCTTATAAGTGCTCGTCACAATGTTTAAATGATGAACATTCGAGCCAAAGTATTAAGTTCTGATACAAAGGAGGCAGCAGCAATGTAATTCTAATTTCTTTTAACCAAAATGTAATTTCATGCTTACCCTATTTAGTTTTAAATACTTGACAGTAGAATGGGCTATGACATTTATCCCATAAATATTTATTTACCAAGTCCTAAGTTCAATTTAGTTTGACTCTGTCTGTAACAGGAAGGTGAAAAAATATGGTCTCTGTTCTTATATTTTAGGTGGCTCATACTACTTACCATAAAAAGTACAAAGTGTTATAAGACTAAGAGAAAAGACCACTTTCATAAAATGATAAGGTCTGTGAAAAAGGTAATCATATTTCCCTAATATTGGAAGGTAAGTCATTTTGCAACTTCCTATTCTAACCAAGTAAATACTTTAAAAGGCAGCATTAAAAGATACTGCCCATATGCCCTAATTTAAATGACATCATGGAATACTTACAGCAAAGTTTCTAAAGGTTCACAGCAATTTTTTCAAGTCATCTAAGTCCATAACAAATGAGTATGGAATCTCTATAGATTTTTCTCCACACAATGAATTTTGATAATATGGTAAAGGTCAGAAACTCAAATAAGGTGATCATGAGTCTCATTAATTCCAAACAATATGAAATATGCTATTTAATATCCTTTTTCTCTTCTGTGTGCCCTTTCCTTAATTTTTAAAGCAAACAATTAATCCTCTGCTTTGCACCAGCATGTTTTGATTAATAAGGATTTTATAACTTATGAAACAATCCAATAGCTCAATGTATTATATAATGGAATAGTCAGCATAGAGATTCCGGAAGATTTCATTTGAAACTTTTCACATAATGAAAAGTCATTCTTTACTTTCCCTAAAGATCTAGCTTATAGATTATTCTGTGCATATTTCCCAAGTAAATAAATATATTAATTTCTGAGAATAAATCATATAAATTTTAAAAGAAAGCCCCTGGAAGCAGACCTATTCTTATTTTGTAAAATGCTGAGGTCATCTTAACATGGGAAAACAAAAAGGTGTCCTTAACAACTGAAAAAAATAGCAGTATTAAGATGAGATTTCGAAAATACAGGTGTTAGGGAGAAAATAATTTCTAGTATTGCAAGGTCTTCATTTATTCAATACAATGTCATTTGAAAAGACTTCACACCTATATAATCTTTCAAGAAGGAAATTACATTGAATATACGACGAAAACCTTAATTAAAGCAACATTTTCTGTGTCTCTTTCTTCTCCAGCTCCATAAGAGGATTACATCTTTAGCTAAGGGCCTTTTGCTTTCAGTTCTATTATCTTGCTTTTTATAACAGATTTTGAGCTAACGCTACACCAAGTAACAGTCTTAGTCTCCCAAACCTTGAAAAAATACACATAAAAGCCCCCAACTACTATCTTTTATTTTTTCTTCTTCTTATTAAATGTGCGTCTTCGTGTTGATTCATCTTCAAGAAGATATGAGAACTCAACAGCTAGTGGTAAAGTGGATAAACGGGAAAGAAATCAAAGCAGTGGCTAAACAGTAGGAAAGGACTATAAAGAAAGTATAGAAGATGTGCTAGATGGAGGATCACAGCCAATACAGAGAAGGGGCAAAGTCACATGCAATCAGGAAAACAGTTATTATAACTCCTTCCATCATCAGTCTCAGCAGAGAAAAAGAATGAGGGTAAGAAGTCTTATTACAAGTATCTCTAATAACTCCCAGTCATCAGTACAGGGTTCTAGCCAAGTTGGCCTCACTACCACCTGTCCCCACTTGTGCTGTGTTCACCTCTGTTTTTCTTTGTCTTCTCTCTTTCTAGAGGGCCTTCCTCCTCACTCTTCACTGGCTAGCCACATCTTACCCTTCAAGTAATCAAGTGTCAATTCTACCTCCTCAAGAAAACATGCTTCATCACAGCTGCTGGAAGTGATCTTTCCTCCGATGAGCCCCTGAAGCTCTTAAATCTAGCCCCCAAATCTGTCACATGCTTACCTCCCAAAGAAAAGCTCTTTCTTCCTGCATGCACCATCTTGTTCCTCCTTTTCTTTGTAATTCCTATCACTTACCAAGATTCCCTTATCGGGGGAGATGGAATTTGAGATGGGCCCCAAGTGTTGGCTGGATTTTATACATATGATTGAAGACGTGGAAGAAAATTCCAAGTCAAACATAAAAAGTTCAACCAAGAACTGTGACCTAAGACTGGGCAGGCCTTGCATGGGGTAAAATGAGTATCTAAGATGTTGTTCATGCAGAGCATGAGTCCTCACTCTTGTTCGGGTTGATGGAATATAATAAACTGGTGCGTACAATATCACATAAACTATCCATAACGCAAACAATTCTAAAAGAAAATGTGATTAAATAAAATTGCATACAACATTAAAACCACAAACATATTTCTTCAAAAAATACAAATCTGTCCAATTAGACTGTTTTTTTTTCCTCAACATTTTCTGTTTGCCACTTGCTCACTGATCATGTAACGGGCTGAAGCAAATTCCAAAGGTTTGTGGATAGGAGATACAATATGGAAAGAAAAAAAATAATCAGAGAAAAGTTGATTCACTAACCATATTGCTTTCTGAGAACTTCAGGAAAACTCCTCTTTTTTAATCTATTCTAGAAGCTTGGTTGAGCGTCACTGATTTAGGGCAATAGGAGAAAATGAAGTTATACAGGTAGAGAGAGGTCAGCTCACTTGTACTAGTTTGGGTTCAGCCACAAATACTCAAGAGAGCATTTATTGCTTCCCCTCTGTGTGAAGTCTCAGAAGAATTTAATGTGCCTAAACACCCCATTCAGATATGCTGCTTTAAAATATATATTTCCTCCACTTTTCCCTAAACTATTTTCTTATTGCCTAGTTGATTGGTGTAACTGTGTAAACATTTGGCATTCGAGCTGAATGAGAATGAGATGAAATGGCAGCTCTCCCAGCCCTCTTATTTCACAACATAGAAGTAAAACTGGCATTGCAGAGAATGTCATAATTCATGTGTGTCAGTCCTGAGGTGTGTAAAAGTGGTTGGGAGCAGGAATGCCACAGCCTATTCAAAACCACAGATAAGAACGGATATTCTATCCTGTTGCCCAGAGTGACATCTACTGGATCAGCAAGTTCAAGACATAAATGCAAAACATTTCTCCCTTCCTTAAACAAAAGCAGAGAGGTGGACGTGCAAAGATATGTAAAAGATGGAAAGGCCAGTGGATCCTAGAAGTCTATTTGGGCCCAGAGTCTACCCAGTAACTGGAATGCTGATGTACCAGCTTCTCAGGAGAAAAGTCTTTGGCCACTGGAAGAGAAAAAGTTTCAGAACAGGTAAAAAGGAGAGAAACTGGGATAATGTCATACTTCTTTTTTTTTTCCTTTTGAAGGCAGAACACTGTCTCCCAATCTAAACAGTAAAGTTACCAACTTCCTAATCTTACCAAAAAGAGAGCCAATTTTCCTGTTGAGAGAGAGGTAGCAATGTTCAATCTGCCAAAACTAAATGAACCAATTAAAGTGTACAACTACATACCACCTACATAGCAAGAGGTCCGCGCTGTCTACTAAGAGAACTGTGGCCTTGCTTCAACATTGAGTCTACTTTAAAAACAACAAATGAGGAGAGTATCCAGAGAGTTGCATATTTCCTTTTACAGTAATATTAAATGGCTATAATCAAGTAACAATAATCATATACATGTCACATGTTTTAAATAGGCTGAGGAGGATAGAGGTACAAACTGTGATTTCTGCCTCTTAACAGCTTATGACCTTCTTGGGGATTCACATCCTCACACAAAAGTAACCAACACCGGGTAATGAGTGTTCAATATCATGTGAGAGATCACAGTTACTTTTCCTTCCATCTGTTCTTCATTCTGTAGGGTCTTTTCTTTCTTAATCTTCTCCATCCCCCCAAAAAACTTTCAAATATGAATGCTTATTGAAAAATAATATTTTTACCCTTTCCTTATAAATACTACCTTCTTCCTTTTACACTCCACTTTCTTTAAAGACTAACATACCTTACTGTCTTCTCCTCGTCTAGCACAAGCCCCTCAACCCACTACAATACGACTCTGGCTCCACCATCTCACTGAAACACAAACTCTTGCTAAAGTAGAAAATGACTTCCTAGTTGTCAAATCCAAAGGATACAGTTCACCGAAGTTTAATTTAATGTCTCCTTGCTTATGATTTTCTCTGTCTTGGCTTCTAAGTCACTAGTTCTGATTTCACTACCTCATTGCTAAATTCTCCTTCTAAGCTCAAGTAGTCCATCCACAAGCATTTCTGTGAAAGACTGTGTTAGACACTGGGGACATGGAACTGAACAGGTTGCTTTTCCTACCACTGATTTCTCTTCCTCCCGATCATCTCTTAAACACTTGTGGTCCATGGGTTTTTCTGTCCTCAGAACTCTTATGCAATAGTCTCTCTAAAAGGAGCTTATCCAATTTCACTGGCTGCAGCCTCTACATAGATTTTTCTTAGACCTGTGTATCCAGGTCTCCTTTCTGCTGCCCTCCAGTCCTTGGTTTCCAACTACCAACTAAACATCTCTATCTGAAAATCCCAAAGGCATATAAATGCCAACATTAAAAGCTGGATTCATTATCTTCTTTGCTAAAAACTTCTCTTATGCTCACACTAGAACCTTTTCCTCAACTCACCCTCTTTTTTCTGTCACATCCAACTGAATAGTGTGTTCCATTAATTCTATTAAAAATTGTTTTGGCAAGGCATGGTGGCTCATGCCTGTAATCCTACTGCTTTGGGAGACTGAGGTGGGAGGATCTTTTGAGCCCAGGAGTTCAAAGCTTCAAAGAGCTACGACTGCATGACTGCACTCCAGCCTGCATGACAGAGCAAGACCTAGTCTCTAAAAAAAAAAAAAAAAAAAAAAAAAAAAAATATATATATATATATATATATATATAGTTTTGCCCCTCCATTAAAAAGTGGGCAAAGGACATTAAACACACATTCCTCAAAAGAAGACACACAAGCAGATGACAAATATAAAAGAATGCTCAACATCACTAATCATCAGAGAAATGCAAATTAAAACCACTATGAGATATCATTTTACACCAGTCAGAATCGCTAGAAAAGTCAAAAAACAACAGATGTTGGTGAGGGTGCAGAGAAAAGGGAATGCTTATACATTGTTGGTGGGAATGTAAATTGGAACAACCTCTGTGGAAAAGAGTATGGAGATTTCTCAAAGGATTAAAAATAGAGCTACCCTTTGACTCAACAATCCCACTATTGGGTATCTACCCAAAGGAAAAGAAATCTTTATATAAAAAAGACACCTGCAGTTGTAGGTTTATAGCAGCACTATTCACAATAACAAAGTAACCTAACTATCCATCAACCATTGATTGGATAAAGAAAATGCAGTGTATATACACCATAGAATATTATGCAGTCATAAAAAAGAATGAAATCATGTCCTTTGCAACAACATGGAGGCCAATATCCTAAGCGAAATAACTCAGAAGCAGAAAATCAAATACTGTGTGTTCCCACTTATAAGTGGAAGCTAAAGAATGGATACATATGGACACAAAGACAGGAATAATAAACACTGGGGACTCCAAAAGGGGGAAGAGGTAGGAAAGGAGTGAGGGTTAAAAATTGACCTTTTGGGTACAACGTTCACTATTTTGCTGACAGGTACATTAGAATCCCTACCATTACAAAATATATCCATGTCACAAGCCAGCACATGTACCTCCAAACCTAAAACAAAATAAAATTTTAAGAAATGTTTTGATGTTAAATTTCTACTATTAAAAATTTTAAATTAAACAGCCTTCATCAGTTCTCTTCCTCTCCAGTCTCTTCTTGTAATCTTCTTCAAAACTTCCACCAAAGATTTTTTTTCTGAAATGCAAATCTGATCATGGAACTCTTTTTACCAAAATTACCTCAATGATTTCCTATAGCACAGAATGAATATTAAATTCCTTGGTAAATTGTTCTATATGCTCCATGAGCCCCCTGTCCTCTACAATCTACCCATCCAGAATCATCTTTCATTTCTCCCTCAGACACTCCACAAACTGCAGATATGCTGAAGTGTTTAGTGTGGATGCCTCTGAATAAGGCACTCCTGCACAGCTCTTTTCAGAGAAGAAGGTCACTAAGGCTATTTGAACAACTCCAAAATTAAGTCCAGGAGCCTAGGCTTGAATAAAGTGCTAGAGAGTAAGAAACTGAAGGTGCAAAAGGCCACTCAGTTTATTTCTCCGAGAAGTTTTCCACAGTAAGAAAACTCTTGAGAAGTCAGGGTCACAGCCAGCCAGTTCTATGCATTAAACCAGAATAATGAAAGTGAGAAAATGTACCATAGAAAAAAACAGCCAATATTCCTTGTGATTGCCACGTTGAGCTGCTCTTTGAAGCCAGGCAGAGAATCAAATCTGATTCTTAAAAGGCTCATGGGAGTCTCAAAATATACATCAAATCACATTCAATAATCAACAAAAAGAAAGCCTTTCTTAGTTGCTGCTGTATTTTCAAATCTCTATTTAAATTAATAAACATACTTCTGGAGGAGGTTAACCATATGAGGCAATTTCTCTCTTTTGCTAATAGCCAAGATGAAAAAAAAATTATAAATTGCAGGCAAAACAAAAAGTTGCACCAAAAAACTCACAATCCACACTTCAAGTAAACCAGTATCTAATATATGGCATGATTTTGAATAATTGGTGGCATGCATAGAAGAAAAACTATTTGAATTTGATTCCTACAGCATTCTCCCTTTAGCAGCACAAGTTTAGTGATACACATTTATTCACAGTACTGGGCTCTCCAAGAAATAATATTACTGAGCACTTACTAAGTGCCATGCATTGCTCTGAAGACATTACAAGTACTCACATATTTAATGCTCATAACAACACTATCAGGTAGGCATTATTTTATGGGCATTTTACATATAGAGAAATTGAGGCACAGAGAAGTTAAGTCATTTATCCAAAATTACAAAAGCCCAGCCAGAAAGTAGTGTAGTACAACTATCTGATCTTTGACAAACCTGACAAAAACAAACAATGGGGAATGGACTCCCTATGCAATAAATGGTGCTAGGATAACTGGCTAGCCATATGCAGAAAATTGAAACTGGACTCCTGCCTTACACAATATACAAAAATTAACTCAAGATGGGTTAAAGACTTAAATGTAAAACCCAAAACTATAAAATCCCTGGAAGACAACCTAGACAATACCATTCAGGACGTGGGCACAGGAAAAGATTTCACGACAAAGATGCCAAAAGCAATTGCAACAAAAACAAAAATTGACAAATGGCCTCAAATTAAACTAAAAAGCTTCTGCACAGCAAAAGAAACTATCAACAGAGTAAATAGACAACTTACAGAATAGGAGAAAAATTTGGCAAACTATGCATCTGACAAAGGTCTAATATCCAGCATCCATAAGGAACTTAATTTACAAGAAAAAAACAAGCCCATTAAAAAGTGGCAAAGGACATGAACAGACACTTCTCAAGACATACATGCAGCCAATAATCCTATGAAAAATAGCTCAATATCATCCATCATTAGAGAAATGCAAATCAAAACCACAATGAGATAACATCTCACGCCAGTCAGAATGGCGATTATTAAAAAGTCAAAAAATAACAGACGCTGGCAAGGTTGTGGAGAAAAAGGAATGCTTATACACTGTAGGTGGGAGTGTAAATTAGTTCAACCATTGTGGAAGACAGTATGGTGATTCCTCAAATACCTAAAGAAAGAAATACCACTTGACCAAGAAATCTCATTACTGGGTACATACCCAAAGGAACATAAACTGTTCTATTATAAAGACACATGCATATGTATGTTCATTGCAGCAGTATTCACAATAGCAAAGACATGGAATCAACCTAAATGCCCATCAGTGGTAGACTTGATAAAGAAAATGTAGTACACACATAACATGGGATACTATGCAGCAATAAAATAGAATGAAATCATGTCCTTATGAGGGACATGGATGGAGCTTGAGGCCATTATCCTTAACAAACTAACACAGGAACAGAAAACCAAATACCACATGTTCTCACTTATAAGTGGAAGCTAAATGATGAAAACAAACGCACACATAGATGGAAACAACACACACTGGGGCTTATTGGAGGGTGGGGAGTGGAAGGAGGGAGAGGATAAGGAAAAATAACTAATGGGTGCTAGGGTTAATACCTAGGTGATGAAATAATGTGTACAACAAACCTCCATGATACACATTTACCTATGTAACAAACCTGCACATGTACACCTGAACTTAAAAGTTTTTTAAAAACATAAAAAAAGATCCTCAAGTACATTAATTAGAGTACCTAAAACTAAAATTGTTGAAAGCAGTTATCCATGGAGAGTAGAACTCTGAATGAGAAAGGTAACGTAAAGGATGATTTTAGTTTTTCCGTATGCTCTTTCCTTATGTTATTTTCTTTGTTGTTTGCATTTTTCCCTTAAGGTTGAAAGCAATTTGAATGACTCTGAAATGATAAACTATTAAATAATAAAGCAAGTTATAAAATGATACACATACTCATATATGTATACATGTGTGTGCAGACATATATATATGTATGTGATCCCATACACATGCACACACAAGACACAGAGAAAAAAATAGATATAGCTAGATATATTGAAAGAGAGATGTTAATATTCACAATGATTATTGCTGGAGAGTGACATTAATTATTCTTCGTTAGACTTTTATTTTCATTTTTCTTACAATAAGTATGTACACTATTTTATAATTAGAAATATATATATATTTTTAAACAGCATGGTTGTGTTTATTCATTGCTCGGAGGATGGAAATGGAAAGGATTATTTACCTTTTTAAAAGGAATTTTTTTCTGCTGAAAAAATAGTTGTTTTTTAAACGTTTTATTTAACCTTCTAGATGCTCTAATTCTTCAGAAATCTAGACCTTTCTTTGACAAGCTCATCAGTGCCAAGACCTCTTAAAGAAAATTTTACTTGTCTGACAATTCCATTGCTACATAATATTCAAGTATCATTCAGCCCTATACAACTCAGATCTTATGGAAAAAGCTACTTTTAACATTTGACCCTCTTATTAAAATATAAAGCCTATCTGGCTTAAATGCAGATTTTCAATACTACAACAAAAAGTCTTTTCCAAGGTGGGCATGCTTACAGTCACAGGGCCTATCTGGCCTATGTGACAACTATCTATCATGAACCTTGACAATAAAATAAACATAGACGTTTAAGAAAATCCACATCAGCTGACACAATGTAAAGTTTCCAGGGAAATAGAATGGATTTTACAGTAGCTAAAGAGCTCAATAAATCATTCAGCACAATCCTTCACCTTCAGGTGGATAAAACGCCATTATTACCATATTATAGATAAATCAACTGAGACCCAGGGGGGGTTAGTGCCTTCCCCCAGGTCATAGAGATAATGTGTGAGAAAAGAGGAATTAAAACTCAAGCCACCTGCTTTCCCCTGAAAAAGCTTCTCCTGACGCAATACACGGTGTCATCGGATAATGGTGAGAGAGACATGCCCATGTCACTAACTCAGAAATGATCTTCTTCTTTTTTCCAGGAGAGTGTTAACAACAAGATCTATGCACAGTTCATCTCTCACCTGGATTTCCTGCAGCTTCTTCCTGAGACTTCAGATAGTCCCAGTGCTAGTCGCTGCTTCTCCAGATGTTTTTTATTTCCCCTGAGTGGCTTTCTACATTCTCATTCACACCTCCTTTCTATTTATAGACCAGTGGCAGTGTCTTCACCCCTGCTTCTAAACCTTTCACCAGAAAAGCCTGCACTCTCGTTACCTTCTCAGAATATCTACTTGTTCACATAGGTGTATCATGTTACCCTCCAAATACATTTTCTCCTGTGTCCTCAGCTGTAAAACCTTAGCATTCTCTTTTTTGTGAATCTCAAGATATTATATAACTCCTTACACTGAACTCCAAAGCAGACAGCTAGTCACCCTTTCCTTACTCTCTCAACACTTTTCTTTTTCCTTCAACCTTTGGTCCTGTGTAAATACTTGCATCTAATAGTGTAATATTTGAAGGCAGCATGAACTGTGAGACCTATGTGCAAAAACCCTAGTTGCCTTTCCTCATTCATTTAATAAATGTCTATTAAGTGACCACTATATGTCAAACCCTGGTATACATGTTCAGTATTTGATAATGAATAAGGTCAGAGACACCATCCCTAACCTTAAGCATCTCAGAGTCTTGGGTGAAGAGAATGGGAATGCTAAGCTGTAAGGCACATGTACAATTAGTCATACTACCATGCTCTATTACACTGCAGTACTATACTCAATATATGTGAGAAGTGCTAAGGCAAAAGAGAGGAAAGCAATATTAATTCCACATGACATTTGAGCCAGGTTTAGAAGGGTTACTACAAAATCATCCGGAGGCAGGGCAAGAACCTTCTAAAGAGAAGGAACGTAAGTTTGGGATGAAAGAAGCCCAGTGAGAGGGAGTATTATTATTAATATTTAGTTCAATTTGCCAAGGTAGCATATGACATCATGTACTAGATGGCAGTAAAGAAATGCTGCTGTCTACAATGGAGACACACCCCCAAGTTAAACCTGAGTAAACTTGGCTCCCTCTGTGAACTGTCACCCTTGAATAAACGAATACTGCCTGGCTCCTGTGGCATCTTTTCTGGGCACAAAATTTTATTTTAAAGGACATTGGGAAGCTAATCATGAAGCAGCAGAAACAAAAGCTGTCTACATTCCCCTGCTGCAAAAAAAAAAAGGGGGGGGGGCTCCGTTAGAGGAGATGTTGAGTCTAAGAAAACAAATAAAAGTTGTTCTGAAAGGAGAGGCAATTAAATTTTTGCCAAACATGACAGAAAGCTGAGAACTGAAGCAGACAGAGTAATGTCTATCTTTGGCACACCAGACAGGCAGGAAAAGAGTGTGTGTCTTTGATGGCAGACTTTATTTTAAAGGTGCTAACTGACATTTTGAAAGGACATGAAAACATGGAAACGAGAGAGCTCTTCAGGGCCCTGCTGTCTGGGCTGCAGAAGCTCCCAAATGCCCCTAGGGTTTTCATTCTCCCAGACTAAGGCTAGCACAAGATAAGGTGCAGAAAAGAAAAGAAGAAAAATAAAACAAGTCTCTATCTTAAAGCAGCTACATGAATTCATATGATGCATTTAAGTCGAAAGTATAAAGAGAAAGACAGTTCCTGGCTCCTGAAAGAATCTTGCAGAGGGATGCTCATTTGTTACAGAAGGGCAGAGTTATGTCCATCATCTGACCAGTCAACAAAGTGCATATATGTTTTTATAAAGAAGCCTGTGACAATAGCAGAACAGGAACAAAAGCTTATTTCTAAGGCAACTGGTTACTCGAGTATTGGAGAAAGCCCCCTTGTGGCTTTCCCAAAGGCACTCTTACAACAGTACACTCAGTAGTCAGGAACTGAGTGTACTGAGGCATCTCAATCTACAGCTCATTTCCCTTACCTCTCTCATTGCTTCCCTATCAGTCCTGCTGACTGAAGGCACAACCTATGTTTATTATCTCTTGATCCCACTAAATCATTTTATCCCACCAAAGAAGCTTAGATTTATTTGAATATTTCATACGTCTTCATTGTGCTTTGTACTTCTCATAACCCAAATTTCTCCTTCTATCCCAGGATCAGTAGATATTTTCCTAGATCTTTAAAGTGAGGGGAATAAGAGTCTCCTCCACATTTAGGATTCATATCATTAAGAAAGGAGAATAAAGGATAGAAACTGGAAAGATTGGATAGTCAATAAGAGTGTGATTCAGAGGAATGATCTATTTCCAGTTCTACACTGACCAACACTCACTTAAGCTCAATGTAAGTAAATACAGAAGAGGAAGAAGAGATGAAACATACAGGAAAATATCACGGGTACCCACTTCACCCTTTTTGGCTTCTCACATTAGAATTCTTTACAAAATCTCAACAACCTAGCCTTTCCAACTCACCTCAATAGCAACTCACTGTGTTCTGCAGCCAATGCTATCATTCAGGAACATTTACCAAGTCCCCAGTCTAGGTGAGATCTTATGTTAGAGGATACAGAAATGAAGATACTGTGCTGGCTTAGCAAAAACAAACATAGGAAGTACAAGGATGGGGTAGCAGAAGGGGTTTTGGCAGGGAGTTCAGTTAGGTAAGACATCCAACAGAGCCAATTGATTCAAATTGGTAAGTTCTGAGGTCTCAGAGGTCAGTCAGGGAATCAGAAATAAATGTCTTTGCAAACATGTGTGCAAATCCCAGGACAAAGGTTATTACTTCTCTAAGCCATTTTAGACTTCTTGCTGTCTGTAAAGACCCAGGACCTGGGGAAATAAATATAACCAGAAAGTGGTTCAAGGCTTCCAGGTAAAGCCTGCTGCTGTGAGAATCAAGGAAAAAACTACTAAATTACTCCAGAAACTTAGAAGCATGTGTTGTTATTTAAATAGCTAAAACAGAAGTATACTTGGCTATACACCAAAAGAGCTCATGTTTGCCCTGACAACATTTCAAAAGGACAATAAAGGTTAAGAAAAGAGAAGGAAAAAGGGAAAATTGAAAATTTTTAATTATTAAATGATTAATGTATACACAAAAGCTCAAGGAAAAACAAGTTTTGCAAAGATTACCAAAAAAGCTGCCTCAATTGTTTTCAGAAATGCAATTTAACCATGAGAAAAATCTCTAATTTTCTGAGATGATTAAAGACAAGGCCTGTTTCTTAATTGCCTGGTTGCTAAACACATTAGGAAATGGATAGAGTTTCAAGATTGAGATGCTGGCCAAATATTATCTTTTGTATTTCCATTTTGTTTAAAAAAAAATAGAGTAATTCAGGAAAATAAGGAGCTGTTTGTTAGGAAGTAGAGTGGGAAAGAAATTACAGCAGAGAAAAAAGTGAATTTTTTTTAATGACAGATAAGGAATAATAGTTAAAAACCTAAATACCTGAAGATGGTTCTCCAAAACTAAACTGAAATAAAATTAAAACACATTTTGAATTTATTATTGAGGGATTGCTGCAAGAAGCAGATAGGAAATACTCTTTCCATTATTTTGCAAAACACAGAGAGTAGTTTTCTAGGCAATTTTGGCACTTTACAAAATGCCCAGAAGCCACAGATCTCTGCAGAAGAGGTCACACGCTCCTAGGTTCAAGATAGAAAGCAGAAAGATTCAAGTCAATAGAAACATCAAATTAGTTTGCTGGTTATTGAGTGGAGAGGGCACTTTTATGCCCTGGTCTCCGAACTACTGCCTCAGCTACTCAGAGCAAGTCTGACATTAATCTAGAGGAAACATCAATTCAGAAAAAAAAAAAAGAAAGAAAAAGACAAAATTCATAATGATCCATACTGGCCATCTGTGAGTCTTAATTTTCTGAAGCTTAAAAACAAATAACTGAAAGAAGTGCCAGATATTTTGCAACATAAGCTGAACTTTCATATATTAGAATAATTGTTTAGCTTTTTAGATGTTTGTGAATTTTTCTTTCCTTAGCTACTGATGGGCCAAAAAGCATTCATGTTATAAATGTGTATGAAGTGATTCCTATTTATAAAATGAGATGGCACACAGAGAAGGGAGTCAACCAAATGACTTCTTTGGGTCCTTCCAGTTCTGAATTATGATTTAAAGGCATTCATAACTCTTACTTAAAATGATCTAGCTTGAGAAAATAATACAAATATTAAACATTCAGCATTTATGAAACACACATATTAAGTCCTTAAATGACTGTTAAATGAAAGAATGCTTTCTTGCAGTAACTATATACAAAAGGATTATATATGAAGGAATTATATATATTTACTATACATATATGAATTTCCTATATATAGGAATATAAAGGAAATTTTATATATATTTATATATTTCCTATATTTTTCTAACAATAGGAAATATACACAGGCACAAATACATATAAATAATTAGATTGTATTTGTGTGTATTTTTAAAATTCTATCATTTCTCTGTATTTATTAGCTAACATTCATATGTAGAGAAAACTTTCCCTCATGAATTGGGCTATTTGGTTTGCCAGAACTATTTTTCCTACTAACAAGCAGACTATATGTATAATTCTTTCTCTTCGACTGCCAATTTTTAGGGTAACTTGACTTAATAGTCATTTTCAATGGTGGCAAACAATTTTAAAATTTTTATTTTACTTGAAGTTCTGTGGTGCACGTGTACAACATGCAAGTTTGCTATATAGGTATGTGTGTGCCATGTTGGTTTGCTGTACCTATCAACCTGTCACCTAGGTTTTAAGCCCCGCATGCATTACCTATTTGTCCTGATGCACTCCTTCCCCTTGCACCCCCCAAGAGGCCCCAGTGTCTGTTGTTCCCCTCCCTGTGTCCATGTATTCTCATTGTTCAACTCACACTTATGAGTGAGAACATATGGTGTATGGTTTTCTGTTCCTGTGTTAGTTCGCTGAGGATGATGGCATCCAGTTTCGTCCATGTCCCTGCAAAGGACATGATCTCATTCCTTTTCATGGCTGCATAGTATTCCATGGCATATCTGTACCACATTTTCTTTACCCAGTCTATCATTGATGGGAATTTGGATTGGTTCCATGTCTTTGCTATTGTAAATAGTGCTACAATAAACATACGTGTGCATGTATCTTTATAGTAGAATGATTTATATTCCTTTGGGTATATACCCAGTAACAGGATTGCTGGATCAAATGGTATTTCTGGTTCTAGACCCCTGGGGAATCGCCACACTGTCTTCCACAATGGTTGAACTAATTTACATTCCCACCAATAGTGTTAATGTGTTCCTATTTCTCCACAGTCTCACCAGCATCTATTGTTTCTTGACTTTTTGATAATCACCATTCTGACTGGTGTGAGAAGGTATCTCATTGTGGTTTTGATTTGCATTCCTCTAATGATCAGTGATGTTGAGATTTTTTTCATGTTTGTTGACTACATAAATGTCTTCTTTTGAGAAGTGTCCACTTTATCATTTTTTATTGTGTCTATTTGATTCTTCTCTCTTTTCTTCTTAGCTAGTGGTCTATTTTGTTAATTTTTTCAAACAAACAGATCCTGGATTCACTGATTTTTTGAAGAGGTTTTGTGTCTCTATCTCCTTCAGCTCTGCTCTGATCTTAGTTATTTCTTGTATTCTGCTAGCTTTCAGATTTGTTTGCTCTTGCTTCTCTCGTTCTTTTAATTGTGATGTTAGGGTGTCAATTTTAGATCTTTCTAGCTTTCTGATGTGGGCATCAGTGCTATATACTTCCCTCTTAACACTGCTTTAGCTGCATCCCAGAGATTCTGGTACATTGTGTCTTTGTTCTCATTGGTTTGAAAGAACTTCTTGATTTCTGCCTTAACTTCATTATTTACCCAGAAGTCCTTTAGGAGCAGATTGTTCAATTTTCCACGTAGTTGTGTGGTTTTGACTGAGCTTCTTAATCCTGAGTTCTAATTTGATTGCACTGTGGTCTGAGAGACTGTTTGTTATGATTTCCATTCTTTTGCATTTGATGAAGAGTGTTTTACTTCCAATTATGTGGTCAATTTTAGAATAAGTGCCATGTGGCACTGAGAAGAATGTATATTTTGTGTTTTGGGGTGGGGAGTTTTGTAGGTATCTATTAGGTGTACTTGATCCAGAGCTGAGTTCAAGTTCTGAATATCCTTGTTAATTTTCTCTCTCATTGATCTGTCTAATATTGACAATGGGGTGTTAAAGTCTCCCATTACTACTGTGTGGGAGTCCCACTACTATTGTGTGGGAGTCTAAGTCTCTTTGTAGGTCTTTAAGAACTTGTTTTATGAATCTGAGTGCTCCTGTATTGGGTGCATATCTATTTAGGATAGTTAGTTCTTGTTGAATTGATCCCTTTACCATTGTGTAATGCTCTTCTTTGTCTTTTTTTATCTTTGTTGGTTTAAAGTCTGTTTTATCAGAGACTGGGATTGCAACCCCTGCTTTTTTTTGCTTTCCATTTTCTTGGTAAATTTTCTTCCATCCCTTTATTTTGAGCCTATATCTTTGCACGTGAGATGGGTCTCTTGAATACAGCACACCAGTGGGTCTTGACTCTATCCTATTTGCCAGTCTGTGTCTTTTAATTGGGGCATTTAGCCTATTTACATTTAAGGTTAATATTGTTATGTGTGAATTTGATCCTCTCATCATGATGCTAGCTGGTTATTTTGCATGTTAGTTGATGCAGTTTCTTCACAGTGTCACTGGTCTTTATATTCCAGTGTGTTTTTTGCAGTGGCTGGTACCAGTTTTTCCTTTCCATATTTAGTGCTTCTTGCAGTAGCTCTTGCAAGGCAGGCCTGGTGGTGATGACATCCCTCAGCATTTGCTCTTCTGGAAAGGATTTTATTTCTCCTTCACTTATGAAGCTTAGTTTGGCTGGATATGAAATACTGGGTTGAAAATTCTTTTCTTTAAGAATGTTGAATATTGGCCCCCAGTCTCTTCTGGCTTGTAGGGTTTCTGCTGAGTGATCTGCTGTTAGTCTGATGGGCTACCCTTTGTAGGTGATGTGGCCTTACTCTCTGGCTGCCCTTAACATTTTTTCCTTCATACTGACCTTGGAGAATCTGATGATCATGTGTCTTGGGGTTGACCTTCTTGTGGAGTATCTTACTGGTGTTCTCTGTGTTTCCTGAATTTGAATGTTGGCCTGTCTTTCTAGGTTGGGGTAGTTCTCCTGGATAATATCCTTAAGTGTGTTTTCCAGCTTGGTTTCATTCTCCCCATCTCTTTCAGGTACTCTAATCAATCATAAGTTCAATATTTTTACACAGTCCCATATTTCTCAGAGGTTTTGTCCATTCTTTTTCATTCCCTTTAATCTTATCTGCATACCTTATTTTAGCAAGATGGTCTTCAATCTCTGATATTCTTTCTTCCACTTGATCTATTTGGCTATTGATACTTGTGCATGCTTCATGAAGTTCTTGTGCTGTGTTTTTCAGCTCCATAAGGTCATTTATGTTCCTCTCTAAACTGGTTATTCTAGTTAGCAGCTCTTGTAACCTTTTATCAAGGTTCTTAGCTTCTTTGCATTGGGTCAGAACATGCTTCTTTACCTCGGTGGAGTTTGTTATTACCCACCTTCTGAAGCCTATTTCTGTCAATTCATCCATCTCACCCTCCATCCAATTCTGCACCCTTGCTGGAAAAGTGTTGCAATGATTTGGAGAAGAAGAGGCATTCTGGCCTTTTGGAGTTTCAGTGGATTTTGTTGATTCTTTCTCATCTTCATGAGTTTGTCTACTTTCAATCTGACCCTTCAGTGAGGTTTTTGTGGGGACTTTTTTTGATGCTGATTTTGTTGCTGTTTGTTCGTTTGTTTTTTGAATAGTCAGGTCTGTCTTCTGTAGGGCTGCTGTGGTTTGCTGGGGGTTCACTTCAGACCCTATTCATCTGGTTCACCCCCATGCCTGGAGATGCCACTTGAGGAGGCTGGAGAACAGCAAAGATGGGTGCCTGTTCCTTCTTCTGGGATCTCTGACCTCGAGGGGCACTGACCTGATGCCAGTAGGAATGCTCCGTATAAGGTGTCTGACAACCCCTGTTGGGGAGGTCTCACCCAGTTGGGTGACACAGGAAGCAGGACCAGTTTAATGAAGCTCTTTGGCTGTCCCTTGGTGAAGGGGGTGTGCTGCACTGGGGGGAAAACCCACTTGTCTGGGCTGCATGAATTCTTCAGAGCTAGCAAGAGGAAAGACTAAGTCTGCAGTCAGTGGAGTCTACAGGCACCCCTCCCCTTAGGGGCCCAGGCCCAGGGAGATCAGAGTTCTATCCCTAAGCCCCTGGCTGGAGTTGTTGGAATTCCTACAGGGAAGCCCCACCCAGTGAGAAGGAATTGGTCAGGGTTCAGCTTGAAGAGGTACCCTGGCTGCAGTCTGCCACAGCCAGTGTTGGACTGTGTGGAATACCTCTTGGGACTAAGCCATTTAGTCTCCCTGGCTTCAGCAGGGGAAAGCATGGCCTAGAGGTATAGAGATGGATGCTGCCCTCCTCCCCACCTGGTAGCTTAGTGTGTTAGGCAGCTAGCAACCCTAGTGTTTGCTGCCGCCACTCCCCTAAGGAGCTCAGATGGCTTAGACAGTAGGCAGCTGCAGCTGTGGTGATTGGCTGCCCCTCCTCCCAGGAACTTGGCAGGGTTAGGCAGATTCTAGCCAAGTGGCTGTTGAGAACCTGCATAGCTCCACAATTGGGACCCTAGGCCCTGGTGATGTGGGCCCACTAGTGGGATCTTTCGATTCATGGGTTACACAGTTCCATGGAAAAAAGCACCATTTCCCAGGCTGGGTAGCACACTCACTGACCACCTCCCTTGGTTGTGGGGTGAGGGCTCCACTGCCCCATGTGGCTCTCAGGTGGGCCCCTGCCCTATACTGCTCTTCCTTCCTTTCTGTGGGTCACGCCAGCTGCCTACTCAGTCCTGATGACAGAACCCAGATACTTGATTGCCAGTGCAGGATTCACATGCTGTTTTGGTTCTTTTCAATGGGAGCCTCCAATCACCACTGCTTCTAGATGGCCATCTTGAACCTGCCCCCAAATAATTTATTTTTTAAACTTTCTCTATTTTTATATTACTGTGGACTCTTGGATATTTATATACTACATAGGTTACAATCAATTTTAGTCATTATTCTTTTGGATGCTCAAAATGTCCCAAGTCTGACCAATGAGAACGTCTTAAAGCTTGCCCGACTGTTCAACTCGACCCCATTAGTCTATGAGTGTTTCCTTACTTTCTAGCACAACAAGGCAACCTAAGTTCACCTGGTATTTTCATTGCCCCAAACCTGCAATCAGCCATTTCCCCAAGTACTCTTGATTCCTTTTGGTGAAGAATGGTACTCAGAAGGCAAAATGTGGGCATTGGAAGGGTGATTCCTAAGAAAGTGCTATATCTTCTGTGTCTTTCCTTTGAAAAATAATAAGACATATAGAATCATGAATATTTAGATTTCCAAAGCAAATTTAACATTTCAGGATTTTCATTTATTTAATATTTGCATTCTTTTCCCCATACACTGATAATCTGTTTATTAGATTTTTCTACAGTATACAAAAAACACAAATTAGCAATGCCAATATTATTACTACTAACATTACTGCATGATGTTTAAGAGTTCTTTCTAGCTCTTTGGACCCTTCAACTATATGCTACTACATATATAGAGAATACTGTTTAAAAGTCACTTGAAATCATTCTTTTCTCTGCATAGCTATATTATCAATACATTCTTATTCGTTTGTAGTCTAGGGTTTGTTTTATTTACTTTTACTTTTGAACATGTAAAACATGTTTCAAAAGTCAAAACTATAATAAAAACATAATTAGAGAAGTTACAATTCCAACCCTATTACTTCAACTCCATTCCTACTATTCTTTATAAGTAATCATGTCTATTAATTTCTAGTTTATTTTTCTAGTTCTTGTTATATAAAATGCAAATAATTATGCATATTTTATTTCTTATACATATTCATGTAGTCTTTCACTCAGTGGTCTGTTTTCTTTATTCTTTTTTGTTTTGTTTTTGTGTTCTTTTGGTATCAAAGAGGTTGAAGTTTTGTTCTGTTCATTGCTTTTTCATTAATACTTTTGGTAACAACCTTTAGTTTTCCCTTTTCTTTTAGACAATGCATATTGTGTCACCATTGTAAGCTGCAACAAAATCTATTTTAAATGGATTATAATAATATCCAATGACACCATTTACCTCCATTCTTTCCCACTTCCCCCACCATGATTTAGTTTTGTTATTTTTACCTTGGTATAGCATAAAACAACAAACTCTCCTTTTCCCTTGTCCGCAAATTTGTTTTACATCTGCAATTTAGGATTAAATGTATAAAATATGCACTACCAATACCTCTGTCTAAGTATCCACTATCTTTATTTTTTATAAAGCTCATATTCTAGTAGTTTCCTTAAGAAGGGCTTCTAGGTACAAGATTCCCTAAGTTTTTGCATGTTCCATGGTTATTTGATAGACTTGGACTTGAGTGACAATTTGAATAGAATGACATTCTTCACTCCCATTCTGTTCCTGAGTATCTTAAAAAATGGCACTCCTTTATTTTCTTATGTTGAATGTTTCTGTTAAGAAAACTAATGTCAACCCATCTGCTTTTTTTTTTTTTTTTTTTGTAAATAACTTAGTCTCTCTTTGCTATGTTTTAGAGATTATAATCCTGGGTCAATTTTTATAGGTGAAAAATGAACCTTATAATGTATAGTTTCAGGCCTTCATTTCAATAGATTTTTTTGAGAATAGTTCTAAGCTTTACTTAATTTTGTCTCATTTTTTGCTTTTCTTCTGGGACACCAAAATATGTATTTGTATCTTCTGTGTTTATCTTCTATAATTTTCTCTTCATTTATTTTTACTCTCATCATTTGTTTTCTTCTCTTGGCTTTTCCCATTTCTATCCTCCATGGCCCCTGCAGCAACTTATGCTTATGTATAGTTTCCTCTGGCCACTGCTATGGACTAAATTATGTATCTCTCTCTCCCCTAAAATTTATACGTTGAAGCCCCCAATGTAGACTGCATTTGAAGATTGGGTCTTTAAGAAGTAACAAACACTAAATGAAGTCACAAGGGTGGGGTCCTGATCCCACAGGACTAGTGACCTTATAAGAAGAGAAAATTAAGGAGAGAGTTTCTTCAAATGCATGCACTGAGCAAAGGCCATATGAGTACACAATGTCTGCAAGCCAGGAAAAGAGCCCTCATCAGAAACCAGACCCTGCTAGCCCCTGACCCTGGATTTTCCAGCCTCTAGAATGGTGATAAAACATATTTTTGTTGTTTAAACCATAGTCTCTGGTACACTGTTATGCCACCTGGGAAGCCTGAGCAGCTAAAACAACCAAATACATAAATGTATATTTATTTGTACCATGACAATGTACCAGATACATAAATTTGTAATTTATTTCAAATTTCTCAGATGATTTTAACATGTTCTTCATTTCCTTCCTGCATTCTGTTAATTACCTAGTTTTATATTGCTTTTCTTTTTGTATCCTTTGTCTTAAATTTCTAATTCATGATACTCTTTTGTAATTGTGATTTCTCTTTACACTGTTTTAAATTCATTTTGAAGTATCATTTTACAGTTTTATGGCTGTAATTTTTACATTAAATGTTTTAATATGCCAGATAGCTTTTATTCTTATTCATCTGTTATTTCTTTGGGTATTTTTGTATGGATACTGGGTCCCTAATTTTTTCCCCAGACTTCAATCAACATTTTAATTACCAAGTCTATATTTAGCAAGACAATGTGGGAGAGATAAAGAGGAAGAAGGGGGTAGGTGGTAAACAGGTCTCAGAGAAGCTGATCCAGTTTCTGCACTTGCTGCAGAGGCTTGCAGTCCTTGCCAGGAGGAGTTCCTGGCCTTGTGCCTTTCAGAAGTCCCAAAAGGCATCAAGGAGGTGCGTAAGCAGCTACACCTCAGTGACAGTTGCAGACCCCATCTAAGAGACATGTCATTAGTACTGTCCTTTTGTCTTCCTCCTCTCTGCAGCTGGGGGAGTAAGGATGGGTTCCTATCTTTATTTTTCATATTTATTTGTGTTGGATTTTCCTGGTCCAACAAGAAGAGATCCTACAGCGAGGGAAGATAATAAGTGGATAGGTCTCCCACTTTTTCAAATCAATATATCTCTTTTCATTGCCACAATAAAGAGCAGTTTTAAAAAATAACTTCCCCTCCTCCTCCTTCTTCTTCTTCCTCTTCTTCTTTTTCATACTACATTATTTCAGCAATACTCATCTCTTCCGCCTCTGCCTTCTTTCCTTAACCACTAAGGCTACAAGGAGACACTCCTCCTTCCAATGTATCTTCCTCTTTCCCAGAAGTGGCATCTTCTCTATTTTGCCAATTCTTGTCTTGATCACTTTTCAAGCTTCTTTTTACTGACTCCTCATTAGCCAGTGCCCCGACCCACAAGACCTTACACATATTCTTGATATTTCCACTCAAGGTACAGCCCTCTTGTTCTGGGGTTAACATTGTATGATCTCTGTGTTCCACCACCTATTATACTCTCCGTATTTAACTCTTTTTCACACAACCTCCCCCTGACTCTGCTTGGGTGTGGGCTCCAAAGATGACTCTGCTTGTTTATAGTGTTTATTTCCCTTGCTCACTGTAAATTAAAGCAATTTCTCCTAGTTATAATACAACCAAAGGCCAAGGTGTTCTGATTGAATATTTCTGTTGATATATGATTCTTAGGAATGTGGAGGTAGCTTAGTAGATAGGGATCTATCATTATTACACAGAAACCCAGAAGTATAACATAAATTAAAATTAAACTTTGAATAACTTTCAGATGGCCTTTAATTACAGAATGAAAACATACCTGCCTAAATCTTCTGTTGAATGATATGAAAAATGAGAGCTGCGTTTTTGAATTATGTCATTTCTGGATACCTGAATTGGGTGTGCCCTTGATTTGTGACCTCGCTATTCTTCCTGATTGGTACCAGAACCACATATTGACACCTATCTTTGAAAAATGAAAGCCGCCTTTTTGAATTACGTCATTTCTGGATACCAGAATTGGGTGTTCCTTTGATTTCTGACCTCACCGTTCTTCCTGATTGGTACCAGAACCACATACTGACATCTATCACAAGCTGTTACTCTTTTCCTCTTTTGAACGTGAAGCACAGTATTTTAATTGCACCACATCTTAATTAATTTTTTAGGGTTGCCAATTGTCTCCGCACAAACTATTTCCATGGCCTCTCTATTTCCTTGTGAGAAGTTCTGACTGGTGTAGACAGGAAAATAGCTACCACATACCCCCTTCTGTAGTTCTGACATGATATAGAGGCACTTTAGTTATTCTTCACAGTAAAATTATTTATGTTGAGAGTACCTTTTCTCCTGCATCTCCATAATTCTACATTTTTGGCCATGGATAACAGACAAGCCTCAGACCAAATTCTGTATTAGAAATGATTATTAGGTGTCTATTGTATGAAAGGCAGAACACAAACAAGAGGTACAATGAAGATTACATTGTTATTCTCTTCTAGGAGATTCAAGTCATTCTCTTACAGATAGAGGGAAAGAGAGACAGAGAGAGATTACATATGTATACATATATCTATAAGGTACATTGGGAGTTTGGGAAAGAGAAAAATATCTTATGATAGTGAAGATTCTGGAAAAACCTTGTAAAAATAGTGGTCTTTCAGTCTTTCAGTAGAAAGCCTTTAGATGTAAGAAGAGCAGAGGGAGCTCATCTAATAAAACAGAGAGTACACTTAAAGAAAGGGCTTGGAAAGGGGAAAGTTTGTGTTTGGTATGGCAAATTGCAGTAGTTTCATTTGGTTGAAACAGAACCAATAAAATAAAATAATAAATAATATTATTAAGGTAAAATTAACATTTTCAAATAACAGAAAAAACATTTGACTCTTGTTATAGAAACAATGTGAGCTTATTCCAAGTTTTCAGCAGATGAGTGTATCAGAGTTTCCCAAAGATTAATCAAATAGCAGATTGCAAAACTGACTTGAACAGGGAGAAACTGGAGTCACTGAAACAAGTTAGAGGCAATTCTAATTGCTCAGACAAGAATAAAATATACCACTGTATATAAACACAGAACATAACAACCAATCTTTATGCAAGTATATCTCTTTTTGATAGGAGAAATATTTGATGGGAAAGCTTTGTGTTCCATGTTCACAGTATGTAAAAAAGAAAAAGAAAGAAAGCTTTATGGAATATATGTTATTTAGGCATTTATAAGAAAGAAAATTTATTTCTGACTCAGTCATAAAACCCGAGACTTTTGATTTGCCCAAATCCATTCACCTGCTCAGTCATCTATAGAATAAATAATACATTCTGCATCATGCCAAAGCATTCTGACACACTGAATTCTCATTTAGAAATCTTAATTTAGCATCTCCAGTAGGGAAAGTACAACTAAAAACTATTCTAAAATTCTCTCTTTCTCCCTTCGTCCCTCACTTAATTCAGCTAATTGTATCTTTTTCCCCACCAAAACCAATTTCAAGAGGTTAAAATTGCCATATAATTATATTTCATCTTATGCAAGTTTGGTCACTGACAAATCTAAGCTAATCCAGGATTTTTTTTAATAAAAACTCCAAATAGGGTCACTTAGGTTGAATAGAGTGATTTTATCCTTTCATCAAATCAAATATGAGGAATTCACTTTTGCTAAAATTACCTCTGTGGGTCTTTGCCTATAGTGTGATGAAGGTCACTGAGTTGATTAAATAGTTTGTGGCAATAATGGGGTCTTCTGCAGATGCAATCTGAAATGATAAAAAAATTGAGAGCAAAAAGGGGCTTAAATGGTTCAATGGAGATAATATACCTGAAAAAATCTAGCCCCTTTGTTGAATAATCATTGTTCCAAGCAGAAGGGAGTCTGTGAGAATAGAAAGACTAGGTTTTTTTCTCCCTTTGAAACTATGAGAGAATATGAGAAAGAAGATTAAAAATGAGAGACGAAAGAGGAAAGTAAGACAGAGAGCAAGTCTAACTGTGGAAACCTAAGTCACTCGAAGAATTAGGAAGTTTCATCCATGGGGTGTATGGGACAGACATGCATTTTTCTGGAACACAGAGGAAAGGACAAGATGATTGATATTCATTTATCACCCTACCAGGCCTTACCTTGCTGGGTCTTGTATGTAGGTCTTGCCCACTAATTAATCTGTGAGTTAACTGAAGGCAGGAGTGCTTCATTAATTTTCTTTGTATCTCCAGCTACATGCATAGGGCCATGCTTTGGAGATGCTTAATATAACATATATGACGACTAAGAGTGGTCTTAGAAGTTTCCTTTTCATCCTATGACAATTGAGTTCCTTGAGGGCAAAGACTACCTCTTGTTCACCATTATATCCCCCAAAACCTAAAGCATAATAGACTGATAAGAAGTATTTGTCACATCCTATAGGTAGGTATATTTGGATAATTAAATGCAAACAAATGAATGAAAAGAAATTTACAATATCCATGGTCAACTCATCCGTACCTATTCATTCAGTGTTTGCTAGGTAGGCAGCACTGTGCTAGCTGAATATGTTGAAGAATACTACTGCTAGGATTCTCTATTTGATTTTATATCATTTAACTAAAGAAGTCATAATTAGTGTATTTAAAATGATTAAGTATTTTAAAAAAATTCACCTAGGGGTAGTGAAGTAAAAAAGTATCTCAAATAGTTCTGCTATTTGAGTTAGTCTCTAAAATAATGATTCCTGTAAGGGGAATTAAACGTTTAAGTTTTTGATTTTTTTTTTTTAGTCACTAAGTAAAGTCCTGGGATAGCAATGGAAGATGAGACAGCTCTAGAAACAATCAAAAGTGGAAAGGAAATAGTAAAGAATCACACACTACTCAAACAGGCACACAAACTTGCATGCACATGAACACAAACACACATATACACAAAACGCAGCTCTTTTCTCAGACAAGGTAATGTCCTTCCATGAATCACAGCATATAATCTCTTCTAATTTCTATGATTCTGATATTGCAAGCATCCTGATAATTTTTTACTGTGACTGGCAGAAAACAGTCTCTAAAGATCCCCTTTATGATTACAAATTGTAAAAATGATCTCTATAATGCCATGTGCATGCAAGAGAGGTGAAGCAACTTTTTGCATTAACAAAAGCTTACTTTATACACAATTAACCTGCTCACCAAATCAAAATGCTACTAATCCCGACCCCAGTGCCTATGGCACCATGAAATTATTTGTACAAAAGACTAAAAATTCAAATTTACTAACCAGAAATTTTAGGTGGGATATTTTGCATTAAATAGAAGAGCTTCCATAGCGCCTTATGCTTAAAACAGGTCCTTGATGACATACATGTGTACAACTTCATTAACCCACAAATGTCTTTTGTGGAGCAGAACATACTAGGTATGAATGATGCACAAAGTATTAAATAATCACTGCAGCTGAATCCAAAACAGTAGCTCAGAGAGAACCAGCTGTTCTGTCTCTTTAAAGAAAAAAAAAAAACGAAGCAAAACAAAAAATTTTTAAACAAATTTTTTGAAAAGAAATGAGAGACTCAGAGCTTCTATTATGGGGATTTTGTGATACCGTCATGTTTTAAGAAATCAGTGCCATTCCAAAGTTTATTACTTTTAAAAAACAGTAATGACAGAGAAGGAAAATGAGCAGAGAATAGGACTTTTTTTATTTCCCAGCCACATCTTATTAAATGAGTTTAAAATAGGTCTCTAATGACTACCACTGCAATGGTGGTACCTAAAGGAAGTAAGGTATTATGAAAAAACACTCTATTGGGAAAAGATATATGTGGGTTTCGTGTTAGGTCATCATAATATTATTTTGGTCAGTTCAACTTAGCAAACATTTTGGGGGCTATCACTTTTCTCTACTATACAGTGGGAGTTGAACCAGATTGTTTCTATGGTCATTCCAACGTCGACATCAATTGCTAGGGTACCAGTTACCTAAGTCAAACACACTGAAGTCCCTGGACAAGAAGCACTCACTTGCTTCACTGGCTCAAGACTTCCTAAGAAGGCCTCACCATGCTTGAGTTGCCACCCCTAACTAGGCCAACAACAGAGTAAAGAAAGCAGCAGTTCCAATTTACATGTACATAGGGAATGTTGCTCCTTCACTAGCCTTCACTTTAAACAGCAAGTTATTAACCTTCTTCATACACCAGGTTTTTACTTAAGAATATTCTCCTTGATGGGTAACTTTCCTAGCCAAGCTAAAATTACAGTCTCTAGGATGAAAGTTGTATCCCCTTTTCTCCTTTCTTCTTAGCACTTATCACCCTGTATTTAATCTGATTTATTGTCGAGAAGAATATGAGTTCATCGAGGAGCAGAACTGAGGTCAAGAATTTATGCCTCTATTTTTTCACTGCTGTATCCTCAGTATCTAAAACAAAGCTTAAGCCAGGTGCGGTACCTTATGCCCGTAATTACAGCACTTTGGGAGGCCGAAGTGAGTGGATCACCTGAGGTCAGGGGTTGGAGACCAGCCTGGGGTGAAATCCCATCTCTACTAAAAATATGAATATTAGCCAGGAGTGGTGGCAGGCACCTGTAATCCCAACTACTTGGGAGGCTGAGGCCCAAGAATGACTGAAACCTGGGAGGTGGAGGTTGCAGCGAGGCAAGATTGGGTCACTGCATTGGTGACAGAGAAAGACTGCATTTAAAAAACTAAATTAAAATAAAATAAAGCTTGGCACATAGTAGATGTTCAATAAATATTTTTAGAATTAATGATTCTATATTTTGCTGCTAGAACAATTGAGAACTAAATTCTCAGTTAATACCACTAAGATTTCACTCCAAAGTCTTCTTTCCAATTGTATATCTTCAGTGTTTTACCTGCTATATGGATTATAAAAGAACTTCTAAAAATCTGACTTTAAATCAGGATACTTCTAGTTTGCAACGTTACATATATCTTCAAGCAAATTACAAATCAGCACATACAACACCCAATGGCTCCTTTACAATCTACCTAAAAATTTAAATCAAAATTTAAAACTCAGACACGTAAAAAGTGTGTTAAAATATTTCATAGTTATCACTGCTCAATATACTTATACAACTGAGACTAAACAAGTTTGTTATAGATATTCCCTCTTATATTGATCCATCAAAGCATCAACTATAGTTGAAGAGCCCTAAAATCTGCTTTGGATGACAATCAATTAGAAATGTTTCAAAATCATGATGATGTTACAACATTGTGGTTTACCTTGAAAGATAAAAGAAATTAGATACAGAAGGAAACTGAGGGAGTCAAATGTTTCAAAGATGGTTTCAAAATCTCCTCAGGTAAGGAGTGCTGGGCAAGGCCACTTAAGGGATGATAGGGAGGGTAAAGGCTGGATATGTGTGGGAAGGGTTTTGAACAAAGACAGCAGAAAATGCATTAGACAGTTAAGGAGATGAGTGACAGTCACTCTAGAGCCATGCCAAGAGCTTTGCAATGGGCCAACTCAGAATTATTTTATTACTCACACACATACAACCTTCAGAGGTCTTTCCGCCCAACCACTTTATCTATTTCACAAACAAACAACAAACATTAAGGAAAAGAAATTAGTTACATCTGGACATCAAGAGTAAGAGTCAGAGTTCTGAGAATTCATTTACGATCTTCACAACTTGGTAGAACATTGAAAATACATACCTGTTTCACTTTAACAGAAAATTCAGACAAATGCGGACTTTCACACCTTATTTCTGAATATAGAAAGGAAATCTACTAAATGATAAATGAGAATATGGGGGAAAAAATACCCAACTCCCCAAAAAGATCTCTGATGTATTATCGCTGATGCGGGGCTTTAAGGATCAGATATATTATCTTTTAAAAGTCCATCTAGAAAAGTTTCTTTGCTTGCAAAATTAATGTTTGGATGATAAAAAGTAAATCAACCAACTAAATTTAGTCCTTTTGACAGAAAAGAAATGAAAGCACAGACCCTCATCTTTGGCATTTGTGAAAATGAAGAGATTGCAATCTTAAATTTATAATGTAGAATCTGTAAAGGTTCTACCTATTCTCAGGCTTTGTGGATTGACTATATACAGCAATTATTTTCAAGAACAGCAGCAGGAAGTAAAAAGAGGAGATGGGAAGCAAGGTTCTGCATTTTAAGCAGCTTTTCTAAACAGGAGAAAATCTTACACAAACTGTGAGCATAAAGAGACTCAATGAAGGAAATAGACAACATGATGGAAAACCAGGGAGAATTTTAAATGTCACTGCAAATGACAGCAGCCACAAGGGGCCCAAGAGCACCAGTGGGGTAAACAGGAGCTCCCCCCACCCGTCCACCCTTCTCTACTCACATTCATTAATGGTGATCTTCCCTGAAGCTGTAGGCAGATGCTGCTGCCTGGTTGCTTCCCCAGGGAGCAATCCCAGATGAAAACTCTAGTCCTTCCAGTAAAACTGACTTAATAATCTTAATTCCAGAGAAAATGCTTTTTGACATTCATGCGCCAAAATGCCCAAGTAAAAGAGGCTGATGGTATGATGAACACACAAGCTTTCATAAGCAATAGTCAGAATGGAGAGATAGGATTCTGGATGGGTGGGGGTGTTCATAATGACTAAAAAGTCATTATGTAGGAGGGACAATATTCTTGGGTGTTTGGGTGTTATCTACACTGATCTTGGCGCTTTAAGTAAGTAAATCTGGACAACCTCTGTCACACCACAGGGACCTCTCCAAAGCCTGAACGATCTCCTGCATTCCTGTTCTACCCTCCCATCTCCATATAACCTTTAAATGGCCGGATTCCCAGATGCTCCTTTGCTCTATCCCTGGCCCTCTGATCCCTCAGCTATATGCCTCACATATTGCCCAGCACTGCCTCATTGTCATGATCCAATTGTACTCAATTTTCTAGTTTATTGACTCAGCTGATCCCATTCAAATACCATTTTTTATACCCTCTCGGTTTCGATGTCCCTTAAGCTCCAGATAAAGAATAGTCTCACTGGATCAACTTGGACCAGGATGTTTCAGCTTTCCAGTGAGGGCAAGGGGAACAGACAGGAGCACCCATCTGCTAAGGAGTGAATGCTTTATATTTATCTAAATATTGTTGCAGTCATTTACAGAATCCCTGGAACATGCCCCTGATTCCTTGAGGAATTTAACATTTTCTTCACTGTAATTCTAACACCACTCCTTTCATAATTTTTGGTGACTTCAGTATTGACTAGATATCTATGCAATAATACTCTGGTTCCACCATCCTTGAATTTCTCTGCCCCAGTGGCCTTGTCCTTGACCTAAACTGTAGCACCTACTCTCATGATCAAATCTTGGCATTACCTTCAGATTCAAAGGAAGTAAATGCATGTATTAACTTGTAATTAAAAGTAAATGTTAAAAAAATAATACTAGCAATCATGATAAGGTTGGTAAGTCCTGGTTAGTGTGTAAGGTTTGACTGGGGCCTAGATGATGGAAAGGACTCAATTAATAACTGACGAGTGAATAAATAAATGGATCTTTCATGAAAGGCTAAGACATCTTAATGAGTTCCTCCCCAGTGATAACCATTAGGGAGCAAAGCTGTTCCCTCTTACATTTCTACTTCTACAGTATCTTCAGATGTCTTGATTAAGGTCATTTTTTTCATTTTTCTTTTAGCTGTTTTTGTAGCATGGCAGATTCAAAAAACAATTTTTTTGGACCCCCAGTTCTTCTAAATATCATTCATAATGCATTTCTCTCTTTTGGCTCAACATTCACACCGTCCATTTTTCCCTGTTTTGTTGCACATCTGAAGCCCACATTCACATTATAGCATTGTCTTAGTCTGTTCAGATTGCTGTAATAGAATACTATAGATTGGGTGGGTTGTAAACAACAGAAACTTATTTCTTACAAATCTGGGGGCTGGACAATCCAATATCAAAGTGCCAGCAGAGTCAGCGTCTGATGAGGGCCCACTTCCTGGTTTATAGTCTGCTGTCTTTTCTGGGTCCTCACATGGTGGAAAGGAGAAAGGAGCTCTCTGAGACCTCTTCTATAACAGCACAAATGCTATTCATGAGGACTCTAATGAACTAATCACCTCTCAGAGGCCCCACCTCCAAATACCATCACAGTGCGGATTAGGTTTCAACATATGAATTTTGGGAAGACACAAACATTCAATCTGTAGCAGGCTATTTGTGCTTCAGTCAGATTCACATAATAACACATCCATAGACAATATCAAAAATCATCCCAATCATGCTATTCAACAATGAAAATCCAACATATCCAAGTAGATAAGGAGGCAGTGAGGGGATAGTGTGATGCAGAGGTTGCTTATTAGAGCATTTCCATCTATGTCTACAAGTATAATGACTTCAAGTCTATTTAAATATACATAAACTGCAAAATCTAGATCAATCTTCTGATAACCAGATCTTGTATGACAAACTGACAGTATTTCAGATTGCTAGGGTGCTGGATGGATTGAAAAGGGACCACTGATAATGTTAATTAGGACTGTAGAGAAGCCTAACTAGTATAGAATAAAATGCACAGAAGCCTAACTAGTATAGAATAAAATGCACATAATCTACCTGATATGGTTAGGCTCTGTGTCCCCACCCAAATCTCACCTTGAATTGTAATCCCCATAATCCCTACATATCAAGGGCAGGACCAGGTGGAGGTAATTGAATCATGGGGACAATTTACCCCATGCTGTTCTCCTAATAATCAGTGAGTCTCATGAGATCTGATGGTTTTTTAAGTGTCTGGCATTTTCCCTGCTTGCACCCAATCTCTGACACCCTGTGAAGAGTTGCCTTCCAGCATGATTATAAGTTTCCTGAGGCCTCTCCAGCCACGCAGAACTGTAAGTCAATTAAACTTCTTTCCTTTATAAATTGCCCAGTCTCGGGTATTTCTTTATAGCAGCTTGAGAACGGACTAAACACAACCTAAACTGTGTGGATCTTTTTCCAAAACATCCCACACCATCTATTATTCAATTATGGTAAATGAGTAAACATTAAATCTTAGGCATTGTTCTATAGTAACTTGTCTCTGTTACCAGGCAAGCACTTCAAGCTATTTTGTTACTCTATGACAATAAAACAAATAATATGGTAATTGATACTATTTTTTATCTATCTTACTTCTCCTGAGAAGTATAATAGAAATAATATTCTTCGTACTAAAGGTATTTATTCAAACACTGCTGGTATGAAGTTAACGCCATTTTTCTTGATAAAATCCTTGATTTGGAAGGTGAAAAGTGACACAAATATTTAGTGTGATTATTTATACACAATTCCAATCATCCTAAAACATATTTCTGTGAAAACCAGCAGCAAGAAGAGTCACATTGGTAGCTTCAAGATGGCAATATTCAATACTCATTGTTTTACTGCATCTAATGTTAGACATGAATCATTGGAAAGCCTGATTAAAACTATAAATAGAAAGCAGCTACTTAGTATTTTAATCAAAATAACCTCTTAAATGTTACCTTATAGCCTCTGAAATAAAAAGGCAACTAATAAGAAAAAAAGAAATCTTGTGAGGATGACTTATTAAAACCAAAACAAACCACTTAGCCTCAATTCTGCCCAAAAACTGTTAACCCCTTAAACAGTGCTTCTGCTAATGTGTTTCCATTACAATTGTAAATTCAAGAATACTGAAGTGTCGTGTCACCCTCTCTCTCCATCAGACTGTGAGAACATTTACAAGTTTTTGTCAATTTGTTGTTGCACCAAACATCATATAGTCAATACATTTTTCTCCTAAATGTATATGCTCAAAAATATTCATGATATAGTCCCAAGCACTCCATTAGCCTATGGGGCTAGATAACGGGGGTGGTGATGTGCTATTTACAGACCACAGGTCGCTATGACAGAAAACCTCCTTAAAGTAACCAGAGATATAGCTTCATTTCCTTTAATGTTAAAAATACAAGGATGCAGAATAATTCTTCACCATGCCTTTTTTGATTTGATAAGTAGCAACAGAATTAGAGGAATGATATTGACCCAAGGCCAAATGTAAGAAACTTAAAGGATTCAAGTGAACCAGTTACCTAGGGATAGATGGACATCAACACCTTTCATCATAAGCCCAAATCCAATCATACTGTTCCCTTCATCCACAATGTAGTACTGATGGTTTATATTTCAAAATATCTGCTTTCTGATCTTTATAATATTTAGGACAAACCACAAACCACTCTGCATCCTCTAACAGGAAGTTCACACTCTCTTGTTCTACATTTGGTTTGTGTGATTCCCACCTTCTGAAATGTCCTGTACCTACACCCTTACAATAAAATCTTAACTTCCTTAAAGTTTGGTTTAATTCTTCCTTCTTTTGTGACCGAGAAACCATAAAATGTAGAACAATAAGGTAATTCTAGAACCATCCGTGACCCAACTCCTATTTTAACAGATAAGGACTCAGGAGTTTCAGAAAGATTACATGATTTAAGCCTGAGTGGCAGGAGTAGTCTGGATCCCAGGTTCACATCTTCGTAACTCCCAGTCCTTAGCACCCTAAGATTTCTCCAGCTTTTTTTCTCTGATATCCTTCAGTCTTGAACGTCCACTGCACTTACTTGGGCATCACTAGGTACTGCCAGTGGCCTCTCATCCTGTGGTCATGTGTATGTGCCCAGTATCTCCACCTGGATCCTAAGGTTTTCCCCAGAGCATCCAGCACATCTAGCAGCCCTCATTAAACACTTTTCCTACCTTCCCACAATAGTTAAAACAATCAACGTCCTGACTCTTGCATCAATTTGATAAAAGCCATGAATTCAACTGAAATTATATCAGCAACCTGCAGATGAAACTTATTTTATTTTCTCTTGGTCTTAAAGCTCTAAAATATAGAAAATTTTTTAAAAAGTTGTATAGAAGGTCCCTGTGAATGATCCATCTTTTGTGCCAAAAATTTAAAAATTTTTTATTATCATTCTTTCTTCAAGTTGTCCAGCCCCATTATAAGTGACCACAACTCCCCAAAACAGGCAACCTTAAAATATTCATGCTATTCACACACTTCAAAGGCAGCAAACAGTAAGCATTCCCAAGACATGTCTTCAGTGGACACTGCATTCTAGGTGGCCTAAGTATATTTTGAAATGTACTGGGAGATTATTTGAGAACACCTAACTATAGATAGACCTATATACAGGTAAGCATGTACAAAAAAATATGAATATAAATGTAAATATAAACTATACATGTATACTAATTTATGTACCCAAACTGCCTGTCTTTGTTCCAGAGTAGGTGTCAGTACATTTATCTGTAAAAGAAGAGACAGTAAATGTTTTAGGTTTTCTGGGCCACATGGTCTCTGTCACAACTACATAAAAGTATCCATAGCCCATATGTAAATGAATACATATGGCTGTGGTCCAATAAAACTTTATTTAAAAAAAGCAGATTTGGCCCCAGCTATAATTTGTTCACCCTTGTTCTTGACTAGCATTTTTTAAAATGCAGATTGTTCCATATTGTCTGCTACAAAATAAGTTTTGTGAAGTACAAAAAGCATTTTCGAAAGCAAAATAGAATAAAACCAGAAAATTATACTATATAGCACATTGCTGCAGTATTATTTTATTAAACTTTCTAGCTTTTCTACATGCATAGGTTTGTCTACTGGGTCCTGATGTAAAACAAATTTATTCCTATGAGTCATGGTAGTCAAAAAAGTTTGAAAGTCACTATTCTAGTCACAGTATAGTACCTGTTCGTGGAAAATAAACCCTTGGCTCAGCCAATAATTTAAAGCAAGAAATTTAACACTTGCAAAAATGATCCCCTTTACACTGTTTTGTGCATGGAACAAAGATCCTATGTAGCTTCCAGGACAGTAAACACCCAAAGCTAGGGAACCCAATCAAAGGGAACAAAAAAATTTGGAGTCAGGTTGTTAAACTGAGTGATGTGAAGAACAAAGTGACATGCCATGTGGCACAGAAAATATGGGCTGTTCATTAAGCATTTATCATGATTTCCTAGGAAGTTCCCAGACTTCTAGTGTGCTGATGTTGCAGAATCTGGCAACTCTGACCCTTCAGTTTCTCTGGCTCAGACAGCAGGACGAAGACTTCTGGGTGCTCAGGTGTATTTTCCTCTACCTCCTAAATGCATGTCTCTGCCATTGTCAGCTGTCTATCTCTGCAGGCCCAGGAGATCTTGTCTCCAATTGAAGTAACAGGTGCCACCCTCGCTGCCACAGCAACCACCTGTTCCTAGAGTAATATCCCACATGCAGAGGGTTTGAGCAAAAAGTAGAACAATTAAGATCTTGTGTGGCAGGTGGCCAATGCCACCTGCTCTTGTCTCCACTGTTCCCGCCAGTCAAAGCCACCTCAAGAAGCTTTTCAACAGAGTATTTCCCTACCCTTGTGCTAGATACTTGAAACTCTCACAGATTCATTTCTCTCCATTCCCACCTCCCATCCTACCACACACCTGAAGTTTCAGGAATCCCTGGGTCCCAAGTGTCAGGCAGATTTACCCTCCCTATACACTAAGTAGAGGCTATTTCCTTGTGAACTAACTTTCTCCATCTCCCAAACACATCTAATCTTTCCCTTTTTCTAACAACTGAGTTTCTGCCCTTTATTTTCGTGAGCTAGGATAAAGTATTCGCTGTATCATTATTGTCAAAAAGCTTCTTGATCTTAGGCTCTTGCTGAAAATTCCTTTTAAGGTAAGAATCTTCATCATAAGTACTGTTAAGGAGCTTTCCCTTCTCTCCAGGAAGCTTTGCAGGGCGCATATTGTTGGCTTTGCTTCCTCCTCTAGCAATGACCACCTGGTGTTGCAACACTGCTGTCTCTCCAATGTAATTTGAAGCCTCTGTCCTGCATCTTCAGATTTTGCTTCTTTCTGTGAATTCTCAGGCATTTTCTGAAGCTCTATTTATCCTGTACCTCTTTGTCAAAAAGAATTGCTTGGCATTCAAGCTGAAAATTTTATTATTGTATGGAGACTCACTAAGACATTTCCAGAGTCACATTCAAACCCAAAATCAGCCAGCTCCAAATCAGGTCCATTATGCTAATACTGAAGACAAATGGATATAGGAGTAACCACCACTATTAACTTCAAGCATTATTTATTATACAACTAACTTGCTTAAAGATGGCACAAACAACCACCACGAATACTATTCTCTTGAAAATCACAACCAAAGACAGATAAACCACAAAATGCATTCAGGAAATATTAAAAAATGCTTAAGCCAATATACAAATATAATAGTTGAATAAATTCATACTAGACAGATGAACGTTTTATTCTTATTGTTACCCTTATGCCCTGAGTTCCTACAATTATCTAAGAAAAGCCAGAAGACAAAGTTTTTTAATTAATAAGCAGCAAATATCAAACTTTTCTTCAGAAATTATCACGAACCAGAAGTTAAGATCTCTCCAACTCATTTCTATATGATATAAAATATAGAGACAAGTTAGAATAATTTAGGGTTTCTATAGAGTGTTATTTCATTTGTCCTGAAACCACGCAAATAGCCTAGTGGTACAAATGGGCAGAAACAAATAGTCTTGGAAATGTCCCACAGGGTACAAAACGGGCTTCCCCACGGAGATAAACGGGCAATAGATCAAGATGCAAAGCTTTGCTAAAACTGCTTATAGGTTACTATCTGCTTCTTGTTCCTCACATCTTGTTTAGTGTCTAGACTATGCTAACTCCTGACAATGGCTGGCCTTAACCTCCAATTGAGGGACAACAGTAGTTGTTGTTATTTTTAGCTGTTTGATTATTAGTCCATAGACAGACTCAAAAATGATGACAAGAGACCACACTGGTGTCTGTGATAAAACGCTGCTCTTTAGGATTTGTTTTATGAATAGAGATTTTAACTGCTGTCTCAGGGTAACTTTTAGTCAAAATGCTAAAGTTTTCCTACAACTTGGCTGATTCTGAATGATAACATAAGCATGGCCTATATTTAAGCAGATTTGGGAGAAAGAAGAAGAGCATATTTAGAGCAAAATCTCCAGCTTCTCTACTTGTAAAGGCAACCTTCTACTTACCTACATTTACAATCTCTGAAAGCACATTATTAATGCTGCCTTTCAGTGGTGATCAGTCAGCCACATCTGTCATAACCCAGGCTGCCCTGCCAACCACCATCTGAATCAGACGGTCTAGTTACAGTAGTAAATCATGGCTTCTGACATGTTTGCCATAGAAGTATATTCTTTGCAATTAATTTTCCCTTAATTTCTGACCAGCATTCATGACAGAACATGACATATATTAATGACTCTACTCACCCACAACTTTATGAATAACAGGAAGAAGTTAAAAGATAGAATTTTTTTATCTCTATAACTGAGGGCAATTATCATTTGAAAAGGAACAAAAATACAGTGTTTGAATGGGTAGGTAGTACAGGCAGACCTCATTTTATTGCACTTTGCTTTATTGTGCTTTATGTATATTGTGTTTTTGCAAATTGAAGGTTGGTGGCAACCCTGTGTGAAGGAAGTTTATCAGTTTCCTTTTTCCCAAACACATTTGCTCACTTCCTGTCTGTTACCTTTTGATAATTCTTGCAATATTTCAAACTTTCTCATTATTATTGTATCTATTACAGTTGTCTGTGATCTGTGATCTTTGATGTTACTATTGTAATTGTTTTGGGATGCCACAAACCACACCCACATATGATGGCAAATATAATTAATAAGCATTGTGTGTGTTCTAACTGCTATGCCAACTGGGCATTCCTCCATCTCTCTCCCTCTCCTCAGGTCTCTATATTCCCTGAAAAAAAAAATATTAAAATTGGGTCAATTAGTAATCCTACAATGGCCTCTAAAGTGTTTAAGTAAAAAGAAGAGTTGCATATCTCCCACTTTAAATCACCCACTTTAAATCAAAAGCTTAAAAATGATTAAGCTTAGTGAGGAAGCCATGTTGAAAGCTGAGATAGGACAAACGTTAGGCCTCTCATGCCAACAGGTTGGCCAAGTTGTGAATACCAAGGAAAAGTTCTTGAAGGAAATTGAACATGATACTCCAGTGAATACACAAATGATAAGAATGAAACAGGCTTCTTGTTCTTATTGCTAATACAGAGAAAGTTTTAGTAGTCTGAATAGAAGCTCAAACCAGCCACAACATTCCCTTAAGTCAAAGTCTAACCTAGAGCAGGACCCTAACTGTCTTCAATTCTATGAAGGCTGAGAGAGGTGAGGAAACTTCAGAAGGAAAGTCTGAAGCCAGCAGAGGTTTGTTCATGAGGCTTAAGCAAAGAAGCCTTCTCCATAACATAAAAATGCAAAGTGAAACAGCAAGTGCTGATGTAGAAGCTACAACAAATTATCCAGAAGATACACGTAATTGATGAAGATGGCTACACTAAACAACAGATTGTCAATATTGACCCCCCACAAAAAAAAGCCTTATATTGGAAGGAAAATGCCATCTAGGACTTCTGTAGCTTGAGAGGAGAAGTTAATGCTTGGCTTCAAAGCTTCAAAGGATAGGCTGACTGTCTTGTTAGGGGCTAATGCACCTGATGAACTTTACATTGAAGTCAGTGCTCACTGACCATTCTGAAAATCCTAGGGCCCTAATGAACTATGCTAAATCTACTCTGACTGTGCTCTATAAATGCAAGAGCAAAGTCTGAATGACAGCACATCTGCTGACAGCACATCTGCTTACAGCACAGTTTGTTGAATATTTTAAGTCCACTATTGCGACCTACTTCTCACACAAAGGATTTCTTTCAAAATGTTACTGCTCATTGACAATGCTCCCATGAATACTTACCCAAAAGCTCTGGTGGAGATTAATGTTGTTTTCATGCCTGCTAACATGACATCCATTCTGCAGCCCATGGATCAAGGAATAATTTTGACTTTCAAGTTTTATTATTTAAGAAATACATTTCATAGAGCTATAGCTGCTATATGTAGTGACTCCTCTGACGAATCTGGGCAAAGTAAATTAAAAACCTTCTGAAAGGATTCACCATTCCAGATGCCATTAAGAACATTCGTGATTTATGGGAGGAGGTCAAAACAGCAACATTAACAAGAGTTTGGAAGAAATTGATTCCAATCCTCATGGATGACTTTGATGGGTTAAAGACTTCAGTGGAGGAAGTAACTGAGTATGTAACAGCAAGAGAACTAGAATTAGAAATAGAGCCTGGTGTTGTGACTGAATTGCTGTAATATTATTACAAAACTTTAACAAATGACAAATTGCTACTTATGGATGAGTAAAGAAACTAGTTTCTTGAGATGGAATCCACTCCTGCTGAAGATGCTGAGAACACTGCTGAAATGACAACAAAAAATTTAGAATATTACATAAACTTAGTTGGCAAAGCAGCAGCAGAGTTTGAAAGGATTGACTTGAATTTTGCAAGAAGTTCTACTCTGGGTAAAATGCTATCAAAAAGCATCACATGCTACAGAGAAATCATTCATAAAAGGGAAAGTCAATTGATGCAGCCAACTTTATTGTCTTATTTTAAGAAATTGCCACAGATATTCCAACCTTCAGCAACTAACACTTTGATCAGTCGGCAGCCATCAACATCAAGGCAAGGCCTTCCAGTAGCAAAAAGATGAGGACTCATTGAAGGCCCAGATGATCACTAGCTTTTTTTTAGCAATGAAGTATTTTTAATGAAAGTACATACATTGTGTTTTTAGACATAATGTTATTGAACACCTAATAAATTACAATATGGTGTAAACATAACTTTTAGATGCACTAGAAAATAAAAAAAATTCATGTAACTCCCTTCAATGCAATAAACACTTTACTCTGGTGGTCTAGAACTGAACCTGCAATATCTCCAAGGTATGCCTGTAAATGTAGAGAAAAAGAGAGATAATAGGTAGCCAACAAATAAATAAGGTACCCGGGATATCAAGAGATATACGATATATTTTTGAGAAATTTAAAAGTATTTAAATACATTGAAAAAGACAATTTAAAAAATAGAGGCATCATTTTTAAGTGGAGAAAGACTCCATGTCACTAAAGTACCAATTCTCCCTAAATTGTCAAAGCAATAGAATCAATGTAATTCCAAACAAAATATCAATTCATTTTAAATTTGACGAACTCCTTTTATATTGTATTTGAAAGAATAAAAGACCAGGAATACACAAAATATTACCTAAGAAAATCAAAGTAGAAAGATACCCACACAAATCAGGATTTGCTATAAAACAATATTAATTAGGGTAGTGGAGTCTTGATATAGTGATAAATAGGTCAAAAAAGAAAATAGAGAGTTTCCATGTTTTTAATTTACAGCAGTGGTGTCATGGTATATGTAACATTTGATAATTTTCATTTTTATTAAACATTATGATTTGGAGACTTATCCATGTTAACTCATAGTTAATTCATTTAAATCTAAATAATATGCCATCACATAAACAGAACTTAACTTTTCCAGTCATCTTATGATGTTTCTTTAGGTGGTTCTCAGTTTTCCACTTACACAATAGCATGATGAATCTTCTTATTCTTTCTGCCCCTACATGAAGGCATGTCTAAGATAATATTGTTTGTACATAGATAAATTCATCTTCGAAAGTTATACAGTACCAAGTCATTTTACGAAGGAATAGCACTCCCATCAGAGGTCATCTTAACCTACACCTTCACCAATTTTGTATTTTCAAGATTTTTCATTTTGCCTATTTCACAGAATGAACTGATATTTTATTTTTGCTTTAATCTTATTTGCCTGGTTACAACTGCAATTGTGTCTTATCTATCGATTATTCAGAATTCCTCTTTAGTGAATTACTTTGTTAGTACATTTTGCCCCATTTTTTCTATCTTCCGTGAATGTATATCCTTCTTGTCTCCCTGTTTTTTATTATAAAATATTCAGACTGTTTAAATAATAAAGCCAATATATGCATCATGTATCTACTACTCACCTTTAATACATGTTCTCTTTTGGCAAATTTGTTTCACATATTTTGAGTAAAAACACTCCAAGTAAACTTCATATTCATGCATGCTTTCCTCATTCCATTTTAGTAGTGGATTACATGCTTTTAAACTTTATAAAAATGTCATCATGCTATTGATATCACTTTGCAAATTTCTTTTTTTAACTCAACATTATGTTTAGCAACACTTCATGCTGATATATATATAATGCAAGATCATTTTTATTTTTATAGTACTCTACTATATGAGTATATAATTTGTTTATTAATTTTCCCCTAACATTCATATTCTTTTCATTTTCATCATTAAGCAATTAAGCATTGAACATTCTTGCTCATTTCTTTGTGAAAGTATACACCTAGCCTAAGCAAACTTCAGATTTACTAGATTGCCAAATGGTTCTCAAAGAAGTTTTAATTTCCATTAACATCCCCAGTTGTGATACATCAAGTCTTCATGAATATACATGTATGTCAATATAGCAACTACCATAAATTTTACTTCTGCAATAATATTAACATAAAATTGCACTTTCTTGTTTTGACTGCATTTCCTGATTACTACTTAAGTTGAACATTATTGACCTATGGAGGCCATTTAGGGCTCCTCTTCTGAGAATTGCCTGTTCATATCTTTCACATATTTGTCCATGGAATTATTCAACTTTTTATGTTCTCAAGCTACTAAATCTTTCACAGCTATATGTTCTCCAAACATCATCTTTCATACTGACTTCTATTTTAATCTTTCCCATGTAAATAGATAGATGCTATACATAAGTTTTAATTTTTAATCTGTGAAAATTCGTAATTTATGTCTTGTGCTTTTTATGAATTGTTTAAAATTTTCTCTCTACTCTGAGATGGTACAATATTTTCTCTTTACCTGTTTTTTAGTTTGATATGTTTCTGTTTGGTATTTTGCAATTCCATCTGGAATAGGTTTTTGTGTATGATGTGAGATAGGGATCTAATTTATCTTAATTTTTCTATTTAGACAGCCAATTGTGCCAGCTCTACTTACTAAATAATCATCCCCACTGTTTTTTATTATGCTCACCATATATCAAGTTTTTATATATGTGGGTGTGTATTTCTGAGCTTTCTGTTCTATTCTGATGCAGACAGAGGAAACCCTTTCTTTCATAACCCTTTCTTCTTGACAATTTGTATTATGATTACTGTAACATTTACAGTTATTCCTACCATATTATTTTATAGTTTCTATTTACCATTCTTTTCTTTGCTTCTTTTGACCCCTTTTCCTGCCTTTGGATAGACTAATAAAAACTTTTTTTCTCTTTTTGTTATATGAACATTGTTATTTGAAAGCTAAAGACAACTTGTTTCTTTTAATGCTCTCTTAAAAAATTAAAATATACTCTTACGCTTGCATATGCCTTGTGAAAACACGATTTAATCATCATTGAACTTCACAGTGTATCTTGTTATTTGTGTTAAAAATTAGTTTCACTTTATTTGTATTGGAGGGAAGCACCATCACAATGGTTAACTTTTCTGACTTTTTAAGTTTCTGTCCATTATAGTTATATTTACAAATCATGACTTCCTTCTGGGTTCACTTTCTTCTTGGTGAACTTTATCTACTTCCTTTATAAAGCACGGTGGATAGTAAACTCTCCTAATCTTTGTCTATTTTTTTTTTTTTTTTTACTTTTGCCTTTGTTCTTGAAAGAGTGTTTGACTAGGTATGAAATTCTATTTTTCCTTAGCTCTTTGAAGGGATTGTCTTCCAGCGATGAGAAAGTTGTAGGAGCAAGGAGCAGAGGCTGCCAGAGTTGCCTCCAAACAAGAAATGGAGGAGGCTTGCTATTTCCTAAATCCTTTTGCTTTCTAGAAAGTTTTCCTATGTTCAGCCTGCTGGACACTTGTTGGGCTGCATAGACATCCATCCTTTCCTCTCCCCACACCAACATACACAGAACTCCTTTTCTGCGCCAGGCTATGAGCTTATTATTTCAAACACAGTTTGACAATCACCTGACAATCCTATGATAACCCCACTAACAGTGACAACCACTGGGGGAATTTAACTCTTAAAACCTTACTGTAGACTTCAAGTTACATCAACATAGCAGACTAAGCTGAGCTAAAAGACACCATAATCTTACCAAAAATACTAACAAAGGCTAGACAAACTATAACAACATTTAAATGCACAACCCAAACAAGTTATAACATAAAGAGGGACTCCCAAAGAACTAAGCAGGCTGAGCAAGGTGGTCCACGGGTGTGAGGTCTCTGCAAAGGTCTCCAGGAAGCTGATCCCATGAGGCCTGGTTAGCCAGCTGCCTCCTTTTCCTGAAATTGCCCAACCCAAGGCTTACATGCAGACCTCCACGTCTCCACAAATTTGAGCATCTTCTCTGGCCAAGCTGGCCCAACGCCAAGTTTATGGTGTGCATACAGCTACAGCCAGCCCACATCCATGCCTTCAAGTCTGGGTAGTCAGGGCCAGCCTCCAGGCTGCTCTCTGCTGCCCCAGGCATTGGGCACAGCAAGGGTGGATGCTGTCACATTCTCCTAGGACTGTTGAAAAATTGAAACTTAGATTTGTCTTCACTTCAGAGAACAATAAGGAAAAAGATCATTTATCTCAGAAAACATAAAACAATTTCAATTACTTTGTCAGGATTTTTATGTCAAAACTGCCAGATTGATTCTTTGTACGTGCCTAGATCTAGGCATCAGTTTTAGCAATCTTATTTGGAAAGAAATGATATGTAGAGAGAAAAAAAAAAAGTCCCTTCCTCTGAAATTGGCTATAGGAATGAAGCTGTACTTCATTTTAAACCCTGCCACTCCTATAACTCATTGATTTCCAACTCAAAAATTGTGTGCATATTTTGGTTAGGATTCTTTCTGTTGCAAGTGACAGAAAACTCAACTTAAACTGGCATAAATGAACAGGGTAACTTAACGGGAGAAATAACTAAAAATCTGGGACTTTTTTTCCAGAGGTTCAAAAATTCACTGGGACGTGGTCTATTCCCTGATTTTTACTCCACTCTCCTCCATATTAACTTCATTCTCATGGTCCTTACAGCAACAAAATAGCTGTGTGCACGTACTCATTCCTGAGCCAAACACTGTGTGGCTATGAGAATATAAAATCCTGATTGGCTAGATCTGGGTCACCAATGGAGAATAGGGGACAGATGGTTCCCCAGAGGAAAAATGGGGTGATTTTATCCAAAGAATAGTAAGTGCTATGTGACCAAAATAATAGATGCTCACTGTAACCCTAAAGGAAGCTAAATAATAATAGCAATTAACATACTTGGGTGTCATAAACAAATTTAGGAGTACCTGACATCATTTTTTAGTTTAAGGGTTTTTTTAACTAACATTAAAATTTTCTTTAAAGACCTATATTGACAGAAAGCTTTCTAGGCATTCCCAAATCTATTTTAGTAAAATGAATAGGACAAAAAAATGAAATCTCACAGGCCTGATGAACAATTTGTTGTTGATATTCTAGTGATGATAGAGGAGGCACTAGAATCAATACCCAAATTTAGCCTGATCCCAGAATTTCAGTCTTGAAAAACAAAAAGTGAGTAAGCCGGCACTAGTGTAATACTTGTCTCCAGTGTTTGTTGTCTTTATTTTTTACATTAAACATTTATATGTGGTTCCTAAGAGAGTTAAAGTAATTAGAGATGAAAAATCTTTAATTCTCAATGATTTATGCTCCCTCCCATCTCTCTAGGATTTCATAGGAAACTGCTTTGACATATCATCAGCTGTAAATTACTTTAATGACTTCTCTACCACATTTAACTCCCACCTATGAAAGTGATTTAGTTCCTTAATTTGTACAACACCTGAACACATAAACATCAATACCATTCAGAGATCTAGAAGAATGTCATTTGCTATAGTACTTAAAAGCAAATTAAATTTGTCTCCAGAAAATATTAGTCATTTTAACATTCATCTCCATGTAATCAAGTAACTTCAATTAGATTAATAGCATTGAAATCTCTGAAAACATGTTCATACAAATGAATTTTATTAAACATGAGACTAAGCACTGCTAAAATAATACTATTTCAAGTATACCGATTTTTAATATATCTGAAAATTATGGCTAACACTTGCTAATTTTTTTTGTGCAGTGTCATATTTTCTCTAAAAGCATTTGAATACACTGACAATATGAGTTGATTTTGAAAATATTAACTGATGAGGATTTTATTATAAATTCTAAGTCTAACCACAATGTATAATCTTCTCAAAGTCACGGAAACTGTTATCTGCTGTATTGGATATGCCACCTTAATCAATCCAAATTTCAAATATCCTAGGCTTAAGACCTCGAATAGTTTGGGCTAGAAAGAGGGTCACAGGCAAATATACTTTAATTAAAATGATAGCATATATTTGTGGATTGAAGAACTAGGGCATTTTTTCTTATGAATCATGTTTACTAGTTAGTCATTGCCATATTGCTATTTCTGTATCCTGCTTTTCTCAATATCTCACAAAGTATTCAGGAAATTAGGAAAATGTTTTTTACTTAAAACTGTCTTAGATTTACAAAAAATACATGTGAGTGTGCGTGTGTGTATGCACACACACACGCACACTCATATAAAAGCCACAAGCTCATTGCTTTAAAGCAGTATAGTGATAGGCACTATTCAATCAATTAGCAAACAAAAAGTAAAATTTAGCAGCAAATTACATATGAAACAACACCATACAAAATTTTTAAATGCTCAATAAAAGGTGGCTAACAGAAAGTATATTTTGGAAATACTTACTATGAAATAAAGCTGAACAAAAAATAGAAAACCTTGGTCTTGAACATAATTATTAAAAAATACTGAATTGGAATATACTTCTAATTGAAAATCTATGTTAGTTAAATTATGACATTAAATCCACTTTGGGACACTAGCTAGTTGGAAGAAAAGAGGAACAAGATAGTCAAATAACAGTTACTCAGTTATTCATTAAACTTACACATTTTTATGCCAAGAAAACAAAGTTTTTTTGTTTGTTTGTTTTTGAGATGGAGTCTTGCCCTGCCGCCGAGGCTGGAGTGCAATGGCATGATCTCGGCTCACTGCAACCTCCACCTCCTCCTGGGTTCAAATGATTCTCCTGCCTCAGCCTCCTGAGTAGCTGGGATTACAGGCACCCACCACCACGCCCAGGTAATTTTTGTATTTTTAGTAGAGATGGCATTTCACCATGTTGGCCAGGCTGGTCTCAAATTCCTGACCTCGTGATCCACCCACCTCAGCCTCCCAAAGTGCTGGGATTACAGGTGTGAGCCACCGTGCCTGGCCAAGAAAACAAAGTTTTTAAACGAAAACTCTAGTTCTAGAGGAGAGAGAAACACTAAATTGAACATGAAGGAAAACAATATAAGCACTGTAGAGAGCCTCTCTCTGAACATTCTTCATCCCCGCCCTAAGCACCTCTGCATTTATATGCCTTCTGTTTTCCTCTGAAGACCTTTCTTACCCCAACCCCACTTAGCACAAAGAGTACATTTTCTGCATTATCTTTCCAGAAACTTTCTAGTCATTGTTCATAGTTCCCTTCTCTATTCTCCCTAATACTTTTTTTCAAACTATGTTTTTAATACTAAAATTAGTCATAACAATTTACATTTATGCAGCATTTAATGGCATCCTACTAAGTTCTTTACATGCTTATGACAATTCCATGAGGTGATACAAATTAATTTAAAAATAGAATCTGATGCTGGTAACATTGTGGAGAAAAGGGAACACTTATACATTGCTGGTGGAAGTGTAAATTAGTTCAGCCACTGTAGAGGCAGTTTGGAGATTTCTCAAAGAACTTAAAACAGAACTACACTTGACCCAGCAATCCCATTACTGGGTATATGCCCAAAGGAACACAAACCATCCACCCATAAAGACACATGCACACATGTTTATCATAGTACTATTCACAATAGCAAAGATGTGGAATCAACCTAGGTGCCCATCCGTGGTGGACTGGATACAGAAAATGTGGAAATGTGGCACATATATGGCATGGAATATACTATGCGGCCACAAAAAAAGAATGAAATCATGTCCTTCGCAGCAACATGGATGGAGCTGGAGGACATTATCCTAAGCAAATTAACACAGAAAAAGAAAAGCAAATACCACGTTCTCACTTATAAGTGGGAGCTAAACATTGGATACTCATGGACACAAAGAAGGGAATAATAGATACCAAGGCCTACTTGATGGTGGAGAGTGGAAGGAGGGTGAGGATCAAAAATCTACCCATTAAGTACTGTTTATTACCTGGGGGGCAAAATAATCTGTACACCGAATCCCTGCAACATGCAATTTACCCATGTAACAAACTGGCATGTATACTCCCTGAACCTAAAATAAAAGTTGGAAAGTAAAAAAAAAAAAAAAAAAAAAAAAAAGAATCTGAGGCCTATAGTGGCATACGAACTGATTACAGTCGCAGGGCTAATGTTCGATGGGCACGAAGTTTACACCCGGTGGGAGGGGCGGGGTCTCCCTTCAGATCCAGCGCTATTATCCTGCTTCTGCTGACAATACTGACCCTGAGCATGGTGGGTTGTGTTTAGCCTTTTTACTGTGCTTAAAGGCAGCCTTTTTACTGTGCTTAAAGGCAGCCTTTTGAGGAGAGAACACTTTTCACTCAAATTTTTACATCAGAAACTAATAAAGGCCTTAGCACATTGTAGATACTCAAATGTCTACTGAATAAATGAATTAATGAATGCGAAACTACTTACTGATTAAACCATCTCAGTAAAAACAAGACAAAACTTCCTATGTTCTAGACACCAAATAGGTGGCCTGACATTGTTCTCTTTTTTGCTATTTTGTGTGTGTATATGTGTGTGTGTACATACACATATATAAAAAATATATACATATATGTGTATATATATAACATATATATACACATCAGAGCTTATTAAAAATAAATGGAAATTTATCCAACTTGCAATCAAGTAAATTTTGTCAGTTTTTCTTAGTTCTCCAAATTCAACCTGTAAGGCACTTTTTTAAGCACCTTTCTATTTAACTTTTCAAAAGAAGGATATCCCTTTTAATGGGAAATCTGTATTTATCATAAAGATAAAACACAATGTGCTCAACTTAATTTGCCTTCTAAGAGGTCCATTTTGTCATCAATATTGGCCAGTAGACAAGATAGACTCCAAAAAATATATGTATTTCAAGCATGAGAGACCAGAGTTATACTAGACTAAAAAGAATGAAAAATGAAACCTCCATTCCCACTGTACTGAAAGACTTAATTTATAAATGCTCCATTATCACTGAACCCTCTACTTCTGTTCAAGAATCCATGAGAGCAGAACAAGTAAAGAACTTTTATATCTGAAAGAAAATCAGTCAGCTCCAAGTTTAAGTGAAAATTTAAACCACAAGGCATGCCACAAAGTTTTGATTATTTGGAAAACATAACTTTTTACTCTAATAGCATCTGGTGTGTCTAATAGCAAAGTTATTTCTAATTAACCACTTTCATAATTGCATTTTTTAAAACCCAAGTACCTAGGGTACTGGTTAGTTACTAGTTTAATTACAAAGCATATAATTATTGCTGGCAACATCTATGGCAGTGGTTCTTGACAGTTTGAAAACACAAACCTCTTTGAGCATCTGCTTAAAGCCTGGATCCTCTTCCTTAAAAAAATACATGTATATGGATAAATACTCCAAATTTACATAACATCTTGCTGTGTGAGGTGGGGGGTTGGGGGGGCCGTTATAGATGCCTAAAGCCTACTGACTGGCCCCACATGATTCATAGCCCACTGCCTTCCTTAAATCCCATGCTCTGAGAAAAGCTGAAGACTTTCTCCCTCCTTAGTCCTTTCCTATGGAGGAACAAGTTTGACAGACAAGGACACAATGGAGATCTCAGGAAGATACAAAAATGCCACATCACTAAGTAATAAAATCTTTAGCAGAAAGCAGTATCAACAAAATTTGACTTGGCCAAATGTTAACTTTTCTGTTTTGAACTTTCTTCTGCAAGATTCAGTGCTTTATTCAACAAATACGAACTGAGCTCCTACTCTGGGCCTGCATGTCCTGCTACCCATCACAAACCCAGGGGGAATCCAGCTTAAGGGCTGGAGGAGACTGCTAGGACCCGAAGAAAGGGTCTTTATGACCGTCACATGGTCCAGGACATGTTGCCAGGGTGAGCAACCAAATAGGCTGTAAAGCCCAAGTCCTTATGAGCAACAGTGTGCATGTGCCTATACATTTATGGTGCATAAATTCCAGTGAATTCTAATAGAGCAGCAGATATCAAGACCCTCAGTGAGAACCTATCCAGACCAAATCAATGATGACAGTAATCGCCTTTTCCAATTTTCAGTTCAAACAGTTCCAAGACAGCTCAACACAGTTCCAAATGTGCTTATTCATAAATAATAAAATCCCTAAGGCTACTGAATACCTATCTGGTTGGTATTTGTGAGGAAATCTATGCTATTTTGCTGTGTATATTTTGAAATAATACTACTTCTTTAAATATTTTTGAAGGATATCCCACTTAGGGAACAACAAAAATTAAAGGTGGCTCATTAGATTTGCATAGTGATTAAAAACTGAATGATCTAACCGGTAATTATGTGCATGTTATTTAGGAGTACGCCCTTCTTTTAAGACAATGAATAAATGTTTAGTATGCAGATAACAGAACTGTAGAACAATGCCTTCACTGGGGAGAAACGAGCTAGTCCACAGAGGAAGCCTTGAGAAGACTAATCAGGTTTCCCAGTTGCTCATTTGCCTTGGCTCATGTAGAAATTAATGTTAGGAAAATCTAAAAGGTACAGCCCAGCTGGAATCTGGTAGTTTAATTGCCCTGCACTAGAGACAGCGGTCCTGCCGGGTCTTGGGTGTGCAAAGTCCTTACAAAGCTCTGTACCTTGACTGCTGTGAATAGTCAACCAGGAGAATTCTGTCTAAGAGGAAGGAGTATAGATTTTTCTAAATAGGATTCTATTTTTAGATCTATTCATTTACCTTTTTTTAAATTCATTGCAACGTTAACTCATATACCAGAACATTATTTCTAAGAAAACACTGACTAATGTCCTCCATGGCCAAATAGAACTGAAACAAGTCACATTCTGGATGATTAACACTATTTTTAGCCATGCTCAGGATGGGAGGTAGCCCCTGCATATAAACTGCAGTCCTGTGAATAAATGTATACCACTTTATACACACTTCAGCAGAGGTGCTGCAAAGATAGACTGAAGCAAATTCAGGAGGTTCAAATGAAAGTGATTTTTCTGGAGTCTGTTTCATTTCCACAGCATGGCCAACTCTCAAACATATTCTGAATACTTTTGCCAAATTGTGTGACAATACGTGTGGTCCAAGATAAGAAAATCCCATTCACTTTTAGCCAAAATGTTATTTTAAGTAAAATGGATTTTATTAAATAATAATCAAATGACTTTTCCAAATTGTTTTGCACTGGCTGAAATCTGTACTCACTATCTCAGTGAATAATGAGCCCCAGTTCTGAAACTTCATGGGAACTCTCTATCTTGGGCCATATTAACTATATGAAAGTCATTCATTGCATATATAAGAAACTGAATTCAATTCAACTAATTGGCTGTCTAATCTTCTGGGTGAAAAAAAAAGGCCTGAAAGTAAGGTGGGAAATGCGGATTCTAGTCATTAATGCTTCTATCCAGCTGGAGAGCTTTGGACAAATCACAGAACGTTTACCTTCTCACTCTTATATTAGAAAACATTACCTAAGCCTCTGACATAACGAAAGCAAAACTTTGTTTACCATGCTTTATGAAGGAAGTTGTATTAGTAAGACCTTCCATTTAAATAGAACATTAAAATGTACACCGGGGTCCAGTTGCATCAAGAAGAGTTCCCTACTCAGCTCTTGTGTATTAGAAAAGAAGAAAGTGAAACTGATTCTGTCCTGTGATTCTTTGCAGCATCTTATGGCAAAATTTAAGGCAGAATATCTGGCTCCTGAAAGATGTTCTCTGTTCATTATCCTAATACTAATGGGAGAAAGTAGAATATATGGAGAGAAAAAACTAACTTCAGACCAGCACATTTGGAAGCAGATTCTATCTTAATCCATACCTTACTTCCTGATATGATTTGGCTGTGTCCCCGCCCAAATCTCATCTTGAAATGTTGCTCCCATAATTCTCACATCATGGGAGGGACCCAGGGGGAGGTGATTGAATCATGAGGATCGGTTTTTCTGTGCTGTTCTCATGAGAGTAAGTTTGATGAGATCTGATGGTTTGATAAAGGGGAGTTCCCCTGTACACCCTCTCTCTTGCCTGCTGCCATGTAAGAGGTGTCTTGCTTCCCCTTCACTTTCCCCCATGATTGTGAGGCACCCCCGGCCATGTGGAAATGTAAATCAATTAAACCTCTTTCCTTAATAAATTACCCAGTCCCCGGTAAATTTTTATTAGCATCATGAGAACAGATTAATATACTTTTCAACAGAGGAAATGCCTCTTTGAATCCCCGAAGAAAGTGGAGATGGTGTAGAGGAGTGGAGAAGGAGTTGTCTAGATGATAATTAATAATGATCATTACTACAAGATTTGTTGGAGGAAATTCTTTTCACACTAAACATTGGGAGCAATCTCATCTCTTCAATCACCAGTCCAAGATACTGTCAAATGGGTTTCAACATTCACAGAGAATCTAATTTCCTTTGCCATACCAGTTGATAAGTATATTTATTACAGTGGAGCAGAGGAAAAAAAATTAAGTAGAAAGAAAAGTCAGGTATCTCCAGATGTCCAAGAAAACTCAATGATTAATTTTCTGATGTTGGAGAGAAAAGGTTTATGCTTATTCTATCTCATCTGTATTAGCCATCTATTGCTGCCACAAATTACTCCCCAAAATTATCAGACTAAAACAAGCATTTATCGTCTCCAGCAGTTTCTGATGGTCAAGAATCTAGGAAGAATTTATCTGGGTGGTTCTGCCTCAGCTTTTCTCACTAGTTTGCAGACAAGTTGTCAGCTGGGGCAGTAGTCATTTCGAGACTGGACTAATGCTACGGAACCTGCTTCCAAGCTCATCTGTGTGGTTGCTGGCAGGCCTCACTTTCTTTTTTTTTAATTATACTTTAAGTTTTAGTTTACATGTGTAGAACGTGCAGTTTTGTTACACAGGTATACACGTGCCATGGTTTGCTGCACCCATCAACCCATCACCTACATTAGGTATTTCTCCTACTGTTATCCATCCCCTAGCCCCCCACCCCACGACAGGCCCTGGTGTATCATGTTCCCCTCTCTGGGTCCGTGTGTTCTCATTGTTCAACTCCCACTTATGAGTGAGAACATGCGGTGTTTGGTTTTCTGATCTTGTGATAGACTGCTGATAATGATGGTTTCCAGCTTCATCCATGTCCCTGCAAAGGACATGAACTCATCCTTTTTTATCGGGCAGGCCTCACTTTCTTACTGACTGTTGGCCAGAGGTTTCAATTCCTTACTGCATGGATTCCTGGATAGGGCTGCTCACAGGATGGTAGCCTACTTTCTCCAGAGCAAGAGATTTGAGACAGAGAGACAGACAGACAGACAGACAGACAGACAGACAGAGAATGAGAGAGAATGAGAATGTATTCAAGATGAAAACTACCATCTTTTATAACCTGACCTCAGAAGTGAGTTAGCTTCACTTCTGCTTTATGCTATGGACTAACCCTGGTAAAATGTGGAAGACTATACAGGCGTATGATTACGAGATGGTGGGGACCACTGGGGCTCATCTTAGAGGTTAGCCATAGCACTATCTAACCTACAAGAGGGCTGCAAGAAATCAGTTCTGGCCACCACAAAAATGACTAGTGATTCAGCGAGTAGGATCTGGGCACAAGGAAACTAATCACTAATACTCTATCTTTCATATCAAATAAAAATAAAAATATCTTTATTTTCCCCATAAAGTATATATGTTTCTTCTCTCCTTGTAAAGTCTACATAACTTCATTGGCTAAGCTAGTCAGTCTTACCCAATTTCTAACTCACATTCACCAAACATGTAGTGTGGTGAGAAAGACAAGACCTCATTTCTGTAAAAGTGCTTGCCTTTCACAGAATATTCTCTCTATAGCATTCTGCCTTGCCCACAATATTTGAAGCTATTTTCCTGGAAAAAGCAGGCAAACAAAGGAAAATAAAACCTTCTTAGGATAACTAGAAGCAGTGTTAGGAAAATAATAATCCAATTAATGCTTTTCCCAGAAGAAAAGAGACACCTCCCATAGCAGGCTTGCACCTGGCTTCTCTCTGGCCACATACTCACCTCAGCCTAACAGAAAATTGTCAGATCAACATTTGAAACTTGAGCTGCAGTAAGGTAACCTGATATTCTGAGAAAAGGAGGCTCTTCCTTTACTAAATATTTACATTAGATAAATATAAAACATTCCATGAGAGTGGGAAGGAAAAATAGAGCTATGATAATACTGCAGTGGAGGGGTGTATTGCTATTCAAATGCCTTATGTGCCAGTGACACTGGAGGAAGCTGTAGGGGGTGGGAGTATATAGAGGTGGGTCCCGTCTTCCTCCCTCCCTCCCTTCCTGAACATTGTGATAACCCTTCCTATGGGCTTGTCCCTTCCTTCTGAGTTGAGAATGACTACCAAACTGAGCCATTTTTAATGACGGGTGTTTTATCTCTCAAGGGGTATAAGGAAGAGTGTCTTTATCAATTAATAGACTCAGTGACAACTATTTCCATGAGATATACCTCTACATAAAGGAATTTGTTTACTTACTTACCAATGTTCAATCTAGTTCCAAAAAAAATTATTGTGATTTATAAGGATTTTTATAATATAACAAAAATAACATGTACTAGTTGTAAAAGAAACAATACAGGGAAACAAACCATGGAGAATAAGTTTGTGAGCAAGGAATGTAGTTGCTACTGAGGGCAACAAATTTAGCTCTAAATGTTCCAGCAGACTGCCAACCTGAGAAAAGGGAAATTTGTTCTAAATTCAGTTTTCATTTCAAGAAAATACTAACAAAGTCCTAAAAGAGTCACAACTACCTTTTTTTTTTTGAGATCGGGGTCTCAATTCTGTCACCCAGGCTGGGTGCAGTGGTACAATCATGGCTCACTGCACTATAGCTTCAAACTCCTGGGCTCAAGTGATCCACCCATCTCAGCCTCTTGAGTAGCTGGGACTATAGGCATGCATCACCATTTCAGGCTAATTATTATTTTTTTTAATTTTTGCAGAGGCACAGTCTCACTATGGTATCCAGTCTAGTCTCAAACTCCTACCCACAAGTGATCCTCCCACCTCAGCCTCCCAAAGTGCTGGGATTACAACTATTCTTAAATTAAGATCAGACCCAGAGCTCCACTGGGGATTCCTATGCAATGGTATTTATACAATAAAAATAAGAGAATGTGGCACTGACCTCTTTCTCACACTGACTTCATCAGCAACCTGTAAACATGGGTCTGCAGGACCACATGTAGCAGAGACTATGTTAACCTCATTTCCTCTTCGTGCATACACAGAAACTCTACATTTCCCACCCTCCCTTGAGACTAGGTTGGGGCCATGTGACTGGGTTCTGGCCTATGCAAAGCAATGTACCCTCCATCTGGGTCTGGACATAACTCCTCCCTGTTCTCTTCATCCACAGTACTTTGCAGGCCCACGTTTAAGATGGCAGTTTCACACAAGGGAAGGAGAGAATATATCCTTAGCTCAGAAGAGTATCTCCAAGGAGAGCCATTCAACCTGCACTAGATTGTGACATGAGCAAAAATTAACCTTGGTGCATTAATTTTCCTGACTAAAATAATGAACTCCATCAATACAGAGTTCACAATTCCAGCTCTCTGTAGATACAAGTTAACAGTTTAGAATATCTAGAAGAAGAGATAGATTATAAATATTTCACACAGCCCTCCCTCAACATTGTTTTGATAATGATGCTGATGCTGATGTAATAATAATAATAACAACAACGATAATAATAGCCAACACTTGGATCTCACTATGTGCCAGGCTCTATTGCAAGCTCTTTCAATATGTTAACACATTGAATCCTCAAAATATATTAATTCCTTTAATCCTCTCCAGTATCTTTAATTTTCACATGAGGAAACCATAGAAGAGAGTAGCTAAGTGCTTTGTCCAAGGTCATGGAGTAAAACATGGCACCAAAATTAGATTCCAGGAGTATAATTCCAGAGTGTGTGTTTCTAACTTCTATATTACACTTTATTTTATAAAATAATAAGATTGGTATTGTGCTTGCTGAAGAGCTATTAAATACTTCCAGTTGTCTAAAGGTACAGAGAATTCACAATACCTAGCAGCTGAAGTATGGCTGGCATCACTTGAAATAGCTGAGGAGCCTAATGAGTCACTAATCTTAAGAGCTGCCCATGCCTTCTCAAACGAATTTATCCTGGCTGGGCATGGTGGCTCACGCCTCTAATCCCAGCACTTTGGGAGGCCAAGATGGGCGGATCACAATGTCAGGAGTTCGAGACCAGCCTGGCCAACACAGTGAAACCCTATCTCTACTAAAAACACAAAAAATTAGCTGGGTGTGGTGGTGAGCACCTGTAATCCCAGCTACTTGGGAGGATGAGGAAGGAGAATCGCTTTAACCTGGGAGGCAGAAGTTGCAGTGAGCCGAGATCGTGCCACTGCACTCCAGCCCAGGTGACAGTCCGAGACTCCAGCTCAAAAAAAAAAAAAAAAAAAAAAAAGAACAAAAAGAATTTATCCTCCTGGATGCAGTAGCTCACACATGTAATCCCAACACTTTGGGAGGCTGAGGTGGGTGAATCGCTTGAGGCCAGGAGTTCAAGACAAGCCTGGGCAACATGGTGAGATCCTGCTTCTCCACCCCATCTCTACAAAAAATAGAAAAATTACCTTTGCATGGTGGTGCATGCCTGTAGACCCAGGTACCCATGAGGCTGAGGTGATAAGATCCCCTGAGACCAGGAGGTGGAGCCTGCACTGAGCTATGACTGCACCACTGCACTCTAGCCCAGGTGACAGAATTGAGACCCTATCTCAAAAAAAAAAAAAAAAAAAAAAAAAGAATTATCCTAGATAGAACCAAGATTATCTTTTGAAATGAGTTTTCAATATTATCCTGCTGTATGATACCTTATTGGGTTGATGTAACAATCTCTACAATTTACTTTTAAATAACTTTACATAGTGTAATATTAAGTATATGCTAGTCAGCTTAAGGTTTAACTCTAGGGGCATATGGTTGCCCTAATTTAACAATAAAATGTGACAAAATCCTACTTTCTCAGTGCAGACAAAATATAAATTTGTTATTTCTAGGTCATACTAATTCCATCATATACTTTTTTTTTGCGATTTGGTCATTGACCATATGTGGCATCCCAGAAGACAATCAAACACACTAGGTCTCCATGGTTAGTTCTCCTTGCTATAATTAATCATGTGGAAAACAAATTTAACCTTTCTGTTAACTCACATATCACTTCTATTAGCTTCTTGCAGTTTGTGCTAAAGTGCGTAATAATTAATTTTGTAATGTCATGTAAAATTCTATATACCTTCCTCAAATATATACGTATCATAAAAACTGTAGATCAAGAAGGCAATGTTTAATGTCATCTAATCCAACTCCTCTTTCCAGAGAGGAAAACATGAAGGCCCAGACAGGCTAAATGATTTGTGCCAGGTCCGGCATTTGGCTGCCCCTGCAAGCCCTTCCACAGCTTCATACGGTCCCGTAAGTAGTCCCATGACATTAATTTTTAAGTATCTAGCATAGTAAAAAAAAAAAAACAGAAGCATTCTCAGTTGAGGTGGGGAATGTCTGCTACTGAAATAAATGCAACAATTTAATCCTGAGAGGAAAAATGCAGCTCAAAGTCTTCTTCCAACATGGCCTTTCCTATCAAACAGCACAATCAAATTTTTGGATGCCATCCTTGTCAGCTGGAGGGCTGGGTTTACTCATCACTGAGAACCCAGACATTATGGATTTGCTAGAAACTTGGAAAATATCTGAGTTAGGAGCCACCCTGTCTGTCACTAGGTAACCTGAGGCACTGCTCTCCCAAATGACCAGTCTTTCTGGGAGCCCTTTACCAGCTCCCTGGTTGCCCCCAAACGTTTCAATAATTCAGCTCTGTAGAAGGCTGTTTTTGGCACCAAAAGCAGAGTGAAAAACAGCTTTGCAAAGAAATAACAGGCAACCAGTATCCAATAAAACTTTTAGAAAATTTCACCGAAGGAAAAAAAATCCCAGAGTTCACGGCAAAAATTTTAAGAAAACAACAAAATTATCACAAAAATAGGAGGCAGACTCAGAAGCCTTAGGGGTTAAAAACAAACATGCATGGCCGGGCACGGTGGCTCATGCCTGTAATCCAGAGGCCGAGGCGGGTGGATCATGAGGTCAGGAGATCGAGACCATCCTGGCCAACATGGTGAAATCTCATCTCTACTAAAATACAAAAAATTAGCCAGGCATGTGGTGCGTGCCTGTAGTCCCAGCTACTCAGGAGGCTGAGGCAGTTAAATTGCTTGAACCCAGGAGGCAGAGGTTGCAGTGAGCTGAGATAGCACCACTGCACTCCAGCCTGGCAAGACAGCAAGACTCCATTTCAAAAAAAAAAAGGAAAAAAACACTAATTCATTATTGTCATACACACGAGTTTGTATTTTATGATGCCTTTTTTAAAGTCAGAGAAAAGAGGTTTGGTGATTTTAAAAGACAAATAGAGTTACATGGATTTGACAAATAAAGAATATTTTTTAAAGTATAAAACCACCTGAACTCTTTTGAGTAAATACAGATCACCAAGGTTCTGATTTAACTGGACAGTATAAACACAGGAAGGAACAGGAGGTTAACCCAAGAGAAATAAGTCATCCATAGAGTGTTTTAGACAGAGAGGTTGTGTCCTCCCAAAATTATTATGTTGAACTCCAAACCTCCAATATGTTGGTCTTTGGAAGTGGGGCCTTTGGGATATAATTAGGTTGAGATGAGGTCATGAAGGTAGGGTCCTCATGAACGGATTAGTGCCCTTAAGAAAGGGACATCTTGGCCGGGTGCGGTGGCTCACACCTGTAATCCCAGCACTTTGGGAGGCTGAGGCAGGCAGATCACCTGACGTCAAGAATTTGAAACCACCATGGCCAATACGGCAAAACCCCATTTCTACTAAAAGTACAAAAACTAGCCGGGCATGGTGGCAGGCGCCTGTAATCCCAGCTACTCGGGAGGCAGAGGCAGGAGAATTGCTTGAACCCAGGAGGCAGAGGTTGCAGTGAGCTGATATTATGCACTGCACTCCAGCCTGGCAACAGAGTGAGACTCTGTCTCAAAAAAAAAAAAAAAGGGACATCTCCCTCTCCCTCTCTGCCGTGTGATGACACAGCAAGAAGGCAGCCATCTGCTAGCCAGGAAGTGGACCCTCACCAGAAGCTGACCTTGTTGATGCCCTCACCTTGGACTTCCCAGCCTCAAGAGCCATGAGAAATAAATCCCTGCTGTTTAAGTTCCCCAGTCTGTGGTGTTTTGTTACAGCAGCGTGAGCTGACTGAAACAGGGTTTTCTGTATCAGTGATCGGGTCAATATAAAAGGGTCCAGGACAGACAGAGGGAGGGACACGAGGACTTCCCTTTCCAGAGGAACTCTACAGTACCTGCTTCTTGAGGCGTCTGTTGATTTTATTGACATCTTTGGCATAAATAGCCAATGCAATTCCTCTTGATGATAAACAAGTTTACATTCAAATGACTGTTCCCTAGCCACAGACCTGAAACCCTGGTATAGACTGAAAAAAAATATCTAGAAATCCTTCCTAGACACAAAAGTTGCATAAATTTTTAAGATTTGCTTGTTTTTACTCTTCTGACATATTGAATAACTTTTTAAAATATATTATCAATCTTTAAAAGGTTTAATTTGCATATACACCGTACTTGCCTCTCTCAGTGTTTTCATGTCTGTGGGAGAAATACCTCAACTTTTTCTTCTTCTCCTACAAACTTGCCTGACTCTGAATCTTTCCAATTATTTTCCTCTTTTCTCAGAAGTGCCCTCTCTTCTACCCATGGCTGACTTTCTACCTGTTCCCAGATCCATACCCCCATTTCAGTCATCTGTCTCCTTTCTCTTTACCCTACCGATTCTGTTCAACTAGCCTCTAAACACGATCACATCTTTTCCATTAAAAATTAAAACTACACAAAACTCTCCCTCCCCCTCCACACACACACTCAAGCCTCAAGTCATCCCTGGCCACACGTCTTCTGTATCTCTCCCTTCTTTCAAGACTAAGCTTCTAGAAAGTAGTTTACAGTCACCATCTTCAGTCTGTTTAGTTTCTCCTTAACTCACTGAAAATTGGCTTCCACTCTTGTCATGTTCACTAATATTACCTCAGCCTTCAAAAACATTCGGGCGCTTTATCCTCCTTAATGTGTCCACAGCACTTACAACCTTTTACCACATAATCCTTCACTCACCGAGTTTCTTTGAAAGTGTTTCTGCCCTTGGCTTCTGGTATACCCCTCTCCTCCAGGTTACCTCCTACTCCTAGGTCACACCTCCCTAGTTGTTATCATGGCTCTCTCTCTCCAAATGCAGGGATTAAGCTTTCTGACTCTGTACAATCAGGTCACCTGAATTTGAATATTAACTTTACCACTTCCCAGCTCCTTGACCTTAGGCAAGTCACTTCTCTGAGGTTCAGTCTTCTACTCTACAAGACAAGGATAATGTCTTATAGGATGTAGTTGAAGTTAAATTAAAAAATGCATGTACGTCTCTTGGCACTGTGCCTGGTAGTACATGATAGTGTATCCAGAATTGGTGGGTTCTTGGTCTCACTGACTTCAAGAATGAAGCCACGGACCCTCGCAGTGAGTGTTACAGTTCTTAAAGATGGTGTGTCTGGAGTTTGTTCCTTCTGATGTTCAGACGTGTCTGGAGTTGTTTATTTCTCCCAGTGGGTTCGTGGTCTCGCTGATTTCAGGAGTGAAGCTGCAGACCTTCGCAGTGAGTGTTACAACTTTTAAAGGCGGTACGTCTGGAGTTGTTCCTTCCTTCCAGTGGGTTTGTGGTCTCGCTGGACTTTGGAGTGAAGCTGCAGACCTTCACGGTGAGTGTTACAGTTCATAAAGGTGGCACGTCCAGAGTTGTTCCTTCCTCCCAGTGGGTTCGTGGTCTCGCTGGCTTCAGGAGTGAAGCTGCAGACCTTCACAATGAGTGTTACAGCTCACAAAGGTGGCGCAGACCCAAAGAGTGAGCAGTAGCAAGATTTATTGTGAACCGCAAAAGAACACAGCTTCCACAGCATGGAAAGGGACCGGAGCAGATTGCTGCTGCTGGCTCTGGTGGCCTGCTTTTATTCCCTTATCTGGACCCACCCACATCCTACAGATTGGTCCATTTTACCGAGAGTTGATTGGTCCATTTTACAGAGAGCTGATTGTTCCGTTTTACAGAGAGCTGATTGGTCCGTTTTGACAGAGAGCTGATTGGTGCATTTACAATCCTTTAGCTAGACACAAAAGTTCTCCAAGTCCCCACTAGATCAGCTAGACACAGAGCACTGACTAGTGCATTTACAAACCTTGAGCTAGACACAGAGTGCTGATTGGTGCATTTACAAACCTTGAGCTAAACACAAAGTGCTGACTGGTGCATTTAAAATCCTTTAGGTAGACAAAAAAGTTCTCCAAGTCCCCACCCATTCAGAAGCCCAGCCGGCTTCACCTCTCACTGGCACTCCCTGCAGGACTTTGCGGCACCTAGCCCAGGAACTCTGGCAGCCCAGAGGGAGCTGGTCGCCTGATGAAGCCCAGCAGGTGCCGGCCTCAGAGACTGCAGGGCCCGCTGAGAACGCACCCACCGGGAACCCGCGCTGGCCGGCGAGCGCTGCACGCAGCCTGGGCTCCTGCCTGCGCCTCGCCCTCCACACCTCCCCATGAGCAGAAGGAGCCGGAGACGGCTCCGGCCTCGGCCAGCCCCAGACAGGGGCCACCACAGTGCAGCGGCGGGCTGAAGGGCTCCTCGAGCACGGCCAGAGCGTGTGCCAAGGCCAAGGAGGCGCCAAGAGCGAGCGAGGGCTGTTAGCACGTTGTCACCTCTCAGTAGGTACTCAATAAAAGTCAGGTGTTAGATGGATTAAACATTTATGTTCCCCATGGCTTCACTCCGATTCCTCTACTTTAATTCCTCTCTCTAGATAACGTCAAGAAAACCCTGACTCCATCTATTTCTTAGTCATTAGATAATAAGGACTCCAATATTTATGTTTCCAGGTTTTATAAAGCCAGTCGTTCATTGACCTTGATTCTTATATGACACACAGGCAAATAGCAAACCTCACATGGACAACACAGAAGATACTATCTTTCCCTCAAAATCTTCCCCTTCCTATATTCTAACCTCAGTTTTTTATTACCTTAGATTAGATTAGAATCACCACCTCTCATCCACCTCACCTACACCAGAGATCTCAGATTCAATCAGTCCCCAAATCCTGGTGATTCTTTTCCTAAATATTTCATAAATACCTCTCAAACATTTTCTCTTCTCCCCATTACCATTGCCACCTTATTTCCCCTATATTACCTCAATAAACTTTTACCCAGTAATATCTGCCCCCTCTAAATCACCCTCTGTCATTATAGTGGTATTTCTAAAAAGGCAAATTTCTCTCCACATTGAATATTATTTGATGATTCATGATTTGATTTAGAAAAGGTCTAAGTCCTTGACAGAAGAGATCTGTCTCTCGCCGCCACCCTCCCAATGTTATCCACCATTACTATCCCATGAGCACTAATTGATTTGCTATTTTATTACTGTCTCCATCGTTCTTGCTATGGCTTCTGCCTAGACATAATTCTCAGGACTTCAAAGTTCAACACACGTTACCTCCTCTAGCAATTATTCTTTGACAGCTTCCCTTACAATGCTGAGAGATCTAATCTTTTGTAAGCCAAAAGCCCACTATGCTTAATGATCACACAGTATTTTCAGTTTTCTTATTCTACGAAAAAAATTCGGGTTTGATTTCCTAAAGCCTAGGACAAGCTGAGCACATGAATGATGTTCAATAAATGAATGCTATAATGGATTTGTAATTTATGCTAATGGATTTCATGCTACAAATCCATGATTTTCAAAATTATCTTATAGAATACACTGGACAAGTATAATTAATCCCATTTTATAGAAAAATAAATAGACAAGAGGTTAAAGTCAATATACATGCCTTGGAAGCCCAAGAACTCCCTGGCTAAGGAAAAAAATAATAATGTGTATTTCTTGTTCTGACTATCCGTGTAATGGAGGTTAGCAAAAAACTCTGTTCACATTAGTATTTTATTCCTGAGGTATTTTGTCCAACTGAAATGATTTACTTGGTTTCATACCTTTAGTTAGACATTAAAAGAGATACTTTTATCTGGAAGACTTAACAATAAATGTAATAGCCATATTTGAGTTTAATCAGCCTTTCTTGACCAAAAGCCTTCTCAATTTTTTTAATCTTTCTTTGATATTGGAAGTTGCCTCTTCCAACCATACAATTCTTTGAATCTAGGAACTCTCTCTATTCCTTTTATTTGTGCTTACAAAGTGTCCAATTCATCTTTTTTGAAGTATCTTATCAAAGTAAATAGCAACCAATACACATTACTAACATTTTATTTTCTACCTCTTTCTCTAGAGATACAAATTAAATAGGTACATTAACTCCAAATTATCATGGGAGAAGTTTATCATTTGTCTAGCCTCTAATATGTTTTCTACTGACCAGCATCCAACCAATAACCCAATGCCATATGTTACAGGCTTTAGTGTAGCAACCCCCATTTCAATATACAATTTGTTTCTCTCAGTGTGGGCTACGTTATGCTGCAGTAACAAATAAGCTGAAATTTGCTGTTTTAACTTTTATTTTTCATTTACACTATATATTCAACGTGGGTCTAGTCATCATACTCATTCAGGGACCCCAGCTGTCTAAATTCCATCTTAACACAAGTTTCCAAGGTTACTGTGGCCAGTATAAGGCCATAGCAAATGGAACTTTAGTTCTTAAGTTTCCACTCATGTTTTATTAGCGAAAGCAAGTTATGAGTCTTTAGTACTGCACACTGCAATCCTATCATATGCCTGAAACAAGAAGAACCAACGTATTTGTGAACAGTCTTAATTTAATGACCATCATAGTCACATAGTTCTTTAGTGACTGAGGTAATATTAAAATTCCTTTCTCTAACTCTTTGTTTTTTTTTATCACGTTAATTATCTGTATTAAAGACTATAATGAAACAAATCCAAAAATGTAATACAAAAAGTAGCAGAAATCCTAAAATAATTTCTGTTTAGCATTATATGAATGTTTTGCTATAGTTACTTCCCTAATAGGGGCTTAAAGAGAGATGCTGAAAAATTCATCATTTTCAACCCCGAATAAAGTATGCAAATGAAATCATCAAAACCTTTCAGTCTGAAAGTGACTTTCTTCTGTTTTCTGCTACTTCCTTTATCAAAACAGATGGCTACATTGTGTTACTGTTGGTGTCTACACACCACAACATCTATATCTTCTTATAATGCCTTCCCGGATAGGGTCACCAGATATAGCAAAGAAAAACATAAGATACCTAGTTAACTTTAAATCTAGATAAACAACAAATAATTTTTTGTGTATGTTTGTATTAGTCCATTTACATGCTGCTGATAGACATACCTGAGACTGGGAAGAAAAAGAGGTTTAACTGGACTTACAGTTCCAAATGGCTGGGGAGGCCTCAGAATCATGGCAGGACGCAAAAGGCACTTCTTACATGGCGGCAGCAAGAGAAAAATAAAAAAGATGCAAAAGCAGAAACCCCTGATAAAACCATCAGATCTCACGAAACTTACTCACTACCATGAGAACAGTATGGGGGAACTGCCCCCATGATTCAAATTATCTCCCACTAGGGGCCTCCCACAACACATGGGAATTATGGAAGTACAATTCAAGATGAGATCTGGGTGGGGACACAGAGCCAAACCATATCATTCCACCCCTCCAAATCTCATGTCCTCACATTTCAAAACAAATCATGCCTTCCCAACAGTCTCCCAAAGTCTTAACTCATTTCACCATTAACCCAAATATCCACAGTCCAAAGTCTTATCTGAGACAAGGCAAGTCCCTTCTGCCTATGAGCCTGTAAAGTCAAAAGCAAGCTAGTTACTTCCTAGATACAATGGGGTACAGGCATTGGGTAAATACAGCCATTCCAAATGGGAGAAATTGGCCAAAACAAAGGGATTACAGAGCCCATGCAAGTCCAAAATCCAGCAGGGCAGTCAAATTCTAAAGCTCCAAAATGATCTCCCTTGACTCCATGTCTCACATCCAGGTCATCCTGATGCAAGAGGTAGGTTCCCATAGTCTTGGACAGCTCCACCCTTGTGGCTTTGCAGGGTAAAGCCCCCGTCCTGGCTGCTTTCCCAGGCTGGCATTGAGTGTCTGCAGATTTTCCAGGTGAATGGTGCAAGCTGTCGGTGGATCTACCACTCTGGGGTCTGGAGGATGGTGACCCTCTTCTCACAGCTCCACTAGGCAGTGCCCCAGTAGGGACTCAGTGCCTGGGGGCTGTGACCCCACATTTCCCTTCCATGCTACCCTAGCAGAGGTTCTCCATGAGGGCACTGCCCCTGTAGCAAACTTTCACCTGAGCATCCAGGCATTTCCGTACATCTTCTGAAATCTACGGGGAGGTTCCCAAACCTCAATTCTTGACTTCTGTGTACCTGCAGGCTCAACACCATGTGGAAGCTGCCAAAGTGAGGCTTGCACCCTCTGAAACTATGGGCCAAGCTGTACCAAGGCCCTTTTTAGCAAAGGCTGGAGTGGCTGGGACTCACGACACAAAGTTCCTAGGCTGCACACAGCATGGAGACCCTGGGCCTAGCCCATGAAACCATTTTTTAATCCTAAACTTCCAGGTCTGTGATGGGAGGGGCTGCCATGAAGACCTATGACATGCCCTGGAGACATTTACCTCATTGTTTTGGGGATTAATATTCGGCTCCTTGTTACTTACACAGATTTCTGTAGCCAGCTTGAATTTCTCCTCAAAAAATGGGATTTTCTTTTCTATCACATTGTCAGGCTGCAAATTTTCCGAGCTTTTATGCTTTTAACAGCACCCAAGTCACCTCTTGAATGCTTTGCTGGTTAGAAATTTCTTCTGCCAGATACCCTAACTTAACTCCCTCAAGTTCCAAGTTCCACAAATCTCTAGGGCAGGGGCAAAATGCTCCAGTCACTTTGCTAAAACATAGCAAGAGTCACTTTTGATCCATTTCCCCAGTTCCTCATCTCTATTTGAGACCACCTCAGTATGGACCTTATTGTTCATATCACTATCAGCATTTTTGTCAAAGCCATTCAACAAATCTCTAGGAGTTTTCAAACTTTCCCACATTTTCCCTATCTTCTTCTGAGCCCTCCAAACTGTTCCAGCCTCTGCCTGTTACCCAGTTCCAAAGTGGCTTCTACATTTTCGGGTATCTTCTCAGCAACGCCCCACTCTACCAGTACCAAATTACTGTATTAGTCCATTTTCACCCTGCTGATGAAGACCTACCCAAGACTGGGAAGAAAAAGAGGTTTAATTGGACTTACAGTTCCACATGGCTGGGGAGGCCTCAGAATCACGACAGGAGGCAAAAGGCACTTCTTATATGGCGGCGACAAGAGAAAAATGAGGAAGATGCAAAAGCAGAAACCCTAATAAAACCATCAGATCTCATGAGACTTATTCACTATCACAAGACTAGCAGGGGGGAAACCGCCTCTGTGATTCATATTATTTCCCACTGGGTCCCTCCCACAACATGTGGGAATTGTGATAGTATGATTCAAGATGAGATTCAGGTGGGGACACACAACAAAACCATATCAATGTTCCAAATACTGTGTGGAATAAATACGTCCTAAATATTGCATGGCACATAGTTTCACTAAAAGTTATTTTTTCTATACTCAGATTTAACTAGGTATCCTGTAATTCATCTGGCCACCCCATCCCCAGAGCCAAGTCATCAATGCCACTAACGTAAATTAATTTCATATAAATATTTATACCAAATGCACCAAATTTAAACAAAAATATTTGGTCAATGTAACTTGTCAAGAGCCATAGAAAAACATCTATTTCAAATATCTTTTGACAGGATGGATGGACTGAGTATTTCAAAATGTAATTTAGGGATTGAATTATTCTCACCATATCAATGCACTGACAAAACTTATCCGCCAGGTAAGTACTTTTGGAACTGACCTGGGAGTGAGGGCAGGCATGTTAATCATGATGTCCTTGATAGGGAATTCTAGTCACAGTAAAGTTCAAAAGGGTTTGCTACCTCTTAATGGAAATGACAAGCAAATTGTTAAAAAAAAAAAAAAAGAAGATCTGGGTAGCTACACTAGTTGAAGACCTATCAGCAAGAGAATCAGCTTAAAAAGTAGTTGAAGAACAAAAACAAAGTTGCCAGATACAAGATCAGAAAGGAAAAATCCATGGTTTTCCAAAAACCATGAATTAGAAAATGTAATAGGAAAAAAATGTCATTTATAATAGCAACTACTATAAAATAGGTAGGAATAAAACTACACAAATATGAGCAAGATACTCATGTACAAAAAACTCTCAGAAATATGTTTTTTAAATGTTAAAACAAAGACCTGAATAGAGAGATATACCATGCTCATTAAAATAAAGATGTCAACAGTCTCCAGATATGTTAATTTCAGTGCTTCTAGTGCTTCCAGTGGAAGCACTGATATTAACATATTATTTAGAGACTGTCAAGTCCACAGGGAAAATGGAGCCTGCCCAAGGCTTGTAACTTCAACAAAAAGGGTCTTGCATATTCTTGTGCATTTAGTTTTCTCCATGAAGTTTCGAATCAGTTCATCAAGTTTTGTGAAAAATCATGTTAACATGCTCCATTGTCCCCTTGGACTTGACTTACAAAAAAAAAAAAATTTAAGTTAAAATGATTAGTAATTTCGAGACTGAGAACACAGAGCATTAAACCAAAGGCAGGGCCCTCCCAAGTAAGCGGTCCTGTGAGGACATACTGCTAAATACCTACCAGCCTTGCTGCACAAAGAGCAGCTTGTCATCTGTCTCCTCATGGGATGTCCACAAAGAAAACACATTCACATCCTGGCATTGAAAGTTGTCAGCAATTGTCCTAAAGTGGCGGCCTCCAAGGGACAAGCTTCTGCCTATATACACAGAGCTCCCCAAACAGCCTTTTATACTCTCATTCTGAAAGGATAAGAGGATACCTAAAGATTACCTGGTATCTGAAGAAAATTTCCAAAGAAAAGACAAAGATTAAAAAAAAGAAAAGAAAAGAAATATGATGCCAGAGGAAAAGAATAATTTAAGGGAATGAAACAATTTTTTTAAATCTCTGATTATTATCCTCAGAAATCTCAAGATGTTATTTTATCTGTAAAATAGTAAAACATTACTTAAAAAAGAAAAGTCAGTAGAAAGCTAGAAATTCTTATATGTTGAAAATATATTGTCAAGTTAGAAAAAAATGAGTGGACAGTTTGAAAATAAAGTCAAGATATATCCCAAGAAGGAGAATTAAAGGCAGACAAATGGAAAAAAAAAAAAGGAACACTTAATTCATATATCTCAAACATCAGACATTCCAATCTAACAGCAATTTTAGAAAAAAAAGATAACAGAGACAAATGAAAGAAAAATTATCTAGGAAATAATACAAGAAAATCTCCATGAGACTCCAAATTTGAAAGGCCCATATTAAATGAAAAAGACCTGTAGTCAGGAAAATCTCTGTAAAGTTTTACAATACAAAGAATAAAGATGCTAAAAGCTTTCATGTAGGGTTTTTCTCTTTTAAAAAAAAAAGGTCACTGACATTGAAATAAGCTGATTGTCTTTAGATTGCTTGGAACAGAATACAACATGCCTTCATTAATACAAGGGAAAATAATTTTCAAACTTGAATTTTTATGCAAACACATTAACAATTAAATTTGAGGATAAATATATTTTTGTGCGTGTCCAGAAAATTTACCCTACACATACCATTTCTTAGTAAGTTACTTGAACATATCCTGGAGCAAAAGTATATGGGAATAAGAAATAAGAGGAAGATACTACAGAAGCAGTAAAGTGTCCCAGGATAAAAGCTGGGTGACAGGCCTGGAGAACAATAGTTCTTACTGGAACAACAGAATGGATGGCCCTGAGCAGAAAATTTCTGGGAAAGAAGAATCCAAAAATATTTTATTGAAAGGAGTTTTTTAAAAAATATAGAGAGAGAATATAAAGGCAAATAATGTAAGAAAACAAGAACAATAAGAAACAAAAACTGAAAGTTATATTTTAAAAGTATAGATAATATACTTTGTATACAGAATGTCTGTGTAGCCATAATAATGTAAATGCCATGTGTTGATTTTTCCATGTTTAGATTCAGCTTGTAAATGAAGCACATATTCCAACTTGACATTTTAAAGGGTATGGATTATAATAAAATAAATTGGAAGAGCAGAAAGGCCACTGGTGTTCTCCAGCTGACAGATATTTGAATTCTCCCCGGGACAGAGTTCCCAGGGGGAGGTGTGGACCACCATCTTTGCTGTTTGGGCAACTCAGATGCTTCAGCCTACAGGCTTTGGAGAGTCCAAACCAACCAGGAGTGAAAGGGATGCCCCAGCACAGCACAACTGCTCTACCAAAACATAGCCAGACTGCTTCTTTAAGTGGGTCCCCAATCCATTCCTCCTCACTGGGCAGGACCTCCCAACTGGGGCCTCCAGCCACCCCTGCAGGTATTCTCTGACCAACAGAGATTTGAAAACTTCCTAAGACAGAGCTCCCAGATGGAGGGGCAGGCCACCATATTTGCCATTAGGGTGACGTAGTCGTTCCAGCCTTTGGGCTTTGGAGAGCCCAAGCCAACCGGGGGTAAAAGCAGTACCCCAGCACAGCACAGCTGCTCTACAAAAGCGTTGCCAGACTGCGTTTTTAAAGGGTCCCCAATCCCACTCCTCCTGACTGGGTGAGACATCCCAAGCAGGGTCTCCAGGCACTTCATACAGTTGCCTTCAGGCTGACAACAGATCATTACCTCCTGGGATGGAGCTCTCAGAGGAAGAGGCAGGCTGTTTCACAGACCTCACTGTGATACCTCCAGGTACTGGAAAATCTGAGGCAACTAGAGACTGCAATGGGCCCCCAGCAAACCACAGTAGCCCTACACAAAAGTGGCCAGCATTTTAAAAGGAAACAAGAAAGAAATTCAAAGGTCAGCAGCCTCAAAGATTGAAGGTAGATAAGCCCACAAAGATGCGAAAGTGAGAAAGAATCTGCACAAGAATGCTGAAAACTCAAAAAGCGAGAGTGCCCTCTTTCTTCCAAACACTGCATCACCTCTCTATCAAGTGTTCAGCACTAGGCTGAGGCCGAAATGGCTGAAATGACAGAAATAGAATTCAGAATATGGACAAGAACAAACTTCACTGAGCTAAAGGAGTACATCGTAACCCAATGCAAGGAAGATAAAAATTATGATAGAACATTACAGGAGCTGAGAGACAAAATAGCCACTATAGGGAAGAATGTAAGTGACCTGATAGAGCTGAAAAACACACTACAAGAACTTCACAATGCAATCACAAGTATTAGCAGCAGAACAAACCAAGCAGAGAAAAGAATCTCAGAGCTTAAAGGTTGTCTTTCTGAAATAAGACAGGCAGACCAGAAGAGAGAAAAAGGAACACAAAGGAAAGAACAAAATCACTGAGAAATATGGGATTATGTAAAGAAACTGAATCTATGACTCATCGGTGTACCTGAAAGAGATGGGGAGAGTGGAAACAATTTGGAAAACACGTTTCAGGATGTTATTCATCAGAACTTCCCTAACCTAGCTAAACAGGACAACATTCAGGAAATGCAGGGAACCCCAGTAAGATATTCCATGAGAAGATCATCATCCCTACACAAGAAGATCATCCCCAAGACACATAACCATAAGATTCGCCAAGGTCAAAATGGAAGAAACAATGTCAAGGGCAGCTAGAGAGAAAGGCCAGGTCACCTACAAAGGAAAGCCTATCAGACTAACACTGGACCTTGCAGCAGAAACCCTGCAAGCCAGAAGAGACTGGAGATCAATATTCAACATTCTTAAAGAAAAAAAATTCCGACCTAGAATTTCATATCTGGCCAAACTAAGCCTCATAAGTGAAGGAAAAATATGATCCTTTTCAAAGAAGTAAATGCTGAGGGAATTCATTACCACCAGATATGCCTTACAAGAGTTCCTGATAGAAGCACTAAATATGGAAAGAAAAGATGATTGCTGCCACTACAAAAACACACTGAAGTATACAGACCAGTGACACTGTGAAGCAACCACATAAACAAGTCTGCAAAATAACCAGCTAATATCATGATGACAGGATCAAATCCACACATATCAATACTAACCTTAAATGTACATGGGATAAATGCCCCCAATTACAAGATACAGAATGGCAAGTTGGATACAGAACCAAGACCCATTGGTAGGCTGGCTTCAAAAGACCCACCTCACATGCAATGACACACATAAACTCAAAATAAAGCAGTGAAGAAAAATCTACCAAGCAAATGGAAAACAGAAAAAGGCAAGGGTTGCAACACATCTGACAGAACAGATTTCAAACCAACAAAGATGAAAAAAGACAGAGAAGGGCACTGCATAATAATAAAGGGTTCAGTTCAACAAGAAGATCTAATGATCCTAAATATATATGCAACCAACACAGGAGCACCCGGATTCATAAAGCAAGTTCTTAGAGACCCTCAAACAGACTTAGACTCCCACACAATAAGAGTGGGAGACTTTCACACCCCACTGACAATATTGGATAGATCATCAAGACAGAAAATTAGCAAAGATATTCAGGACGTGAACTCAGCACTGGATCAATTAACCTGATACATATCTACAGAACTCTCGACCCAAAACCAACAGAATATACATTCTTCTCATTGCCACATGGCACTTACTCTAAAATTGATCACAAAATCAGAAGTAAAACACTCCTCAGCAAATGCAAAAGAACTGGAATTATAAAAAACAGTCTCTCAGACCACAGCCCAAATTAGAAATCATGACTAAGAAATCCACTCAAAACCATACAATTACATGGAAATCAAATAACCTTCTCCTGAATGACTTTTGGGTAAATGATGAAATTAAGGCAGAACTCAAGAAGTTCTTTGAAACTAGTAAGAACAAAGATACAATGTACCATCATCTCTGAAACACAGGGAAGGCAGTATTAAGAGGGAAATTTATAGCACTAAATGCCCACATCAAAAAGTTAGAAAGATCTCAAGTAAACAACCTAACATTGCTACTAGAAGAACCAAGAGCAAATAAATCCCAAAGCTTGGCAGAAGAAAAGAAATAACCAAGATCAGATCTGAACTGGAGGAGATAAGAGAAATGAAAATCATTCAAAAGATCGATAATGACAGAAGCTCATTTGCTGACAACATTAATAAAATAGACCACTAGCTAAAGTAACAAAGAAATGAGAGAAGATTCAAATAAACACCATCAGAAATGATAAGGGGGACATTACCACTTACCCCACAGAAATACAAACAACCATCAGAATATTATGAACACCTCTATACACATAAACTAGAAAATCTAGAAGAAATAGATCAATTCTTGGGCACATATATCCTCCCAAGACTGAACTAGAAAGAAATTGAGCAGTCCAATAACGAGTTCTGAAATTAAGGCAATAAATAGCCTACCAACGAAAAAATGCCCAGGACCAGATGAATTCACAACTGAATTCTACCAGATGTACAAAGAAGAGCTGGTACCAATTCCTGCTAAGACTATTCCAAAAAATTGAAAAGAAGGAATGCTCCCTAACTCATTCTATGAGGCCAGCATCATCCTGATACCAAAACCTGGCAGAGATACAACATAAAAAGAAAACTTCATGCCAATATCCTTGATGAACATCGGTGCAAAAATCCTCAGCAAATATTGGCAAACTGAATCCAGCAGCACATCACAAAGCTTATCCCCCCACAATCAAGTAGGCTTCATCCTGAGGATGCAAGGTTGGTTCAACATACACAAATCAATAAATGTGATTCATCATGTAAACAGAACTAAAGACAAACATCACATGATTATCTCAATAGAAGCAGAAAAAGGCTTTTGATAAAATTCAACATCCATCCATGTTAAAAACTCTGAATAAACTAGGTATGGAAGGAACATACCTCAAAATAATGAGTCATCTATGACAAACCCACAGTCAACATCATAATGAATGAGCAAAAGCTGGAAGCATTCCCCTTGAAAACTGGCACAAGACAAGAATGCCCTCTCTCTCCACTCCTATTCAACATTTTATTGGAAGTTCTGGCCTGGGCAATCAGGCAAGAGAAAGAAATAATGCATATTCAAATAGGTAGAGAGGAAGTCAGGCTATCCCTGTATGCAGATGACATGATCCTATGTCTAGAAAACCCTACCGACCCAGCCCAAAAGCTTCTTAAGCTGATAACTTCAGCAAAGGCTCAAGATACAAAATCAGTGTGCAAAAATTACTAGCATTCCTACATACCAACAGTCAAGCCAAGAGCCAAATCATGAACAAAACTTCCATTTACAACAACCAAAAAAAGAATAAAGTATCTAGGAATATAGTTAACTAGGGAGGTGAAAGGTTTGTACAAGGAGAACACAAAACACTGCTCAAAGAAATTAGAGATGACACAAATAGAAAACTATTTCATGCTCATGGATAGGAAGAATCAATATTGTGAAAATGGCCATACCTCCCAAAGCAATTTATAGATTCATGGTATTCCCATTATACTACCATTAACATTCTTCACAGGTCTAGAAAAAAAAAACTGTTTTAAAATTCATATGGAACCAAAAAAAGAGCACAAATAGCCAGGGCAATCCTAAGCAAAAAGGACAAAACCGTAGGCATCACGCTACCTGACTTCAAACTATACTACAGGGCAACAGTAGCCAAAACAGTGTGGTACTGGTATAAGAACACACACACAGAACAATAGAACAGAACAGAGAACCTAGAACTAAGACTGCACACCTATAACTATCTGATCTTCAACAAACCTGAGAAAAACAAGCAATGGGGAAAGTACTCCCTATTCAATAAATGGTACTGAAAGAACTAGCTAACCATATGCAGAAAATTGAAACTGGACACCTTCCTTACACCATATGCAAAAATTAACTCAAGATGGATTAAAGACTTAAATGTAAAACCCAAAACCATAAAAACTCTGGAAGAAAACCTAGGCAATACCATTCTGGACATAGGCACAGGCAAAGAGTTCATGATGAAGACACCAATAGCAGTTGCAACAAAAGCAAAAATTGACAAATGGCATCTAATTAAAGAGCTTCTGCACAACAAAAGAAACTATCAACAGAGTAAACAGACAACGTACAGCGTGGGAGAAACTTTTGCAAACCATGCAGCTGACAAAGGTCTGAGATCCAGCATCTATAAGGAACTTAAATTTACAAAGAAAAAAACAAATGATCCCATAAAGAAGTGGGCAAAGGACATTAACGCTTTTCAAAAGAAGACATACATGTGGCCAACAATCACATGGAAAAAAGCTGAACATCACTGATCATTAGAGAAATGCAAATCAAAACCACAATGAGGTACGATCTAACACCAGTCAGAATGGCTACTATTGAAAAGTCAAAAAATAACAGATGCTGGCGTGGTTGTGAAGAAAAGAAATGTTTATACACTGTTGGTGTGAGTGTAAATCAGTTCAACCATTGTGAAAGACAGTGTGGTGATTCCTCAAAGACCTAAAGACATAAATTCCATTAGTGGGTATGTATCTAAAGGAATACAAATCATTCTATTATAAACACACATGCATGCATATGTTTATTGCATCACTGTTCACAATAGGAAAGAATCAACCTAAATGTGCATGCTAATGGCTTAAATGTGCATGCTAACAGAATCAACCTAAATGTCTATCAATAATAGACTAGATTAAGAAAATGTGGTACATATATACCACAGAATACTATGCAGCCACAAAAAAAGAACAAGATCATCCCTTCTGCAGAGACATGGATGGAGTGAAGCCACTATCCTTAGCAAACTAATGCAGGAATAGAAAACCAAATACCAGATGTTCTCACTTATAAGTGGGAGTTAAATGATTAGAACACATGGACACATGGAGGGGAACAACACACACTAGGGCCTTTTGGAGAGTGTTATGTCAGAGGAGGGAGAGAGGATCAGGAAAAACAACTAATGGGTACCAGGCTTAATACCTGGGTGATAAAATAATCTGTACAACAAACCTCCATGCTGTAAGTTTACCAATGTAACAAACCTGCACATGGACCCCTGAACTTAAAATAAAAGTTAAAAAGAAGAATGGAAAGGAAAGCTAAAAAGAGGGGCACATCACCATCATACAAAGTTTACAAAGAGTCCAGAAATAATATATATAGTTGATGAGACAAGAAGTTTAATTACTTAAATTATATTTACAAACACAGCCAAGAGAGAAACTTAATGGAATGTTAGGATCATATTGGGGAAAGATTGGGAGGAAAGGCAGCAATGGTGTCAGCAAGGGTAATCATGTTCCATCAAGCAGGAAGTCAATATAGTATCTGACATTAATAACTCATTAATAATTATATGGGTATATATATTATTTAAATATCTGGAGATAATAACCACAGGCAACTACTCAGAGGGGTTGCCTTTGAGTCATGGGAATGGAGCTGGTAGCCATGGTGCAGAAAACTCCATGGCATTTTGTTATAAGATTTTATTTTTTCTGGAATTTTAATCAAGGAAATTTGTTGCTTTAATACAAATATACTAAGAGAAAAAGAAAATGAAATGGGGGAAATATTGAAGTAGATTTGAAAGTGCCAGTATCAGAAATATGTAAGACATAGTATTGAATAATAAATGCATGTTAGAGGCAGGCACTTGTGAAATGATTCCATTTATGTTGAAATCCCCCCAAAAAATAAGCAAACAAAAACCCCACAATATAACACGGTAAAACATGTATGGGTGTGTATATGTATGTGTGTGTGTATATATGTATATCTACATATATACACATAGATACATACATATTATATATGTATTTAAAATGCATTAAAAACCATCTGGAAGTGTCCACGTCAAACCACTAACGAGTGTTACCTTTGAAGAAGAGATGGATACTTGAGGTTCATCAGAAATGTTGTAATATTTTACAAAGGAAGTAAACGCATGTATTAACTTGTAATTAAAAGTAAATGTTAAAAAAATAATACCAGCAATCGTGATAAGGTTGGTAAGTCCTGGTTAGTGTGTAAGGTTTGACTAGCTTTGATCCAATTTCCTTTTTCATCTCTGCAGTATTACAAAAACATTAGATGATAAACAAATACTACCTATTGATACTGAAGACAATTTCTTATCTTAAAAAAAATCAATAGCTCCTTCAATAGCTCTTGCAATATCTTTGAATGATTCGGGTTTCTCTGTCTGATCATGTGAGTGCTGTTTGGGGAAGCATGCACACAATTTGCTCTGCTTTAATTTGTTTATCTATTGAATGTGGTTTAATTATAATTATCCAGCGGCCATTAGCATGCACTTTTATGTAGAGAGGAAAGGCAAACTTAAATGTGCACTATCTGAATATCACTGTTTATTACATTTACCAGTGGGTAAAATAACTTTACAACCTTTGCAAGAGTTTAGAGATGCAAATGAAAACATTCAAGCTCCCTTTGTACTAGCATTGTGGATAGAGATGAGTATCATGAGCATTTTGGAAACTTAAATCAATGAAGCAAAGTATTCAGAAGACACACTTGCAAGGAGGGGAAGCAGGTGGTTGCCTTTAGGGCTCCATTTTCCTGGGTATCCCAGTATGACACCTATTTCAAATGTTTCCTCCTGTTGTCTCTATGGGCCATGAAAGTACTCATTGAAATTCAAACAAGGTAGGATGCAAACAAGATCACGTGTAGTAATCATACTTTCTGAATCACTGACACAACAGATACTGTTTGCCAGGGTCCAATTCCTAGACATGAAATGGGTTTTCTGCTAAGGTACCAGTTATGGGAGGGCAGCAGGGCAAATTCACATCATATATGAGAGTTGTTTAGTTTCTGGACAAACATCAGACTCCCCAGATTATATATCCAGAAATTTGGTCATGGGAGGCAAAGAAGAAGCAGGAATGTGACAGTATTGTCATCCTATCCCATTAGTCTCCCCCTGCCCTGACAACCAGGAGTACAATTCCTGGGGGCAACAGAATGTGACAGCCTGGAATGTATAGCTTGAGTTTGTTGTAAAATAGAAGTGAGTAGATTCACCTCCCTTCCAACCTCTGAACTACAGTTTAAAAAAAAAAAAAAAAAGCTGATGCAACGGCCTCTAGTTGGTTCCTTCTCCCACTTGATTTCCATTTGAAATTTTTACTATCCCCTTTGGGCTCCCTACTGTACCACTTCTCTCTGAAGTCTCAGAAAATGGCACCATCTTTCAGTTCAGCAAAGAAGAAAAGAGACCATCAAGGAAGACTTGCTCCATCTCCCTCCTCCCCTGACCACAACCAAGCCCATGTTTTACAAACTTACTTCCACTTTTTATTTTCTCCCACATCATCATAGTCATAATCACTTCTTCTGAACAAAGAAGATTCTTCTAAGCGTGTTCTGAATTTCATCTTTCTCTGACCTTCTCAGCAACTTCACACCAGACGATTTCTCTTTTTTATCTGGTCTTCAAATACTCCTTCTCTATTAGCCTCTCTATTTATTACACAAACATGTTTAATGTTGTCAGTTCCTGTGTTTCCCTCTAGTTGTCATCCTTTCTCTTGCTTCCCCTCAACAGCCAGAGAGAGAATCCAGCACTGACTATCTCCATCTCCTTACCACTCACTCACTCCTCAAGGCAATCTGCTCCATTCTGTCATCCAAGTACCTCTGATAAAAGAGATCATTGAAGTCATGATGTTGAGTCCTAAATACACATTTAAGTTCCTCCCCACCTCTCTGAAGCAGGTGACTCTGATGGCTTCACCCTCTTTAGAACACGATATTCCTCGTTTTCATGGTGTCCTCTGCTTTCTCTCCTGTCTTCTGCCCACTCCTTCTTGATGGACTTTTAGGGGGCCCAATACATAGTGCCATTCTCTTCCCCACCTAAATCTGTTGCTAACCAGAGACAAACTCAGGAGCCAAACAACTAGAGATAGAAATGTTACCTTTTTATGAATGTACAGGAAGAATAGGGTTTAGATCAGGGTTTCTCCACCTTGGTACTATTAACATATTAGGCAGAAAAAATTCTTTGTTAAGGGAGTAGTGGCCATCCTGTGTACTGTAGGATGTTTAGCAGCATTCCTGGCCTCTACCCACTAGTTGCCAATAGCACCCTCTCCTACCGTCAAATGTAATAATAAAAATATCTCCAGGCATTGCCAAATGTACCCCTAGGGAGAAATGGGTGGCCAAAATATCTCCAAGCTGAGAATCACTGATGAGATATGCAGAGTCATATAGGTCTATTAATATCCTACATGGAAAGAATATATTTACTCATAAGGCTCTGGCACAGCTGTACAGCATCAAGGTATCCCACAGAGATAGGCTTCTCACCACAAGGCATATAAAAGACAGAAACATTGACTCTGCAAAGAAGCAGATTTTGAAAGTAGAGAAAGAGGATAGTAACTAGGTCATTCCTCTGATACGAATAAATGAGGGAGCAAGGGGAAATGATGGAGCATGGGGATAAGGGTCTCTCACTACACTGATACTTCATGTGATCCAGTAAGCCAGCATTTAGCCAAATGTTGTCTGTAGGTCACCTACATCATAGTCATGTGGGATATATTTGCTAAAATGTAGACCCTGGACTCACTGAATCCAAATCCTTGCAGGTAATCTGAGATACTACATTTCCAACAGGCAGTCCAAGGAATTATCATCAACAGCAAGGTTTGGGATCCACTACCATAAACTAAAATCCTCATGTGTCAGGACCACTGTTTACTTATGTCTGCATCCACCAGTCCTGGTCCATTAATAACTAGGAGTATCTGTTGTTCAATAGTAAAAACATTAAACACTGGAGAGTCACTCGATACCAGTGGCCTTTAGTTTTCTTAAGGAGCCTTCAACTTGTGACTTAAAAGTGATGGATAGAAACCTTTGAAAGGTAGTAATTATGAATTAATAATTATTCCACAATCTGAAGAATGAATTAATCACAGCAGTAATGGCCAGTGCCTGTATGGATAAAATTATACACTAATACTTGAAGTGGGTGATTTAAACTTAAAGAAATAAGATGGACAGAAGTATTAATGAGATCTTAACACTCATTTACATTATGAGTGGGTCAAAATAAAATACATACAAAGTCTCACCCAAAGACAAGAAAAATGCAAGGGTATTAATATAAAAGATGATACATCTTTTCCCTAGTGTTTTATAACAACTCAATTTCTAGGCATTTATGTTAGGCCATTCTTGCATTACTACAGAGAAATACCTAAGGCTGGATTATTTATAACAAAAGGAAGTTTAATTGGCTTGTGGTACTGCAGGCTGTAAAGGAAGCATGGTACAGGCATCTGCTTGGCTTCAGGGTGCCCTCAGAGATCTTACTCATGGCAGAAGGCAAAGAGGGAGTAGGCACATCACATGGTTTGAGCAGGAGCAAGACTGTGGGGGGAGGTACCACACTTGTAGACAACCAGATCTCCCAAGAACTTACTCACTATCATTAGGACAGCACTTAGACATGAGGCATCACACCCATGACCAAAACACCTCCCACCAGGCCCCACCTCTAACATCAGTGATTATATTTCAGCACGAGATCTGGGGGGACAAATATCCAAACTATATCAGAATTTAAATCTGAAAGCTCACAATCGATCTTCTACATCTTTAACAAAATCTCCAAATGTTATAAAAGCATAATGTCCCCATTTAGCGTTGAACTTAGTTATGCTCCAGTTTCTACCTATATCACCATCTACTTCAGCCATATCCTTAAAAACATTCCTTTGCTGTTGATGGTTAGGAATTTTCTTTGCTGCTGATGGTTAGGAAGAGAACTTCATGGCAGACATACTTACCAAATAATCCATTTGATCTCCATTGTCCCCTGTTATTTCCTAGTCTCCTTGCAATTAGGTGAAGTTCTGCAATCATTTCTTACCAGTGAAGTGGAAGTGACATTGATATATGCTGCTTCTAGTCTAAGGCAATAAAAAACCCATATGAAATCCCACAGCCCTCTCCTTCCTCCATCATGGTAACTGAAAAACTAAGGAGGCTGAGTGTTTCAGATGGGGAGCAGAATGTGGTGATGGCTGGGTCCCTAAGGGACAATGCAGGACTCAGTGCCCTAACAACCCTGTGGAAACATGGATTGCAAATGAAAAATAAACCTTTATTAGATCAACCACTGAGCATTTAGATTATTTGTTTCTGCATCATAACTAAAGTAATATAAATATTTTTTAATATAAATATAAATATTTTTTAATATAAACATTTTCTAATATAAACATTTTCTCCATTCTGCATTGGAAGGAGAGGTAAGAATCGGCACACACAAATATGAGCACTATCTACTCTGCAAACATGTACAGATTTCTGGATATTGGAAACTAAAACCATCCAGGAACTAATTTAATAGTGATATTTAGAAAAGCTCCATGACACTGATTAAGGCAATGATTTTATTTTTTTAGATATGACCCCAAAAAGAAAAAGGACAAAAACAAAAGTAGACAAATGGAATTACGTCAAACTAAAAAGCTTCTGCACAGCTAAAGAAACCATTAACAGAGTGAACAGAGAAGCTACAAAATGGGAGAAAATACTTGCGAACCATATATTTGATAGGGGGTTTAATATCTCAAATATAAAAGAAACTCAATAGCAATAAAACAAATAATATCTTTTTTTAAATGGGTAAAGTATTTGAATAGCCATTTCTCAAAATAAGACATACAGGCCAGGCACGGTGGCTCACACCTGTAATCCCAGCAATTTCGGAGGCGGAGGTGGATGGATCACCTGAGGTGAGGAGTTCGAGATCAGCCTGACCAACATGATGAAACTCCTTCTCTACTAAAAATACAAAATTAGCCGGACGTGGTGCCGCACACCTATAATTCCAGCTACTTGGGAGGCTGAGAATGGAGAATCTCTTGAACCCGGGAGGCGAAGGTTGCAGTGAACCAAGATCATGCCAATGCACTCCAGCCTGGGCAACACGAGCAAAACTCTGTCTCAAAAAAAGAGGACGTACAAATGGCCAACAGGCACATAAAAAATGCTCAACATCACTAATCATTGGAGAAATAAAATTTAAAACCACAATGAGATATCACCTCACACCTGTTAGAATGGCTACTACCAAAAAGTTAAAATATAACAAATGTTGGAGAGGATGTGGAGAAAAGAGAACTCTTGTACATACACTGTGGGCAGAAATGTAGAGTGGTGCAGGTATTACTGAAAACAGAATGGACGTTCTTCAGAAAGTTAAAAATAAAACAACTCTATGACCCAGCAATGCCACTACTGGATATACATACAAAGAAAATGAAATCAGCCTATCAAAGAGATATCTCCACTCCCATGTTCACTGCAACAGATTTACAGTAGCCAAGATATGGAATCAAGCTAAATGCCCATTGGCAGATGAATGGGTAAAGAAAATGTGGTATACATACACAACGGAAAACTATTTACCCCTTAAAAAAATCCTGTCAATTGCAGTGACATGGATGAACTTGGAAGACATTGTGTTAAGCGAAATAAGCCAGGAACAGAAAGACAAATACCACATGATCTTATATATGGAATCTAAAAACATGGAACTCATATAAGTAGAGAGTAAAATGGTGGTTACCAGGGGCTGGGGAGTGGAAATGGTTTGAGGAGATGTTGGGCAAAGGTTATAAAATTTAAGTTAGATAGGAGGAATAAGTTCAACAGACTCTATCATCCAACACCGTGACTACAGTTAATAATGTATTGTATTCTTGAAAATTGCCAGGAGTATATTTTAAGTATTCACACAACAAAAAATAATAAGTACATGAGGCAATGCATGTATTAATTAGTTTGATTTAGCCATTCCACAATATATACATATTGCAAAAATTTTGTTGTACATGATAAACATATATAATTTTTATCAATTAAAAATAATTAACTGATTTTTAAAACAAAACTAAATGAATAATGATTCCTGATAAAATATTTTAGCAGAGGAAGTCTAGGGAATGGTCTATGTTTCCTCTTGGAAAGATCCATGTTCTTCAACATGGTAAAACCAAAATGTTGGCCTCATTATGCCTGATTTCAGTTCTATTGTTTAAAAACCCACGTGAGGACAAAAAGTTCTTGTGGAAAAATTATAAACATCTTATTGACTAACCCAAATTCACCCAGAATACATTTTATCTGGGGTTTTATATATCCATAAAGGTTTTATAAAATATACAGAATCAACTGTTTTCTCTGCTGAAAGTGACCAGTTATCTAGAGGGTTATAGGATATAGGTATTGTGAAGGAAACAGACTTTTTAATTACACAAATATAAAATTGCCATTGTTCTAAGTACTAAATGCTATGAAGGAAAAACATGTTGTCATGTAACAGTATAAAAATCAAGGAATTTGACCTCGTCAAGGAGATCAGGGAGGGCTTCCCAGGAGTGGTGATGATTGGCCTGAGATCTCAAGAAAAAACATCAGTTGCACAGATGACCAAAAACTGAGGTATGGGTGAACATGTTCCAGTCAGAGGATATGGCTTATAGCAAAAAAAATATGGAATGTTTGAGAATTTAGAGAAGACTAGTGTATGAATAATCACAGAGAAAAGTAAACGCTCATTCCCTCCATGTACCAAAAGTTAATAAGATTCTTGTCCAGAAATATTCAGAAGAACAGGAAAACAGAGTATTTCCTATGAACTTTTTTGCTCTTTCCTTCTCTTTAAGTTAAAATAAATCTCTTCAAAGAGAAAAAAAGGCAAATTGCCAAAGAGTATATATAATGTGATTCCATTTGTGAATATTCCTGGAAGGACACATGTATTAGTTATTTTCTGCTGTCTAACAGTATTAGCACAAGCTTACTAGTTCTAAATTACACTCATTTGTTAGTTCACAATTTCTGTGAGTCAGGAATCCTGAATTGGCTGAGCTGGGTCCTTTGCTTCAGTGTCTCTCACAAGGCTACAATCATGCTGTCAGTCAGAGCTGGGATCTCATCTACAGCTCCATTGGGCAAGGTTCCATTCCCAAGTTCAAACAGATGTTGGCAGGATTCAATTCTTTACAGGTCTTTGGAATCAGGGCCACCGTTCCTTGATGACTTTTGGCAAGAGGTCACTCTCAATTTCTTCCACATGGACCTCTCCACATCTGTATGGCAGCTTACTTCATCAAAGCCAGCAAGGGGAGTTCTACTGAGAAAGCCTAGCAGCAAGACCAAAGTTACAATCTTACATAACGTTACCACCGAAGTGGCATTCCCTCACCTTGACCATATCTTATTGCTTAGAAGCAAGTCAAAGATGCTGCTCACACTCAGAGAAGAGGATTACACTAGGCTTGCATGAAGGAGGTGGAAATCACCAGGGCCATCACAGAGTCTGTCTGCCATAATACACAAAACATTAGTAATAGGGCATATTTCAGGTTGAGGGCTACAGGGTCTAGGAAGGAAGACTGTCCCTATTACTTTACATCTTTTCAAGTAATTTGCATTTTGATCCCTCACATGCATTAATTTTTATTTTTAGTAAATATTTTCACACTGTTCCTGCTTTGATGGGAGAAGATGGAATTAGCACTTTCCCAAATAGATAGAAGGTTATATCTCTCTTGGCATAAGGTAAAGCCATACGTGAGGCATCTGTTTCTCCACCATCAAAACGACATGCTAGGATGTAATGGAGAACACAGGAGTGTGTTTGTTTGTTTTAACTCAGTTATTTGTACAATGGCTCCAATTCTCTGGGATGTTCTAACTAAATAAGTCAGTCTAATAACAACTGAAAAGAGTTTGAAAATTTGGAATATTCTGTGATTAAATATAATTCACACAGTTTTGTTCATTAATTCCACAAATATTTGGAATTCCTATTATGTGTTCAACATTGCATCACTCTTCATAATGAACAATATTTAAATAAATTTTTCATATAATTTACCAATTTTGTCTTTGACAAGAATATTAAAATGAATGCTGTAATTTTATGAGGAAAAAATGATGCCAAAAATAGTCAATAAAAAGTCATGCCTCAAAACCATTTTGATTTCACCTACCACTACATTGTTGGCATAGATCAAAGGACCCTAAACTTATTGGTTCAGCACCCTTCATGTCTCAGTAATTATTTCATATGCCAAAAGAAATATCTAACCTTTTCATTAAGATTAGGTCCAAACAACAAGTATTTTTGTCCTAAAAGCTAAGTAAATATTTGAAAAATAACACATATAACTTGAAAGAAAAATTGTATTTTCACACTGACCAATGTGAGGTATGCACTTCATGGGCATTAGAGCTTCTCAAATTTTGGAATTAAATGAGACTCTGCCACCTTCATTTGCTGTTCCACCTTGATTTTTCTGAGGTGCTTGTGCTTTTTTTTTATCACTGGAACCTCTGATCTTCAGTGATATAACATAATTAAGAAGAATGTAGTGCAATCTAAAGTTGGAAATGTGAACTACCTTTAGTAGTCGATACAATATCCAAAAGATGTTGAATATTGTGGTTTCCTTCAACGATTCAAAATATCCTGAGGTGCCCCTTTACTTCAGTGTCTTGGGGCACCTAGGCACCCAGTTAGGGAATTTGAGGCAAGAATGTAATACATATTTAGGAAAAAGAAAAATCTACAATCAAAATCCACATATCCATTTGCTATTTTCTACAGGAATCCTTCTAGTAAAGTAAAAGTTCAATTAAATCCAATTTGACTGCTGATATATTAAGACCCTAAACCAGGGTGAAGCAGACAAATAAAGAAATTAAAGTTAAAGGTTTTATCAAATTTATTTTTTATTAGTGGCAAACACTAATAATATACAGGAAACTGCGTGCGCTTCTAATAGTTGTGTTGCATTAACAAAAGCAATTTATTCTTCTGGTTCCAATCTTTTATTATTTGAAATAAAACTAAAACTATAAGCATTCTGGGCAGGTAGGTTCTAAGTTAATCAATACTCACAGAGAATTTCAATGAGTTACTTGAAAATCTATCTTTATTGAAGAAGAGACATGATGTCTAAATTCTTACTCCAGGTATACAGAGAAAAAGACAGGCTCTGCTCTCCCTCTAATCTTGCTATGCACTCTGATGGAATTTGTTCCCCAGGAAAGCAAGTACATAGCCATTAATCTCTTCTGAACATAACTGACCTTTGTCCTGTTGACCTTTTTCCTCAGTCTATGGATGGAAATTTCTCCTGCCAAACATCTTGGAGAAGCTGCAAAAGTATCCCTACCAGAAGTCTCTCCTTGTGGAGAATGAAATTAGGTAAAGCTTGCAGAGTGAATAACAAATTGAATTCATTTAACTGAATTGCTGTCTCACCAATAAGGCTCATCTCAAAGCACAAGCACAAGTTTAAGAGCAGGAATAGCATCAACAAGATGAATTGTGTTCTCAGACTGCATGGCAGAGCTAGATGCTGACGATGCGACTACTGGAAGGTGAACCAGTGAGTCAACTTCTTTTTTGAACTGTCTTGGTCTACATCGCACAATTTTAGAAAAATAGCTTGTCTTTGTCTAAACAGTTCTTTCCATCTCTGTAGCAGATTTTTCTTTTTCTTTTTTTTTTTTCTTTTTTTTTTTTTTTGAGACGGAGTCTCGCTCTGTCACCCAGGCTGGAGGGCAGTGGTGCGATCTCGACTCACTGCAAGCTCCGCCTCCCGGGTTCACGCCATGGTCCTGTAGCAGATTTTTCTATTGTGCAATTGCATGATTAGAAGAGTAAATCTTCTGGTAGATGAAAAGTCTGAAGAAAACAGTTCTTCACAGTGACATTTTCAAGGCACTGGTGCCTGTATTATCTGTCAAGTCTAAAGACACTTTACAAAAATGAGTTAGGAAGTATTTTCACACAAAATTCACAACAAATTAGGACACATTTCTATTGTGTAACACAATCTGGGTGTCAATCTGTCACATTATGGTATCTGTCCCTGCCTCAGAATGGAGTCATCATTGACTCATGAACCAGGTCTTAGGTTTCTAAAGGTCATCTTCACACATAAATACAAACCCATGCTTTTATCTAACAATACCTATGATGGTGCAAGCACATTCAGTCAGCCTAGCTTCCAAAGAGGAAGCCTGTTTTACTGTGATAATATGCATCCTTATCTCCCAGGCATTTACTATTCCAATTTGCATACTTCCTCACTCCACAAATGGCAAGTAGCATGGAAGCGCACACAATCTTTGGACTCAGTTCAACCTAAGTTTGATTCCAGTTCTGCCACTCTCTAGCTGTGAAACCATTAACAGTACACCTTACCACTCTGAGCGTCAGTCTCCTCTTTAATGAAATGCTTTTACCTCGGCTGGGCGCAGTGGCTCACGCCTGTAATCCCAGCACTTTGGGAGGCCGAAGCGGGCGGATCATGAGCTCAGAAGATCGAGACCATCCTGGCTAACACAGTGAAACCCTATCTGTACTAAAAATACAAAAAGTTAGCTGGGCGTGGTGCCAGGTGCCTGCAGTCCCAGGTACTCGGGAGGCTGAGGCAGGAGAATGGCATGAACCTGGGAGGCGGAGATTGCAGTGAGCCGAGATCACACCACTGCACTCCAGCCTGGGCAACAGAGTGACACTCTGTCTCAGAGGGAAAAAAAAAAAAAAAAATGCTTACCTCAGTTATTTGCAGAACTAAACATATAGTATGCCCAGTAAATAACATCTATTAATGATTATCTTCTCAAATAGGTCTTACCTATCTTGTCTACAAGTTTAAAGACTATGGGACTTTTCTGGCCCAATTCTAACTTTAAGAAGTCCTCTTCTTCTAGACATCTTTCAAGATTACAAGGAACAATCATCTAACCTGAAGCATTCATACCTACTTTATTTAAGGCAAGGCTTGAGGATGTGAAATCTGCACTGAGTTGATGACTACAAAGTACTCAGGAAATATTCGGGACAGAAGCACAGAGGTGAATATAAATTCAACAACCTTAAAGAGTGAGCAAGTGAGTGAGCGAGCGAGCAAGCAAGCGAACGAATGAGTGATCATAAATTCCACAACTATTCCTATTTGAGTTTCCTATAGACCTCAATAATTAGCACTCTCTCAAAAACTGAAACTCCATTCATCTTAAAACTGCACACCTATCTTAATGACAAAGTCAGATTTTTCCTTGCGCGTATTAAAACAAAGTAGGCAACATTTCCTGACTATACAATATCAAAACAGGTAAAGAAATTGTTAATTTCATATTTCAGGAAAATCATTTTGTCTAAAAAAATTTATAATTCCACTACTGATATTGTTTGGCTGTGTCCCCACCCAAATCTCACCATGAATTGTAATAATCTCCATGTGTCGAGGGTGAGGCCAGGTGGAGATCATTGAATCATGGGGACAGACGCCCCCTTACTGATCTCATGGTAGTTAATAAGTCTCACAAGATCTGATGATTTTATAAATGGGAATTCTCCTGAACATGCTCTCTTGCCTGCTGCCATGTAAGTCATAACTTTGCTTCTCTGCCTTTTGCCATGATTGTGAGGCCTCCACAGCCATGTGGAACGCTGAGTCAATTAAACCTTTTTCCTTTATAAATTACCAAGTCTTGGGTAGGTCTTTATTAGGAGCATGAGAACAGACTAATGCAACTATTAATCTGATACATTTCTAATATATTAGAAAGTAATATAAACTTCCTAATTTTATGCTTAATCTCTTATGATACTTTCTCAGTTTCCAAATATTTCAGAAACATTTCAACAAATTCCAGTAGCTAATCTACATTGAGCAATGCACTGTCTCTCAGAAACTCTGTTGTTAGTGAAGAATATTATAATGAAATATTAAACAATTAGAAGGTAAATGCCAAGTAGAAATTAAGTTTATTTTAGTCAGTCACTATCCTAGGGTAATATCTGTAATGTTATGAGATATTTAATCACAACTATGTAAAATCATATGCAGCTAGAATTTTAAAAACCAGATTTCACCTGTTAGTCCTATTCTCAGCTAGTAAAAGAACTAGCTAACTTAGCTAAGTAGAGAAAAGTTTTCATACAGCATTTAAAAACTTATAAAATTAATTCATGGTGACATCACCATGAATTTACTCAGATGACATAATAAGCATGAGACTTGACCACTATAAAAACATAATTACAAATACAGTCATGCATCACTTCACAACAGAGATATGTTCTGAGAGATGTGTCATTAGGGATTGCATCATTGAGTGAACATCATAGAGGGTACGTACACACACCTACATGATAACAGCCTACTGCAAACCCAGGCTATATAGTAGAGCATATTACACACCTAAGCTACTTCACTCCGAGACTAAAAACCTGTACAGCATGTTATTGTGCTGAACACTGTAGGCAATTGTAACACAATGGCAAATATTTTTGTATCTAAACATATCTACAGTAGAAAAGCTACAGTAAACATATGGTATTACAATGTTATGTGAAGACCATCATGTATGTGGCTCATCATTGACTGAAATTCCATGTCGCACATGACTATGGTTATTCATCTTCTTAAAGAAAAATTATTTACAGGCAGGAGATATGCTTGATCATGTTCATTTCCTCTGCTCTCCATATAATCCATCTTTAATGGAGATACACAGAATCCTCATCTTTTATGAAGTTGCACAGTTTCCTTAATCAGTAGAATCTAAGAAAATGATAAAAATCACTTTACACTGCAATAGAGAATGCTGTCTGTGAACGAAGTGCTCTTCAGGAACTAAGAAATTTCAATATTAATAAGAGAAATGCATATGACTGTTTACACTGCCTAGAGGAGGTTAGTGAGCAAGTTCTGCTAAATAAAGTGAGACTTAACAAATACTTTAATTCAATACATTGCCCTAATAATTCTTCAGTGATATTATTACCAACATAGGGCACTAAGGACCCTGTAGATGGAATGCCTTCTTTTTTGACACCATGGAGCACAATGGAGTTTTAATAGGTTTTAACCTCACATTAACACTATACACTTAGTCTCTAAATGAGTTCCTAATTGACACCTTTGATGTGATCCTTATTTTAGAAATGTAGGAAACATTCCATGCTACAAATTCAAATAGTGATACACTTCTGAATTAAAGAATACTGCTCTTTATAATATTATCATTTTCTAAATAAAAATATTTATATGTCCCCATAAATATTTGAAAGATTACACTGCAACACCTTAATAACTATTACCTATTTGGAAAGAAAACTGGTACTTTTCTCAGTTTTGTTTTTCTCTCTTTTCTACTTTTACTATAATGAACATAAACTGATAGCTATTTAAAAAACATTTCAGAAAAATAAGATTCTTGTTCAGAAATTAATGTCGCTTATACAATACCAAAAAAAGTAGGTTCTCCCATTTTTACCATCAACACCAAAGTGCATAAACAAGATACCAATCTGCTAAACAACATTCTAAATATAACCAGATTAACTTCCAGATGTTCATTATAAATGTTATCAGTGATCACCCAGCATTCTGGAAAGTGCTCTTTTTTAAAGTCTACAAAAAATTATTATGTGACTTGGAGCTATCTCTTTATTAATGAGAAAAAAACAAAGTAAAGCAGTTTTATCAAACTAATATAAGATTTCTCCTCACACAGAATGTTGAAGAGTCAGAAGGTCAGACACAATTATAATAAGAAATGGACCAGATGTGATATCTAAGTTGGAGAGCTAAGACAGCCAAAATTCATAATATTGCTGCTTTCAAATATTGATGAGTGTCTGCAGAAAGAGTATAGCATGAGAAATGATGGACTTTGGGGGAAGGGTTTTTGAAGGCATGAAATTTCTAATAGAAAATTGAATGAGGCTTAATAGAATAGCCAAACTTGCAATGGGCAATTGAGAGGGGCTAAATGAAGTAGAAAAATTAAAACTGTTTCCTATAAAACTGAATATACAAGTGTACTCTGATTTGTATAATGTGGAGTACACATAAATATTGAATTGTGCTACTTATTAATAATACATTTAAAGGATCTTAAGATCCATAAAAGAAACTTGGAAGAAAGAAAATGCAACTTATCCAGAAACACTGCAGTATCCTCTAAAGAAATCAAAAGGTAGAATCATGACCAAAAAAAATCCCTGACACTTCCTATACAGTGCATATCTAAAAACATAAATATTACTGCTTCTCCTCAATTCACATTTTTTTTTCCTAAGTTGGGTCTACATTTACATATTATACTCTGCCTGGGTATTCAGAGATTTTAAAATAGGTATATGAAAACAAAGCCTTCAAAACAAAAAATACAGGACATTTCCAAATCATGTATAACTCATAAAAATGCCTCCTTCCATTTCCACTTCAGCCTATCAAAGATCACCAAAGAGTGTGGAATTTAAAAGTGTATAGGTTCCAATGAGGAAGGGAAGAAATTTAAAAGCTTGTAGTAAACTTCAAGGTAAAAGTAAAATATTGAAGAATACCAGGATTCTGGAATTCCTAACTAATGTTCTAGCAGAATGTATAAAAGTGACAGAAAAATAAACATTCTCTCAGGATCATAAAAACAGCTGGTTCTATCACTTCAAGAAATAAATAAGAAAGAAACAAAGTTCTATTTCTTCAAGGGAAATAAGAAACAAAGATTATGAGTGCTGCCTTGTTGAGAAATCTGCCACTGCTATATTCAAATTACCTGAGCTCCACCTTCTCCAGTAGTCATTTTTTCACAGTGATTCTGTGTTATTCACACAATCTAAAATATAACACCTCCTATGTACCATCATATCTTTCTCTCGTTTTAATTATTTTTTAAATTTTCACTGTTACATTAAGAACAGGATGAGAATGAACATTTAGGAAGTTCTTGGCACCGTATTCAATGTTTTATGTATATTCTCTCATTTAATTTATTGATCTAGACTTCCACTACATAGACATGCATTTGAGTTATCAGACATCTTCTTTCAAAAATGTAAACCCTTCTGAAAGAGTTGAGCCTTTATTTTCTACTCACATTGACTTGCAAATGTAAGGTAAGTTTTGTGAAGGGAGAATAAAGGGGGAATAGGAAATGAGGGAGGCACTTCTGGACCACCATTTATGACTCCCTGTGGTGCAGTGAGGCATCCCCCAGTAAAATTCCCCAGTGAGGAACACAGAGGCAGCACCAGGGTGCCTGAGCAGAACACTATTAGGAGATGAGAGGGGGGTGCAGAAGGAAAGTGGGAGGATATTTGAAAGAACTTCAGTTTCAAAATTGTCTTAGGAGACTGTGACAGAATCAGGAAAATAAACCATTTGTCTCTTCTTCCTTTCTTCTCTTGTTACAAATTAAGAAAAAAAAAACTGATACTATTTACTCAGTGGATAATGTATGGGCAGTTTAAGGCTGGCTAGGAATGTGACTTGCCATTATATATACAGCTATGCTTCTTAATTCCATGTATCTATCTGGCTTTCAGCTAATTTTTAGAATATGAGTCATGTCTAATTTTGTAACTACTTTAATAAACTCTATAGATTAGCAGGTATTCAAAACCTAAGAGTTATGGTCCTGAGAATTTCTGTGGTTAAAAAAAATTGGAAGTTGAAAAATATAAGATGTTTGGGGGACTATAAAGGTGAGGAATGAACTCACATATGAAATTATGAAAGCCTTTGTATATATTTTTTAATCTTCTGAAATAAATCATCACCACCATCCAACAAAGTAACTGTGTATGCAGCATAAAAGAGGAAGAATGGACACTTCATAAACTTTCACTTACTCTTTGTACACCTAGAAATTATCAGAATTTCCTTTTGCTATATTTTAATTATATTTTTGCAATTAATTTAGCTTCATTAAATATAATAACCCCTTCTTTCTCTTCCTACTTCTTTATGCAAAGTCTGACGCTTTTTCGATGCGATGATTTCAAATAGTTGACTCTGCCTGTCATCTGTTCTCAGTGAAGCCCTCAAAACACAGCTTCACACCCTGTCTTCAGGCAGCTGCAAAATCACAGCTTTGAGGCCTATAACTTTGTTCCCTCCTTTCAGCATTTTTATGTCTTCTAAGGTTTCATTAAGAAACCTTACATTTGCTCTCCCAGACGCTTACTTCTTTTTTTTACTTTCCAACTTCAATAGCCCCCTTTTTTCAATTATCATTAGTACATATAAAAACTGAAAATCTTAGAGCTGCCAAAAGATATTCAGAAATAAAGCCACAAACGTGTGCCACAAAATGACATTTCAGTCAATGCCAGCCTGCGTACATGATGGTGGTCCCATAAGAATATAATATCGTATTTTTACTATGTCTTTTCTATGTTTAGATACACAAATACTTACCATTGTATTACTATTGCCTACGTCATTCAGTACGGTAACATACTGTACAGGTTTGTAGCCTAGGAGCAATAGGTGAGATCATATAGCCTAGGTGCGTAATACTCTATATCATCCAGGTGTGTGTAAGTACACTGTATCATGTTCACACAAAGACGAAATCTCCTGATGACACATTTCTCAGAATATATCCTCATATCCTCATTGTTGAGTGATGCGTGACTGTATATTTAAAAGACAATGAAAGAAAACCAGAGATTGGAGAACAATACGTGTAAAAACTTACCAATACATAAATATTCATCAAAATCATTCATTAAATTTAGATGGAATTTTAAGTATTGATTGAGAACATGTAATTTTATTATAATAATAACTGCATTGCTTGTCCTCTCCATAAACACACGCACACAGGAGGAACACTGTCCTTGGTAGTGTAAGAAATGCCTTTGGAGAAAGTAGGGCATTTGGGGAGCTCTCCGTGTCCTAAGTCTGAAGGCGAGTCTCAAGAGAAGAGCTACAGAGCATTTCCCTGGAGAATGATCTGAGTGCCCAGAGCCTCAGCATCCTGGACAAAAGAATTCTGAAAAATGGCAGAAGATAGAGAAAAGGACAACATGAATTAAAAAGTTGTCTTTTCCGCAACATGATATTTTTAAGACAGGTACTGTCTAAATAGAAATAAGTTTCCGAAACTATCTTTCTAGTACAAATGAGCATTTATGAATACACATACAGATGCTTCTCAACTCACAAATGGGTTACATCCCAATAAACCCGTCATTATCATTAAGTCAAAAATGCATTTTTACACCTAACCTACCGAACATCACAGCTTAGCCTAGCGTACCTTAAACATTCTCAGAACACTTACATTAGCCTACAGTTGGGCAAAATCATCTGGCAACACAGTCCATTGTAGAATATTGGCTGTTTACCCTTGTAATCACATGGCTACCTGGGAGCTGTAGCTCACTGCCCCTGCCTAGTGTCACAAGACGGCATCATACAGCATATCAGTAACTCTGGAAAGAAATCAAAATTCAAAATTTCTACTGAATGTGTATCACTTTCACACCATAAAGCTGAAAATCATATCTTGAAGCATCATAAGTCAGAGACCATCTATATGCTACAGAAGTCTGTACCAAAGACACTATACCCATAAAATGAAATTAAACTTTTGTAAATGGATGCACAGATATAGTAATATGAAAATCTAAATATGGACACACAATATATATTTTACCCTACTCACTATCAGTCTATCTTCCTTTATTCTGTTTTTCTTCTACTTCATGAGAGTTGCTATCTAAAATTGTGTGTTTATATGTGTTTAGTTTTCTTTGTTTGTATTTTTTTATCTCTATCATAAAGTACAAGCTCCATGAGGGCAGAAATTTTGTCTTCTACTGTGTTGCCAGCACCTGGAAGAATGTTTAGTCCACATAAGGAGTTCAATAAATATTTTTTCAATGAACAAATAACCCAAACATTTATACCATCTTGTGTGGACTATTGCGACAGCCTCCTAGCTTTTTTTCCTGTGTGGCAGAGAGGAGTAAAATTCCATTTTCCAATTCCCTTGAAGTTAGATTCAAGCCACGTGACTGAATTATGGCCAGTGGTATATGCTCATTTACCATGCACTTCCAGACTCCCTGCTAATCCTCCATTCACTCTTTTTCCTTCTGCAACAATCTTGCAAGCCATGTGTTGAATTGAGACAGCAGCATCACATGCTGAAAGAAGTTTGAGTCCCTAAAACATAGCGCAGGGTAAAGCCTTGCCCTACCAACTGTACTGGCCCGTGAAGTAAATTGTTTTGTTGTGTTAAGCCACTGTGATGTGGGCTGCTTGTTAAAACACTTAGCTTCTTATCAATACAATTTTCTTGGTACCCTACAAGCCATCCCTAAAGAGCAACCAAAATGAACATGTTCAAACAGAAATCAGACTATGTCACTTCCCAATAGCTTACTATCACAATTAAAATTGGATTTCCTTCTAGGCCTATAAAATCCTGTAGGCAGTCTGATTCCTGTCTACAATGTCAACCTTATTTCATGCCTTTCTCCATTTTATTCTCTGTAATATACCCAAACAGGTCTTTCTTCTAGTCCTCAAACATGCCAAACCAATTTATTCCCACATCAGTACTTCTGTACAAGCTGTTTCCTCTTCAGGCCTCAGATTAAATGTCACCCCCTCACAGAGGCCTATCTTCCCTCCTTTAACCTATACTGGTCCTTATTCCTGCCTACTATCTGTAGCTGTCTGTCATATTACCGCATTTTATGTTTTATTTTTCTCATAACATTAATCCCACATGCAATTATCATATTTATTGGATTATTTATTGCTTGTTCTTTAACTCAGCATTAAGCCTCTGACAGGAATAACCTTTATCATCTTACTGCAACACCTAGAATAGTGCCTGAAATGTCATGAATGAATGAATGAGCAAATAAATATGCTCATCTAAATATTAATAGGGGCCTAATCTGCACTAGAGAAAAAACACACCTAGTAGATATTTACAGAACATTTCATCCAAAGGCTACAGAATATACATTCTTCTCCTCAGCACATGGCTCATTCTCAAGGATAGATCACACGTTATGTCACAAAACAAGCCTTAACACATTCCAAAAAAACTGAAATAGTATTAAGCATCTTCACTGACCATAATGGAATAAAACTAGAAATCAGCAACAAGAGGAATTTTGGAAACTATATGAACACATGGAAAATGAACAATATGCTCCTGAATGACAGTGGGTCAATGAAGGAATTAAGAAAGAAATTGAAAAATTTCTTGAAACAAATGATAATGGAAACACAACCTGAGAAAATCTATTGAATACAGCAAAAGCAGGGAAATTTATAGTTATAAGTGCCTACATTAAAAAAAAACTTCAAATAAATAACTATTCTAGAAAAGAGCAAACCAAGCTCTAAATTAGTAGAAGAAAAGAAATAATAAAGATTAGAGCAGAAATAAATGAAATTGAAATAAAAAAATACAAAACACCAACAGGATAAAAAGTTGGATTTTTGAAGGGATAAACAAAATTGATAAGCCTTTAATTAGGTCATACTTACAAAAAAAAATGGGAGAAGACCCAAATAAATAAAATCAGAGATGAAACTGAATATATTACACTGATAGCACAGAAATTCAAAGGATCATTAGCGGCTACTATGGGCAACTATATGCCAATAAATTGGAAAATCTAGAGGAAATGGATAAATTCCTAGACACATATGACCTACCAAGATTGAACCATGAAGAAATCCAAAAGTGGAATAGAACTATAAGAAACCAGATGGAAGCCATAATAAAAAGTCTCCCAGTAAAGAAAAGCCCAGGACCCAATGGCTTCGCTGCTGAATTCTATAAAACATTTAAAGAAGAATTAATACCAATTTTGCTCAAACTATTCCAAAAAATTAAAGAGGAGGGAATACTTCCAAACTCATTCTGTAAGTCCAGTATTACCCTAATACCAAAACCAGACAAAGACACATCAAAAAAAGAAAACTGTCCAGGCATGGTGGTTCACATCTATAATCCCAGCACTTTGGGAGGCCAAAGTGGGTGGATCACGAGGTCAAGAGATCGAGACCATCCTGGCCAACATGGTGAAACCTCGTCTCTACTAAAAATACAAAAAAATTAGCTGGGTGTGGTGGTGCACACATGTAATCCCAGCTACTCGGGAGGCTAAGGCAGCAGAATTGCTTGAACCTGGGAGGTAGAGGTTGCAGTGAACCAAGATCGTGCCACTGGACTCCAGCCTGGTGACAGAGGGAGGGAGGGAGGGAAAGAAAGAAAGAAAAATAGAGAGAGAGAGAGAAAGAGAAACAGAGAGAGAGAGAGAGAAAGAAAGAAAGAATGACAAAAAGAAGAAAGAAAAGAAAAGAAAGGGAAAAAAAAGAAAAGAAAACTACAGGCCAATATTCAAAAGTCCTCAACAAAATACTATTAATAGAAAACTGAATTCACAATAAAAAACATTCATCATTACCAAGTGGGATTTATCCCAAGGATGCAAGGATTATTCAACTTAAGCAAATCAAGCAATGTGATACATAGTATCAAAAGAATTAAGACAAAAACCATGTGATCATGTCTAATGATGCTGAAAAAGCATTTGATAAAATTCAACATTTCTTCATGATAAAAACTCTCAAAAAACTGAGTATAGAACATATCTCCATACAACAAAAGGCATATACAACAGATCCGCAGCTAATATCATACTGAATGGGAAAAATTGAAAGCCTTTCCTCTAAGATCTGGAACAAGACAAGGATGCCCACTTTCACCACTGTTATTCAACATAAAGTCCTAGCCGGAGTAATTAGACAAGAAAAAGAAATAAAGGGCATCCAAATTGGAAAGAAAGAGGTCAAATTATCCTGTTTGCAGATGATATAATCTTATATTTGGAAAAATCTAAAGACTCCACAAGAAAACTATTAGAACTAATAAATTCAATAAAGTTGCAGTATACAAATTCAACATACTAATATCAGTAGCATTCTACATGCCAACAGTGAACACTATGAAAAACAAATTTAAAAGTACTCCCATTTACCACAGCCAAAAAATATTAAATACCTAGGAAATAACCAAAAAAGTGAAAGATCACTACAATAAAAACTATAAAACACTGATGAAAGAAATTCAAGAGAACACACAAAAAATAGAAAGATATTCCATATTCATGGACTGGAAGAATCATTATTGTTAAAATGTCCATACTACCCAAAGCAATCTAGAAATTCTATGCAGTCTATCAAAATACCAATGGCATTATTCACAGAAATAGAAAAAAAAATTCTTAAATTTATATGGAACAACAGAAGACCTAGAATGGCCAAAGCTATCCTAAGCAAAAAGAACAAAACCGCCTCGAATAAAGGGGAATATATAAAAAAGAAAAACCTGGAGAAATCACATTACCTGACCTTAAATAGTAACTACAGTTACCATACAGAGCTATAGTAACCAAAACAGGGTAGTACTGGCATAAAAATAGACACATAGACCAATGAAACAGAATAGAGAACCCAGAAACAAATCCACACACCTGCAATTAACTCATTTTCAACAAAGACGCCAAGAGCATACACTGAAGAAAAGGCAGTGTCTTCAATAAATGGTGCTGGGAAAACTGGATATCCTTATGTAGAAGAATGAAACTAGACCTCTATCTCTCACCATATATAAAAATCAAATCAAAATGAATAAAAGACTTAAACGTAAGACCTCAAACTATGAAACTACTATAAGACAACATTGGAGACAATCTCCAGGACACTGGTCTGGGCAAAAATTTCTTGAGTAATCCCACACAAGCACAGGTAACGAAAGCAAAAATGGACAAAAGGAATCACATTAAGGTAAGAAGCTTCTGAAGCACAGTCAACGAAGTGAAGAGACAGCCCACAGAACGTGAGAAAATTTTTGCAATCTACCCATCTAACAAGGGATTAATAACAAGAATATATAAGGAGCTCAAACAACTCTATAGGAAAAAAATTTAATAATCTGATTTTTAAAATGAGCAAGAGATTTGAGTAGACCTTTCTAAAAAGGAAGACATACAAATGGCAAACAGCCATATGAAAAGGCGCTCAACATCATTAATCATCAGAGAAATGCAAATCAAAGCTACAATGAGATATCATCTCACCCAAGTTAAAATGGCTTATATCCAGAAGATGCAATAACAAATGTTGGCAAGGATGTGGAGAAAAGGGAACCCTCCTACACTCCTACATTCTCACTCTTGGTGGGAATGTAAATTAGTACAACCACTGGGGAGAACAGTTTGGGGGTTCCTCAAAAAACTAAACATAGAGCTACCATATGATCCAGCAACCCCACGGCTGGGTAGGTACCCAAAAGAAAGGAGATCAGTATATCAAAGAGATATCTGCATATCCATTGTTTGTTGCCATACTGTTCACAAGAGCTAAGATTTGGAAGCAACCTAAATGTCCATCAACAGATGAATGGATCAAGAAAATGTTACTTATATGCAATGGAATATTATTTAGCCATTAAAAAAAAAGAATGAGATCCTGTCATTGCAACAACCTAGATTGGAAGTGAAGGTCATTATGTTAAATGAAATAAGCTAGGCACAGAAAGACAAACGTCACATGTTCTCACTTATTTGTGGGATCTAAAAATCAAAACAATTGAACTCATGGGGATGGAGAGTACAAGGATGGTTGGCAGAGGCTGGGAAGGAGAGTGGAATGTGGGGAGGAGGTGGGAATGGTTAAGGGGTACAAAAAAAATAGAAGAATGAATAATACCTAGTATTTGATAGCACAATAGAGTAAATATAGCCAAAATAATTTAATTGTGCATTTTAGAATAACTAAAAGAGTGTAATTGGACTGTTCGTAACACAAAGGATAAATGTCTGAGGGGATGGATACCCCATTTTCCAAATGCAATTAGTAGGCATTGCATGCCTGTATCAAAACATCACACGTACCGCATAAATATGTTCACCTATGTAACCACAAAGATAAAAAATAAATATTGGAAAATAAATATTGATAGGTGTGTAAGTCGAAAAAAAAGTCAAAATGTTAATAATTGGGTGTCATATTATGTTAAATCTTTTATTTATTGATATTTTCCAACTTTCTAAATTTTTGGCAATGAGCATAAAATACTTTTAAAATCAATTAAAAGAATTTATTTGTAAAAACCTTTATGTCTTATGTAATTTTCTAAACTGACACCTACAGAAAGCGGTTGTGTTTCAAGAGTAGAAAGGAAAGGGATTTTACAGTCCCACCAAGAGTGTAAAAGTGTTCCTATGTCTCCACATCCTCTCCAGCACCTGTTGTTTCCTGACATTTTAATGATCGCCATTCTAAATGGTATGAGATGGTATCTCATTGTGGTTTTGATTTGCATTTCTCTGATGGCCTGTGATGATGAGCATTTTTTCATGTGTCTATTGGCTGCACAAATGTCTTCTTTTCAGAAGTGTCTGTTCATATCCTTCGTAAACTCATTCAACCATTGTGGAAGACAGTGTGGCGATTCCTCAGGTATCTAGAGCTAGAAATACCATTTGACCCAGCCATCCCATTACTGGGTATATACCCAAAGGATTATAAATCATGCTGCTATAAAGACACATGCACACGTATGTTTACTGCGGCACTATTCACAATAGCAAAGACTTCGAACCAACCCAAATGTCCATCAGTGATAGACTAGATTAAGAAAATGTGGAAGCATTCCCTTTGAAATCTGGCACAATGTGGAAAAACTGGAAGCATTCCCTTTGAAAACTGGCACAAGACAGGGAAGCCCTCTCTCACCACTCCTATTCAACATAGTGTTGGAAGTTCTGGCCAGGGCAATCAGGCAGGAGAAGGAAATAAAGGGTATTCAATTAGGAAAAGAGGAATTTAAATTGTCCCTGTTTGCAGATGACATGATTGTATATCTAGAAAACCCCATTGTCTCAGCCCAAAATCTCCTTAAGCTGATAAGCAACTTCAGCAAAGTCTCAGGACACAAAATCAATGTACAAAAATCATAAGCATTCTTAAACACCAACAACAGACAAACAGAGAGCCAAATCATGAGTGAACTCCCATTCACAATTTCTTCAAAGACAATAAAATACCTAGGAATCCAACTTACAAGGGATGTGAAGGACCTCTTCAAGGAGAACTACAACCCACTGCTCAATGAAATAAAAGAGGATACAAAGAAATGGAAGAACATTCCATGCTCATGGGTAGGAAGAATCAATATCGTGAAAATGGCCATACTGCCCAAGGTAATTTATAGATTCAATGCCATCCCCATCAAGCTACCAATGACTTTCTTCACAGAATTGGAAAAAACTACTTTAAAGTTCATATGGAACCAAAAAAGAGCCCGCATTGCCAAGTCAATCCTAAGCCAAAAGAACAAAGCTGAAGGCATCACGCTACCTGACTTTAAACTATACTACAAGGCTACAGTAACCAAAACAGCATGGTACTGGTACCAAAATGGAGATATAGATCAATGGAACAGAACAGAGCCCTCAGAAATAACGCCACATATCTACAACCATCTGATCTTTGACAAATCTGAGAAAAACAAGCAATGGGGAAAGGATTCCCTAGTTAATAAATGGTGCTGGGAAAACTGGCTAGTCATATGTAGAAAGCTGAAACTGGATCCCTTCCTTACACCTTATACAAAAATTAATTCAAGATGGATTAAAGACGTAAACGTTAGACCTAAAACCATAAAAACCCTAAAAGAAAACCTAGGCATTACCATTCAGGACATAGGCATGGGCAAGGACTTCACGTCTAAAACACCAAAAGCAATGGCAACAAAAGACAAAATTGACAAATGGGATCTAATTAAACTAAACAGCTTCTGCACAGCAAGAGAAACTACCATCAGAGTGAACAGGCAACCTACACAATGGGAGAAAATTTTCGCAACCTACTCATCTGACAAAGGGCTAATATCCACAATCTACAATGAACTCAAACAAATTTACAAGAAAAAAACAAACAACCCCATCAAAAAGTGGGCAAAGGAAATGAACAGACACTTCTCAAAAGAAGACATTTATGCAGCCAAAAAACACATGAAAAAATGCTCACCATCACTGGCCATCAGAGAAATGCAAATCAAAACCACAATGAGATACCATCTCACACCAGTTAGAATGGCGATCATTAAAAAGTCAGGAAACAACAGGTGCTGGAGGGGATGTGGAGAAATAGGAACACTTTTACACTGTTGGTGGGACTGGAAACTAGTTCAACCCTTGTGGAAGTCAGTGTGGCGATTCCTCAGGGATCTAGAACTTGAAATACCATTTGACCCAGCCATCCCATTACTGGGTATATACCCAAAGGACTATACATCATGCTGCTATAAAGACACATACACACGTATGTTTATTGCGGCACTATTCACAATAGCAAAGACTTGGAACCAACCCAAACATCCAACAAGGATAGACTGGATTAAGAAAATGTGGCACATATACACCATGGAATACTATGCAGCCATAAAAAAATGATGAGTTCATGTCCTTTGTAGGGACATGGATGAAATTGGAAATCATCATTCTCAGCAAACTATCGCAAGGACAAAAAACCAAACACTGCATATTCTCACTCATAGGTGGGAATTGAACAATGAGAACACATGGACACAGGAAGGGGAACATCACACTCTGGGGACTGTTGTGGGGTGGGGGGACGGGGGAGGGATAGCATTAGGAGATATACCTAATGCTAAATGACAAGTTAATGGGTGCAGCACACCAGCACGGCACATGTATACATATGTAACTAACTGGCACACTGTGCACATGTACCCTAAAACTTAAAGTATAATAATAATAAAATTAAATTAAAAAAAAGAAAATGTGGCACATATACACCATGGAATACTATGCAGCCATGAAAAGGATGAGTTCATGTCCTTTGTAGGGACATGGATGAAGCTGGAAACTATCATTCTCAGCAAACTATCACAAGGACAAAAAACCAAACACTGCATGTTCTCACTCATAGGTGGGAAATGAACAATGAGAACAATTGGACACAGGAAGGGGAACATCACACAATGGGGCCTGTCGTGGGGTGGGGGGAGGGGAGAGGGATAGCATTAGGAGATAAACCTAATATAAATGACGAGTTAATGAGTGCAGCGCACCAACATGGCACATGTATACATATGTAACAAACCTGCACATTGTGTACATGTATCCTAGAACTTAGAGTATAATAAAAAATATATATATATATAAAAGAAACGAAAGGGATTTTGGAATCAGAAAAACTAGGCAATGAAGGAAATTGGTTTCCTCTTAGCAGGTTGGCCTGATATTGCAGATAGCAGAATTCCTGTTGAGTCTGGGATTGAGTTATAAGTGATGTGAAGACATAATCTTTATTTATCAATGAGATAGAGTTGAGGAGTGGGTCTCAGTTAACCTAAGATGGACAGGGGAAGCTCTGGATCTGGGAACATAACTTTTATAACTTATTGAATTGTTTGTAATAGTTGGCTTTTTAAGTTCTTTGAATCTAGAAAAGTGAAGAACTTGTTTCTGCCACTTGAGGATCCGAGTAGTCTTCACTGAGATTTCTGAGAACTTTTGGTTTACAATACCAAAATATTTAGTTATTTCTAAAATAAAATGTACATTTTATTTTTTATTTCAAAGATACATTAGTTTAAAATGTTAATATAAAGTAAAAAGGAAATTAATATGTATTTCAATATACACTAATGCCTGTGCATGTCTACTGAAAAACAGAACGAAGTACTCTCAGATGTTTAAGCTTACTGTAATTAGTAAGTTTGAATTTAAAAGATGAAAATTAAAAGTTATTCTGTACATTGAAGCATATAAAAATGAAGAGACAGAGGGACCAGAAGGGAGCATAAAATCTAGTGATAGAATAAGTTGTAACAGATCAAACTTATCTGTAAGTGAAAACAGAAAGAACAAAATAACCTTAATTGACATAGAGATAATATGCCAAACAAATTATTATAGATTGTGAGAGGAGAGAATAAGGGAGTAAGATATTCTTTCAGAAAAAAACACAGGGCCTGTATGAAAGCCTACAAAACTTTAAAAATCTGTGTGGGATGCAGAATTAGTCTTTAATGTGCAGAAGTGTCCCATGCATGGCAAGATATTCAGCATCCTTGGCTCCCACACACAAAATGTGCAAGCACCCTTTCTCATAGTGACAATCTCAAACTCTATCGGATCTAATCTTCCCTTTTTATAACAAACGTCATCTAATGCCCCCATTATTCTCCTGTAAAAAAAGTCATAGATCACATATAAGCTCTCACACATATGAATTTTTAAAATTCAATACAGTATCTACATCCAAGGTTTAATATAAAGGAGAAACAACAGGAAAGTAATTTATAATAAAGTATTACATATTTTTATATGTAAATGCCTGAGCATGGCTTTGCTGGAAGCCATCAAGATCTAATCTAATATTTACTCCTACATTAATGAGTAAATCTAAATTTAAGAGGTCACTTGTAGGGGTATAGGAAAATGAAAGAACAAGGATAAAGATGTGCACTCAAATGAAAACTTATGTCAGGATACGTCATAATTGAGTGTACTTATTTACATATGACGAAAGCAAAATGACCTTAATTTAAAAGGGAATAACAGGCCAAAACAAATGACAGATTGTCAAAGTAGAAATATAAGTAGTATAGTATTTTTGCAGAAAAGCTACACAACGTATATAAAAATGTCTAGCAGGAGTTTGAGACCAGCCTGACCAACACGGTGAAACCCCATCTTTACTAAAAATACAAAAAAATTAGCCGGGTGTGGTGGATCATGCCTGTAGTCCCAGCTACTCAGGGGGCTGGGGCAGGAAAATCGCTTGAACCTGGGAGGTGGAGGTTGTAGTGAGCTGAGATCACACCACTGCACTCCAGCATGGGCCACAGAGCAAGACTCTGTCTCAAAAACAAAACAAAACAAAACAATTCTAGCAGGACTTAAGAAATCTATAGAATTGAAGCTAATTCCTTGTCCTTTGGAATTATCTCATACACTATTGTTTTTAACAGTCCTTGGATCCACACACCAAGTGCTATATAGCAACCCACAACATTACAACAACCTAAAACACTCTCACAAATTTCCAAAACAGCCCTGGTTAGAACCACTGATCTAGTCACTTGCTATCATCCTCAGATTAAACATACATAAATACTTCCTTAAGAACAGTTATAAGGACTGGCTTAAATTCCACCCCACCCCAAAGCCCTCTCAGTTCAACTCCCTTGACATACCTGTAATTGGCTTTTCAAAGCCTCAGTCCCAATTAGGATGGAAACTCAATGAGGAAAGCAACTCACTATATTGTTCCCTGTGCCATATCCAATGCCTAGCACAGGGCATGACACGTAACATGTGTTAGATAATTTTCTTGAATTGATTAAATTCATATTATTTACCTTAACAGTACAGTTGCACTTGTTCTTCTTTAAGCCAAATTTAGACTAATTAAAATAAATATTTTTAATAATGCCAAGAAAGAGCAAAGCATAAAAAAACAGACTTTACAGCTAGAAAAAAAGTGAAACAGAACACTTAGCTGGTAACTTGCAAAACTACTGTAAAGAAGACCTAGGGTAGGTCAGTTACTAAAATGTTTACAGGTTTTTGAGGAGACTGTTTTCATCCATTTTGCAAAATAAAAAATTCATAAAAACACTGACAAGCAAAGAGATAATTATAATTTATTTAGAAATATTTAGAAGTAAACATAGTCTTTTTAAAACTTGAAAAATTCTGACTACCAACAAAATAACAAAAAAAAAAAATCTTAAAATGCCTTACATAAGTGGAAAGTCACCAGTTCCAAGCTATACCTCCATCTGGCCACCAGTTGTCTAATACGAGTAGATGGTAGTGACCTGGCTCTGTTACATTGTTATTAATTAAATTTGTATATTATCATTAACTAAAGTTCATACTTTTTTCAGATTTTAGCTTTCCTTTCCATTAGGTAAGCCACCTGGCTACGACAGTGTTTGTCATGTTTTTCCACTGGAAAGTTACTCCCTACTTCTCCACCCTTTCCTTCCTTTATTCTTGGGAAACAAGTCACCATGCACAGCCCACACTTATGGGGTGAGGTGTTATCCTTAACGACAAATTGCTTGGATTCTCTTGCCTGGGAGATTTTTCAATTATCCCTATCTGTTTAAATCAGTATAAACTTATGGATATTTATTTTATACCTTGGAGTATAACCCAATATTACTTTATTTTGTTGCTCAATTGTTTCAGCTTTGGCATTTGGGAGCTCTTTTCAGTTGCCTCTTGTGCCCCTTTGAGATGCTTTCATCAATGTGGTTTTTGTTTTTTGTTTGTTTGATTTTGTTTTGTTTTTTGAACATTTCTTACTTTCTGGTACTACAAGTTGGCCCAGGCTCATCTTATATATTCCTTTTTCAACCTGGAATCAGTCATTTCTCCAAGAAGCCCTAGTTTTTATTGGAGAATGGTATTAGAAAGCAAGATCTGGTTACTGGGTGTGCTCATTACTGTTAGGGTGTCATTGCTTCTACATTCTCCTAGCTAACAGAGCAAGGAAATATATGTGTGCCTACCAAACCATGCATATACACATATTTATAAATATGTGTCTATATGTATCTATATAAAGAAAAACAGTTTGTTCTAATGTCTCCAACTCTAATTCATTACTACCTGTTTCATTCTAGCTTTCTCCCATTGCTTGTCTGTAGCCTCCCACTCCAACAGCAAATGTCTACTAGCCACTTATGTAAGTGTTCCATTCTCTATAGTCATCCCACTGACTAAGTTTATATTAATGTGCCCCGATTTCACTTGTCAGCCAGAACCTAGAGTAAGTCAATGTTTTCATGTAAGAATGATGGTAATCACCACACAGGATCTCATTTAAATTAGCAAATTGCCATTTTCCAAAATATCTCTGAAGATAGCAAACTGACACATCAAGCTGCTAATTATTCTTCCCAGCTTTAAGTATTAGTTTCAGATACTTGGAAAGAGATAAGGAAATATGATATTTCTGTGTGCCTCCATTTTTCCTGCCACCACAGTACAATCATTTCACATTTTTTAAAAGAAATCTTTGAAAATTTTTCATCTTTTACACTATTGTAGGCTCACTGCTATTGTATAAAGTTAATCTCTTTAAAAATAGTAACATTCCTTTACTGAGGATATTCTATTGGCCAGATGCTGTTGAAATGCTTTATATTCATTATGTTACAATCCTCTCACCATACCCACAAAGTAAATTATGCCATCCCTGTCTTAGAGATGAGTGAAATGAAGCTGAGAAATTAAATAATTTATTCAAGGTCAAACAGTTAGTAAAAAGCAAAACAGGGAGCTCGTATTTTAAAGGCTACACTCTTTCCCCCACGGCAGGCAGAGCTCTACAAAGAGTGTTCTGGGAAATCAATGTCCATATATGCATACCTAATTCCTATTTGTATAAGCAAAGAGACAAATTTATTTAGTTTTATAATTTTAACTTTTATTTTAGATTCAAGGGGTACATGTGCAGGTTTGTTACCTGGGTATATTGCATGATGTTCAGGCTTGGGGTACATTTGATCCTCTCGCCCAGGTAGTGAGCATAGTACCCAGTAGTTAGCTTTTAAATCCTTGCCCTCCTTTCTCCCTAGACCCTCTACTGGTCCCCAGCGTTCACTGTTCTCATCTTTATGTCCATGAGTACCCAATGTTTAGCTCCCACTTGTAAGTAAGAACACGCAGTATTTGGTTTTCTTTTCCTGCATTAATTAGCTTAGGATAATGGCTTTCAGTTCCATCCATGTTGCTGGAAAGGACATGATTTCGTTCTTTTTTATGGCCGTATAGTATTCAGTGGTGTTCATGTACCACATCTTGCAGAGAGACAAATTTAGAATTAAAAAACAAAACAAAAAACTAACATGTTCACTTTTTCCCTAATTTTACACGGGACTTTGTGCAAGGAATAAGCTCAGGTCTCAAAAAGAGTAACCATATCAGTATTCATCTTGGTCATCTCTAATTTGAAATGGAAAATAAATCTAGCAACATAATATAAAGGTTCCTACTAAAGGTAGAGACTTCATGATATGGTTTGGCTGTGTCCCCACCCAAATCTCATCTTGAATTGTAGCTCCCATAATCTCCACGTGATGTGGGAGGGACCTAGTGGGAGGTAACTGAATCATGGGGGTGGGTCTTTCCCATGCTATTCTCATGGTAGTGAATACGTCTCATGAGATCTGATGGTTTTATAAAGGGGAGTTCCCCTTGCATGCTCTTGCCTGCCACCATGTAAGACACGACTGTGCTCCTCACTCACCTTACACCGTGATTGTAAGGCCTCCCCAGCCATGTGGAAGTGTGAGTCAATTAAACGTCTTTCCTTTATAAATTAGCCACTCTCAGGTATGGCTTTATTAGCAGCGTGAGAACAGACTAATACACTTCATAATCCATTAACAATTTTTATAGTATTCCTTCTGAAAAGATCTACAAGAGAATATGAATAGTTGAAGAATGATTTAAAAGTACAAATAATTCAGACAGAGGGTTTCTTGAAAAATTAATACTTGTGAACAGTACAAGCTAATTTTAATTTCCTTGCTTTTTTATCCCTTGACAAATGACTGTGTTTTGTTTGGGCCAAAGCAAAATATAAAGTCTTTACATCAGTTAAAATTGTTTCTCTTCATACATTTAGCTTGAACGATCTCATTCTTCTGAAAAATTGGGAGGAGGAAGGAGAAAAACCCATAAGCTATAAAACATGAATCCTTCTCTAAATTAATTCAAAAAACTTTTTAAATTTTATCTTATGAACAAAGAATTTGAAAATAAATTGGCTTTCATACTACAACTGGATTTTTCCTTGTTATGAGGAAGAAAAAGAAAGGAGATGCAACCTTAGATGAAGAAGATGCTATCTGTCTACCTGGGTGTAGTGAGAGGGCTGGTATCTATTTAGAAGCCCACTGCTTGTTCATATCTATAATTGGGAAGAAAGCCTTTGCCAAATAAACTCATACTCTTGGGTCTTTTTTCCCTATGCCAATCATGACTAAATCTCCAAATTAAAATATCTAATCTGGGGTTTTAAAAAAAGCATTTTTTAGGCATGCATAAATAAGCCACATTTAAAATTGGGTGATTCTAAAAGATCACATGAAAAGAACCTCATAATAGAAGATTCAGTGAGCCACATGAACCAAAATTCTGGGATTCCCATACCATTTAAAGAGCTCGGCCTCTTCTCTGATTGTACTAGACTCTTGAAGGGGGATGAATAGGGGCAAAATTTAAAGAGTATTCACTGCAGCCAGTAATTTACAGTAAATTAAATAAAATTCACACTGAAAAGAAGAGTCTGGCTAGATAAAAGAGAAAAATAGTAGCAAGCATAGGTGGGGATTATGTAAATTAGAAAAATTAAACAAAAGTTTTTCAGATATAAAGACAACTAATCACATGTGTAAACATCTTGAGCTGTAGCAGTACCAGCTTAAAATTAAAGGAAAAAGGAAAAAGCTTATTGTCAGTGAGCACTAAATAATTGTTGACATTGCTTCATTATGATTCCTGTTCATCTGCTATTTACCAAAATTTTTCATTGCTGAGTACAGCCTAGAATAGTGTTTTTCAGAAAGGCCTGATATCTGTGCTGTCCAATAAGGTAGCCACTATCCATATGAGGTTACCAAGCCTTTTGCAATGTAGCTATTGTAATACAGAAACTAAATTTTAAATTTTAATTAATTTAAATGGTCACATGTGGCTAGTGGCTACAGTATTGAATAATGCCAGTCTGTAAACTAACTCTAGTTTTATTTTCTAGGGATAAGACAAACATATGTTCACTACTAAACTCTCAGTTACAAGAAAGACCAACACCTTTTTATTAGTAACATAGATGAATATAAATAACCCAGTCTTACTAGATTAATTCATTTTCCCTTCCTTCAATAAATATTTATTGGGCACCTACTGTGTAAGTTGATGGCTGGATACCCAGATAATTATATTTAAAGGAGTTAAAGTACTCACTAAGGTTAAATTTTAAAATATGTTGGCCAGGTGTGGTGGCTCACGCCTGTAAACCCAGCACTTTGGGAGGCTGAGGTAGGTGGATCACCTGAGGTCAGGAGTTTGAGACCAGCCTGACCAAAATGGTGAAACCCTGTCTCTACTAAAAATACAAAAATTAGCCGGGTGTGGTGGTGGGTGCCTATAATCCCAGCTACTTGGGAGGCTGAGGCAGGAGAATTGCTTGAACCCGGGAAGCGGAGGTTGCAGTGAGCCAAGATCACACCATTGGACTCCAGCCTGGGCGACAAGGGAAAAACTCGGTCTCAAAACAAAAAAGGAAAAAAGAAAAAAAAACCTGTTGATTAGCTGGTTGAATGAAAAGCAAACAATTCTATTCAATACTCTCAAAATCCTGATTCAGATGGAAAACTTGTTCATCAGAGCCATGTATATCAATTGCTCTCTTTATGGACTCTATGGCCTTTTTCCATACAAAATGTTACTGTTTCACAAAATTTTACTTCCCCATCAGCAAGCACTGGTGACATGATCTCTCTTTCTGCATATAGATTGCCATTAAAATGATCAACAGGCAGTCACATAGAAGCTCCTCATCCACTCAGACCAAAAGAGGCTCCTAAGCTACCCTTCTGGATTTCTATCATCTTTTAAAACATAAATATAAAATGTTAGTGGAAACTACTCCACCAAAAGACTTGCTTCTTTCTTCTAGTATGTGATTACAGTAAATAAAATTCAAGGCTCTGTGAAAGATGTGGCCTCAGTAAACTATATAAATTAGCAACAGTGAATGGAACTTTTCCAGTGAGACATGTATAAGAAAAAACTACTAAGTAGTCTATAAAAAACAAAACAAAAAAAAACAGACCTTGCCTGTAAGTTAACACATAGACTCTTTTTGACGCCTGAAAAATCTTTCTGACCCTGGATTTTCTCATTTCAAAAGCAACCTTATCCAGCAATCTCACTTAAGTGACTTCAGCATAAGGAGGAACCACATAAGAGCAAAATCTAATTTGAGGATATAGGAATTCATTGTAGCCCCACATGCATGCAATTATCAACAATTGGAAACAACTTACATGGCAATAAAATGCTATGCTTCATTTAAAATTACCAATAGGTATTGCCATAGAAAGGGGCCCATGACATTGCTGACAAAAAAAAGTAGGCCATAAAGAATGTATGGAAAGAGGTTCAAAAAGATGCTTTGTAAAAGAGCAATAGTGGTTATCACAGGATTGTGATATTTGAGATGGTTTTTACTGCTTTGCTTTTACTTCTGTGTATCATTCAAATTTCTACATCCAGTATAAAGTTTCCTTCATTCCCTCTCCTCTCTCTTTAAACCCTCAACTCTATCCCACCTCCATCCCCTTTTCTTGCCTCATCCCACAGAGAAAACAAAAACCATCAGACCATGTATTCATTTCCTAGGATTGCTGTAACACAAACTGAGTGGCTTCACAACAGAAATGTGTTGTCTCAATTCTAGGAGCTAAAACTCCAAGATCAACGTGTCAGAAGGGTTCTGTCTGAGGGCTGTGAGTGGTTGCTGGCAGTCTTTGGCATTCCGAGTAAAGTAGATGCATCACCCTGATCTCTCCTTCATCTTCACATGGCGTTCTCCTTCTTTTCATGTCTCTGTTCAAATGTCCTCTTTTGATAAGGACACAATTTTATTAAATTAGGCACCACCCTAATGGCCTCATCTTGACTTGATCACCTCCCTATTTTCTAGTAAAGTTATATTCCCAAGTAGGAGAGATTAGTTTAACATTTTTGGAGGAACAAAATTTAACCCATAACAGATGGGCACTCCTTTAACCCAGAGTTACCATCTCCACTAGAATCCTTCTTCCAGCACTTACCCTCCCTTTCTGTCTTCTGTTTCAATGAAGGGCATGCCCTGACACCTAGTAAAAGCTGATCTATCAGGTGTGCTACACATCCCATCCCTCATTATGTCATTGATTAAATTTCCACACTCCTATATTTCCAATATATGCCTTTATATTGGATTCTTACAATTCATTTTTCCATTTACATTGAGTTGAGTTTACATTTTCTATTTTTTAAAAAAAAAGGCCTTCCTAAAACATGGAGCCCACCTGTTCTGTTTCCCCCAATTATCTGTCACCTTAAAACAGATTAAGCAAATTAATCAAGCAAATTAATCTGTTTTAACGATGTCTCCACACAATGTCTTTTTGCCTTTAAATCACATTTACTCTTTATCCTGCTCCAATCTGGCTTCCATTTCCACCCCTTCCTGAAACTACTCTTACTCAGGTCATAGATGACCTCCATGTTATTAAATAAAAAATAATAATAATTTTCTATCAACTTACTTCATTGCTGATGATCTTTAGACAGAAAATGTATTACTTGTAATTTTTTGGACTACTCCCTTTACTTAGCTTCCGTATCTTGTGCTATGGTTTGAATATTCCCTCTAAAACTCATGTTGGAATTTAATTGCAATTGTTATATTAAGAGGTGGGACCATTAAGAGGTGATTAGGCCATGAGGGCTCTGCCCTCATAAGTGAATTAACGCCATTATCGAAGGAGTGGGTTAGTTATTGCAGGTGTAGTTTTTATAACATCAACTCCAGCCTCCTTTTGCTTGCTCACTCCCACTGTCTCTTGCCCTTTCACCTACTGCCAAGGAATGACACAGCAAGAAGGCTCTCTCACCAGATGCTGAGGCTATGCTCTTAGACTTCCCAGACTCCATAACCATGAGCCAAATAGATTTCTGTTCATTATAAATTACCTAGTCTGTAGTATTGTGATAGAAACACAAAACCAACTAAGACATTTTGGATTTAATTTTTCTCATTCACTTTGTGCTTCTTTATTTGTTGTTTGTTGGAAAGATTTTTTTTTTTTTTAGAAATAAGCTTTATATTTTAGAAAAGTTTTAGATTAAAGTTGCAAATATAATTAAGAGATTTTCTATCTACCACATACCCAGTTTCACCTAATATTAATGGGGTGCATTTGTTTCAATTAATGAATCAATCTTGATTCATTATTATTAACTAAAGTTTATTCATTTTTCATATTTTGTCAGTTTTTATCTAATGTCCTTCTTATGTTCTAGCATCCCATCCAAGATATCACATTATATTTAGTTGTCATGTCTTTTTAGGCTTCTTTAGGTTGGGACAATTTCTCAGATTTTAATGACCTTGACACTTTTGAGGAGTACTAGAGAGTATTTTACAGAATGTTCCTCTATTGGGATTTGTCCGATATGTTTCTTTTCCTGCCCTATATGTACTCTTCATTGTTGACCATATTATCATCACCCATTCAGTTATTTCTACCAAAACTACAAGTAACTTCTGACATATTTCTCACATCACCACATATAATCAAACACCCTTTCCTTTTCATTTTCATGTTCTGATTTCATCATTATTTCCCCTTAGAATAGTGAAATATTTTTCTAACATTTTTCCAACTTCATTCTTTTTAACCCTTTAATTCATTGCAACCAGAGTGATCTTTTACAAATATTAATCTGGTTGTATGTATGAATCAGCTTTTTCTATGTTATGCTGTCATAACAAGCAACCTAAAGTTCAAATTGCTTGCAACAATAAAACTTTGTTTTTCCCTCATGTTATATATCAACTGCAGGTCAGATGCTTCTCTGCTCCCATGTCTTCTTTTATTCTAAACTGTTTTACACTCATATCCGACAATGAAAAAGAGTATCATTAAACTCCACAGGAGCAGGGTGAATGGGAGGCAATGGAAATTTCATTGCAAACAAATATTCTTGATCACAAACAAGAATGCAAGGCACACAGCAGTCCCTGGTCCTTAGCAGTTTTGAAACCCTAATGGGAATATTTTTATCACCAAGGACTCTACTCTGGGGGTATGAAATGTCTCCTATTGCAGCCTGGTTTTGCCACTATAATTCATTGTTCTCTGTGGCTCTTAGCTCTACACTCTGCTATGTCCCTCCAGTTCCATTATTTTCCTTTACAACAAGTGAAAAGGGCATTAGAAGGCTTCTTGCCTGTATAACGTTGGAGGCTCAAAGGTTATATTAAGTCTAGAATAGCGACAGTATCCTTTAATCCAGGTTAGAGGCTTTTTTTTTTCTTTTTTGGCTATATACCTTCTACCAAAACGTAACTTTATAACTGTTTGATTCCAGGCAGCTCATTTTGCCAAAAGACACATACACATTTCTTTTTGAAATTTGCTTCTTTCTCTCCAAACTTAACCTTAGGTACTTTGAGCTTATCAACCATCTGGAGGAGAATCATCACCGACAAATGAAAGCATTTACTTGAAGTTATCTTTATCTATCAAAGGGTTTTAACAGAAGACAACATACCTGTCTTTCAGAGCATTTCTCAATTTTGGATATACAGTGGCATTTTTTAATGATCCAAAAGAAGGCAGAAAAGGGAAACAGAAGAACAAATTACACGTTCTTAAAGTCATTTCCCTGTAGACCATGTCTTGATATGCCCAAAACACTTTCTACATTTTCAGACTTAACATGGACTTACTCTTTTCTGCAGGTTATTTTTTAATCAACTTTAGGCTAGCTGCTAGCACCTCCCTTCTTGAATCTTCCCTGCAGTTTTTTAAAGCCTGCCTTTGTTTGCCTCAGAGTTTTGCAGGAGGGCAGGAACATGAGAGATTACTTAATGAGGTTTGACTTTTTTAAAACTTACGTTATTCTGAAGTTTGGGCATTCTCTGTCTTCGAGTTATTTTAAGTGATTTCTGTGTCATTTTTTTCTTACTGTTCTGTGTTATTTGGGGAAGCAATCTGTAATACAAGAATCTAAGCAGCTGGAATTGTCTTCTGTTGTCCTTGCATTACATTTCAATATGTGTGCATATATACATTATTTTCTTAAATCTAAGAATCCATCAAATATGAGGCCCTGTTATTTTATACACAATTAAGAAATTCCTAAATGTTGCCATTTAAACTTCAACATGATATTGTTCGAGAGCAGCAAGCCCAGTTTCAGTGATATTGAAATTTTAGGGGGGAAAGTGTCTTACAATTAGTGAATGATTATATATACATTTCAGTGGAATATATTAAAACATTCTATGGAAATATATCAAGTAAATTTATTTACTACACATTGCCAAAACCAAGACCTAAAGGGCATATTCTTTGTTTTCTAAATATTATTACCTTATATTTCATGTGAGCTTTAATACTACAAGATGGGAGAATATCATCTTTTTTTTTTTTTTTGAGTCGAAGTCTTCCTCTTTTGCCCAGGCTGGAGTGCAGTGGCGCGATCTTGGCTCACTGCAACCTCTGCCTCCCGGGTTGACGCCATTCTCCTCCCTCAGCCTACCGAGTAGCTGGGACTACAGGCGCCCGCCACCACGCCCAGCTAATTTTTTTTATTTTTTTAATTTTTAGTAGAGATGGGGTTTCACCGTGTTAGCCAGGATGGTCTCCATCTCCTGACCTCATGATCCGCCCGCTTCGGCCTCCTAAAGTGCTGGGATTATAGGCGTGAGCCACTGCGCCCAGCCAAGAATATCATCTTTTAAGTGAACCAATTTACCAGGTATTCAAGATACGGGATTTCCTACAATGAGCCAACAATAACTTCTCACATCCTGAAATATCTTAAAGTATAGAAAATATTTCTGTGCCAAGTCTTACTGCCCCAAGAGGCATAAAATGACGATAATACACCAGCTTCACAGACTTATTGTGAGGAATAAACAAAATAATGAAGAGAGATAGCACGATGACGTGAAAAGAATATGAAGTTTGCAGTTTAAGGGGTAAATTCTGGCTATGCCACTGAATAGCTCTTGGTACATGAACAATTAAACTCTCTGAGCCTCAATTTTGATATCTCTAAAATGGGCTTAATAATTCTTTGTTTGGAATTTCTTACATTTTAGCTGCAAATAATCTTACCTTGTTAGACCAATTAGTCCACGAAATTAAAATATGATTACTGTAAAGATAAGGGCAAGCAGATGAATATTACCAAAATTTGTCATTGATGGGTTGGTCTTTAAGAGTTTCAATGGACACTACTGGATTGTCCGACTAGCTGCATTTCTCTGGAGATTATCACAACTTTCAAAAGAGGGGACTCTTGGCAGATATATTTCTACTCAATGACCTTCCACTGCTCATAATTGTTTATTTCAAGGGCAAATACCTGACTCAGTGTGGATGAATCACTGCATTTAAACTCCTCAAATTTGGAATTTCAAATTAAAATTACAATGACTTGATGATAGTAGAATCACCAACATGGCAGGAATCTGGAGTAAAAATCTGTAGATGCCTGTTGAAATGTTACATGGCTTTTATAAGATTTATCACTATTGTTAATATAATTTTTTGTCTTAAGATAGTGGTGGTATTAGTTTAACTTAAGTGCATTAATGAAGAACTTAATACAATTGGAAATGAGCCAAGGCAAAATAATCCCGTTTTATATGTACCGAAAACAAATGTATCATGTTATGTACCATGAACAAAAAGATCAGCAAAGAATAAATACATAGTCACAACAGGAGCAAAAGATAGGTACACACACTATAAAAAGACCAAATCCTTAATTCCTCCAACTCATTCAGAAGATATCAAGAACAATATTACCTCATAAGTTTTTATTAGAATTAAAGAAAACAATATGTAGAAAGCATTTTATTAACCAAAATAAAACAAAAACAAGAACCCTAAAGACTCCACCAAAAAAACTGTTAGGAATAATAAACAAACATCTAGGAAAATACACTCTCACCAGCCTATTGGGTTCATTAACACCTTTTACTGTCTCTCCCCATTTTCTCACAGAGGATATTAACCTCCGGCAAAGTCCTTCCAGTCTGGCATATTTCCAAGCATTTTCTCTCACTTGTGTTCATAATAAATACATGAAGTCTACTCCCTCTTGTATATTATAAAATGGACTGTTTTCCCTTTTACTTTCAAACTAACAGATCTACCTTTCCCTTTCTACCTTCTTCCTTCTCCCTTCCTTCTCTCCCTCTCTCTCCCTCCCTCCCTCCTTCTCTCTCATACACACACACACACACACACACACACAGAGCCAGTCCTGAGAACAATCAGGACTCAGCCAAAGACAGCCCCTCCCCTCTAATGACTAAGGCTTTCTGACTGAGTCAGGTGCAGCTGTCTAGCTGCTGGCAAAAGGCTCCTCTGTCCTCTAATCAGTGTTGTCTATTTGCAGGCTGTGTACAGCCTAAAAAAACAAAGTTCTGGCTGGGCATGGTGGATCACACCTGTAATCCCAGCACTTTGGGAGGCCTAAGCAGGTAGACTGCTTGAGGTCAGGAGTTTGGAACCAACCTGGCCAACATGGTGAAACCCCGTCTCTACTAAAAATACAAAAAATCAGCCAGACATGGTGGTGCATGCCTGTAGTCCCAGCTACTTAGGAGGCTGAGGCAGGAGAATCGCTTGAGCACTGGAGGCAGAGGTTGCAGTGAGCCGAAATCGTGCCACTGCACTCGAGCCTGGGTGACACAGTAAAACTCCATCTCAAAAACAAAATGGTTCTAGAAATTACTGCTTCTTCCACACCCACACATGCTCCCAAAAAGAAAGCATAAGCTCTATGAGGATAGAATTTTTTTTCTGTTTTGGCCACTGCTTTATCCCAAATGACTGGAACAGCGTCTGGCATGTACTATGCACTCAGAGAATATTGATGGAATGAATGAATGATGGGACCAATCCAACAGTTTCCCAGTCATGCCAAGATATGATTAAACCTGGCATGAGATCAAACTGGTACCCCTGTTACACTAAGATTCAAGGAACACATAAAAATAAAGAAGATGCAGCAAATTAAGAAATCTGTATTAGTCAGAGTTCTCTAGACAGACAGAACCACCAGACAGATGGACGGGTGGGTGGGTAGATAGATAGACAGATAGATAAGAGATGGGATTTGTTAGGGGAATTGGCTCATGTACTCATGGAGGCTGAGAAGTCCCATGATAGGCTATCTGCAAGCTGGAGACCCCGGGATGCTGTCAGCATGGATCAGTGTAGTCCAAAGGCCTTAGAATGAGAGAAGCAGAAGATGTAATTCTCATTCCAAGGCCAAAGGCCTGAGAACCCAGAAGCCTGCTGACATAAGTCCTGGAGTCCGAAGGCCTGGGAGCCTGGAGTTCTTGTCCAACGACAGGAGAGGAATAGTGTATCCCAGCTCCAGCAGATAGATCAACATATTTGCCTTTTCTCTGTTTTTGTTCTGTCTGTGCTCCCAACAGATTAGATGTACCCGCCCACACTGAAGGCAGATCTTCCCTGCCTAGTCCACTCAGACTCACACACTAACCTCTTCTGGAAACACCCTCACAGACACACCCAAAAATAATCCTTCACCAGTCACCAGGTTTCTAGATATTATTGAATTCAGTCAAGTTAATATCTAAAATTAACCATCACAGTATCTGAATTCACAGAAAGACAGTCTTAATAAACATAAAATTACACTGCTGTTAATAAATAATCAGGCAAAAAATTTACAGTTTTCAAAAATGTGGGTTGGTTGATATATATATTTTTTCATGTTATAAGGAAAATGACTATTTATGACTTAACAATTTTTAAAGGACTTGAATACATCATTCAACATTCTACTGTCTGGAGAATTAATTTGATTACATGTCTAAAGTGACTAATAAAGAGCTGTGAGTTAAGTTGATCCTGCTGTCTTGCTAAGTTATTATGGCAGAAAAGACCACTAACTGTGCTAAGAAGAAAATAAGTTCCAAGGGTCCTTTTCAATCCAAGAAATCAAAGCAATTAATATAATTCATACAAAGGACATAAAACACTAAAATCATGAAAAAGTAAAATTAAAATATATGAATAGGCCAGGCGAGGTGGCTTATGCCTTTAATCCCAACACTTTGGGAGGCTGAGGTGGGCAGATCACCTGAGGTCAGGAGTTCAAGACCAGCCTTGCCTATGTAGTGAAACCATGTCTCTACTAAAAATACAAAAGTTAGCCGGGTGTGGTGGCACATGCCTGTAATCTCAGCTACTCAGGAGGATGAGTCAGGAGAATCACTTGAACCCAGGAGGCTGATGTTGCAGTGAGCCAAGATCGTACCACTGGACTCCAGCCTGGGTGACAGAGTGTGACTGCGTCAAGAAACAAAGAGAAAGAGAGAGAGAGAGACAGAGAGACAGACAGAGACAAAGAGAGAGAAACAAAAAAGAAGAGTAGAGAGAAAGAAAGAAGAAAAGAAAAGGAGGGAAGGAGGTAAGGAAGGAAAAGAAAAGAAAGGAAGGAGAGAAAGAAAGGAAGGAAAGGAAAGGAAAGGAAGTAAAGAGAAAAGAAGAGAGCGAGAGAGAAAGAGAGAGAGAAACAGAGAAAGAGGAAAAGGAAAAGGAGATGAATAACTGCAAAGGATCAGGACTAATATTCCTGAGAGCTGTGACACATGTTATTGAATACCTTTCTTTATATCTCCTGTCATAGTGTTCCACAGAATTTGACTATTAGTATCCAATAGCTACTGATGCCTGTGAACTGAACCCCACAAGAGGCTGAGTGCTTCCTGCAAGACCAGCAAAACATCAAGTCAGCATGGGCTCTCAGAAAGTATGTATTAGATTTCATTTTACAACATTTTGAAGCTCCCCCAAACACCATGGCAAACACTACTCAAATTCTCCCAGTAATCCAGGTGTTCCAACACAAAATTTGTGCTGAACCCACCACACCACAGCTGTCTTTGTAACAGGTTTTTTGAGTCTTCCTGCTACTACTTGTCACAGCATGGCAAACTCCAAACATTCCCATCACCAAAATACATCCCAACATTGTAGAACAGTTAAGTCTTTCTCAAATACATCACAAACAATAATCCTATATGTCTATGTTTTTATAATACAAAACAATGACTTTGGTCAACAATTAAAAAACATTTACCAAGTTCAATAACAATAGAAGGAGTCCAGGACATGCCAGTCTCATATAAAAGGTGTTCTCACTGATAAAACTGAGAACAAATAAGATGATAAATCATTTGCCCAAATACAAAGTCCAGCAATATTTTAAAATAAGCCTGAAATCTGAACCTCCTGAGAGGATCTTAAGGTAGCTCACCTGTCATAGCATTCCAGGAAAAGCTAAGAGATAAGGAGATTGCAGAGAAACAAATGAGAATGTGTGCTTTTATATAAAGTTAGACTCCCATGGGCTTTTGATAAAGTCCTTCAGATGAGTCAAATCAGTTGGTATGTTACAGAAATTTGCAAATTAAGCATTGGTTTAAGAGATTAAAAGGCGTATCAGTAGTAAATGAACAAGTCACAGAGATAACAAGTAAAATCAAAGACAAGGCAAGATGTTAAAAGGTGAAGGGTAGTTCTCCAAAAGAAACTAATTCATTTTGGTTAATTAGAAGTAGAAGAAATATTGTATTATGAGTAACGTTGAATATTTAGACAAATGTTTACACAAAATGTCAAGGAAGTAGGCATAATCTTTAGAATTGCACAGAGTCCCTATCTGCAGGACTTACAGCCTAACAAACCAAACCAAATGAGGTGGCAACTGACTTAGGGACAAGCAGGGTCACAGACTAACACCCCATACAGAAGTCCAGACTGATTAGTAATGATGAGTCTTTTCCAAATGTTCAGGGACTACAACAATAGTGAGGCTAATGCCAACATTTGGAAAACCATTCCCATGGGGCCCAGGTCTTTACTACAAATCATTAAGGCTGACTGCCAGAAACTTCCATTAATGAATAGAAAATTCATTCATGAAGGAGCAGGGAGGTTATCCCATAATCCATTCTTCTCTCCTTCCTTGATAATAAAATCCCCATTGAGCACATTTCTAAGACTCCCTTACAGCTAGATGAGGCCATGTAACTAAATTATGGTCAATGGGCTATGATACGATAAAAATAAATATTTGGTCTTTACGCCCAGTTCCACAGAGCTCCTTAAAACTCTTGGAATTTCTTTAGTGATGGGGGTATCTTTTGTTATTCATAAGGAGACCCTTTCAACCACATCTGAGTTTATGCTAATGAGGTGACTTAGATGGGGTGCGCAGGGGGTGGAAGGGGGGTAAAAGGGGGGTGGCCTGCAGGTAGTCTCAGATAGAGCTGGTCACAAGGAAGACCAAACTTGTTATTAGAGGGTTGGAACTTTCAGTACCTCTGAGGAGGAGAAGGGGGGACCTGAAGATTGAGCTCTATAAAAACTCTTGAAGAATGAGATTGGGAAGCTTCCTGGTTGGTAAACACATCCGCATGAGGAGAGGTTGCTCCATTAGGACAGAGGCTCCTGCACTTGGAACCAGACCTCACCCCATGTACCTCTTTATCTGGCTGTTCACTTCTATCCTTTATAGTAAACAAATACACACAAGCAAAGTGTTTTTCCAAGTTCTGTGAGTTGCTAAAACAAATTATCAAAACTGAGAGGCGTTGTGAGAATTCCCAAATTTGAAGTCAGTGGAGCAGAACTGTTGGCAGCCTGGGCACATCATATGTGGCTGGCATCTGAAGTAGGAACGGTCTTGTGGGACAGAGCCCTTTAACTTGTGGAATTGCACACAGGTAAAAAATGACAGGATTGAGTTGAATTGCTGGTCATCCAGTTGGTGCCAGATAATTGATATGGAAAGATACCACATATTTGGTGTCAGAAAGAACTTCATAAAAGCATTATTTGAATTCTATAGGAAGTATCCTTATAGTCAGGAGGCATATCCTCTCTCCTTCCTTCTTCTTTCTGATAGTAGGAAAGCAAATTGATGTCTGGAGCTCCAGAAGTCATCATGGATACTGTCCTTAGGAATGAAAATGACACATGACAGAGCCACAGGATGGAGGGAACCTGGGATCATAAATTATTAATACAAGCTGCCATATAAGTTCTGGACTGCCTATCCCCCGACTGTATGTGAGATGGAAAGAATCCTTTATCTTGCTTAAGCCAGCACACTTATAGGTTTCTCACACACATTGCCAATTCTAAACCCTAATCATATGACAAACACTAAAATGAAAGCTTTAAGATCCTAACATGGAACTTTTTTACTAACCATGCCATGGTCCAAACATTTGGCATAGGAAAAATGTCTATGACAGAATTCACATTGGAAGAAAAAAAAAGAGAGGAATACATTTAATCTACCTGAAACAAGAGTATGCTTTGATTTGGTTTTGTTTTTGTTTCTTAAAATATTGACCCATTGTTTGCATGCCTCCATTCTAGTCGATTGGCCTGGAGAATCTCTACAGGCCAATTCTCTCTTGGCCTTCAATTTACTGTTACAGAAATCAAGAGAACAGAATTTAACCAGCAGTATAAAAGGATCATTGCAAAACACTGGTTCACACATTTTCAATAGCTCGTATCTTAAATATCTGTTGTTCTTAAGGCAATGCCTAATACCAGCGAGATTTCAGAGCTCAAGTAAATTTATCAATATTAATAATTATACTTAACATTTATTGAGTGATAACTAAGTTTAACTGTGATAAATGTTTCACTTCCATTTTCTTGTTTAATTCTCAAAACAACCTGGTGAAATAGAAGATGTTATTATTTCCAGATAGAGAAGCAGAAAATGAGAACTGAAATGTAAACAAATTAAGGCATTTGTCTATATGATATAGCTAATAAGTTTTATCACCTGGCTGTGAATTCCAGGCAGTTTCACTCCACAGACCACAGTATCCATTATGTTATACTACCTCCCAATCAGGGCTAAACATCATATGATCAGGTTTTAAGTAGCAACTGTCCTTGTGAGTTTTAGGGCTATTTTAAGGACCAACCTCATTTTCTAGACAAAGCTTTTTGTAAAAATGTGGTCTTTGGAGTACTGGTGATCCGAAGCAGTCCACACACAATTCATTTCAGAGACGAAAACAATGGAACAATGTTGTTCATATTCTTTTAATAAATTTCATAATGTGGACTAAAGATAACTATAAAGTGTTTTACATTTCTGTCACTAAAAGATAGTCTAATTCTCTTGCCTTTGAAGCCAACCTGGTCTTAGTAACTTATTTGATAAATAGAATATAAAAGTGGCTTTCTGGGACCTCCTAGGCTATGTTATAAAAAGTCCTGAAGCTCCCACCTGGGTCTCTTAGGACCATTGCTCTTGGATCCCTAAACTAGTGTGTTAGAAATCCACCTACCCTGTTTTACACACCCGTAGGAAAGACCTTAAAACTACCCTGGAGAGAGCGGGGGCCACCAGCTGATCCTAGTTTTCCAGTCATTCCTACAAAATCAGTGGGCACGTGAGCAAAGCACCTTGGAATCTCTGGCTTAGCCCAGCCTTCATCACTGAATACCATTAACACCAGCCAATGCCATGTGGAGCAGAAAAATCAAACGGCCAAGCCTTGCCCCCAAAGCTCAACCCACAGAACTGTGAAATATAGCTTGATGGTATTGTTTTAAGCCACTGAGTACTGGGATAGTTTGTCATGTAACAATACGTAACCAGAAGAATAAGATTATTTATGATTTTCACACAACCCCTTTGAGATTCTTACTAATCATTAAATCTGCAAAGGTCATATAAGTGCTCTGAAGACAATATTGGTCAGTTTATTTTGGCTCATATTTGTTGACAGCATGCAATCTGAGCCAATGGATTCATATTTCTATGTAATTGTTTACAGTTGTTAAATTTATACTTCCGTGTGTACTGTAGTCTATCATTATGCAACCAATCCCTCCAAATGAAATAACGGCTCTAATATTGTGCACGGATAGAAAAAAAAGTCCAAAACTATAATGTAAAAAGTACAGCCCAGAAGGATGTCATAAACATAGTTAAACCTGACTCCAGAAAGACTACAGAAAGTGAATCTGTACATGCTCATCCAAGTGAATCTGCAAATGTGAGAATTTAGTATAAACAGTCAAAACAGTAGAGTGAGAATACAAAGTACAATGATAATTATCTGAAAATTGGGTTTTCCTAGACTGATGATTTATTCCCCTGTTCGCTGTCTGTAATAAAAACGTCAAAGAGTAACATACAACCATTTTAGCCATTTTCAAACAAAGCACGATGACCTTTCTGGCAAACCAATGAAGTTTGTCCAGAACAAGAACTAAATGATTGTATTTGTCATGGTGCTTGGTTTAAAGCAACTGTAAGTGACTCTATGTATAATAAGCAAAATGGGAATGTGTTTAAAGGACAATTCAGAGTTTATACAGAATCAGTCCAAGGCTGAAGAACCAGGCTTAAAAATGGGTAGAATCAAAAGCATATCTGAGGGTCTGCATTAGAAGCCAAGGCTGGAAAAATACCCTCCTTCTGCCTGAGCTAAAAACCTGAGGGTAAATTACCAAATTATTAGGGAAAAATCTGAGTTGGAGATGTCATAGACAGAAGAGGCCTCCTCAGTTAGATTTATACCCCTCTTATGCCTCAGCTAGACAGACAGAGGCAAGACCATTATTCTAAGGCAGGAGCCTTTCTGCAGACAGACAGATGTGAAGAAGAGAAGATGAGGCTGAACTGAGCATCCCCATTTCCTTCTTTCAAATTCACAGATGATATGGTCTTCTTCCCAACAGGCATGAGAATAAGCTCAGTGGAACAAGAAAGACCAGGAAGGTTTCTCCACAACAAAGTAACATGGGACTGAGTGTTTTGTTACAAAGGTCACACTACAGAAGAGTCTGGGTGCTTGCCAATGCTGCCACAACCCTGCCATGAGTCTTTTTTAACTTTTAACTTCAGAGGTACATGTCCAGGTTTGTTACGGAAAACGTGTGTCATGGGGGTTTGTTGTACAGATTATTTTGTCACCCAGGTATTAAGCCTAGTACCTATTATTTTTCCTGATCCTCTCCCTCCTCCCACCACCCACCTTCCAAAAGGCCCCAGTGTCTGTTGTTCCTCTCTATGTGTCCATGTGTTCTCATCATTTAGTACCCACTTATAAGTGAGAACATGTGATATCTGGTTTTCTGTTCCTGCATTAGTTTGCTAAGGATAATGGCCTCCAGCTCCATCCAGGTGCCTGCAAAGGACATGATCTCATTCTTTTTTATGGCTGAATAATATTCCATCGTATATATGTACCACATTTTCTTCATCCAGTCTATCATTGGTGGGCATTTATGTCGATTCTATGTCTTTACTATTGTGAATAGTGTTGCAATTAACATACATATGCATATGTATTTATAACAGAATAATTTATATTCCTTTGTATATATACCCAATAATAGGATTGCTGAGTCAAATGGTATTTCTGTCTTTATGTCTTTGAGGAATTCCTACACTGTCTTCCTGCCATGAAACTTACCTTCACATTTTGACATCATGTGAGGGGGGGCACCATAAGAAGCCCTAGACTCTGAGGCCATCTCTTCTCACCTGGACTCTCACACCCATACAGCTCTGTACACTGCCCGAAATAGAACAGCCACCCCACCCACACTAAAACTCCCGAACATCAGAGTAATCATCTGCCATCAGTGAATACCTATTATAGCTCTTCTCTCTAAACATTCTCTTCACCTTTTTGCTCCAAGCAAAACTTTGCTATCTCCTAATGATCTAATTTAGTGGTCACTATTTTTCCAAACTCAAATATATGGGGCTTGCCATTTCTGAAAACCTTTATAAATCCTTTTAGAAACTCATGCCATCAAATATGAACACTGTTGATCCTTCATTGTTGCAGTTAACTACAGACCTGAGTCACTCTCCCTCATTCCCAGAATATTTTAGCTCCTGATTTTCACTCTCTACCACTACTCTTTATAATTCTTATTTCAGTATTCACCTAAGTTGTGCTTCTAATACTATTCTGCCCTCTAAGTTCATTGACCTATTTCCAGTATTCTTGTCCTCTACCCACCTTAGTCACCTACTCTCTGATTATATCTTGATCCTTGTCATACTCATAACTGAACATCCTTTATGATCTCAGTTGTAAAATCCCACAGTGTAACCAGCTTCCCTTATCAATCCACTTCACTCCCCCAAGGACCCAAACTATTTGTTCGAGACAACAATCCATTGATCCTACTACCTTCTCACTGTCCATCACCTCTGTAAGTCTCCATTTTACTCCTAAATTGGCTTAGATTCCATGGCCTGTCATTATACAGGTTGAGTATCCCTTATCCAAAGTGCCTGGGACTAGAAGTGCTTTGGATTTGAGACACAAGTCTAAACACAAATTCATTATGTTTCATATGTACCCTGTACACATCAACTGAAGGCAATTTTATACAGTATTTTTAATAACTTTGTGCATGAAACAAATGTTTGACTACATTTTGACTATGACCCATCATATGAGGACAGGTGTGGAATTTTCCACTTGTGGCATCATGTCAGTGCTTTAAAAAGTTTCAGATTTGGGAGAATTTTGGATTTTGGTTTTTTGAATTGGAAATGTTTAACCTGTATCACTCTTTGTATATACCCTCTATGTCCATACCCTTCTCTTTCATCCAATAAGACTGGCAAATCCCAACCCTAGTTAAATCTAGCTCCCTGTCCTCCTCATCCCTGCCTGAAAAGTTGCATGTGCCTTAAGAAGAAACATACAATTAGGTTGACCAGATTCATCCTGAATTCATTACTACAAATGCTCAGTGGGCCTCCCTATTGCCTAACAGTCCCGCTGTGTTTCCCTAGTCATTTCTCTTTCCCACTTCTTTCCCTTAAAACTCTAATGCTTTCTTCCTTCTATTGACGGCCTTGGTGCCTCAATAAGAAAAGTAGAATTAAAAGTTACTTAGGTTTTCATGACCAAACATACCATCCTATCTGCACCAGACCCACATTTTTGACTTTCTTTTCGGTTATAAAGGATGATGCCTTCATCAGTAAAACATGATGTAGTATCCTTCATATTAAAAAAAACAAAAGATCTCCTTTCATCCAATCCTCTCCAACCATTTCTCTATTTCTCTCTTCCCCTTTACAGAAAAATCCCTTGAAAGTACCAACTATATTTGCTGTTTTCAGTCTTTTCTTGTACCCACCACAAATAAGCCATTATTGATTCACTCCAAAATAACTACACCTATGAAAGCCACCAATGACCTCCACCTTGCCTGATACATTGGTCAGTTCTAGGCTCTCATCATATTTGACCTATTAACATGATTTAACACCAATGATAACATCCTACTTCTTTCTGCACTCTTTCATCCTACTTTTTTCCTCTCTATTCCAGGATATGACTCTCTCCACACTTCTTCTCTTTACTCTGTCCTCACTCAGTCCCTAGGTAAATCATGTAGTCCCATGGGTTTAAATGCTATTCATGTGCTACAGACTTCTCCTATCCTAGCCCTGACCTCTCAACTGAATATCAAGCACATTTTCCAAGTCCCTATTTGACATTTGGGTTTGGAAGTCCAACTGGGTTCTCAAACCTTAACATATGCAAAACTGGATGTTTTGATTCAACCTTACAGAATAAAATCTTCTTCTCACCCACCTACCTTCTTCAGTTTCTCAGACAAAAACCTTGGAGTCATATTAGATTCTCTTATCTAACACCCCACATCCAATCAATCATCCAATACTTCTGCCTGAGCTTTTGAAATATATCCAGAATCTAATCACTTCTCAACACTTCCACTACTAACTACCATTGAATAGTTCTCAAAGTATAAACCTCAGACCAGCAGCATCAGCATCACATGCAAATTTGTTAGAAATGTACATTCTTTGGCCCCACCAGACTTACTGAATCAAAACTCAGGATGCAGATCAGCAATCTATGTTTAACAAGCCTTCCAGATGATTCTGAAACTAAAGTTTGAGAACCACTGCCATAGGCTACACCACCATCAACTTTAAGCCAGACTGCCCAATAGACTTCTAAGGCACCACCTTGCTTCCACCTTTGCCTCCTGTATACTATTCTTCAAACAACAGCTAGAATGCTTTTTAAAATGTAAATCAGTTTATGTGACTCCTCCCCTCATCTTTCAAAACGTCCCACTAACCGTTGAAGCAAAATACAAACTCCTTACCATGGTTCACAAAACTTTACATAATCTGACCCACCATTGGCTCTCTGACCTTATCTCCTATCCTGGCCTCTCCATTTATCCTGCCCCACAGCTTTCCCATAAACAAGTCAATCACAGGCCCATTTAGACTCTTTGTTCTGATTATTTCCTTTGCTTATCACACCCTTCCAATATATGAATATCCCAGTCTTTCTTTTTTTTTTTTCATCATTTAGAAAAAACATTTCTTTTTTTTTTTTTTTTTTTTAATTGATCATTCTTGGGTGTTTCTCGCAGAGGGGGATTTGGCAGGGTCATAGGACAATAGTGGAGGGAAGGTCAGCAGATAAACAAGTGAACAAAGGTCTCTGGTTTTCCTAGGCAGAGGACCCTGTGGCCTTCCGCAGTGTTTGTGTCCCTGGGTACTTGAGATTAGGGAGTGGTGATGACCCTTAAGGAGCATGCTGCCTTCAAGCATCTGTTTAACAAAGCACATGTTGCACCGCCCTTAATCCATTTAACCCTGAGTGGACACAGCACATGTTTCAGAGAGCACAGGGTTGGGGGTAAGGTCATATAGATCAACAGCATCCCAAGGCAGAAGAACTTTTCTTAGTACAGAACAAAATGAAGTCTCCTATGTCCACTTCTTTCTACACAGACACAGCAACAATCTGATTTCTCTATCTTTTCCCCACATTTCCCCCTTTTCTATGCGACAAAACCGCCATCGTCATCATGGCCCGTTCTCAATGAGCTGTTGGGTACACCTCCCAGACGGGGTGGTGGCCGGGCAGAGGGGCTCCTCACTTCCCAGAAGGGGCGGGCAGGCAGAGGCGCCCCCCACCTCCCGGACGGGGCAGCGGCCGGGCGGAGGCGCCCCCCACCTCCCTCCCGGACCGGGCGGCTGGCCGGGCGGGGGCTGCCCTGCACCTCCCTCCCAGACGGTGCGGAGCAGTCTTTCATCTGTTTTAGTTCTCTGCACAAATACCACTTACAAGAGACTTTCCCTGTCCACCATGTCTAGAAAGCTATCTTCCAGCAGTTACTCTAATGCCCTTATTTTTCCTCATAGCATTTATCCCCATCTGACATATAATATGTTCATTTACTTTTCCATTATTTGTATCATCCTACTAGAATGTAAAATTCAGGATGATAGGACATTGTTTTGTTTATTGCTATATTCTCGGTGCCTAGAACAGTATTTAGTATAACAAATGTTTTTGGATACATGCAAGAATATGGTTCACAAAATATTCAAAGTCCTAATAGATAGCAACTGATTAATTGACCTAAGTCATGTACCTGCTCCTAAGTATGCCAGTGGGGTGTATAAAAGTATCTGATCCTTCCGGGTTTCTTGGGGGAAGGTACAACACTGTGTACCCCCAAGTCTATATAAAATAGGAGAACCTCCAAAAGGGGCAGCAGCTCTTAATTACAAGAGGAGGAGTGCTTATGGATGTGGACAGCTAAAAGCAACAAATGGCTACTACAAAAAAAATGTGCTCCAATAAGAAATGGTAAACAAGGTAAAGACAAAAAATAGACCAAAGATATTAGACTCTAGAGATATTATTCAAAGATGTGCTCCATGGAGCAAATGCATGTATCAGTCACACCATTGTCAAGCAGCTTTTAAAAGCATCCCAAAAGTTAGTGAAAAATACTGTACATGGAAAAAGGGTAGAATATCAACATTATTAAGTAATCTATGAAAATATCCCACAATATAATCATATATGGCAGACTAAATAATGACCCTCAAATGTATTCAAGTCCTAATCTCTGGAATCTGTGAATGCAGCCTTATATTGCAAAAGGGCCTTTGCAGATGTGATTAATTAATGCTTTTGAGATGGGGAGATTATGCTGAATTATCTGGGTGGGCCCTGAATGTCATCACATGTGCTCTTCAGAGAGGGTGGCAAAGGGAGATTTGATACAGAAGAAGGAAATGTGACTTTGAAGCAAAATGCTAGACTGCTGCCTTTGAAAATGGAGGAAGGGGCCACCAGCCAAGGAATGCAAGGCATGAGCTCTAGAAGCTGGAAAAAGCAAACAAATTGATTCTCCCAGAGAGCTCTGGAAAGAGGCAACTCCTTGGTGACACCTTAATTTGGGCCCAGTAAAACTGATTTTGGAATTCTGACCACTGTAAAAGAATCAATCTGTGCTAGCTTAAGCTACAAAGTTTGCAGTAATTTGTTACAGCAGCTGTAGGAAATTATGCCATACAAACAATGAGGGACACAATTACTGTCGCACAAGTGTTCCAGTAGACATTTGAATTTGAGTTGAACAAAATCGCTGATGCTCAGAGTGTGAATCTGTTATTGACATAGATGTTATTCTTATACAAGGGAGATACACCAAGTACCTTTTTGCTTTAATGCTGAAAAATCTATGAGTTGCAACATAGATGGAGAAAAAATACATTGGGACCAGAATTGATCAACATCATCTATGGAATATACAGCAAAGAAGAACATTACTAAGAGAATTTAAAAGTTTCTCCTGAATGACATGGCCCTTTCAAAGACAAGTTTCAGTCAACTGCTCTTAATTTGGTATTAAAGTAAATAGGATAGATACAAACACAAATTGAAGCCACTGAGCATATCACATTTCAGTGGACTATACAAAGAAATGAGCATGAATACATGCCTGTTGATCAACAATGGTTTATGCTGACTGTTAAGTGGAAAGGTACTCATATGCATTTTTAAAATTAAAGATAAAAATATTTCTTTATGACAAAACTAGATAAAAATAATTCTATTATTTTATATGACTTCATTAAGTAGTATATTTCAGTAATACATTCAAAATATTTCATAGCCAGAACCTAAGTATTCTAAAATAGTATGATTTTTTTTTGAAATATAGAGGATAAAACTAGGCTTTCTTTAAAAGGATCAAACCAATATAAATAACTCAATCTAAGATAATTTTGTATTTTTCCTAATAGTTACTTTTTTCACTACTGAGGAAAATAGATAATGATGAACTATTGCATGTATTTTTAAGTGTCACCAAATGTTTCAATAGAATGTGAAATTTTACAAAGCTGAATAAAACCAGACTGAATATCATCCACCATTATTTCTAAGAAGTATTCAGTCTGTTTTCAAGGGTAATATGCTCATTGAAATACTCAAGCATTTGACCAAAAGCTGAAGTCTTTGCTGAAAGATCTCTATATAATTTGAAATGAATATTCCAACCAAAAAGTTCAACTGTCTCACAATGCCACCATATGACAGTTGCCTGTTTCAATGATCTATAATAGTTGATGTTTTCTAATATAGAAGCATAGAAGGAATAAGAGAAAAAAATACATATGAGATGTGATCTATGGCTTCAGGTAGCTATAATTTAATTATATACATATTATTCAAAGACTAAAATGATATTGGTACAGTGAGTAGCTAGTTCAGCAGAAGCAGGGCAGGACAGTGCTGTCTCCCTCCCCCAACACACACACCAGGAATGCCAGGCAATCATCAAGAGATCATCAGGTAGTTGTTAACTGTCTTGCTAAAATAATAATTAGTCCCAGCTGGCGCCACGGAAAGGCAGCTCTCAATAAATAAAAAACACCTCAAACATGATCAGCAGCCTCCCAGTAAGAACTCAGGAGTTGGGCGACTGGGCTCAAGCATGCACATTAACAGGCAAAATGGTGATGTTTAACTGTGTATGACATTCCAAAATGAAGAGAAGAACACCTCAAGTGAGCATGTGTACAACTCTAGTAAACCTGCTATCAGACCACTGCACAGGCAGATGCCCACCTCAAGGGAAGAATCAGGGGAGAAAAGACACAAGACCCCAAAGCATGCCAATCTATAAAACCCCAAGTCAGTCAAACTGTGCGCTTGATCTCTCAAGTCACCCGCTTGGCCCTCTTCCAAGTGTGCTATACTTCCTTTCATTCCTGCTCTAAAGCTTTTTAATAAACTTTCACTCCTGCTCTAAAACTTCCCTCAGTCTCTCCTTCTGCCTTGTGCCCCTCAGTCAAATTCTTTCTTCTGAGGAGGCAAGAATTGAAGTTGCTGCAGACCCATGTGGATTTGCTGCTGGTAACAATATCATCCCACTAATTGAATAAAGTAAAAATGCTTTAACTGTATAAATTTCATGCTTGCATTTTTACTCTATAAACTTGTTTATCTAAAATTGATAATCTGTTTGTATATTTAAAAACATACAAACATAATCCCAGCACTTTGGGAGGCTGAGGCAGGCGGATCACGAGGTCAAGAGATCGAGACCGTCCTGCCTAACACGGTGAAACCCTGCCTCTACTAAAAATACAAAAAATTAACCAGGTGTGGTGGTGGGTGCCTGTAGTCCCAGCTACTCAGGAGGCTGACGCAGGAGAATGGTGTGAACCTGGGAGGCGGAGCTTGCAGTGAGCCGAGATTGCATCACTGCACTCCAGCCTGGGCAACAGAGCGAGACTCCGTCCCAGAAAAAAAAAAAAAAAATATATATATATATATATATACACACACACACAAACATATATATTAAAACATATAAAATTATATTGTATATTTAAAATATACAAAAATATATCATATATTTAAAATATACAAAAATATATTTAAAAATATACAAAAAAGTATGCTCACACAGAGAGGTTACTTTCCAAAAAAAAAAAATGAACACCTGGAGAACATTGAATACTTGTAGATTTCAGAATCTTTCATTTCTCTCCTATTTTCCTTACTGTTTCTCATGGTATCTTGCCATCTATTCTGAGATGTTAGTTCCCTAACTTCTCATTCATTTGAAGTGCCAGCTGGTTACTTGCCCAGCTCGGTCCTTTGTTCTTTTAATTCTAGATTGTCTTCCTCTCATATTTTCCCAAAAATAATCATAAAAATATTTCTAGTCCCACATGCCTTTCTAGAACTTTGCCACTCCCTGTCAAGAGGTATAGTCTATTTCTCCTCTCCTTGAACCTAGGTTTAATTTTATGACTGCCTCATTGAATAAAATGTATTATAAGTGATGCTGTATAACTTCCAAGACTAAGTCACAAAAGATTATTTGGTTTCCACCTGTCTCTTGCTTTTGTGATGCTTGCTGTTAGAACTCAGCCACCAATCTCTGAGGAAGTTTCAACTAGCCCATACAGAAAAACTATATAAAGAGACCCACATAGAGAGGATCTGAGACATCTTTCAATAGTTATCATCAAACACTAGACATGTTAAGTGAGCAAGACTTTAGATCAGGGTATCCAATCTTTTGGCTTTTCTGAGCCACATTGGAAGAAGAACAATTGTCTTGGGCCACACATAGAATACACCAACACTAACAACAGCTGATAAGCTAAAGAAAAAAAAATCACAAAAACCCCTCATATTTAAATTAAGAAAGTTTATGAGTTTGTGTTGGGCTGCATTCAAAGCCATCCTGGGCTGCATGCAGCCCACAGGTTGGACAAGCTTGCTTTAGATGATCTCAGCCCCTTACCTTTGAGATGCCCCAGACAACATAACGTGCACCAGATATGAGCTATCTCCACTGAGCCTTGCCTAAACTGCAGTTTCATGAGCAAAATAAATATTGTCAGTGTCTTAAGTCACTGAATTCAGAGGTTGTTGGTTATACTAGCAGTTCTCAACCTTTTTGGCATTAGGGATAGGTTTCACCGAAGACAATTTTTCCATGTACCAGGAGGAGGAGTGCAGATGGTGTGGGGATGAAACTGTTCCACCTCAGATCATCAGGCATTGGATTCTCATAAGGAGCGCCCAACCGAGATCCCTCGCATGCACTGTTAATAGGGTTCGTGCTCCTATGAGAATTTAATGCTGCCACTGATCTGACAGAAGGCAGAGCTCAGGCGGTAATGCTCACTCACCAGCTGCTCACCTTCTGCTGTGCAGCCGGTTCCTAACAGGCAACAAATCATACTGGTCCACGGCCCGGGAGTTGGGGACCCCTGGGTTATACAGCCATAGTATCTGGAACACAGCCAAGAGGTAACTTGAACTAAGCCTTGGAAACAAGAAACTAAGTACTACTGTGGTATTATGACATATATATGTATCTCATTTTATATATACGTAGCCTTTCATTCATGGTTCCTGGTTCATAACTCTCATAGCCCTTGTTATAATGTTAGAGTGCTTTAGGCCTCAAGAGAAGGCCTCAGAAAACAGAATCTCTGTCTCTTTCTTTCTCTCTGAACTTCTCCTGCCCTCTTTTCACCTGCTCCTTTTTCTCCCCAAGGTTTAACCAAGCACCAAGTTTATTTACCTTTTGAAAGGATATAGTTCAGGAAATGTAGCAGAAAAATAATTGGCATTTTCATCAAAAAGTATTCTAAAAACCTAGGTACAGCTTCTAGACTCCAGCCCTAGATGGACACAGTTAGTTGCAAGAGATAATGTTTACATGGGTGGACCAGCTCCACAAAGAATATCTGCTAACTATGTTCTTCATTGTTTTTTTGTACAGTCCTAAGTCATGTAGCCTAGCAGGGTCTGTGTGTGAATTTAACATTCCGCCAGTTGAGGGGAAGTCCATAAATCAGGTGTTGTACATTAAGCAATGATAACAAAGTCCTGATACTGTTAACATTTCAAATCTGTATCAACTTGGTATAATTTCAGAAACAGTGTTGCAAGGAGTTAAGATCGCCTTCCAAGACGTTCTTGGATGTGGAAAAAAAATGATCCAGACTATTGTTAACACATTCACCCACACTCACACAGTAAAACCTTCTCCAACATAAAGCAAATAAATAAAACAATAATTGCATATGTGATTTAAAAATCACAAATCTCAAACTAAAAAACTCAGATAGAAACAGACAAAAAATAGGAAGGTGTGACAAAAGAGATGATCAAACACCAGAAAGAAACCGAAGAAAAAGATAAAATCAGCTCAAAACTAAAAAACATTATTTAAAAGGCGAGGAGCAGTGGCTTACACCTGTAACCCCAGCACTTTGGGAAGCCAGTGTGGGCGAATCACTTGAGCCCAGAAGTTGCAGACTAGCCTGGCCAAGATGGTGGAACCCAGTATTAGCCGGGTGCGATGGCACGTGCCTGTAGTCTCAGCTACTCAGGAGGCTGAGGTGGAAGAATTGCTTGAGCCCACGAGGTACAGGTTGTAGTGAGCCAAGATCATGTCACTGCACCTCAGCCTGGCTGACATAGCAAGACTCTGTCTCAAAAACTACAAAACGCCCAAGGGAGAATAGATTAAAAATTGAAGGTATGGTAAGGGATACAGGGGATAAAAATAAAAGGAACCTTAGAAAACAAAATGACATAAACATAGAGGCAAAAAAGTATCTGAGAGAAAGAGATAAATATAGAAGAAAGGCAAAACGATACAACATACTACAAATTAGGTCTCCCTATGAAGAAAAACAAAGGGATAGAACAGAGTATTTTAAATTATATCCAAAGAAACCTTCCCAGAAATAAAAGGCATGAATCAATTTAGTAAGAGTTCACCACATACTTGAGAAAATGAATAAGGGTGGTCAACTTTACGACATATTATAAAGCAACTATTAGACTTTAAATATGAATTTTTTAATCCTCTAAACTTCTTAGTAAAATGATTATGTCACCTACAAATTTTTTTAAAGACCATGTTGCCAGCAGCATATATGTATATTTTTAAAGCTAATGATGTAGCAATATTTTTTAAATGCAAGAAAAGACAGTGTGATTCAAGCATTTTATATCAAATCAAGCTGTCCAACTGTAAAACTAAACATACAATAACATCCAACCACAGTATTACTGGGGACACTTCTGTAAAACAATTAATGAAGAACACTTACAACATTTAATTGTAACTGTAATACCAAAACAAAGGCATAATACAGGAAGAAGAATGCCATGTAAATGGTATCTGTACAGGAAAAGGAGAAATAACAAAGTCTAACAGTAAAAGAAAGAAGTAGAACAAGCTAACTATTTCCAATTGAGTGATAGGGGGTAGTAGAAGGAAATGATTTAAGAAGGCAAACCAATTAGTAGAATCGTAAAGAGGAAAAGGGTCTAAAAGCAATACAAAAATATTAATATAAAGAAAAGTAGCATATAAAAACTACATACCTTCCTAAATACCAAAAACTTATAAAAAAATTCAAAAATTGAAAAACTAATTAAATAATACATAGAATACTATGACAGAGGTAAGGCTCAAGATAGCAATCATATCAATAAATGTAAATTCTCTACTCTCCTATTTAAAGATTTTAGAATGGCTAACAAAAATCCAGCACTATTCTGTGCATAAAAAACACCCCAAACAATATGATTTTGCAAAGCTAAAACTTAAGAATGGATAAAGATATACTTGGCAAATGGAAAAAATAAGAAAACAGAGGTTGTGGTCTTAATATTAAACAAAGAAAGTCCAATTCTGGCCCCAAAACAATTAATGAGACACAGAAAGACATTTTATAATGCTAAAGGCCATAGTCCACAATGAAAACATAAAAAGAGTATGTATGAATATATATACCAAATAAGCAACATAAATGCAAGAAGACAGAAATAGACTGATAAATAAAAGACTCTAACACCATAGTCATGTTATAAGAAGTTTAAGGGGAAAAAAATGATTAATAACGTATGATTTGTGAAGCTTTCTTTGCACCCAGTAACAAAGAATGCATCCTCTTTGCAAACATGTATAAACATTAAATTACATGCCATAAAACAAAACATATATTTTATCTGGTGACCATGAAATAAAAATAAAAATTAATCATAAAAATTGTTTTTAAAGCAGTCTTTTCATCTGGAAATTCAGAAGCTTTTTATTAAACAATGCTTAGGTCAGCAGGAAAATTCAAATCGCAATTGTAGAATTTCTATAATCTATGGAAAACAAAAGCAGTGATCAGATGAAAATTCATAGCCTTAGATACTTATAACAATAAAAATGGAAAAATAAAAATGCACAAATTAAATTACCAACTCAAAACAGCTAGTCAAACAAACAAACAAAAAATTAGATATTAATGAGGTTAAAAAAAACTATTTTAAAAAATTCAATAAAATAAGTGACCAGAAAACTTAATTTAAAAAGTAAAGCATAGATGGAGGAAATGTTTAAATGATGGCAAAAGGGAAAACTACCTTTAAACATAAAGAATTTCTTTTAATCACAAAATCTACTTTGAACAACTCTAAATCAAATTAATTTGAAAACCTAAATGAAATGGGTAATTCCTTTAAAAATGACAACCTACCTCTTTGAACTTAGTGCAAATAAAAAGTTTAAAGAAAACAGCACTCTCAGGATATATCAAAAGAGAATACAGAACTGAAACAATAAATAGGCAAATCATGATAGAAGATTATAACACATTTATTTGAGAATAGAACAGGCTGACAAAGTATCAGTAAGAATACAGTTTACTTGAGCAATATTATTAAAATTGAGCTAATGAACAAATGAGCAATCCACTCCAAATATGTCAAACATGCATTCTTTTTGTGCACACCTGGAATGTGTTTGGAAATTGACTACACAAGGACCAATAAAGGAGTCTCAAAAATGTTAAAGGATTAAAATCTACATTAACATTTTAAACCACAGTGCACTAATTTGAAAATACAATAACAAGAAGATAATTAGACATTCCTGTGTTTTGAAACTTAAAAAATAGGTTAAAGAAGAAATAACAGAAAATAGAAAATATTCAGAAAGGAATACAACAAGAAGCTGCCTAATAGAATTTTTGGATATTTCTAAAGCAGTAATCAGAGAGAAAATGTCTTAAATACATATATTTGTTTAAAAAAAGGATAAAAGTCAATGAACTAAGCATCCATCTTAAAAAGTTACAAAAAATAAAATATACCCAAAGATACTGGAAAATAAAGAGAAATAAGTGGCAATTAATTAAATAGAAAATAAAATAGTATAGAGGAAAAAAAGCTGAAAGTTCTGTGAAGAGATTGCTAAGACTGACAAGCATCTGGCAAGGTCAATCAAATAAAAGAAAAATAATATATGGAATGAAAAGGGAGACATACTACAGATGCTGCAGGCATATAAAATGAAGTAAAATAATTTTATTAACGACTACACTGAAAATTTAAACAAAATGGACTAATTCCCATAAAAAATCACTTGCCAAAGTTAACTCAATAAGGAATGGAAAATCTAAACAGCCTTAAAACATAAGTATTAAAAAAATTGAATGAGAAATATAAAATGTTTTCATGAAGACAACTTTAGGCTCAGGGAGGTTTACCAGCAAATTCAACCAGCATGGAAGATACAACAAATTTTAAGCTTTCACAAACTGTTCCAGGGGAAACACTCCCCTACTCACTTTACCAATTAAAATAATTTTTATGCCAAATCCAACAAGAACAATGCAAAACGGACTATCACAGGCCTATTTAAATTAACACAGGTGCAAAATCCTGAACCAAATATTAGCAAAACTAATTCAGCAATATATAAAGAAGATAATATATCCTAACCAAGTTAGGTTTATCCCAGGAAATGTAAGGTTGGTTTAATAAGAAAAAGATAAATTAACAGATTAAAGAAAAAAATCATATAATTATCTCAATTGGTACAGAACAACTATTTGATAAAAATTAAGCGTCAATTGTGTATTAGTCCGACTGAGTAAGAAAGGAGGTTTAATTGACTCACTTCTGAAAGGCTGGGGAGGCCTCAGGAAACCTACAATCATGGCGGAAGGCAAAGGAGAAACAGACACTTTCTTCACGAGGCGGCAGGAGAGAGAAAAGAGCGGCGGAGAAACTTCCAAACACTTTACAACCATCAGTTCTCGTGAGAACTCACTCACTATTAGGAGAGCAGCATGGGGGAAACTACCCCCATAATCCAATCATCTCCCTCCCTCCACACCTGGGGACTACAAATCAAGATGAGATTTAAATGGGGACACAGAGTCAAACCATATCAAATTGATAATTTAAAAAAAAATTAGTCTAATTTCCTAGCAAGGAACTTCCTTAACCTGATCATGGATATCTGCAATGACAAAACTACAGAAAACATTGAATGGTGAAATGCTAAGGCTGTTCCTTTAACATCAAGAAAGTGCTCCATTCTCTTCCCAAGAAGAGAAACTGCTCGTCTTTCTCTGTACTTTCTCCATTACTGATTTCACCCAATCACATGCCATATTACTGTAAGTAAACAATAATACAATGTATATCTGTAATCCAGATTCCTCCCCAGGCTTCCATACTGATATATCAAACTACTTACTAGAAATACACTTGGATGTCCGTTTTAGTGTGTCCGAAATGTGACTTCAGTCTCCCCATCACTGCTACCACCACCCACTAACAACAGACCTGCTCCACCTGCAGTCTACAGAATCAGGCCGCTTCTCCTCACCTCAATTACTACCACCTGGGTCCACACCAACAGCCTCTCTCTGTATTGCAATAGCCTCTTAATTGGTCTCCTTGCTTCTGGCATTGCCTCTCAACAGTAATCGAGAGAATCGAGAGGACAAAGTGATCCTAGGACAATGTCAGTCAGAGCATGTCCTATGGCTCCCCATTACATTCAGAATAAAAACCAAAGGAAATTTTATTCCACCAGGCCCTGCACGATATTTACCCCTTTCTCCCAGAATACACCTTCAACTTCATCTCCTACCATTCTATCCACTTGTTCACTCTGCTACAAGCACATTAGCCTCCTTACTGTTTCTTAAAAATACCTGGCATGCTTCCGTCTTGGGGCTTTTCACGTCTGGTTTCCTCTGCCTGGATGCCTTTCCCTAAATACTCAAATGTGTCACTTCTCAAACGTTTGCTTAAATATCATTCAAGTAAGGCCTATCCTGACCTCGCTAAGATTTCAACAAGGTCCCCAATACTCTGTATGATTTTTTCCAAGCTACTATAAAAATGTATTTATATGCAACGGTTATTCTGTTCTTCATCAGAATGTTAGTTTTATAAAGAGAAGTATTTTTTTGTTCTCTTGTTTAGAGGCATTTTACAGTTCCTAGAACTTTATCCAGCACAAAATAGGCACACAGTAAATATTTACAAAATCAATACATGAATGAGTATGCAAAGCAAAGGTGCTTTTGATTACGTACAAAAATTGTTTCACCTAAAATTCTGAGTCGAGGTTTTTAAATCTCTGATAATCCTTGCTAGTCATTTCAGTACATTTCTGACATCTGCAGTGCATCCCAAAAATCAGGCTAATAGAATCCTGAAGGTAATAAATTTCTGTATTGATTTCAAGACTTTTAAAAATTGAGTTCAACACTAAATCCATGTGTCATAAGATAAATGAAAATTATGTTAAAAAATAAAAAATTTTAAAAATGGCTGGACACAGTGGCTCACAGCTGTAATCCCAGCCCTTTGGGAGGCTGAGGCGGGCAGATCACTTGAGGTCAGGAGTTCGAGACCAGCCTGGACAACATGGTGAAACCCCATCTCTGCCTAAAAATAAAAATTAGCTGGGTGTAGCACGAGACTGTAGTCCCAGCTACTCAGGAGGCTTAGGTGGGAGAATTGCTTGAAACCCAGTGGGCAGAGACTGCAGTGAGCTGAGATTGCCCCACTGCACTCCAACCTGGGTGACAGAGTGAGACCTTGTCTCAAAAAAAAAAAAAAAGAAAGAAAAGAAAAATTAAAAAGCATTCTAGGCAAACCTTACAGTTATTGCTCTATGTATTCCTTTCTATTTCTATTATTTATGGGTTGGGAAAAAAAATTTTCTAAGACATGACATGCTCTAAAATCTAGTGTTCTATAGAATTCCCCTTAGCAGAGATTAAATCCTCTTTTCTCATTAGAAGTAATGTTTCATTGTTTAATGTTATGGGATGTTTTATTGAGTTATTTATGAACAGTGAAATGCATAGAGTTTAACTGGATAGTTTAGGAAGTTTTTAAAAATATAAACATATGTGTAACCCAAATCCCTATCAAAGTACAGAACTCTTCAACCCAAAAAATTCCTTAGTATACCCTTCCACTGAACCGCTGCTGCAGTTCTGATTTCTTACACCAATGGCTAGCTTTGCCTGTTCTAGCATGTATTCTTCTATGTCTGTATTTCGACACTTACCATGTTTTCGAAATTCATCCACGCCATTGCTTGTGTCAGTAGTATATTCATTTTTATTAGTCAGTGGAATTCACTGAATATTCCACGATTATTTTACCTGTTCTCCTATTGGTAGATTTTCTTTCTACTTTGGGGCTATTTTGAATAAAACTACTTCGTGCATTCTTTCTTTTTTAATAGCTTTATTAAAATAAAAGTGACACACCATACATTTCATCCATTTAACGGGGAATTTGCACCCAGTGTGCAATCCAGTGGTTTTCAGCATATTCAGAGGTGTGCAATCATCACTACAATCAAGTTTAGAACATTTCACTCTTCCAGAAGAAACCTCATACCTATTAGCAGTCACTTCCCATTCCCTTCCCCAATACCTCCACCAAATTCCCACTGCCCCGGGTCCTTGTAATCACTAACCTACTTTCTGTCTCTATAGCTTTACCTATTTTGGATACCTAATATACATGTAATCATAAAATATGTAATCTTTTGTGACTGGTTTATTTCACTTAGCAAAATGTTTTCAAGCTTCCCCCATGTTATAGCATGTATCAGTACTTCATTCCTTTTTGTGATCATGTAATATTCCATTATCTGGATATAACACATTTTATTTGTCTATTCATCCTCAAATATAGAATATTTTGTGCTCCAAGTTTTGACAATTCTGAATAAAGCTGCTATTAACAATTGCCTACAAGGTTTTCTTTTTAAAAAATTTTTTTTTAATTTTTTATTTCCATAGGTTATTGGGGAACAGGTGGTGTTTAGTCACATGAGTAAGTTGTTTTGTGGTGATTTGTGAGATTTTGGTGCACCCATCACCCAAGCAGTATACAACTTTTTCTGTGGAACTATCTTCTTATTTCTCTTGAAAAGATACCTAAAAGCAGAACTACTAGGTCATATGGTAACCCTATGTTTAACATTTTTGGGAACCACCAGACTCTTTTCCAAAGTGGCTGCACCATTTCACATTCCCACCAGCGATGTAAAATGGTACCAATTTATCCATAATCTTGTTATTGTCTGTCTTTTTTATTATAGCCACCCTATTGGGCATGAAATTGTATCTTATCATGCTTTTCATTTGCACTTTCCCTAATGACTAATGATATTGAGCATCTTTTCATGTCTGTTAGCCATGTGCACATGGTCTTTGAAAATATATCTATTCAGATCCTTTGCCCACTTTTAATTGGGTTACTTACGTTTTCATTATTGTTTTGTAAGAGTTCTTTATACATTCTGTACAAAAATCCCACATCAAATATATGATTTGGAAATTGCATAGTCTATGGGTTGTCTTTTTACCTTAATAGCATTTAAGCAAAAAAGCTATTAATTGTGGTGAATCCAATTTATCTATATTATTGTTGTTGCTTGTACTTTTGGTGTCATAACTAAGAAACCATTTCCTAACTGAAGCTTATAAATATTTACTCCTCTTTTCATCTAAAGGTTTTATCCTTTTGATCCTTACATTTAGGCTGGTGAGCCATTTTGAGTTAATTTTTGTGTATGGGCTGAGGCAGCCAATTAAATTCTTCTGCCTGTGGATATCTCGTTTCCCAGAATCACTTAATACGATTCTTTCCCCCATTGAATGATTTGGGTACCTTTGTTGAAATTAGTTGACTAAAAATGTAAGGGTTTATTTCGGGACTCTCAATTCTATTCTGTTAATCTATGTGCCCATAATTATTCTAGTATCACACTATGTCGATTACTATAACTTTACAGTAAGTGTTGAAATCATGAAACATGAGTACTCCAACTTTGTTCTTCTTTTTCAAGATTGCTTTGGCTATTCTGGGTCCCTTAAGTCTCCATACAAATTTGGATTATCTTGTCAATTTCTGTCCCCCAAAACAGCAGCTGGGATTTGATTAGGTTCCATTGAATCTGCAGAAGAATATTGCCATTTTATAAAATTTAAGTCTTCCACTTTTTTTTACCATGGATGTCTTTCTATTTATTTGGATCTCTTAAAATTCCTTTCAACAATATGTGGTAGTATTTAAAGTATAAGTCTTAAACTTCTTTTGTTAAATTTATTCGTAAGCTTTTCATTCCATTTTATAGTATTGTAAACAATATTTTCATTTCATTTTCAGATTGTTCATTGCCAGTACATAAAAATACGGTTGATTTTTGCATCTTGATCTTTTAGCTCACAACCTTGCTAAACTTGTTTATTAGTTCTAATAGTTTTTTAGTGAGGTTTTTAGTATACTCTGTCTATAATATCATATCATCTGCAAACAAATAGTCTTATTTCTTCCTTTCCAATATGGATATTAGGTGCATTTTGTTTGCACAAGTCTATTTCTAGGGATATACTTTTGTTTTTCTTAAGTACTTAAAAGTGGATTGCTAGGGCATAGGGTGTCATTAACTTTATAAGAGGCTGCTAAACTAGTTTCCAAAATGTGTTCTATTTTGTTTTGTTTTCATTTTATACCTACAATGTATAAGAGTTCTTGTTGCTCCACATACTCCCCAACATTTGGCATTGTCTTTTATGCTGCTGTTAGCCATCTCAACATTAGTGTGCATCAGTGTGTGGTGATATATCATAGTGATTTTAGTTTAGATTTCTCTGATGATCAATAATGCTAAACACTTTTCCATGGACTAATTGGCCATTTGCTTAGCTTTCTTGGTGAGGTGTCTATTTAAATCTTTCATCTATTTTTTGGGAGGATTGGAAATATTCTTGTTATTAAATTATAAATTGTTTATGTAATCAAAATAAAAAATTTTTTCAGGCCGCGTGCAGTGGCTCACACCTGTAATCCCAGCACTTTGGAAGGCCCAGGCGGGGGGATCAGAAGGTCAAGAGATCAAGACCATCCTGGCTAACACGGTGAAACCCCGTCTCTACTAAAAATACAAAAAATTAGCCGGGCGTGGTGGCAGGTGCCTGCAGTCCCAGCTACTCGGGAGGCTGAGGCAGGAGAATGGCGTGAACCCCAGAAACGGAGCTTGCAGTGAGCCAAGACCGTGCCACTGCACTCCGGCCTGGGTGACAGAGTGAGTCTCTGTCTTAAAAAAAAAAAAAAAAAATTATTTTTCACATTTCTATATTGTGGATACTTTATGTTAATCTGTGGCTTTCGTGTACATTTCCTTAATGATGTCTTTTGATGAGCAAAACTTTTCAATGTTGATAAAGTCCAATTTATTACTTTTATCTTGTAAGGTTAGTGCTTTCTGAGTTCTGTCAAGAAAACTTCTAGGTCATCAAATATTCTTCCATGTTTTATTTTATAACCCTTATAGCTTTGCACTTCATGTTTAGGTTTATGATTCACATCAAATTAATTCTTATAAATGGTATGATATAGGAATTGTGGTGTTTTTTTCCATACGGATATCCAGTTCTTCCCTATTTGTTGAAAAATTGTCCTTTCCTCCACTGAATTAATTTGGTGGCTTCGTCAAAAGTCATTATAGCACAAATTCAAGATTCTCTGTTTGTCATTGGAACAGATTTCAGTAATATATTTGTTTTTATAACAATACCATCTTGCTTATTATAACTTTCTAATAATCTAAAATAAAGTAGTGAAAATACTCAAACTTTGGTGTTTTGTTTCTCTTAGTCTTTTAAAAAATTATATTTTTAATTGACACATAATTGTACACATTTATGGGGTACACTGTGACGTTTTGATACATTTATACATTCTGTAATGATCAAATCAAGGTAATTAGCATAACCACCACCCCAAAAACTTGTCATTTCTTTGTGGTAAAAACATTCAAAACCTTCTCTTTAACTATTTTGAAATATACAGTATATTTTCATTGTATTGTCACCTTACTATGCAAAAGAACATCAGAATTTATTTCTCCTATGTAACTCTAACTTTATACTCATTGACCAACCTCTTGCCATCCTCCTTCCCCTTCTCTCAAAAAACAAATAATCTGATTTTTTTCAATGGGCGAAAGATCTAAATAGACATTTTTTAAAAAACTTTTATTTTAAGTAAGGTAAACTCGTGTCATGTGGGTTTGTTGTACAGATTATTTCATTGCCCAGGTATTAAGTCCAGTACACAATAGTTACTTTTCCTGATCCCCTCCCTCCTCTCATTTTCCACCCTCCACTAGGTCCCAGTGTCTGTTGTTTCCCTCTATGTGTCCATGTGTTCTCATCATTTAGCTCTCAATTACAAATGAAAACACGCAGTATTTGCTTTTCTATTCCTGCATTAGTTTGCTAAGGATAAAGGCCTCCAGCTCCATCCCTTTGCAGGGACATGATCTCATTCTTTTTTATGGCTGCGTGTCATTCTACGGTATATATGTACCACATTTTCTTTATCCAGTCTACCATTGATGGGCAGTTAGGTTGATTCCATGTCTTTGCTACTGTGAATAGTGCTGCAATGAACATTTGTGTGCATGTGTCTTTATGACAGAACAGTTTATATTCCTTTGGGTATATAAGATACTGCCAAACTAGTTTCCACATTTTGGAAACTGATTCAGCTTTGGAACTTGTTATTGATCTGCTTAAGGATTACACATTTTGGAAATTAGTTTGGCAGCAGCTTATATACCCAAAGGATTATTGGGTCAAATCGTAGTTCTGTTTTTAGGGCTTTGAGGAATCGCCACCCAGCTTTCCACAATGGTTGAACTAGTTTACATCCTACCAACAGTGTATAAGTATTCCTTTTTCTCCACAACCTCACCAGAACCTATTATTTTTTTACTTTTATTAATAACCATTCTGGCTGGTGTGAGATGGTGTATCATTGTTGTTTTGATTTGCATTTCTCTAATGATCAGTGATGTTAAGCTTTTTTTCATATGCTTGTTGACCACATGTGTGTTTCCTTTTGAAAATGTCTCTTATGTACTTTGCCCACTTTCTAATGGGGTTGGGTTTTTTGCTTATAAATTGGTTTAAGTTCCTTATAAATGCTAGACATTAGAATTTTGTCAGATGCATAGTTTGCAAAAGTTTTCTCCCGTTCTGTAGGTAGTCTGTTTATTTTGTTGATAGTTTCTTTAGCCATGCAGAGCTCTTAGTTTAATTAGACGCCATTTGTCAATTTTTGCTTTTGTTGCAATTACTTTTGGTGTCTTCCTCATGAAATCTGTTTGTTCCTATGTCCAGGATGGTATTGCATAGGTTGTCTTCCAGGGTTTTTATAGTTTTGGGTTTTACATTTAAGTCTTTAATCCATCTCTAGTTAACTTTTTATATGGTATAAGAAAGAGATCCAGTTCCAATTTTCTGCATACGGCTAGCCAGTTGTCTCAGTACCACTTACTGAACAGGAAGTCCATTCCCCATTGCTTGTTTTTGTCAGCTTTGTTGAAGATCAGGTGATTGTAGGTGCATGGCCCTATTTCTGGGCCCTCTATTCTGTTCCACTGGTCTATGTGTCTGTTTTTGTACCAGTACCATGCTGTTTTGATTACTATAGCCACGTAGTACAGTTTGAAGTTGGGTAGTATGATGCCTCCAGCTCTGTTATTTTTGCTTATAATTGCCTTGGCTAGGCTGGGCGTGGTGACTCACACCTGTAATCCCAGCACTTTGGGGGGCCAAGGCAGTTGGATCACAAGGTCAGGAGATCAAGACCATCCTGGCAAACACGGTGAAACCCCATCTCTACTAAAAATACAAAAAAATTAGTCGGGCATGGTGGTGGGTGCTTGTAGTCCCAGCTACTCAGGAGGCCGAGGCAGGAGAGTGGTGTGAACCCAGGAGGCGGAGCTTGCAGTGAGCCGAGATCACACCACTGCACTCCAGCCTGGGAGATAGAGTGAGACTCCATCTCAAAAAAAAGAAAAAAAAAAAAGAAAGAAAGAAAGAAAGAAAGAAAAAAGAAAGAAAAAAAGAATTGCCTTGGCTATTTGGGCTCTTTTATGTTTCATATGAATTTTAGAATACTTTTTTCTAGTTCTGTGAAGAATGTCATTGGCTGTTTGATAGGAATCTATAAATTGATTTGGGCAGAATGGCCATTTTAACAATATTGATTCTTCCTATCCACAAGCATGAAATCTTTTTCCATGCATTTGTGTCATCTCTGATTTCTTTAAGCATGGTTTTGTAGTTCTCCTTGTAGAGATCTTTTACCTTACTGGTTAGTTGTATTCCTAGGTATTTTATTCTTCTTGTGGCAATTGTGAATAGGACTGCATTTCTGATTTGGCTTTCAGCTTGACTGTTGTTGGTGTACAGGAATGCTAGTGATTTTTGTACATTGACTTTGTATACTGAGAGTTTGCTGAAGTTTTTTATCAGCTTAAGGAGCTTTTGGACCAATATTATGAGGCTTTCTAGATATAAAATTACGTCATCTGCAAACAGGGACAGTTTAACTTCCTCTCTTCCTATTTCCTTTCCTTTATTTCTTTATCTTGCCTCATTGTTCTGGCCAGGACTTTCATTACTATGCTGAATAGAAGTGGTAAGAGAGGACATCCTTGTCTTATGTAGGTTTTCAAGGAGAATGCTTTCAGCTTTTGGCCATTCAGTATGTTGCCGGCTGTCGGTTTGTCATAGATGGCTCTTAGTATTTTGAGGTATGTTCTTTCAATACCTAGTTTATTGAGATGGTTTATTTTTAATATGAAGTGGTGTTCAATTTTATCAAAAGCCTTTTCTGCATCTATTGAAATAATCATGCGGTTTTTGTCTTTAGTGCTGTTTACATGATGAATCACATTTATTATTGTGTATGTTGAACCAACCTTGCATCCCAGGGATAAAATCTACTTGATTGTGGTGGACAAACTTTGTAATGTGCTGTTGGATTCCATTTGCCAGTACTTTGCTGAGGATTTTTGCATCTATGTTCATTGAGGATATTGGCCTAGAGTTTTATTTTTTTTATTGCGCCAGGTTTTGGTATCAAGATGATGCTGGCCTCATAGAACGAGTTAGAAGTCCCTCCTCAATTTTTTTGAATAGTCTCAGTAGGAATAGTACCAGGTCTTCCTTGTAAATCTAGTAGAATTTGACTACAAATCTGTCTGGTCCTGAGATTTTAGGGGGTGGCAGGCTGTTTATTACAGATTCAGTTTCAGAGCTTGTTATTGGTCTTTTCAGGGGTTCATTTTCTTCCTGGCTCAGTCTTGGGAGGATGCGGGAACATTTCTTAAAATAAGACATACAAATAATCTACAGGGATATGAAAAAAATACACAGCATCACTCATCATCAGGGAAAGGCAAATCAAAACCAAACGGAATATCACCTTACCCCAGTTAGAATTACTGTTACAAGACAAAACAATGAATGCTGGTGAGGATGTCAGTGAGAAAGTAAATTAGTATAGCCATTATAAACAACGTTATGGTGATTCCTCAAAAAATTAAAAATAGAACTACCACATATATATCCTAAAGAAAGGAAATCAGTTTATTGAAGAGCTATCTGCACTACAATGTTTATTTCAGCACCATTCACAAGCCAAAATATGGGATTGTCTATCAATGAACAAATGGATTTTTTAAATGTGGTATATACCCATTGGAATATTATTCAGCCATAAGAAGAATGAAATCCTGTCATTTTCAGCAACATTAATGGAACTGGAAATCATTACGTTAAGTGAAAGAAGCTAGACACAGAAAGACTAAGATTGCATGTCCTCACTCATTGTGAGAGCTAAAAATCTGGATGTCATGCAGGTAGAGAGTGGAATGGTGGTTACTGGAGGCTGAGAATGGAAGGGGGAAATGGAAGATGAAGAGAAGTTGGTTAATGGATACAAAAATATAGCTAGATAGAAGAAATAAGTTCTAATATTTGATAGTACAATAGCCAGACTATAGTAAACAATAATTTATTGCATATTTCAAAATAGCTAGAAGAGAAGAATTGTAATGTTCCCCACACAAAGAAAAAATAAATGTTTCAGGTGATTAATATCCTATTACCCTTATTTGATCATTACACATTGTATACATACACCAAATCATAAGTTCCCCAAAAATATGTACGACTATTATATATCAGTAAAAAATAGAACTGCTACATGATCCAACAACCCACCACTGAGGATATATTCAAAGGAAATAAAATCAGTATGTAAAAGAGATATCTGCACTCCCATATTTATTGCAGCACTGTTCACAATAGCCAAGATATGGAATCAACCTAAGTGTCTATCAACAGATGAATGGAATTTTAAAATGTGGTACATATACATAATGAAATGCTATTCAGCTATAAAAAGATTCACAAAAAATATATATTCCTCCCTCTACTAGAATGTTACAAAATAAAATAAAAGGCTTTTATTTGCAACAACATGGATGAACCTAGAAGACATTATATTAAGTAAAATAAGCCAAGCACAAATGGACAAATAGAGCATGATCTCACTCATATGTGGAATCAGAAAAAGTTGATCTGATAGAAAGAGAGTAGAATTACGATTCTTAAACTTTGTTTTCTTAAAATAGTTTTAGATATTCTAGTTTTGTGCATTTAGAAATAAATTTTAGAATTGATTTGTCCGTCTGAACAACAAAACATCTGCTGAGATTTTGATTGAGAATGCATTAAATCTAGAAATTAGTTTGTAGATAATTAACATCTTAACACTATAGATTTTTTCCACACCATAAATATGGTGTAACTTTCTACTTATTTAGATATTTATCTCAAAATTTCATTTTGATATTTACCTCAAAAATTCATAGATTTTATTGTAAAGGCTTTGTACATCTTTAATTTATCCCTAAGTATTACATTTTTATTGCTATTGTAAATGGAATTAGTGTTTATTTCTTTTTCATTTGTGAAACTTATATTCTAGTAGAGTAAGAAATAAGAAAACCATAGCAATATAAATACAATTTAATGTTGTCTATTTTATTTTTTTAGCTCACTTTTTCTGTGAATAGAGACAATTTTACTTCCTTCTTTCCAATCTTGATGCCTCTTCTATATTTTGCTTTTTGTATTGGCTGCAACCTTCAATAAATATGGAATCAAAATGATGAGATCACACATCCTTGCTTTTTTCCTGAACTTAGGGGAAATCTTTTGGTCTTCAGTAAGTATAATATTAGCCATAAGATTTTCATAGGTGTGCTTCATTAAGTTTCCTTCTATTCCTACTTTTCAGTGTGTGTGTGTATGTTTTTCTTATGAATTGGTGTTGAACTTTGTCAAGTGATTTTCTTTTGTGAATCTATCAGATGATCACATGATTTTACTCCTACAGTCTTTCAATGTGGTAAATTTTATTAATTAGTTTTTGAATATTAAACCAATCTTGCATTCATTAGATTAAACCCTCTTGGTCAGGATGCATTATCCACTCAATGTGCTAATATATGGTGAGTTTTTGCATATATAAATGAGAAAATGGGTTTGTAATTTTCCTGTCGTGTAATGTTCTCTTCTATTATTGGTAGATACTAGGGCTAAGTTGATCTCTCAAAATGTGTTCTTCTTTTCTAATTTCTATTTTTCTATTTTCTGTAGGACTCTGTATAATTTTAATATGATTTCTTTCCTAAAGGCCTGGAAGATTCAGTGCAGATTTTTAATTCCTTGATAAGTTACTGCTGTTGGTACTCCACTTCCCTGTGCCATAATAAAAAAAGTGACCCCAGGTAAAAATTGGACTCATCTTATGGGATTATATTCTCTCAGGGCTCAAAGTCCTGCACTGCCTTTGAAACAGTTGTTTCAGAGATTTTTGTCCAATTTTATAATTGTTGATAGTGGTAGGGCTAGGTTTAGCAGTAGAGCACTTTGTCACAGCCAGTAGTAGATACTCATCAGGATGTTTGAATTTTTATTAAATTTTTTAAATAATTAATATAATCTCATAGTTTAAAATTGTCAAATGATAAAGGACGCCCAATCCAATAGTCAAGTTTGTTCAGCATCTATGTCAATCTTCTATACTGCATAGAATAGAAAACTTAGGAGCATTTAAACACACTCTTGAAGCTTGGGTTCCAGATATGAATTAGATTCTGCCAATCCCATATACTGTTATGAAAACTGCATTTGGAACTAGGACATGTGGAGAGAGATACCATGGGAATTTTCTTGATGGGAATGGTAGTAGCTGATTTCTAGATTGTAAAACGAAGGTAAGGTATTCCTGTGGCAAACAGTTGCACTCTCAGTTTCTGATCTCTGTTTTGAAACCAAATTGGTATGATTCTGGAACCAGAGTGGAGTCTAAAGTTGTCTAATTCCCAATTTCCCGAGAGTCCAAGACATAATATTTCCCTCAGGTGCTCTCCTGGGAGTTTCACCTGGAAGCCTAGTCTAGAGTTTATCTGTATTTTTTAAATGTTGATTATCTGCAGAAAGCCCAAGATAATAGCCTGATTTCCCCTCAGGTTGTTCTTCCACATCTTGTTCCTGTGCTGTATGTCTGAAATAAGTAAAGAATATAATAAATCAGGTAAGAAATATTGATTTGCCTCTAATTTTACAAAAATTGCTGAGGACTATCATTTCATATGCCTGATTTGTCAAGTTCATGACATAGAAAAAAATGTAAGAATTATGACAAGTCTAGGTCCTTGAGACCTCTCCCAAACTTACAAATGAGTTTAATATTCTAAAGTAAATTGATATGGCTATTATCAAGTGATAGTATGTTTCATCTCTGCATTCACAGAACACCATCCTTACAGGAAAGGTGGTTTTACTGCAATGACAAAAAGATCACCTGTTTCTGTTTCTATTATACTAAACCACCTCACAGATCAGATTAGGGGAAAAAAGTGAGTCCATTCTTTTTTAATTGGTATATCATAATTGTACATATTTTGGGGGTACATGTTATATTTGATACAGGTATGCAGGGTATAATGATCAAATCAGGGTAACTGGAATATCTATCACCTCAAACATTTATCTTTGTGTTAGGAACATTGCAATTCTTCTCTTCTAGCTGTTTTGAAAAATATAATAAATGGTGGTTAACTACAGTCTCCCTACTGTACTATAAAATACTAGAACTTATTTATTCTATCTAACATATTTTTGTACCCATTAACCACATTCTCTTCATCGCCCACTCCCCTCTACCCTTCTCCAGCCTCTGGTAGCCACCAATCTACTCTCTACCTGCATGAGATCCACTTCTTCAGCTCCCACATTTAATGAGAACATGCAGTATTTGTTCTACTGTGCCTGGTTATTTTACTTAACATAATGATTTTCAGTTCCATCCGTGTTGCTGCAAATCACAGGACTTTATTATTTTAATGGCTGAATAATATTCCATTGTGTGTATATAACACATTTTTCAAATCCACTCATTTGTTGACAGACATTTCGACATCTTGGCCATTGTGAGTAGTGTTGCAATAAACATGGGAATGCAGATAGCTCTTTGATATACTGTTTTCCCTTCTTTTGGATATATAACCAGCAGTGAGAATGCTGGATCATATGGTAGTTTTATTTTTTGTTTTCTGAAGAGCTGCCATGTTTTCTATAATGACTGTCCTACTTTACATTCCCACCAACAGTGTATAAATGTTCTTTCTTGTCACCCTTGCCAGCATTATTTTTTGTCTTTTTAATAATACCCATTTAACTAGGGTGAGATAATATCTCAATGTGGTCTTGATTTGCATTCCCCTGGTGATTAGTGATGTTGAGCATTTTTTCATATACCTTTTGGCCATTTGTATGTCTTCTTTTCAGAAATGTTTATTCAGGTCTTTTGCCTGTATTTAAATTAGATTTTTGTTGTTACTGTTGTTGTTATTGACTTGTTTGAGTTCTTTATTCTGGTTATTAAGCCCTTGTTAAATGAACAATTTGCAAATATTTTGTCTCATTCTGTAGGTTTTATTTTCACTTTGTTAATTATTTCCTTTGTTGTACAGAAGCTTTTTAGCTTGATGTAATCCCATTCGTCTATTTTTTTTTCTTTTGTTGCCTGTGCTTTTGAGGTCCTACCTAAAAAATCTTTATCCAGACCATGTCCTATGGCATTTCCCCTGTGTTTTCTTCTAGTAATTTCATAGTTTCAAGTCTTAAATTTAAGTCTTTAATCCATTTTGATTTGATGTTGGTATATGGTGAGAGACAGGGGTCTGGTTTTACCCTTCTGCATATGGACATCCAGTTTTCCCAGTACCATTTATTAAAGTTCATGTTCTTTCCCCGATGTATGTTCTTAGTGCCATTGTTGAAAATGAGTTGACTGTAGATGCATGGCTTTATTTCTGGGTTCTTTAATCTGTTTCATTGGTCTATATATCTGTTTTTATGCCAGTACCATGCTGTTTTGGTTACTATAGCTCTGTAGTACAATTTGGAGTCAGCTGTAATGTGATTCCTTTAGTTTTGTTCTTTCTGGTCAGGATGGCTTTGGCTATTCTGACTCTTCTGGTGGTTCTATGTAAGTTTCAGGATTATTTTTTCTATTTATGTGAAGAATGTCATTGGTATTTCAACAGGGGTTGCATTGAGTCTGTAGACTGCATCCGTGGGATGAATCCCACTTGATCACAGTGAATGATTTTTTTAATGTGTCGTTGAATTTTGTTTGCTGGCATTTTGTGGAGGATTTCTGCACCTATGTTCATCAGGGATTTTGCCTGTTGTTTTCCTTTTTGGTTGTATCTTTGTCTGGTTTTGGTAATAAGGTCAATTTGTTAATGTATAAAAATTCTTGTACTATCCATATCATCTCCATATTGCAGGAGCAGTTAAGAGGAAATAAAGTATTTTAATGAGTAAATTTTCTAAAATTTCTGACAACGGCAGTTTACCTTGGTCTGAAGATTAGATTTATACAAATTTAATGACCTAAAGAGCCACACCAAATCGGAAACCTGAATTTTACTCAAACAATAGAGTAGGCCTAAGAAATCTTTTGCATCTACCCTAAAAATCCTTCCATTACAGTTGCCTAATAATAATAGCACTTCACACTGTCAAGCTCTTATAAATATTTCTTGGTCTTATTATTAATAGGCCAAATCTGCCTTTGCAAAGAGTCACACCCATCCAAGTCCCAAACTTTAACCTGGATACTGAGACCCCAAATCAAGGGGCATGTATTAAAAAGTCTCATTTAATCCTTTTAGAATTAAACCACACGAAGTGTTCTTAACAATTCACATTGCCATAATTTGCCATAGAGAGGAACTTGGAAACTGACATCCCACTGCAAAAGAAGTTTCTGTACCAGTTTACGACCTAGTGTACAAATGCTTTCTTTTCATCATAAAGTGAATATAGTAATACTAACACTTGTCAAAGCTCATCTACAACTTACTTCAATGGGAATCTTATCTCTTCATGGAAAGCCAGCACTTTAAAGAGGTACACTGTGAACTTCACCTTTGGTAAATGATTGATATCTTTTCATAACACTCTGGTTCTTTAGGATTAAGATGGTGTTTACAATTGAGTAAAAAACAGATGAAAGAAATGTGAAAAACCACCTAGTAATGCAGGCCAAACACACTGTGTATGAGATGGGCCAAGCAACGCTGAATTAATCTTGTCAGTTAAATATTTAATGTGCTTGATTATATGTATATTTGTTGTCCATTTGTAGTTTCAGTCATGATCTTCCCCGTTACTCTGTTTTGTAGTATCTCTCCTAAGAAGTCCCAGCCTCGCCCTGACTCCAAATAACTTAGATTCCTAAACACAGTGGATGGCTAGTTGGACCTGACTGAGCTGGCTCAGAACAAATATTGTATTTTCAGATCATATCACTGCCCAAAGTGTTATCCTGCCCACCTTATCATTAAAGTCACTATAAGACTTCATTAATATCCCATTATTAACTTGAGTATCCTTCTCAGGATGTTCCAAAGTGGACCTTCAGTAAAGCAAGCCGCTCACTAACCTAGAACACATCTGTTACTTCAAAAATAGATCAATTAATCAATAACAACATGCAGATCCAAATTAGTATCAAATTATTGTTAATCTTTATCAAAATATATTAGATCCTAACAAAATTCAGTCAAATAAATAACTTGAAGTAAATTAGTAACATCTCTAGTGTATTCTTCTCAACTCTGCTCATAATTAAAAGGGAATAAAAATGTAGCAATGTCTTCTGCAACCTGACCAGACCACTATCCCACTTAGAAAATGGATGGATTTGTGCCTGGGGCCCAGCCAATGGAGATCAAGGCATGCATCTCCTCTGCATTCCAGTCAGACTGCTCATCTCATCTTGGTCCAAATTCATCTGGATTACCTACATATATTTTTTCAAAATAAGTCCCCCATTCATATATTCAAACCGAGACTCACTCTTATAATAAGCTCCCCCAATTGAGAATCTGATAATAGCAGTACACATACATATGTTGATAGATTGCTTTGATTTCTACTTCACATGTAACGGAGCTCTTATATAAAATAAATTTCATGTAATAGGTAATATCATATTTACATTTTGCCAGATTGAAAAGTTATAGGGTCTGCATGATCTAAATTCTGAGCCTCTGTCATTGTTCAAATGTCAAAACCATAAAAGTAGAGCTGATAATTGGGATAACTGGGAAAAAATACCCCTAAAAATGTACTTACTTCATGCAGTTGACCTCAGTATTTTGCATGAAAACTTTATGCATCCAACATCTCTTTGAAATCCTCACACCAGAAAAGTATCTCTGGTTTAAAAAATAATAATATGAACGTTTCAGTGTTGTATTCTGGAGAGACTAAATGAAAAAGTCTCTGAACCAGGGGACAATGAGTATAGACAGCTGAGGTCTCTTCCTGAAAATTCAGTAAATAATCACAAGTCTGAATTTGGTAGAGTAAACACTACACTTCCCTGACCCCTGTGAATCCAAGATTCATACTACCTCAGAAAGGAGGTTGAGGAGTCTTCTCCGGGGAAATTGACTAAAGTAAAAGAAAAGAGATTGAGATTAAAATGTGAAGATCTCCTAAAAAAATAGCCTGCTTACCCTGCCCTACCCCATTCATAAGAAGTATCTGATCCTTCCCAAGCATTGAGACTTCTTCCCAAATGCACACTTCTCAAACATTCAGCCTTCAATCCTACATATAAGTGGAGACAAAGATCATGAGACCATTTGAGGCACACCTCTCACATAAAGCAGAGACCAAAGAAAAACAAAGCAAAAGAAAACAAAAAATAAGAATGTGGATGACACAGAAATAATGAAGGCAGAAGAATGAACCTTTTTGCAATCTACAATTGTTATAGCCAAAAAGGAAAGAACAAAATGTTATCAAATGAGAAAAACACCGAGAAAGAAGATTCAGAGACATACAGACAGAAAGTCCTGAAAATTTTCAAAAAACATGATGAAAGATAATTACAAAAACAAATAAGAAAAGTTTAATATTACACTGAGAAAATCTCCAATAAAGCAGAATATGAGGACAAAGTGTTTAGAAATAATAAAGAAAATATGGGAGTAGGATGATCTTGCAAAGCGGTTCAACCTTTGAATAGAAGTTTTACAGAAAGAATAGGAAAAAAACAGGGGACAAATTTGTCAAATAATTCAAGAAAATTTCCAGAACATAAAGTCATGAATTTACAGATTGGAAGGACCCACAGCATAACCAAAAAAACATGATTTTAAAAGACCTATATATTAGGGCATGTAGTCATGAAATATCAAGACACCAGGAATAAAGAATATTAGTTTCTAGAGATAAGTTAAAGGATGCATACAGATGATTAGAAACTGTAATGGCAGAAGTTTCAGCAACAACACTGGATGCTAGAAGACAATAGAAAAATAACTCCAAATTATGAGGAAAAAAAATTCCCAATCTATTTCTATCCCAAATCAAACTATTAAATGTGAGCAAAAATAAAAACATTTATAATTATGAAAGCTTCTCAAGAATACATTTTCTCTACTTCTTGAGAAGCTGTTGAAGAACATATTGCACCCAAAAATGTAAAATAAAGCAATAAATGTAAAAACATAAGATCCAGGAAATAAGAAATCTGACTCAGAGTCTAGGCAAAGAAGGTTTCTAGAATAATGATGAATGGCAATGATGTATAGAAAGCCTAGAGATAGCTCCAAGAAGAATGTATTCAAGAAAAAGTTATAACTAATAGATTTTCTGATGTATCTAATCATACTAAAGGTATTTTTATATATACATAAATATTTACATTTATTTACATATTAGACCTTTGTCTCATTCCATGTTAGTATATGCAGACTGACTTAATTTTCTTCATTTTTAATTGACTTGTAACAGTTGTACATATTTATGGGGTTCAGAGTGATATTTTGATACATATATATGTATATGTATATATAAAATATGTAATGATTAAATCAGGATGATTAATATAGTCGTCACCTCAAATATTTACCATATCTTTGTGTTGAGAACATTCAGAATTCTCTCTTCTTCTGTTTGAAAATATACAACAAATTATTGTTAACTATAGTCACCGTACAGTGCTATAGAAAACAAGAACTCATTCCATATATATAAAGAAATATTTATATGTGTCACACACACACACACACATATTCCTCCTATATATAGTCCCCATATATGGGAGGAATATATGTACATGTAACTGTAATTTTGTATCACTTAACCAACAGTATTTCTACATCCTCTCCCTGGGCCCTAATAACCACACTTCTGTTTTCTACTTTAATGAGCTTCACTTTTTTAGGTCCTACATATAAGTGAGAACATGCAGTCTTTATCTTTCTGTGCCTGACACTTAACAGAATGTACTCCAAGATATTCATGTTGCTGAGAATGACAGAATTTTGTTTTGTTTTATGGCTGAACAGTATTTCATTAGGTATACGTACCACATTTCCTTTATCCATTCATCTGTTGATGAACACTTAGGTTGATTCATATTTTGACTACTGTGAATAGTGTTGCAGTGAATATGTGAGAACAGATATCTCTTCAATATACTGATTTGCTTTTATTTGAATAAATGCCAGTAGTGGGATTGCTAGATCATATGACATTTCTATTTTTAATTTTTAAGGAACCTCCATACTGTTTTCCATAATGACTATCCTACTGTACATTCCCACTAACACTGTATGAGCATTCCACTTTCTCTGCATCCTTGCCAGTATTTGCTATTTTTTGTCTTTTTAAAAATAACCATTCTGAGACATAGGGATTAAGATGGTGGATGGGAAGCAGGACTGGCTTGCAGCTCTCAGGCTTGGACAGACAGAGCAGCGGGTAGAAAATCACATCATGAATTTTGCTCCAAGAACTACTGCAGGAACATATCAGAAAAGCTGAGAGAATCCACCGACACTTTGAAGGAACTGGATTGCCACTGCAGGCTCCCTGACATGCTGAAAAACTCTGAGTCTGCTTACTTTCTCAGCAGGGAGGCTGGTGGTCTGAAGTGAGTTCTCAGCGTTGGTCACTGGCTGCCTGGAAATAGGCTTGGTACTGTTGAGGGGGACATAGAGGGAGTGAGATCGGCCTTTGGGACTGCAGGCTGTGTGGGAGCAGGGTGAGTCCTGTGACTGCTGGCTTTCCCTCACTTCCCTGGTGACCTGTATGACTCAGCAGAGGCAGCCATAATCCCCTTGGGAATGTAACTCCATTGGCCTGGGAACCACACCCCTGTCCCCCACAGCAGCTGCAGCAAGCCCTGCCCAAGGAGAGTCTGAGCTCAGACATGCCAATCTAATAGTTGTTTTTTGTTTTTTTTTTTTTACAGAGATTTATGGCAGGATTAGTTCCAATCATTTCTGTTTCAATGCAAGGCAGTTGTTGAAAGTCTAAGTCTAGTTGGCCCCTGAAATAGCACATAACGTTTTTGGGTGGTGAAGATGAGATACCTTTAACAATAAAGCTCCTCTCACAATAGAGAAATGGCCACATGGTCATTAAAAATTATACTATGTCAACAGAATAAAACGCAAAACTATGTCTACCCTATAATTACATCATCGAAAGATTACATATGGGAGTGTAAAAGGCTGCAAATTATTTTTAAAATACAAATATGTTAATCTATTAGTCAATAAAATATATTTTAAATTTTGTTACTATTTTTATAATAGTGTTCAGACAATACATATTTCTTTCCAAAAAAATAGACAAACAATAACAGTAGTATAAACACTCTCGAGTATTAAGTTGCACAACTCTTGATAAAAGAATTCAGCAAAGTTTCCAGATACAAAATTAATATACACAAATCAGTAGTTCTTCAATACACCAACAATGACCAACCTGAGAATCAAATTAAGAACTCAACCCCTTTTACAATAGCTGCAAAAAAAAAAAAAAAATACTTAGGAATATACCTAACCAAGGAGGTGAAAGACCTCTACAGGAAAACTACTAAATACTGCTTAAAGAAATCATATATGACACAAAGAGATGGAAATACATCCCATGCTCATGAATGGGTAGAATCAATATTGTAAAAATGACCATACTGCCCAAAGCAATCTACAAATTCAACACAATTCCCATCAAAATATCACCATCATTCTTCACAGAATTAAAAAAAAAAAAACTAAAATTCATATGGAACCAAAAAAGAGCCTGCAGAGTCAAAGCGAGACTAAGCAAAAGGAACAAATCTGGAGGCATCACATTACCTGATTTCAAACTATACTATAAGGCCATAGTCACCAAAACAGCATGGTACTGCTATAAAAATAGGCACATAGACCAATAGAACCGAATAGAGAAGCCAGAAATAAACCCAAATACTTACAGCCCCCTGGTCTTTGACAAAGCAAACTAAAATGTAAAATGGGGAAAGGACACCCTTTTCAACAAATGGTGCTGAAGTAATTGGCTAGCCATACGTAGGAGAATGAAACTGGATCCTCATCTTTTACCTTACAACTTAAGATGGATTAAAATCAACTCAAGATGGATTAAAGACTTAAATCTAAGACCTGAAACTATAAAAATTCCAGAAGATAACATTGGAAAGCCCTTCTAGACTTTGGCTTAGTCAAGGATTTCATGACCAAGAACCCAAAAGCAAATGCAACAAAAACAAAGATAAATTCCTGGGACTTAAACTAAAGAGCTTTTGCACAGCAAAAGGAATAGTCAGCAGAGTAAACATACAACCCATAGAGTGGGAAAAAAATCTTCACAATCTATACATCTGACAAAGCACTAATATCCAGAACCTACAATGAACTCAAACAAATCAACAAGAAAAAAAAAAAACAGTCCAATCAGAAAGTGGGCTAAGGACATGAATAGACAATTCTCAAAAGAAGATATACACATGGGCAACAAACATATGAAAAAATGCTCAACATCACTAATGATCAGGGAAATGCAAATTAAAACCACAATGCAGTACCACCTTACTCCTGCTAGAATGGCCATAATCAAAAAATCAAAAAATAGTAGATGTTAGAGTGGATGCAGTGAACAAGAAACACTTCTACACTGCTAGTGGGAATGTGAACTAGTACAACCACTATAGAAAAGAGTGTGGAGATTCCTTGAAGAACTAAAAGCAGAACTACCATTTGATCCAGCAACCCCACTACTGGGTATCTACCCAGAGGAAAAGAAGTCATTATACGAAAAAGATACTTGCACATGCATGTTTATGGCAGCACAATTCACAATTGGAAAAATGTGGAACCAACCCAAATGCCCATCAGTCAATGAGTGGATAAAGAAACTGTGGTATATATGTACTGTGGAATACTACTTAGCCATAAAAAGGAATGAATTAATGGCATTCGCAGCAACCTGGATGAGATTGGAGACTATTATTCTAAGTGAAGTAACTCAGGAATGGAAAACCAACATCATAGGTTCTCACACATAAGTGGGAGCAAAGCTATGAGGATGCAAAGGCATAAGAATGACACAATGGATTTTGGGGACACAGGGTGAAAGAGTGGGAAGGGGGTGAGGGATAAAAGACTACAAATAGGGTACAGTGTATACTGCTCAGTGATGAGTACACCAAAATCTCACAAATCACCACTAAAGAACTTATATAACCAAACACTACTTGTTCCCAAATAACTTTTGGAAATAAAAAAATTAAATTAAATTAAAAATTAAAAAATCACACAACTCTGATATAATGCATCAAATTACTGCGTTGAGCCATATTGAAAGGCTTGAAGTTAGCCTGTTCCGGGAATTCATATGCTTTTATTCTATACTGAAGCAAACAAAGAATTCTTGAAAATCAAAGGCCCTGAATATGTGTTACAAGTTTCTCACAGCACTTGCTTCATCTAAGTCTAAGAAACGCAATAAATAGTCAGAATTCTGTGAACATATGTACAAATTTTATAAATTAGATCAACAGCTTAATGAGGGCACCATTTTTTAAATTGAAAACATGTACTGCCTTAGGACTATAACATTCAAGCTCAACAATAGCTTATAAAGCAATGATCTACAGAAAAGAAATGACTTCCCATAATTGGGCAGTTTTTATTACAGGAATCAAAAAGCTTTATAATTACTCTACACATGTGCCTTAACTAATGATATTGATCACAAGACTCACCTTAAACTCTTTGTTTACAGTTACATCTTCTTTCTTAATTATGTCTCATTCACAGTTCCTGAGTCTTTTGCTGTGCATAACCTTCAAGGTCCAAAAGTAAAATATTGAATATTGAGTCACTAAGTCATCTTGTTGTAAAGAATTCATGATTGCATTATTAACAACTACTATTATTGACAGTGTGTGAGGTACTCTATCAAGCATGTTACATAAACTTCATGACAACACCATGAGATAGCTTATTCCCCCCATATTATATAAACATGATATACATGAAAAGTAAACCTCAGAAAAATTCAATAATTCACCCAAGGACAAATAGGTAGTAAATGGCAAAATCAGGATGTAAACCAAGTATAATTCTAATTTAATTACATTCTATCACCTCTACTAGCAAGACCTCCTATCTTGTCAAGATGATAAAATCAATATATTCTGCATAGACAAACAGATGAGGAAATCAGTTCACCCATGATTCCATTATATGACCTCTACCAATAAGTAGAATAATATTAATTTTTGCTTGCCTACAATAATTCCACATTACACCTGTGATTCCTACATAATTGTTAGGTGTGCCTTCTTTCACTCTCAGAAGTGTCTCAGTTAGGGCAACAAAGTTAATGGTCATCCTACTCATAAGGATCATTGTTAATGTGTCAATAAATGGGAGTAGCCACGTAGAAATTGATTTCACAATGGTGTTGCAAAGCTATGTGTGGGGTATTCTGTCTGTTTCATGTAACAAGGCACAGCAGAAATCCTGACTCTCCTGATGAAAAAAATATATATGTATAGTACATAAAAATAGTTTTACAATCTTCCTTCATGAATTATTAACCTGACAAGAAAATAAGGAATACTTTGAAGAACCTAGAAAAATAAGACAAATAACTAAAGTTGGTTTTTCCCTTGAGGACATAGGCCAAACTGGGTGAACTTGGGTTTTCATAACATCACAGAAAACAGAAGACAGGAGACAAAGTGCAGGATCTGTCCAAATAGGAAATTTAATAGATTACAACATTCTCAAAAAGCCAAGGCAACATATGGCTTCACTTAACATTGATTAGAAATAAACCTACTCCACAACGGAATGTAACAAAAACCTAAAAGAAACTTGGTGCTGAATACTTTTTACCACAAAGTAGTCTTCCCATGGGTTTACAACCTGAATTTATGCTACCTTAACTTACAGTGATCACAGGAGTAGAAAAATGTTAGAAATAGTGCAAATCTTCTTTGTAGAAATCCATCTCCAAAAAGAAATCTCAAAAGACAAAGGTAAAGCTCTAAAAAATATGAGCTCAAACCCAAAAGTCATAAAAAATGCAAGGAAACAAGGAATCTTGAGGGAAAGACAACAGAAACAACAGCGCAGTTTCAAAATTCGTTTATATCATAACTATCAAACATAGAATATGAAATATAAGTATGTTTTTAAATGATGAAAAATATGAATAAATATAAAAAGATGAAGACAATGACCAGTAAATTTAAGAAAAAAATTAACTTCTAGCAATGACAAACAATAGTTACTGAGCAGAAGATATTTGCACTCACCATCAACAAAGAATTCATATATAGAATACATAGAGAAGTCCTACGAATCATTGAGAAAAAGAAAGACTTAAAAATGTAGACAAAAGTCTTGGACATGCCCTTCATGAAAAAATGAATACAAACAGGCAATAGGCATGTGAAAAGGCACTAGGCCTCAGTAATCAGTGAAACACTATTTTTTTCTTTTTTTTTATTATTATTATACTTTAAGTTTTAGGGTACCTGTGCACAACGTACAGGTTAGTTACATATGTATACATTTGCCATGCTGGTGCGCTGCACCCACTAACTTGTCATCTAGCATTAGGTATATCTCCCAATGCTATCCCTCCCCCCTCCCCCCACCCCACAACAGTCCCCAGAGTGTGATGTTCCCCTTCCTGTGGCCATGTGTTCTCATTGTTCAATTCCCACCTATGAGTGAGAATACACGGTGTTTGGTTTTTTGTTCTTGCGATAGTTTACTGAGAATGATGATTTCCAATTTCATCCATGTCCCTACAAAGGACATGAACTCATCATTTTTTATGGCTGCATAGTATTCCATGGTGTATATATGCCACATTTTCTTAATCCAGTCTATCATTGTTGGACATTTGGGTTGGTTCCAAGTCTTTGCTATTGTGAATAGTGCCGCAATAAACATATGTGTGCATGTGTCTTTATAGCAGCATGATTTATAGTCCTTTGGGTATATACCCAGTAATGGGATGGCTGGGTCAAATGGTATTTCAAGTTCTAGATCCCTGAGGAATCGCCACACTGACTTCCACAATGGTTGAACTAGTTCAACCATTGTGAAACACTGTTAAAACCCGAAGGAGTTGCCACTACATACTCACTGGACTGAAAAAAATAAATTCATGCCTGGAAAAGTAAGCATTTATTGGAGAGAATATGGAGGCCTAGAAACACTCAAACACTGCTTGTGGAAACGTAACTTGATAGAACTATGTAGGAAAAAAGTGTTGCTATCTACTAAATAGATGTCTACCAGTTGTTTCACTCATAGTATAGAAAACTATGTATTTCCGAGCCCAGAAGTGATAAATAAGAAGTTTAGCACAACATTTTTCAGAACAACCCCATCCTATAAACAACCCGAACGTCAGTCATAAATAAAAAAGATATTTTCTTTATCGTATTCATGCATAAGAATGTTATAGAGCAATAAAACTTAACAAACTAGAGCTACCTACAATCATACAGATGATTTTTACAAACATAAACTTGAGCTCTTTAAAAAAATGGAAATACGAAAGAATATAAACAGAATGACTCCATTTCTATAAAGTTCAAAACCAGGCAAAACTACATTCTCTTCTTTGGAGAGAAATGAAAATAAAACTATAGGAAAAACAAAATAAATACAAATTTAGGATTGAGGCTGCCTCTGGGAAGAAGATAGGCTTCAAGGAGAGTGCACACAGGACTTTAAAGGTAATGCTAATATTCTTCTTAAAATGTGTGGTACACACATAGGTGTTCATTATTCTTTATGCCTAACTCATGTTGTGTAAATGTTACTTTGTTTCTGAGAGGTGACAACGTGCTAGCAGCTCTCGCTTGCTCTCGGCACCTCCTCGGCCTTGGCGTCCACTCTGGCCGCACTTGAGGAGCTCTTCAGCCCACCGCTGCACTGTGGGAGCCCCTCTCTGGGCTTGCCGAGGCTGGAGCCGGCTCCCTCTGCTTGCGTGGAGGTGTGGAGGGAGAGGCGCTGGTGGGAACCAGGGCTGTGCGCTCGCAGGCCAGTGCGAGTTCTGGGTGTGCATGGTCTCTGCAGGCTCCGCACTCAGAGCAGCCAGCCAGCACCGCTGGCCCTGGGCAGTGAAGGGCTTAGCACCCAGGGCAGCAGCTGCAGAGGGGGTGCTGGGTCCTCCAGCACTGCTGGTCCACCTGCACCACACTTGAATTCTCGACAGGCCTCAGCCGCCTCCCCATGGGGCAAGGCTTGGGAACTGCAGCCCGCCATGCCTGAACCCCCTTGCAGTGGGCTCCCACGTGGCCCCGAGCCTCCCCAACAGGCACCGCCCCCTGCTCCACGGTGCCCAGTCCCATCGACCACCCAAGAGCTGAGAAGTGCAGTCACACGGCATGGGACTGGCAGGCAGCTCTGTCCATGGCCCTGGCAGGGGATCCACTAGGCAAAACCAGCTTGGCTTCTGAGTCGGGTGGGAACTTGGAAAACTTTTATGTCTAGTTGGAGGATTGTGTAGGGAACTTGGAGCACTTTTATGTCTAGCTGGAGGATTGTATATGCACCAATCAGCACTCTGTGTCTAGCTAATCTGGTGGGGGCTTGGAGAACTTTTACGTCTAGCTAGAGGATTGTAAATACACCAATCAGCACTCTGTGTCTAGCTCAGGGATTGTAAACGCACCAATCAGCACCCTATCAAAACGGACCAATCAGCTCTCTGTAAAATGGGCCAATCAGCAGGATGTGGGTGGGGTCAGATAAGGGAATAAAAGCAGGCTGCCTGCGGCAGCAGCAGCACCTTGCTAGCGTCCTCTTCCACACTGTGGAAGCTTTGTTCTTTCACTCTTTGCAATAAATCTTGCTGCGGCTCGCTCTTTGGGTCCGCAGTGCCTTTATGAGCTATAACACTCACTGCAAAGGTCTGCAGGTTCACTCCTGAGGCCAGCGAGACCAGCAACCCACCGGGAAGAATGAACAACTCCGGACTGGAAGAACGAACAACTCCAAACACGCCAGCTTAAGAGCTGTAACACTCACCACGAAGGTCTGCACCTTCACTCCTGAAGCCAGCAAGACCACGAACCCACCAGAAGGAAGAAACTCTGAACACATCCGAACATCAGAAAGAACAAACTCTGGACACACCATCTTTAAGACCTGTAACGCTCACCGCGAGGGTGCGTGGCTTCATTCTTGAAGTCAGTGAGACCAAGAACCCACCAATTTTGGACACATTTCTACTCAATATTTCATTTAATAAAGAAACTTTGCCGGGTGTGGTGGGTCACACCTGTAATCCCAGCACTATGGGAGGCTGAGATGGGGGGATCACCTGAGGTCGGGAGTTTGAGACCAGACTGACCAACATGGAGAAGCCCCGTTTCTAATAAAAATACAAAAATTAGCCGGGTGTGGTGGCACATGCCTGTAATCCCAGCTACTCAGGAGGCTGAGGCAGGAGAATCCCTTGAACCAGGGAGGCGGAGGTTGCAGTGAACAGAGATCGCGCCATTGCACTCCAGCCTGGGCAACAAGAGTGAAACTCCATTTCAAAACAAAAAAACAAAAAAAAACTTTGATGACTTTTTGAGGTTGAAAAATTGTGACGGAACATACATGTATGATATTCATCACAAATTTGCCAGCATACCACCTTTACATGGAAAATGACCAAGAAGCATAAGTCAAAAACCCTTGAATTTATTATACAAAGATGAAGGCAGAATATCTGCTACTCGTAGTAACTTACTTCTGACAAAGGATTCAGTATTTCTAGTTCCAAAGATCTGGACTGGTTATTTTCACTTCATAGTTTAAAAGATAATGTCATCTCTGATGGTTTTTCTGTATTACATCCTGAGGAGTTTGGGAGTTTTTAAGAGAGTCTTTAACCAAGGTGATTAAATTATGCCTCATCACTAGACAATTACAAAATATAGTGTGAACTGCTAAGAATCCTGGGAAACATGATTTAAGGATTGGCCAAAGAGGTTCACTAGTTTCTTGTTGTTTAACTTGGCAATGAGCGTTTACGAAGTCTATCTTGCTGAGACAGCACTAGATTAAGGAATCCTTGAAGTCTCAGTTCACACAGTGTTCTCTGTTTTCTCAAACCCTAGCACAATGCCTGGGATGTGTTTAATAAACACTTCTTGAATAAATAAGTAAATAAGGAGTAAATGTAAGACTTCCTTTCTTCCTTTTATCATGTCTATCCAGACATTGTAAAGAAATCAGAACCTGGAAATACTTTGTCAAAAAAAAATTATTCTTAAAATGCATATAGGAAAAAAAGGGAGGGCTCCATCTATCTTTACAAGTTTTTTGATATAAATTATTTTCCTGCATAATTTACTGTTTTCTAAAGTCCAAGGCTATGAATAAAAAAGCATTATCAATCGATGTGCAGAGTGAAGACAACCTTATAAACTGAGAGACTGACATTCCTTCTGCTATGAACTAATATCTGAACCATAAGGAGTAAATCCTCTAGAACTACACTGTAATGATTTTTCAACTGCATTGCTTTGGGATTCACAAAGTCTCAAAGTGAAGGCAGAAGTTGGTGTCTCTATTGCCACTGCTCAAATGAAACAACAATCTAGTATAACACAAAGATGTTATCAGTTTTATTGAGAGAATTCACACACTAAAAAATTCATCCATTTAAAGTGTATGAATCAGTGGTTTTTGTATATATACAGAGTTGGGCCACCATAACCACAATCTAAATTTAGGGTATTATTTTTATTTTAAGATTAATCCATTTTGTATCTTCTATCAGTAATTCTTCTTATTATGGCTACGTAATTTTTTCATCATATAGATATACCCTGTTTTGTTTATCTACTCATAAAATGCTGGACAATTTGGTTGATTTCACTTTATGTCTACTATGAATAATAATAAAAACATTTTTATATTTGTTTCTTTGTACACATATTTTTTCTTTTCTCTTGAGAATGTACCTAGGAGTAGAATTACTAGATCATAGGTTAAATCTACGTTTAACAGTTTCAAGAACTGACAGGCTGTTTTCCATTTTCCATTTTCAACAGCAATGAAGAGGGTTCCAATTTCTCCATATGTCTGCTAACACTTGGGTTTTTTTTTTTTTTTTTTTGCCTTTTTGATTATAACCTCCTGGTGAATATAAAGTGGTGTCTCAAGGTTTTGATTTGCATTTTCCTAATGATTAATGATGTTGAACACCTTATCATGTGCTTATAAGCCATTTGTATTTTTGGTGAAAAATAGCTATTTGTATTATTTACCACGTTTTTAACTGGATTGTCTTTTCACCATTGAGTTACAGTTATTGATATATTCTGCATAAAAGTCTCTTATCAGATATATCTTTGAAAATATATTCTCCCATTCTGTGGGTCTTCTTTTCACTTTCTTGATTATGTACTTGTAGCCCAAAATGTTTAATTGGAGGTAGGAAATTTAAATTTTTTCCTCTGTTACTTGTGCTTTTGGTGTCATATCTTGAAAAACCATTGCTTAACCCAAGATCATAAAAATTTACTGCTACATTTTTATTGAAAAGTTTTATAGGTTTAGCTCTTATATTTAAGACTCTGATCCACTGAAGTTAATTTTTTCTATGGTATGAGGTAGAGATCCAACTTTATTCTTTTGCATACAGATATTCACTTGTCTGACACTATTTCTTAGATAGATAATTATTTCTCCATTAATTGTTTTGAAATCAGGGAGTGTGAGTCCTCTAGTAGCTTTTCCTTTTCAAGATTTTTTGGCTACTCTGGGTGTCTTGCATACCATATGAATTTTAGGATCAACTTGGCAATATCTGCAAAAAAAGACAGCCAATATTTTGATAGAGATTACATTGAATGTGTAGGTCAATTTTGGGATTATTTACCATGTTGACATTAAGTGTACCAACTCATGAACAAGGGATATCTTTCCATTTATTCAGATCTTTTAAAATGTATTCCAACAATGTTTTGTAGTTTTTGTATATAAGTCCTGCCATTATATTGTTAAATTTTTCCCAAGTATTTTATTATTTTTGATGCTATTATAAATGGAATTGGTTACTTAATTTTTTCAGATTCTTTGTCAATAGTATGTGAAAATAAAATTAATTTTATTAATTTTATTGATATTATATTCTGCAACTTTATTGAACTTGTTAATTAGTTTGACAGTTTCTTAGTGGGTTCCCCAGGATTTTCTATATACAAAATCATGTCATTTGTAAACAGAAATAGTTTTACTTCTTCTTTTCCAATATAGATGCCTTTTATTTCCTTTGTTGCCAAACGTCCTGGCTAGAACCTACAGTACAGTATTGAATAGAGGTGATGAGCACAAGTGTTTTTGTCTCCTTCCTTATCCTAATGGGGAAGACCTTCAGGCTTTCAACATTACGTATGATGTTAACTGCAGGTTTTCTCAGATGTCCTTTATCAGATGTTTTCCATATCTAGTTTATTGTTTTGGGGAAGACCTTCAGGCTTTCAACATTATGTATGATGTTAACTGTAGGTTTTCCCAGATGTCCTTTATCAGATGCTTTCTATATCTAGTTTATTGTTTTTAATAAAGAAAGGATACTGTTTTCTCAACTGTTCTTTTTTATATATTGAGATGATCATGTACATTTCATCCTTTATTCTATTTATGTGGTGATTTTCTTATGTTAAACCAACCTTGAATTCCTGGACTAAATCCTGCTTGGTCTTAGTATACAATCCTTTTAAATTTCCACTTAGGCTCTTATACACCCCAGCTGAAATTCAGCCACAAGCAGAATGAAATTGCCAAAGGACTGCTACTTTTTTCAGTAATGCCTTGGAGGTAGGACATTTTTACTAAGCTGAGGTTTCAGTCAGATCAAATAGCTATAGTATCCAGGAACAGAGATTTTCTCTAAAGTTGCATATTTTGGACAAAATATTTACTGTGCTTTGGAGCAAGAACATTTATTGGAGCTCCAAAAATTGTCAGTCCTCCATGGTTTCAAGAGTACCAGCAACTACCATGCCACTAAGCTGGGAAAGAGGGGATAACAATAGTGTCAAGTTAAAACATGAAAGACCCTACTGGGTTTTTTTTTTTTTTTTTGATATTCAGTGCATTGTTTTCCTTTTCAGTTTGTTCTGTGCCTTTGGTTAATTTCTAGAGTTCTGAAATGGTTGGCTTTAGTTTTGCTAGTATTTTCTTTGTTTTTAAGGGAAAGCAAGTTCAACAAGGTCCACACTCCACCAGTTTGGAAGATGATCTCCACCCATATACTGTTGCCTGACTTCAGAGAATAGTGTATGTACAACAGGACATGATAGTTGTTTTGTTTCCTTGTAGTGGCTTTGCATAATTTATTATAGAAATTCAAAGTAGATGTAGACAGGGCCATTTTTTATTAATTCAGTCAACAAATATTTATAAAGTATCTACTAAATACCAATGAATAAGACCATATATACACCCTTAACAAGGGTAAAGTCTGGAAAGAGAAGAGAAACCAGCTCTTGTTGAGCATATACAAGTTGCCACTACTATGCTAGGTATATTACTATCTTAGCAGGAAAAGAGAAGATAAGTAGAATCTTCATCTAAAGGTCAAAACTTTAGGTTGAGTCCTGAAGAATGAGTAGGAAATTATCAGCTAGACCTAGGGCAGAGAATATTTCTAGGTAGAGAGAACACTGACTTCAGATAAGGAAAGATTATGTTTCAGTAAGTATTATTGAAGGTCTGATAATTCCTGCCTATTTAGTGTAACTCAACCCAACACAATTTGGAGTAAACTTCAAAACAAACTTCAAAAACAAAAAACAAAAAACAAAGTAACAAATCTATACTTAACCAAGATTTTAACACTGATACAAAAAAACAGATAACTAAACAAAGATAAAACAAAAATAACTTTGTCATTATTATGTAAACCTAAGAGTTTTATAACAATTAGGAGATGGTTGGCTCTATTAGTTGTGCTGTATTGTCACAGTCAACTTCAGGGTCTGTAGGTGTAAGTTCCTGTTTATTTCTGCCAAGTCAAAAACTAAATTAAAGTAGATTAAATTCTTTACGAAATTATTAGATCCAATTTTGTTTGAAAAATAATGTGGGAGGAATAAAAATAAGAAAATCAGCTTGGTTTTGACCTGCCATCACACACAGTCAGAGCTGCTCTGATTAATGAAGACATTACCCGATTGGAAGAGCAGGTGAAAGAAACTCTTGACCTCACAGAGCTGGAATAAGTTCATGTGGGAGTTGAAAAGAAGATTTTAAAATATCAAATGTATCTTTGCCATCAGCTCTCATGGCATGGTATGCACCTCCAGAAAGAAAAATGGATCCTGTAAAGTGGAGTTTGGACCAAAGCTGCCTTTGGTAAAAACAAATTAGAATACGTCTTTCACAAGACTTGAAATTCATTTTGCAGTATTTTCAAGTGCTACCAGTGCTACCACCCTCTCACTTCAAATGCATGAAACCAATTCCAAATAAAAAGGGTTTTGAGGCATGCCAGTGGCTGGTACTAAACAATGCTATATTGTAATTATATATAAGACAAATAATAACTTAGCTCGGGAGGAAAGTCCAAAGACGAATTACCTACTGTGCCAGTTGAATTGTTTCTGTGATAAGTGACAAAAGCTATAACAATATGGGTCTTAAAGGATAAGGGCATTTACTACATCACTGAACAAGAATCTGGAAAGAGGTTGGTCCAGAGTTGGGTTAATTTGGGACTAAATAACATAATCAAGGGCTTGAAGTACTCTCTCTTTGTACTTAGTCATTCTCAGAGTGTTGCTTTCATTAGAAAATTTGTTTCATCATGATCACAAGATGACTGCCATTGCTCTAAGAATCAATCCAATGAATTACCAGGTCCAAAGTCTGGTAGGTCAGCTACTTTACAAGTCTCTAACGGGGGAGAAGCCCGTAGCCGCTGTATGTGACCACACAGGTTGTACACCTCACAACTCCAGAGGAGCAATCACACAACCCACAATGAGTATGGCAACCTACAGAGATGACCAAACACAGCAGTCCTAAGATATCCTTTTCAAGAATCCACCAGAATAAATCTCCCCAGGGTTGGAGACTGTGTCCTGTATTTATGCCTTTTGCTGATGAGCCTGGGAAACCAAGTTTCTTGCATGTTCAGTCTCTCTTGTGGAAGGCAGGCTCAGCCAAGCACACTCTGCCAGGAAATAAGGGAGAAAGAAAATGCTGCTGGCCATGTAGTCTATGCATCTGCCTTTTACTTGCCTGTGATTTAGTCCTAATATGACCACTCATTGGTTATGGCAAATACCCATGCTTCCAATTATCCCTATTGAAATATAATATTTCATTCTTTTTCTTTAGTTTCATTATTATTGAATTCAAATTAAAAATGTTGAACACTTAGTCAGAATGAAAATATATATAAGCAACTTAGTAAGATACAGCAAAAGCCACAAAAGTATACATGGCTTTTGACCTGTAATACTACCTCAGAAAAATCAATCCAAGAAATACTTTAATATATGTGATCAAATTATATATAATAAACACACACACACGTGTGTGTGTGTGTGTGTGTGTGTGTGTATTAGTCCATTGTCATGCTGCTATGAAAAAATACCCAAGACTGGGTAATTTATAAACCAAAGAGGGTTAACTGACTCACAATTCTGCATGGCTGGGGAGACCACATGAAAATTACAGTCTTGGCGGAAGGGGAAGTAAACACACCCTTCTTCACATGGCAGCAGGAGAGAGAAGTGCTGAGCAAAGGCGGAAAAGTGCCTTATAAAACCATCAGATCTCATGAGAATTTACTCACTATCATGCGAACTGTATGGGGGTAACCACCCCCTTGATTCAATTACCTCCCCTCCATCAACATGTGGGGATTATGGTAACTACTATTCAAGGTGAGATTTGGGTGGGGACACAGCCAAACCATATCAATGTGCAAGAAAATGTTAATAACGAATTTTAGTGTTGAACACTAAATAAGCACCTTTGAGGACATTTGGATTGTATATAGAAGTAATTTTGTTATTTCGATATTATCAAATAACTCAATGCACTCTTTAGAATTATCAGATAATACATATTTGTTGAATGGCAACAACATAGAAAATAGGAGTGAACAAATATAGACCCTACCCTGATGAGACTGGCGATTTATTAGGCAGGCACAACTTTCATGGTGTGATCTCAATTTAGAACAAATTACCAAAGTCTGGCCTAAGAAACTGAAGGACTCCTTTTAGAGAGACAGAGATTAAAGCTGAATATTGAGAATGAAAAAGAAACTCAGTCAAAGCCCTTGGAGATAGGAACTAATATCAAATTTCAGCAACAACATCTTACTTTTCTATAATGCTGTACAGTTTATGAAATGCATCTCCCTAGTAAAGGAGACCTTGTAATCTCCATTTTATAAGAAATGACAGTTCAGAGGAGTAAAGTAACTTACCTAGTTTCTATACAACCAGTAAATAGATAAAAATTAGACTCAAACATGTATCTAAAGGAAGGAGTTCAAGATCAGAAACCAGGAAATAAGGTGACATACATAAGCTCCAATGCAAACAATCTTTTTTTTTGGTAGCCACGTATTTTATTTTCTTGGTGTAATTATCAGTCTTTTAGGGGGAAAAAAGATCCTTGACTTAACTCTGACTTCTGACAACTAAACACATAAAAACATAATTAACAATAAAAGGGCACAATAGGTGCCAGAAGATTGGAACACTTGGGTGTTCAAGGCAAGATCTGTTTCTTCCTAATCTTATTTGTTCTTAATGCTGTCATTGACAGGAGTTTAGGATTTATCATTTTCCTTTCAAAGAACAGAACTCTGATGCATGTGCTGACTTGTCCCACCTCAAGTCATTTAGCAGTTGGAAAAATAGAACCCGCTGCATTTCAATACAGGACCATTTTTTCATAATAGAAGATTTTGCCATATTAATAAGTCATCCTAAGGGCTATCTTCCCTTGATCTAGAGGTCATATTTTACAAGAGAAAAATATGTTTGGGGTTTCTGAGTAACAGCTTTTGCTCCAGGCAGATCTAACCAACCAGTTCCTTGGAAGCATCTGTTATTTTTCTTTTACATGGTGAACTACTACATCCTGGGTTGAAGTATAGCACATGTTGGATTAAAAAAAAATGAGAGAAAATTACCATATATTTTATAAACATCTACAATAATATTTAATTATTTGGGGCTAAATAAATTCTGTTATACTATTAAACCTGAGGATATCTGTATTTGGGTGGAAGTTGGAGACAGAAATACATAGCAATTGGTCACGTTAATTTTCACAAATTGGTTTTCAGTTTTTCTAACATAATAATTCCAATGCTTGCTTATTTTTTCTTTAGAGGATATCTGAAAATAACATAATTTCTTCTATAATTTCAAGTCGTTTTCTTTTTTAAAACCATAATTCTGTGTAGTATCTAAGGCATGGTGGCTCACGCCTGTAATCCCAGCACTTTGGGAGGCCAAGGCGGGTGGATCACGAGGTCAGGAGTTCGAGACCAGCCTGGTCAATATGGTGAAACCCCATCTCTACTAAAAATACAAAAATTAGCTGGGTGTGGTGGTGGGCACCTGTAGTCCCAGCTACTTGGGAGGCTGAGGCAGAAGAATCGCTTGAACCTGGGAGGCAGAAGTTACCATGAGCTGAGACCGCACCACTGCACTCCAGCCTGGGTGATATAGCAAGACTCTGTCTCAAAAAAAAAAAATTAGAGGCTCTGTTTTTCCTAACATGCCATTAAACCACCTTTCAATTGTCACTCTTAAGTCAAAAGTACTCCTAAATGTCAATCCACAAAATTTGACAATTCACTCCATTATTCAGATTGTTCTTAAAGTGATCAACAGTGGGCTCTGTGAAACAACACACATTTCTCTCATTAAAAAAAAAAAACTAATAATCTCAGACACTAATTTTTTACAGAAAATATTTTCATTCCTGCTGCTATGTAATTTCAACCACAGCCACTCCCAAGTATTTAAACTCAAAGGACATGCTGAAAGGAACTGTATTAATTAAAGTACATTATCAACCCTATCTACTCCTCCCCTAGATTACTAATTTGGTCCTACTTCCAAGGACAGAGCAAAGTGGTAATTGGTAGCTTTTCCAGGACTTAATGAGCACATAAACTTAAACAACCATGACAACCATTCCCACTTCGTAAAACATAATTTTTATGACTGCCATTCAAGTTTGCCCAGCCCTCAGCGTGGTTTCCAGATTTACTTAACAGAGGATGATAACAATCATGCCGAGTTATAGACTACCAAATATTAAGCCGCAAATCCATGCTTTTTTCTTAGGAGACATTAAAACCATGGCTCTATGTATAGATTTCCGGCATGGACTACATGGCATAGGATCCTCAACTCATCTAAAAGAGCATGAATTTCAATTCAGGGTTTGTTTTTTGTTTTTTGTGTTGCTTGTTCTAAGCAAGAGAGAGATGTAAATCAGATGCGCTGCTGACCATGGTGTTAGAGTATTGGTGAGGATCTGCAATCCACAGGCAGTACAAAGGGTTAGTAGACCTTTCAGTAACAGGAAATCAGAGGAGAAAATTGGAGCAAACGAGCCCAACAAGCATGTTAGTTTATTTCATCTTTCAGGGAAGAACTTTTAAAGGTACTTTTCTGCTAATTTATGCTCTAAAGCTGGCATTCCCATTTCTCTTCCCACCTGCCCCTGTTCTAAACAAGTAATCTATCATTTTAAACATAATGCTGCGTTAAAAAAAAATTAAGGAAGTCCCCAATATCTTAAAATAACTCTAACAGTGGCAATTGTCTGATTTTGAAAGGCCTTACTGTACATTATTCTGTGTCACTTAATAGTTACATTGCTGTTTTGGTAACAAGGATTTTCAGAGATATAATGGCTTTTTCAAAAATCTCCTCATTTCTCTGAGCCTCCTGAAGAGGATGTACATTTCTCGATGCCTTTTCCTCATGCCCCATTAGGAAATGAATGGCTTCTGTGGATCCCACTCAGTTTACAACTCAACTTTCTCTTTTTTTATTTTTGTAATTTTTTTGTTTTCATTTTTTGGCTTAAAACAACGGAAATTTATTGTCATAGTTCAGGAGGTCAGAAGTCTGAAATCAAGGTATCCATAGGGTTGGCTCCTACTTTGGGGCTCAGAGGGAGAGTCGGCTCAACACCTCTGGCCTAGATATGGTGGTTGCCAGCAATCCTTGGTGTATTTTGGCTTGTGGCAGCATGATTCCAATCTTCCTCCACTGTCCCTACAGCATTCTTCTGTGGGTCTCTATCTCTGTGGAACTCACCTTTCAATAGCAATGCAAGATTTATTTGGTTTCTACCTGAATACAAGATTTCAGAACTTACTGATGATGTACTCACATGTAGAAGACCTAGTAGTAAAGAGAAATTCTTGAAATTTGACCAAGAATGACCACAGATCCTGTTTTTAACCATGCTGGTTCCATGGGTACTCAGATCTGAAATCTTCAATGTCTTAATAAATGAATATTTCCTATACATCTACCAATTGAGTCCTATGAATAGACATATAGAAATTAAAGTCAGATATCTCAAAGTTAAGTTTGTTTTAACTTTGACCACTGACCTTCCTTTCTATACTGATAACCAGAGTAATATTTTCAAATGAGAGATAATTTAAAATGGCAAGAAAAACAAAAAGCTGTATAAGAAATTAATGGTCTACATATAAAGCAAACTAAAATGTATGATTTTTTTAGCAGGGGTTGCAGTATTTTTTTAAAAGGACATAGAGAATCCATTTGTCCTTGATACTAGCAACATCTCCTCTTGAGTGGCATGGGTTAGTGTTTATAGATTACATTTTCTTAAAAGCCCAAACATACTAGATTTTGAAGTAAACAACACTTATATAATTATAATATTGTAAAACCTGCTTATTGAATTTTTGTTTTTAGAATCAATCTGTAGGATAAAGCATAGCAAACTTAATAATAATCATATTTGAAAAAAACTACACACATCTACACCGCTAATGCCATACATGAAAATAAACTCCAGGAAAGGACAGCGTATTTGAGATTTAAAGGATATTATTTGTAAAATTAAAAATAAGTGGTAGGCTGATACCAACCATGGTTAGAACTTCCCTAAATCAAGAAAACTGATAATTGACTAGAAAAGATGGGTAAAGTTTATGAAAGGATAATATACCAAAGAAATAAAAAAAGAGAAAGATTCTCAAACTCATTGGTAATCATGGAAAGGCAAATTAAGTCAACAATAATACATCATTTCTGTCCTATCAGATCAACAAAAATTAAAGTGACTAATAAAATCTCATTTACTATCAGTAGGCATGCAAATTGATAATTTCTTCTCAGAACAATATGGCATTACCTACCACAACTTAAAATGTTCATATCCTTGACCCTTTGTTTCTACATGTGATAATCTGTTCCTTAATATTACTCAACCCAGTAACAAAGATGCAAATAAAATATTGTCACTGAACATTCAGTGAACAGGAAAAATTAGAAACAACTATCTTTTAACAGCTGAGTGCCTATATTATGGTGCATTTATTTATATGCATTAACTGAAAGAAATATTTCTGATATATTGCCTGAACAAAAACAAGTATCAGTGCAATGTACATGGCTGTATGTTTCTATTAAAAAAAAAAAACAAACAACAACAACAAAAAAACAGTGAACTGGCTTGGCACACTGACTCATGCCTGTAATCCCAGCACTTTGGGAGGCTGAGGAGGATCACTTGAGACCAGAAGTTCAAGACCAGCCCAGGCACCATGGCAAGACCCTATCACTACAAAGAAATTGTTTTCATTAGACTTATATCGTAGTGCATGCCTATAATCCAAGCTACTCAAGGCTGAGCCAGGAAGATCACTTGAGCCCAGGAGTTCAGGGTTACAGTGAACTATGATCATGCCATTGCACTCTAGCCTGGGCAACAGGGCAAAACCCTAATTTAAAAAACAGTGAATAAACATCTATATGTATTTTCTAACATGGAAATGGTTGCAAGCACTATTAATCAGTAAAAAGTATAAGCCATGATGAATTTTTTTCCTTTTAAAGGTATATAAAAATTCTAGGTCACTAAGGAAGACAGAAGAAAGAATCGTAATTTTTAACAAGAATGTATCAATTATTTTCTGTGAATTATTTTTTGCATAATAAGTAAAAGACAAAAGGAATCTATTACATATCAATATAGACTGGCAATAAAGCCATCCTAAAAAATAAGTAAAATGAACCAAGAACATGGGTGAAGGAGGAAATAACCAACCTGAACCACAGGGCCTCACCTCTCCATTTCCATGCCAGCACTACTTAGCTGGGTTAAGGGTTGCCATCCTGCTGTTTCCAACATTCTAGGTTGAAAGTTTAAAATGTAAAGAATCAAATCTTGCAGAAGTGAATTTCTCCTACTTAAATTCATCAAAAGAAATGGTTATCCCTTTGAATTTGTCACTCTTCTTTATAAAATTTGATTCACTTGGCAATAAAATCCTGAATCAAGGGAAGACTAAAATGAAGCAGAATGTATCATTTAATGAGAAAATAAAGGTGAGAATCCTGCCTCAATCCAAAGATATCAACTATTAACCAATAAGGAGATGACACTAAAACACTAAATTACCAGAAGAAAATACTACAGTAAAAAGTACAGTAGCCAAAATATTACATTCGTCAAATGGTTAAAGTAAAAGGGTATACAATTTTATTAATTAATTTTTGAGCTTGGACTAGACTTTTTTGAATACTTTGTCCATATGCATTTGATAAACAACAGGCTAATGATATCCTGTTAGAGTAGAGTGGGGCACACATCTAATCAGAATAATTCATCATTGTGATTTTCCCAAGTTTCATATAGCCCAGGATATATCAAGGAATTATAAACAAATGAGAAAACCTTTAATTGACAGTTTTTAAAACAATGTCCAACTATGTCTTACCTGCAAAATGTCTACGAATTAATGACTTAAAGAATTATATTTCATAAGTGTATAATTAATGATAAGTCCTGCAGCAGCCACAGAGGCCAGATGACTGAAAACTCAGAAAATTTAGTTTTTATTTTAGTTAGGATGGCTAACTTGAGTTCTACTCAAGTTATGGCCAGGGAAAAAGTTTTTTCTGTATTTGATTTAAGTTTAGCCTAATAAAAATGGCATTTTATCCAGATTTAGACACAGAATATATCATAGAGACAGAACTTATTGTCTTGAAGACATCATCTGAACAAGTTTCCTGAATTAAGAAAAGTAAAGAGCTTTCATTCCCACTTTACAGATAAACTTGAATTTAAAGAAGAGATTACATGAAAAAAGTAGACTGACAACCTGATCTTCCTATAAGACCGCTGATACTTCCAGTCTACTGTGTTATGTATTCTTTTTCCAGATTTATTCTATGGTACCAGTGTGCATTGGCTGTACTATTTTTAGTTCTGGACAGAATTAATGGAATGTGTTAATAATGAGGAAGTGCATAAGGACAAGGCTGTAGTGCAATCTATTTGAATTAGTTAAGACAATCAGAATTTTCACTTTCCAGCCTTCCTTTCTAGTCTTCTCAAACCCCTGTACCTATAATTCACATAATTCATTCTAAGCATTTAGCTTTTGGGTATATTTCTCTTTTATCTTGGAATTTCATTTAAGAGAAATCTATAAACAATTAGAAGGAGACTACTTATTATAAAGACTAACATTTACTTTCTTTTCATCTGGTAGTGTGATGTATTTCTTCCTCTCCCTTTTAACTTTCTACTTTTGTTCTTATAAAGAATCTGCTTGCCTGGATACTTTGACTTTATGCTGCCCTATGAGAAAGGGCTTGTTTCTGTTGACAAGAGGATATATACAGAAATCTTAGAACATGTTTTGTTTTTTTCCATTATGCTTTTCAAATTTATTATTATTTAAAAAAAAAAAAAGGCCAGGGGGAGGAGCCAAGATGGCCGAATAGGAACAGCTCCGGTCTACAGCTCCCAGCGTGAGCGACGCAGAAGACGGGTGATTTCTGCATTTCCATCTGAGGTACCGGGTTCATCTCACTAGGGAGTGCCAGACAGTGGGCGCAGGCCAGTGGGTGCGCGCACCCTGCGCGAGCCGAAGCAGGGCGAGGCATTGCCTCACCTGGGAAGCGCAACGGGTCAGGGAGTTCCCTTTCCGAGTCAAAGAAAGGGGTGACGGACGCACCTGGAAAACTCGGGTCACTCCCACCCGAATATTGCGCGTTTCAGACCGGCTTAAAAAACGGCGCACCACAAGACTATATCCCACACCTGGCTCGGAAGGTCCTACGCCCTCGGAATCTCGCTGATTGCTAGCACAGCAGTCTGAGATCAAACTGCAAGGCGGCAGCGAGGCTGGGGGAGGGGCGCCGGCCATTGCCCAGGCTTGCTTAGGTAAACAAAGCAGCCAGGAAGCTCGAACTGGGTGGAGCCCACCACAGCTCAAGGAGGCCTGCCTGCCTCTGTAGGCTCCACCTCTGGGGGCAGGGCACAGACAAACAAAAAGACAGCAGTAACCTCTGCAGACTTAAATGTCCCTGTCTGACAGCTTGGAAGAGAGCAGTGGTTCTCCCAGCATGCAGCTGGAGATCTGAGAACGGGCAGACTGCCTCCTCAAGTGGGTCCCTAACCCCTGACCCCCGAGCAGCCTAACTGGGAGGCACCCCCCAGCAGGGGCACACTGACACCTCACACGGCAGGGTATTCCAACAGACCTGCAGCTGAGGGTCCTGTCTCTTAGAAGGAAAACTAACAAACAGAAAGGACATCCACACCGAAAACCCATCTGTACATCACCATCATCAAAGACCAAAAGTAGATAAAACCACAAAGATGGGGAGAAAACAGAACAGAAAAACAGGAAACTCTAAAATGCAGAGCGCCTCTCCTCCTCCAAAGGAACGCAGTTCCTCACCAGCAATGGAACAAAGCTGGATGGAGAATGATTTTGACGAGCTGAGAGAAGAAGGCTTCAGACGATCAAATTACTCTGAGCTACGGGAGGACATTCAAACCAAAGGCAAAGAAGTTGAAAACTTTGAAAAAAATTTAGAAGAATGTATAACTAGAATAACCAATACAGAGAAGTGCTTAAAGGAGCTGATGGAGCTGAAAACCAAGGCTCGAGAACTACGTGAAGAATGCAGAAGCCTCAGGAGCCGATGCGATCAACTGGAAGAAAGGGTATCAGCAATGGAAGATGAAATGAATGAAACGAAGCGAGAAGGGAAGTCTAGAGAAAAAAGAATAAAAAGAAATGAGCAAAGCCTCCAAGAAATATGGGACTATGTGAAAAGACCAAATCTACGTCTGATTGGTGTACCGGAAAGTGATGCGGAGAATGAATCCAAGTTGGAAAACACTCTGCAGGATATTATCCAGGAGAACTTCCCCAATCTAGCAAGGCAGGCCAACGTTCAGATTCAGGAAATACAGAGAACGCCACAAAGATACTCCTCGAGAAGAGCAACTCCAAGACACATAATTGTCAGATTCACCAAAGTTGAAATGAAGGAAAAAATGTTAAGGGCAGCCAGACAGAAAGGTCGGGTTACCCTCAAAGGGAAGCCCATCAGACTAACAGCGGATCTCTCAGCAGAAACCCTACAAGCCAGAAGAGAGTGGGGGCCAATATTCAACATTCTTAAAGAAAAGAATTTTCAACCCAGAATTTCATATCCAGCCAAACTAAGCTTCATAAGTGAAGGAGAAATAAAATACTTTACAGACAAGCAAATGCTGACCGATTTTGTCACCACCAGGCCTGCCCTAAAAGAGCTCCTGAAGGAAGCGCTAAATATGGAAAGGAACAACCGGTACCAGCTGCTGCAAAATCATGCCAAAATGTAAAGACCATCAAGACTAGGAAGAAACTGCATCAACTAACGAGCAAAATCACCAGCTAACATCATCATGACAGGATCAAATTCACACATAACAATATTAACTTTAAATGTAAATGGACTAAATTCTCCAATTAAAAGACACAGACTGGCAAGTTGGATAAAGAGTCAAGACCCATCAGTGTGCTGTATTCAGGAAACCCATCTCACGTGCAGAGACACACATAGGCTTAAAATAAAAGGATGGAGGAAGATCTACCAAGCAAATGGAAAACAAAAAAAGGCAGGGGTTGCAATCCTAGTCTCTGATAAAACAGACTTTAAACCAACAAAGATCAAAAGAGACAAAGAAGGCCATTACATAATGGTAAAGGGATCAATTCAACAAGAGGAGCTAACTATCCTAAATATTTATGCACCCAATACAGGAGCACCCAGATTCATAAAGCAAGTCCTGAGTGACCTACAAAGAGACTTAGACTCCCACACATTAATAATGGGAGACTTTAACACCCCACTGTCAACATTAGACAGATCAACGAGACAGAAAGTCAACAAGGATACCCAGGAATTGAACTCAGCTCTGCACCAAGCGGACCTAATAGATATCTACAGAACTCTCCACCCCAAATCAACAGAATATACATTTTTTTCAGCACCACACCACACCTATTCCAAAATTGACCACATAGTTGGAAGTAAAGCTCTCCTCAGCAAATGTAAAAGAACAGAAATTATAACAAACTATCTCTCAGACCACAGTGCAATCAAACTAGAACTCAGGATTAAGAATCTCACTCAAAGCCGCTCAACTACATGGAAACTGAACAACCTGCTCCTGAATGACTACTGGGTACATAACGAAATGAAGGCAGAAATAAAGATGTTCTTTGAAACCAACGAGAACAAAGACACAACATACCAGAATCTCTGGGACGCATTCAAAGCAGTGTGCAGAGGGAAATTTATAGCAATAAATGCCCACAAGAGAAAGCAGGAAAGATCCAAAATTGACACCCTAACATCACAATTAAAAGAACTAGAAAAGCAAGAGCAAACACATTCAAAAGCTAGCAGAAGGCAAGAAATAACTAAAATCAGAGCAGAACTGAAGGAAATAGAGACACAAAGAACCCTTCAAAAAATTAATGAATCCAGGAGCTGGTTTTTTGAAAGGATCAACAAAATTGATAGACCGCTAGCAAGACTAATAAAGAAAAAAAGAGAGAAGAATCAAATAGACGCAATAAAAAATGATAAAGGGGATATCACCACCGATCCCACAGAAATACAAACTACCATCAGAGAATACTACAAACACCTCTATGCAAATAAAATAGAAAATCTAGAAGAAATGGATACATTCCTCGACACATACGCTCTCCCAAGACTAAACCAGGAAGAAGTTGAATCTCTGAATAGACCAATAACAGGAGCTGAAATTGTGGCAATAATCAATAGTTTACCAACCAAAAAGAGTCCAGGACCAGATGGATTCACAGCCGAATTCTACCAGAGGTACAAGGAGGAACTGGTACCATTCCTTCTGAAACTATTCCAATCAATAGAAAAAGAGGGAATCCTCCCTAACTCATTTTATGAGGCCAGCATCATTCTGATACCAAAGCCTGGCAGAGACACAACCAAAAAAGAGAATTTTAGACCAATATCCTTGATGAACATTGATGCAAAAATCCTCAATAAAATACTGGCAAACCGAATCCAGCAGCACATCAAAAAGCTTATCCACCATGATCAAGTGGGCTTCATCCCTGGGATGCAAGGCTGGTTCAACATACGCAAATCAATAAATGTAATCCAGCATATAAACAGAGCCAAAGACAAAAACCACATGATTATCTCAATAGATGCAGAAAAAGCCTTTGACAAAATTCAACAACCCTTCATGCTAAAAACTCTCAATAAATTAGGTATTGATGGGACATATTTCAAAATAATAAGAGCTATCTATGACAAACCCACAGCCAATATCATACTGAATGGGCAAAAACTGGAAGCATTCCCTTTGAAAACTGGCACAAGACAGGGATGCCCTCTCTCACCGCTCCTATTCAACATAGTGTTGGAAGTTCTGGCCAGGGCAATCAGGCAGGAGAAGGAAATAAAGGGTATTCAATTAGGAAAAGAGGAAGTCAAATTGTCCCTGTTTGCAGACGACATGATTGTTTATCTAGAAAACCCCATCGTCTCAGCCCAAAATCTCCTTAAGCTGATAAGCAACTTCAGCAAAGTCTCAGGATACAAAATCAATGTACAAAAATCACAAGCATTCTTATACACCAACAACAGACAAACAGAGAGCCAAATCATGAGTGAACTCCCATTCACAATTGCTTACAAGAGAATAAAATACCTAGGAATCCAACTTACAAGGGATGTGAAGCACCTCTTCAAGGAGAACTACAAACCACTGCTCAAGGAAATAAAAGAGGATACAAACAAATGGAAGAACATTCCTTGCTCATGGGTAGGAAGAATCAATATCGTGAAAATGGCCATACTGCCCAAGGTAATTTACAGATTCAATGCCATCCCCATCAAGCTACCAATGACTTTCTTCACAGAATTGGAAAAAACTATTTCAAAGTTCATATGGAACCAAAAGAGAGCCCGCATCGCCAAGTCAATCCTAAGCCAAAAGAACAAAGCTGGAGGCATCACACTACCTGACTTCAAACTATACTACAAGGCTACAGTAACCAAAACAGCATGGTACTGGTACCAAAACAGAAATATAGATCAATGGAACAGAACAGAGCCCTCAGAAATAACGCCGCTTACCTACAACTATCTGATCTTTGACAAACCTGAGAAAAACAAGCAATGGGGAAAGGATTCCCTATTTAATAAATGGTGCTGGGAAAACTGGCTAGCCATATGTAGAAAGCTGAAACTGGATCCCTTCCTTACACCTTATACAAAAATCAATTCAAGATGGATTAAAGATTTAAACGTTAGACCTAAAACCATAAAAACCCTAGAAGAAAACCTAGGCATTACCATTCAGGACATAGGCGTGGGCAAGGACTTCATGTCCAAAACACCAAAAGCAATGGCAACAAAAGACAAAATTGACAAATGGGATCTAATTAAACTAAAGAGCTTCTGCACAGCAAAAGAAACTACCATCAGAGTGAATAGGCAACCTACAACATGGGAGAAAATTTTCGCAACCTACTCATCTGACAAAGGGCTAATATCCAGAATCTACAGTGAACTCAAACAAATTTACAAGAAAAAAACAAACAACCCCATCAAAAAGTGGGCGAAGGACATGAACAGGCACTTCTCAAAAGAAGACATTTATGCAGCCAAAAAACACATGAAAAAATGCTCATCATCACTGGCCATCAGAGAAATGCAAATCAAAACCACTATGAGATATCATCTCACCCCAGTTAGAATGGCAATCATTAAAAAGTCAGGAAACAACAGGTGCTGGAGAGGATGTGGAGAAATAGGAACACTTTTACACTGTTGGTGGGACTGTAAACTAGTTCAACCATTGTGGAAGTCAGTGTGGCGATTCCTCAGGGATCTAGAACTAGAAATACCATTTGACCCAGCCATCCCATTACTGGGTATATACCCAAATGACTATAAATCATGCTGCTATAAAGACACATGCACACGTATGTTTATTGCGGCATTATTCACAATAGCAAAGACTTGGAACCAACCCAAATGTCCAACAATGATAGACTGGATTAAGAAAATGTGGCACATATACACCATGGAATACTATGCAGCCATAAAAAATGATGAGTTCATATCCTTTGTAGGGACATGGATGAAATTGGAAACCATCATTCTCAGTAAACTATCGCAAGAACAAAAAACCAAACACCGCATATTCTCACTCATCGGTGGGAATTGAACAATGAGATCACATGGACACAGGAAGGGGAATATCATACTCTGGGGACTGTGGTGGGGAGCGGGGAGGGGGGAGGGATAGCATTGGGAGATATACCTAATGCTAGATGACGAGTTAGTGGGTGCAGCGCACCAGCATGGCACATGTATACATATGTAACTAACCTGCACATTGTGCACATGTACCCTAAAACTTAAAGTATAATAAAAAAGAAAAAAATAAAAAATAAAAAATAAAAAAAATAAAAAAAATAAAAAGGCCAGGCATGGTGCCTCACACCTATAATCCTAGCACTTTGGGAGGCCGACACAGGTGGATCACGAGGTCAGGAGTTCGAGACCAGCCTGGCCAGCATTGTGAAACCCCATCTCCACCAAAAATACAAAAATTAGCTGGGCATGGTGGCAGGCGCCTGTAGTCCCAGCTACCTGGGAGGCTGAGGCAGCAGAATTGCTTGAACCCGGGAGGCAGAGGTTTCAGTGAGCCGAGATCACGCCATTGCATTCCAGCCTGGGTGACAAAGTGAGACTCTGTATCAAAAAAAAATAAAAAAATAAAAAAATAATTCTGGATAATTCCACATTGCTTAAATGCATAAAACTCTGAAGAAATTCAAAGGCGAAAAACAGATCCTACTTCATATCAGATCAATAAGAAACCATCTAGCTTTGGACTATAAAAAAGCACCTTGGGTTACCTCTTCTATCCTTTTCTTATAACAGCCTTCTTTACTTTTACTGCTTCATCTGACTGTATTACAGAAGTGACTTTAATCTGTGGCTTTGATTAAACAACAATGGCAGCCAGAAGCAATGATATAAGGTTTAAGAGACTGAAACTGCTGAAATATTGAGCACATTTATTGTGTGCTGAAATAGATCAGCATAGTGCAGATAAAGCTTAGGAGACATGTCCATCTCCACTACAGAATTGAATTTAATGAAACTTGCTTGCTCTTGAGTGATATTTACTTTTGCTTTGACAGCTCAAGTCCTGTCAGAAATACTGTTTCTCTGGGATAATGTTGTAGTGATCATTATCTAGCCATTGGAAATCTTTGGTTGCACAAAGAGTTTGTTGAAATGGGATCTAAACTTCATGTCCTTCAAATCACTGAAAGGTAAAGAAAAAAGGATAGCTAACAAATAATAATTAAGAATATCATTGGTTGGGCATGGTGGCTCACATCTGTAATCCCAGCACTTTGGGAGGCCAAGGTAGGAGGATTATTTGAGGCCAGGATTTCAAGACCAGCCTGGAACAACATAGCAAGACCCTGTTTCTACAAAAAATAAAAAGAATATTATGTGGTAGGAAGGCAGCAACAGGAGTAATTGATCCTGCTTTAGAGTGTGTGGGTTGAGATGGGAAAGGGAAAAAAAGAGTATTATCTTATATTTATATTCCATCATTAATTTTTCAGTATATTTCTATATCTATTATCCTTACCACAATCGCAAGATATGAGTAGATTAAGTATGACTATATATAATTCACAGAGTAGTCTAAGGGCACATGGATGGTGAAAGAAGTGATACAAAAACCCATCTCTAACTCCTAATTTTTTATTCTCCTCGCTTATTTTTTGTTGTTGTTGTTGTTGTTCCATGTATTTATTCCTATTTTGGTTCCCAAATTCTTTTTTCTCTTCTCTTGGATCCTATATTGCTATTTCCTATTTTGGTTCTCATATTCCTGTGGCCCAGTTCATACCATTTAGGGTTAAAGTACCTAATTCAATGCTTGAATTGAAAGCACTCAGTAAATACAAATGAGATTTAATTGAAGTATTTATACAATCAGCAAGATTCACTCACTTTTGCTTTTTGTCTGTTGTGTTTCTACAAGAATATCTCTAACTATTCCTTATTTCTGCCTGTTGTAGGTCTTTCATCTGAATCAGCAAGAAGATATACACCTTTTTACAGAATACTCTGCACAGAGAAAATCCCAACCCTTCCTTCAAATACCATCTTTCAAAACATTTCTGAGAATGTCATCTCTTTTCCTTAGGCAATGGGAGTGCACTAAAATACACTCTTGATTTGTCCAAATAGCCTGGGGTAAGAATTTCCATAACAGACTCTCCACTGAATGTAGACAAAATTTTCCCCAAAGGGGACTCCAATTTTATCTGCCTTGGGAAATAGAAACTAAAGAGAGAAAGAGAAGGAAGATTTTCTAAAAATTCTCTGGATTCAGGAATTTAAGTGAAAGAAAGATGGTCTTGTCTACTCCAAGTCCCATTCAAACAATTGGATTTCCACTTGGAGTGGTTGTCTCTTTAAACAAAGGTGTTATTTTAATGAACACGAAAGGAAGCATTTTACTTCCTCTTACACTTGGAACTGAAAACATTTTGTTGAGGAGAGCAGAAGAGGTAACATGTCACTGAAACTGAAATATAAGCATACTTACATAGAAATTGGGAATTTACATTGCAATTGAGTTCATTATCTTCTTTGATTTAACATTTACTGACTTTTTTAAAGGAATCCGAATACTCTTCAGACATCAGACACTTAGAGAAGCAGTCCTCACATTGCATCAAAACCTACCAGATTTTAAAGATTCAGCCTTTTGGATCATTTAAAGTGGTAGGGGTGATTGGTTGCAAATCCTCATCTATACTTTAACAGCACTTTAAAATTTCAGTTACTTTAAACCATACCTTTGCTAATTCCAATCAAGTTACATTGAACCACTGTAGCCACTACATTGACCATGGCATCAAAGACAGGAAGTAATTATAGCTTTTTAAATAATATCTTCTAATCTATGCTCTTACTAAGTTTACAGTTCATTCCAATACTTTTAGCATTGGCAGAAAGCTCTCACAGGCTTTTCCCTCTTATCACCCTCAGTTTTCCTTCTACTCTTTACATATTCTTATTGAAATATTTTAGTTGCCAAGAGTATCCCCATTAGTGAAGACCTTAATAAAATTAATTATAACTGGTAACTTGAATAAAAGTCTTTTTTTAGAAAAAAAAAAGGTAACATTTTCTATTTTACGCTGAATTTAAAGAAATCTGCTTCTGTAACAGTATTTCAGGTTTCTGGCAGCTCATCCTCCAATTACATTTAAAATTTAAAGGAATAAATATTCATCTTTAATGAGAAAGCATGAAAGCACTTATGTGTAATCAAAAAGGAATTCATTTGTAAATTTGAAACTTTTTTAACAGAAAGAAAAAACCTAACAAAGAAGCTTTGACCTGTAAAGAAACATTCAATCTTTTACAACTATTCTCTAAAAATGCACATACTGCATTCAATGTAGAGCTCAAACATGCCCCAAGCACAGAACTGAGAATACTAATCTAACTTGAAACTATAGAGTTTAAGGAAGAAGTTTTACATTTTCTGCTAGAAAATTCAGTCTGGGGATCAAGAGAACCGGGTTTTTAATCCCTACCCTGCTACAAATCTCTGACTTTGGGCAAGGCACTTCACTGGCTTGAAGGGTGGTAGACATTCTGTTATATTAGGCTGCTTCCAGCCCTATCATTCTAATATTCATAAATTATAATGGATGTCCAATTGTCTTTGGTTCTCCTAATAAAGCTACCCAGGTCAGATAAGTAATGTTTTGCTGAAAGGCAGTCAATCCATGAAAAGTATCTAGAGCTTTAAAGTAGGAAACACATATTTAGTACTTTATGTTTCATTTGAGTTTTTACCAAATTGGTCAATTTTTTTATTCAACATGCATTACTCCAGGTAATCTGCTGAGGGTACAAAGTTGAATAAAACCCAGTTCCTGCTCTTGACAGTTTCATGGTCTATTGTAGGGAAATAAGGGTGAAAACACATCATAGCAACAATGTGATAAGTGCTATAACCAAGGTATGAACCAGGAACAAAGATAAAATTCTTTTTGTGCCCAAAGATGACAGGATTACATACGATTAAAAGTGTGCTTTCTAGATACAAAATCATGTCATCTGCAAACAGGGATAGTTTGACTTCCTCCCTTCCTATTTGCATGCCTTTTATTTCTTTCTCTTGCCTGATTGCTCTGCCCAAGACTCCCAATACTACACTAAATAGGAGTGGTAAGAGAGGACATCCTTGTCTTATGCCAGTTTTCAGGAGGAATGCTTCCAGCTTTTGCCCATTCAGTATGATGTTGACTGTGGGTTTGCCATACATGGCTCTTATTATTTTGAGGTATATTCCATCAACACCTAGTTCATTGAGAGTTTTTAACATGAAGGGGTGAATTTTACCTAGAAAACCCCACAGTCTCGGCCCAAAATCTCCTTAAGTTGATAAACACCTTCAGCAAATAATCAGAATATAAAATCAATGTACAAAAATCACTAGCATTCCTATACACCAGCAACAGCCAAACTGAGAGCCAAATCAAGAACACAATCCCATTCACAACTGCCACAAAGAAGAATAAAATACTTAGGGGTACAGCTAACCAGAGAGGCGAAAGATCTCTACAAGGAGAACTACAAAACATTGCTCTAAGAAATCATAGATGACAGAAACAAATGGAAAAACATTCTATGCTCATGGATAGGATGAATAAATGTCATTAAGATGGCCATAATCCCCAAAGCAATTTATAGATTAGGTAAAAAAGGGCAAAGGACATGAACAGACATCTTTCAAAATAAGACATATATGCAACCAACAAGCATATGAAAAAAAGATCAACATCACTAATCATTAAAGAAATGCAAATCAAAACCACAATGAGATACCATCTCACACAATGCTATGCCTATCAAACTACCTATGACATTCTTCAGAGAACTAGAAAAAAACTGTTTTAAAATGAATATGAAACCAAAAAAGAGCCCAATAGCCAAGACAATTCTAAGCAAAAAGAACAAAGCTGGAGGCATCACATTGTCTGACTTTAGACTTCAAACTATACTACAGGGCTACAATAACCAAAACAGCATGGTACTGGTGCAAAAACAGACACATAGACCAATGGAACAGAATAGAGAGCTCAGAAATAGGGCCTTGCACCTACAACCATCTGATCTTTGACAAAGCTAACAAAAATAAGCAATGAGAAAAAGACTCGATATTCAACAAATGGTGCTGAGATAACTGGTTTATTATATGCAGCAAATTGAAACTGGACCCCTTCCTTATACCATATAAAAAAATCAAATCATGACAGATTAAAGACTAAAATGTAAAACCCAAAATAATAAAAACCCTGGAAGACAACCTAGGCAGTACCATTCTGGACATAAGAATAGGCAAAGATCTCATGATGAAAACACCAAAACCAATTGCAGCAAAAGCAAAAATTAACAAATGAGATCTAATTACACTTAAGACTTCCTGCAAAGCAAAGGAAACTATCAACAGAGTAAACAGACAACCTACAGAATGGAAGAAAAATTTGGCAAACCGTGGATCCAACAAAGGTCTAATATCCAGCATCTATATGGAACTTAAACAAATTTACAGGAAAAAATAAACAAGCCCATTTAAAAAGGGTAAAGGACATGAACAGACACCTTTCAAAATAAGACATACATGCAACCAAAAAGCATATGAAAAAAAAGATCAACATCACTGATAATTAGAGAAATGCAAATCAAAACCACAATGAGATACCATCTCACACCAGTCAGAATAGCTAGTATTAAAAAGTCAAAAAATAACAGATGCTGGCAAGGTTGCAGAGAAAAAGGAATGCTTATACACTGTTGGTGGGAGTGTAAATTAGTTCAACCATTGTGGAAAGCAGTATTATGATGCCTCAAAGAGCTAAAAGCAGAACTACCATTCAACCCAGCAATCCCATTACTGGGTATATACCCAAAGGAATATAAATCATTCTATTATAAACAGACATGCACATGTATGTTCACTCCAGCACTATTCCCAATAGCAAAGACATAGAATCAACCTAAAAGCCCATTAGTGACAGACTGGATAAAGAAAATATTGTACATACACACCATAGAATACTATGCAGCCATAAAAAAGAATGACATCATGTCCTTTGCAGGAACATGAATGAAGCTGGAGGCCATTCTCCTTAGCAAACTAACAGAGGAACAGAAAACCAAATATCACATGTTCTCCCTTACAAGTGGGAGATAAATAAGGAAAACATATGGACACATAGAAGGGAACAACACACACTGGGGCCTACTGGAGGGTGGAGAGTTGGATGAGGAAGAGGATTAGGAAAAATAACTAATGGGTACTAGGCTTAATACCTGGGTGACGACATAATCTATATAACAAACCCCAGGGATACAAGTTTACCTGTGTAGCAAACCTGCACATGTACCCCTGAACTTAAAAGCTTTTTAAAAAAGTGTGGACTCTATAGCCAGACAGCCTGGGTTCATATCACGACTCCACCCTTTATAAGCTGGGTGATCTTGGACTTTCATTTAAGCTCTCTGTGGCTGTTTTTTCTTCTTTAAAATGGTGCTAATATAGTACCCATCTCATAGAGTAATTGTAAGTATTAAATGAATTAAAATATGCAAGAGTGCTTAGAACAGTACCTTGTTCACAGTAAGCACTATGTGTTATCACTATTTTTTGAAAAATGATTAGATGTTGGCTAGGAAGAAAAAAAAATGAAGGGCTATTGGGGCATAGAGAGCAGTATATATAAACTGGGTGTTTATATAAAGAAAAAAGAATGGCATGTTTATAAAAATATTAATGAGTTCACTGTGGCCAGAATAATGGAGAAATAATGGAGAAATGGGGAAAGAAGGCACTGGTTGGAGGGTAAGGGTCATTCCATGAAGGCTTTATGCCACATTTAAACATTTGAAACAATTGACAATTTAAGGACTAAAACTATTATGTGACGTCTCTTGAGAGGTCTTGTGGGTACAGGTCCCAAAAATTCAGGTGTTAAAAGTAGGAATTTTTTTAGTCTACAATTTAAACTGGAGGTAGGTAAAAATTTCAATAATGTGTACTGATAAGTACATGATTAGGTCGGTAGTCTTAATTATCTCAAATAATAAAACCTAAATGGTTAACTTTGTATTTTAGTATCTTTGTACTTCCCCCAAGCTTCTATTTCAAATTTCAAGAAACAAAACTGTGGACAATAGACATACTCTCTGCTTATTTGCACCAATATTTTACTCATACACTAACTGTATTTTTCAATTCAAATTTTCAAATTTTCTCCAAGTTTCTTTCTTCTTCTTCTTATTTTTTATTTTATTTTATTTTATTTTTTATTTTTTGAGAGGAATCTCACTCACTCTGTTGCCCAGGCTGGAGTGCAGTGGTGTGATCTCAGCTTACTGCAACCTCTGCCTCCTGAGTCAAGCAATTCTTCTGCCTCAGCCTCCCGAGTTGCTGGGATTATAGGTGTGCACCACCATGCCCTCTAATTTTTGTACTTTTAGTAGAGACGAAGTTTCACCATTTGGCCAGGCTGGTCTCAAACTCCTGACCTCAGTGTTCTGCCCTCCTCAGCCTCCCAAAGTACTGGGATTACAGGCATGAGCCACTAAGCCCAGCCTGTCTAAATTTCTTTCTATGGAAGCATAAAAGTTGGCTACAGAAATATATAGCTTAATATATCAGGAAGCTGTCAAAATGACCATGGGAAGAATTTAAATAATGATCCAGATATAGACATTAAGAACTGTGGTTTTGTGAATAGAATTGTGAGATTCATTCTCTATGTGCTGGTTGTCATCTTATTAATATTCCAAATTTAAGGTAGGACTAGCTCACATTCTATTTTATCTCATTTTTACATAGTCAAGAAAGAAAAGCACGGTAGGTCTGTCTAAAACTCATGAAATATTCTAAGAATTCTTTTGACTCATCTAAAAGATCTTCGAGCCATAAATAATAATTAACCCTACTTGGAAGGTAGTTAAACACAAAATCAAAACTCCTGAGGGAAAAGAATAAAAGTCAAATCTCTGATCAGATGTTCTAAAATCTGAAAGCCAAGAAGAAAGATAGTGCAGGTAAATTATCTTGAATATTTGAGATGGTGCTACCTAGTTGGTAAAAATTGGGACTCTTTTAGCAGGCTGCAAAGGAGTCCTAAAAGAAACTTCTATCTGAAAATAGGTGTTACAACTTTGTATGAAATCTTTATGGATATTTGCAGTCATTTGGAAAATCTAGATGAGATTTGCTCCCCTTCACTATGTTCTCCGCCAGTGAACAGGATCTTGTTTTCAAATGGCCTCCATGAAACCTCTTTCATTAGATTTTTTGCAAATTTTCTTAATTTGCAAATATTTTTAATAGTAGACTTGATAGAAAACTACTGGGTTCTCATTATGTTCTTTTGGTTGAAGTATATGAAGAAAGTCTCTCCTTACACAAATGTGAAGTTGGAGAAGGGAGGTGTATTTTAATAGTCTTTTCAAATAACTGTGGATATTACTTTTTACTCCTATATCTTTAGGGCTTCCCAGTTCCCCCACTTTCTTTCTCTGCCCTAAGTGAAAATCACAGAGTATCTTGACAGCTCTGTGACCCAGCCAGCTGCAGATATTTTCCCAGCAGGCTTGAACCCAAACCAGGGCCTTGAACATTCCCAAGCAGTGATAACAGTATCTAGCTTGTCCAAAACACTGAAAGAAACTGGCTCCAGCCCTGAGCCAAATTCTTTAACCCCTCATATAAATTCCATGCCCTGACCCCCTCACTGTCCACAGGTGGAACATCCTTTTCTCTCACTGTCCATCTCAAGGATTGCTACAGCACTCTATAAGGAAGTTCCCCTAATAAATGCTTTGAACTGATCACCCTGGCATTTAGTGTTTCTTTCTTTGGAATCCCAACTGACCACATCTGGGGTTGGTTTGGGGTACTCCCTTGTGGAAACTTCCCTGCCTCTGCCTTTGGGGCAATTCCAGGCATGGGTTCAGTGGGACAAAACAATATAGGACAAAACAATATCCAAACTCGACAAGTGGTAGTTTCTCCATTTAGTTGCAATGCGCAGTTTGGAACCACTATCAATGAACTTTTCATACTCTTACATTTAAATCATGTATATTTTGATGCATGGTTTTGTAATATCATGCTTTGGTCATTTGGAAAACATCAGTTTACTGAGTTACATAGATCTTCCAAATGTTGATGCCTTTTACCAAATACTATTTAAAAATCACATTCATTTATATTACCACAAATCTCATCAAAAGAATCTTTAACTACTGGGGAACTGTCACAGTGGCAAATACAAGTTTTCCAAAATTCTAATAGTTAATAGAAATCTTAAATTTTATCACTGGCAATACTTGCTGTGAATTGTTTATTGTTGAAAAAACAGACTCACTTCATTCATTTTCACAAAAATGGCTGTTGACCAAATGTACAAATCTGCATGACCACAGTTTATCTGTAATTGTTTCAAGTAAAAGTGATGTTTTATAAATAAGTGGCTAGTTCAGCTTGCAACTAAAGCAATCACACAAATGCTTTTTCTCAGGACAACTATCGTACACTGACATACAACAGGAGGGCTTTATGCGCACCTTTCATTTTTAATGCAAGGTACTAAAAAGACATGTACTCAAGGATCAAAATTTAATGAAACAAATATTTTGCTGCTTCATCAAGGACAGTCACTTTTCCTTTCAATTACATGTGTGTATGGCGGTAATGAATACAGTTTGATGCCACAGGCTTGATTTATGCTAAGGCACCAGCAGTTTTACCATTGCACCATCAGTGCAAACATCAGTACAGCAAAAATGGCAAATAACATGTTAATATTATAATGAGAATAGTCTTGACCTCACAAACCTTTTGAAAGAGCTTGAGAGACCCCAAAGGGTCTGCAGACTCCAATTTAAAAACAGCTGCCCTGGCCCTCTGTTCTTCAAATGATTCACCTGACCTCCAATCTCCCCTAGTTTTCTTCAGCATCTCTTCTGTCTACTTACAAAGCCCATCAAGCCTAAAGTTGAAAAAAAAAAAAAAAAACTGCAGCCAATACTAGCTTTCTCTGCAGCCCGAAATCTGACTAATAGTTGACTTCACCCCACTCTAATTGCTAGCAAGTAGATCATCAGACTAACCAATAAATAAGTGGCCAGGACTACTTTGATCCATAACACACACACTTGCAGAAAGCACAAAGCTAAACCATACAAACAAAATAATTAAAGTGTATATGTTTGGGGACCACAGAGCTCTATGTCATCTCACTAGTAAATTAGCACTAATCTTTGGAAGATATCCTTTTCTTGTCTGAACTACTGCAGTCTGTTACTGAACAGGGAGGAGTGATGAAAGAAGTGCTTGAGGAGCCCCAGATGACCTGTCACACAGCAGCTGGGATGCTATCTTCACTTGAGGCTTATGACATCCCTGTTGCTACAGGCATCCATTTGGTTGGAAGTGCCAAATCTCTTTTTAACTGAACAGTGACTACAAGTGTTTCTTTACCTCCAGCAAATACATAGTATTTTGTACCCCCTTCTTCCTACAGCTACCCCTGCCCACTAGAATGCATGCCCCTTCAAAGAGGGATTTTTGAGCAGTAATGAGTTCAACAAATATTTATTAAAATACTAAAAAATGTTGACAAAGAATGTTTACTAAGTGTTAAGGGGTGAATTGTACCCCTCAAAATGTTGACAAAGAATGTTTACTAAGTGTTAAGGGGTGAACTGCCCCTCAAAAAGATATACTGAAGTCCTAAACCCCAGTGCCTTACAATGTGACCTTTATCTGCAAATAGGGTATTTGTAGATGTAATCAGATTAAGACCTTGAGGTCTTGCCCATTTTCAACTCATCTAACTGGCACAGAATAATCTTAAAACTTGAAATAGGTTAAGGTGATCCTACATTACTGGTACCCAGAGTCAACTGACAGGTGTTTTCTAGCAGAAGACAGTATAATTCAAGGTCTCCAAACAACACACTCTTAGAGAATTCAGCAATGTAAAAAATAATAGCATGTTTTAGACAGGAGATAAAAAGGCTTAAACAGATTTAATGAATCTGCATTTTCCTCGAAGACGGTAAAAATATTTGTGAGCATAAAAAGTCCGAAGTCAATGGTGAATTTCTAGCCAAAGAAGTAGGGCAAGGAAAAAAATTGTAAGAATTAGAAATAAAACTAGTATTACTCATAAATTATAAAAGTATGTGTGTGTTCCAAAGAAATCTACAAAGAATATTCAATTTTATATGTGAATTTTAAAAGGTGACTGGGTACAAAATCAATATATAAAAACCAATTATAGATACACAAATGAGCAAGCATATCAAAAGATGTTAAGTATCACTGTCACCAGAGAAATACAAATTGAAACCACAGTGAGATATTGCTCATTAGGATAACTACTATCAAAGAAACAGAAAATAACAAGTATTGACAAGGATGCAGAAAAATTAGAACCACTGTGCACCGTTGAGGGTGTCATAAAATGATGTAACCTTTATAAAAAAACGTAGAGGTGTTTCTCAAAAAATTAAAAATAAAACTGCTATATTACTCAGCAAGTCCACTTTTGGATATATATCCAAAATAATTGAAAGCAGGATCTCAAGGAGATATCTGCACACCCATGTTCGTAGCAGCACTATTCACAATAGCAAAGAGGTGGAAGTAACCCAATGTCCATTGATGGATAAGTACATAAACAAAATGTGGCCTATGCATACAGTGCATTAACCTTAAAAAGGAAAAAAATTCTGACACACGCTACAACATGCATGAACCTTGAGGAAATTATGCCAAATGAAATAAACCAGTCACAAAAAGACAAATACAGTGTGATTGCACTTGTCTGATATATCTAAAGTGGTCAAATTCATAGAAACAGAAAATATGAGCGGTTATCAGAGCCTCGGAGGAGAGAGGAAAAAGGGAGCTATTGTTTAATGGGTAGAAAGTTTCAGATTTGTAAGATAAAGTTCCAGAGATCTGTTTTACAGCTATGTATATATACTTATCACTACTGAACTGTATACTTAAAAATGATTAAAACACTGAATTTTATGTCGTACTTTTAGCATAATAAAAAATCAATTATATTTCTATATATCAGCCACATAGAGGATGATGCCCAATGTATGTTTACATTTACATAAAGTATAAAAATAGGCAAAAGCAATCTGAAATTCTTAAGAATATATACCTAGTAAAAGTATAAAGAAAAGTAAAAACATCATTATCATAAAAGTCAGAATCCAGGTTACCTTTAGTGTGGAGAGAGGGGTTGTGATCAGGAAAGGACAGAAAGTTACCTTCTGTGTGCTAGCAATGCTCTATTCATCAGACTTTGTGGTGGTGACAGAGAAGAGAAGGAGACAGGTACATTTGCATTATATCAATATGTGAAGGGTAAATCTATGTTTTGTGCATTTTTGTGTGTTATTTTTTACAACAAAAAAACTAAAAAGAAAGAAACCAAGGCCCTGAAACATTCTAAGTTTTCTGTATTTGCATAACTTTTAGGTGGCAAAGATGGAAAACTTAGGTTCATTTTTGTAGCTACTTGTATAAATAAACCTTGACCCATGTTCATTCAAGTCTGAAAGCATTAGACTAGAGAAGACCACAATGACATATAAGTAAAGGCAATCCAAAAGGCAGTCCACAGAAGCCAAACAACAGTTCAGTTCAACAAGCATTTGCTGAACCTGTAAAATGCTCCAGACCCTATATTAGATACTGAAAATAGAAAAATAAATAAGACATGTTCCCAGCACTGAAGAGTTTTATAATATGGTAAGTGAGACAGACATTATCAATCCATCATTGTGATAGAATATAGTCAGAGTTATGACAAAAGTATGACATGGAAGCAAACCAGGTTTGGGGGGTATATTTGAGTGAGAAAGAGATAGGACTGTGAGAGTTGCAAGGACTCCTGTGATTCAAAGTTAGAATTAATGAGTTGAAAATAGGAAAGAGTTACAAGGGTATTTTAGGCAAAGACAATATCAGCAGAGCTATGCATAGGGAAAAACGTTAGTATAATGCGTACTGCGGAATCATGAAGTATGAGGCAGGAAGTGATGAAGATGAAGCTAGAAGTAAGCAGAGGCCTCATATGCCAAGCTAACGAGCTTTGTGCATTTAAAATGATATATTTCTCCCTGCCATCTAACAGGTTACAAACTTGCAGGGAAGAGGTAACATCACGCCAACAACTAGCTATGAGGCCTTGGATATCTCATTTCCACTGTCAGGGCCCAGATTGTTTATTTATTTGTTAAGGGAGAGCTTGAATTTTATGGCCTCCAAGATCAATCACGTCTCGATCTGATTCTAAAGTTTTATGAACCAGTGTTAGGCCTGGTAATAAGCCGGTCATTAAAATATTTTTCTCTGTTTTAAGAAAATGAATAAAGAGATCTATTTTATATATCTCATAGGAAAATTGAAAGACTCAAACAAGGAATCACAAGTGGTATGTATATAAATAGCCTTATTAATTAGAAAGAGTACTAAATGCAAATCAGAACTATGTAATGTTGAAAATGCCTCAGAAGTAGTGACAATATTTTGGGGGCTCTCTTAGTCTATGCCAGATACTTTACCTATATTCTGTTACTTACACTTCAATAACCTCAAAAATGCCCTTATTGTCATCATTTTGAACATGAAGAATCCAAGGTTTGGTATATTAAACAACTTACCCAAACTCCATGCCAAGGAGGTGGCAGAACCAGTGTCACACATTTTATCTGCCCTAAACCTCATTCTCTCCTTAGGTTTCAAATACATTAGTATCTCCATATAAGTAAATGAAAAGGACATGCTATTTTTTGAGCACTCATGCACTAAATTTATATAATGTTCAATATTTTCTTTCTCAATTCTACATAATGTTTTTGATTCACTTTAAATGCTTAGAAAAATAGGAAATACAACAAAGATAGCTTTTAGCAACTGAATTACTGTTTATCCAGAAATTAGCTGCTCAGAATAAGTGAAATTGTATTTACAACTGCCAAGATTATACCCAAAATGCTTTTAAGAAGCCCAAAATGCTTTTAATCAGTCACTCTAAATTTATTCATGTGTTGAAATAAGCACTGAAACACCAGCAGGAAAAAAGGAGTATACCAAGATTAAATTCAGAGGCTTCTTAAAATAACAGTCGACAAGGCAGTCACAGACACTAACTAGTCCTGGTTTCTTTGGGATTATTTCCAAGAAAGGAAAATAAAGATCCCGAGGCCTAGGTTGCTGCTATTGAACAGAAAAGCAAATAATCAAACAATTAAGACAATTCCAGTGATTATTCACAGGAGATGTGACTACTTGATTTGGCTGTTGGCTATTTCTCCCTTTAGATTTTTCTTCCTTATGAAGGGGAACATCACACACCGGGGCCTGTTGTGGGGTGGGGGGAGGGGGGAGGGATAGCATTAGGAGATATACCTAATGTTAAATGACGAGTTAATGGGTGCAGCACACCAACATGGCACATGTGTATATATGTAACAAACCTGCACATTGTGCACATGTACCCTAAAACTTTAAGTATAATAAAAAAAAAAGATTTTTCTTCCTTATAAGAAAACCCTTAAAAAAGTAGTTTTCCCCAAATCTGACATAATCATTTAATTCTATGTTGAGCCTTTTAGGTTTCTAACCAGCTAAAGGCACCTGATGAGCATGACAGCAGGAAGAACAGTCAACACAGGAGCAACAGCCACAAGACAAGAAATGCATTATAGTGGTTCAAATCTTAATCTAGCAGTGCTTCTCAAACTTGAGAGTGCATCATAATCTCCTGCAGAGCTTGTTAAAGGGCAGGTTGCTGGACCTCACCCCCAGAGCTTCTAGTTCAGTTATGTCAGGAATGGGGTCCAAGAATGTGCATTTATGTTACTTTCACTGGCAATGCACTCTGAGAACCACATCTATGCTTAGTTTTGGAAGTGAAACTCTATGTGCAACCTGTGACCAATAAATAGCCTCATTGTTTATAAAGGACTATCCTTCCTGTGTGAACAGTTCAAAACAGGCCTATTTAGTTATTTGCTAAATATAGGTCTAATCAAACATTAACTGAAGATAAGATTAATTGGTAGGGCTATGCTTACTCAGAATTATAAATTTGAATTTTTGCTACATATAATTTTTAAAATTATAGCATTTATTGAGAAACTGCTATATGGCAAGAACTGTGTTACGTATTTTTTTTATATACAGTATTTCATTTAATTTTCATGAAAAAAATCTATGATATAAATGCCACTATTATTGTATTTCCCAGTTTATAATAATAAAACATGCTTAGGAAGATTAATCCACTTGCCCAAGTTCACACTTTTAATAAATGATGGAGGCAAGCTTCAATTCAGGCAGTCTGACACCAGAATTGGAGCTCTATTGCTTTATACGCTATGACCTCCCGAGTAAAAAACACTGTGACTGTCAGAAATGAAAACTATAATCACAAACTCCAGATCCAAAATGTGGATAAACAATTTATGAGATGAGCATTGGTATAGGACCACACAGGACACCAGGGCTTCTGTACCACAAGAATGTGTTATAGTTAGGTCACTACAAATTTTTAAAAAGAGAGCTTGGTATACAGAAAATCAATAGAGTTGATTTGGCTATCTCTAGGTTAGGTTTCTTTGCAAAGTTTTCTCCATTTTCCTGAAATATAAAATTCAATGTTGGATGAAACTCAACTGTGAGAGTAAAATGTGCCTGGAAATGAGAGTTAGGAAATGTTCAAAGAGCATAAATAGCTCACTCGTTTTCAAGATATCATAGAACCTGCAGTATTTCAAAGGAAAAGGCAGGGTCCCAGCAGGTGGATATAGCACACAGACATGGCATCCAGGGATAGACAAAATCAGGAGTTACTGCACCAGATGGATATCGTCAGGGAGATGTATCCATACCCATCATGTCTGGGTTTTGGCTAGAGAAGAACAGAGTAGCAGGTCTAAAACTAGAACTCTTGTCTTAGGAAACAAAATGCATAGAGATGGGATAAACCTCAACTCGGGAACAAGGGATGGAAATATAAATCTATCCGGGGAACCCTCCCCCGATAATTCAATGTTATTTCATATAGGTTCTTTTCTATTTCCCTAAGTGTCAGCCGGTCTGAGAAATAAAGGGAAAGACCACAAAAGAGAGAAATTTTAAAGCTGGGTGTCCGGGGGAGACATCACATGACGGCAGGTTCCGTGATGCCCCCCAAGCTGCAAAACCAGCAAGTTTTTATTAGTGATTTTCAAAGGGGAGGGAGTGTATGAATAGGGTGTGGGTCACAGAGATCACATGCCTCACAAGGTAATACAATATTACAAAGCAAATGGAGGCAGGGCGAGATCACAGGACCACAGGACCGAGGCGAAATTAAAATTGCTAATGAAGTTTCGGGCATGCATTGTCATTGATAACATCTTATCAGGAGACAGGGTTTGAGAGCAGACAACCGGTCTGACCAAAATTTATTAGGCAGAAATTTCCTCGTCCTAATAAGCCTGGGAGTGGTATGGGAGACCTGGACTTGTTTCATCCCTTATCTTCAATCATAAAAGACAGACTTTCCTACAGTGGCCATTTTAGAGACCTCCCCCGAGGAACGCATTCTCTTTCTCAGGGCTGTTTCTTGCTGAGAAAAATAATTCAGCGATATTTCTCCTATTTGCTTTTGAAAGAAGAGAAATATGGCTCTGTTCCGCCAGGCTCACAGGCAGCCAGACCTAATGGTTATGTCCCTTATTCCCTGAACATCGCTGTTATCCTGTTCTTTCTTCAAGGTGCCCAGATTTCATATTGTTTAAACACACATGCTTACGAACAATTTGTACAGTTAACACAATCATCACAGGGTCCTGAGGCGACATACATCCTCAGCTTATGAAGATGATGGGATTAAGAGATTAAAGTAAAGACAGGCATAGGAAATCACAAGACTATTGATTGGGGAAGTGATAAATGTCCATGAAATCTTCACAATTTATGTTCAGAGATTGCAGTAAAGACAGGTGTAAGAAATTATAAAAGTATTAATTTGGGGAACTAATAAATGTCCATGACATCTTCACAATTTATGTTCTTCTGCCAAGGCTTCAGCTCGTCCCTCCATTTGGGGTCCCTGACTTCCCGCAACATAAATCATAACAAGAGGGACTGAATGAAAATAAATTAAGATTCATAGATATCTACCTGAGAACTTATTGGCCAGCGCTAAAGTTTTTAACTGGGGTTAGGGGAAACAAGTTAGAGTTGAAATTTGCCAGAATAGAAAAACAAAACAAAATCAATTAAATAGCTTTCATACTATCAACTTGCAAGAGAACTGTAGGACTGAACTTTCAGGCTTATCTGTGGAAATTCAGAAGTTGGCAGATGATGCAGAGATGATGCAGGTGGTGACACTGTAAGCTTCCAAGAAAAACGGTAAAAAGAATCACAAATAATCCAGAACCTTCTATGGAATTGGAGTACAAAAGGATTGCTGGGGCAATAAGTGTATTTGAAGGTTATGGGACACTAAACTGAATTCACCTTCCAAATCTCCCAAATTTGAGATGAAATCTTCTCCAAACCCCACTGAATTGAGAGAGCAATATATCAAAGAAGGCAATTACAAAAAAAAAAAAAAAAAAAACAAAAAAAAAAAACAGACTTTCAAGGATTTTGAATTCTTAGAAGTAAACTCCTTATCTTGGCTTTGGAATTAGAATGAAAGTGGGCTCCTTTATTATTTCTAGAGATAAACCTATGGAAACACATTTTTTTAAAAAAGCATTTCAATGATTTCTATGATTCAACGATTTGAATGAGCTCATTCAAAAACCCTGTCATGTCAAAATGATTGAGACTCACAAATCCACGTTTCTAGCCAGAGCCAGCTTTGTAGTTTGTAGTAAACAGAAATAAATCACCCAGGTTTTTTAATACTTCAATTTATATACCAGTTCCTAATTTAAAATAAATAAATAAAAGAAATTTGGTCTTTAAAGAGTATAAGAATTTCAATCCAATGATCTTTGTCATAGTTAAGAGCATATATGAATAGCCTACACATGTGATTTAAAGTGTGACAAAATCTTTTGGTAGAATTACATAAAACTGCTGACCAACTCAAGATTTTCTGACATCAGGAGATGTAAGATGATTCTGTAAAAAGCCTGATCAATATGCAACCATCAGTGATGGAGTATGTCATCTAATTGTTCCTGTAAGATTTGAGAAACCAGAAGCTTAAATGGCCTCAAGAGCCCAATTTATAAGTTACATTATTGAGACTCAGGCAGATTATCTACCTTGCTTATTAGGAGACCATACAAGTTTAATTGGAGCTATTTATATTGGGTTATTCAGAGTCTTAAGGCATTAAACAATATAACACTATTCTCATATAATATCCACATAAATGACTAGACCTAGGAAAGTCTAAGTATAGTAATAAGATAATCAGCTGGATAGCACAACCTGAGATTCTAAACAGTGCTTCTCCGGAATCACCTAGAGGTCTTTTTCTTCTGGGAAGATAGAATAGACATACTTTTCCCTATTTCTTCTGCCATGTGCAGGTAAAATTCCAGATATTATACATCAAACACAGGTAAACTCTGAAAAGTAAAGAGAAAAAGGGAAGAAGCTTAGGACCCAAACAACATACTAGAAAGTTTCCTGGGTTTTCACTTTTTCTCATATTTCACAGACCTGGAACTGACTACCCAGAAATATCAATAGGCACAAACCAAAAAATACATATAAACATAGAAACAAGCAAAAACCCACAACAAAAGCCTACTCTATTAACCAAAGAATCAAGAGAAAGAGACAATCTAGGGAGATTTTTTTTTTTAAATTCTAGAAAATAACCACTCTACTACAGCCAAATACAACAGAAATAAACTATGGCCCTAATCCCAACCACATCAGCAAAGACCAAGTGGAGAGAGCCTAGACTTCAATCCTCATGAGGCTATGATGAAGGACCCTCCAACATTACAACTGGGATAATGAAAGTGAAGGCCAAGCAGGAAGCCTAGACGTTCATCCTCACCAGGCTGTAACAGGGTGCCCCAACCACCACCAAACCTTCCTGTTTCCCAGGGTACAATCAAAGAAAACCAAGGAGAAGGCCAAGATTTTCATCCCCTCCAGGTAGTAAGAAGCACTCTCCTCCTGCAATGTTGGTGGTAATCACATAGAATCCCACTCACACCCAAAAAGAACAGAGTTCCCTCAAGTGAGTGCCAGTGGAGGCCAAATGGAATGGCTGGCTGGATGACTTCTTCACTCAACAATAATAAGACAGTGCGCTCCTTCCCCGTTAGAAAAATGTTAGACACCAGCTGAAACAGATTATTTAAATAAAATCCAGAATCTCATAACAAATACCCAAAATGTACAAGATTAAATTGAATATCACTCATTATACCAACAACCAAGAAGATCTTAAATCAAATTTTTTTTAAAAAAGAATCCTAACACCAATATGAAAGAAAAGTTAGAATTATCTGAAAAAGATTTTAAAGCAACCATCATAAAAATGCTTCAATGAGCAATTATAAACATATTTGAAACAAATGAAAGTCTCAGCAAGCAAACAGAACAAAGAAACAAGCTATAAAAAACACCTGAAAATTTTAGAACTGAAAAATACAATCAAAAATAAAAAATATCAATGGATAGGCTCAATAGCAAATGGTGAGGGCAAAAGAAAATATCAATAAGCTAGAAGATAGATTAATAAAGATTACTTAATTTGAACAGAGAGAAAATAGACTTAAAAAGTGAACAAAGCCTCAGAGACCTGTGAGACTATACCGAAATATGTAGCATTCATTTTTATCAGAGTTCCAGAAGAAGAGGAGAAGTAAGGCAGGATTGAAAAAGTACTTGAAGAAATGAAACTTCTCAAATTTGGCAAACATAAGCCTACTGGAACAGAAATTTAAAAAAATTAAAGACTGTATAAGCAAAAACTCAGTTGTATATAAGAAAAGCCAATTCCCCCTAAAGAAGAGAAAGGGCTGGAGTCCTTTAAAATTAACTGCCTGTTTTTCTGTGGCTACTGAGCCTTATCTCTCCCTTTCCCAGGCATTGTAAAGACCCTGTTTCTCTAGCTGTGCAGCTGTAAGGTCACTAGATAGATAAAATCAAGTCATAAAACATAATTCCTTAAAAAGTAAAAAATAATGTAATGCATGTCTCAATTAAACTACTGTCTTTGTTTCTCACTTCTGTAATACGCTTCCCCCTGCACAGATCTCCCCCAGCCCACAAAATGCTTAAAAAGTAGCTTGACTCTTTGTTCGGGGCTCAGTCCTTTGGATGTTAACCTGACTGGGTCGGTGCACCTAAATGATTAAATAATTCCTCCTCAACTCCTCGGTCTCTCTGATTCCTTCATTATCCCACAGCACTACAGATTCAAGAAGATTAATTCAAGAAATTGAACTTCAAACAGAATAAAGTTAAAGAAATCCACACCAGGACACATCTTGGTGAAGGTTTTGAAAACTAAAGACAAAAAAAAAAAAAAAAAAAGCTTTAAAAGAAGTGAGAGAGAAACAAAAATTTACCTAAAAGAGAAAAACAATGAAATTAATAGTATATTTCTCACAGAAATCATGTAGGCCAGAGGAAATGGTAGATTTTTCAAGTACTGAAAGAAAATAACTGCCAAGTCAGAATTCCGTACACAGCAAAAATTTCCTTTGGAAATGAAGGGTAAATTAAGACATTCTCAGATGAAGGAAGACTAAGAATTTGTTGGTAGCAGACCTATCCTAAAAGAAAGACTAAAGGAAGTTCTCTAAACAGGTAGAAAACCAGAAGGGAATCTTTGAGTATCAGTGTGTAGAGAGAATAATGGCCCACAGAGTTGAGAGACACAGATGATTATTGCCAGGCCTTGAAACCAAATGGTGTTTGTCCTTCTGGATTTCAAGATTGCTTGTGGCTCTGGTTCCTTTTCCCCTTCCATTTTCTCCCTTTTTTAACAGGAATTTCTATAATTGGTATCAAATGCATGCCCCACCTTTGTATTTTGGAGGCAGATAACTTGTTTCCTAGTTTCACAGGTCCACATATAGAGAGAAATTTCTACAAAATGAATCACACTTAGAGTCTCATTCATACCTGATTGAAATGATTTAGATGGTGAGGTTTGGGGCTTCTGAGCTGATGAGATTTAGATGACAATTTGAACTTTGGATAGATTATTCGATAGGTTGAGACTTTGGGGGATGCTAGGGTGGGATGAATATATTTTGGATATGGATAGACATAAATCATCATGGGGGCCAGAGAAGGAACTGTGGCAGATAGAATAATGACCCCTTCCCCAAAAAAAGATATCCACATGCTAATCCCTGAAACCAGTAAATATGTTACCTTATATGACAGCAAGGATTTTGTATACGTGATTAAGTTAAGAATTTTGAAACAGGGAGATTATCTTGGATTAGTGAGTTGTGCTGGTTATAATCACAGCATATTAATAAGAGGAAAGCATCAAGGTCAGAGTCATATAAGAAGATGTGACAATGGAAGTAAAGCGTTAGAGAAAGAGGTTTAAAGATGTTATGATTCTCGCTTTGAAGATTAAGAAATGGTCATAAGACAGGAAATGCAAGTGGCCTCTAAAAGCTGAGAAACATAACATATTCTTCCCAGGAGCCTTCAGAAAAAAACACAGCCCTGCCAATACCTCAGTTTTCAACGCAATAAATTTATTTCAGACTTTTGGCCTGTAGAGCTATAAGATAATAAAATTGTGCTATTTTATTCCAGTAAGTTTGTGAAGGTTTATTACAACGATAGAAAATTAAAGCAATGGTAAGCAAAATTCAGTGTAAACACAATTAAATTTCCTTCTCTTCTTGAGTGCTAAATTATGTTTGATGGTTGAAACAAAATTTATAACACTATCTGCTGTGCTCCTAAATATCTGAAAGGAAATATTTAGAATACAATTAAATTCTAAACAAGGGGAAATTATGTAAAGGGCAGTAAAGGCAGTACAGCTTCTGTATGAACTGATAAAATGGTGGCACCAGTAGACTCTGATAAATTTATATTAATTTTATATAAATATAAAATTATAAAAACACAAACTACCACAACTATCAGTCTATATATACATATATATATATTTATGCCCAGAGCAACCACAAAAATAGTTATATAAAGAGATATATAACTCAAAAACTCTATAGATAAACCAAAGTGAAATTCTAAAAAAAATGTTCAAGCAACCACATGAAGACATGTAAAGGAAAAGAGAGAAGCCAAAAATAAAGAACAGTCTGAAAACAAAAATTAAAACAGCATAATTAAATCCTAATGTATCAATAATTACATTAAATGTAAATAGTCTAAATATACCAATTAATAGGGATTGACAAAGTAGGTAAAACAAAAATAAACCCACTATATGCTATGGATTTCTGTGGAAATTCACTTCAAATTTAATTACATAGACAGGTCAAAAGTGAAAGAATGGAAAAAGATGTACCATTAACCAAAGGTAAGCATGAATGGCTATATTAATATAAGATAAAGTAGACCTTAAAGCACAGAAAATTACTTAAGACAGAGTGAGATATTACATAATAAAAATGTCAAGCCATCAAGAAAACATAGCAATCTTAAATTTAAGTATGTATCAAACAAGACAGCTGTAAAACACGTGAAATAAAAACTGACAGAACCAAAAGGAAAAGCACACAAATCCACAGTTTTAGTTGGAGATAACATCCGTCTCTCAGCATCTGAAAGAATAGCTAGACAGAAAATTAGCAAGGATATAGATCTCAACAACACCATCAACCAATGGAATCTAATCAACATTTATAGATCACTCCACCCAACAAAAGCAGAAAACACATTATTTTCTAATGACCATGGCCCGTAAGCCATATACTGGGCCATAAAACAAACTTTAACATATTTTTAAAAATTGAAATTATGCAAATTGTGTTGACTGGTGCAATAAAATCAAATGAAAAATGAACAAAAGAAAGATAACAGAAAAAGCGTGAAACACGTGAAAACTAAACAGCACATTTATAAATAATTCATAAGTAAAAAAGAAGTCTCAAAGAAACTGAAAAAATACATTGAACTGAATGAAAATGAAAATATAACATATCAAAGTTTGTTAAAGCAGTATTGACAGCCAAATTAATAAACTAAGTGCATATAGTAGAAAACAAAAAAGTCTCAAATCCGTAACTTAAGAGCCTGAAAACAGAAAAGAAAAGTAAAATAAACCCAAAGTAAACAGGAAGGAAAATATAATAAAGATAAAGATAAGGGCAGAAATCAATTAAATTGGAAACAGAATATCAGTAGAAAAAGAAAAATAGTTTATTTCTTGAAAAGAACTGTAAAATTGGTAAACCTCTAGCAATAATGACAAAGAAAAAAAAGAGAAAACACAAATTTCCAGTATCAGAAATGAAATAGGGTATCACTACAGACCCTGCAGACATCCAGACATCAAAAAGAATCTCTAAGGGAATTAAGGGAACACTACAAACAATAATATGTGCATAAATTTTGCAACTTAGATGAAATGAACGAATTCCTTTAAAAACACAACCTACCACGACATACCCAATATGAAAGAGACCATTTGAATAACCCTGTAACTTTTGAGGGAATTGAATTCATAATCCAAATATTTACAAAAAAGGAATCTCCATGCCCAGATGTTTTCACCAGAAAATTCTACCAAATGTTTAAGAAAGATTCTACACAATCTCTTTCAGAACCTAGAAGAGATATTAACACTTCCCAATTTATCTTAGGAAGTTAGCATTACCCTTTTATCAAAATCAAACGAAGACAATACCCAAAAAAGAAAACTTCAGACCAATATCCCTCATAGATTTAGATGCCAAAACTCTTAACATAACACTGGCAAATATAATGTAGCAAAATATAAAAAGAATTAGATATTATAACCAAGTGGAGTTTATACCAGGGATGCAAGGCTGACTCAATATGTGAAAACTAATCGATATAATCTGCCATATAAACAAGCTATAGACAAAAAAATCACAATGATCATATCAACCAATGAAGAAAAATTATTACAGAAAATTCACTATCCATTTATAATAAAAACTAAAAAATAAGAGTAGAGGGGAACCTCATTTCCCTAGGAGAGAGGAAGAGCATTTACAACAAACATTATCCTTAATGGTGCAAGACTGACTGCTTTCTTTCCAAGATGAAGAACAATGTAAGAATGTCTGCTCTCACCACTCTTCTTCACTGTAGTATTGGAAGTTCTAACCATTATATTAAGTCAAAGAAAAGGAAATAAAAGGTGAACGGATTGGAAATAAATAAAATTGTTCATATTTGCAAATGACATGATTGTCCATACAGAGAATTCCAAGGAATCTACTAAACATTAAAAATGTCCTGACATTAATGAGTTCAGGAAGATCACAGGATACAGAATAATCATACAAAACTCAATTGCTTGTATACATACTAGCAATGAACACATGGAAAAGGAAATTTAAAATATAATGCCACTCACAGTCACTAAAAATAATAAATACTTAGGTATAAATCTAACTAAACATGTACAGGACTTGTATGCTGGAAAGTACTAAACGCTGATGAAAGAACTAAAATAAATGTAAATAAATAGAAAGATATAATATATTCATGGACGGAGAGACTGAGCATCATAAAGATGTCCATTTTCCCAAAATTGAGGTGTAGATATAAGGCAATTCCTCTAAAAATCTCAGCAAGATTTTTTTTGTAAATATAGATAATATTATTCTAAAATTTATACGGAAAGGCAAAGGAACTAGAATGGCTAAAACAATTTGGAAAAGGAGATTAAAGTGGGAGGAATCCATTTACCGGCAAGATTTATTATATAGCTACAGTAATCATGACTGTGAGGTATTGTCAGAGAGTTAGACACATAGATCAATGGAGCAAAATAGAAAACCCAGAGACAGACCCATACAAATATATTCAACTGATTGTTGACAAAGGTGCAAAAGCAATTCAGTTGAAGAAATATATCCTTTTCAATAAATGGAGCTGGAGCAATTGGACATCTAGAAGAAGAAAAAAATTAATCTAAGTTTCATCCTATATATAAAAATTAATTCAAATGGATCACAGGCTTAATGAAAAAAGTACAACTATAAAACTTTTAGTAAAAACATATGAGAAAATGTTCAGGATCTAGTGCTAAGCAAAAGTTCTTAAATCTAACACCAAATGCAAAAGCTATTTTTTAAAAAGTTAATAAATTGAATTTCATCAAAATGGACAACATTTGCTCATAAAAGACACTGGAAACAGAATGAACGGAGAAGGTACAGTGTAGGAGAAAATATGTGCAAGCTACATATCTAAGAAAAGGCTGCTATTTACAATACATAAAGAACATTCAAAACATCCAATTAGAAAATGGGCAAAAGACAAGAAGAGGTATTTCACCAAAGGGGATATACAGTTGACAAACACATGACAAGAAACTCAACATCTACCCTAAGAGAAATGCAAACTAAAACCACAATGAAATGTCACTACATACTTCAGAATGGCTAAAATTAAAAGTTAGTAATAGCACCTTATGCTAGTAAGGATGTAAAGAACTGGATCACTTACACATTGCTGGTGAGAATGTAAAGCAGTACAAGCACTCTGGAAAAGTTTGGTAGTTTATTTTTTAAAACTAAATTTGCGACTACCATACTACCTAACAACTGCACTCCTGAGCATTCATATCAAAGAACACAGAGACCACCTCACGCTCATTAGGACAGCTACTGTCAAAAAAACAGAAAATAACAAGTGTTGGCAAGGATGTGGGGAAATTTGAACTCTTGTGAACTATCAGAAGAAATGTAACATGGTGGAAAAAATATAATGGTGGTTTCTCAAAAAAAATTAAAATGGAATTATATGATTTAGCAATTCTACTTCTGGGTATATAACCAAAACAAATGAAAATACTATCTCAAAGAAATATTTTACACCTATATTCATAATAACATTATTCGTAATAGCCAAAAGGTGAAAGCCAACCAAGTGTCCATTGACAGACAATGGATAAATATGTGGTGTATACATACCATAGAACATTATTCAGACTTTAAAGTAAGGAAATTCTGACACATGCTACAATATGAATGAACCTTAAGGACATTGTGCTAAGTGAAATCAGCCAGTCACAAAAGACAAATGCTGTATTATTCCACTCATATGAAATACTTAGAGGAGTCAAGTTCATAGAGACAAAAAGTAAAATGGTGGTTTCCAGGGGCTGGGGTAAGGGGAGAATCAGGAATTGTTTAATGGATATAATTTCAGTTTTGCAAGATGAAAAGAGTTCCAGAAACGGGTTATACAACTATGTGAATGTACTGAGCACTACCGAAATGTATATTTAAAAATGGAGAAGATGGTAAATTTTATGTTATGTGTATCTTACCATAATTGTTTTAAATAAAAGAACATAGACCTCTACTGCTGTTTCCTCAGCTTTGGGAGTCCCCAGTGGCTCCACCACAACCTCTGTTGCCCTATGACCTGAAGATACTGGGAGATCTGCAGGGAAGAGACTGGGACACCCCACAAGCCAGGAAACGGTATGGGACAGACAGGATCAAAAGTCATCCCTCCACCCACCTAAAATAAATGCATATTTGACTGCTTTGTCTACTCTGTGTTTACTTTATCTTAAGTAAAAATGCAGATTCACTGAATGTGAGACAAATCAGTAATTGACTATTACTCTACCCTTTCTGTTTACATGTAAGATGTAGATTTAGTGAACACAGCTCAAAACCTCAAAAGAATGCAACTGCTTGCCCTTTTTATCTACTCTCCCACTTTTTTTTCTTTCCTCTTTCCCCTACTGCCCACTATTTCCCCTCTAAATACTGAAGTCCCCAGACCCTCTTTGGAAAAAGCATTAATCACAGATGTTCCTGTGGTTTGTTTCTTTTTCCCGGGCACCTCCTCAACCTCAGCAAAACAAACCTCTAAGTTGATTGTGGGGGGGATGGGAGAACATACAAAAAAATTAATGTTTGTACAAGAGCCAGAAGTAAACCTAAAGGGACGGAGGGACCTCTATCTGGTACTTTATTAAAAAGTCATTACCATTTCCTCGCACAATTATAAGAAAAATAAAATGCGAAGAGTTAGGGAAGGTGTTAAATAGAGAAATTTTATAAAACTTCTCTTAAAATCTTTCAACATTTTTTAATGAAGCCATTTAGCCACAAAAAAAAGTGATATTAAAAAGTTGTATCCATGGTTAGAGTTAAGATGGTTTTATTAAATTCCTGTTCAAGACATTTTAATGATGATCTCTATAAATTCTTGATGGACACCATCAATGAGAAACTGTTCTTACTAGTAGGTGATTTAAAATAAATAAATAAATAAATAAATAAAACCTTTTTATGCAACCATTCAAAAATTTACAACAGTTGAAATTATATTTAAGGAATTTGAGAGCTCTTCCATTGACAAATATAACTATTCAATTTCTTGTAATAACATGAAGACATTTTAAATCCAATTGAAATTTTCATATCAAGTATTTCAAAATAATGAGGAAGCCTTGATTTTTAGAATACATATATTTTAGAACAAAACCCTATAGCTAGCCTGGACATAAGTAAAAGGGCCCATCCATGGATGGACAGAAGTATCTGATATTTGACAAGAAAGAGCTTCTTCATTCCCATCTGGAGGTGCAGTCACAAGGAACCTCCATCTAGCCTGCCAGCCCCACCATCATCCCACTGGCATCACCTTAACCTACACCCTTGGCTGGTGCTCTTAAGACACCTAGAACATGAGATCATTCAGTAGTGCCCAGACTTCTTATGCATACTGAGCAGCAGAATGCCCTGCAACAGGCTGCTGGAGGAGATGAGGAGGGAGGCATGCCCTGGTACCGAAGCTAGGCCGGATAAGTACCTTTGCCATCCCCAGCACACATGGGGAGTGTGCTATCAGACACTGCTCCTGGCCACCCTCTAAGAAGCCTTAGATAAAACTGCTCCCTCCAGAGACAGCTACCTGGGAGTTCCAGTTACCCCAGCCTTCCTAAGGGCTTAGGGGACCATTATCTTAGCATGCCATGGCAAACCCTATAAGAAGCTCTAGGATAGGCAGAAAACACAATCATTTTAAATAAGTATGGCATGTAAGTTCATTTTTCTAGTAGATATTCAGATGTGCTAACATTCACTGCTTACAGAAGAACTTTTCAGTGTCTCACCTTTCTTATCTGAAATGTGACATGGCTCCAGACTTAAAGGACCCTTAGTTGCATGTTGTGAATATCAAATAAACTTCTGACCTGAAAAAGAAACACAGAAAGATCACCAAATAAAACTGTCATAACACAGCTGTCACTGACTCATTCATTCAAGTACCCCTTATTAAGCACCCCTTATGTGACAGGAAATATTTTAGACACTGAGAATAAACTACTAAATAAAACAGACAAAATGTCTTCCTTCAAAGAACTTACTTTTCACAGGGGAGAGGAATACATGTTAAAAATATTAATGAAGAAGAAATTATATAGTATTATAAGGTATGTGCTACCAAAAAAAAAAAAAAAGAGGGATATAGAGTGCAGAAGTGGAAGAAAGTTTGGGAAGTTTGTGATTTTAAATACAACGGTCAGAAAACACCTTGCTGAGAAGGGGACGTTTGAGCAAAGATTTGAAACAGATGAGGAAACTGGCAACATGGATGTCTGAAAGGGAATCACTGAAGAAAATGGAACTGCAAGGCCCTGGGGAGAGCATGCGCGTTTTCAGGGAACAGAAAGGAAGCTGGTGAGACTGAGCAGAGTGGAAAAAGGGGAAGGCTGTGAGCAGAATGTTACATCTTCACTTGCGGTATGAGGGGTAGATTCTGTAGAGCCCGATAGGCCACGGGCTTCTATTCTACATGAAATGGGGAGCCACTGGAAGGTGTTAAGCAAAGGAGGAACATGAGTTAAGTTTCAACAAGATTACTCTTGTTAAAAGAGTGATTTTGTGTTGAGCATAGCCATAAGGAGGTGTGGTAGCATCAGGGAGTGAATTCAAAGGTGGCTGCAATAATACAGCTGAGTGGTAACAGTAGCTTGGACCACGAAAGCGTGTGGATGGCAAGAAGTGATCAGATTTTGGATGTGTTTCTTATCAAGAATTTCCTGTTGGATTGCATGTAGGACATGAGAGAAAAGAAAAGTCATGGGCAATTCCAAGGTATTTGACTTGAACAATTGAAAAGGAGTCATCATTTATTGAGATGTGGAACAGCTTTAGGATAAGAGAAAATCTGGAGATCAGTTTGGGAATGCTAAATTTTAGATACTTATTATTATCCAAATGGAGTTGTTGAGGAGGCACACAGATATATGTGTCCGGAGTTCAAGGGAGAGAAAGCAAAAAGAGATCTCTTGAAACCAAGAGAATCTTGCAAATAAAAGTTCATGTTTAGGAAAATGACCAAAACAGTAAGACAAAATGTCTAAACCCGAAAGGCCCAAGAATGGGTCCTGAAGAGAGTGATGTGGTATGAGGGGCTTTCCAATAACCCACCCTACAGTCTGAGAAGTTTTTCTAAAATGGAGGCCTGATTATGCTATCCCTCTGCTCAGGACTCTTGTACAGCCCCCAGGCTCTAAGAATGCAGTGCAAACTCCTTAGCATGACATGAACCCTCATCCTCTATCACCTGCTTAATGATTCATTCAGCCTCATTTTTTGCCACAACATTCCTCCCAACCCCTTGCCCCCACAAAAGCATTCTCCAAAGAGGCTGGCTGACATTTTAAAACTCAACACTTATAGCTATCTCTGATTTTTCCCTTCCCCACTCTCTTACCCAGACTAACCCCTATTGCTCTTTCAAGTTTCTGATAAGATATTGTCTCATTCCTTATTCTCATTGCCTTTTAACCCACTAGGTTATAAGCTCTGTGAAAGGCAATGTATTAGTTTTTTGTAGCTGCTGTAACAAATCACTACAAAATTGGTGGCTTACAACAGCAGAAATTTATTCTTTCTCAGTTTTGGAGACCAAAAGTTGGCTGTTTTGGTGGGCTGAAATTGAGTTGTGGGAAGGGCCCCACTCCAAATGGAGGCTCTGGGGGAGAATCCTTTTTGTGGCCTTTTCCTTCTTCTGGAAGCTGTCCTGCCTCCGAGGCCCACGGCTCTGCACCTCCCCTTGCTTTATCATATTGCCTTCTTCGTCTTCTCTCACATTCCCTCTGCATCCTTCTTAGAAGGACACTGTGATTTCATTCAGGGCCCACCCAGATAATCCAGAATATTCTCCCCACATCAAGATCCTTAATTTCACCACATCTGCAAAGTCTCTTTTATTATATAGGGTAACATATTCACCGGTTCTGTGGATGAGGACTTGGATCATTATTTGTGGTCATTATTCAGCCTACTACAGTCAAGACTGGCTGTTCTATTCATCACAATATCCCCAGCAGCTAGTGCTGCATCGGCCATGTAAGAATCCAGTTAATAGTACTGAAGAACACATGAATGAATTTAGTGAGTTTTTATCACCTGAATGCCTCATTAATCTTCCTCATAGACACAACAAGAGATAAGTCATTACAGTAGTCACTCTACTCCGTTTCACTTTCTGTGGTTTCAGCTACCCATGGACAACTTCAGTTTGGAAATATTAAATGGAAATTTTCAGAAATAAACAACTCACAAGTTTTAAACTGGGCATTTTCCTGAATAGCATGATAAAATCTTGCACCATTCTACTCCATCCCACCCAGAATATGAATCATCTCTGCCCAGCATATCCATGCTGTATATGCTACCTGCCTGTTAGTCACTCAGCAGTCATCTGAGTTTCCTTGTGATCACTAGATTACAAGAAAAAGGAGGGTGAGTATGGTGCATGAGATATTTTGAGGGAGACCATATTCACATAACTTTTATTACACTGTATTGTTACAATTGTTCTATTTTATTATTAGTTATTGTTGTTAGTCTCATACTGTGCCTAATTTCAAAGTAAATTTTATCATACATATGTATATATAGGAAAAAACATAGTATAGGGTTTGGCGGTATCCATGGTTCCAGGCATCCACTGGCGTCTTGGAACATATGAGTCACAAATAAGAGGGGGCTCCTGAATCTCTTATCAACTTATTTTTGATAAACAAAAAGAAGTTTTCATTTGATCAAACAGCTTTTTCTCCTAGTATCAGATTTGACAAAGTTTATTAAGCTAGGGAAAAAAAAATCCTTGGTCAGTTTATTGAGATGAAATACAAAAAACAGCACTGGGGTTCTTATCAAACTTAAATCTTACTATAAACTTCTAATTGCCTCCCCAAAATGCAAATAATAAATCCTTTTGGGAAGACTATAGCTTGCCGTGAGAATGGTTAATAAGGGTTGGTGTGGGGGATTCAGTTACCAGGAATGAATGAGGTCCTGGGAGTCCAGGTCCCAAGGACACATGTGAGGTTTAATTTTCTCAGCTTTATCATCCCAAAATGCCCCCTTTCTGATTAAGGCCCAGTAATGTTCCCTTGCATAACATAGTTCATTTAAAAGTTTAAATTCATGAGAAAATGATATAAAGAAAATATAAAACATAGCTAAGTAATTTTAAAGAAAATGTGACTAAGGGCTACTCATGGTACATGACTATGGTACATGTCTACCCAGAATAAAAACATTTCCCATCTTCCCTTCCAGCTAAGGGCAGCCAGATGACGAGTTGCTGAAAAATGGAGTATAAATGGAAAGCTGTACGTAAAACTTCTAATAAGTGCCCTTAAAGGAAGAAGAATGATCTTTTTCTCCTACCTTTTTCCTTACTCCTGGCTAGAGAGTAGGCATGATGATTAGAGTTCAAGCAGCTATCTTGGAACATAAGGCATCAAATTAAGAATAACAGAGCATTAAGAGAGAAGAAACTGAATCCTGATAATCATGCAACTACCATAAAAATCCTGGATTCCCTACCTCTGGAGTCCTCTGTGTTGAACAGAAATATACTTCTACCTTATGTAAGCCACTGTTATTTTTATTTATCTGTTATGTGTAGCTGAATCTAATCCAAAGTGATTCAGAATGTGGATACCCGGAAGTGGGCACCTAAAAAATATCAAGTATTGGCTTCTAAGGTGTGGTGGGTAGTAGGTCACAACAAATTATTAGAGGGTGGAAATCTAGGAACCCTCTTTTCATGATGGCACAGTTCCCTCATAACATGGTGGCTGGTTTCTAAGAGAAAGCATCCTAGAAAGACAGGTAGAAGCTGCATCACCTTTTATGATGTTGCCTTGGAAGTCACTTGGTGCCATTCTGCCATACTCTTTTGTTGAGGCAGTCAAAAGGTGCAAGTTTCAAGGAGAGGAAACAGAGACTCTACTTCTTGATGGGGAAATAACTGCTTATTTTGTAAGAAGAACTCGTAGGATGGAAGATATTGTTACAGCCATCTTTAGCCAGGGGAAGGTCTATAACTGTCTATACTTCAGAATACAATTCCTGCCCTACTCCCCCCAACAAAACAGCAAAAATAATAAGTGATGTGAAACATTCCATGGGGCTTACTAACCATTGTCCTCAGAGATGTCCTTGCATGGAAATAGAAAAGAAAAAACTTTCCAGGAGCAAATCCAGAGCAACACAGGACAATGGATGAGGGAGTTCCTTCCAAAGAACAGAATCAGAGGTTTTTGGATGGCTAATCAAGGAACTTATCCCTCACATTCCTGCCTGCAGGGAATTTATAATTACTAAGGACCAGTGAATGATGGTTGTTTCCATTCTATCCATTTCTAAATGGGAGTTTTTATTGCAATTATCCTATTCCTTCTCCCCAATATAGTATGTTAGTTGTGTTTATGGCAATTTGTCTTTTAATTTACGCACTACCAGAACTTAAAAAGTCATACCCAAGCTTCATGGATAGGTTTGCCTAACTCTCAGAGATCCTGGACTTTGAACTACAATTAGTAAATTAATGGGATTCAGGGTTGCCTCCCTAAAAAGGAAGTGGGTGGCCAAAAATCCAAATTTGCCCCAAATGTTCATGTTCTCCTTTTTCCATAAGAATAGAGCCTTGCATTTTTAGCTAGGCACTTGGCCCCACAGAAAACTAACCATACCCCAGCATTCACTGGAGCTGGGAGTTGGCATGTAATTAAGTTCTGGAACATGGAAACATCATATGTAACTTCCAGGAAGTGTCCTTAAATAAAGAAGACATGCCCTTCCTCAATCCCTTCTCCTTGTTGCTAACTGGAAGACCAAAGTGAATTCAAGTGACCATCTTGGGCCATGAAGCAGACACACTATGCTGCTAGAGTAACAAAAAAAAAGAGGATTTCAGCTCCTTGATGACTGCTAAGCTTCCATACTAATCCTGGAATGTTTACTTCAAGATTCCTTTATATAAGATAAAAACAAACTTCTATTTGTTTAAGCTGTTATTTGGGATTCTTCTGTTTGCACACCAAATCCTAATTGATATAGCATATAGTTGAATGGAGGAAGATGCTATAATGTCAAGTAGATTAAAATAAACGTTAGTCATATAACAACATCCTGCTTCACAAAAAAATTGAGTGACAAAAAGTGATTCAGAGATGTCATCTGTCACCACATGGCAGCCAAAGATAGCTTTCAAAATTTGAATTAGATCTCATTAACGCTCTAGTTTAAAATTAAAATCTCTATCTTATAATCCTTAAAATTAAAAATCTCTATCCTATAATTTCCCCTGGGATAAATCTCCTTAACCTAATATGATATTCCCTGTGTAATCTGGCCCCTTCTACCACTCCAATCTGACTTACTCCCAGAATCCTATCCCACTTTGAGATCTGCCCACACTGGCTTTTCAGTTCCTATTACTCAGAACCATAGCTGGGGGTATTAAATTATACAACTGGTCCCCTGAATACATTCTCCAAAATAGGTACCTATTTTAAAGTAAAATTTAGCATGACAACTATTAATATTATGGAGAATTAATGCAAGATCATGATATATGTAAACAGAAACCAAAAAGGTGGCTTTTCACGTTACCTCCCACACTACTGGCCTGGTTCATCCCTAGACTCACTCCAAAAATTTTAAAACCTAGCTCTGCCCTGAATCTTATTCACCATGTTCCCTCTCACATCATACTCTTCCATTATCTCTTCATCCAGATAATTTTTATTATTTTTCATATATCAAATATGCCTACCAAATTTCCCCATTATAGTTGCTCATGATGCCCATACATTGCTATTATTTCTTGAGGATATATCAGTTTCCTCATGGAAACATGTGCACTTGTTTCTGTGAATATTTACAAATACCAGTTTTCTCCCACTAGACTGTGAGTTCCATGAGTCAGAAAATATGTTGGTCTTAGTTCATCAATATATCCCTGGAGTGCAATAATGTACCTAACATATTGTGGACTCTTAATAAATACCTGTTGAATGAATCATTGAGAAACCTAGGGCTGAGACCAAAAGAATTACAAAATTCGTACATCAAAAGTAAAAGAAAGAGCTGGGGGAAAAGCAAGAAGTAATGATGGCATGAACATGGATGGTAAGTTTAGAGAAGGGCGGGTAATAAATGTGCTACAAAGCACTTATTCTAGGTGATGAGAGAAACAGAAAAGAGTACAAAGCATAGTGCCTACCCGTTGGAGGCATAGAGGCATAATAAGGCTTATGCAAAAAAAAAAAGTCAATTAACAATGAAAGGTAGAAAAAAATGTGAGGCCAAGGAACAATATGTCATAGTATTTCAATGTCAAGAAAAGTTAAAACAGACTGGAAAAAAATGAGGGACAATAATGATTTTTGAGAACTTGCTGTGTACCAAGGACTGTGTTAAGCACTTGAAAATAATTATTTTATGTAACTCTTATAATAACCCACAAGCAAGGTATTAATACCCTTAAAGATGAGACTGAAAAAGTTTAAATATGCCTAAGTAATAAAGCTTACCTGTGCAATGTCAAAATTTGAAACTTAGTGTTTCCAAATTTGAAATCGGTATACTAATCATCTATGTAGTAAAGATGAAAGTTCGGTTTATCGCTAAAGAATGCACAGAAGTTACACAGGCAGAGGGAATGTATGAATGATAATCAGGGAGAAAGCAGAGTTGACACAAGCCATAGAGGAAAGTCAAGGTATAATGAATAGCTTAGTCTAGTCATAGCTAGAGGGTTCCTATATTAGTAGAATCCAAGATGAAGTTGGGGACAGAATTTGGGTTAGACAGGAGAGCCAATTAACAGCAGACTAAGGTAAATTTGGCTTTTATCCTATAGGCAACAGGGAAGTTACTATAGGCCCCTGAGTTGGCAAATGGCAAAATGAAAATGATAGTCTATTTGGATTGGAGAAGGAAAAGAAAAGAAACAGATTTACACAGGAAAATTCAGCATACTTGAGATCAAAAACTATTAGGACTGAATATAATTATAGATTACTTAATGCCAGATCTCATTTGCAGATGAAACTGCAGCCCAATTTAGTAACTTCTCCAAAGGTGGTAGAATTGTTAGGACTGTAACTTGGTTTCCTGACTACTCTTTTCAATACGACATAGAAACAGATGAAAAAATTGAAGTCAAATAGAGAGAAACTAGAATCAAGACTAACTCCAAGATTTTAGGCCAGGATAACAGACCTAAAATATAATAAAGACATGACTGTCAGATAAAACATGATATTATTGTCAGCTAAAAAGTATTTGAGAATTAATCTTTGTGGCAGAGATTCTAAGAAGGCCCCCAGTGGTTTTCACCACTTGTTATTCATACCCTTATATAATCCCCTTCCCTGGAGGGTAGGCTGGCCTATCAACTTAGTTCTAACCAAAAGAATAAAGCAGCATTTTCATAATTAGATTACAAGAGACTATGACTTCTAACTTACTAGCAGAAGTTCTCTCTTGCTTGCTATGATGAAATCAAGCTGCCATATTGTGAGATGCACTATGGAGAGGTTTTCATGGCAAGCAATTGAAAGAAACCTTTGGCTGACAGTCAAACAATTGCAAAGCCCTCAGCTCAAAACCCTCAAGTACCTAACTCATGACAACACCATGTGAGCTCAGAAGCAAATCCTTCCCAGTCAAAACTTCCAATGAGACCCCAGCCCTGGCCAATAACTTGATTGCAGCCTTTTCAAGAGACCCCAAAGACAAGAACCCAGCTAAATGTTGCCCAAATTTCTGACCCACAAAAATGAGATAATAATTTTGTGTTGTTTTAAATGGCTAAGTTTATAATAATTTGTTATACAGCAATAGACAATAAGTAGAAGACTATTTGAAAGAAAAGGCTGTTTGGTTTGAGGTGACAGAAGAATCATATGAAGTTTCTGTAGAGCACCAGGGATGGAATCAAAGTTTTCGAAGACAATAAATTGGTAAGAAGTAGAAAACAGAGAGTAAGCTTAAGAACTTCAATCAAAACATATGGCAGTGAAAAAATTAAAATATGCATGGAAACGAAGAGGAAAAGTCTTTAGAAGAAGTTTAGGTAACAAAAATAGGATATTGTTTGGAAATAGGGTTTCTTTAAAGAAACTAAAATTTGTTCAAACATAAAAATTGCCATTAAGTGGGGAAAAAAGAGAATACATGATTAAAACCATTGTGCTGTGTGCAAAACCGGAAGCCTCAGTAAAAATTCAGCAGCCCAGGGGCCAGGCACAGTGGCTCACACCTATAATCCCAGCACTTTGGGAGGCCAAGGCAGGCAGATCAAAAGGTCAGGAGATCGAGACCATCCTGGCTAACTCAGTGAAACCCCATCTCTACTAAAAATACAAAAAATTAGCCAGGCGTGGTAGCAGGTGCCTGTAGTTCCAGCTACTAGGGAGGCTGAGGCAGGAGAATGGCATCAACCTGGGAGGCAGAGGTTGCAGTGAGCCAAGATTGCACCACTGCACTCCAGCCTGGGCGACAGAGGGAGACTTTGTCTCAAAAACAAAAACAAAAACAATACAAACAAAAAAAAATCAGCAGATCTGGAATTTTGCTCTCAGTGCCCATCTTTCACTTGCAGAACTATCTAATCAATAAACAGCACAACTCCATGGTCAAAGTACCCCTTGAAAATAATAAACTATGAGGGCATTATTTTATTTTAAAATGTTAACATCAGCAATTTGGCATCATATAACTAGGAACTTCCAAGATATTTTAAAGGGACTTTTTCATTTTACCTTCAATTTTTGTAATCTTGCTTTTAAAAAATTAAGTTGAATTTTCATTGAAATACTCCTTTCTTCATAAGAATAAATTTTAATATTCTGGAGGTTGCATATGAAATTGTATTTTCTCTTAGAGGAGAGAATTGCATTTAACTATTCTACTCTTATTCCACCTGGTAATTTTGATTTCAGCACAGAGGAAAATGACAAAATATAATTGACGTCCTAAGACATAGTATTTTAAAAAGCCATTTTCAGGCTTGGGTTCCAAGATGGCCAAATAGGAACAGCTCCAGTCTACAGTTCCCAGCACGAGCGATGCAGAAGACGGATGATTTCTGCATTTCCAACTGAGGTACAGGGTTCATCTCACTGGGGACTGTTGGACAGTGGGTGCAGTGCACCAAGCATGAGCTGAAGCAGGGTGAGGCATCGCCTCACCCAGGAAGCACAAGGGGTCAGGGAATTCCCTTTCCTAGCCAAGGAAAGGGGTGACAGACGGCACCTGGAAAATCAGGTAACTCCCACCCTAATACTGAGCATTTCCGACAGTCTTAGCAAACAGCACACCAGGAGATTATATCCTGTGCATGGCTCAGAGGGTCCTACACCCGTGGAGCCTTGCTCATTGCTAGCACAGCAGTCTGAGATCAAACTGCAAGGCGGCAGTGAAGCTGGGGGAGCGGCGCCCGCCATTGCTGAGGCTTGAGCAGAAAAACAAAGCAGCCAGGAGGCTCGAACTAGCTGGAGCCCACCGCAGCTGAAGGAGGCCTGCCTGCCTCTGTAGACTCCACCTCTGGGGGCAGGGTATAGCCAAACAAAAGGCAGCAGAAACCTCTGCAGACTTAAATGTCCCTGTCTGACAGCTTCGAAGAGAGTAGTGGTTCTCCCAGCATGCAGCTTGAGATCTGAGAACGGACAGACTGCCTCATCAAGTGAGTCCCTGACCCCCAAGTAGCCTAACTGGTAGGCACCCCCCAGCAGGGGCAGACTGACACCTCACATGGCCAGGTACCCCTCTGAGACAAAACTTCCAGAGGAACGATCAGGCAGCAGCATTTGCTATTCACCAAAATTTGCTGTTCTGCAGCCTCTGCTGATGATACCCAGGCAAACAGGGTCTGGAGTGGACCTCTGGCAAACTCCAACAGACCTGCAGCTGAGGGTCCTGATTGTTAGAAGGAAAACTAACAAACAGAAAGGACATCCACCCCCAAACCCCATCTGTACGTCACCATCATCAAAGACCAAAGGTAGATAAAACCATGAAGATGGGGAAAAAACAGAGCAGAAAAACTGAAAATTCTAAAAATCAAGAGCGCTTCTCCTCCTCCAAAGGAACACAGCTCCTCACCAGCAACGAAACAAAGCTGGATGGAGAATGACGAGTTGAGAGAAGAAGGCTTCAGACGATCAAACTTCTCTGAGCTAAAGGAGGAAGTTCGAACCCAAGCCAAAGAAGTTAAAAACCTTGAAAAAAGATTAGATGAATGGCTAACTAGAATAACCAATGCAGAGAAGTCCTTAAAGGACCTGATGGAGCTGAAAATATGGCATGAGAACTACGTGACGAATGCACAAGTCTCAGTAGCTGATTCAATCAACCGGAAGAAAGGGTATCAGTGATGGAAGATGAAATGAATGAAATGAAGGGAGAAGAGAAGTTTAGAGAAAAAGGAATAAAAAGAAACGAACAAAGCCTCCAAGAAATATGGGACTATGTGAAAAGACCAAATCTACGTCTGATTGGTGTACCTGAAAGTGACGGGGAGAATGGAACCAAGTTGGAAAACACTCTGCAGGATATTATCCAGGAGAACTTCCCCAATCTAGCAAGGCAGGCCAATATTCAAATTCAGGAAATACAGAGAATGCCACAAAGGTACTCCTTGAGAAGAGCAACCCCAAGACACATAATTGTCAGATTCACCAAAGTTGAAATGAAGGAAAAAATGTTAAGGGCAGCCAGAGAGAAAGGTTGGGTTACCCACAAAGGGAAGCCCATCAGACTAACAGTGGATCTCTCGGCAGAAACTCTACAAGCCAGAAGAGAGTAGGGGACAATATTCAACATTTTTAATAAATGAATTTTCAACCCAGAATTTCATATCCAGCCAAACTAAGCTTCATAAGTGAAGGAGAAATAAAATACTTTACAGACAAGCAAATGCTGAGAGATTTTGTCACCACCAGGCCTGCCCTAAAAGAGCTCCTGAAGGAAGCACTAAACATGGAAAGGAACAACTGCTACCAGCCACTGCAAAATCATGCCAAATTATAAAGACCATGAAGGCTAGGAAGAAACTGCATCAACTAACGAGCAAAATAACCAGCTAACATCATAATGACAGGACCAAATTCACACATCACAATATTAACCTTAAATGTAAATGGGCTAAATGCTCCAATTAGAAGACACAGACTGGCAAATTGGATAATGAGTCAAGACCCATCAGTGTGCTGTATTCAGGAAACCCATCTCACGTGCAGAGACACACATAGGCTCAAAATAAAGGGATGGAGGAAGCTCTACCAAGCAAATGGAAAACAAAACTACTTTAAAGTTCATATGGAACCAAAAAAGAGCCCGCATTGACAAGTCAATCCTAAGCCAAAAGAACAAAGCTGGAGGCATCATGCTACCTGACTCCAAACTATACTCCAAGCCTACAGTAACCAAAACAACATGGTACTGGAACCAAAATAGAGATATAGACCAATGGAACAGAACAGAGCCCTCAGAAATAATGCCATACATCTACAATTATCTGATCTTTGATAAATCTGACAAAAACAAGAAACGGGGAAAGGATCCCGTATTTAATAAATGGTACTGGGAAAACTGGCTAGTCATACGTAGAAAGCTGAAACTGGATCACTTCCTTACACCTTACACGGGATGGATTAAAGACTTAAATCTTAGACCTAAAACCATAAAAACACTAGAAGAAAACCTAGGCAATACCATCAGGACATAGGCATGGGCAAGGTCTTCATGTCTAAAACACCAAAAACAATGGCAACAAAAGCCAAAATTGACAAATGGGATCTAATTAAACTAAAGAGCTTCTGCACAGCAAAACAAACTACCATCAGAGTGAACAAGTAACCTACAGAATGGGAGAAAATTTTTGCAATCTACACATCTGACAAAGGGCTAATATCCAGAATCTACAATGAACTCAAACGAATTTACAGGAAAAAAACAACCCCATCAATAAGTGGGCAAAGGATATGAACAGACACTTCTCAAAAGAGACATTTATGCAGCCAAAAGACACATGAAAAAATGCTCACCATCACTGGCCATCAGAGAAATGCAAATCAAAACCACAATGAGATACCATCTCACACCAGTTAGAATGGCGATCATTAAAAAGTCAGGAAACAACAGGTGCTGGAGAGGATGTCGAGAGATAGGAACACTTTTACACTGTTGGTGGGACTGTAAACTAGTTCAACCCTTGTGGAAGTCAGTGGGGCAATTCCTCAGGGATCTAGAACTAGAAATACCATTTGACCCAGCCATCCCATTACTGGGTATATACCCAAAGGATTATAAATCATGCTGCTATAAAGACACACGCACATGTATGTTTATTGCGGCACTATTCACAATAGCAAAGGCTTGGAACCAACCCAAATGTCCAACAATGATAGACTGGATTAAGAAAATGTGGCACATATACACCATGGAATACTATGGAGCCATAAAAAAAGATGAGTTCATGTCCTTTGTAGGGACATGGATGAACCGGGAAACCACCATTCTCAGCAAACTATCACAAGGACAAAAAACCAAACACTGCATGTTCTCACTCATAGGTGGCAATTGAACAGTGAGAACACTTGGACACAGGAAGGGGAACATCACACACTGGGGCCTGTTTTGGGGTGGGGAGAGGGAGGAGGGATAGCATTAGGAGACATACCTAATGTAAATGACGAGTTAATGGGTGCAGCACACCAACATGGCACATGTATACATATGTAACAAACCTGAAAGTTGTGCACATGTACCCTAAAACTTAAAGTATAATTTAAAAAAAAAAAGGGAGTTTCTTTGCACAGGCTCTCTCTTTGCCTGCTGCCATCCATGTAAGACGTGACTTGCTCCTCCTTGCCTTCTGCCATGATTGTAAGGCCTCCCCAGCCAGGTGGAACTGTAAGTCCACTAAACCTCTTTTGTAAAAAAAAAAAAAAAAAAAAGATGCCATTTTCATTCCAATATACGGGTTTACAAGGTTTCTAGAGAGTCCACTTATTAACAGTATTTTAGTTCAGAGAAAGTAGAATTCTATTCTACACAAGCAGGCATGAAATAAACTGTGAACAACCACTTCCCACAAAACAACAAAAGGAATCTTGTTTATTTTTTCAGCTTCATTGAGGTATGATTGACAAATAAAAATTGGGTATATTCAAGGTGTGCAACATAATGATATGACTTATGTATACATTGTGAGATGATTACCACAATCATATTAATTGACACAGCCATCACCACACATAGCTATCATTTTGCAGTGGGGAGGAGGGGATGAGGATACTAAAGATCTACTCCCTTAGCAAATTTCAAGTAAATGATACTTTATTAACTTTAGTCACCATGTTGTATATTATACCCCCATTCATCTTATAACTGAAAGTTTGTACCCTTTGACTAACCAGATGAACTCTATTTCCCTGATCCCCCAGCCCTTGGCAACCAACAGTCTACTCTTTTTTCAGTGAGTTCAACTTTTTTAGAATTCACTTGTAAGTAAGATCATGTGGTATTGTCTTTCTGTGCCTGGCTTATTTCACTTAATGACATCACAAATGGCAGGACTTACCTTTGTATGTCTGAATAATATTCCATTGTTATATAACACATTTTCTTTATCCATTTATTGGTCAGCAGACACTTCGGTTATTTCTATATCTTGACTTTTATGAAGAATGCTGCAATAAAATGGAAATACAGATATCTCTTCAAGATCCTGATTTTATTTCCTTTGGGTATATACCCAGAATTAAGATTACTATATCATACAGTAGCTCTATTTTTAAATTTTTGAGGAACAACAATAGTTTGCCATAATGCTGTACCATTTTACATTCCCATCAACAGTGTGTAAAGGGTTCCCTTTTCCCCACGTGCTTGCCAATATTTGCTGTCTCTAGTCTTTTTTATAATAGCCATTTTAACAGATGGAAGGTGATAGCTTATTGTGGTATTGATTTGCATTTCCTTGGTAATTACTGACATTGAGCACCTGTTGCAATTGTATGTCTTCTTTCAAGAAATGTCTATTCAGATCCTTTGCCCCAGGTTGTTTTATTTGCTATTGATTTGTGAGGAATATTTCTGCATTACAACCCCTTAGCAAAGGAGACAAGGGACACAACGCACAGAGAGATTATTTCCTAAATAATTTGCAGACATTTAGAAGAAGACATATTGAAGAAGACCAGCATGCTTCAGTTCCAGCAGGGCCTCTATACAGACAGGAGTTATGAACATGACCAGTACAATGACTACATCAGTTATGGACTGAATTGTGTTTCCCAAAAATTCTATGTTGAAACCCTTATTCCTAATGAGATTATATTTATAGAAAGGGCCTTTAAAGGGGTAATGAAGGTTAAATCAGGTCATAAGGGTGAGGCCCTAATTCCAAAGGACTTGTGTCCTTATACAAAGAGGAAGACACCAGGGATGCATACGCAGAGGGAAAGCCATGTGAAGACACATTGAGAAGGCAGCTATCTGCAAGGCAAGGAGAGACAGACCTCAGGAGAAACCAAACTTATTGACACCCTGAACTTGGATTTCCAACCTCCATAACTGTAAGAAAATAAATTTCTGTTGTTTAAGCTACCCGGTTTGTGGTATTTTGTTATGGAGCCCTAACAAACTAATACGACATCTATTTTGTTCATCTATTATCTCTCATAGTATCCAGCACAGGCATTCAGGAAAAATTTCAGTATAAAGGAATGAATCCCAATCAGGGGTAGCTACAGAGAGAGAGAAAGAAAACAGCTGGTGTAAACTCTCTATTAAAGATGTTACTTAAGAAACTACAGAGATGTTAAGAATTATCTACATTTACGGTAAGAAACTTAATGTATAAGGAAGCAACCTGGCCAATGCAGAAAATAAATGCTATGAAATGTCATAAGATTCAAACACTGATTTGTCCACACACAAAACCAGGACAAGGAAAGGTGACAGGCTAAACAAGACCAGAACTGAGACAACTCCCACTTTGTGGGGCTTTGTCAGTTTATGACATTACAAGGTTGCAATGTAGACATTAGAACCACAAAATATCGTTTTTGTCATTTATTATACATGAGATCACATCTATTTTTATGTAGCAGTAATATACATGGATGTATTTTATATGTGTACTTTCTATGTAATCATATGTCAGAGTATTGTTTTTCTCTATTTATCCTTTTGCTGACTTTAGAAAACCCAAAATTAACAAGCTTTTTAAATGTCATAGAAGAGAAGACAGCTGAACCAAGAGGATAGGACTGATAATGGTCTTCACGATTCTGGTGCTACTTAATAAAAGGATACTCAAACAATCTTGCCCCTTCCTGGGACTCAGCATTCCATACACTGTCTTACAATGGATACAGGGTTAGAGTAGCTATTGTGATATTTTCAATCCTACCATAATTTTAGAAACATTATTAAACTTCAAGTCTGAAGATGCTTAAATGTATTAAAAAGCAACTGTTATCAGTCAGGGTTCTCCAGACACATAGAACAAATAGGATATATTTGGCAAATCTCAAATTTGTAGGACAGGCCAGCAGACTGGAATGCAGACAGGATTTTGTGTATTATAGTCTTGAGGCAGAATTCCTTTTTTTTTTTTTTTAAAGGAAATCTTAGTTTTTGCTTTCAAAGCTTTTAACTGATTAGGTGAGGCCCACCCACATTACAGAGGATAACCTCTTTCACTTTTTTTGTTTTGTTTTTGTTCTCTTTTCAACTTTTATTTTGAGCTCAAGGGATACATGTGCAAGTTTGTTACAAAGGCAAATTGTGTTTCACAGGGATTTGGGGTACAGATAATTTTGTCACCCAGGTAATCTGCATAATACCTAATAAATATTATAGTTCCTCAATCCTTACCTACTCTCACTCTCTACCCTCAAATACGCTCCAGTGTCTGTTGTTCCCTTCTTTGTGCCCATGTGTAATCAATAGAATTTAGTTCACACTTACAAGCGAGAACATGCAGTATTTGATTTTCTGTTCCTGCATTAATTTGCTTTGGATAATGGCCTCCAGCTCCATCCATGTTGCTGCAAAGGCCATAATATTTTTTTAATAGCTGCATAGTATTTCATGGTATATATGTACCACACTCTCCTTATCCAGTCCATCACTGGTAGGCATCTAGACATGATTCTATGTCTTTGGTATTGTGAATAGCGTACATGTATCTTATGGTAGAATGATTTACATTCCTTTGAGTATATACCCAGTAATGAGATTGCTGGGTCAAATGCTAGTTCTGCTTTTGACTATTTGAGGAGTCACCATACTGCTTTCCGCAATGGCTGAACTAATTTACAGTCACACCAACAGTGTATAAGTGTTCCCTTTTCTCTGCAACTTTACCAGCATCTTTTATTTTTTGACTTTTTATTAATATCCATTCTGACTGTTATGAGATGGTATCTCATTGTGGTTTTGATTTGCATGTCCCTAATGATAAGTCATATTGAGAATTCTTTCATATGTTTGTTGGCCACATCCATGTCTTCTTTTGAGAAGTGTTCACATCCTTTGCCCATTTTTAATGGGTTTTTTGCATATTGATTTCTGAGTTTCTTATAGGTTATCAATATTAGACCTTTATCAAATGCATGGTTTGCAAATATTTTATCATATTCTGTAGGTTGTCTGTTTATTAATTGTTTTGGGGTTTTTTGTTTGCTTTTTTTTGTTTTGGGTTTTTTTGTTTGTTTTGTTTTTTTGCTGTGCAGAATCTCTTTAGTTTAACTAGGTCCCATTTGTCAATTGTTGCAATTGTTTTTTGTGACTTCATCATGAAATCTTTGCCAGTTCCTATTTCCAGAATGGTATTTTCTAAGTTTCTTATAGTTTTAGGTTTTACGTTTAAGTCTTTAATCCATCTTCAGTAAATTTTTATATATGGTAAAATTCAGGGATCCAGTTTCAATCTTCTGCATATGACTAGTCAGTTATCCCAGTACCATTTATTGAATAGGGAATCATTACCCCATTGCTTATTTTGTCAGATTTCTTGAAGATCAGATGGATGTAGGTGTGCAACTTTATTTCTAGGTTATCTAACCTGTTCCATTGGTCTACATGTCTGTTTTTGTATCAGTACTACGCTGTTTCAGTTACTGTAGCTTTGTAGTATAGCTTGAAATCAGGTAGTGATACCCGCAGCTTTTTTCTTTTTGTTTAGGATTGCTCTGACTGTATGGGCTCCTTTTCTGGTTCCAAATAAATTTTAGAATAATTTTTTTAATTCTGTGAAAAGTATCATTGGTAGATGGGAACAGCATTGAATCTATAAATTGCTTTGGTCAGTATGGCCAGTTAAACAGTATTGATTCTTCCTATCCATGAGCATGGAATATTTTTCCATTTGTTTGTGTTGCCTCTGATGCCTTTCAGCAGTGTTTTGTAATTCTCATTGCAGATATCTTTCACCTTCCTGGTTAACTGTATTGCTAGGTATTTTATTCCTTTGGTGGCTATTGAGAATGGAATTTCATTCTTGATTTAGCTCTCAGCTTGGACATTGTTAGTGTATAGAAATGCTACTCATTTTTGTACATCGATTTTGTATCCTGAAACCTTGCTGAACTTGTTCATAAGATCTAAGAGCCTTTGAGCAAAGATTATGGGGTTTTCTAGGTATAGTATCATATCATCTGCAAAGAAATAATTTGACTTTCTCTCTTCTTATTTGGATAGGATTTTTTTTTAATTTTGTGGTAACACATTTCCTTACCAATTGCTTCTCTGAAAGAGATCTTTTTCTTCTGCGTTTATGAAGCTTAGTTTGGCTGGATATGAAATTCTTGGTTGGAATTTCTTCTCTTGCCTGATTGCTCTGGCTAGGACTTCCAGCACTATGTTGAATAGGAGTGGTGACAGTGGGAATACTTGTCTTGTTCTGGTTCTCAAGTGGAATGCTTCTAGCTTTTGCCCATTTAGTATGATGTTAGCTGTGGGTTTGTAATAGATGGCTCTTATTATTTTATGATATGTACCTTTGATTCCAAGTTTTTTTAGAGTTTTAACATGAAAGGATATTGAATTTTATTGAAAGCCTTTTCTGTGTCTATTGAGATGATCATGTGGGTTTTGGTTTTGGTTCTGTTTATGAAATGGATCACATTTTTGATTTGTGTAAGATGAACCAACCTTGCATCCCAGATAAAGTCTACTTGATCATAGTGAATTAGCTTTTTGCTATGTTGCTAGATTTAGTTTGTTAGTATTTTGTTAAAGATTTTTATATGTCTGTTCATCAAGGATATTGACCTGAAGTTTTCTTTTTTCACTGTGGCTCTGCCAGGTTCTGTTATCAGAATTATTCTGGCCTCATAGAATGAGTTAGAGAGGAGACCCTCCTCAATGATTTTTTCGAAATAGTTTCAGTAGGATTGGTACCAGCTCTTCTTTATACATGTAGTAAAATTCGGTGGTGAATCTGTCTGCTACAGGGATTTTTCTGATTGGTAGGTTTTTTTGTTATTGATTCAGTTTCAGAACTCATTGTTGACCTGTTCAGGGTTTCAATTTCTTCCTGGTTCAATCTTGGGAGGTTGTATGTTTCCAGAAATGTATCTATTTCTTTTAGGTTTTCTAGTTTGTGTGCATAGAGGTGCTCATAATAGTTTCTGAGGGTTTTTGTACTTCTGTGGGGTCAGTGGTAATGCACCCTTTGTCATTTCTGATTGTGTTTATTTGGATCTTCTTTTTCTTTATTATTAGCCTAGCAAGCAGTCTGTCAATCGTACTTATTCTTTTGAAAAACCAACTTTTGGTTACCTTGATGTTTTATATGGTTTTTCTCATTTCCATTTAATTCAGTTCAGCTCTGATTTTTTTTATTTTCTTCTGCTACTTTTGATATTGGTTTCCTCTTCTTTTTCAAGTTCCTCTAGGTGTGATGTTAGGTTGTTAACTTGAGATCTTTCTAACTTTTTGATGTGGGTGTTTAGAGCTACAAACTTTCCTCTTAACACTGTTTTAGCTGTGTCCCAGAGATTCTGTTACATTGTATCTTTGTTTTCATTAATTTCAAAGATTTTCTTGATTCCTGCCTTAATTTCATTGTTTACCCAAAAGTCATTCAGGAACAGATGAATTTCCATTTTATTGTATGGTTTTGAGAAATGTTCTTGGTATTGATTTCTATTTTTATTGTGCTCCGGTCTGAGAGTGTGGTTGGTATTATTTCCATTTTTTAATTTGTTGAGAATTGCTTTATGGCTGAGCATGTGGTCAATTTTAGAGTGTGTTTCATGTGCAGATGAGAAGAATGTATACTCTGTTTTTGTTGGGTGGAGTGTTCTGCAGATGCCTGTTAGATCCATCTACAGATTCTTGGTCAAGAGTAAAGTTTAGGTCCTGAATATCTTCGTTAGCATTCTGCTTTGATCTGTCCAATATTGTTAGTGTGGTGTTGAAGTCTCCCACTACTATTGTGTTTATCTAAGTCTCTTCATAGGTCTCTAAGAGCTTATTTTATGAATCTGGGTGCTCCAGTGTTGGGTGCATACATACTTAGGATAGTTAAGTCTTCTTGTTGAATTAAACCCTTTATCATTATGTAATGCCCTTCTTTTTCCTTTTTTATCATTATTGGTTTAAAGTTGGTTTTGTTTAAAATAAGGATAGCAACTCCTGCTCTTTTTTGTTTTGTATTTGCTTGATAGATCTTTCTCCCTCCCTTTACTTTGAACCTGTGGGTGTCCTTGCATGTGAGCTGGGTCCCTTGAAGACAACATACATGGGTCTTGCTTCTTTATCCAATTTGTTACTCTATGACTTTTAAGTGAGGTGTTTAACCCATTTATGCTCAAGGTTAATATTGATATGTGCAGATTTGATCCTGCCATTATTTTGTTAGCTGGTTGTTATGTAGACTTGATTGTGTATTTGCTTTATGTTGTTGATGGTCTATGTACTTGAGTGTGTTTTCATGGTGGTCATTTCCATGTTTAGCACTCCCTTAAGGACCTCTTAGAAGGTAGATCTTGTGGTAACACATTTCTTTATCAATTGCTTCTCTGAAAGAGATCTTATTTCTTCTATGTCTATGAAGCTTAGTTTGGCTGGATATGAAATTCTTGGTTGGAATTTCTTTTCCTTTAGGATGCTGAATATAGGCCCTCAATCTCTTCGGGCTTGTAGTTTCTGCTGAAAGGTCTGCTGTTAGCCTGATGGGGTTCCCTTTGTAGGTGACCTGCCCCTCCTCTTGAGCTGCCTTTAATATTTTTTCTCTTTCACATTGACCTTGAAGAATCTGATGACTATTTGTCTTGGAGATGGTCCTCTTGTACTATATTTCACAGGGGTCCTCTAAATTTTTTGAATTTGTATGCTGACTCCTCTTGTGGGGTTGGGGAAATTTCTGTGAACAATATCCTCAAATATGTTTCCCAATTTTCTTGTTTTCTCTCCCTTTCAGATATGCCAATGAGTCATAGATTTGGACTCTTTACATAACACTATATTTTTCCAAGGTTTTTTTTTTCCTTGTCTGGGTTATCAGGTTGGTGCAAAAGTAATTGTGGTTTTTGCCATCAAATATGACAAAAGCCACAATCACTTTTGCATCAACCTGATAATTCAAAGAACTGGTCTTGAATCTCTGCGATTCTTTCCTCAGCTTGGTCTGTTCTGTTATTAATACTTCCTATTGTGTTATGAGATTCTTGTAGTCAGTTTTTCAGCTCTATCAGCTCAGTTTGGTTCTTTCTTAAAATGGCTATTTCATCTTTCATTTCCTGAATCATTTTACTGGATTCTTCAGGTTTTTTGGAATGGGTTTCCACTTTCTCCTGAATTTCAATGACCTTTGTTATCATCTAGATTTTGAATTCTGTCTGTCATTTCAGCCATTTCATTCTGGTTAAGAACAATGGCTTGGGAAATAATGTGGTCTTTTGGAGGTAAGGAGACACTAACTTTTAGAGTTGCCAGAATTCTTGTGCTGGTTCTTTCTCATCCATGTGGGCTGATGTGCCTTTAACTGTGGTGTAATTTGAGTACCGTCAGTTGACTTCATTTCTGGATGTTTTCAAAAGGCCGAGGCTTTGTGCAGGGTCTTTATTTGTGGCTGAATTCTTGTCCTTGGTTTCACAGGGGTCTATACTAGCAAAGTATTTTTGGTGTCAAAGTTTGGCCTGGGATCCAGTAGATGGAGCCTATGTGTAATGGCCAGTATGTAGGCTCTTGCTCAGCCACATTAGCTCCTCTGCATTAGCTCCTCTGCATTTCCTCATGATTGCAGCAGTGTTCTCTCTCAGTACTCTGAGAGTGTAGGGCTCCTCTTCAATTCAATGCTGGCTGCATATCCCAGCTTGGCATTCTCAGGCTGTGCACTGCAACCCTGGGGTGAACTCTGGCTTTTTGTTTTCTCCCCAGCTTGGGAGCTGCAGGGTAAGGGACCTTGGTAGTGTAAATGGCAGAGGGCCTTTCACTTGTCTCTTGGGACTTCATTTCACTTAACTTCTCTTAGAGAAATTAAGAGTTGCTGCCAATTGGAACAGTCAGCCCCAGGATGGGTAGCTGCATTGAGGGCCCAAGCCAGGAGGCCCTGCCTGGTGATGAACACGGGGATGAGGGGCTTGCAGGGAAGACAGAATGGCCTCTTCTCCCTAGGGCAGCTGTGGCAGGCTGGAGGTATGAGTAAAGCACTTAGGGTCTTTGTTCCTTCTCCAGTCCAAAGGCAGCAAGGGCAGTACCTCTGCAGTTGCAAAGGCAGAGGGACTTTCAGTAGCATCTGGGAGCCTCACCCTGGAGAAACAGAGCCACTGCCAATGGAAATGTTCATGCAGGGGAGGGGCAGCTCTGTGGGGGGCAGGGCTGCTTGGTGAAGAGTGGGAGGTAGAGGCTCACAGGGAAGAGAGACTGAGAGGCTGGGCTCCTCTCTCTATGGTGACTGTGTCATGCTCGAGGTGCCAGCAAAACATCCAGGCTCTTTGTTTCTTCTCCAGCCCAAGGACAGCAAGTGGTACTTCTGCAGCTCCAGTGGCAATAGGGTTTTGGGTTGTCTCTGGGATTTCTGTAAGAATTAAAGAGGAAAGAAACATGAAATGCAGCTCACCAGTCAAGACAGTTTTATTTTAGAGAAAACAAACCCGAGAGGAGCTTCTGGCCAAGTTAGGTCAGAGGCACACTCTCTTACAGACTAGGAGTTTTTAAGGATTCAGGGTGGGAGAGTTTATCAGAGGCTTGGATTGCTTCTGTGTCTCTTTGTTGTGCTTATCTGGGAGGGAGAGTTGTGTGTCTGTTCCCAAACATCTTTCTGCAACTGCAGGCATACCCCCGAGTCTGCTTTTAGCTTCCCTATCTTAGTGCACCTGAAGGGAAAGGAATGTGCTTATTAAGGCCCACTGTTTTACTGGGGCCCATTTTATGAGTGTAAATTTTGGCAGTTACCAAAGGGACTTTCCCCCCATCCCCCTCTGTGCCCAAGCTGTCTTATCTATGTTTTACTGTCTCCTCTTTCTGGCTGCTCATAGTTAGAAGAGAAGTGATTTCCTTGAAATGCATGAGGCTAGAAAGAGAGCTGGAACTTAAAGTGGCGTTGTTTGTCCAAGATGACGGTGCTCCTGCTCTGTCAGTTTCCTCCCCAGAGGAACATAAAGCCGCCACTGACTGATGTGCTCAGGTGGGGTAGGGTGGCTGTGTTGGAAGCCCAGGCAGGGAGGCCCTGCCCAGTGAGGAGTAGCAGCGGCAGGGACCTGCATAGGAAAGTCTGGCCACTTTTCTGTAAGGTAGCTGCACTATGCTGGAGACCCATAATGGTCCTTAAATTCTTCACTCCCTCCCAAGCCTGAGGACAGTAGGAGCAGGGACTGCAGCAGCAAAAATGATAGGCCTCTCTGTTACCTCTGGTAGCGCCATCCCAGAGAAATGCAAAGCCGCTACCTGTCTGAGTGCTCAGGCAGGGGTGGGGTGGCTGTGCTGAGGTCCCAGGCCAGCAGGTGATGTGTAGCAGAGGTGTAGCGGAGGCAAATCGGTCCACTCCTCAGCAGTCTGGATCCAGCCGCTATCCTCAGGAATGTGAGAGAGCCTAGCCTACCTTGTTGGTGGAGCTACTGCTGCTGGCCTGGAGTGCTCAGGGGTCCAAAGCCCTTGGGACTTTGCATGTGCCTAAGCTACGGCTCTGCCCAGAACCCACATAGCTCTCCATGTCAGTCAAAAGGCCCCAGGGGGAGGAGGTCAGGGGGATCTCCTGTGCCCACGGTAGCAAAGGTCTGTGGCAGAAATGTGGGCCCCTGGGGACTCTCACTCACCATTTCCCCATAGTGGGGAGCCTCCCTTGACTCAGCAGCAGTCCCAGGTAGGTGGCTTCCTGTCTTGCTCTTCTCTGTTCCCCATGGACCTTATTGCTTCCTTGATGAATCCCAGTGTGTCCTCCTGAACCATCTAGTTGAAGAGCTGGTGTCTACTGGCTGCTCTATCTCCTCTCTGTGAGAGTGGTGCTCACTAGCTGCTTCTAGTCAGCCACATTGGTACTCACTCTCCTCTTTTACTTAAAGTCAACTGATTGTACATATTAATCACATCTACAAAATATTTTCACCACAACATCTAGACCAGTGACTGATCAGGCAACTGGGCACCATAGACAAGTTAACACATAAAATTTAACCATTACAGCAAACAAAATAAACCCATGGAGGGTAGAGTTGCCAAGCTAACACCTACCCATGAAACCCTTAAATTTCTAACAAGTCATTGTGCAAATGCGATAGTAACCTTATCATCAGTGTCTATTATTCTATGAATATACAGTGCAGGTAGATGAGGCTTTACAGAAAAGTCTGCCATTATAAATACACTGGTATTCTGAAACACCACCATCTTCAGATGGACCAAGACTATAAGTGATAAAAGCATAGTAGTTCTTCAGATTAATGGATCTGAAATAATTTCCCTTGCAGTTTACTTAAAATATTTTATTGTTAATTAGGACAGAGAATGAAACTGCCTGCTAAACTCTGCTAAGAAATTTATGAACCTTTAAAAAGCATGGATGCATTTTTCACTAGGTTAAGTCAAACATTGGTAGCATTACAGCTTACATAAAATACAATCTGACACAGCTCTATGTCCTTATATCTACAGTTCTAAAAACCATATCCTTTGCCTATCAGTTTATATACCTTATATGATAATATCTGTCTCCTAATCAATTACTTTAAAAGGAGGAATAGTCTAACCTGATAATTTCAAGGATTTAAATATACTGATTCCACTCCTGATTAGTATGCTGCATGATCATTTGAGTTTCTCTTTAACCCAGTTTATCGCCCTAGGCTTATTGTTTTATCTTTATCTGCATCAGGTTGAATTTTTGGCCAAGTGCAGTGGCTCACGCCTGTAATCCCACCAGTTTGGGAGGCCGAGGCAGGCGGATCACCTGAGGTGGGGAGTTCGAGACCAGCCTGACCAACATGGAGAAACCCTGTCTCTACTAAAAATGTAAAATTAGCCAGGTGTGGTGGTGCATGCTGGTAATCCCAGCTACTTGGGAGAGTAATCCCAGCTACTCTCCTGAGGCAGGAGAATCGCTTGAAGCCAGGAGGCAGAGGTTGTGGTGAGCAGAGATTGTGCCATTGCACTCCAGCCTGGGCAGCAAGAGTGAAACTCCGTCTCAAAAAAAAAAAAGGATATTTTCAGTTGCCATCTGAAAACAATGAAGAAAGTATGACTTTTGTGATCAGTTTGCCCTGTTTTCCCAAATTTGGTCTACAGATTTTCCATTGTTTTGAAATGATTTAGGACCTTATCCTTAGTTCTCCATTTAAAAAAAGGTAAGCAATGATCAACTTCAGTTTATTACTGATCCATTGATAACATCTTGTCAACTGAGGAGATTGTCATCTTATCACTTCATTCTATTATATGTCTATAATGAGTTGTTTTGTCTTCCAAAATGATATGTTTAAGTCCTAAATTTTGGTACCTGTGAATGTAACCTTATTTGGAAAGAGGGTCTTAGCAAATGTAATTAACATGAGGACATATTGGATTAGATTGGAACTTAAGTCTAATAACTGACATAAGAAAAATGAGATTTGGCAACACACAGACACACACACAGGGAAGAAAGGAAGATGGTGACAGAGATGATGCCACTACAAGCCAAGGAACACCAAAGATTGCCAGGAGCCATTATAAGCTAAGAAGAAACAAGGCAGTATTCTTCATCGGAGCCTTCAGAGAGAGCATGGCCCTGCTCAACCCTTGACTTTGGACATCTAGCCTGTAGAACTGTGCTGGGATAAATTTCTGTTAGTTTAAGCCACCAAGATTGGGTTGATTTGTTACAGCAGCCCTAGGAAACAAACATGTCATAAAATATTATTCCACATTCCTATGGATATACAGCTGTTCAAGTGGTCAGTTTGCCTCCATTTTGTTCAACCTACAACTGTGAGATGCCCATCATTTCTTCATAAGTCAATAGCAACATGCTAACACTAACAAACCTCTTTTCTCTTGCAAAATATTTTCTCTTTAGAGAAACACCATGTAGTGGTTTATTATGTTGTGCTGTTGTTGCTGTTATTGTTGTTATTGTTACTATTAATATTAGTGTTGTTATTTTCATTTTACAGGTTGAGACACAGGAACACACAACTAATTAGGGGAGAGGAGAGGTTACCCATACCACCCCAAGAGAGAAATGTACTTAAGACAGAATTCTGTGTGCTGTGACTGAAATTAAGTTTTGAGACTAGCCAGTATATAGAATATGCTCAGAAAGTATGTTTAAATAAATTATACTAGCACCTTCTAATCTCAGATTCTGCCTACAGGCTGACAGTGCTGGACAAGATAGAGGCCACTGCAGGGCTAATAACATTGTATGAATTGCCTTCATATCATTTGTGGTCAGATAGTTAGTTCTATGTCTATATGCATAACCTAATAACTTTATATTTTAAATAAATTGATTTTAGGCCAGACACAGTTGTTCACACCTGTAATCCCAGCACTTTGGGCAGCAAAGAGGGAGGATAGCTTGAGGCCAGGAGTTCAAAACCAGCCTGGGCAACATAGTAAGACTCTGTCTCTGTGAAAAAAATTGAAAATTAGCTGGGCATGGGTGCATGCACCTGTATTTCCAGCTACTCGGGAGGCTGAGGCAGAAATATCACGTAAGTCCAGGAGGTCGAGGCTGCAGTGAACTATGATCATGTCACTGTACTCCAGCCTGGGCAACAGAGCAGGACCCCGTCTCTAACAAATTTTTTTTTAATTTTATTTGGAGTGTCTACACTTCAATTCTTGGGGATATGAAAGGATAACATGTTCCTTATTCATAAACGTATATAACACATACACATTCTGTAAAAAGCTAACTTGCTTTCTTGGTTTTGCATACTTTGATCACCAGCATTTTGACCTTAATAATCAAGTAGTACCTACCTAGCTGTGGTATCTATTAATACAACCAAGGGCTTTATTTTAAAAAATCAAGTGTCATTGCAAATGACTGATGAGACACCCTGAAAAACAAAAATATTAAATTTGGAAGATACTGGAGAAGATATGGTCATGTGAGCACAGTTTTGTGTCAACGATTTTTCAGTCTTCTGTAAGTATTTTTTATATAGGTTTATATGCAAACTACAGGATGTAAATAATTGGTCCTGAAACCAATCTTCAATTCCTTCTCACACAATGTGACCGACATCTGACCAGGATGGCCAAGAGGGTAGCCTCTCTTCTCTTCAGGTGTGCTCTGGCCCCACATGTCCATCCCATGCTGCATAGGTGCTCTTTCATCTCTAAATGGTTTTCCATTTGGGCCTCCATTCTCGTTTTGCCGAGTACAGGTCCTTGCTTAGGCATTTGCTTTGTGTCTTCATAAAACAAAATTTAAACTGACCGATTCCTGTATAAAACTTTTTTTCCTTCTCCTACCATCAGCAATCACTACATCTGTGGTACCTTCAGTTAGTTCCCTTTCTAACCAGGACATTCAGCTGCCTGCTCTCTGCAGCAACCCATTGCAGCTGGAATGAAGATAAGAAAAGATTTTAAGCCCTGTGGAAGATAGCATTATTTGTTTGCAATTTATCCTTCTTCTCTGACCTTGCTATGGCTTCCTCAACACTAGGCATGGTCACTTGACTTGCTCTGGCCATTGGAACATGGGCAAAAATGATACATGCCACTTGCTTCCAAGCTGAGGGTTTAAGAGGCCTGGCAAGTTTCACCAGCCCCTTACACTCCTGTACCCACCATTAGAAGAGCATGCCTTAAGGAATCACTGGTTCCAGAATAAGGATGCTTTTAGACCAAATGTAAATACAACCTGCAGCCTAGAGCCAAGCTCAGCCAATCCCAGCTAAGCCCAACTGAGCACAGCAGGGTCCATCAGAACCACTGGACCTTTAGACCAGTGAGTGAGAAATAAGTGGGAGATGGAGGGAGTAACAGCATTATTACAGCAAAGCCTGAAAAAAAATCCCTTAGGATAAGACTTTCTGAATAGGGATCAAGCTGAAAACAGATCCTCACCGAGAAGTAAAATAAAGAAAATATTCTAGAAAAGTAACAACATTAAAACTACTGAAAGTGGTAGCTCTCAATCACTGTTTAATAACATCCTGCCTAAGTTATTTAAAATCCTATTTTCATTCACCTACAGATACAGATTATCAGATGGAAACTATAAAGCTCCATCTAATTTCTGTCCACAATTTCATCACAGAACACACCAACAAAAAGTGAGCTAATTTTCTACCAGCACTCTGATACACTATGGAAGAAAGCATCAAGGAACTAGAGGTGTCCAAGATAAAATCTGAAGCACAGAGATTAAACTGCCTTGGCCACATCCAGGGGCACAGCAGTTAACTTCCAGGGTTTTTTTTTTTTAACCTACGGTGGTTTTAGATATTGGCTGCTTTTTCACTGACCATGGTCTATTTTATGGTCTTTGATTTTTTGGTTTTTGTTTTGAGAGAATTACCCCTCCCCAATGGATCAGATGTGTGGGAATATAAATTGGGGGCCCTATCTCCCCTTGGCCAACCTCGAGAAAACGGATATCCTTTCCTAGAATGTGAATCATGAGCCATGTGGTGCAAACACTAAAAATTGCTGGAGAAAACTAATTTCAGAGCTCAGCCTGGGCAAAACTATGCAGACATTTCTGCCAGCAAGACCGTCTGGAGCTGCTTCATCCCTGATTGCTCCAAGCCTAATGCTCTAATTCTCTAATTCTGTGTGTTCACCCCCACCTTCTATGAAACTCCTCTTTATTGTAAATTAGCCAGAACTGACGTCTGTTGCTTACAGCCAAAGAATCCTGAGCGGCACCAGAAGAAAACATGAGAAGAGCTTTAAGGCATGTAGAAGAGAAAACAGGAGAGATGAAAGGAGAGTAATACCTCCTCTAGCTTGGTGTTCACTAAGACTAGATCAAAAATTGAAGCATCACTGAAAGTGATCAGCCCATGGGAAGATAAGTGTTATCACTCTTGAGAAGTTAGTTATCCAAACTCTCCTTGCAGAAAAAGAAGTCAGTGAATATATGTAAATATTATGCAGTTATTTGTGTTTTAGAATATAAAAGCCTTTAAATACATATAATATTGGTCAGCTCATCATTTGAACAGAACCTAATTAAGTCAAACATTTGTCTCGTGGACTACAGACCACAATTGCAGGTCTTTTCCTAAGACCTTGCAATGGCCATTTCAGGTTGGGTCCTGGTAACCCAGGGGCCTTCCCAGTGTGGAAAGTTGCACTACCAGGAAGTCCATGAGCCAACTGGACCTTCTGAGGATGCAAGAGAGACAACTGTCTTCTCCACAACTGGTTTATATCCTTTTAAAACTCTGCAATAAAATGTTGTAAGCTACACTTAGTTTTTCCTATATTTTAACATATCATTCAATCATGTTTAAGAATTTTAGTTATATCATGCTAAACTTTGTATTTTTCTCAAAAAGTATTTAATTTCAAATTTCCTAAATCTAGAATATTCATTTCTCTTCATTTTATCAACCCAGGTAGTTTCTCTGTTGTAATCCTTAATTTCTTTGCATTATAGAGACATTACAACAAAGCACTTTAAGAAGCCAAACCTTACCTACCATTTACAACAACCCTTAGTATATGAGAGACATCATTGTGCCCAGCTGAAATGAGCCACAGCCTGCCTGGTTTTCAAATGTGCTGCCGTCCCTCCAAACTGGCTCCCTTGTCATCAATCTCCACCTGCACAAACACTGCAAGCGCATCCTTAATTTTCTTGACTAACTTATCAGCAGCCCCATTAATATTCTAAATTATCCTATCTAGAAGACAAATTGCTTTACCATTTGTCTTCTTTAACTATTTTCTAGTCACAAAACCTGGTCTCTAGTTTCCTGCTATCAAGTTTTAGGGTATAATCTTTTTTTTCACTTTTCCTCCAAAACTGCGCTCTCCCAAATTTTCAAGGCAAATGATCACATGAAATCTGTACCTTTAGGCCCCTCTGAGCCTATATATTTTCTCAACAAGTATTTTTAGAGCTCCTACTACATGCCAGGAAATCTAAGAGATCCCCAAAATACAAAGTAAACAAAAATCTTTGCCCTTATAGAGCTTGCAATTCCAATACATAGAGACTGACATTAAACAACTCATTAAGTTGAACTGACAGTATGTGACATGGTGATAAGTGCTTAGAGAAATAATGCAGGGTAGAAAGACAGGGAATGATGAACAAAGGGGAGATTGCAGTTTTAAAAGGAATAGTCATTGAATGCTTCATTGAGAAAGTGACATTTTTGCCAAGTTCTGAAAAGGGTGAGGCAATCACCAACATAGTTTTATGGGGGAAGAACTTTTCCAGCAAATAGCACAAAATGTGCTAGAGCCCCAAAGTAGAAATATGCAGTTGTGTCAGCCAAGACTGCATCCCAATTTATCTGCTAGTACTATTTCTTCTTCTTCATTCTGTACCTCCCTCTGTTTAAAATCAGCTCTAATAAGAAAATCTCATTACACATCCTATTCCAATGTCCATCTCTTCTGCTAGGTCACCCCATCTTCACAAAGCTGGTGCATCCCAACCCCACACATTAACTACTGTATTAGACCATTCTCACACTGCTAATGAAGACATACCAGAGACTGGGTAATTTATAAAGGAAAGATGTTTAATTGGCTCACAGTTCCACATGGCTAGAGAGGCTTCACAATCATGGCAGAAGGCAAAGGAGGAGCAAAGTCATGTCTTATGTGGTAGCAGGCAAAGAGAGTTTGTGCAGGGGAACTCCCATCTATAAACCCATGAGATCTTGTGAGACTTATTCACTACCATGAGAACAGTATAGGGGAAACTACCCCCATGATTCAATTATCTCCACCTGAACCCACCCTTGACACATGGAGATTATTACAATGCAAAGTGAGATTTGGGTGGGGATACAGCCCAACCATATCAACTACAGATACTTCCCCGACCCTTGAGTTAAACTTCTACTTCGTAGAGCCTAATATAGTTTGGATCTGTGTCCCGGCCCAACTCTCATGTCAAATTGTAATCCCCCCTGTTGGAGGTGGGACCTAGTGGGAGGTAACTAGATCATGGAGGCAGATTTCTCATGATGGTTTCCTACCATCCCCTTGGTGCTGTTCTCATGAGCTATGGTCATTTAAAAGTGGGTAGCACCTCACCCCTCTCTCTCTTGCTCCTGCTCCAGCCATGTGAAGTGCCAACTCTCCCTTCACCTTCCGCCATGACTGTAAGTTTCCTGAGACTGCCCCAGAAACCAAGCAGATGCCAGCATCATGCTTTCTATGCATCCTGTGGAACTGTGAGCCAATTAAACTTCTTTCCTTTATAAATTACCCAGTCTTCGGTATTTCTTTATACCAGCGCAAGAATGGCCTAACACAGAGCCTATTGTCATCCTCAGCTGGATATCTCACAACCACTTCACAAACAAGATGTCCAAAAATGTCATCATCTTTCTTACCAAGCCTGTTTCTCTTCCTGTCCCCACTGTCTCAGTCACCCAAGTTGGAAACCTTTGATATATCCATGGCTCCTTCCACTTCCTTCCGTCCTACATCCAGTCTGTTACATAACATTAAGACAATCTTTCTTTTATAAATGTGGTACTTATAAATCTTGAGGACAAGCATGATTCTAACTCACACGGTCTTAGCAAATGTTGTTGGCCTCATTATGCCTGCCGGATGTCATGGAAGCAGGTTGGAATCTGCCTCCAGTCTGACTCAGAAAAGGTGACACTGCAGAGATATTATCAACAAAGCCCTGCCCATATCATTACACCTATCTCTTCCCAATTAAATGAAAACACACATACCACCACCTCTACCACCATAACTCATCCATTATAAACACTTCGTCTTTAATAATAACATCTTTGCATGGGTTCTTATCTCTTGAGATTTATGAAGTACATTACCAATAACTTAGGCTATAAAATTTAAGAAAACCTCAGCCATTCACAGATTTTCAAGAACACATTTAGTCTTCCAGCATGGCTAAATCTAAAAACTCAATTTACATGGATCATATATAACAGATAAGGGAAAAATGTGTATTTTCCTCATCAATAACCTAATCACAGGGGTTAGAACTCATCTGACACCTCAGTAAAAGCAATGCTCCAGACGATCTCTCCTTTGACATTACAGAGGCCTATTATGAGAAGTAAAGAAGGATTTATGGACATTTCCCCCGATGGAAAGAATCCAAAGGAAAAGGGAAAAGTAGGTATGAACCTCTTCATCAGTATTCTTCCTGATTCAGTTTGAATTTTGGTCATTCCCACTATTTGCACAATACAGACCATCATCAGGAACATGGACCTTGATTGCACTGACTTGGTCTAAATTCTGTCTCCACCACTTACCAATTTTGGGGTGGGAAATTTCCCCCTTAGGATCCTATGCTGGACTGGATGTATGATTTATAGACACTTTGGCAAAAATTTGGAATTTGTTTCAAGACCTGATGTTGACTTAGCAATAAAAGTCTCACTTTGATTTCTAGGTCACCCTCTATAACTTTTAAAGCAATTATCTGTACGTAGTCTCATTTAATCTTCATAAACACTCCACGAAACATGAAAAACAAACAGCAGAGCCAGAATATGAGATATAGGGAGGTAATTGAGAATTTGCTTACATAAAAACCAAAGTATCCTTGCTTAGATGTTCTCTAGAGTCATAAAATAGTCTCATTTTACAGATAAAAATCCTGAGACCCAGGGAAGTTAAAAGGTGTGCCAATTTCACACAGTGTGTTATTATAATCCTGATTAACAAATGAAGAAACTGAGGCATGAAAGGTAGAAAGAGTACTTAATGGCAAAGGCAGACATTGAGTCCTTAACTCTAAGTCTTGAACTTTTTCCATTTCTACATGCTACCTTTAAGTCAAAGTTTGAACTGCCCATCTGAGAGCCACCAGAGCGGCCTAAAACTCCTCTAACCTGTCATAGAAATTCGATTTCCTTCCATAAAGCAGTTACTTAGGAAAGTCTTATTTAAAAACATCACCCAGCTATAAATGAAAACCTTCCCAACAGGGACAAAATGGAACATCTGCCTTCCTTTTGCTTAATAGAACACTGCAGAGCTGCTCTCTGCTTGGATAAATGCTATTTGGGTTTTCTTGATTTCTGAATGAGTTCTTAGTATCGCTCTCTTGAGCTCTCTCTCTCTTAGTATTTTCATTGTCTTCTTGCCCAGAATTTTATATGTAATCATCTGTTCCACCATTGGCTTTTCTGAAACCAATCTTCCTTGTCTTTTGTAATTATGTAAAGCTGTTCTCTTTGCAGGCCACACACTGTAGATATCTAAAACCTGGAGAGAAAACACCCTAATTGTAATTATAATGGATTTCAAATTCCTATTATTCATGTTGGAGAGAAAACATGCAGTGAGGTTTCATTACTCATTTTCTTTAAAACTCAGGAAAAAATAAAACAAACTTATTTTTGTTAGAGCGTAGTCTTTAAAAAAAATCCTTAATTACTTCTATGGAATTTTAAAAAAACACAATTCTATTTTTATGTCTACCTTTCTGAGTTAAAGAAAATTGAGGTCTTTTAGTCAGACCACGCAAATGTAAGTATAACCAACCATAGCTATACCCAAAATCAACCAATTGACCTAATTCCCCTGGGTCAGACCAAACTTCAAAACCAGCAATCATTTTGAAATTCTCAACCCCAGGAGTAGCAGGACTACTAACTGTTGATTATTATGCAGATCTTGCACTAATCTAATTAAGTAAAATGGAAATCCAATTTCAAGCATTGTTGTACACATTTGCATATGACACAAGTAGTCAAAAATTTGTCTGAAGTTAAATGAAGCACATGTGCAGCCCCCTTCTCAATTTGAATTCAGCTTTTCCACACAGTCCCATTTTAAAATACTGCATTCTCAACTTCTGCAAGCCACTCATGGCCCAAATGCCATTGTTAATAACTGCTTGCATTAGTGTTGCCATCTCTCCTAGTGAGCATTAGCAACAAGGAGCGGGCACAATTCAAGCCTGTTTTTCTGAAAGGATCTTCTGGGAATTTCTCAGGAAAAGGAGAAGCAAATAGATGTGCTACTTGCTGCCAATTCAGTTCCTCTTAGACATTAGGAGGATGTGGGCAGTAGAGGATTAAAAAAAATACTCATAACTTACATACCAAAAAAATTCTAATCTGAATTGAACCCTCAAAAATACAAGACTTTTTTTTCTTTGAAAAGAAAGGGATGTATTAAAAATGGAACAACAACAAGAAGCCTGAAAGAGCCAGCCTCAGAATACCCTTGTCCCCTGAAAATTCTCACAGAAGAATTGCCAACCAGTTGTCAATCATTCCAGTGCAATGGAAGAGTCAGTGTCGATGTAGTCAGTACCCTGTCTCCTCCATCTGATGCTTTAGCCCAGTGTGAACCCAGGCAGGACAGGTGGGAAAGCCAAGTCCCCACTGCAGCACCAGGTTTTCTCATACTCCTGGGGAATGACTCAGTGTTCCTTCTATTCCTCCCAATTTGACGATAAAAATGTTCTTGTTAAAGAGCATGTGTCTAGAACAGAGTGGGAAAGTGTTACACTCATATTCTATCTGTATGTATTTTGTGATTTGGCAATAGCATCTAACAAAACAAAATAAAGTATAAGAGTGAATTAAATGTGTAAGGAGAGAGAATAATGGGAGCAGACACAATAAACAGCAAGCATTTATAAAGAGCCACCACGCCAGGAAAAAAATTGATTGCTTTTATACTAGAAGAGAATCCCAAATGAAGGGCTGGAGATACACATTAGCACTGGAGGTTAAGCATTTGACACAGTACCTCAAATGATAATGAATTAATTCAGAGGAACTATGGGATAAGAACCACTAGCCAGGCTTAGTGGACATTTGACTCTGTTTTCAGCACTGTTCAAGGCGCACGGTTTACAAATGAATGACATGGTCTGTTTGCCCTTGAATAATTCACAGCCAGTGGACCAGAAGAGTCCAGGAAACCAGAAAGACTCGGATGATCCCTTTGCCTCAGGGTCAAAATCTAGATTGCAAAGGTTGGTAAAAGCTCAAAAATTATCCTGCAAAGTGTCTTTTTTACCTTCTCTCTTGCTTATAAATCACGATAACTTGTAAACATCAGATATTGAGAGACCTCCTGTGGAGAAATCTTTACCAGATCACCCATTACCACAGACTGGACTTGGGGCTTAGGCATTTTAATACAATTGACTTTTAATTTTGGGACACAATAGTTCAACCTTCTAGCAAATATTTTTGAAGACATCAGCTAACAACATAGAAATAATTTTTAAAAATCCCAACTGATTCCATCCTTCATTTTAATATATATGTGACTGTCTCTAGGATATTTTTCTCCCTACCCATAAAATAAGTGTGGTATGATACAGACCTGCCTTACTTACCTCACTAAGCTTGAAAGGCTCAGATAATTATAATTTGTGAAAGATTTGTAAGCAGTAAGTTACCATGTTAATGTCAGCATCCATCATTATGTTCACGGAAGCCAAGGTTGCTGAACTACTGGACGCAGTTCTAATTTACAGGCCCACAGAGAGGATGTATGTGAGAAAGAACTACAGAAAGCTCAAACAAAAAGGATTATCTGCATCACACACTTAGCAGACCAATGGCACAAGACAGCACAGTGGACAAAAATCAAGACCGCTGGGATGTTGTCCTACCTCTACAATCAGAAGTGCCATTTGGAGAGAGGCAAATGATGTATGGTTCATGCCTCACTAAACATCTCTCAGTGTGTTTTGAGTTCTTCCCATGATAAGCCTACTACATGTAAAAGATATAATTTTCCTCAAATAGTCCACAATATTCAGCTTCAGAATGTGGATTTTTGCCATGAAATCAAAAGCATCCATGGGAGATTTCGTGGGCTTAAATAAATGAGTGTTCACTGTTTAGGATGTTGAGTAAATCATTTCAGATCCTTTTGAAAAGGCTCACTTCGCAATACAAGGTTTTTTCAACTCAAAGTTCTATAGTCTATAATGTCCTATTTGCTATAATCCTTTGTACCGACCAACTGAATGCATTTGTGCTTGTTTGGAAGAATCCAGGAGCTCATTATGCCATCAGAGTGACTAAAGGAATATAAATGAATCCTTAGCCCTTTTCAACACTTTGTAGTCCATCAGAAATTAGAAACTTAGGGCTGGGAGCAGTGACTCATGCCTGTAATCCCAGTACTTGGGGAGGCTTTGGCAGGAGAGTCATTTGAGGTCAGGAGTTTAAGACCAGCCTGGGCAACACAGCAAAATGCTGTCTTTACAGAAAATTTTAAAAATTAGCCAGGCATGATGGGGCACACCTATAGCCCAGCTACTTAGAAGGCTGAGGCCAGAGGATCACTTGAGCCCAGGAGTTCAAGGCTGCAGTGACATATGATCATGCCATGGCACTTCAGTCTGGATGACAGAGAGAGACCTGTCTCCAAAAAAAAAAAGAAAGAAAAGAAAAGAAAAATAAATTAGAAACATAAACATAAAATTAGAAACAAACAGAACTACAATGCAAAACTTTCTTGCATAACCTGAGATGGGCATAAAATATTTTTACTATGTCAACAAATAATGTAGAGCAACTATATAACAGTCAGGGTTCAAGGCAAGAAACAAAAAATACTCAACATTTCAAAAGAAGGAAATCTAATAAGGAATTAGGTATTCTCTAAATCAGTGAAAAAGGCAGTCAGGGAGTTGCCACTGATTAGATTTTTTTAATCAAAGTTACACCCCCTTGGCTGTGCTCCAAAGGTTACTGAACTACTGCTGTGATCACCTGTTGTCCCACACCCACAAGCTGGTGGCCAGAGATTGGAATTTGGCACAAGGATATGGAAAATACTTTCATTCTTAGGGGTTGGCTTGCAGCTGACACTCTTGAGGAAAGCTGTCCTCCACCTCCCTTCCAATCTCATGCATATACATCCTACTGGCCCAGCAAAAAGCACCTCATCACCCAAGCTTAAAAGCAGTTTGAGAAATGTAGTCTTTAGCCTCCCAGACCTTTTATGGTGATAAAAAGAAGGTAGAAGTGAATGCTGAGTGTAATCAACTATATTTAGCCTAGCATGTTATATGCAAAGCAGTATTCCAAGCATTTTGAAAGATTAAAAGATAGATAAGACAGGAACTTTTCTCTTAGGGAACATTTATTCTAAGAAGACAAGAGATATATGTGAAGAGTTAAACATCAGCAAAAGAGAATTATTAGTATTCAACCCAACATAAAAGTAGTTATGAGACTGAATATAAAGTTTCATGGATATGTCAAGTAGTAAGAAAGTTAGTTGGCTTTGTGCTGGGTAAGACACAAACTATTGGATGCTCTTTATTAACTCCTAAATCTTTTCAGTATATAAAGGATTGAGTGGATATTTAAAACTCCTCCAGGGTCAAGGCAGACTCACAACTTCAACTATTAATAGCACTCACTACCTAACTCTCAAACTAAGTGAAAGTTTCAGCAGCAATTGATTGTGCAAGTACATTCTATGATGGAGAATGGGAGAGTGGTCTCAAAGGCAGGAGTCAAGATAAAACATCTAACAGAGGCCTTGGGAGACATAAACCATAGAAATGTAAGGGACTAACACCAAGCCCATTGACCACGGTAGGCAACAGCTAGAGGGCCCATAAGCTAAGGCCCTATGAGCCTATAAAGTCAAAATATTTATCAAGGCTTTGCTTCTAGATGGGAAATCACAGAGATGTTTTCCAGTTGGTGATTTTCTCAGTTCTAGTTTGAGTCTGTGCTTTGTTCAAGATGTCTGTGGGCAGAGATTCCCTAGTGGCCTGTCTGCAAAGGTACTCAAGCCAACCCATAATTAAGTCTTAGCAGGTTGCACAAATGAAATAGGTAATGAAGAGACGGAAAAGAGGAATGATACTATAAGCAGGAGGCTATGGCTGTTGTGCCACGGCTTATTGTAAGCTCTAAGTGACATGTGACAATTCTATCATCTGTGTAAACAAAATTACATTATTTGGAGCACCATAAAATTTCCTCTAGTTCTAAGTAGTCATTCCTTGGTTGGAAGAAATCATCATAATTTCTGAATCAATATCCTGTAGTTTGTATATTTCTATTTCAGAACCACACATATTAGAAGAAGAATTTTGACCTGTAGGCAAATCTTGGTTTTCAGAATTTCTTTCTTCCAGAACCATTCCTTTTAAATCTTGGCCCATTTTTTAAAAATCAACCGGTATTAACAAATAAGAAATAAGTGTCCAGGATAATCCCATCAATGCTTTTGGTTGTATGACAAAGTAACTTTGAAGCAAAACCAATATAAATAAAAGATCTTGAAAGGAGCTTGACTAATTTGGCGTATCTAAGTACAATTCAATTCCACAAATGTTTTCTGAGTTCCTACAGTGCACCAAGCAATGGGGACACAGAAATGTGCAACACACAGTTCCAACCTTTAAAGAGACCACTTCTGTAGGGAATACATGCAAAAAAAAAAAAAAAGAAAAGAAAAGAAAAGAAATTACATTTTGGTGACACAAGTGCTATATTGGGCAAATGCAGTCTACACTTTTAAGTAAAGACAGCATTATAAATTTAGTGGATTCTTCCCAAAAGGAGAGAAGGCAGTAACACATTGAGGAGTTGTCACAGACTGTGCTTCCCTGGAAACTCATTCTGAGGTGGCCATATATTAAATAAATGGCCTACTGAGAAACGCTCTTGGAGAGAGTGAAGGAAACAGAACTGGGAAAAAGGTAAAGTTGAAGTGTGAGACAATTGCAAGAGAGACCTCAGCTTATCCCAGAAGGAGCTCTGAAGCTAGGGGTTCCTTCAGAGATGCCCTGTATTGAGGCAAGGGGACCAAGCCTTTGTTACTCTGACATCTATCAGTCACTGGAAGGAGGCATCCCCAAAGGAGGGGGCAATCCTGTAGTGAGGCAACCCCTCCAGCAGAGGGCAATTCCTGCGGAGGGACACATTTGTGAGAGTCTAGCAGTGAACACTCACAGAAGCTGGGGAAGTGAGTGTCCAGGCAATATACCACAGCATTCACCGCAGGTATGAAAGCCCACTTCCAACACGGCATTTGTTGGGCTCATGAACAGGTCTCTCTATTTCTCCATGATACGCTTGGCAGCTGGATAAGCCACCATGTTGGCAAAAGTCCTGGATCCTCCATTAATAGAGCATTTATTTGGGCCCCACATTTCCAAGAGCCAACCTCATTTCCACACTACAGGCCTTTCTACCAAATGGACGCTTTGGCCTGATGACAAGTTCAGAAAGGAGATTGGTCCAAGAGATTCACCATCCCTGAAGTGAAAACAGTTCCTCCAAATGTGAAAGATCTGTCACTACTATGGACTTTATCAGAGAATTAGTAACAATAATGAGAAAATAGTGTGACTAATTTTGAAGATAAATACACCAGAAATTTTATATCCAAAGCAGCGCTACTCTGTTCAAAGTGGTCAGTTTTCGACAATTTGTACGTGATACTGTTTTGAAAACTGCTCTTTGGGAAATAATTTCAAAGCCAATGACACATTTATGGAAGACATATGATAATGTAGTGGAGAGAATTTAGGGCCTAGGTAAAAATGGGTTTGAATTCTCACATTTACCACATATTAGCTATTTTTTCCTTGGCCAATTTATTTAACCTTTGTATCTTTTTTTTATCCTACAAAATTGAAATAACAACTGGATGGGCCTATTGTGAGAATTAAATAAGCATACATATATAAGATTCTGAAATATAATAGAAGCCCAGAAAATGTTATTTACTATTTTATTCCTCATTTCCTTTTCTTTTCTTTTCTTAGTCAATAAGAAGTATCAAAAAAAGGTAACATACCTTAAGCATGAGGTCTGTCCTTTTTTTAAAATATTTTTTAGTTTGGAATAGTTTTATATTTACAAAATAATTGCAAAAATAGTACAGAGAATTTCCATATAACTCATACCCAATTTCCTCTATCATTAATATCTTACATTTGTATGATGCATTTGTTACATTAATGAACCAAACGTTGTTATTGACTAAAGTTCATAGTTTATTCAGATTTTCTCATTTTTCTTCAATATCCTTTTTATGTTTCAAGTTTTTTTAAATAGCCAAACATCATTTGAAGTAAAATGTAGTAAATAAGGAAAATGACAGAATGTATTTTTTAAAAGGAGTTATCAACATAAATAAGTGAGGAAGTCCTCTATCATTTATAAAGTGACATTTACAGCCATTTCTAAAGGAGGCTTCCAAAAATGTTTCCAGCCTCAGCAGCGTCTCTGGGATTGAAGTTGGTTCCCAAGCTAACAATCCTAGAGAATCGCATGTGTCAGGTATATAGGATTGCTTTACAAACAAGCTTAGCATGTTAGATTCTAAGCAACCTTTGTAATCATTCTCACCTTCGCCCCCTACTAATATAAATACCCTTTCAAATCCAAGCAAAAATTGCACTTGGACAAAAAAAGTCACCAAAACTTATTTTAGGAGATTAAAATCTCAAGAAATATCCTTTATTTGGACTTGTGATATAAACCCTGATATTTCACAGATAGAATACCCCAGGGAAGGGCATCTCTACTCTATAGTAAATGAATTTGTTTTATTTTTAATAGAATAAATTCATTAAAAATATATCCTAAAACTTATTCATAGTGATGGTTACATCCTGAGAGACTTATTCATGAGTATTTGGTCCGAGGTTATAGTAGCCTGTGGGTTTCATTGGAACTTTGTGGAGTTGTTTTGACTTAGTAACAACACATCCCTCATGCTGGGACCATGTTTTGAAAACCATTCTCACAGGTCTTCATTTGGCCCTTGCATAGTTAATGTGGCCTCAATACAGAATATGCATGCTACTGGCCTAGGGAAGAAGTATTCAAATCACTCAAGCATGTTATAGCTAAGGATTAACAAAATCTCCCTCTATACTCCAGAGTAATTAAAATATGCAGCTGTGGACAGAGCTGAGAATTGGGAATGCACCTGAACTTTTATGAAGACTCATTAAACAATTAAAGATAATCCTGAGCAAAACATACTTCTGTGTTTATTCCCTTGGTTTTTGCATGAAAACAGCAATGTTTGCTTGCCCCATGCAAAAGCGAATATGACGGACTTCCGCCTTTTACTTTTATAGTCAAGAATGCATAACTTCTTTGGGATAGACACTGCCTTCAAATGACAAGTTCTGTGCTTCCATGTTCTAGAAATACAATATCTCTCAGCCTACAGAGCTATTAAAATCTGCTAGCAAACCTCAGGGAAGCAGAAAACATACTACCTCTCTTGTTTTATTTTAAACAGAAGTTAAATGATAATTCTGAATGCTTTCGTGAGAGGAAAAAAATCTCCTAACATCTACACTCAAACCTCTTACGTTGTCTTTTATGGCATGTTGCAAACAAGGCTAATGCCACCTCTACAATATGCATGTTACATTGTTTTCTGACCAAAACTTCATGTTCAACCCAGATCACATAGCACAGCGGTCCCCAACCGCCAGGCCACAGACTGGTCCAAGTCCTTGGCCTGTTAGGAACTGGGCTGCACGGCAGGAGATGAGCAGCAGGCAAGCCAGCACTGCCACCTGAGCTCCCCCTCCTATCAGATCAGTGGCAGCATCAGATTCTCATAGGAGCAGGAACCCTATTGTGAACTGCACATGCAAGGGTTGCACACTCCTTATGAGAATCTAATGCCTGAGGGTCTGAGATGAAACAGTTTCATCCGGGTCCCTGGTGCCAAAAAGGTTGGGGATTGCTGATATAAACAGATGTGTTGATGTAGCCGACACTTATTTGAAGGAAAGAGAGGTGAGACACTGTTGTCTCTCTTAACCTTGATGCTCTGATCATTTCTTTCCAGCTCGTCTCAAGAATTATAAATCCAACAAGGGAAGAGACAGTAGTTAAAGAGAAATCACAGCGAAAAAGAGATGTAAATGGACAGATGCTATTAATCCAGAACACCACTGAGAGAACAATTTCCAAATTTCAACTATTTTTAGTAAGAAAGAAGCATTTCCCTTTGATACACTGGAATAGAGAATAGGGTGCACTTTACTTTTTCTCTGTTGCCACCTGCATGTATGGATACATCTCAATGGCCACACGCAGGAGGATAGAGTGTGTGCTTATGGGCCCTATTCATAGAGTCTGTAATTCTTTAAAAAGAGAAATAGTTACTTCACTTAGCACAGTGTCTTCAAGTTTCATCCCTGTTGTCACATATTGCAGGATTTCCTTTTTATGGCTACATAATATACTGATATGTGTATAAGCCACATTTTCTTTATTCACTTACCCATTGATGGATATTTATATCGTCTCTACATCTTGCCTATTGTGAATATTGCTGCAATGAATATGAGAGTGCTAGTATCTCCCCTAGATCCTAATTTCAATTCTTTTGGATAAATACCCAGAAAGGAGGGTTGCTGAATCACAAGGTAGTCTAATTTTGATTTTTTGAGAATCTCCATGCTGTTTTCCATAATGACTGTACCACTTTGCATTCCCACCCACAGTGTACAAGGGTTCCCTTTTCTCCACATCCTCCCCAACATTTGTTATCTTTTTTATATATAATAGCCATCCTAATAGATATGTGGTGATATCTCATTTTGGTTTTAATTTGCATTTCCCTGATGATTAATGACTTTTTCACATACTTGTTGGCTGCTGAGGCTCAGAAAATGATACCCCAAAGTGAAGACCTCAGAAACAGCTTCAGAAGCAAAATCCCTTTCTGACCTCCTCCTGTCTCTCAGCCTCATTCTCTCCCAAGGCTAGCCTTAAAAACTAGAATCCCTCTTCTCTCCAGGTGGGTCATAGACACCAGAACCCCTTTTCCCCAAAGCCAACATAAAACCTAAAAATACTACTCTAACTTTCTCCCCACCTTTCTCTGTAAGAACAGACATAAATAAATTATCTGACCTACCTTGACTGTAGGTCATAAGACTCCCATTCCAGAGAGTGTCCTCCCCCAGACCTGGAAATTAAAAATGCTGCATAGAGCAGCCAAGGAGAATCTGGACACAGGCCTCGCTTGGTTTTCCCCAGCCCCCCAAATCAGTCTATTACTATTATTAGATCATACTCCTTTTTGTCCAATCACATTTCTACATGACAGTCTCTACTTCATCAAACCTAAGCATAAAATCGGATAGCCTCCCCTGTATCTTTGGGTCTTCATTCTGAAAGATTCTGTGTCACAAAGAAACTTGATCAAATAAACTTCTTACGCTTTTCTCTTGTTAACATGTCTTTTGATATGGGGTGTTGGCTGTGACCCTTATGATGGGGAGGCAATGGATCATACTTTTTCTGTCGATACATAATCATTTGTATGTCCTCTTTGGAGAAATGTCTAGTCAAGTATGTAGCCCATTGTTTTATTGTATTATTAGGTGTTTTTGTTGCTAAGTGAAATAAGCCAGTCACAGAAGAATAAATACTACATGCTTCTACTTATATAAGAAATGTAAAGTGGGCCGGGCACGTTGGCTCACACCTGAAATCCCAGCACTTTGGCAGGCCAAGGCGGGCAGATCACCTGAGGTCAGGAGTTTGAGATCAGCCTGGCCAGTATGGCGAAACCCCGTCTCTACTAAAACTACAAAAATTAGCCAGATGTGGTAGTGCCTGCCTGTAATTCCAGCTACTCCGGAGGCTGACACAGGAGAATCTCTTGAACCCGGGAGTTTGCAGTGAGCAGAAATTGCGCTACTGCACTCCAGTCTGGGTGACAGAGAGAGATTCTGTCAAAAAAAAAAAAAAAAGAAGATTTGTAAAGTGGTCAAACTCATAAAATGGTGGCTGCCAGAGGCTGAGGACACAGGGAGGGAGAAATGGGAAACTGCCAATCAGTGGGTATATACCTTCAGTTATAGGACATTAGTAAGTCCCAGAGATCTGCTGTAAAACATCATGCCTGTAGATAAAAATATTGTATTGCATATTTAAAATCTGTTAAGAGGAAAGATCTCCTGTTTAAATGTTCTTATCACAATAAAATGGAAAATATATTTTTAAATATAAAAACAAAAAACAAAAAACAAAAAACAGAGGAACAGAGTGAGTCTGCTTTACCACTACTGAATGAGAAAGATGATGAGCAGGGACAGTAGGGAGAGCTGACTAAGAAGCAGTGTGGGCAGGGCCCATGTAAGTTCTGCAGGCTGAGTCACATTTTCAGATCTTATTTAAAGATCTTATTTAAATAATTTGTAAGACTCTCCTGGTTGTTTCTGATGCCTATAACTAAGTCTTAAATGACTAGCATAAAAGCAGTATTTAGTAGAGCTGGTATCTCAGGGAGAAAAGTCACCATCTGCCCAGAAAAAAAGGAAATAAGGAGACTCAGCTCACAAGGACAGATTTCTTTCAAAGGTCAGCTACAGCGTTGCAAGCAGAACTTGTTTGCCATACCCATTATCTATATTGAGGGAGTGTGGCTTTGGCCATATTTGTATGATTAAGGAGCTAATGAATCACCTTGCAATAGCTGACCTTCGAATTAGAACTGCTTGATAGTTCCTGTCAGAGTCAGTGGTTTGCAAAAAGCAGCTGCTTATAAGTAGTCAACGTAATAAGCTATGTTTACTAGGAGCTTGGACCAGAATGCATTAAAAAAAAACAACAACAACTTTAGTTGTCGAATTCTCAAATAGTTATAATATTTCTAACTTATTTATAAGTGGAGATTTTAATTTATAGAGTATTTCCCCAACATATTTTCTTATAAGATTCCATACTTAATAGCAACTTCAATTATTTTTCAACTGCGTCATCTTAAAGTTCTTTCCAGCATAAGAAACTTTGGCATTGTATTCATAATAGGAGAGACTTTAAAATATGATGCCATAAACACTTTGGCACCATAGCTCCTTACTGACATAATTTAAATGGACTGTAAATATTTAAAAATCCAATATTCATCTCTCAGTATTAAACTAAATTTAAAACTAGAAAGGAGAACAAGTTTCCAGTCAAAACTGGCCGCTTCATTTTTCATATTCATAAAAATGAGAGATACAAGTTTTGCTCCACGGAAATGCAACAGTAGACTATTGTTCTGAGACTAGGCTCAAATCACCTCTAATTCTAGCCAGGCAATTTCCATAACATCACACAGCTTCAGGTGCCTCATCAGTGAAATGAAGTTAACATCTTTCTTATAGAGTTGTTTCAAGGATTGGATGGCAAATTGTATGTGAAAGAATCTAGCAAATGAGTATTCATTTGACAAATATTTTTAAATCTACATCTATCTACTCTTAACTTTTCAACATGCAAGGACAAACAGAAGCCACAAAATTTCTTTCAACCTAGAGAAGGGCAGCCTCTTGATTTCAATACCTTTCATGTCTTGAATCTGTTCTTCACATCTTCTGAATCCCACACAACATCCACTGGCACAAATCACTTTATTAAACATTGCTGCTTTTTGTAGAGCTGAGATATCCACTTAATATTAAAGAAAGACAAAAGGTGTTTTAGGAGCTAAAACAGAAACTTCCAAGAACAGCAAATGTGACTTACTGGTCTTTAAAGCACTGACACACGTAGAAAGTGCTCTGAGACCTTTGCTGTGAAAAGAAATATCTAATCAGCCGCTCTGAACCTCATCTTGAAAGTTAATAATACCCCCTTCACAATGCTATTGGAAAGACCAAATGAGAGAATATGAAAATGTCTGCAGCAGTAGCTGGCCTGTATGTGGCATGTTATTTGAATCACTGACTTGAATCTCAAGCATTCTCCATATAGCTGGCAAGCTAATAAAAACAGCCTTCCTCAAAATTGTTTACAAATCAAAATGTGTCTATTATGTATTAAAAGTATTAATATGGGTGATTTATACTATATTCAGGCTTTCATATATGTATATAATCATTACCTTAAGCAATCTATGTAGCTGACGTATATAAATTCTCTCTGAAAACTTCCTACCTGCCATGAATTTGACCTACCATTTTGCGACCAAGACAAGGCCTGATTCTGAATCACCAGCTACCTACACACACCATTAAGAACCACTTTATTAAGACATAAACTGCTAATGCTTCATCATATTCTATATTCAGGACATAACCTTCACTGCTTTCATAGAGTGAAAAAGAATAAAAACAGACCTGACAATTGAGAACAGTCAGTTTTGGGCAGCCTCGTCTCTTTTAAACAAATGTCTTGGGATTCATTCCTCATTTTATGAAATTGCTGTGATGTTTAATGTTACTCTCACATTGCTTCTTGGAATATGTCTAAGTCATATAACTTTCACTATTGTCTGGTCTTCAAATTATTTGTATCTGTCTACACTGATGCTTCATTGGCTCAGCCCAAAACCAATCCCACTTGAAGTTAGTTTCCTGTATGCAGGGTTAAAATTCAAAACAGTTAACACCCAGTATGGTGCAGGGCAGCAACCAGTTAGAGAGGACCTTGACCCAAGCACCTGAGCTCGGTTTGGCGACCACCCTGCTCTGCTTCCTGTTGTTCAGCTCTGGGGAGGTGGACAGGGGAAAGGTCTCAATGGCTGATGAGTGATGGACATTCCTCAAGAAGCTCAAGACAGTAACTATTTACCAACAAATACTGACATCTTTTGATATCTAACAACCAATAAGGCTATACCAGTGCCTCCTTCCAAATATGCACCCTAAAAATATGGAAAATCAGAGAAATAAAAGACGCCAGCATGTAAGAAGCTGCCTAAAATTCTCATCATTAAAAGACAATTTTAAGGACAGAATTACGGGAGTCTTGAAATCTCTATCTAAATGCAAATTACCTGAGAGTGAAACCCCAGAAGGCATGATAAGATCTATTATCAAATTGAAACCTATTAGTTGAAGATGCAACCAAGGGACACTGTGACAAGCAGGGCAGAACCCTGGGAGACTAGGGGAAAGGCTGGCCTAGAAGTTTGCGGAGCTGAAGGAAACAAGGAAGACTGGAGGATTCTGGGATAGCGCAGAGTTTAAGAGCACAGACAATATATTTGATATCACTCGCCTGACTCACATACTCCTTCTTGCCAAAGGGTTTGTGAAGGTTGAGCTATCAAAACTCAACCACAGTCCACAGGCTGATGGCATGTCTGGTTTGGGTTTTCCCCCATTATTCTGAGTAAAGATAAGTAAGCAAATTAATTCAATGCTGCCAAACTTTCTCTAACCCTTTTTAAAAGACATGTTGATCAACAGTTATTTAAAGGAAGGACTTTTAACAGCCAAAATCTCTTACAGAAATTTATATTTCCTTGTAAGCAATCCATCATGCCATCTGTTTTAAAGATGTTTAAAGAAGTGGCCCAACTGAACTCTTGTGAAATAACTACAAATAGATAGAAAAAAAAAGATGAATGGCCAATAGCCCAGCCTTTCAGAGCCATATAAATGAATCACTACTAACAAAAATCGGACTAGATGGTTTCATAACTCACCTTCTGACTTGAACTTACTGCACATTCACACGGGGAACAGAAAAGTAAAAGGACCTCTGTAATTCAATAAAGCTTGTGAGCATTTTGATCTTTGCAAATACGTATCTGACAACCAAAATAATTTTATTGTAGAATCACTGAACAAGGTTTTGCATGCCAGTAGGACAGTATGTAAGCTAATTAAATTCCATCCTATTGGAAAATGTGTTCTCCATTGCCTTTCAATGCATTTGATTTTAACATTGTATTACAAATTATTTAATATTGATTATTTTTCTAATGGAAGTATCAATCCTACTGTGTACGTGTCATTATTTTTCCCCAACTGAAAAATGTAAAATCTCAGAACTATATGTCACCTAACACCAATACATATGTGGATGTGAATATGGTCCCTCTCTTTAGAAGGCTCTGGAGGTATATGCATGTTGGGGGAATGAGATGTCAGAGCAACTACCAGAAAAAAATTAAGAAATCAAACACAAAATATTCTTTTAATACAGTTATAATGTGCTTTTTCTTCTATTTCAGTTCTATTTCAGTTTATTTCAGTTTATTTTCTCATGTCAATGACTTGTAAAAGGACCCAATTATATCATTTCAGAAAAAATGATTGCTGGTGAGTGGGGAAGAAAAGGTCAGAGAAGCCTAAGAATTAATATTCAAGAAGCAGAAAAACAGTTTTTAAAAAGCAGCCAGGAATCTTCTGATCTTCTGACAATTCTGGACAGAACACAGAGAAAAGCTGAATGCTGCAGAGATTTGGAGATCAGCACATGAGCAGCCAGCCATTGGAGACTGGACCATCACACTAAACAGATTTATTTGGAAGGCTGGATGATGGGGTGAAGAAGGTATATATAAAAAGACAAGAAGAATCAGGTTTCTTGCACATACGCACTCCTAAATTCTGATGAAAGAAAAATGTTGACAAACCCATATAGTAAAGCTTGGCTTTTTGGGTTCAAATCCAGCTGAGAAAGTTACTTAAACTTCCTTCATATGTAAAATGGGACTAAGGAGAGGATCTACCTTTCAGGATTGTTGTAAGGATTAACAGAGTAAATATTTGTACGTGCTTATACATGAGCTATATAAATTTTATTAAATTTTATTAATTAATAAAATAGAGATTTGTATATGTAAATAGAGATCAATTAATTTCATGTGACCCATTCACGTGAATACCTAGAACATTCCATAAGCCATATGCCTTCACTTAGCCCTGACTACAATTTAATATGGGAGTCCCAAAGATTGAAAGTTACAGTCTTCTGAATCCCAACACACTCCCCCATCCATCCCTCTGACAATGGGGGAACAGCTATGCCTAACCTCCAACCCCTCAAGGAAGTAACAGTTAAGCAGGAAGTGTGATTAAATTAAGGTCCTGCCAGTACTTCCACGTGCTTATTTTCAGAATGGTTTAATTAAAGTTTCTGACATGAAGAGAGCTATTTCTGCTCATCTATTCAGCATTGGTTATGGAGACAGAAAAAACTGAAATAGGCTGTTTCAGTCAATTTATAACACTATAGTTGTACAATCAAGCTGGAAGCGTACAAAGAAAGTTAGTCTATATAATTTTTCCTCTTATAGAGGTATTCATTAGAGAACAAATTGAGGTCTCAGAAAGAATAATGTTCAGACAAACCAGAGGAGAATGTAGTAGTTTCAAAATGTTCAGTGTGAACTCAGCATCCAAAATTTTAATAGTGCCCCTATTTTACTAGCAATTCATTCCAAAAAGCTACAGAATGGTCAAACTGAACTAATAACATGATTCATTAATTACTAGTTATTATTGCTGATATTATGCTTAAGTATTCCTATAGGCTATAAACATAAATGCATTATTTTTAATAATTAAAATGGCAGAAACCAGGTAATTATCTGAAAATGATTTGGACGCTTCAGTTGTTATATCCTTACTGGGAAATGGATATATATCCTTACTGGGAAATGGATGCCATAGATCAGAAAAAAAAAAATGTCTAGGAACCATTCATGCTTGCTAAAAGGAGAGTAAATATGCACTCCAGTTTTTCTCTCCATTCTTAGAGAATGCAGTCAGGTCACAGAGTTTGAACATCTCTTCCTGCAGCCTGAAGCCAGAGATGGCTACAGAAGTATTTACTCAGTCTACAATGTGCCAATTCCATTTGTCAGCTGGCCTGAGCAGGTGAACGATGGTGGGACTTGTCAGTCACCTAGAGGGTAGCAGCTGCTCTAGGCTCTGAAGAGGCCCGAGTAGGGAAGGGCAGCCTCATGTTGTGTGCCAGGAAGCAGCGTCTTCCTGCCCACATGGATCTGTATTCAGCCTCCACGCACTTGGGCCAGGATATTGGGCACCATCCATTATGCTGGTGATCACAGAAGTCTCCAGCTTCCTGGGGTGCTAAGGTGAGGAATGCTTAATTGCACTGCAAAATAGCTTTTGCAGGAGCAGATGTAGCCTTTCACATTCTAGTGACTTTGGCGAGTGGGTGGGAAAAAGAGGGGAGAAGAGAAGGAACTGAAAAGGAGGAGGAAATAGAGGGGCAGGAGAGCAAAGATACAAAGCCTACTAGAATTTTGTCTCCCTTTTCACCTGTCTCTATCACACACAAATGGTGTCTGGAAAACAAAGAAATGGCCAGCATGCAGGGATGTGGTTGTCACTTGAACAAATGCTTTTTACCAGAATTCAGTCACAGAACGAAGATAGTATACACCTTTTAATATTTTACAGTTTTATTGCGGTATAACTGACATGCTGTAAAATACACATATTTAAAACGCACAATTTGATAAGTTTTTTATATATATATAGACACAAACCATGAAACCATGCCGACAATCAAGATATGAGCATATCCATCACTCCCAAAAGTGTCCTCAGGCCCCACTGTAATTCCCCATTCCCTCCCTGCCCCCTTTTCAGGCAAATATGATCTGCTCCAGTCACTAGAGATTAACTTACACTTACTAGAATTTCACATAAATGGAATTGTATACACTCTTTGTTTGTGTGGCTTCGAAGGTGGCATATACTTCTTAAATCAAGCTATCACATCTACTCTCTCTCTTGCCCGTCATACCCTCTTCATCTTTCTCTCTTTTTTAACCTTTAAAGAGTTTTGAATTTTAACATTCACCATCCAATAGAAAAGGTATTTTTGACCCATTCACACATACCAGAACTTCACATAGACCATGTGTTATAATTGATTTGATGTCCTGATAAGGCAAATCTAAATGTCACCTGTCTGAAAGAGCTTGAAGACCTCCTTCTCAAAGAGGAATCACAGTGGTTCCTGCTGAGAACAGCAGAGTATGCTATCTCAGGAGATGAATGAAAGGGGCTATCCCATGCTGGAAACCACCTATTTAAAATACCTATCTCAATCCATCTTGGAAAAATTTTAAACATGGTGCCTGTGATTTTACCATTAGAGCTTCATTTCCTTGGACCTTAGAAGATCCCATTTACTAAAAATGCACATAGATTTTCAGATCACTGTGCCTTGAACTTTTCAGTCAGTTAAACCTCAATGAGACTATCATGAAAAGACAAATGGAAAGAAAGCACAGGCAAGAGATAAGGAGACTCTGTTAAAGGAAGTTAGAGAACTACTGCCTAGCCTGGTTCCACAGCTGGCTCTAGCAGCCATCTTTGAAATTTGGTGCTAGCATTTGAATTTGCTAATTGGGATTGTTCTACAGCTGGCTGGCCCAGGCGAGTAAGCCTGAACCCTGATCCCCACATGAAATACCACTGGATGTCAGAAATATCTGTTGCAGCTTTCAGTTCTTCTACAGCAATAAAGTCACCTCACCTGAACTGATCATAACTTTAGAGAAGGAAAGTAACCCAACTCTGAAGAAAATATTTATCATGAAACCTAAATGAAAGAATCCCAACAAGTGTATCTAATTCAGGGGAACACCATGCAGACACAGAAATTCTTGCCACCACCAGAACCAATGCGTTGAACATTGCTGTTTTGACTCTTAAAAAGTCATTATTCAGAAAAATCACCATACTCCCAAAGACAAACATCCATGCCAAAATAAGGTGGGTGAAAGAAAAATCAAATTAGAAAGGATGGAGAGAGGAGATATAAGAGGACAGCTTTGTAGCCTCAGAAATGAGAGCAGCAGGATGGCCTCGGGTGAGTTGTGTTCCATCTCAGGATGTCAGTTTCCACTTCTGTGGAATGACAGCATCAGACTACAAAGCCCTTCCTTCCTTTGAAGTTCTAATATTCAGCAAGGCACAAGGAGAGGCAGGAAAGGGGAAAGAAACGAAGATGATAGCATCAAAAAGATTCCAACTGACCACTACATATTTGTGTCCTCTTTTATTTTTATTAAAAATCCCTAAGGACCTAATCAAGCCCAAAGCAGAGGACAGCCAGATTAAAAAGCATAAATGGGGCCTCAATCCAAATAAGTCACAGACAAGTCATTCTGGACCCAGGCTCTTAGCCATCCACCAAGAAATTTAAGAAAATAGCTTCAAGAGCAGAGCTGCTTTTAAACCCACACCTCCACTCCAAACAGCCAAGACTCCATCTGATCCTTCCCTTTGCAGCGAGGGATTGCAGCTGTAAACCTGCCAGCACTCTGGCATTGCTGGCATTTAGACTGCAAGGTCACTGGCCTGTTAAACACATTCTGCAGTCTCAGTGAAAACAAGGCAAACCATAGGAGTCGGTGTGTCACAGGAGCACCTGGGGTTGGACGCCAGGGTCATGCTTTCTCTAACACCCTGACACTTTGCTGCTGGCAGTTAAAAACAGCAATGTTTTATGGGTTGGAGAATTTTCTTTACTTTTATTCTTAATTTTTAAGCCATAAAATTGACTATCCTTACAAGAATTTTTAGAATGAAAATAAACATAGCTCAAATGGGTAAAGAGGTGATAAGGGAATATCTTAGCTGCTCAAAAGCAATGGTTTTCAACCTTTAGCGCACTTCAAGATCATTTAGAGGGCTTGTTGGACCCCCACCCTCAGAGCATTGAATTCAGTAGGACTAGGGTGGGGCCCAAGAATTTCCAAACTGATGCTGCTGGTCTTTGAGAATGAGTGTTCTGAAAAACTTATTTTCTTTGGCTTGGATAAATCAGATCCTAGAAGCACCACCACCAATAATAATAGTTAACATGTATTGAGGGCTTACTCCATGGTAGACACTAAATGCTAAATGATTTACTTATATGAATCTTCTTTTAATCCTTACACCAGCCCTTTGATGTATTGTTTGTTATTATTCATATTTTACAAGTGAGGAAACTGAGGCAGTAGGCGATTATGAAGAGAATGGCAGATAAGACTGCCAACTCCCATATGATCTATGAGGAAACTGTGGGAGCAGGTATGGTAACAAATGGTTGTGTACGTGGGATCTGAAAACGACAACTGACTGAGCAGAAGGTGAAAGACACAGTGGAAAATAGCATTTCATGAGGAAAATGCTTGGGTTTTCACAGGCAATGAACTCAATAGATTCAACACCACAGCATGGCTACCCAAAAAGCCATAATGATCTCTAACTCCATTCTCAGTATCTAGGACAGGAATTTCAAAGTCTATAGCCTGCAGAGGCCACATAGGTGACACTGCTGTTACTGCAGCCACTGCTGTTGGTTTTAATAATATTATCATCATAATCAGACAACTTCCCATGTAGCCCTCTTAAGGTTTTGGTTTTGTTTTATTTTTATTTTTACTTTTATTTCTCTTCTCTCACACTCCATGTACTTCAGAGCCTAGAGTTAAGTACATGGACCAGAGTAATGCTAGTGACTTAGTACAATAGAAGTTACTTTCTTGGTCATGTGGAGCCAACCTGGTGGTAAAGAGTAACAGATATTCAGGGATCCAAGATCCTTTCATTTAGCAACTCATCAACCCCCTGGGCCTGTCATGCCAGACCCCTATTAACTTCAGTAGGGGTGGCATCAGGTTCAAGAGGCTGGAGAAGAGACTCAGAGCCAGCAAACGAGACAGAGTTTATTAAGTGAAACTTACATACAGAGCAGTCCAGTCATAGCACGCTGGGCAGAAAAATCTTCACCTCTTGCAAAAACCATGAAGGTTATATAGCATTTTCACTTAGCACCCTTCCCTAAAAACGTCCACCTGGCAACCATCATGTAACCCAAAACAAAGGGCCTTAATCCTCTATAGATACACCAGGGCTTCAGATGTTCCTCATAGATGGGGAATGAGTCTCCAAGTTGGCCACTCCCAGATTCCTTAGTCCAGAACTTTGAATACACAAACAGATGCATATACAGACAGGATCATTCTCAGGGTATGCTTAAGTTATTGCTATCAGGAGCATCCACCATACAGTCCACTCCAGCATACCTTTGAACAGCCCTCACATTCTTATCACACCAATTCTTCCACGATGTCCCTGGGGCTAGGTATGCGGAGGAGTATTCCGGCCAAACGCCACAGCAGCAATACAAACAAGTACGGAAGTGACCCCAGGCACTCAAGTTAGCTGCTCGGATGCACCACAGCAGGCCTGCAGTAGAGCAGAGGAGCAACCCTCCACAGGCCCAACAGAGTGCTTTGTTATGCCCTCGTCTGCACCAAGTCAGCAAAGAGCTTTGCTGCACACGACCTAAGGGCGGAGGATGAGATGGTCAGTGGTATATTAGTCCGTTTTCACGCTGCTAATAAAGACATAACCCGAGACTGGGCAATTTACAAAAGAAAGAGGTTTAATTGGACTTAAGTTCCACATGGCTGGGGAGGCCTCATAATCATGGCGGAAGGCAAGAAGGAGCAAGTGCCTACTCCTCTTACATGGAATGGAAGCAGGCAAAGAGAGCTTGTGCAGAGAAATTCCATTTTTTAAAATAATCAGATCTCACGAGACCCATTCATTATCACAAGAACAGCAAGGGAAAGACCTGCCCCCATGATTTAGTCATCTCCCACCAGGTCCCTCCCACAACATTTGGGAATTATGGGAGCTACAAGATGAGATTTGGGTGGGGACACAGAGCCAAACCATATCAAGCGGGTACAAGAAAGGGCAAGTCATGACCATTTAACAGGACACAAAAGGTTGTGTCATTCTGAGAGTACACCACACCTGGCAGCGGCCTGGTGCCTGGTTTACAATACCAAATGGATTGGCCCCCTCTGTGATGCACTGCAGGAGGCTAGAGTAAGACAATGGAGGTATTACAGTGTTCTATAATGAGAGGATGATTGTCCCCTTACAAAAAGGAAGACTGGGAATCATTATTTTAGAAATACAAAGGGGAGTAGGATGTAAAATAGGCATAACCTGTACATCCTGTTCTAGGCCCTTCCCCCTTGGAGCAGATAAATAGAACCATCAGATGCTGATTTGCCACTTCCAGGCCCATGAAATGATGTACTCCCCAGTGGGTAAATCCTGTGGCAAGGACAATAGAGATTACCCTGAGTCCCAGGTTGGGGCAAAGGCATAGTGTCCCTTACACTATCTACCTGGATCCTGATGGTGCTATCAGGTCCTGTATCAGGAGAGAACATGGGCTGGGGTGATGAGAATGTTCATGTTCATTCAGCCTGCATTTGGCTGTTGCTAAGTGCTGTGTCCACAGAGCCGGACAGTGCATCCCTTACTGGAGTTGTTGCTTCAACAGTCCATTCATCCATTTAGTCAACCCTGCTGGTGTAGGGTTGTAGGGCAGGTGGAAATACCAGTGGTTATCCAGGATCTCCAGTAAAGTGTGAGCACTGGTCACTGTTGATATTAATAGGGATCCCATAGGCTGCACACAATGCTCTAGTCCCTGTTTGGTGGTTTTCTGGGTGGCATGCTTGCTGGCATATGCCTGCAATAGCAGGTGTCCACACAAGTCAAGGCAAAGTAGCAGCCATCAAATAGAGGCACCAGGTTCAAGATGCTGAAGAGACCCAAAGACAGCAAATGAGACATAGGGTCTATTGAGGGGAACTTAATATTCAGAGCAGTCCAGTGGTGGCAGAATGGGCAGGAGAACCGCCACCACTTGCAAAAAGCATGCAGTTTATATAGCATTTTCACTTATCACTATCCCCCTAACAACATCCACCTGGCAACCTTCATCTAATCCAAAGCAAAGGGCCTCGATCCCCTGTACAGCCTGTGTTTTACAGGATGGAAGAAAGTTCAGATGTTCCTCATAGATAAAGAATAAATCTCTGGATTGGCCACTCCCAGATTCCTTTGCTCAGAACTCTAAATACCCATGCAGGTGTGTCTGCCCTACAGGGTCATTCTCATGGTAATCCTTAAGTAGTTACTGCTATCAAGTTCATCTCCCATAGAGAGCCTGGAAGTCCTCCAGTGATCCTCTGCATCCATCCAGCAGACAAGAGAAGAGAAAGAATGGAGCATTTCCCATAAATGGTTTTTAAGGGGCAGGCCTGAAATTGCTGGGCATCACTGCCATCCCCATTCTACTGTCTAGACCATATCACAGGACCACACTTAACATGATGATGTAGTCTGTGTGCCCAGGAAGAAGCAGCAATGGTATTGTGCTTCTGGACTGGTATCTGGACTGTGTTTGCCACAGGACATGGCTTTCCAAATCATTCGTCATCCTTCTTCCTTCAAAAATCCCAACACACTTGAAGATCCAAACTTCAGATTTCCTTAATACCCCTACGGACCTCCCAGGACCTCCCCCTTCATCCACCAATAGATTTAGCACCTAGTTTACTGTTTTTCCTCTTTAATTCTACACTGGGTCACAACCTTGATGACTTTGATATCTACCTGGATGAGCAATTCAGCATCTTGGCCTCTGTGCTGTTTGACCTCCTCATCTCTAGCAAGCTTTTTTCTCCATTTCACCTCTACCCCCAACTTTATAACAATACCTAAACCACTTCCAAAAATTTCAGCATTCTACTTGCTGACCACCATAATTTATCCATTTGGCACACTCGAACTATTATTTCCATTTCAAGATTTTTTTGACTTCATCAAAACCACCAACGCATTGACCCCAACAATGTTTGCCACCTGCCTCCCGCTCATGTCCTCTCTCTTTTGCTCACCTAGCTAAGGGTCTGAATAATCACTGCCTTAAAAACACCACTAATTACCTAACCCCCATCCATTATATGCCATCCATTTTACTCACTTGTGAAAACTCCAAATCAAATTAAACTTTACCAGCTGCCTATGCCATGCTTATACTTAAACAGCTGAACATTGTTTCTCACAAATATTCCAGTACAACATCCTCTGGGAAAATGGTTGAGTTATATTTCCCACCCCTTTGAAATTAGGCTAAAGCAGGAGTTGGCAAACTATGGCCCAAAAGACTAATACAGCTTGGTTCCAATTTGTGTAAAGTTTTATTGGAAAACAACCCCCTTATTAGTTAACAAATCATCTATGGCTGCTTTCACGCTAGAACAGCAGAGTGAAAGTGGTGACCGGGCCTGTATGTCCCACAAAGTATAAAATATTTACTCCACAGCCCATAATAGGAAAAAGTTTACCAATGCCTCAAACTATCATGCTCAGTGTCACCTAAGTTTTAATGGCCATAAAAAGTGTCATGCATTTTATTAAAGGGTGGTGATTGTTAAATGCTCGATTTAAGTTATAATCTTCAATTGTCTGCAAAAATAATTGATAAGTTATTTAAATAATTGTGGCCCATGATATCACAATATAATTCGACTGCTATCATCTGAATGTTTGTGTCCCCCCAATATTTATATGTTGAAATCCTAACCCTCAAGGTGATGGATGGTATTAGGAGAGGGTGTCTTTGGGTGGTGCTATGATCTGAATGTTTGTCCCCTCTGAAACTCATGTTAAAATTTAATCTCTGTTATGATTTGAATATGATTTGTTTGTCCCCACAAAAAACTCATGTCAAAATTTGATCTCCAATCTAGCATGTTGGGAGGTATTTCAGTGATGTTGAAGAATCCCTCATGCGTGGCTTGGTGCCATTGTCACAATAGTGATTCTTGCCCTGGTGAGACTGAAATAATTATCTTGGGAATAAACTAGCTCTCTCAAGAGTGGATTGTTATAAAGCAATGGCATCCCTCAGGTTTTGTCTCTTCACACACGTCTGCTTCCCCTTTGGCTTTCCACCATGATGTGAGGCAGCATGAAAGCCCTCACCAGAAGCCAAGCACGTGCCACCACCATGCTTTTTGTACTTCCCAGCCCACAGAACTGTGAACTAGATAAACCCCTTTTCTGTACAAATTACCCAGTCTCAGGTATTCTGTTATGGCAACACCAATCAGACTCAGACAAACCCCAATATAGCAGTGTTAAGAGATGGGGACTTTAAGAGGTGATTGGGCAGTCATTAAGGCAGAGTCATTCATGGATTAATGAGTATCACAAAAGTGAGCTAGTTATCACAAAAATGTGTCTGTTATAAAAGCCAGTTTGGTCCCCTCTCATGGGCTCTCTCACCACGTGATGCCCTCCACCATGTTTTGATGCAGTAAGAAGGCCCTCATCAGATGAGCCGCTTGACCGTGAACTTCCCAGCCACCAGAACTGTAAGAAATACATTTCTTTTATTTAAAAATTACTTAATCTCAGGCATTCAGTTATAGAAACAGAAAATAGACTAAGAAAGAGGGTGATTAGATCATGAGGGCACAGCAATCATGAGTAGAACTAGTGCCCTTATAAAAGAAGTCCCAGAAAGCTCCTATATTAGTCTGTTTTCACATTGCTATAAAGAGCTGCCTGAGACTGGGTAATCTACAAAGAAAATAGGTTTAATTGACTCACAGTTCTGCATAGCTAGGGAGGCCTCAGGAAACTTACAATCATGGCAGAAGGCACCTCTTCACAGGGCAGCAGGAGAGAGAAGAAGTGAGCAAGAGAGGAACTACCAAACACTTATAAAACCATCAGATCTCATGAGAACTCACTATCATGAGAACAGCTTGGGGAGAAAACTGTCCCCATGATCCAATTACCTTCCACCAGTTCTCTCCCTCAACACCTGGGGATTATAATTCAAGATGAGATTTGAGTGGGGACACAAAGCCTAACCATATCAGCTCCCTTGCCCCTTCTACCATGTAATGTTACAATGAGAAGATGGCCATCTATAAGGAAGTGGGCCTTCTCACCAGTCAGCGAATCTCCCAGTGCCTTGATCTTGAACTTCCCAGCCTTCAGAACTGTGAGAACTAAATTTCCATTGTGCATTAGCCACCTAGTCTGTGGTATTTTTGTTATTGCAACCCAAAAGCACTAAGACAATGACTGAGATATAAATGACTACTTATGCTAATTGGCATTGACTTTTCCTTATAGTACTTTAAATCATCATCCCATCAGAACTTACAACAGTTTTATAATGAGGATGAGGCAGATATTACTGATTATTTTAATGATAGGGGAGATGAAAACTGAGGTATGGAGATTAAATGACAACTAATCAAATAACTACACCTGAGCTGAGACTAAAACTCTAGTTTCCTACCCCTAGCCAGCCAATGCTGTCTCATTCAGCTTTGCTGCCTCTCCCAGGAAAATAGTGTCTGGTACTCATGAAAATACTGATTCCTCTGTCCCCATCATCACTAGAGGACTCTGCACCCAGGAAATGCCGACTTCCAACCAGAGATCAGCATGCTGACTCCTGGCACCATGCCCAAGGTCTGGTAAATGTGGTAGATGGCACACACAAAATGTCAGGGTGTAGACATTACAACACCCAGGTTGAACAAATCACTGCCTTCTTTAAATAGACTTTCTGTAAATTATTAAAATGAAGGTAAATAGTCAGTTTTCTGACTGTTTTCTTTCTCAGCCTGGCTTTGTGAGTTCTTATCACACATTCTCATACATCTTCCTCCAAAACAGGATGAAAGCTGACCTTTCGGTATATTTATTTCTCATCTAGTAAAACTTCAGCTAAAGCCTCCTAATTGCTTTGAAATTGAGACTAGTACTGGGATTATGTGACTATGTTTAACAGACATAGATCTTCTGCTGGGAGGTAAAGAAAATGACCATGCATGACTTCCATTGGTCATTTCACCACAGCTAAACGTGGCTTCAGGGTCAGCCAGCCAACCTCACTGAACACATATCTTGCTTCGTACTCTTCTGGAATGAATAGTGCTCATGGTTCTTCCCCAGTCCACAATAAATATGGACTCATCCAGCCAGATGTGATGCTCTGCGTCTTTCAGCTCACTGATCCAAACCCAGCATTCATGCACATCACATGCATCTGAGACACTCCAGGGAGAGTCGCTGCCTGTGTAAATCAACACACAGATAATTCTTAGCCTTATGTCACATTTCCATCATGGTAAATGCATGATCTAAGCACAGCTTCCACCAGCCAGCCACGGATCTCCCAAATGGTCTTCCTCAGCCTTTGCCCTGTACTCCTTCTCCTTAAGCCCCAATCCCTTCATCATTAACACTGATCTACCCTTTAGGATATAGCAGAGATGCTAAATTAATCTAGAAAGTAAGCTCCCCAAGGATGTGCTAGATCATCACTCCCCTGTGTCCCTAAAGCAACTGGGAAAGGAACTGCCATAGGCTAAATTTCTACTCCCTCCTCCCCGCAAAATTTATTTGTTGATATCCCCAGTGTGATGTTATTTTGAGCTAGGGTCTTTGGGAGGTAATTAGGTCATAAGGATAGAACCCTCATGAATAAAATTTGTGCCTTTTAAATGAGGCCCCAAAGAGATCCCTCACCCCTCCTACCATGTGAGATTATAGAGGGAAAAAGACCTTCTATGAATCAGGAAGCAAGCCCCTACCATACCCTGAATTTGCCAGTGCCCTGATCTTGGCCTTCTCAGCCTCCAGAACTGTGAGAAATAAATTTCTGTTGTTTATAAACTACCCATCTTATTATATTTTGTTATTGCAGCCTGAAAATAAGAATTAAATATTAATTTCCTACTGCAAATTGCAGTAGATTTTCAGTAAGCCCTGATTCCAAATCAAAGTCAAACTAGGCTAACTACATGAACACTGTATTTTACCTCTTTTCTTGTCTGTATCCTTCCATCTAGTATATTCTAAGCTTCTTAATCCTAAGCACAAGGACTGTGTCTTATTTTTAGTACTATCTCCAGCCCCTAGCTCAAGCACCAACACTTAAGGAGCACTCAATACCAGATGAATGAATTTTGTTAGATTGCAGAGGGTCTGGAATCTGTATTGTCTTTGTGCAATTGCAGCTGAAGGTCATACACTATACAACCAAAATGCACCAGTAGATAATGGAGATTTTGCCTAGATCAATCATCCTGGCCAAAGGTCCAACTTACAGTAATACTTTCATTCTAATTAAAAGGCTAATAGCTGCTGCAATCAAACTTACAAATATTCTACCCAGGTATGTGTTGACAACTTTTCAGTACACATTTTGCAATGTATGATTTTTTTTTTCTTTTGAATGCAGGAAATAGCTGAAAACAGAGTACTTTTTATACTGCAGAGCTGGATTTTCACTCACCTAGACTGGCTGTCCACAGTCGTGCTACTAGGCAATTCTAATTGTTGTTCTCATGTGAAACCAATGAGGATAGAGGCATCATGATAGTGAGTGCCAGGCCAAGTCACAAAGCAGCCTGGTAGTCTGCACACGAAAATAAGAATTCCTATTGGTGTAAAATGTTGCTGCAGTGAAAGGCACTCCATTTCTGAGATGTTCTTTATAGACATCATTGCCGGGACACTACCTTTGTCCTTGAAAAAGTGTTTTTTTCCAGGAGCACCACTTCATGCTGAGCTACATGAAAAAGCTGAGGTATCAGCTTCAAATATACCTTATAAATAAGCATATGTTATAAATGACTATTACAATGTAAGCCACCGATTCAACATTAATAATAATGCATAAATGAGACCCAGAGGCAGACACACAAGCTAGACTGTCCCTTATAAAAGGCAGGCACACATTTATATTTTTCATTATTCATTTTTAAAGTAAGATTCCCAATCTTCTTTAGCATACAGTTTATAGTAAATCAAATGAGAAAAGAGAAAAGAATTACTGTACACATTGTCAAAATCCTTTATAAGATGCAGGAGAAGGCTTCTGTCTGCTTGTTTTTATTATTGTTATTCCTAGTCTACTTTAATAAGAAAGGTTTCATTCTGATCTAATTCAAAAGCTACATTGCACCTTCTCTTTCCACATCCTCACCCATCTCTTTGATGACTAGGAGTTAGAAAACATGCTAGGAAAAAGCTCTTTAAATAATCAGAGTGTTACTTATTATTTCAAGTAGTTAACAGGTTCTTTAAATGAAACTGGTCATTTTTAATTCTCTTGACACTTTCAGAAAACTATCATTCAGGGCTAAATGTCACCAGTTTTATTATCAACACTAAATATTTCTGTGATGCTATGGGAAAACAAAATGCTAGAAATGAATATTTCTGGAAATATTTCACAAGCCTATCTTACATACATTATAGACAAAACTCCTTCTGGGTCATGCTTCTTGTGATAAATTAGTGGTGTCTTGTGCAAAAGCATGTGCATTGAAGACAGGCTGGTAGAATAATCTGCATGGAACTTTTAATCAAATCTTACACAAAACCAGGGCTCCAAATAAGAGAGGCAGCTCTGTTTCAATTAGTACTTCAACCTCAGAAAACACTAGCAGAAAACTGCATAATCAAAAAAAGAAATTTTAAGGCCTTTCCCAATTCAAAAAAAAAAAAAGAAGAAGAAGAAATGGGTAATTAAGGATTAAAAATACCCTGAAATCTTAATGTGGCAGTACAAACATGCCTTATGATACCATGGCAACATTCTCTCTTTTTTAATGAAATTGATTAATTAGTCTGTGAGCTTGCAAAATGTCAGAGCAAAAGGATTCAGAATGCTTCTCTTCACAGCTAAGGTCTTTCTTGTCTCTTTCTTCCTGAGCTTGTCAATCAGAAACACTAGAGGTCAATCTATGGAAGAAATCTCAAACTGCAGCTTTGTTTTAAATGCATGAGAAATATGGAGGCTTCCATAGTTTGCATTCCAAATCAGCTCAGAAGATCCAGAGATGAGAATCTCTTGGATACATAAGGCTCAAACTAAACACAACCCCATTTGACCGGAGGGAGAATGGAAGAAGAGAACTAGGGAAGTTGTTTTGCAAATCGAGCCAGCTGGAAACAAAGTTGTGTACGTGTATCTGCGTGTATGATATAGCTATGAAGGAAAGAGACCATTTCCACAATTCATACATGGAAATATCACATGATAGTCATATCTCATACATATATACAAAGTTAAGTAGATTTAAATATATTAGCATGTTTTTACATATGTTATAGATCTCTAGGAGTTACTAAGCAGAGGCACAAAATGAAATGTTAGCCTTTGCTATTTGTTCAGGACAAAGGAGGTCATATTCTATTTTGGAAGCAGAAGCAAAGACTATATTTACTGCAAGAATGAGCCTAGTCAGAGTGAATTGCGTAGCTAGATTGCTAGTCACCTTTGTCTTATGTTAGTACTACTGTCCTACTTGCATAAAAAGACCCCTCCACACACACCTCCCTACTGCATGGAGGCCAGAAATTTCTACCACTAGAACAGGATTACTCAATGTCAGCACTATTAGCATTCTAGTACAGATAAATCTTTGTTGTTGGAGCCTGTTCTGTACATTTTAGGATGTTTAGCACCTTTGCTGGCCTCTACCCTCTAGATGCCAGTAGCATACCCCAGTTGTGACAACCAAATTATCTGCAGACACTGCAATGTCCCAGATTCTTAGAAGGAGGGGAAAATTACCCTCAGTAGCGAAACACTGCACTAGAATAATCAGTGAGTAAGAAAAGAAAAAAAGGAGAGCACTATGTCTTTTGAAAATAAATGAAGATCACCTAAATGAGGACACACAGAGGTTACTTATTCAGGGCTTGCGATAGCAAGGGAGTCAGCTACCATCACTTGTGATTGGCAGAGATTCAAAGGTAGGCAGCGGAGTAGAAAGGCTTTATATGATCTATCAATCAGATATGCTCTGGTTGGAGGTTGTTGGCATGGCAAGGCTGGAGGCAGGACACCTTAAGTGACTGGTTTGGGATGCATGTTTGGCTTTCTCTGGTTGGCCCTGAGATGGGAGCAGGGACAAAATAAAAATAGGGAAGCTCAAAGTCATTGAATAAGTGGTTTTCACCTTTGTGTTCCCAGTACCCACTGCAGTTCCTGGAGGCATTTGTACTAGTTTCCTTTTGCGGCTGTAAAAAGTTACCACAAACTTAGTGGGTTAAAACAATACAACTTCATTATCTTACAGTTCTGTAAATTAGAACTCTAGTATGTGTCCTAGGGGGCTACAGTCAAAGTGTCAGGACTGCACTCTTTTCTGGAGAGTCTAGGCATGAATCCATTTTCTTTCCTTTTCCAGCTTCTAGAAGCTGCTTGCATTCTTGGCTCATGGTCCCATTTTCCAGCTCCAAAGCTAGCGACTTTAAATTCAGTAGTTGGCATCTCTCTCTAATTCTCTTCTGCCTCCCTCTTCTAATTTTAGGAATCCTTGCGATTACATTGGGCCCGCCCAGATAACCCAAGATAATCTCCCCAAAATCAGCTCTGTAGTAACCTTAACTTATTGATTTATTAATTAATAAATTAATTATAAATTGATTTCATCTGAAGCCTTAATTTCCCTTTGCCATCCAGCATAAAATATCTACTACAAGCTCCAGGGATTAGGACATGAACATCTTTGAGGGTAATTATTCTTCCTACTACCGCACTAAATAAGCAAAGTGTAGTCCCTGGACCAGCACCATTAGCATCACCCAGAAACTTGTTGGAAATGCAAATTCCACGGCCTCATCCTAGATTTGCTAATCTATAATCTCTGTGGGTAGATCCCAGCAACCTGTGTTTTAACAAGTGCTCCAGGTCTCATGCTCAAGAAACATTGATCTATACTCCATATCCATTCTACCCACTCCAAAATTATATGGTCTATATATGAAGCCTTTTGATATCGCCACAATTAAATTCTTAGAAATACACTCTTTACCGAGTAATTACAGAGTAATCTTTCCAAAATGTGATTTCTAATCTAATAGAGGATATCACTCCTTTACTAATAATCCTTAAATGCATGTGATGGTTAATTTTATTTGTCACCTTGACTGAGTTAAGGGATGCCAGAGAGCTAGTAAAACATTATTTCTAGGTGTGTCTGTGAGGGTGTTTTCAGAAGAGATTAGCATTTGATGATGATTAGCATTTGATGATTAGCATTTTCTATGTAACTATATATATTCCATTGGTTCTGTTTCTCTGGTGAACCCCTAGGTAATCCACTGCAGAGATACCGATGACTTCATGGGCTTCCTATCATAGGATGGCATGGAGAGGAGAATAGGGAGGTGGCCCAGTGGGAAGCAGCTGTGGAATTTTAAGTCAGGACTCTACCACAGAAATTTTCAGGTTGTGAGTGTGTAATGAGTGATTTTATGTGTCAGCTTGACTGAGCCCCAGGGTGCCTTGATATTTAGTTCTACATAATTTCTGGGTGTGTCTATGAGGGTGCTTTTGTATGCAATTGACTTCTGAATCAAAAGACTGAGTAAAGCAGATGGCCCTCCCCAATCTCTAGAAGGTCTGAAGAGATAAAAGGCTTAGTAAGAAAGAATTCCTTCTCTCTACCTGACTGTCTTCAAACTGGGACATTGGTCTCCTGCCTCCAGACTTGAACGGGAAACTATACCATCAGGTCTCCTGGTTCTCAAGCCCTTAGACTCTGACTGGAACTACACCATCAGCTCTCCTGGGTCTCCAGCTTGCTGACTGTGGATCTTAGGACTTCTCAGCCTCCATATTTCATGAGCCAATTCGTTATAGTAGATAGATTATAGATAGGTAGGTAGGTAGGGAGAGAGAGAGAGGATAGATTCTATTCTGTTTCTCTGGAGAATCCAGACTATTAATTAACGCAGGATGGCAACCAATTAAAGGAGCACTTAGCAATTTATTGAGTGCAGCTACTATTGTTTTTCATAAAATAGAGTTTTCATAAAGTGTTAAAAATAAATAAAATAAAGTGCACAGCACATAGAAAGGGTTAAGTATTATCTGGTGAATCTTCAGTTTCTGTGATTCATATCCATATAGGTGTACAGTTTGACATCAAGTACTTTTCTTCCTATAAATCAGTGTCAGGCCAGTCACGGTGGCTCATGCCTGTAATCCCAGCACTTTGGGAGGCAGAGGCATGTGGATCACTTGATGTGAGGAGTTCAAGACCAGCCTGGCCAACATGGTGAAACCCCATCTCTACTAAAAATACAAAAATTAGCTGGGCGTGGTGGCAGGCACCTGTAATCCCAGATACACAGGCGGCTGAGCCAAGAGAATCTCTTGAACCCAGGAGTCGGAGGTTGCAGTGAGGCAAGATCGTGCCATTGCACTCCAGCCTGGGCAACGAGAGTGAAACTCCATCTCAAAAAAAAAAAAGAAGAACAAAAGGAGAGAAGGAGAAGGGAGAAGGGACAAGGGGAAGAAGAAGAAGAAAGAAGAAAGAAGAAGAAGAAGAAGAAGACATCAGGCAGGGTCAATACAGCTTGAAAAACCCTGCTCAAGGAGATGTTGGACTGGTGCTGGACACTTCTCCTGGACCACCCTGTATCTCTTCCCCTGGAAGTGATTCCATCCTGAAACGATGGCCTATTTTGCACAGCACAATTAGTACTTGGCACATCCAACTATCACATGATCCACTGTGATTTTTGCATATGTCTTAACTTCTCAATCACACTCTAGGTTCTCTGTGAACCAGGACAGGCTTCATTCTGCTTCACAACTTCCTCCAAGCTTGGCCCACTGTCTGACACATAAAGTAGATTGTTAATGAATGTTGGTTAGTTGGCTGAATTTAACAAACCATCAAGTTTATTAAGAGAATCAGGTGAAATGTTTAGATGGGAAAAAAACCAATGGCCTCTCAAAAACAGTCCAAATGCCAGATGTCCCCTTGAAAATGACAACCGAATAGCAGTCCAAACAAGTGCATTAAGCCATCACTAGCAAGAGACAATGCAGCTGCGACCCTGCATTAATAAAGACAGCAGAAACCAAGACAACCTGTTTTCACTCTGCTTGGAAATCTATGCTCTTCCCCAGCCATCAAAATTGAGTGAGAAATTGCAGTGGATACAATCAGCTCTTATTTATTATCAACATTTCACAGCAGCAAGCATTAATAATACATCTTATGCTTACAAAGCTTTTGTTTTCAGCTTTCCCTGATACTGAGCCAGCAAGATTTGAGAATGTCTATGGAATCCAGCCTTTGTTGGTAAAAGAAGAATTTCAAAGAGAGGGGAAAAAAATCAAAATATAAAGCTATCTAAATAGTCAACATGCAATTATTCAATTATGCTACTTTATGATATATCTGACATAAGTCATTATAATAAAGCCAGAAACAAATGCCACACATAAAACAAGAACCACCAAAATAAGTCCTCGGTATAAACAGAGCTTCCTGCCTCAATGCATAATTTATACTGTCTATAAAACCAACACCAGGGAACTGCTAATTTAATTACTTTGTATCGAACACTTAATTAGAGTAAGCCAAGGTTTAGGACTAGCTTGACAGCTGTTTTCATTACATCTAATTAATCTGTGGCATTTGGTTCTTTTTCTCTTGCTGTATTAGTCAGCTCAGGCTGCCATAACAAAATACCAGTTTGGATGTCTTAAACAATAGAAATTTATTTTCTCACCATTCTGGAGGCTGGGAAGTCTAAGATCAAGCTTCCAGCAAGGCCCACTTTTTGGTGAGGGCACTCTTGCTGGCTTGTGGATGGTTGCCTTCTCACTATGTTCTCACATGGCCCTTCCTTGGTGTGTGCACACAGAGAATGAGAGAGATTGAAAGAGACGGAGAGACGAGATGGAGGTCTCTGGTGTCTCCACCCTTATAACCTCAGTTAACATTAATTAACTTCCTTAGAGGTCCCATCTCCAAATACAGTCATCCTGGGTGTTAGGGCTTCAACACATGAATTTGAGGGTAACACAAATATTCAGTCCGTACACTCATCTTGCATAGACTGTAAAGATTATTTGGTTTTGTTTGCTCTCAGGAATCAGTTCCACCAGACGATATCATGTCCATGTTATACTCCCTTAATTTTCCCTCACTCCAACCATTTATGTGCCAACAGTAGAAAGTGGTGCCTGCTCAAGGATACTTCATCTGTCTACCATGGACTCATCAACCCTACCCAGGAACAACCATGTTGGCCCAGCATCTCCCCCACAAAGTTTTCCCCAACAGCCCCAACCTTCATAAAGGAATTCATTCATTTATTCACCTATCAGCACACATTTACTAAGTCAGTTACACCAGGCACTGCACAAGACAATAGAGTTACAGTGTCAAAGAAGCCCCAGTCCTTGCCACCAAGGAGTTCCCAGCCCAGTGGAGAACACAGAAAGGAAACATTAAGGATTCAGGAGAAACTCAACCTTAATATTTGCAGGCCTCAGGCTGAGGGTAAAAATAGGGGCCTGCATATTATATATTAGAATGTCTAAATTATATAATTCAAGCTAGCAAGCAGTTACATAAAATATGTTCTTTCCTACAATCTTAATAAATATAATTTCAAAATTACCTGGAAGACAGATTCCAATTTAGAACTAGCAGAACAGAAAAAAAAAATGCATCCTGTGGCTTACTGCCTTCTCTTCCTTCCCCCAGCTCCAGGCTGCCTGGCAAGGGGTCTGGCACACACATGTGGACACCTTCACATGTCCAAGCTCTATCCACAGCCCCTGCAAATAGCTGTCCCTTGATGGATCAAATAAAAAGACCTACAAATGTTCTGGAAATAGACTCAGGGCAGAGGGTTTTGGAGCCTGGGTTTGAAGTGTGTTCAAGGATTGGGGCACCCATCAAGAGGGACATTACAAAAACAACAGAGCAGGGCCCTCTAAAGCAGTGCTTGGCAAATACCTGCATGAGCACCACCTAGAGACTGTGTTAGAACATGGATTCCTGAACTCCACCCCCAGAGATGAGGCTTCGGCGGGTCTGGGGTGCAGCCCAAGAATTTTCATTTCTAACAGTTCTCACAAGATGTCTATCAGTGGACCACACAATGAATAGCCTGATGCACAGGACCCAGGACACGGCTCTGTTAAGTCAAGTCTAATGGTGGCACTGATTTAGTGAGATATGTGCTACCAAAAAACTATGCAGAGTGCTAGCTATAGCCACAGTAAGTGTATATACACTTACATATATACAAGTATACACTGAGAGCCAACTTTGTGCCAAGTACTATATTGGCTGCCTCATTCATTCACCAAAGAATTATCGAACAAGAAACTATGAATGTGGAAGAACTATACACCAAAAAAGGCCCATCTTATTGTATGTACATTTAATTTTTTTAAGTAAAAATGCTTAAAATAAAAAGCAAAAAAAAATCAATCTGTTCTAGAGATTTCCACTTTTTTGCAGGGGGGTCCTGTTTATAGTATCATACATGATCAAACTGCGCTAGAATGTTCACACCTGTTACTGCAAATTCAAATCCCAGGAAAGACTTCTCCTGGGAATTTACTTTAGGTCAGGGTTGGGGTGCCTGGTACAAGGCTGCACCCACAGCTGGGCAGGTTCAGCCACACAGGAGCCTTTCCCCAGACCATGAGAGTTCCACTTCCAACAGCAGAGTAGCTCGTATCAGAATGTTACTCCTGCTACCAATTATCAACTCTCGTCAAATTATTTTAAAAACTTGGAGGCACTAGAAAACAATCTACTGTGTGCCAGATACAAGTCTAGGCATGAATACACTTCAGCGGGAAAAGAAAAAGTTCATGGCTTCTTTAATATATATGCCTGTAGCATACATCCACAATTCTCATCATATTAAAAATCAATCATAAATAGCCTCGCTTTAAAGAAGAGGAAACTGTTTCTGAGATGTTAAGAAATTTGTTGCGCAGAACCCAGCAGAGCAAATATTTGAACTCAGGCCACCCCCATGCCCTCCCTGCTCTACAGTGAATAATGGGGGAAACACAAGGGAGACACGGAGCTCTAGGTAGACCTTCTGAAAGAGGCAATGAGTTTTAACTAAGAAAAGTTAGCAAGGTACAAGGAACAAAGGAGAATCACAATTGAAATAAAGACCTTCCAGCAGAGAGGAGGGCTTGTGTGGAGGCAGGAGTATTATATAGGACGATGAACAGAAGGAATTAAGAGTGGATTCTTTTACCTGCAATGAAGGGTAGTCACAGCAAAGTGGGAAAGCAGGTAGGGGGCATATGCATTGGGAGAATAACTCATGGATATACGCACGAAGCACTAAGCAAATGGGTTTCAGGGAAAGACAAAGCAGGCTTGGGAGATTCATTTCTGAGATCCATTTTATGCATGTTCTTCTAGTCCTCTCACCTCCTGTAGTAATTAATGTCCACCAAGTTTGTTTTGTAGCTACTTACACACCTTCAAATGAAACCTGTTGATGTTTTGAACATTTATTTAGGTAGTCTGTTATTATTCCACTATCCACATGTCATCTGCATCTTGGCACCTCAACAGCCTGCATCATTTGCGAGCAAGAACTGTGTGGGTGGATTTCAGAGAACAGCCCCTCATTATTTGTTGATTTGGTTCAAAAATGACTGAAGTGTCAATATACTTTGCAAGGAAGTTATTAGCAATGAAAATGTCAAGTTACTTCTCACTGGTGATGAACAGAACAAACACAACATGTCCCTTATGAAGGTGCTCAGTAACATTCATATTTGTAGAACCCAATTTGAAAAGCAGAGAGAAACAGAACTAGTTCCTAATTGGACAGGTTTCTTTATTACATCTTGATCTAAGCAGAGCTAATAATTTTGGTCATAATTTCTCATATGAATCTTAAGATGGTTATAAGGAATTGAAAATCATCTCTAAAATTCTTTCAACTAAATATATTTCACCAACTCCCTTACGTGTTCCTTTAACCATTGAATAAGAGAACAAATGAGATTTATCACAGTATATTTTAAAATCATGTACGATAGAAAATAGCATCAAGGTGACCTCCAAGGAAGTGAATTCTCTTTGTGTGCTGAACTGGAGGTGTCAAGGGAATATTGATGTCACTTTGGTTTTTTGCAGCAGAAAATGTACATAGTAGTCACCAAAAACAGAAATATAGACTCCCCAACTTGCAGTGTAACATTCCATTAAGGAGGTGTAATTTCTTAATTCCCTCAGTACCTAAATCCCTGTATGAAGTATCCACTCTCCACAAAGAGGAATACTACCAAATTTGGCACAGTACCTTAAACCATGTTGAGTATATGGCACAATTTGCCGTAAGGCAGACTTCTGTTGGCCCCTGCCATAGAAAACTCAATTTTAGCTGTGTACATACAGAGCAAGCCACTCACATTGGGAATGAGGATGGACAAGAGATGAGTTAGAACCTTTTGGGATTATAATGAGGCTATCTGAAGGCTGCTTCTCACCAAGTTGACCTTAATGTTCCCCTCAGCTTGATTAAACGTTAGACAGGCTTCTACCTGCTCACAGGTCTCTGACTTCCCTTAGAGCATTTACTTTATAAAATTCGCAATTGGAGCTGGGCATGGTGGCTGATGCATGTAATCACACTTTGGGAGGCCGAGATGGAAAGATCCCTTGAAGCCAGGAGTTCAAGACCAGCCTGGGAAATATAGTGAGACCCCATCTCTACAAAAATAAAAAAAAATTAATAGCTTGGCATGGTGGCATACACCTGTAGTCTCAGCTACTCAGGAGGCTGAGGCAGGAGGATCCCTTGAGCATGGGAGTTTGAGGCTACAGTGAACTATGATCTTGTTAAAGCACTCCAGCCTGGGTGACAGGGTGAGACTCTGTCTTAAAAAAAAAAAAAAAAAAATTCAATTGCACGTTTTTATATGCCCCTTTGAGATGTAAATGTTTTATGACTCAAGAATGTCTTTCTCAAGGACCTGGAAACCATCCCTTTGAAATGTAATCATCAAGAAAGATACTCCTCCTATCTCCCAGTCTCTGTGGAAGGGTAGGAGCCTAACTTCCAATATGAACAATTAGCAAACACAGATGACCTAATCACATTGACTAACCTCCTGCTGGGTTCTTCCACAAGATGATCCGAGAGCACTGGGAGAAAGGAAATAAGAAGTCTAATAGAGCATCCATGCTTTCCAAGGTTCAAAATTAGACTTACGAGTTGGGGTGGACCAGGGAGGATGTGACCAAGACACAGTGGCATGAAAAGACAAAAGGCCCTATGAAATAAAATTCCCTGGAGATTCTGGGCTGCTGACTTAGGATCAAAAACTAAGGGTTTGGGGCTGGAAGAGCATATGGCTATGTCCCGTGCTTTGGGGGACAATGACCAGCCTTGTGAGAGTCCCCTAAGAGAACGGTAGTCCTAGAGTCCAAGCTTGGGCACACTGTGTCCTGTGCATGGACCAGGCACTATAAGCATCGGGAACCAACAGCAACAGCAACACCTTGTGGCTCCAAGTGACAATGGCCATGGAAGCCTCTGCTTGGCTCTTGATAGACAGGGTTGGTTCCCCTCATTCAAACAGATGAGCCCCAGAGTTTTTAGGCAGTTAGAGGTTGAGATGCGGGATAGGCGAACTTCAAGTGGAAGATAATGGACTTCCTGCTCATAGCACAGCTGCTCAAACAAGTGATTTTTAAAAGTAAAGAGATTTTAATGCATTTAAAGAGGAAAGTACACTGACATTTCTGAGCTGGTCATCCAACATAGTTTTTAGATTTTTTTTTTTTTTAATGAAAATAGACATGTGACAAAAAAGTACTTCTTTCTTTTCTAGAGACATAGAAGAAATATTTTTGAAGGTGTGGAAACCAGAACTCAATCACAATTGGATGGGTGGAGATGGAAGTTTTCAGCTGGAATAATTTCCAAGCTCATGTCTTCTCTCTACTGGATATGACTTAGTTTATTATAACAATAACACTGAGAGCCCCGACTAGGGCCCTGGGAAACCTCTAAGAAGCTCCAGCTGTTCAGTCACTTTGGCCATCAGTTACTTTGTTCAATAGTTGAAGGAGGCAGCAGCGTTAGAAGCAGTGAATCTGCCTTGGTGTCAACAAAGGTTCTCTGCTTCAGATGGAATTCTTAAAGTTACCTAAGATTTATTAGGTAATAATAGGCAGACTCAAATTACCAGGAATTTTATTTTTAACTTAACAAGTCTTATCACACAGATAAGACATCTCTATAGAAAAATTATAAAAGAAAACATCCCATAATCTCACCACCTATTGATAAGCACAATAGTATTGTCAATATTCTAATGTAGATATTTCTAAACTTTTATATAAATATATACTTTTAACAAAGTAGATTCACAATGTATATCCCATTAGGTAAAACTTTTTTCTCTTAGTACATCAAAGTTTTTGTTGTCGTTGTTTTGTTTTTATTTTTTACAGATAGGGTCTCACTCTGTCACCCAGGCTGGAAAGCAGTGGCACAATCATACCTCACTGCAGTCTCAACCTCCCAAGCTCAAGTGATCCTCCCACCTGAGCCTCCCAAGTAGCTGGGACTACAGCTAGGCATGGTGGTGCATGCCAAATTACTATTATTAATATTTATTATTGGGTTTTTTTTGTAGAGACGAGATCTCTCTATGGTCCCGAACTTCTGGCCTCAAGCAATCCTCCTGCCTCAGCCTCCCAAAGTGCTGGGATTACAGACATGAGCCCCTGCACCCAGCCATAAAATCTTTTCATAGGCAGTAAATATAGATATGCTACATTACACTAACTGAACACAGTAGTTTGAGAAATTTCTACAGACTCTTTAACAACTATTCAGACGTATGTATATACACAGCAACATGCACAATATTTTCATTTTTAACTTATGGAATTTAACTCTTCTTTGTGACACAGCTGTACCATTTTGTGAGTCTGCACTAAGGGTACATGTGACAATGGGGAGTTGTCATTTCTTTATCTTTTTTTATGCCTTACAACTCACCCTCCATTCCCAATCACTGTATCAAGAAGAAAGCAGACAGTCTCACACAAAGCATTCAAATATCCCATCGTTCTGCAGTCATTAGTAAGAAGCATATTTCAATGTGACAGCTGGATGACATCTCACCCTCTCTATTAGGATGGAGAGGAGAGGATGCCCATTTCCAGGAGGAGGGCTGCATGCCTGATGTGTGAAACCTATCAACTGATCTTTTAGACCCCGTCTATTACTTTACATCATCTGCACTCTGTTAAATCATTTCACCCCCACTAGACAACCAAGTAGTATCTCCACCAAACCTCAGCATGCTCTGTTCTCCAGCCCCACTTCTACTGCTGGGTTGTCTTAAACTTTCTTAAATTAAAAGACAAGAAACAAGCTTTCACTCCCAGAAGCCAGTAGGCCTCCTGCTGCTTTTGAATGAAGCATCTCTGACCTTATCATAAATATATTAAGCAAAGAAAGGTTAAAAATCCACTGAGGGGAACATGGTCAGCCATGAGTCATTTATGCCCTGGGGTGAAATGAGAAGTCATAAATTAAGGTAAATCAATTCCAATGGTGTATCAGAGGAGAGGAAAGACATGAAAATCTCAGGCTGCCTCATTACTAATATAGGATCTGTGTGTGGTGAGTAAGTCTCCAAAGATGTGGAAGTAAGTGGAGAGAGGAAGAGAACCTGCTCTGAGAGGAATGGGTAGGGATACTTTGGCCAGCAATGATTTCCGCATAATTATTGTGATTCATAAACAAATAGACGAAAGCGAATTTTTGAAACCACAGTACTTGAGCTAAAGCTAATTTCAAGCCCCCCTTGAAAACTAATTTCAAGCCCCCTGTTATATGTGCATATGACAGATGTGGGATTGATTATACATTCTGTGACTCTGCCATGCATTACCTAAGATGACCCCAAACTCAAAGGCCCTTATGCCTTCCAAAGCTCAGCTGCCATTCATCACTATTTCTTGGGTGAACTGACTTATTCAATGGCATAAGAAAAATATCTGGCTCCTAGACTCTTACATCGCCTTCCTGCCATTCAAAAGTTCTCTTATTAGTCATATTGACCAAAAAAAAATGCACATGCTATGAGTACATTTAGTTATTACCTATCAATCAAAATGTGGCCCCTGGTCCTGCCCAACTCCCTATACTTCTGTTTTATATTCTTTCAAAAAATCTTTATTAATAAAGGCAATTCATCAAGTGTAAAAATAAATGCAACCATAACTTTTAGATGTCTTCCATGTAAAGCAACACAAATCAGACAAAATACTACATGGGATTAAGTTTCCAGATGAAATCTGATGAGAAGTATTCAAATCTACACATCTGGGAATATCAATGAATTCCAAGTAGACAGAGGCCACAATTAAAGTTTCAGCCTCTTGAGCTGTTTCACTGGTCTGTAGGCTCCATGAGAGTTGAAACAGTGTCTGAGTTGTTTACCACTGTATCCCCAGCACCAAGCACAGTGGCATAGAGTGAATATTTACCAAATAGTGGTATGTAGAAGAGAGGAAGGAAAGGAGGGAGGGAAGGAGGGAAAAAAAAAGAGTGATTGGAGGAGGGAAGCACAGGAGTGGAGCAAGCCACATGACTTTTTCTTTAAAAATAACTACTTCGTTCTTTTGGTGAAAAATGATTCATAATTATTATAAAAATTTGAACCATGCAGAAAAATATAAAGAAGAAAAAAAATCACCCCAAACCTTGTCACAAAGAATAAGTATCATTAGCATTATATGAACAAATTTTCAGCCATTTTCTATGAACATATACAAATAAAAGCACTAACACACTTATATCATCATCTTATAAACCTGAATCATACTGTGCATTCTATCACTTTGATTTAAGCTAGCCCAAATGAGCCTCCCTCCCCAGCAGTCAGTTTTCTGATCTTGGTAATTAAAATTGAACACACTGAAATGTAATGACTATGGCTCTGTCACTGGGCCTCTCAGGTGTGGCTGGTCTGCGTGACAGGTATCACTGCCCCAGGGCAACAGACTGCCACCAAACTGACACTGCCCTGATCAACTTCAGCATTTCAGCAACAAATGAATCATTGGACTGGCATCAATGTCACTGACCAGGACATAACACAAATAGGGCCAAATCAGACTTACTTTGGCAGACTAAAAAGCTGACATAATATCTGTTTTCCATCTAGTTTTATATAAAATGATAACAAATAAAATAGCTATCAGTGTACCGGCCAGGCGCAGTGACGCATGTCTGTAATCCCAGCACGTCGGGAGGCCAAGGCAGGTGAATCACGAGGTCAGGAGTTCAAAGACCAGCCTAGCCAAGATGGTGAAACCCCATCTCTACTAAAAAATACCAAAAAAATTAGCCGGGCATGGTGGTGGGAGCCTGTAATCCTAGCTACTCAGGAGGCTGAGGCAGAGAATTGCTCAAACCTGGGAGGCAGAGGTTGCAGTGAGCTGAGATCGTGCCACTGCACTCCAGCCTGGGCAACAGAGCAAGACTCCATCTCAAAAGAAAAAAAATTGCTATCAGCGTACCTTCACAATTGAGCACCAATTTCTCCTTTGGGGTCTCTACTTTGGACCACAGAGCTAGTATCTTTTGATATCTTTTAAGGCAAATTTGGACTATCTAGGGGTGATAATTGAGTTTGAGATGAGGAAGTGATGTGGACATGCTGAGCTTATTCCTCCTCTCTTCCACATCTGACTCCCAGCAAAGACATTTCCCTGGTCCACCACCCTTGAGGTATATGGCACACAGCAGGAAAAACTCTGCCTCACGTGGAAAGGACTGCAGTCATCCAATGCAGCCTAAGACTAGGTGAGTAATTCTGATTCCAGGGTTCAATAGTTAGAAGCTCAGACCTAAGCTTTTTCATATAGCCATATCAGCAACAAAACCAACATTTTGATCTTCATTAGACTCCTTTCTTGATTGGATTAAAACTTGAGACAGGAAATGAGAGTGTAATTTATTAGCTCTTCCTACACCAAAATCCTATAATATACATCAAACTCTTATTCCATAACTGCTTTGGTTTATTTCAATATATAATCTACAGAATACATTGGGTACTGATTAAGAAATCAATTCATATGTATCAATTCATGCTTACACATATATATGTGCATTAAATATATGAAGATATGTCTATAATCATCTGAGTTATTTGCATTTTATCAATTTTAATGAAATAGTCACACTTTCTAAGAATGCAGCAATGTTTTTCTACTACCACAGAACTTGAAGTTAGAAGATGCTATACATACATAGAGAGATAAACAGATGTATATATAAGAATTTCTGGTCTTCAAACCTCCTTTCAAAACTCACACTCATTGTTATTATACATGAATATAAAAAGTTTCTAAAACAAGGATCAGCAAAGTATAGCCCACAGGCCAAATTCAGCCTGTTACTTATTTTTTTATAAATAGAGAGCTAAAATGATGGGTTTTAGATTTTTTAAATATTAGAAAAACAAAAGTTATGCAACAAAGACTATGCATGGCCCACAAAACCTAAAATATTTACTATCTGCTTTTTTTCACTTAAAAAAAAAGCTTGCCAAATCCTGTTCTAGACCAACTCTTTCTCAACACACACACACATACACACACACACACAAATATTCTTGTCTCCTACCCTAAGGTTAATTCTAGGTCCTATTAGTGGAGGATAATGGTTAGAAGCATGAAATTAAACAAACTTGAGTTCAAACCCAAGCTTTGACATGATTTGCTACGTGACTTTATGCAAGTTACTTTGCTTCTCTGAGTATCAACTTCCTGGTCTTTAAAAGAGAATAATAATGTGCCTAGTTGATAAGAGTTTCAGGTAAAGCTTTAAAAACATAAATGTAAAGAAATCAGGGTAACGCCTGTCATGTGGAAGTGCTCAATAAATTAGTTACTATTACTCAAATCTAGTTATATTAATACATTTCTTGTTCTATATACACTCAAATTTAACCATTCCTGCTCCCACAATCTACCCCAGATATAAATTATAATATTTCTCATGTATCTAAAATCAACTGTTCCATACAGCTAGAGGCAGTCAGAAAATAAATATAAATGTTCCCATAAATACAGTCCTTTCCATTTTTTCTGTGGAAACAAGCGTAAAGCTATTAGTAATGCTGAATTCAAATATTTCAGAGAAAAATACTATAGCATAGCGAAGCTTGGTCAAGGTGACCAGCAACCCTCCCTAACATATGAAAACTCCATAGAATACTTCATTGCAATTGGATTTTTGTACAAAATAATTTAGTGTGAGGGCAACCAGCTCCTTACACAAAACAAAGGCCAAATGAATAATCATGCTCTGAATTAGACAACTACAGACCTAAGTGTTCACAGTTAAAAATAATACAGAGGTGACTTGGCATGTGTTTCTGTTTTGAGCTCACACAAAAAGACTTCTTTTAAAAACTGTTTCGGTATCTTTTGACCTTGTTGCAGAAGTTTTTAAACCTTTTGTCCCTGCCCTCTTGAACTAGCCCATATCCAACACTTGTTCTCACACTGAACTCAGACAATCATAGCTCTTCCAAAAATATATTCAATAGAAGTAGCTTCCCTTAAGGCACTGCCTGACTTGTGTCTTTATCCTTTGACAAGGAAAGCAAGAAAGAGTTGCCACTCAACTTTAGGCAATATTTGTGGTGATAGCAGAGGGGTTTTATCTCTACCCTAAGCCCAGAAGATTCTCTCAATCCTTTCTTGCAGCATCATGTAACACATTATTCTTCGGAATTCCCAAGAACTGAGAAGTCTGCATATAAACAGACTCCAGAGGCCAATTACTGATGGTAACAAGTTACATTTGTATAGCAGGTATTAAACTCATGTTTGAAACTCATGTGTTAAAAAATATGGCATTTTTATTTTTGACCACTTAAAATTCCTATTTCAACCTGCCATTCTGAAGGAGTGGAGAAAACATCATCTTAATGACCTCTTTCCCAAGGTGACCCATGATTTCAGGAGAGTGGGGCACATACATTTGCCAAGGGGGCCAGGAGGAGGGTCTGTCATGGTTGGAGCAGCTGAGAGGAGCAAGTAGTTAAGAGTGTAGATACAGAGCCAGATTGACTGGGTTTCATTGGCTCTGCCAGTCACTAGCTATGGGACCATGGGTGAGTCACTTAACCTTCTGTGCCTCAGTTTTCTCATCTGTGAACTGGGTTATCACCTATGTCACAGGGTTATCATGTGGATTAAGCAAGTTAACATTCATAAAGCGCTTGGACAGCCTTTAGTGCTTGGTAAGCACTGTAGAAATATTTGTTAAATAAATAATAAATACCTTCCTGTCATGAAGGCATCTGCTGAGGCCCCTACCTGGCCCTGACTCAGTCTGCCATCCAAGCATGAGATATCCCTCATACCTGTTCCAATAGTCCCATCAGTCCAGTGGGTCTCTCTGCTACTACTCATTCTTGAGAGCAAAGGAATGATCCTACTTCCATGTCCAGTAAGGATGGAGAAAATCCCTGGGAGGCTGTATTCATACCCAACACACTAATGCAAGTCATAATTATATAAACATATCCAACATGGGGCAATTATTCTAGCTGTAATCCCCCCATGTCTTCAAAGAATGCCAACGTTTTTCTGTTTCATGAGAAAAAAAAAAACACCATGCAAATGTTAAACCAGAATTCAAAATTTACTGTCTCTAAAATCAAACAGAAAGAAAAACAAACCCATTTATTCAAACACTTGAGATTTTCCTGTCTTCCACAAAGGGATGCCATTTCAGTAAAAAAATGGTTTGACTCCATTCCAAAAATCCCTCAAGGTAAAACGTTGTAACTTAGATGCTTCTAATTAGACAAACTTCAAAGAGATATTTGCTGAGAAAAATCCCAAAGTATATTTCCAAACTGTGGAGACAGGTTTCTAAACTCATAATGTTTTACATTAATATGAAATACACAGTCTTCTAGATCTGAGCTGTCCAATACTGTGTAACCAATAGCCACATGTGGCTACTGAGTACTTCAAACACTGAAAGTCCAAATTAAGATGTGCTGTAACTATAAAATAAATATCAGATTCAGGAACTTAGTATGAAAAAAAGGAATGTAAAATATCTCAATTTGTTTATATTGATTACATGTTGAAATGACAATGTTTGGGATATATTGGCATAAATAAAATTTAGCTGATATTAATTTCACCTTTTTTATTTTTTAAATGAAACCACTAGAAAATTTAAGATTACAGATGTGAATCACATTATATTTTATTATAAAGCACTGATCTAGACAATATAGGACCAACCCTGTGTATTAATTCAGAGTAAACATATTTCTAAATAATAAATCTGTCAACTAGTCATTATCTTTTGATCTTAGAAAAAAGTATATATTCTTCACTGTTTTCTCACTGTAGAAGGGGCCAAACTTGAACTATTTGTTTCTCTGAGTAGCCTAGGAAATGCTAATACTGTTTTATTTATGTTTTTTTCTTCAATTTTTTAATTATTTTATTCCATTTGAGTTCATGTAGTCACTTACTCTAAAAATTTAGAGTAGTAATCTATAGTAATTTTTATTACCAACTATATCCAAGGCTTCTTCATCTCTATTCATTGCTATTCCAACAGACTGTTATTCATAATAGATTAAAAACCTGGAACCACTATGACTAGAATCAATAGCTTCGGTTTGACAATAACCAAGAGGTAAAAGTTTTTTGAGAATCATATTTCACATCTCTGGCCCTGTAGTATCCCAAGAGATAGTTCTATGGTTATTCTGTTGCCTGCACTCCAAAACCAGTGAAGCCCACAATAGGGCTAACAATTCTTTAGTCATTTTATTTTGGTTTTTTGTTTGCTTGTTTTTATTTTTTTATTATACTTTAAGGTTTAGGGTACATGTGCACAATGTGTAGGTTTGTTACATATGTATACATGTGCCATGTTGGCGTACTGCAACCATTAACTCTTCATTTAACATTAGGTATATCTCCTAATCCTATCCCTCCCCCCTCCCCCAACCATCTCACACCAGTTAGAATGGCGATCATTAAAAAGTCAGGAAACAACAGGTGCTGGAGAGGATGTGGAGAAATAGGAACAATTTTACACTGTTGGTGGGACTGGAAACTAGTTCAACCCTTGTGGAAGTCAGTGTGGCGATTCCTCAGGGATCTAGAACTAGAAATACCATTTGACCCAGCCATCCCATTAATGGGTATATACCCAAAGGATTATAAAACATGCTGCTAAAAAGACACATGCACACGTATGTTTATTGCGGCACTATTTGCAACAGCAAAGACTTGGAACAAACCCAAATGTCCAACAACAATAGACTGGATTAAGAAAATGTGGCACATATACACCATGGAATACTATGCAGCCATAAAAAATGATGAGTTCATGTCCTTTGTAGGGACATGGATGAAGCTGGAAACCATCATTCTCAGCAAACTATCACAAGGACAAAAGTCATTTTATTTTGTCAGTGAAACTTCCTGTTCCATTCCTCTCCACAGGCGTTACAAGCCTTTCCTATCTCTTGCAGGCCCATATTCACCAAATCCTGTGTCAGGGCCCGCCTCTCCTACCAGCCTGTTGGATAGCTCCTCCTGGGTGTTTCCTCCACAAAACTTACCCACATTCCACTTGTAGCATGACTCAATCTAGGTGGGATTCACCTTTTACTATTCTTTCAATGATCTGTCCTATCACATTCAGTAAAATCAGTTCACTATTCCCCAAGGGCTCCCTTTTCCTTTGTCTATAGAATCTCTGTGGTCCAGATGCTCCTGAGACCTATTACGCACTTCGGAGTAGGAAAGAAAAAGTAAGCTTTCTGCCTGGCACAGTGGCTCATGCCTGTAATCCCAGCACTTTGGGAGGCCGAAGCAGGCAGATCACGAGGTCAGGAGATCGAGACCATCCTGGCTAACACAGTGAAACCCTGCCACTACTAAAAATACAAAAAATTAGCCAGGCCTGGTGGCACGTGCCTGTAGTCCCAGCTACTCGGGAAGCTGAGGCAGAATTGCTTGAACCCGGGAGGCAGAGGTTGCAGTGAGCCGAGATCGTGCCACCACACTCCAGCCTGGGTGACAGAGTGAGACTCCATCTCAAAAAAAAAAAAAAAAAAAGAAAGAAAAGAAAAGTACGCTTTCAGCTCTTCCTTGTAAGAGCAGAGATCATAAAGACAATTAAATTTCGGAAAACTGAATCAGCAGCCTTTTGTAAGTAGGCCTCTAATTTGAGAAGGTATAGCTGAATTACATGCTAATATAATTGCCAGTACATGCCAATAAGTATTGTGGGCTCAAATGGTCTTAGAACAAGCAGAAGTAGGACATGCTTCATTATCATTATTGGGTCAGCAGATCCCTGAGTGGAGAGTTACTCATTTTGACTGGCCCTCAGAGGTGTCCACAGGCCTTCAAAGAGCCATTGGTCTGTAGCTTTATTTATGCACAGAAGGTTTATCCAAGAAAAATCAGGTTCTCAAAAGAAAAAACCAAGATGTGATAAAGCCTGAATTTCCTTCTATTAAACTAAACCATTACACTCCTTGGGTTACACACATGTGGATACGCAATCAGGCACACACTTAGCACTTACTGAACGTCAAGCAGACATTAATGGCATGCTCCAGTGTAAACTTTAGATACACAAGGGACTGGATTAATTATACTACATCTGTGTGCCAAAATAAAAACCAGATTTTCATCTGAGACCAGAAAGGGGACATTGTTGTCAGAGGCATTCAAACCAGAATGATTCCATCTGGAATAGGGGCTGGGTAAAATGAAGCTGAGACTTACTGGGCTGGATATCCACAAAGTTAGGCATTCTTAGTCAAGGGATGAGGTATGAGGTCAGCACAAGATATAGGTCATAAAGACCCCGCTGATAAGACAGGATGCATTAAAGAAGCGAGCTAAAATCTGCCAAAACCAAGATGGTGACAAAAGTGACCTCTAGTGTCCTCACTGTTCATTATGCACTAATTATAATGCATTAACATGCTAAAAGACACTCCCCCCCAGCACCATGACAGTTTACGAAGGCCAAGGCAACATCTAGAAGTTGCCCTATATGGTCTAAAAAGATGAAGAACCCTCAGTTCTGAGAAATCTCCACCCCTTCCCCAGAAAACTCATGAATAATCAACCTTTGTTTAGCATATAATCAAGAAATAACCATAAAAATAGCTAACCAGCAGCCCTCAAGGCTGCTCTGCCTATGGAGTAGCCATTCCTTTGCTTCTTACTTTCTTAATAAACGTTCTTAATAAGCTTTCTTACACTCTACTCTGTGGACTCAACCCAAGTTCTTTCTTGCACAAGATCCAAGAACTCTCTCTTGGGGTCTGGATCAGGACCCCTTTTCGATAACATTATGAAGGATTTTTTTCATTGGCTTTCATTTAAAGCAGTACTTCTTAACACTTAGATTGTGGAAGAATGGCTGAGTGCTTGTTAAAATGCAGATTCTCGGTTTGAATCAGGAGGTCTAGGGTGGGCCCCAAATACATACATTTGTAACAATCTCCAACTGACTTTGATGCAAGAACCAAGGGATTCTGATGTGGCTAGGACAATGCTCTTAGAAACTCTGATTTGAAACATGGGCTGTAATGTACCACACACTAAATTTGATCCCAAAATGAGACATGGACATAGTTTAAGAAAGGGTGTTACAGTTAATTTTATGTGTCACCTTGACTAAATTAAGGAGTGGCCAGATGGCTGGTAAAACATTATTTCTGGGTGTGTCTGCGAAGGCGTTCCCAGAAGAGATTAGCATCTGAATCAGTAGAGTAAAGAAGACCCACCCTCATCAATGTGGACAGCTATTATCCAATTCAGTGAGGGCCTGAGTAGAACAAAAATATGGCGGGGGAGGGCACACTCTTCTGGAGCTAGGATATCCATCTTCTCCTGCCCTGGGACATCAGAGCTCAAGGCTTTCAGGGCTTTGGACTCAAACTTATACGAACACCTCCATTTTCCTGCAACATGTACTCTGTCCCCCACCTCATTCTCAGACCTTTGGCCTCAGACTGGGAGTTACAGCACTGGCTCCCCTGGTTCTCAGGCTTTTAGACTTGGACTGAATTACACCACCAGCCCTCCTGGTTCTCCAGTTTGCAGATGGCAGATTGTGGGGCTTCTCAGCCTCCATAATCTTGTGAGCCAATTCCCATAATAAATCTCATATATATCCTATTGATTCTATTTCTCCAGAGAACCCTGTAGTCAAGGGAAAGAGATATAATGAGACAGTTTCCAAAAATGTTATTTCCAAAGAATAAACCCGAGTCTCTTGGCACATCTGTGCTGCTTCTTCAGTAAAGCACATAAAGTTTAAAAAATGCCTCATTCTGCAAAATGTGACCAGAAGTGTATTTGTACAGAGGCTTAGTGAATCTGTCATTCTTAAATTCTATCATGCACTTTGGGAAAAGGGAGGGCAATTTCTCACTGTCCCCAGTGAGAGAAGGACCTTATTTTATTAAAATAAGAAAACTGGCTGGGAATTCGAAGTGAGAGTGCGTCTGATACTATGTTAATTCACAAGCCCTGAAGTGTTTTAGCAATCCAACACAAGGATAGGGAGTACTTCAGGGAGATGAGTGTTCTTTTTTGTGGAATTCATGCCTTTCCAGCACCCGAAAGCCAGGATGAGATTTTTTCAAGTTCTGTGTTGCTTTTAGGAAACAGACATCCTAAAAATAGATAAATGAGGATTTGCTTGAGTTTGAAAGAGTAACTTTGTGTCTACACTTACAAAGGCCCAAGCTGAGCTAGAGAACAGTACTAGAAGCTTTTCAATAAAGCTAAAAAAGGAAGTACAAATATCTCCTAGGTGAGAACAAGGTTTAAAAAAGAAGTAAAGGAAAAAAATAAGGTAGAAAAAATCCAGAAAGGCTGAGACAAAGATAAGTTTCTTTGGAGAGTAGCTTTAGCCTTCTTAGTTGGCACTTGCTCTAATAAGGATTTTTTATCTTTAGTTTTCCTACTTCTTCATTGTGGCTGTCATTATCTCGCACTTTGTTCTCTATTTTGGTCAACTAGAAAGAGCTGAACCTGGGACCAGAAAAACACCTGATTCCTATTATTGTTGTGTGCTGAAATGTGTCCCTCTCAAAAAATCACATGTTAAAACCTAACCCCTAGTACTGAGAGGTGAAGTAAAATGACCTCCATTGCTGGTTCAAACCCAGATGCCACACTGGGTTGCGGGAGTGTGCTTGGTTCCAATATTTTGTCCATCTTGGGGTTTTTTTTGGACCGCGGGGATCCCTTCCACTGCCAGTACTGTTGTTGACTTCCATCCCCATGCCCAAGCCCCCGGAGGGCTCCCGTGTGGCCCAAGCCCCCCTCCCCACCACGAGGGGCGCCACTTCCTGCTCCACAGCGCCCTGTCCATCAACCGCCCGAGGGCCGAGGAGTGCGAGGCGCAGCGCGGGACTGGCGGGCAGCTCTGCCCGTGTCCCCAGTGCAGGATCCACTAGGTGAGGCCGGCTGGGCTTCTGAATTGCTGGGGACCTGGAGAACTTTTCTGTCTAGCTAAAGGATTGTAAATGCACCAATCAGCACTTTGTGTCTAGCTCAAGGTTTGTAAATGCACCAATCAGCAATCTGTGTCTAGCTCAAGGTTTGTAAATGCACCAATCAGTGCTCTGTGTCTAACTAATCTAGTGGGGACTTGGAGAACTTTTGTGTCTAGCTAAAGGATTGTAAATGCACCAGTCAGCACTCTGTATCTACCTCAAGGTTCGTAAATGCACCAATCAGTGCTCTGTGTCTAGCTAACCTAGTAAGGGCTTGGAGAACTTTTGTGTCTAGCTAAAGAATTGTAAATGCACCAGTCAGCACTGTGTGTCTAGCTAGAGGTTTGTAAACGCACCAATCAGCACTCTGTGTCTAGCTAAAAGTTCGTAAATGCACCAATCAGCGCTCTGCGTCTAGCTAATCTGGTGGGGACTTGGAGAACTTTTGTGTCTAGCTAAAGAATTGTAAACGCACCAATCAGCTCTCTGTAAAACGGACCAATAAGTAGGATGCCGGCGGGGCCAGATAAAGGAATAAAAGCAGGCCATCCGAGCCAGCAGCGATAACCTGCTCTGGTCCCCTTCCACACTGTGGAAGCTTTGTTCTTTTGCTCTTTGCAATAAATCTTGCTGCTGCTCACTCTTTGGGTCCATGCCGCCTTTATGAGCTGTAACACACACCACGAAAGTCTGCAACTTCACTCCTGAGGCCAGCGAGACCACGAACCCACCAGAAGGAACAAACAACTCCAGACACGCCGCCTTTAAGACCTGTAACACTCACCGCGAAGGTCTGCAGCTTCACTCCTGAAGTCAGCGAGACCACGAACCCACCAGAAGGAAGAAACTCCCGACACATCTGAACATCTGAAGGAACAAACTCCGGACACACCATCTTTAAGAACTGTAACACTCACCGCGAGGGTCCGCAGCTTCATTCTTGAAGTCAGTGAGACCAAGAACCCACCAATTCCGGACACGGTACCTTAGAATATGACTGTATTTGGATATAAGGTTATTAAGAGGCAACTAAGTTAAAACTAGGCCTTTAGGGTGGATCCTAATCAAATCCAACTGGTGTTCTTACAAGAAGAGGAAATTTGGACGCAGGGAGCCACACCCAGAGATAAAAGAGACGGTGGGGACACAGTAGAAAGACAGCCCTCTGCAAGCCAAAGGGTGAGGCCTCAGAAAAACCAGACCTGCCAATAATTTTGTCTTGGACTGCTAGCCTCCAGAACTGTGAATAAACAAGTTTGTTGTTTAAGTGCCCAATCTGTGGTATTTTGTTATGGGTAGCCCTGGCAAACTAACCCAATTACCCTGGCCTGGTTACCTACTTCGCTTGTTGTCTCACCTGTAAAACAGAAACAACTGACCCTGCCTACAGAGAGTTGTGGAGGTGAATTGTGATAGTTTTGAAAACTGCAAAGGGTTATACAAATTTAATCAGTATGATATTTTATTATGAAAAATGTTTCCCTTTTATATCTGAGCCAGATATGATGGCAGGGAGCACTGAATGTCCCCCGTTGTCACTAAGAGTCAGAGGTTGCTATTTGCTACACTACAAAGCTGTGTATCCCCAAGCCCCTGATTTGTTTGTGTTTATTGCCTCAAGTTGTTGACAGCTGAAGACAAGGAAAGATAAATATTAAGTATGAGTTAGAGAAAATATTCTCTAATCCATTCTATTTTCCATAACTCTAAAAGTAATGACAAGTATTCTGGGTTAGGAAAAAAAAAATCTCGATATTTATTCTTGTTAGCCAGCTAAAATTGAGGAAAGAAAAGCTGAAGACATTGACATTCAGAAAATGAGTTCAGAGGAAACAGGAGTAAGCAAGGAATTTTAATTAGAGCTCTATAATGTACTGAGGAAATAACTATAAAAATGAAAACTATTCCCCCAAAAAGTTGAAATGGAAATAATTGAAATGCATTTGAATTCAATTTAAAGGGCTATAGAGGGCAGCATAGTTAAATAGGGTATAGAAAAAAACAAAAATGATTCTAAAAATATAAGCAACCTTTTAGGAAATACTGAAATATTTATTAAAAAATAAGCAGACATTACAAAAATAGTACATGTGTGAAGTTAAATATTATATTTTAAATTAAAATGCCCTTTTAGTTCTCAGATGTCTCAGCAATGAGCTCATGAGAGCTAAAATTCTGAAACACTAAACTGTTTTCCTGAAATAGAAAAAAAGGCAAAGATTAAAAGAACATTCAATCTTAGATGATTAGGCAGATGTCTGGATTTTTAGAAACTTCTAGTTTTCTTCTATTACAGTAGTTGGCAAACTTTAATGTGCATCAGAATTACCTGAAGGCTGCTAACCACAAATTGCTAGGCCTCGCTTCCAGGTTTTCTGATTTCTGAGGTCTGGAATCAAGCTCAAAAATTTGCATTTCTACCTGGGCATAGTGGCTCACGTCTGTAATCCCAGTGCTCTGGAAGGCCGAGGTGGGTTGATTGAGGCTAGCTCAAGACCAACCTGGGCAATAAAGAAAGACTCCATCTGTACAAACAACAACAAAAAACAGAATTTGCTTTTTTTTGTTTTTTGAGGTAGGGTGTTCCTGCTCTGTCATCCAGACTGGGTGCAGTGGTGCAATCATGGTTCACTGCAGCCTCAACCTCCTGGGCTCAAGCAATCCTCCTGCCTCAGCCTCCCACATAGTTGGGACCACAGGTATATACCACCACACCCAGCTAATTGTTTTTCTTTTTTTTTAGTGATAGGGTCTCACTGTGTTGCCCAGGCTGATCTCAAACTCCTGGCTTCAAACAGTCCTCCATCCTGGGCATCCCAAAGTGCTGGGATTACAGACATGAGCCACTGTGCCCAGCCAATAATTTGTATTTCTTTTCTTTTTTTTCTTTTTCTTTTTTTTTTTTTTTTGAGACGGAGTCTCGCTCTGTTGCCCAGTCTGGAGTACAGTGGTGCAATCTCGGCTCACTGCAACCTCTGCCTCCCAGGTTCACATCATTCTCCTGCCTCAGCCTCCCGAGTAGCTGGGACTACAGGCACCCGCCACAGTGCCCGGCTAATTTTTTGTATTTTTAGTAGAGACGGCGTTTCACCGTGTTAGCCAGGATGGTCTCAATCTCCTGACGTTGTGATCCGCCCGCCTAGGCCTCCCAAAGTGCTGGGATTATAGGCGTGAGCCACCGCGCCTGGCCAAGAATTTGTATTTCTAACAAGGTATTACCTTGAATACCTTGTATTCAAGGTAATGCTGAGGCTGCTGGTCTGAAAAGACTTTGAGAACCAGCACGCTAAGATAAAGACCATGTTGGAGCTCCAGTTGAATACAATTGACTGAATATATTAATTTATTTGCACAAAATACTTCTGAGTATTTGCACTTATCTCAACTCTCTCCCACAATACAGCAAGTTTTAGGAACTGGAAAACAAATCAATAAGAGGCAATTGACCTAAAAAATAAACATAAAAAGCTAAGTGCTATTTGGGGACAGGAGGCATCAAACAGCAATATGCAAATGCCCAAGAATTGCAGGTATCAGGTATCTTTAAGAAAATAGTAAGGCATAAAACTGAAAGTAGGAGAATTGGTTCAAAGTCTTTAAAAGAAACAGCTAAGCCCCTGATCTCCTTCTATGCCCTAGCAGAAAACCACATGTTTATTATTTGAAGAGATTAAAATATGAAGGATTTGGTAGCAGAGGAACCTGGAAAAGCTTAGGGAGTGCGTTTATGAAAAAGACAGAACAGACAAGGAAAGTGTGGGTTTCACCTGTCCTACCCTATCCTACTGCCCTGGCCTCTTCCCTTGAGCCTCTCCCAAAATGCCAACTAACAAGTGGAAAATTAGAGGCTTCCTCTTTGGTGGAACTAATCAAGCCAAGAGAAAAGACACATAGACACTGACATTAGGGATTCCCCCATGAAATGATGGGATTACTATCCAGTTACCCTACACTGAAGACCAACAAATATGTCCCACGTGCATACAAAGGGTTTCCAATCAGTATTGTAGTGTCTCACTCATAAATATGAATTTTAACCAATAGTGATCAGTTTAGAAAATCCATCTAACATGAAGACTGTTAGGTTCCAGCCCAAGCTGGGGTCCAAGGGGAGCTGGTAGATGAGTGACGGGTAGTTGAAAGAACACTCAAGGGATCATAGGCAGTGGGATATGGTTTTATTCTCTCTCTCTCCAACAGTCTTTGTCTCAGCTGCCCACTCCAGCCTCACTCCCTCTCAGCACAAGCTCCACAGCTCCTGCCACCCCCACGCCTGCAGCTGCACTCCCTGGTGCACTCATCGCTTTCTGGCTCCCCTCTGTCTGCCTGCAAAGCAGCTGGCTCCCTCTCACAGAGTTAGCAGTGCAGTTATATTACTCATAGACAACAGTGGGTCAGAGCCAGCTGATGAGCCCACCCGTGACATGGTTACACAACTGTGATTATATAATGCACGGGATTGTGTGCCTGCGCTCTAATCCTGCTGTGTCATGCTGCACCAGATTTTTACCTCAGCCTAGTCTTGATTGAAGCACATCCATTTTCCTTACAAAGACAAAATGTAAAACAAACCAATGGGATAAAAGTACTTAGCAGAAACAAAGGTAAGAGAGGAAAAATCAAAACAATAAGCTAACAACTATAAATAATGTATTCAAAGGAAAGAAAAAACATCACATTTATAGAAGAAGAAAAGGATGTTATTTTAATTTTTTTAAAGAAACAGTATGAGAACAACAACAAATATTAAGTCATGCTGACAGAAATGAAAGATAAAGCTGAGGAAATTCCCAAGTAAAGTGTAGAAGTAGAGCAAAAAGAGATGGGAAGATTCCTATAAAACAGCAGTGCTCAACTAGGGAGTGATTTTTACATCCCAGGAGTCATTTAGCAATTTCTAAAGGCATTTTTGGTTGTCACGATTCAAGATGTGGGGTGGAGGGATAAATAGCTGTTACCGTCCGTCCTCTAGTGAGTAGGGGCCAGGAGTGCTGCTAAACATCCTACAATGTACAGGGCAGTCCCCCACAACAAAGAAATTATCTGGCCAAAAATGTCAAGAATATCAAGGATTAGAAATCTCATCATAAGACAATGCAGCCACCCAAATACGAATTTCCCCACCTCCTAAAAATATTCACAAGTGAACAAGGAGAATGAATAAAATTGCTCATAATACAAACCAACAACATAAATTGGGGTACAAAAAATACTATGAGCCTTCTCAAAAGAAGACATACAACAGCCCAACAAAAAATGTTCCATTTCACTAATCATTAGAGAAATGCAAATCAAAATTACAATGACATATCATCTCACACCAGTCAGAATGGCTATTATTAAAAAGCCAAAAAATAACAGATGCTGGCAAGGCTACAAAGAAAAGGGAATGCTTATACACTGTTAGTGGGAATGTAAATTAGTTCAGCCACTGTGGAAAGCTGTTTAGAGATTTCTCAAATAACTCAGAGCTACCAATCAACCCAGCAATCCCATTACTGGGTATATACCCAAAGGTAAATAAATAATTCTACCAAAAAGACAAATGCACTCATATGTTCATCATGGTGCTATTTACAAAAGAAAGATAAGGAATAAACAAACCTAGGTGACCATCAGTGGTGGACTGCATAAAGAAAATGTGGTACATATATACCATGGAATACTACAGCCATAAAAATAATGAAATCATGTGCTTTGCAGCAATATGGATGGAGCCGGAGGCCATTATCCTAAGCTAACTAATGCAGGAAGAAAAAACCAAATACTGCATGTTCTCACTTATAAATGGGAGCTAAACATTGAATACACATGGACATAAAGATGAGAACAGATACTGCAGACTACTAGAAGGGGGAAAGTAGAGGGAGCACAGATTGAAAAACTACCTATTGGGTACTATGCTCACTATCTGGGTGATGGGATCTATACCCCAAATCTCAGCATCATGCAATATACTCATGTAACAAACCAGCACATGTGCCCCCTTGATATGGTTTGGCTGTATGTCCCCACCCAAATCTCACTTTGAATTATAATCCTCAAAATCCCCACAGGTCAAGGGTGGGACCAAGTGCAGGTAATTGGATCATGGGGCAGTTGCCCCATGATGTTCTTGTGATAGTGACTGACTTCTCATGAGATCTGATGGTTTTATAAGCATCTGGCATTTCCCCTACTGGCACTCACTCCATCCTGCCACCGTGTGAAGAAGGTGCCTGCTTCTCCTTTGCCTTCTGCCATGATTGTAAGTTTCCTGAGGCTCCCCCTAGCAATGTGCAACTGGGAGTCAATTAAACCTCTTTGCTTTATAAATTACCTAGTCTCAGGTATTTCTTCATAGCAGTGAGAACAGAATAATACACCCCTGAATCTAAAGTAAAAGCTGAAATGACTGAAAAATACTGTGAACTTCAAGTTGCTTGTAAATAAGGAAATATATGTCCAAATCCAGAGTAGTGAGTCAGGGCAGGGGATAAAGAAGAGGGGAGGGGAGGAGAGGAGAAGTGCCATAGACTAAATATTGTGTCTCCGCCCCACCAAATTCATGTGTTGAAATCCTAACCTCCAAAGTGATTGTATTTGGAGGTGGGGCTTTGGCGAGGTGATTACAGAATGTGGGTAGAGCCTTCATGAGTAGGATTAGTACCCTTATAAAAGAGGTTCTGGAGAGCTCCCTTGCCTCTTCTCCCATGTGAGTTTACAGCAAAAACCAGAAAGCAGGCCCTCACCAGACCCCAAACCTACCAGCACCTTGATCTTAGACTTCACAGCCTCCATAATTGTTAGAAATAAATTTCTATTGTTTATTCCTCACTAGGTCTATGGTATTCTATTATAGCAGCCTGAGCAGACTAAGACAAGAACAGATGGAGCAGGGGAGGAAAGAAGCAGAGAGGAAGGAAACCAATCTACATCTTCAACATTTTGCTCCCAAAGCTACTCAGCTATGTACAGTTTTATCACTTACAAAATCTGCTTTCCCCAAAGCTGTAGGATAATCTAAGTTTTTGCTGCTATATAACAAGGATTCCCTTTCCTCCACTTTCCAATAACATGTTCCTCATGTTCATCCTTTTCTGATTCTTCAGAATTCTCAAAAACACCTTTTTGTATCCTGCTAATGCTTCTTTACCTGAGCATATGGAATTGTCAAATCCAAACTCCAAGTAAACCATTGTTGGGGAAAGAAACCTGGCGCTCCAGGCTTCCAGGACATAGGTGACAGGAACAGCCAATGGGAAAGCCTTTTTGCTAACGGTGACCAGCAACCATAGGTAGCATATAATAGGTAAAAACACGGGTTTAAATCCTGTCTTTGCTATTTATCATCTGAGCGACCTTAAGTAATTCTTTAAGCCTCTCTGAGCTACAGTTTCCTCATGTGATATGAAGATTAAAATACCTACTCATACAGTTGTTTTGAGGGTTAAAAAGATATTGAAAGCAAAGTTCTTAGCACAGTACCTAGCTTGTGGTAATTGTTCTTTAACTGGTGTCTTAAAATAAGTGACCTTCAAAGCTTCACAGCTAGTGTAGCAAAGACTGAATCATTAACGCTACCAACAAATTTAAGGGACAGTTCAGACCAGCTGTTTAGGGAAAGCCCAGGCCCCTGAAGCTGTGCAGAGCCAGAAGTGAGCTGGGCATACATTTACAGAGTAGGTAAAGTATTATTTTGTTCTACATTCAAGACTTTTTGATGTTTATTTGGGAGTGTAATATTCCACTGTGAGCACATACATGCATACATGTACACACTCCAAGATAATGCTACCCTAAGAGCAGGGGTACTCAAACTTGAATGTGTATCAGCACCACCTGCAGGGCTTGTTCAAACAAGATTACTGGGCCCTAACCCTAGAGCTTCTGATTCTGCATCTCAGGGCAGGGCCACAGAAAAACTTACATCCTACCAAGTTCCCAGGTGACGTTGCTGCTGCTGGTTCCAGGACCACAGTGTGAGAATTATTGCCCTATAGAATGAGACTCTATAGATCTTTCTTTTTAAATTCCACAGCATCCTACAAAGCAACCTATCAATGGCCACATAAGATTAAAATGGCCTTTAAATAAGCAAGAAGTAGTCAACATTTTTTTTACACAGTGTTCCTTACCAACTGGTTGAAATATAAGCAACCTGAAAGCTCTGAATTGAACCAAGCTACTTTGTAAATTGTAATTCATAATATCCTTTTTCTCTAAAAATTTAGAGCCTCATCCTGAAAAGCCTGCAAAACCTTTACCCATTTTATTAATATCAGCTGTTATGAAACATTACCATAAATCATGCTTCAGTTTTTTGCAAAGTGGTTCAATAAAGTGGGGATAATATAAGTTTGAGACAAATGCTTATTCTCATTGCCCAAGAGGATAAACAAAGGATAAATTACATTCGCGGATTTCGACCTTAGCAGAATTTTGATGGCATTCGATATCTACCAAAGCTAGTCAGCTACAGCCTTCTGGGAAAAAAAATTGATCATGTCTGTTTCTTTTTCAGGCTCGCCATGGGATGACTATCAAGTAGACATTTTTTTAACATAAGGTCATATAATTCTTTTATTTTGCTCCATCAACAGAAAAAAAAAAAAAACTGGTGAAGCAGTCTCAATTTTTAATGTACTTTAAAAGACTTTTAAGCATACTGATTTAACAACTTTTTATTGATTACTCTCTATTTACAAAAATCAAATAGACACAAGATAGACATGACCTTACCCTCAGGGTACTTAAAATACAGTACATTCAGAGTGTGTGTATTAGTGTATGCGTGTGTGTTAGTGTATGTATGTGTGTTAGTATATTAATTATGTGTGTATGTCTATAACATGTAGCCCACAGGAAAGAGCTATTTCCACACCATTCTATAAAAAACTGTTTACCTCTCTCACTCTGAGCATCAGGCTTGTGAATACACACAGGTGCTGAACCCACTCAGTTTACTTGCCTCTGCATTACATTACATGAAGGAGTGAGTCCGTACTACCAACTCTATAAAAGGCATTCCATTCAGGCTCTTCCTTTTCTCTAACAAAACAATTCTCATGAAGGCCAGTGATCAGTTCCATGTTACTAAATCCAATTTTCATTTTTTCATTGCCCATCTTATTTGATGTTTTCATAGCAATCACTAATGACCACAACTTTCCTCTTGGAATAATTTCTCCCTTTGCCTTTCATATCTCATGTTGCTACTTTCTCTCCTAACTTCTCTGGCTGGTCTCTGTACTGCTTCTCTAAAGGCACATCTTCCTCTGCCTGGACCACCTCCAGGCTTTCCTTAGCTCAATTTCTCCTCAGTCTTTACCGTCTCCCTAAGACTCCTCACACCATAGCATCAATCACTCCCTAAATGCCAATTCTGCCAACTTATATCTCAGTCCATAACCCTCCTCCCAGCTTCATAGCCATATGACCAACACTCATTGCATTATCCTTCCCCTAAAATCTGACCCAGTAGTCTCTACCTAGGTTGCACACAGTCTAGGAGACCTACTTCTCTCTCCCTGCTCCATACACAACGCATCACGTATCTGTAAAGCTTACTTCCTAAGTGGTTTTTGAATTATTTCCTCCCCACCTCCACTGCTACCACCCTAGTCCAAGGCACCACCCACAGTCCCACAGCAGCCAGGTCTACATACCCACTCTGGCTCCCTCCGATATACTCTCCATGATGTGACCAGCATAATCTTTTCAAAGCACAAATCTGGAGATATAACCTCTTATTTAAAACTCTCCACTGGTTTTCCCACTCTTGGAACAAAAGCAAATTCAACACATCTATAAGGCTCTGTAGAGTCTAAAATCTTTTAATTCCCCAATCCCTATTGCTCCACTCCCCATTGCTCCATGGGCTCCAGTCACACCAGCTCCTTTAAGTTCCTTAAATGAACCAGGCCCTCATTTGCTGCAGGTGCTATTCACTGTCCCCTGCCCTCAGCCTACTTAGTTAACTCCTGTTCATTCTTCTGCTGTCGGCCTAAAGCCCACCTTCTCAGGGAGGCTTTTCCTGCCCCTCAAGACTATGATCACATAACACCATGTACTTTCCCTAATGGCCCTTATCAAAGTTGTAATTTTACGTTTATTAGTATGATTGTTGAATAATGTCAGTCTCCCACTCCAGACTGTAGGGCAGACTGTAACGATTGTGTCATGTATTATATCTTTAGCACCTGGCACTGCCAAAAGCACAATAAATACTTGTAGAGTAAGTGAGAATAAACAAGGAGTAGCCAAGAGTACATTAATGCAAACTCTGTAATAAATAACATGCAGTTGGCTAACGAATAATATGGACACTAAAGAGGTGTACATACTACCCACTCAAGGAAACCACCAGTCATACAAACGTGCGACTCCTGTGTGTTTCTGGCCTAATTGCCGATTTCTCCTCAGTGGTGTGTTGGTGGAATGCATAGACTGGCAGCTTTGGGAGGATACTTCTCCCCAGAACTTTTTCTCTTATTATCTGATCCCAGGTCATCCACTAATCCAGTTTCTGTCCCTGAGCAGACTGCTCATCCACTAATCCAGGCTCCTCACCTTTTTGTACCAGTTCCTTATGCTTATCAAGGAGAGAAAAGACACCCTTCAGCATGGTAGGCAGGGCTTTTCACAATCTAGCAACCCCTGTTCAGCATCTCCCCTCTCCAGCCACTCCCACACCTAAGACATGGTGTTCCAGCCCACTCATCTCTAAGTCCTCCAAACGTGCCACACTTGCTCTCCTCCCAGCCTTTGCCCAGGCTGTTACTCTGCCCAGGACATTCTTCCCAATCCCCACTCTCCACCCTTCATACCTCTGCTTGGCTGTCACCTCCTTTTAACAAACTTTGCTGTTATCCAACAAGGCTTGATTGGGTGTTTCTCCCTGGTGGGTCCTCCCTGATCTTCCCTGATCATAGCATGCTTCACACTGAAGTGTCATGGCCTGTGTACTTTTAGGTCTTCCTCACTAGTCCTTGAAAGTAGGGGCTATGTCTTTTTCAGAGTTATATCCTTGAAGTGTAGCATGATGCTAGAAGCCAGTGGGTAACAAATACTTACAAACGAATAGAGAGAAACCTCGTCTTCTACTTATGCAGCAACTCAGTGTTCAGCCTGTACTATCATTCAGCAAATCTAGCTATTAATAGTTCTTGTTCTATTTACTTCCACACAGATTCAGAACCATTGCAGAGATACTGAGATGCATTTCTTCCCTAACACTCATTCTGCAAAAATGCCTACTAGAAAATAACACCTTCTGTGCATTACTGAGTACAGGGCACTGTGTAGGTTTCTCTAGGTTCCGACGGGAAGAAAATAACTTTTCCAGAATGAGTACAGTTTAAAACAATTCCCTCCCCACTAGTCCAAAGGCTTGCGCTTTATTACAGAGATTTCCAAGCATGTTACAACACCACTATCCAGGATATTCATTGGTATTATGCACAAAAAAGTGGTCCAAACTAAAATATGTTTGGGAAACATTGGGCTAAACAAACTCTGGTATTTTTACTGGAGGACTTCTCAGAGTCATTAACAAGTTAATCCACATCATGAATTTCTAAGGAGTATATGGTTCGCAGAGTTTCCCAAACATATTAAACCACAGAGCTCCACTCAACCATCGTTTTGTGGATCATATTTAGGGACTAGTCTTCCATGGAACTCACATGGGGAAATGCTGGTTTATGAATTCCTTTTCCATCTCATAATAAATATTCCCTCATCTACAGTTAGAAACTGATTGCTGCCTTACATGGTGCTATACTGTTCATCAATGTTGCATTCATTCATACATGGATCATATAAAGTGACTATCCATAGTCCCCTGGTTTGTGCAAGAATTCACACAGCTGACTAGATTCTGTTTGGACACAGCTCTGCCTTTGAGAGATCTTTTCCACAAGGCAGAATAAACAAATGCCCATGATGTAATCCACTAGACACAGTGTGCCAAAGAAATAGGCTATGTCCTGCTGCCAAAATAAACTCCAAAAGTATGGAATGCATGTTTCCCATCTACCCCTTCCAGGATACAAAGGTAAACTTTTCTGTTTTCATTCTGAACATTGAAATGGCCCAGCTGGTTCTAAAGCTTTCCTGGGACCTCCCTGACACACACCCCTAACACACATGCCCCACACACAATTTAATTGAAGTAAATCTTCTAGAAAACTCCAAGTCTCTCGCAACCATCCACTTAAAATATATAATTTCTAAAGGACAGCCAGACTATTACCCTCTAAAAAACCATTTTCACAAATCCGGTATGACTGAAATAAGGGGCAGACATGGAATCCACAGAACATGGGCTTCACAAGGGACCCCAACATGTGATCTAACAGTGACAGCAGAAGAGGAGACTGCCCCCATAAACAGGCCAAAACCCTCTGCTACCCAGGCCAACTTCCCCATGACTATGCTGGTGTTCACAGTGATAAGGCCACTATACAGGACTTGCAGGACCCTGTATTCTACTGGATTTACAATAATAGTGCTATGTTTCCTGCTACACATCAGTAAGGCTTCAAAACTGAGAGCTGGGAAAAGTGAAATCCATTCTGGGTGTTAAACCCACTGAATTACCTGCTACTTACTATTCCTAATAGCATGTGAGCTGATCTAGTTGTTCAGTTGTGACCCTAGAAAATGTGTTCAATTGTATGAGCCTCAAAGCTATGGGTAGCCAAGTTTGGCCTGTTTGGCTTTGGGGAAAAGAGAGGGAGGCAGGAAGAAATCCGGCCAACATTTATTGAGTGCTTACTTTTGTCTTGATCAATGTGGGATGAGGAAGCGGTGAAAGGTGGGAAATGTAAGGACATGTGGTTCTTCCCTTGAGTCACCTGCTCTCTTAGGATGGGGATTGGCCTCTACACAAACAACGCTGACATCAGAGGAGAGCAAAGACAGGAGGGAAGGGCAGGCAAGGCCCTGCAAAGCCAGAAAGAAAGGCAGAGACAGGACAGCAGAGGACTGTGATAACAAATGAGCCACTCAATATCAGTAAAGAAATGACCTTATCCTTGATGCTGCTCATTCAAGGCAAATTTTATATTCAGCCACTTTGTTCTAGGCAGGCGCTTGCTTGCACATTCTAAGTAACAACAAACCTCCAATGCCTCTTTTGACCCTTAACTTTTAAAATTGCTGCTGTCGACACTGAGGGGCTATCAGTGAGCCATAGTATTCGTATGTCTTGTCTACAACCAGAACCAAATGGTTTCAAAAAAAAATGGAGAGATTTCTCATCCCATCCCTGCCAACTGCTGGGTAACCAAACCCCTCCAACTTACTTTCATGTTATCCTCAAGAATAATGATAGATGAGGCTAAGAGAGACGTTGAAGGTAAACAAGACTCCTGTAGTCCTTTTGGTTCATTCCTTCAACAATATTCATATTAGCAGACAGAAAGATGAACAAGACATCCTCAAGGAGCTCCCAGTCTAACAGGGGAAGAGGACACACAAACAGATCATCAAAATAAGAGAGTAACAATGGCCAGCATCGAGTGCTGCCATGTGCTGGCCTACATATATAACTTGTTTTATCACCAGACTTTCATCATTCCCATTTTATAAATGAGAAAACTTTGGCATAGATGGGAAACTGCTGGAATTCAAACCAAGGAAGTCTCCAGAGGCACGCTTCTACATGGCCCCCTTGCGCTCCAATCCCACACTCCCCACTTCTGCAGGCACCTTCTGCCACCTCCTCCCAGCAAATCTCCCGGAACTGCATATACCTTTTTCCTTTTCTTTGCCCCTGATTGCCATAAACCCACCCAGATGGCTATAAGCGGGAACAGTGAGGTTGTGTTAGGTGACTGGGTTTGGTGCTGTGGGTACAACACAGCTGCTTGTCTTCTTCACTTTTTTAAAAACTCAAACCTTGGACCGTGGCCAGTGCAAACCATGCCTGACTCAGTAGAGCCAGAAATACAAGAACAAATAGAGTGAAAACCTTTAGATGTAGCTGTAAGCCATTTATCAAGAGGGAGAGGAGGAACACGTCAGTTAATAATATCAAGACCTTGAATTCACTTACGTTTTTCCCCAAAGTATTGTCGTATGCCATACACAAATATACTCACTCTGGTCTTCAAAAATAGGAGAAGGGAGCCTTGGCTTTCACTTCTGAATGAATGGATTCTAAGGCTATTTTAACGTTTACCTGGGTAAACTGATAGTCTAATTAAAACTACTATTTACTTTGGTGTACCACTTTCTACTTTCCCAAAATTCCTAACACACACTTCATTTCACACCCACAAAAATCTCATGAGGCAGATCTTACCACATTTCATAGCTAAGGAAGCTGAAGTTTCGAGATTTTTCAAGACAAAAACAAAAAAGTACTTAAATATGCTTTTTCTACAAAACACGATTCAATAAAACATAATTTTTCTACAAAACAGTTACCTTGATTTGGAAAACAAACTATTAGAGTTTACAGGCCAACACTGAGAGAAACTATTTTTTTGGAACTGTTTAAAAAAATGAAACAACCACACATCTTCTCAACCTAAGCAGCTTTTAAGACTGCTTCATAGCAATCACTCCAGTGGGCTTCCTAACCTTACATTTTAGCCCCGTTCACAGTGGGCTTCCTGGTGTTGAAAAGAAACACTGCATCTTAATTTCTGCATAATTGTGACCTGACATTTGACTGGTTATACTATTTCTACTTGCAGCTGTAGACGTTTGGGTTTAAAGTGAAACAAACCACTTGATATACTGAAGAGTTTAAATTCTCCAACTGCTAAAGCTAAGAGCTTATCCACCTAGACCTGTGGCCTACCAATTCTCACAGTTGAAAACACTTGAGGAAAAACCCTCTCTTGAGGGGGGAAAAAAAAACAAAAACTTCATGATTCAACTATAAAGCTGGGTGGTCACTAAATGCACTGAGGCCTTCCATGACAGTTTCACACCTAAATAATGTAGGGTAAAGGAGGAGAGGAAAGACCTATTTAACTCATAGCTCTTCCTCCCAGCAGAGCCACATCACATGGCAAAAGCTGCATGGACTTTGAAATCTAACATAACTTCCCTGCTTAACAACTTTTCGGCCTCCTCAACTATTAAATATTACAAGAAAAACAATACCCACCAAAGAAGTTGTTGGGGGTAACCATCACCTAGAGCCGCTATAACAAGGTACCACCAACTGGGTGACTTAAACAACAGATTTATTGTCTCCCAGTTCTGGAGGCTGAAAGTCTGAGATCCAGGTGTGGACAGGTTGGTTATTCCTGTGGGCTGTTCGAGGAGGCTCTGTTCCAGGTCTTTCTCTTTGGTTTGTAAATGTCCATCTTCATGTTCACATGGTGTTCATTTTTCTGTATGTGTGATGGAGTCTCGCTCTGTCGCCCAGGCTGGAGTGCAGTGGTGCAATCTCAGCTCACTGCAACCTCCGCCTCCCGGGTTCAAGTGATTCTCCTGCCTCAGCCACCCAAGTAGCTGGGACTACAGATGCGTGCCACCATGTCCAGCTAATTTTTGTATTTTTGGTAGAGATGGGGTTTCACCATGTTGGCCAGGCTGGTCTTGAACTCCTGACCTCGTGATCCACCTGCCTCGGCCTCTCAAAGTGCTGGGATTACAGACGTGAGCCACTGCGCCCGGCCCACATGATGTTGTTTCTGTAAGCTCATGGGTATCTAAATCTCCCCATTTTATAAGGACACCAGTCACATTGGATTAGAGCCCACCCAATGACCTCTTTTTAACTTGACTTAACTCTTAACCTCATGAAGACTATCTCCAAATAAAGTCATATTCCAAGGTACCGGGGTAAGGATGTCAACATATGAATTGAGACTGGGAAAATGGGAAACTGAGAGAAACATACTTCAACCCACGAAATTGGGAGTTTTTTTTTTTTATTATTATACTTTAAGTTTTAGGGTACATGTGCACAACGTGCAGGTTTGTTACATATGTATACATATGCCATGTTGGTGTGCTGCACCCATTAACTTGTCATTTACATTAGGTATATCTCCTAAAGCTATCCCTCCCCCCTCCCCCCACCCCACAACAGGCCCCGGTGTGTGATGTTCCCCTTCCTGTGTCCATGTGTCCTCATTGTTCAATTCCCACCTATGAGTGAGAACATGCGGTGTTTGGTTTTTTGTCCTTGCGATAGTTTGCTGAGAATGATGATTTCCAGCTTCATCCATGTCCCTACAAAGGACATGAACTCATAGAAACTGGGGGATTTTTAAAGCCCCTGACAAAATAGACATTCAAAAATTGGCACTCTTCTTTCCAGCCTGGCGTTGCCATTGCCTGCCATATGACTTTGGGTAAGGTATGTACCTCTCTCAAGCATAAGGTCCATACCTATAAAATGAGGAGGCTGGCATTATGGATTCTAAAGGCCTCTTAACTAATTCTCTCTGCTTCTTCACCCTGTTGATGCTTTTTCTTTTCCAACACCTATGTTTTGCATTTTAGAATTATCAGAACAGCCTTCTGCCAGAACAGGCTGGGTTTTTCTTCTGTCTTCCTTCCATCTTTCTATTTTTTTCTACAAGTATCTCTACCAAATAGCTCCGAAAGAATTTTTAATGACATCATAGCATAGCTATACTTTATGCACAATAAGGGAAAAGATGGACCTCATTAGTTGATTCCCTACCTCCCCCACTTCAATTCTTGGAGTAAAAAAAAGCAGTCTTAAGGGTTTTTAGACATGCTTATGAAATCCAAAATATCCAATCCAATCCTGGGAAGCAGGCTAAAATACACTTGACCTTCCCTGGAAGTGGGGTAAGGAAGCATGTAATGTTCCACGGAAAGTAAACCACTAGAAGAAAAATACAATTTTAAGATATCAAGGAGACTTAGGGCTCCTTTGTCATCCTCATTTTTCAAAAGAGGATTTTAGAGTCCAAAGGAATGAAGTTTTTTGCCTGATTGATCAATGAATCCACACAGTCAGAAGTGATACCTAGTAATATAGTGATCTCACTTTAATTTAAAAGGGGAGAGTGTACCCTGTCTCATGGTTGCTTTTACTGTAACAGAAACAGCATCAGACATGATCTCTAGAACTGTAATTGTGCCAATGTGATTGTGGGATTATAGGTGACATTGGGCACACTGCTACATTTTTTTACATCTCATTTTCCATATAGCCAAAGAGGTTATAATAATACTGACCTCCTCTTGGGACTATTAGAGGAATCAAAAGTATAATAAAATGTGTCAAAGAAATTTCAAAGCATAAAGCCTTTTACAAATATAAAATGCTTTCTTATTAGCTATGCACATATCTACCTTTTGCCAGTTAAATGAGGTCAGGCTGGCTCCCCACCGGCTTGCGCCCCACTTTAAATGGAAATTAAAACATACCCTGCCCATGGGTTCACACTCCAATCACCTACACTGGCTTCTTTTGAACATCATTAAGCAGACAACCTGAAATGTATCATTCTTTCTTTTGAAACCTGCTCATCACCTGACCATCCAGAATAGCACCTCAGGAACAAAAGGTTTAAAACATGAACAAAATCTTCCAAAACCCAAGGTAATTTTAACAGAAGCCAGGGAATACTTGATATATATACCCTCTCCTCTCTCTTGAAACTTAAATGACAAGTGCCCAACTACGCATGCTGAAAAGAAGACTTTGCTTTGAAATATTCCCCCGGGACTACTAATGTCTTCATACAAAACAAGGCCAGAACATGCCATGATTTGAAAACATTTACAGTTGGCTTTGAGGAGAGCCGGTCTTGTTGTTGAGACAGCACTGGTGTAATAGAAAAAGCAGGGGCCTGGGAGCTAATTATCTTAGTGCTAGGCCTTGGCTTTGCCATTTTCTCAGACCACTTACTTGAGCCCCCTGAAGTCATATAATGTAGCTCTGCCGCAATATCATTGCAAGGATTAAACTACATACACTCAAACTCAGCAAAGGATTAAATTGCATACACCTAAACTCAGTGGACTTCAGACGTTCACTGATTTAGATTTAGAGTGGACCTGAGCAGTCTTGAGTTTTTAAAAGAACCCCAGACAATTCTTATGCAGCCAGAAAAAAAAAAAAAAAACATTGCCAAGGAAGCTGGCTACGCCTCATCATCCTCAGATGGTGAGGAATGGGAGGGAGGCAGGGAACAGAGACCAAGTCCCAGCAGCCTACCAGCATCCCAGCTCACTGTCTCCTCAGGCTCTCTCAAGCCCCTCAATTCTAGAGAGGGCCACCTTTACAGGTACAGCTTTCTCTTCACTCTGGATAACCACTCAGCACCGTGCATATCCTGGCTCTTGTCCACTTAGAATAGACCAGCAGATGTTAAAGCTCAAGCTGCATCAAACACTTCCTTTAGCACGATAGTATTCTCCCTGCCAAGCTTTCTTATCCTCCCTCACAACCCCCAGGTTCCCAAGATATACATGAAAAAGAACCCCCATCTCCAGGCCTGACTTTGGACTATTTACCTTCATGCAAACGCTTTCCCAACTCTAAGTCTTCCCACCCAGTTCTCTCTACCAGCAAGCCCTTACCATCCGTCAAAACCCTACCTGTCCTTGAAGGTCCAGATTAAATGAAGCCTTCTAAGCTTTTTCCCCCCATTGGAAAAAGTGTTACCTCCTTTTTTCCACTTGACCTTAAGATCGAGGACTACCTTTTTTAATCTTTGTGCCTTTGGGGCAACTAGCACAGTGATATGCACATGAGAGTTGCTTAATAAAGATTTGCTCAGTTTGCAAATTATGAGACATATTAAAACAAGAAAAGTCTCATTGCAATGGGAGGCAGCTATAGAGGAAGAGAGAAAAAAAGCTAAATAAGAAAAAAAGAAGGTGCCACCCCTATTCTCCCAGTCATAGTCAGCAATTACCTCAATTATCTCTAGATTATGTACAATGAGGATTCACTCATTTCAAAAATTAAAATTTCATCTCCAAATCATGTTGACCAAATTAAGACATATGAGGCATAAAAATAACCTGTTTACAAAGTTCGTTTTTTTGTTTTGTGTACAAAGCTCATTGTCCTACTCCATGCAACCTGATATTAAGCAGGACTTTAACCATCAGATGATGTTTATGAGTGAACATATCTAAGTCAATACTGTAAGTGTGCACAATTTTAATCCATATGTTTACCTAATTCTCATGCTCACACTGATCGTTAAATACTAAGTACATCAGGACCCCAGGAAATAGCCCATGGTTGTGCTGGACCCCTACTAACTTCAATAGGGATGGCACCAGTTTCAAAAGGACAAATAGGAGACCAAGAGCCAGCAAACAAGGCATGGGGTTTATTGAGGGAAACTTACATATGGGAATGGCCCAGAGGTGGTAGGCTGGACAGGAGAACTGCCATTCTGCAGAAAACATGCAGATTATATAGCATTTTTACTTAACACCCTCCCCTAACAACCTCCACCTGGCAATTTTCATTTACCCCAAAACAAAAGGCCTCAATCCCCTGTACAGCCCACATTCCACAGGACTGTCCAAAGGCTTAGGCGTTCCTCATCAGTAAAGAATGACCCTCTGGGTTAGCCACTTCTGGATTCCTCAGCTCAAAACTCTAAACACACATTCCAGTGTGTCTGCCATACAGGGTCATTCTCAGCGTAGGCTTAAGTTATATACTGAATTGGCGTAGGCCATGACCTTAAGTTAAATTATTGCTGTCAGGTGCATCTGCCATACATCCACCTCAAACTGAATTGCCAAGGGAAAAAGGTCAATGCATTCATTAATTCAGCAAATCTGCATTTAGCACCTACCATGTACCAGCATAATCATGAATCACTGCAGGAGTGGGGCTGCCATCTCAGAGAAGCATCCTGATCGTGACCAAGGTGTTCAAGGTCATGGCCTACATCAATTCAGTACATACAACCATGAAGTCGTTAGGTAAGTATTCACCAACATTTTTCAGATATATGAGGCTTATTTTCTGTTACAAACATATGATGGAAGCAAGTCTCTCGATAAATTTGGCCACATGCATACTAACATTTATCATCAAGTAATCACAAAATCTTCCACACACTCTGCTCTATCTGCTCACTGACATCCCGTGGGTTCATCATTTTAGGTAATCCAATGTGGCTTGAAAGATTCACCTGTTATGAATGAAACACTTATCTGCAGGGGTTGACAAACTTCTATCCATGAACCAAAGACCAGCCCTGCCTGTACATATTGTCCATGGCTGCTTTCATGGGACAAGGCAGAATTGAGTAATTGGAAAAGAGACCATTTGACTGGCACAGCATAAAATATTAACTATCCTATCCCTTATTGAAAAAGAATGCAATCTTGTACATTCTAGTAAAAGAAGGGACCGGGAATGGACATTTGATTGGCCAACCAGCAATGCTTGCTACACAGATCACCTAATCATCCCACCTTGTCTCAATCGCATTTATTGTTATTGTTAAAAACTGCAACCATAAACATCATAAGGCAATGGAAATAATTCCTGATCATTACACAGCATTGTTTTACTTTTAAAAAGGTTTTTTTTTCCACATTTACAAAAATCTGCTTTCTTTCCTTACTGCAATCTTTTGAGGCAGAGGTTCTCTGATAGATGAGGAAACTGAGTGCAGGAGTGGCTGAGTGACTTGCCTAAAGTTGTGAAGTTGGTTAGTAGCAGAGCTGGAATGACCTGATTCTAATAACTGCTCCAGTGTGGCCGGGGCATGAGTAAGTCACGACAAAGCTCTCAGCCCAGACCTCTTTCTATTGGCTTTTTGTCCAGATGCTAAAATGGTTACTCTTCCAAGTCCTGCGGCCTTGGCATCTTGACAGATGAGTTAGAATGTGTGATCTGGGTCCAGCATGTCCTTCAGGCTTCCCACACTGTCTCTGGTCACAGGTGATGAGGCATCAGATAATGAGATCTCCCTAGAGGGCTCGCTAGATTGTTATACCTTATTTGTAAAAGGGTACAGGGTATCTTTAAAGAATTTTAACTGATTCATACTTCTTTAATAACACTAATTTCACCAAAAAGAGCCCTTTACAAACGTCAATTAGGCTAATAAACAAGTCACTAATTTCACCTGTTATACCTCATTCCTAACATCTATTATTCTAATCAGCAAATCCTCTAGGGTTGATCAAAAATAAGTATAGCAGAAGTCCCCAGCAGCTCCATCTGGAGTATGGCTTTTTCTGATTAATTGTTAGCTGGACACTCCTGGAGCATGAACTTCTGATTAGGGCCACTGGTTTCCCCCAAACATACAGCTTAAACTCACACACATTCTTACTGTTATCCAATCTACACTAAAGTATGTAAAGTGAATTACAGACACTGTAACACACTGACATCAACATTTACAGTAAAACATGTTATAATATTCTCAAGTCACCAGGACTTGGTTCTAGCCACATTTGTAATTCCTCTATGTGCAGGCATTTTACTGAATCACAGCTTCAAATACCTTCTGATAGCTTCTATCAGTTCTCTAAAATTCAGTCCCACTTACTGAAAATGTAATGTAACTAACGCACAGCATCCCTAAATATAAAGCAGGGCTGACCATGGAAAAGGCATTGGACTCTTTTGTTACTGTAGTTTTAAACAAATTTACACTTCAGGCCAGGCATGGTGGCTCATGCCTGGAATCCCAGCACTTTGCGAGGCTGAGGCAGGCAGATCACTTGAGGCCAGGAGTTCAAGACCAGCCTGGCCAACATGGTGAAACCCTGTCTCTACTAAAAATACAAAAATTAGCCAGGCATGTGCCTGTAGTCCCAGCTACTTGGGAGGCTGAGACATAAGAAGCTCAAACCCAGGAGGTGGAGGTTGCAGTGAGCCAAGATTGCGCCACTGCACTCCAGCCTGGGCGACAGAATGAGACTGTCTCAAAAATAAATACACTTCAATCCCCCATGGATGATACAGGAATTTGCCTCATGTATTAAGTCCTGAACCACAAACAGGAATATGCCTCCTTATTACATTTCGACCAGGGCGTATTTAGAGCAAGTGTAAGTAAGTACTTTTCTTTGCAAATAGGCCAGTAGGTTTTCCGAAGGGCAGAAAAAAAAATTTCTGCAGTAATAGAAACAAAATAAAGAAGTTAATTCTTAAATATCACTGTTAAGAAACATGGAATTAAAACAAGAAGGTTAATATTCTAAGTCTCACTTTCTTATCTCGGGATTTTATTAATTTCACTTTTCCCATTTACCATGAACTAAATATGTGGCTTTTTAAAAAATTCCAGAAACAATATTCCCAGTCATTTCTAATGAGAAGCCTCCAAAGTAAAATGAGAACAGTGGGAAAGTCTCTTCCTCATTTCAGCAAGCCACTGCTCACTGAGACTCCCCTGTGGTGAGACTGGGTCATTAGAAAGGAAAGAAGTTTAACTGACTCACAGTTCCACATGCTTAACAGGAAGCTCCAGGAAGGCCTCAGGAAACTTACAATCATGGCAGAAAGGGAAGCAGGCACCTTCTTCACAAGGAGGCAGGAAAGAGAATAAATGTGAGTACAGGAAAAACTGCCACTTTTAAACCCATCAGATCTAGTGAGACTCACTATCACGAGAATAGCATGGGGGAAACCACTCCCATAATCCAATCACTCTCCTCCCTCGACTCGGGGGAATTACAACTCGAGATGACATTTAGGTGAGGACACAGAGCCAAACCATGTCACCAAAGATCCTAAAATGGGCTGCTCTAAAGAATATCCCCATACCCAAGAAGCCATGTTCCCACCCTACTCCCAACAAAGGTAGCAAATGTTTGGTTCATTCATTAGGATTAATTTCTTGTAATACAGCCCCCCCCCCCCTTTTTTTTTTTTTTTATTTGAGATGGAGTCTTGCTCTGTATCCCTGGCTGGAGTGCAGTGGCGTGATCTCGGCTCACTGCAAGCTCCGCCTCCCGGGTTCACGCCATTCTCCTGCCTCAGCCTCCCGAGTAGCTGGGACTACAGGCGCCCGCCACCATGCCTGGCTAATATTTTTGTATTTTTTGTTTAGTAGAGACGGGGTTTCACTGTGTTAGCCAGCGTGGTCTCGATCTCCTGACGTCGTGATACGCCCGCCTCGGCCTCCCAAAGTGCTGGGATTACAGGCGTGAGCCACCGCGCTCGGCCTCTTGTAATACAGCGCTTCTCATTGAAAATACAAGGGAGATAATTTTTTACCTAGAATTTTCCATGTTTCCCATCGGCCAGTAAGGAAGATATGCTGCAGTAGTCAAAGCATTGTTTTAAAATATGTTGATACTCACATATAAATAGACGAGAAATAACAAAGCCAAGTGTCAATTTCCCAGCTCTAAATTTGCACTTAATACTGCACAGAATTCCACTCTGTTCCTTTTGCTGACACTGAAAATGAAATCCAAAGACAGAACACAAACAGAGGGAGTCCTAGGCATTATTTCTGCAGCCACATCTCAGCGGACTTCCAATTCAGAGATGCTTTTAAAATGCCCTTGAAGGAGAGACCCCCCACCAAGAGATCAGAGGTTTTTGTTTGTTTTCCTCCGGCTACGCCACTGCCTCAGGCATGCACCTAATGGTCTCTTAAGTGATCATTAGGAGCCTTGTTAAAATTCCTCTAGCACTTTTAGCAATTAGTCATTAATTGGACTTGCCACTTCAGACCCTTCTTAATTGCTACTCCTGAGAGAGGAGCTCTGTGGGGACAAGTGGGCGAAGCAGGTGACTTCCTGCAGTGGGTCATTCAGTAGAAAACATGGCGTCCTGTTTTCCTGCGGCTGCATCTCCAGTACTCTTACCTTAGTCCGGGTCATCCTACCCCGGCCACACAAGCCATGCCTACACAATAAGAAACTTGCTTTAACAAATACTCTGGAGCCTGTCCTTGGGTTCGTTGTTGTTATTGTTGTTATATTATAATAACAAGAGCATTTAAAGTACTATACAGTTTACAAAGAACTTCATACATACGATCTTATATAATTTCAACACCATTTTACAGATGAGTAAACTGAGACTCAAGATGGTGAAGAGACTGGCCCAAACCCACACAACTTGTAAGTTGCCAGCATGCACCCAGCCAGCTCCACAGCCCCAGGCTGGCCATTTTCAAAGCCAGTGCTCTGTTCACCTCGTTGCACTGCTTCCCAGCAAAAAGGCCCCCTGGTGAGTACAGTCAGCTGTCTCCAGATTTTGAGCATCTTTAGAGACACGGTCCAGATACACTGATCTGCCACTTCTCTAGAGATCGATAGCCTGCAGTTATGGGACTGCACCAATGTTCTTCATAGGTAGAACAAAGAGCTCATTTTTGTTTAGTGAAAAATCTTGATGGACTCTCACAAATGAAGGATGCCCAGAGAGCATGCTCTGGCTGAGCTGAAAGGAACTAAGGAAAGGAGAAGAGAAGAAAGGTAGGATTCAATATCCAAACACATAATACAAAACGAGCCCCAGAGAGAAGAGCTGAGAGAAAAATAGTTCAGCCTCCGTGCGGCAGAGGATAAATAAACGCTATTGGGGTGAGAATAGCTTAGAGATTTAAAGAACAGATATTAATCAGTTTTAAGTTGTTTGCTTTTCTGTGATGGGATACTATCCCCAGAACCAGACTATGGTAAGGTAAGAGGGGTGCCTAGGGGCCAGGCACGGTGGCTCATGCCTGTAATCCCAGCGCTTTGGGAGGCCGAGACAGGTGGATCACTTGAGGTCAGGAGTTGGAGACCAGCCTGGCCAACATGGCGAAACCCTGTCCCCACAAAAAAATACAAAAATTATCCAGGCATGGTGGTAGGCGCCTATAATCTCAGCTACTTGGGAGGCTGAGGCAGGAGAATTGCTTGAACCCGGCAGGTGGAGGTTGCAGTGAGCCAAGATCACACCACTGCATGCCAGCATGGGCAACAAGAGCAAAACTATGTCTCAAAAAAAAAAAAAAAAAAAGAGTGGTACCTAGGCTGCAAAATTTTAGGAGGTGCTCACTCTTAAGGTTGTACGGTACTTGCCTCACCCTGGTCCTAGCTGGGTCATCCCCTGCAGGGCCTCAAAGCTTAGGTAAAGTCTGAAATACACACAGCCCTGTGGAGGCAATATTTTGAGAGCGAGAAAGAATTAGAGCAGTAACCAGCACCAAGTGATAAGATTTATAATAGGATTATATACTGTTTGGTATATACTTAATTTGGTAATATGAATCATAAACTGAAATAATTAAACAAAGAGAGAAAAGCCAGAACAAAAAATCACTGGGAAAATATATGCCCCTTCCCCAGGAATTCCCAGAGATGTGAAGCGGGACACTAGGTGTCCCACTGCTTGTAGTCTGGGGATTACAGACAAATGTAACAGGTTGAGCCTGGTCACCTGGAGAATCTCAGCAATTGGGCCACATTTCCATGTGTGGCTTCGTTACACTGATGATGTTGTTGTTTGCTCACAAATGAATACCTCTTTTCTATTTAGCAAGTTTCCTAGATGCCTTACTACATGTATGGAGCAGTAAAGTTGTTTTTGTCTCTCAGTCTACAGCATCTATCCAGTTGTAAGGAGAGGTGGTGCGGGAAGAATTCTAATAATGGGGAAAGGACCTCTGCAGGGGGCTTGTCCTTCTCCAGCACCTTACTGTCCCTACTCACCTATGACCAGAGGCAGTATGGGAAGCCTGAAGGACATGCTGGACCCAGATCACACATTCTAACTCATCTGTCAAGATGCCAAGGCCCCAGAACTTGGAAGAGTAACCATTTTAGCATTTGGACATAAAGCCTTGTGGTCCAATAGAAAGACGTCTGGCTGAGAGCTTTGTCATGACTACTCATGCCCCGGCCACACTGGAGCAGTTATTAGAATCAGGTCATTCCAGCTCTGCTACTAACCAACTTCACAACTTTAGGCAAGTCACTCAGCCACTCCTGCACTCAGTTTCCTCATCTATCAGAGAACCTCTGCCTCAAAAGATTGCAGTAAGGAAAGAAAGCAGATTTTTGTAAATGTGAAAAAATGTGGAAAAAAAAAAACTTTAAAAAGTAAAACAATCTGTGATAATGATCAGGAATTATTTCCATTGCCTTATTATGTTTATGGTTGCAGTTTTTAACAATAACAGTAAATGTTATGACTGAGACAATGAGGCATGATTAGGTAATCTGCATAGCAAGCACTGCTGTTTGGCCAACCAAACGTCCATTGCCAGACTCTTTCTTCTTCCTTGTCTTCCTTGTCTGGCTTCATTACAGAGAATGGAAAAGCTATAGTCTCACTTTCCTAAACACACAGACAGCTAGGGGTAACCACATGACATAGTTCTGACCAATAAGTAAGAAAGAGTCTTCTGCAGCATTTCTGATCAGGTTTATTATTTGCTAATGAAAAAGAAATCAATGTAAATGGCATCCTCTCTTTTTCCTGCACTGAAGGACGTGATGCTTAGAGCATGGAAGTCATCTAATAACTTTAAAGGCCAAGAAAGTTAGTTCTCATTGAACTGCTGAATCAACATCTTCAGTTCCCTATCTATCTCCAGACTGGTTCTCATATAAGAAAACAAACCCCTATGTTCAACTTTTGTTAGTTACCTGCAGCTAAAAGCATTCCTGACTGATATAACAATATCTTGACGGATATAACAATATCCTATCTATTTTGTCTTATAGAAATTTCTCTCCCAGTGATCTTTATGAAGAGTTTAACTCAAAGAGAAAGGAGGAAATTTTTTCCTCCAAAGGCCCAAAGCAATAAAGAAATGATCAAGAAAAATGGGTGAATTTCCTCTGCAAAGTAAGTTCGAATATCACTGTGATATCAGGCCACTGGATCTCCCCATGTTCATACATTTGTCTTGCCAACAGACCTAGCCTTTAACGAAGCCTTCACTACCTACCCTACAGGGTTCTAAGGATCAAAAGACATAATGGTTGTTAAAGCTCCGTATAGACTATAAAATGCCTCGTAAAGGCTGAGTTACTGAGGAGCCTATGCTTGGTGCTGTTTTTGGTGCTGTTCAAGATCTGTTTCTATTTATACCTCTGTGCGGCTGAATCTCATTGCTGTTTTCATCCCCTGTGTCTCCAAAGAGCTCTTGGTCTTTATTTCTAGCTACTTCCTAAACATCTTCACCTGGATCTTTAACAGCACTTAAAACTCAGCATGTCCAAAACTGAATTAATTTATGTTCTCCACAAAGTCATTCCTCTGCCTGTGTTCCTGGTTCCCAGTAATAGACGTCACCATACACCTACTTTCCACAGGTAGAAAACTGAGTCATCTTCAACTCCTTTTTTTCCCTTCTAAGTTCCAACTCAAAAATAATTTTGCCTCTTTTGCCTTTCATCACATGATCCTCACATCCCATCAGCTTTTTTTTTTTCTCTCTCTCTCTCTTTTTGTGAGAGAGTTTTGTTCTGTCACCCAGGCTGGAGTGTAGAGGAGCAATCACAGCTCACTACAGCCTTGACTTCCCGAGTTCAAGCCATGCTCCCACCTCTGCCTCCAGAGTATCTGGGACCACAGAAGCATACCACCACACCTGGCTAATTTTTGTATTTTTTGTAGAGATGGCGGTCTCATTATGTTGCCCAAGCTAGTCTCAAAGTACCGGGCTCAAGCAATCAGCCCGCCTCAGCTTCCCAAAATGCTGGGATTACAGGCACGGGCCACTGTGCCAGGCCCTCATCAAGTTTTTTAAATCTTAACAATAGATAATAATGTTTTCTGACAGTTCTCTCTGCCACCACTTTTGCTGACTCCATTCTAGATGGGATCCTCCCAAAAGAAAACTTGGATGGCATCCTTGTGTCAGTTAGAAGCTCCGTGGATTCCACGTAGCTACTGACGGGAGTCAGACACCTTAGAGTGGCCCAAAAGCTTCTTCTGAGTCCAACTGCACTTTATCTCCTCAGGCTCATTCTTGGCCCCTCCCCTTCCTAATCTCAACCTTCTCTCCCTGGATCCTTATATCTAATGGGCACTTGATGATTTTTCCTTTTTCCCATTTCTTGCCTTTATTCCTTCCTTTTTGTTCTCTTATCATTATCCCAGTCCAGCCTTTAGTCTATTACATCTGGACTATTCCAAGAGCCTCCTAACAGGGGCTTCCCATCTTTCTTTGGTCCACACTATACTGTCCAACCGAATTAAATTACTTGAAAAATCCCAGCCAAATTCAGTGACTCACGCCTGTAATCGCAGCACTTTGGGAGGCCAAGGTGGGCAGATCACTGGAGCCCAGGACTTTGAGACTAGCCTGGGCAACATGGTGAAACCCCATCTCTACAAAAAATTAGCTGGGTGTGGTGGCATGCACCTGTAGTCCTTGCTACTCGGGAGGCTGAGGCAGGAGGATCACTAGAGCCTAGGAGGTCGAGGCTGCAGTGAGCTGTGATCGCACCACTGCACTCCAGCCTGGGCAACAGGGCAAGACTCTGTCTTAAAAAGAAAAAAAGAAAAAAAGGCAAACAGCATTTATCTTGATTAAAAAAAACTTTAAAAAGAGAAAAAAAAGATTCTTCCTACAGAGGTCTCTATTAGCAACGAATACAGTTCCCGCTTTTCATCCCAGCTTTCATGACCCTCATAATCATGCTGCTTCTTCATATTTGAGCTTCATCTTTCAGTGACTTCCATGGGCACCCTTCATTCCTAACAACCAATTACGCTGCACTCCGTGAACACCACTAGGCCTTTCCATTCCATGTCTTTCTCTATTCCCCACACTTAGAACGCTGCCTCGCCCTATCTGCCCAGACTATGGTCTTCACTTTCCTGCCACCTGTATCCACAGGCAGCTTTCCATTGGGCCTCAAGCCAGAAATGAGCCCTTTCTTGTTCCTGTAAAGTCTCATAGCTCTTAATTTACCTTGTACTTTCGGGATTTATCATCACTTGCCTTACCCTGTGGTCATCTAGATTCAAAAGTCATGTTTTCTTACATGTTTATCTTTGCATGTAACACAGTGCCTCCTGTATTATGGATGTAAAATTCTTAGATAAATTGTTAGAGAAATACTTGCTGGGTGAAATACACTTATATACTTATACTTTGAATATAATATATTTAAAATATACTTATATTTTGAGATCACTTTCACATCTATTACCACAGCACAACAATTACCGGAAGGAGGCAGAACAGATATTATTGTCTCGGTAAAACTGGGGCCAGAAAGGTCAAGGAACTTTCCTTACATCAGCCTGGAAGCTCAGGCAGATGAACAAACTCGCTTCCTGCTTCTGGTGCTTCACTGGGGCTTTTTCTGCTCAACTCAACTCTCATGGGTCTGAGTCTATCCTGGGCCTTTTCTGGTCCCAAAGCAACTTGCATCACCCTCATTTTCCACTTCGCCTTGCAGCCCCCACTCCTGTTGGTTTGAAAACACAGCTTCCTGCCGATCTCTCCCCATCCTCTGTGAAATCTGTCTCAGGCACACAGGGAGAAGCAAGGAGCTAGTGTTCAGGCAATGTGCTGCCCTCCTGTGATGAAAGGTGCAATCTCCATCACTCCCTGAGACACAGCATCCCTGCGTCTGTTTTGAAGCAGACCTGTGCCTTTGCAGCTGCTTCCCGTGAACAGCAAAGCCATTATCCCGGCCCACTGTTCTCTTCGTTTGACACTCTCTTAAATATGTCATTTTTCTCATTTTCATTAATAATGCTTTTTTAACACCTGATCAGCCTCACTGTCTGCTCTAGGTTAAGGCCTATTATTCCATTAGAGTTTGACATTTGAAATGCAATGAGGCATTCATGCACAGGTAGAGCTAATGGGGAAAATGGCTTGAGTCAGGGCTTTATGTACCAGGCAGTTTGGAAAATGAGAGAGGTCAACAAGAAACAGAAGCCTGCTTTTGTGCTAGCCACAGAGTTCTGGGTCCAAGACACACTGGGTCCCCTGTGATGGGTTCAGGACACAGATGTGACCTTTTCTGCCACTGGAGGATATCAGGCAGGCACGTCTCCCAGATTGTGCATCTAGAAGAACCTGGAGCAGGTGAAAGAAAATTAGGCAATAGACCTAATGACAAGTCGGTGGGCGTAGAGAAAATTAATTGAACTTCTCTGCCTTTCTCGACTCCTATTCTCCGATGTTCAGGGCAGCCAGTTATTACGGGGACCTCAGAAGATATTTACCGGCCTCTGTTGCTGCCACGTGCTTGCCTTTGTCAAATGAGTGAGTTGAATGTAACACTCAAGATTAGAGGGGCCAAAGAAGTTGAGAAATTCAGCCAGTGTGTGTCCCAGTTCCCCTTCCTAAACCCATCAAGTGAAAATAACCGCTTACATGTTGCTTACTTATTTATTCATCATTTACTCAACAAACATTTATTGAAGGCTTTCCATGTAGACGCCGGGTATATCCCTGCCCTCAAAGAATGTATAACACTTTCACAATTTCCCCACTTTTACTTTCATTCTGACTATAACTCTTCCATGTAAGAAGGGGAAATGCCATCTTCAGTTTTGAGATGCAGAGTGAATGAAATCTCAGTGGGCATGAAAATGTATGCTTGCAAGAAATACACCTTTCTCTAATTTGTTGTAGTAAACTTAACTCCAACTCCAAATCTCCATCTCATCAGGCCGGAGGGAATTTCAGTCAGACATCCTGTCAATGGGTCTCCTCCTAAAGATGCACCAGAATTGAGAAGCCTTATGTGGTACCAGGAATGGCAGCAGGGACTATTAGTCCATTGTGACTACCGATGCCATCCTCATCTATCAAGCCCATTGTGATCCCTTGAGATATGGTGGCCTTCTGTGTCCATGCCACACATGGGGCCCAAGAATCTTTGCTTAGGGTGGGACCCCCGGCGCCTAGATTCTCACCTTCACAGGCTGACTACATGGCCATCCCCTCTGAGCTACTGCAGCCTTCTAGGGTGCTGCTCTGAAGCCAGGTGTGGATTCATGATTAAAATGAGGCACCATAATTGCTGGAAGCCTCCCTCTCCCCTCTCCCTCCCTTTTCAAGAAAAAAAAAATAGCAAGTATAATCTTGTTTTTCAGTTTAGTTATTCCAAACGAAGAAGGAGAAATTGGCTCCCAGAAGCTTCTATTTTTCACATACTTAAAAACCTCGGAATCTCTGATTCCAAGGCTTGCTAAGGCCCTAGCAACCTGCTTTCAAGGGAGAAGAAAAAATAGAGAACAAACATTAATTGGCAGTCAAATTAATTATCCTGCCACAGTGATGAAAAATCCAAAATGCCGGAAGAGGTAACATTCATCACCTTGAGCTTCTCCTCCAATCCTGGCCCTGGCACACACCCCAAATCCAATGGCAAGTGGGGGCTGCCTGCTGCTTGTGGCTGCCTCCCATCCGTCAGTAGATCCAGAGTCATGCAATAACATGGAACTGTGGGAAAGCTTCTGTAACTTACATAGATTAGCCACATGAGGAGGGAAACACATCATCTAGCCATTGTCCCCCAACACCACCCCTGCCAGCAAAATAACTTCACTCCTACTCCTATCAGACCGGAGCTCACCACGACCTGAACCCTACCCACATCTCAGCTCTTCCCTTGCCTTATTTTCCTGCATCTCATCTCTCACGGGAAAAAGCATCCATTCTTTTTCCTTCCAATCTCCAGCCCCACCCACTTCTGATGAGTCTCAGTCCTCCCTAGGGCAACTATATGAGATGCTCAGTGTGAGAGGCCATGGAATCCTCCTGAGCACCCCTACTGCAGGCACTTGTAACCCCAGCTCCCTGTATGTAGAATGCTTCAAAAGGGAATGAGCATGACAGGAGGCAAGGAGAAAATACGGGCAAAGCCCATGCCAAATTTCCAGGCTGGAGGAGAGCTGTGAGAGCCTACGGTAGTTGAAAACCCATTTTAAAAGGTTGAATTGGTTGATTGACTAATGGATCGATTCAGTGACTTTATTCAAAAATTGTATAAGCTTGGCCATGTGCTTACCACTGTGGGGTCATCTCTGAAGGAGACAAAAAGCATAACACAAGTTTTTAGTCTTCAAAGGGGTTCCACTTAATATGGGAGAAAGGCTATACACACATATAGCTAAATGCCAAAAATAATAAAGACAACAGCTAATATAAATTGAACACTTATAAAATGCTGAGTGGTGAGGCCGGGTACGGTGGCTCATGCCTGTAATCCTAGCACTTTGGGAGGCCGAGGGGGGGGTGGGTCACCTGAGGTCAGCAGTTCAAGACCAGCCTGGCCAACATAGTGAAACCCCATCTCTACTAAAAATACGAAAACTTAGCCAGGCGTGGTGGTGGTCACCTGTAGTCCCAGCTATTTGGGAGGCTGAGGCAGGAGAATCGCCTGAACCCGGGAGGCAGAGGTTGCAGTGAGCCAAGATCATGCCACTGCACTCCAGCCTGGGTGACAAGAGCAAGACTCCATCTCAAAAATAAAAAATAAAATGCTGAGTGCTGCACTAAATATTGCTATGCAAAAGTAATATTTCATTTATTCATCAAACATCCTTATATGGTAGGTATCAACATGCACCCCATTTGCAGATGGGAAAACTGAGGCAAAAAGTTTTTTTTTTTTTACTCAACCAAAATTCTATATATAATAGTCTAAATTGACAAGGACAATTTATAACAGTTCATTATACTTTTGTTTCTGATAGTAAAAAGGTAGAAATTATATAACTGTCCAAAATTAAATGAATGTTAAATTAACTATGACAGCCATACAACAGAATATTGTATAGCCATTACACTCATGTATTAAAAAAATAAAATTGTACAGAAAAATTTTTATCATAAATGTTAACTTAAAAAGAATAGAATACAAAATGTGTATTAGAGAAAGAGGGAGGGACAGGGAGAGAAGGAGGAGGGAGAGACAAAAGGAGGGAAGGAGGAAAAGAGATCAGAAGAGGCCGGACACCGTGGCTCACGCCTGTAATTCCAGCACTTTGGGAGGCTGAGGCGGGTGCATCACGAGGTCAGGAGTTCGAGACCAGCCTGGCAAAGATGGTGAAACACCGTCTCTACTAAAAATACAAAAATTCGCCAGGCGCAGTGGCAGGCGCCTGTAATCCCAGTTACTCGGGAGGCTGAGGAGGAGAATCGCTTGAACCTGGGAGGTGGAGGTTGCAGTGAGCTGGGATTGTGCCACTGCACTCTAGCCTGGGTGACAGAGCAAGACTCTGTCTCAAAAGACAAACACAAAATGAGATCAGAAGAAATATATTAAAATGCTAATAGAATGTCAAAACTTTTCAATCTGTCCATTTCAAATATGTGCAGCTAACTGCATGTCAATTAGAACTCAATGAAGTTGTTAAAAAATGTTAACAGAGCATTTCTGTGTGTTGGAATCATATATGATTTTAATTTTGTTATTCTCTTTATTATCAACATACTCTAACAGGATTATTCATTACGTTAATAATCATGGGAAATTACATGGTAATTTTGAAAAGAGTTTATGAAAAGGAGCTCTAGGAAGTAATATTGGAAAAAAAATTCTGATTTAATTGCTGTGGGGTGGGACTGCTGTATATATTCCCCAGGTGATTCTAACATGCAGTGGGGGGTAGGAACCACAGACGTACACAGAGCACCTGGCCCAGCAGCTGGTCTGTAGTTGCTATTTGATAAATGGTGGCCATCACCACTATCACCGTCATCACTGTTGTTGTTACACTCTTCAGCGTTATTGGCATATTTACATTCTCATATTAAGTGAGAAAAAATGCCTAGGTGGAGCAGATGGCTCAGGCATTGGCAGATTCATTGGAAACATCAAGGAGTAATCAGATGTTGGAGCTGGTGATATTTTCCTGTGACAGACTCTGTCAGAGGCTTTCATTTTCCCAGGCCTGTGGGATTAGTAATGCAGAGCACTTCCAGACTATTAGTGTATAAAACTACAATGCAAAAACTTTTTACTAAAATTAACGATGCCAGGCCAGCCATAAAGAAATTCATCTCCCAAGTGACAAGCTCAGCAGAGCCGCACCAACTTCTGTAACAGATGTCTAGACAATTTGACTTTGAAATACATACCCTAAGCCTGAACAGCCTGAAGTTTCCCAGCCAGTGCCCAGCCAAAGTTCAAAACAAGAGACCGAGCAGGAATAGAGGATTTGAAGATTATAAATAAACTTATTCATAGGGAAAGCAGAAAGTATAGCAAGCTAAAAATTGATTGCCCAGAGAGGATGACTCATCAGTGAGACTATAAAAGACCATCTTTCAGTGATCACACAGCAAGACAGTTCATTGTCCTTAAACATTCACTGCCTGTCACACCAGGCCTCCCACCAGCAGGCTGCAAAGCCCAGAAATGGCCTCGTTAAGCATTGTAGACATCCCCACCCAGCAAAGAAACAATCCATTTCTCCTCGACCTCTTTGAAGCCCCACATGCCAGTGAATATATCTGAAATTGGTGCCCTAGATTCCCAGTGTGTCAGCCAGTTGAAAGGATTTGGCCAGGGTCAGTCTGACCTGCCTGATAATTTTAAGACATTACACGTTTGATTAAGCATTTTAGGGCTAACGATCTCAACAGGTAAATGAGGTCAGGGCAAGAGCAACCTGAGATGGTCTCCAACTGCTGAGGCACTGGGAAAGCCACTTTTCTTGCTTTCATTGTGTCTTTTGAAGGGTCAAAACAACACAGAACAATCCAGCCAGGTCATTTATATAACTCTGCTTTCCTGCTACCTGCTTCTGCAGCATAGTAGGTGGGTTTTCAGACACAAAATTTACCTCTAAGGCCTTAAGATTTACTGCAATGACAAATCTCTAAATGGTATTGACATTCTAGGATATCATGAACAGTACATTATTATGAGGAAAATCAACAGAGATGCCACTTACCTGACAAACATCTCCCAAGCCCTGGCTATGAAAAAATCACTGGAGTTGGGAGGTAAGTCAGACATCAATCCTTTCATTAAGGATAAAGGCCTGGTGAGAGGTGATAGGGTGAGCTATGAGCCTAAGGAGATGGTTAGAAATGTCAAGGTCACATAGGAAGCACAGGTAAGTGGCTAAACTGTTATGATAAGGGACAGGGGCCAGGCATGGTGGCTCATGCCTGTAATCCCAGCACTTTGGGAGGCAGAGGCAGGTGGATCACCTGAGGTCAGGAGTTCGAGACCAGCCTGGCCAACATGGTGAAACCCTGTCTCTACTAAAAATCCAAAAATTAGCCAGGCATGGTGGCGGGTGCCTGTAATCCCAGGTACTCAGGAGGCTGAGGCAGGAAAATCGCTTGAACCCGGGGGGCGGAGGTTGCAGTTAGCCAAAATGGTGCCATTGCACTCCAGCCTGGGCAACAAGAGCAAAACCCTGTCTCAAAAAAAAAAGATAAGGGAGAGATGACTTCCATTTGGTAGCGTGGGTAAGAAGAGACTTTAAGCAGTTGATGGTATATGAGCTGGGCCTTCAAAGATTGATAAAATGGAGGTCACGCAGGGATATTGAGGCCTTGAACCACAAAGAGGGTAGGGTCCTTTCAGAGAGCCTGTGCCAGCATAAGACCAGCAAAGCTTAAATGAGGATCAGAAGAATGCCTACTAAAAGCTAGTCAAGGATCATAAGTAAGTTGCCAAACTAGTCTGAAAACCACCAGGGAGGAGCCAAGTTTGGGAAAAAGTCACACAATGTATGTACAAGTGATAGCAAGCATCGGTGTCCAATACACCTTCTGAGATACTGGCTGGAAAGGGCTGGTAAAGAAGGAAAGGGGGTGGTCAAATATATTCCAGCAGACTATGATGTGCACATTTTAAATAATGATATACATATGTATTTATCAACATGGAAAGGGTCCTCAATATATTAAGGGGAAAATAAAGAAGGTTAAAGAATGTTTTATACAAAATGTCATCTATGTGTATAGCAAGATGAACCCTACTCCACTAACCCATGTATGCAATAAATACCTCGTTTCTTCACCAGTTGGATCTAACTTTGAGCCTCCAATTTGGCAGAAAGTTTTATGTCAGGCAATAACAGAGTGTCTTTCACATCCCTACAGCTGCACGATAATTTGAGAACTTTAAATGGTACACACAAAACAAAGTATGATCTCTACTCTTCAGCCCATCGTCCTCTCCACCAATCATTGTCCATGCCTGCATCCTCCTTGAAGTTCACCTGTGCCAAGCATGTAACAGGAAAACCCAACATAGCAGTAGCTTAAACAACATGGGGATCTATCTCTGTCATACAAAACAAGTCTGTAGGTGAGCAACCTAGAGCTGATATGACATTTTCTGAAAAGGACCTTCTCTTTCTACCCCACCACCCTAGAACATGGCTTTCACTCTCAAAGTCAGCTCATGGCCCAAGGGAGCTGCTTGAGCTTCACCATCATACCCTCATTGCAGATCAGAAGGAAGATGACAGGCAGAAAAAAATTCTTCCTTGAAGTCCCATGCAAAATAACCTTTTCTTTATTACATGGCTGCAAGGGAGTCTGGGAATTATCATCTTTATCCCAAGTAGGCATGTGTCCATCTAACATGAGGTTCTGTTACTAAGAATAAAGGAGAAATTAGATGTAGAGGTAAACAAGTAGCTCTCTCTGACACAGATGTATAAGGAGAGAAGAGAAGAGGGGTGACAGCAGATCCTTGACGGTCATCAACATTTGAGAGATAAGCAACGGACAAGGAACTCATGGAGGGACTGAGAAGACGCCATTATAGAAAGAGAAGACATTGTGGAAGATAAGGTGTCAAGAAGGGCAAGGGGGAAGGTTTTTAAGCTAGGGGGATGGCTAATAGCATAGGACAAAGCCAGAAAAAAATGATCATTAGAGATAATTCAATTGCCCAAAGAAAATAGACAATTGGAAAGCAAAACTTCGGGGACTATTTCTTTTGTTATACTCTGTCCGGGTACTCAGGATCACTCTAAAATCAATAGTTACATACATTCCATCTATGGAATAGATGGCCCAAAGGGGCTATTCTGCCATATTAACGTATCAGATGAGGCCTCCATGTCTACTTATGCTCACAGGCCATAGCCACACAATTCTGGGGCATTCTTCATGGCTTTGCCTTAATTGCTCTTTGAATTCTCATGGTTTCAGGAGCACAAACACACTGATCTTCATATAAGAGATGATTAGACCAGACTCAGGAAGAAAGCCAAGCACCTATTCATAGTGCAGCATAATAAGAAAAATAACTAACATTTATTAAAACATGTATTACATGCCAGGCACCGTGCTAACCTCTCAATGAATATTAACTCTGTGTTTGTGTGTGCATGTGCACGTGTGCATGTGTGCCTATATAATTAACATTTGTATGTAATTAATTCTCAAAATGTTCTATGAGGCATGCTTCCCCAAGCTCTTTGATCTTGGACTTCCCATGCCCCAGGACTGTGAGGGTTCTCTTGCTGGCTTGCAAATGCCTGTCTTCTGGTTATATCCACATGTGGCACTTCTTTGTTGCATGCACACAGAGTGAGATCCTGCAACTCCACCTTTTTTCATAAGGGCATTCATCCCATAATGAGGGGCCCATTCTTATGGTCTTATGGTCTTATCTAACCCTAATTGGCCCCCAAAAGAACCCACCTCCAAATACCATCATACTGGGGATTGAGGCTACAACATATGAATTTTAGAGCAACACAAACATTCGTTGTAAAGCAGGCAGATATTCTTATCTTCATTTTACAGGTGAGAAATCAGAGGATAAGAGAGGTTAAATGGTTTGCTCAGAAGCAGAGGCCGTTGATTCCCATGTCCATTGCTGCTTCTGCATACCCTGCTGCCTCCATAGCAACAATACATTTTAGCAAATTTCTCATTATTTTTAGGTACAACTCCTTCTTCCATACTCCAGTTTTATCTGTTACCCTCTGGGCTGTGATTAGTTGGAAACCTAATTAGTGAGCTAGTGACAATGAGGGTTTACATAGAGCAGATCATTATTTTCTTCCCAGTGAAAAGCAATTCAGAGGGACTTGAAGGTCAGGGGTTCTCCAAATCCCCTGGATTCTTCAAGACATTTTGATGATATTATCTGGATGATAATAATAATGGCTAAACATCCATTGGACACTTATTTTCTACACATTTAACTTGTATTAATTCATTTAATTCCCACCTAATGACCTTGTAAGGTAGATATTATCATCCCTATTTTACAAGTAAGCAAAAGGGAAAACTGAGGTACAGAAAGGCTAAGGCTACTTTTGCAAAAACCGGTTAGTGAATACTAAAACTTAAATTTGAGCCCAAGCAGAATGACTCTGGAGGCTGGATGTTAACCACTCTGGTGCAATAATTTCTTTAATTAAGAAGGAAAGGTGGGAGAATGGGTTATTTGAAAGGGCAGCATGTCTGAGCCTATCACCCCTCAACAAATCTCCACTAAAGGATCAACTCCCGAAAATTTTTCTCAGGGGTTCTGCTTCTCTGCAAAGATGAGGGACCATAAGATCTTCACCTTCCCGAACATAATGTGCAGAAAACCTCCCAGGGCCTTTGACATCCAGGCTCCCAATAATGTAAATAAATGCAGGTGGCAGAGTCTAACTACCCAGTAACCCATGAACCATTAATTGGAGCTATTTTCAGCTTCTAGGGAGCAATTCCAACTGCAAGATTCTCTGTAATAAAGGTCTGATGAATCAGCTGGTATGAGAGAGGGGGCATATTTGAGAATTCAGTAGGTAAAAATAGCATTAAAATAATTCAAGCCGAGAAGAAACATGACTGATGAAGCAGTATGTCAGGACATCTTCAGTCAGTCGATCAACAGGCTTAACTGAGGTCCCAGCACTCCTGCCTAGAGGACAGATGTTAGTATTGAGAAGGGATATAAAAGGGACAAAAGAAACACATGGTCTCCTCCCTCCATGAACTAATGATCCACAATAAACCTCAATGGTCCAGGGTAGTTGGCAGGAAAGATATTCTGGTCAATAAAATATGCTAGTTAGTTTGGCATTGCCACATAGATCATTCAAGGATTGTTAATTTCCTAGAATTAGAATAAAACAATATAGATGCCATATTTTTTAAAGAATCAAAAACTGAATAAAAACATCAAGAAACTTGTGATCTTCTCTGGTATCTGTATCACCAGGCTTCCTTTTCAGATGTTCTCCCTTAATCCCATTCAACACTTCACTTACCATCTCTTACTGATGAGCAACAGCATCATCTTCTCTCCATGTCCAAGCCTGCCAAACCTCCTGACAGGAGACACTCTGCAGGTACTGAAATCTTGATACAGACAATGTGTTTTTACATTTAATGACTTTCAGACTCTTGAACAAAAGATACGCATTTCCATGGTGAATTTTGGTCATTTGTTAATTAAATAGGGAAGGTTTTGGGGAGCAGGCAGTACTAAGTTTTTCTTCATATATCTCAACATTGTTCAAAAGGTTAAACCAAAAAATTATAATACTTTTAAAATGAGTAGGAAGATTAGATCAAATAAAATATACAGATAATCAAAAAGAAATACTTGTCCATTTTAGTTTCAACTTCCTCAATACCTAACTGCAAATAATGGAGCCAGGCTGGGTAGAGATCGTTCCCTATTTTTATAACTCCAACGTCTAGCACAACACTTATAAACATTTGAGAAATATTTGTTAAGCTGAACCAAAGATGATAATTGTACAACTTATTCTACTTCTTATCTTTTGTTTTTAATTTAATGGAAGCAGACTTCTTAATGAGAACTGAAGGGCTCAGAAGCAAAGCAGCAGTAAAAAAAGAAAATAGAAATCAAGGAATCTAAATAATCCCCAAATTGGGCAATCGGTCCCTGAGAAATAGAGAATTAACTATCATTCTTTTAACTATAATTACAGCCTTATTAAAACCAATAATCACTATTGAGCAAGAACATACAGAATATTATTTGAACTTGCCTTTTCATGAAGTCTCAACACATTGATTCCATATAGAAGAAAATGTTATTGGTGTTGATGGTATTAAAAATAAGTAATACTGAAATATTACAATCTTTTTTAGACGAAAATATATGCAAATTATGGTGGAGAAGGGCAGAAAAAAACTTCGAAATATGTAAAGTGCTCTCTACCTAAGAAAAGATTTAGATCAAATAACTTTTTCACTTTCAGCAAAAGATGGCAGATTGAACACATGCATTTAATTCTCTTCTTTCCCTTAAGCTCTATACAATTACAAAAAAGGACAATTTTAAGTTTGAGTAAATTCAAAATAACAGTGGGGAAGAAGAGAATACTTTTATAAATTGGAAGTCAGAAAATCAAGTAAGTTAGTTATATAGTTGACTAGGTCCTAAGTAAGCTGAATCTAAGTCAGTAGGAAAAGAACAAAACAAATCAATTTATACCACAAACTCCCAAAAGGCTCAGACAGTAGTAGTGCCATGTATCTTTGGATATAAGGGTGAAAGTGAGGATTAAAAATAGGACGCCTGGATGAAAAACTGTTTCAGAGAAAATAAGATGACACCCAAGATTTCTCTCCTTCACTCTATACAACTGGGTGATTGCCCTTCCCCAGCTCTGGTAGAGGACTAAAGTTTCATTCTCTTGAGAATGTAAAATAGAGGACTTCTGGACCAGGAGACACTATGCTCGCTAAGGGAAAGGGTACTGTACTAAAATAAGGGAAATTAGGTGAATATATACATACCAATGTTAAGGCCCTCAGACTTTTTCCTCCGCTTGGTTGCCAGAATGCTCCCAGCCAAATACATATACAAACACAAACACAGACACAGAGGACATAGGAAGACCTTTCTTCAGAAATCTGACTAGTCCAAGAGAACAGACCTAATAAAACTGATAACTGGTATCAGAGGCTTCCCAAGTTAAGATCTGGGAGCCCAGCCAGATCTCCCTATACTGAGAGGCCAGAGCAGACAAGCTCCATCTGTTCATAGTTTCCAGTCTTCTCTACACCCTCACACTTAAATATAAGCAGACAGTCAAGAATTAACAGATATTTGATGAACGCTCTGTATGAAAGACAAGAGACTATAATAAACAAAAAAGCAGGTTGGGGGCTATGAGGAAGAAGAGGAAAACTTCAAAAAATGTTATAATTAACTGTTAGAGAGATAAAAGAATATGTTGCCTCCGTAAAACAAGAAAGGTATTGTTCCATTTTTAAAAGGAGCAATCAAAAACAAAAAAATAGCTCTTAGAAATTAAAAGTATAACAAAAATGAAAAATTCACAGACAGGATGGAAAGTAATTTTGAGGAAATGTTACAAAAGAGAGAAATACAACAGAGATGGAAAATAGGAAGAAAAATAAATAAAAATTTGTATATCAATCCAGGATTTTTAGCTTTCAAATAATAAGAATTCTAGAAAGGAGAGAGAAACAGAGGAGAGAAAATCAAAAACATAATTCAAGAAAATCCCTCATGACTAAAAGGCAGAACTTTCTAGACTGAAAGTATCCAGTAAAAGGGATAAAAATTATCACACATCCAGACATATATCATCATGAAGATTCTGGAAGACAAAGAGAAAATACTACAAGTCTTCAGAGAAGGGAAAAGAAGCAATTTTCATACACAAGATCAAAAATCAGGCTGGGCACAGTGGCTCACACCTGTAATCCTAGCACTTTGGGAAGCTGAGGCAGGCCGATTGCCTGAGCTCAGGAGTTCGAGACCAGCCTGGGCAACATGGTGAAATCCCTGTCTCTACTAAAATACCAAAAATTAGCCAGGCATGGTAGCATGTGCCTTTATTTCCAGCTACTCAAGAGGCTGAAGCATGAGAATCACTTGAACCCAGGAGGTGAAGGTTGCAGTGATCTAAGATTCTGCCACTGCACTCCAGTCTCGAAAACAGAGCAAGACTCTGTCTAAATAAATAAATAAATAAATAAATATAAAATAAATAGGTGTGGCAGTGACTTCTTAACATCATCTCCTAGATGTAAAAGATAATGAAGGAATGCCATTAAAATAACGATGGAAAAAAATTTCCAACCTAAAATTCTATACCCAGCCAAATTATCGATTCAGTGTGAAGACAGAATAAAGACATGTTCAGATATTCAACATTTCAAAATTTTTCATTCTCGCATACCTTTTCTCAGGAATGTACTGGAATATGAAATGAAATGAAAATGAAAGAGAAAAATAAGAATGGATGATAAACATAATCAAAAGAAAGCCAGAAGGCCGGGCACGGTGGCTCATGCCTGTAATCCCAGCACTTTGGGAGGCTGAGGTGGGCGGATCATGAGGTCAGGAGATCGAGACCATCCTGGCTAACACGGTGAAACCCCATCTCTACTAAAAATGCAAAAAAATTAGCCAGGCGTGGTGACAGGCGCTTGTAGTCCCACCTACTCGGGAAGTTGAGGCAGGAGAATGGCATGAACCTGGGAGGTGGAGCTTGCAGTGAGCGGAGATCATGCCACTGCACTCCAGCCTGGGTGACAGAGCGAGACTCCGTTTCAAAAAAAAAAAAAAAAAAAAGGAAAGCCAGAGAATAGTGAAAGTGACAGGGAGCCTCGGCACGACGGTTAAGGGAGATGCAATGCAACATAACAGCTGTGCCTCAGGTCTAAAGAGCAAGCAGTACAGATCAGTGCAGACCCAAAATTCTAGGGGAGATTTTTTTCAAAAAAACAAAATTGGTAGATGGCCTAATATGTTTAAATGTATTGAGATAAGCTATGCACAACTGAGGAGGGCTTTGGGTTGAATCAGCAATTCATACATAGAAAAATAAGCAAATATATAAGTTTAAAACATATTATTAACTTTGAGAAAAACAAAATCTTATAAAGGGAGCAAAATTGATAATAGTATACTACCTGGCTCACTGAATTTACATTAACATAGGTTTAAGATTGTAAATACAGCAAGAGGAGAGAAGTTTCTACGTATCTTATATGTAGAAACAGTCATTACTTCCAGCATATGTGGTAGGTTAAATCCTTGTCTTACATAAAAGAAAGTTAGTAGCTAATGTCGAAAACTAAAAACTCAAGAAGTCGTAGTACCAGCATTTTATTTAGAAACATGGAGGTGAAAAACAGTTGCCTCCTGGGAATGCAAAATATCAGGCTGTAAGATGACCGGTCAGCTGTTTCTCATTACAAGCTGTGTAACACTCTGAGTCTTCAAATATGTATATGTATTACTTTGATAAAATTTTAAACTTCACAAAAAAAGAATTTCCTGACTCTGAAAACTGTGCAAATTTAGAATGTTGTCACCTAATAAAAATAACTGACAATTAGTTAGAATAAGCCACAAATTCTTCTGGTTTACATGCATTCACTTATTTAATGCAAAGCAACCCTATGAAGTCGATACTTTTATCTCTTACCATTTTTAATCTTTTCCTCAGGAATTGAGGCTTAGAGAAACTAACTGGCAATGTTCACTTAGTGAATAATAAAGCCAGGATTTCATGGAGTAGGGAACCCCAGAAACTACTCTTTCGAGTATTGTGTCTGGAGAATTTTAAGAAAATCTTTTCCCTTCCATAGGGTGATGCCCATGAGACTCCTCCCAACTGGAACACTCTCCTCCATTCCACCTCATCAAATTAACTTTCATTCATCCTTCCATCAAGTCTTTCCTAACCTACAAGTCTAGGTTTGTCTTCTTCATTGCATGTGCTTACAAAACTTGGTGCCCTCCTTCAGAGCATTTCATTATTACCATAGTCATATACTTCATATCTGTGATTAGTTATTTAGCATATGTTATCTCCCCAACTAGAATTAGTGTTCCATGAGGACAGGAATCACATCTGATTTCACTCAACACTATTGCCCTAACACCTACAAGAATAGATAATTGAATGAATAAACAAATTCATGAACAGACAATCTAAGCTCCTGATACACGGTTTAATATATTCTCTCAGGGCAACCAGACTACCCTTTGTGGTTCTTGTCATTCCTAAGAATCTAAGCTTCCAGCTTCCCCAGGGACACCAGATGAATCAAATCTTAGTAATGCCAGCCAACACACTCTTTCAAAGAGAAAGATTCCCCTGCCTGCACAAATGACAAAAACAATTTATTTGATTGTTTCTTTGTTTTGTTTTGTTTTTTGACAAGAATGAGACTTTAATCAGTTTTAAGTAGAGTTTATAACACTAAGAGATAAAGGGTTGTTAACAAACACAATAACAAGTGGACCTCTGATTGGGATGAGGCATTATCCTGTACACATCATATTGGTATTTTTGTGTATCCTCAGTGCTAGAAATTTTGTTTTGTTTTCTAAGGAGGATGGGTTGTTAAGGTTTATCAAGAGTAGTGAAAAAGGTATTTGTATTCCCTGAGCCAGGATTTCCTTTCACCTTCCCATCATTCTATATCTCTGCCTCTGAGAAAAGGGAGATACTAACTACTGAAAGAATACTAGGGGACAGAAGTCGGCATTCTGAACTCAAGTCCTCTCTCAGAAGGTGGGAAATGATGAAGGACTGAATCACTTCTCAGCTGGATGCTTTATCATGTGCAGTTGACCCTTGAACAACACAGGTTTGAACTGCACAGGACCACTTAGACACAGATTTGTTCAATAAATATTGAAAAATTTTTGGAGATTTACCACCATTTGAGAAAACTTGCAGATGAATCTTGTAGCCTAGAAATATTTAAAAATTTTGAGAAAAAGTTAGGTATGTCATAAATTCATAAAATATATGTAGATATTAGTCTATCATTTACTACCATAAATATACACAAATCTATTATAAAAAGTTAAAATTTATCAAAACATATGCACACAAACACTTCAGACCATACATGGTGGTGCCATTTGCAGTCAAGAGAAATTTAAACAAACATAAAGGTGTAGTATTAAATCATAACTGCATGAATGTAACTGTAGTACAATTCATATTATTGCAATTATTTCCTAGCTACCTTCTCTTGCTATTTTTTTTTTTTTTTTTTGAGACGGAGTCTTGCCCTGTCACCCAGGCTGGAGGGCAGTGGCGTGATCTCAGCTCACTGCAACCTCCGTCTCCTGGGTTCAAGGGACTCTTCTGCCCCAGCCTCCCGAGTAGCTGCGATTACAGGAACACACTGCCATGCCCAGCTAATTTTTTGTATCTTTAATAGAGATGGGGTTTTACCATGTTGGCCAGGCTGGTCTCGAACTCCTGACCTCATGATCCACCCACCTAGGCCTCCCAAAGTGCTGGGATTACAGGTGTGAGCCACAGCGCCTGGCCTTCTCTTGCTATTGCACTGAAGTAGTACCACTAGTAATGCTGGAAGTGCTCCCAAGAAGAAAAGTCATGACATTACGAGAAAAAGTTAAATTGCTTGATATGTACCATAGATTGAGGTCTGTAGCTGTGGATGCTCACAAATTGGAGATAAATGAAGCCAGTATAATGACCGATGTAAAAAACAAAAAGGAAATTTGTGACACCTTCACTGCAGCTATACCAGCATGCACGAAAACCTTGTACTTTTTGCAACATACATTTTTATCTCGTATTAAAAATTCAGCTTTTATATAGTTGCAGGATTGCTATAAGAAAGGCACGCCTATGGACTCTAATATGATTTGAGAAGAAAATGAAGTCATTATATTACAACTTAAAGCAAAAGGAAGATGAAGGATCTAAACTTGGAGAATTTAACGCCAGCAAAGGATGGTTTGATAATTTTTGAAAGAGGTTTGGCTTTAAAAATGTCAAGATAACAGAAGAAGCAGCTTCTGCTGAACAAGAGTCAGCAGACGAGTTCCCAGATGCCATTAAGAAAATCATTGAAGAGAAAGGATATTTGCCTGATCAGGTTTTTAATGCAGACAAAAGTGTTCTACTCTGGAAAAAAGAGAGAGAGAGAGAAGCAAACACCAGGATTAAAGGCCGGAAGAGATTGGCTAACTCTACTGCTATGTGCAAATGCAGTTGAGTTTCAAACAGGACTGCCCTTATCTATAAAGCTGCTAACCCCTGAGACTTGAAAGGAAAAGATAAACACCAGCTTCTAGTCTTTCGGTTGTACAAAAAGAAGGGCTATAGAGTGAGAACCCTTTCTCTGGATAGGTTCCATCAATTCTTTGTTCCTGAAGTCAGGAAGTACCTTGCCAGTAAGGGACTGTTTTTTAACCTTCTTTTGATATTTGACAATGCCCCCAGCTACCCAGAACCCCATGAGTTTAACACTGAAAAAATGTGGTATACTTGCCCCCAAACACATCTCTAATTCAGGTCGGGGGCTCTTAACGACTTTAAGGCTCATTACACACAGTACTCCATGAAAATGATTCTTTTTTTTTTTCTTTAAAAAAAATTTTTTTTACTATACTTCAAGTTCTGGGATACATGTGCAGAACGTGCAGGTTTGTTACATAGGTATGCATGTGCTATGGTGGTCTGCTGCACCCATCAACCCATCATCTACATTAGGTATTTCTCCTAATGCTATCCCTCCCCTTGCCCCTGACCCAATGACAGGCCCCAGTGTGTGACGTTCCCCTCCCTGTGCCCATATATTCTCATTGTTCAACTCCCACTTATGAGTGAGAACATGCAGTGTTTGGTTTTTTGTTCCTGTGTTAGTTTGCTGAGAATGATGGTTTCCAGCTTTATCCATGTCCCTGCAAAGGACATGAACTCATTCTTTTTTATGGCTGCATAGTATTCCATGGTGTATATGTGCCACATTTTCTTTATCCAGTCAATCATTAATGGGTATTTGGCTTGGTTCAAAGTCTTTGCTATTGTGAATAGTGCTTCAATAAACATACGTGTGCTTCTGTCTTTATAGTAGAATGATTTATAATCCTTTGGGTATATACCCAGTAATGGGATTGCTGGGTCAAATGGTGTTTCTGGTTCTAGATCCTTAAGGAATTGCCACACTGTCTTCCACAATGGTTGAAGTAATTACACTCCCACCAACAGTGTAAAAGCATTCCTATTTCTCCACATCCTCTCCAGCATCTGTTGTTTCCTGACTTTTTAATGATTGCCATTCTAACTGGTGTGAGATGGTATCTCATTGTGGTTTTGATTTGCATTTCTCTGATGACCAGTGATGATGAGCATTTTTTCATGTGTCTGTTGGCTGCATAGATGTTTATGTCTGTTCATATCCTTTGCCCACTTTTTGATGGGGTTGTTTGTTTTTTCTTGTAAATTTGTTTAAGTTCCTTGTAGATTCTGGATAGTAGCCGTTTGTCAGATGGATAGATTGAGAAACTTTTCTCCCATTCTGTAGGTTGCCTGTTCACTCTGATGATAGTTTCTTTTGCTGTGCAGAAGCTTTTTAATTTAATTAGATCCCATTTGTCAATTCTGGCTTTTGCTGCAATTGCTTTTGGTGTTTTAGTCATGAAGTCTTTGCCCATGCCTATGTACTGAATGATATTGCCTAGGTTTTCTTCTAGGGTTTTTATGGTTTTAGGTCTTACATTTAAATCTTTAATCCATCTTGAGTTAATTTTTGTATAAGGTGTAAGGAAGAGGTCCAGTTTCAGTTTTCTGCATATGGAAGAGAAATCTGAAAGAGAGAACACCATAAAAATCTGGAAGGATTCCAGGACTGTTGATGCCATTGTTGTTATAGAAAAAAAAAAGTTAAATCCTTCAAGCTCAAGCCATAACTTTCTGCTGGACAAAACTATATACAGATGTTGTTCATTACTTCACAGGCTTTCTGACAGTGCCTATGAAGAAAATCACAAAAGAGACTGTGGAAATGGCAAAAAAAAAAAAAAAAGTGGGGGATAAAAGGTTTGAAGATACGGATGTTGGAGAAATTCAAAAGCAAATAGACACTATACAAGAGAAATTAACAGAACAGGACTTGATGGAGATGAGCATTTCTGAATCAGTGCCAGACAACGAGGAAAAAGACATAAAAGCAGTGCCAGAAAAGAAGATGACATCAGACAACCTGACAGAAGGGTTCTGATTATTCAAGACTGATTTTAACTTCTTGTACAACATGGACCTTTCTATGATACAGGCACCAAAACTAAAGCACAGGATTGAAGAAGGATTAGTACCTTATAGAAACATTTTTAGAGAAATGAAAAAGCAAAAAGTCAGAAAAATTATGATGTATTTCCATAAAGTTACACAGAGTGTGGCTGCCTCTCCTGCCTCCCCTTCTACCTCCTCCACTTGTTTTGCCTCTGCCACTCCTGAAACAGCAAGACCAATGCTCCTCTTTGTCGTCCTCTTCAGCCTACTCAATGTGAAGATGACAAAAATGAAGACCTTTATTATGATCCACTTCCAGTTAATGAATAGTAAATACATTATCTTTCTTATAATTTTCTGAATAATATTTTCATTTATCTAGCACACTTTATTGTAAGAATACAGCATATAATACATATAAAATACAAAATAGATAACATAATCAACTACATGTCATTGTTAAGGTCAACAGTGCTTATTAGTAGTTAAGTTTTAGGGGAGACATCAAAAGTTATACACAGATTTTAGACTGTGCAGGGGGTCAATGCCCCTAATACCTGCATTGTTCCAGGGTCAACTGTATACAGAAATCATCATTACTTCTGACTACCCAATTTCTTGTGGCAAAAGAAAGAAACTCTTCCAAACTAGTTACTTAATGATAAACCAAGGAACAGAAATGATTGATTAGCTAGAATTTTACTTTTTAAGCAGTAGCAGTAATAGCATCCTATCTCTCCGTACTTAAACATTTTCTTTCTCCTGAGGGCCTTCTCTGATCATCCTTGTAAGACAAAATTTATTCACATCTGTCTTTAGGTGACGGAATTTACACATATGAAGAAAGGCTAGGGTATCCAGACATGGGCAATGCTGCTCTTATTTGACTAATTAGAAAGACCCTTTCTAACCACCACGTCATTTAGTTGCAGACAAGTGGTTTTCCTTGGATTAATACAAATTAGTTTGTCTCTTTATTTCTTAACCAGCTGGATATACATTTTTCCCTCTAACAGAAACACTCTATTCCATACAATTTAATAAGCACTAAAAGATTCAATGACATCTCACTCATCAGTGTTTTCAAAGAGTCTGCATATGGATGTGGATGTTTTCTCTTCTGTCATGTCATCATTAATGAAACTCAAAGACAGGCCTTGGATGATGCTTCTTTATTTCTTTGGGTCTGCTTTACAGCGTACCTAGACTGATAGGGAAAAGATTCATCAAAGGCGCCATGATTTCACATTTCTTTGCCCTGCTTGTGTCCTTTCCGTCCATTATCCTCCCAGACATCTAAGGCCCTGTGTGTCTAGCTGTACTACTCTCCTCATTATCTGCTATTCTGCTGTCGTCCATTGCCAGCTCAGGCTGCCCTTTGTTCTTTGGTTCTTTGTCTTTCATTCTCAGAGCCAAATATCAATACTGCTCACAATGTTCCAAATGTTCAGAATCAAAAGTCACATTACCAATTCTTTCTGAATATGCTGTCCATTTTTAAATTTTCTTTATTTATACTGACTCTTTTCACATGTAAGAAACATACACACATTTGCTTTCAGAGGCAGGTACACTTTGATCCTCCAAGAGACTGAAAAAAAAATGCCTGTGGGTGCTGTAGGTTCATATTTTATGGCACATACAGACTTGACTTTCACTTCATTCCATCCTCATTTTAATCATTCATATTTAATGTTACATATACTTGACTCTTCGACTTTTTTAATCTCATATGCTGAGTGGTGCACAAATTAGTCCCATATTCCACTATCCAGCAACTTTTTATTATTTATCGGCATTGACTGAGCTATCATTGTCATCTATTCATTAGTTTGTGAAAGATTTAAGCCTCTTCTCATGTATAATCTAGCTGTTATTTATCATGTTCTGTCAGTAACTCCTCTTTCTCGTGGTGTCTGCTTGCAGCAATAGATCATCTTCTGGTCTGAACTTCTCATGAATATAAGAACTTCTACTCTTTATCTACCAAGGTTAACCTCAACGGGACTCACTGCTTGGCTAGCTCAAACTCTGTCATCCTACTAACTAAGCAATGACATCTCATCACTAAACAGTCGTGATAACTGTCTAGTTCCTATAATTTCCACTGAAGAGAGCTACCAGGTGCCTTTCCAGAAACATTCTAGGACAGCAGAACCAGCCCTTTAAGGAAATGAGATTTTATCTCATTTGGAAAAATCCTCAGCCCATTAAAGTTTTTGGCAGGACAGGTGCTACCTAGCAACCCAACCCCATTTCATGTGTTTCAAGGTTTCAGATAGAGAAGACCTGAAATAGTGGTTACATTGTGTGCCTTTCAGTGCTTCATTTTAAATCTCCTAGAAAGTCTGTCCTCTGGACTGAGAACTTCCACACAGCAATAAGCATCATTCACCCTGACTTCTTGATAGCATCAGATACAAAACAAATCTGGCTTGTGAATGGCAGGCTCAGCCCAGGACTGAACAGGAGCTACATAAAATCAGAGTATGCTCCATAGATACCAGCAATCAGTATGATGTTCTTGGATGAAGAGCGTAATACATTTCCAACAAGTGGCTTATTCCTATGCCATTTTATTATCTCTTGGCATATTTCCATATGAGTACCCAGTTAGGCCTGGAGGAAGGAGATAAAGCAGAGCCAATGGATAAAGTAACCTCAGATTTAAAATGTCCACTTATTCTTTAGTTTGAATCATGGCACACACAAAGAAGTTCCTATATTTGGCAAAAGAAGAAAATGTGAAAATAAGCAGCGAGGGGAGCAAATATTCATTTTAAGAAACAGCTAAGGCTCTGACTAGAACATAGATAGAATCCAGTCTAATTCTTTCCATAGAGCCAGCCAGTGTTCAACAAACATTTGTTGCAATGGAGCCTTTTTTGAAAGCTGTATCATTGTAGCCACGGTTCACTTCAATGATAAGGAAAATAAGGCTCACAAGTGGATCCGCAGGGCAAGCTCACTGAGGAAGGAAACAAGCTTTGTATCCCCTCAGTGCTATGTAAAAGGCAGATGATCAACAAACAGGTATTGAACAAATGGACAAGTGAACAAATGAATACTCGAATCCTTCAGTGACCTCAATCTTCCAGCACTGCCTGCACGAGACGATCATGCTTAAAATGAAATGTTTCATTCCGATACTATTATAAAGTTTGAAAATTTCTATCATAAACTTAGATTTTATGCCTTAAGCTGAGAATGTTTTTTACTTGGATAATAGCACCTCCTCTGGCTTTTTCCTCCCTTACATAGACATTTTGGCCCATATTTACCCTCTATGATGTAGCAGACACAGGTATTGCTACAAATTTCGTGTTGTACTGCACTGCAGGACTTACAGCATGTTCTATCATGGAACCACATTTTGGCCTTAATAAAACACAGCACCACACAGCATGTCATTCACTATAATATAATTAAATACAATGCCAAGGGAAATATGTCACTGTAATGGTGAAACACACGTGCTATTTCCTTCTCTTCTCCATGAAAGGGGCAGCTAAGGCATAATTTAGGAAGAAGGTATTTAACACAGTGAGGTTCTGCAGCTTGCCAGCAAAACAAAAGGAAAAAAAATGAGGATGTAAGGGAGAGGACATAGAGAAATATGAGGAGGAAGGGGAAGACACAATAGTGAATCAGTAGTATTTCAACTATTTTTTCCTACTTAAACCAAAATCTCAGAGAATTTCTAAACTTAAAGATTTGAGAGAAGAAGTGTCTCTCAGCAATGAGTAAAAGGCAAAAGACCAAAAAAAAAAAAAAAAAAAAAAAGACTTGTTCTTACCCACATTACTGGCCTACTTCTAAAAGAATTGGTTTAAATAGTACCCCACAAAAGAGTGAAAATTAGTTTTGTTTCCATCTTAACAAAGAGTTAATGCAAGAACCATCACCAAGAGTCAGGATATCTGGGTTCTGGCCCTGGCTGCATTTTTAACGGATTGAAACCTAGGACATGTCAATTCGCATTTGAGGCCCTCAGTTGTCTTATTTAAAAGACAAGACATTGGGTTTAATTATCAATGCTAAGATTCCACCATTGATTTTACATAAGAATACCTACCATTTGCATTTCTGTCTTACCTACTCAATCTGAAATTTCTGTTAGGGTCAGTAAAAGCTATATCTTGCAATGCATGTATACATAAGTGTAGGATAATAAACATAACACACAACAAGCACAAGTCCCCAATTTCCTCTCACCCTGCAGCCTAGAATACTTGGACAGATGAAGGAATACAGTACTTGCAAACTTGATTTATTGATGGTCAAAGAGCAAGCTAGTGCCCTCCTTCTGGCAAACATCTCCAGTCTCTCTGAGGGGGCCTTGAAGTCCCTTTCTCAGCTTGTGGGGTAAAAAAACACATAAAAAGAGAAGGGCATCTTACTTCCATGAACCACCTTTAAAGAATCCTTCTCTCTGTCAGATACTAGAGGCAAGCTCAGGTCTAGTTCAGCCACCTTTTAACATGCCATGTGAGGGTGTGTATAACATCTGTTTTTAAAATGGGGGCAATGGTCACCTACTGTCCTCAGCTTTGGGCTTCAGTTAAAATCCCAAAACAATACGAAAAATCTCATTTAAAATCTGGTTAGAAACATCTAACATTTTAAACAGCCCAAAAATAGTTCTTTTTTTTTTTTAACCAGATCCCCTCTTATAAAAAAAAAGAAAAGAAAAGAAAACCTAGTCTTTCTTCCAATCTTTCTCAACTCATTATGATGACACTATCTGACCTACCAGCTGCTCAAACCAGAAGTCTAGAGCAAGCCTCAGTTTTTCTTCTTCCCTACTTCCAACCCAGCAGCAAGTCATGTTGGCTCCATGTCCTCCATTCCCAACCTAGATCCAAGCCACCGTCATCACTGAGATTCCTGCAAGAGCCCAACTGGTCCCTCAGTTTTCACTCTTGCCCCACTACAGTCCATCTACCACCCAGTGGCCAGAGTGATCATCTAAACATGTAAAGTACATTATGTCACACTCTGGTTAAAGCATCCCAATGGCTTTCTAAACTACTCAAAATAAAATCCAAGAAGGGCTCCACATTACCAGGCCCACTGGTTGCACTATGCCATCTATTCACTGCCTTCCAATAAAACATTCATTTCCACCTCTGGGTCTTTGTATGCACTCTTCCCTCTCCCAGGAACACTCTACATTTAGATCTTTGACATTTAGGTCACGATTGAAATGCCCCCTCCTCCACGAGGCCCTCCCTCAACATCCATCCCACCCATGGGATCCCAACTATTCACTATCCCATGAATAGTTTTGTTCATAATCTGAAATGCTGTCATGCATTTATTTGCTTGAGCAAGGGTACCACTATACGCCTAAAGAGCAGGACCTGGCCATCATTCTCACTCAATGGATTTTTTCTGAATGAATGAATTTTGTCTTTGGACTTAATGTGTGAAGCAGTTCTTCAATGAACCTATCTGTGGGTATGGTTAACAGGAATGAATCTTCAGAGAAAGTACCAAACTAATAAAAAGACTATTGGCATCCTTTCTTGAGTTACTGTTTAAAATCAAAATTTTTACACAACATTTCAAGTGTTTAATTCCAAAAGGGCTTATTTCTGAATCAGTTCAAAGGTACTGGGGTGGGGGGGGAGGGGGTTGAGATAATGACACATAAACCTTGACTTCATTCTTAAGATTTTATTAAATAAATGTGCCACCTAAACTAGAAGAGGGGAGCATTTTTCCAATTGCAAATCAGCAGAAACCTACAAAACTCCATTAAAAGTAAATAAAATATCTAAGCAGTTTTTTTATCTAAAACAGGACACTTTTGAGGGTGAAGAGGAGTGCTATTAATAAATATACAGTACTGAGACAACAGCATATACTCATGTTGTCACCCTAGTTAAGGGCCATATAGGTAATTTCAAAAATGAGATTCAGTCATTTATTTGGGCTAATTTTTTGTTTATTTTTTATGAAGAGTGTGTTGGATTGTAGATTGTTTTGAAGAGAAACTAGAAGGAATGAAAGGAGAGCGTACTATGAAAGAAATAAATAGAAAACAATTATTTTAAAAAATAGAGTACAATAAACACTACTAAACAATTAAAACAAACATTTTAGGCATACATTTTGGTGAAAGACAGGAGCATGAGAAAAAAAGAAGAGTGACTAGACAAGGGAAAGACAAATAAACAAAGAGAATGGCAGACGAAAGAGAGTCACAGAGAAGCAGAGGAGCTGAAAAGAAGGGCAGTGTCGTTAATAGACCCAAGAAGTTATTACAGGTTGGGTTTCCCACAAAGAAGATGGTGAGATGGAGACTGGCAACCTGTATGTTTACTAAAAAGAGCTCTTGGGATTAACACTTGTAGAAACATAGGAAAGGAGGTGGATTTGGGCAGAGGGAGAAGTTAAGCTTCAATGCAGGACCAACAAAGGCTTCTACCTACCCCTCAAGTAGTTCTGGAGCTGGGATGGCTTTTCTAAGTTGTCCTAAGTTGGAGCAAGAGAGCCAGGTCTTTATACTCAAGTGTTACTTGGCTACTGGACAGAGGTCAGTGACTGAGTAAACATGATTTTGAGGGAGGCATTTTTCTTCAGCTGAGCTCATCTCCAGACAGAGCTAAAAGCTCCAGACAGAGCTGAAAACTCCAGACAGAGCTCCTGTCCCCACAGAAGCCTAGTGTCCAGATAGGTCATTTTGGTTCTTCCTCTTTCTTTTTGTCTATATGTGTGACCTTCCACATATTTCTGTTCTTCCTTTCCATGCACGTAAAGGAAGTATGTGTATATACCAGTTTCTCAACACTTATCCTGACACATGCTTTTGGGTTAAAATATCCTTGAGGGCATAACTTCCACATTTTCCTTACTGTTTTATCTCAGTATCTGCTAAAATAAAACAGATGCACATGGTAGATGTTCAATAAATCACTTTCCAGAGTCAAAATGGGATTCAATCTGACCTCCAGGGCTTGCCGCAATCTGGAGCCAATTGTACATGACCACATCCTTCCTTGTGTTAATCTCTGGTGAAAGAACTGCCCAAATTTTTTTTAAATTTGTTGATATATTTTTATTTTGCCTAAATCATCATTCCTTTCCTCATGGCTACCTCTACAATGCCAAAAGCAATCTTCTCTCCATCTTGAATCTTATCGATGAGAACATATATAATTTTAACACTGTCATCACTGTCATCACTAAACTTCCTCCAAAAGTTCTGAATATCCATGCTTAATCTGTCTACTTATCTTTCACATTTCCAAAACATCAAATAAGTTTAAAGTAGTTTAAAAAAATGATGTCTACATGAGAATAATGTGAAAAGTTATTCTATCCTGTTCTTTCCCTAACAAACTTGCTACAAATGTATAGCAAGATCCATAGGGAAAAATCTGAACCCATTTGCAAATTGTCATATGAGGGCTGCTCGACTGCAGAAGGAAACTGAGATTTTTAAGTATGTGGAGTAATTTTTATAAGTCACCATTTTAAAATCCCTTTAAAATGCTTGAGATTTCATTTGCTAGGAGAAATCATCTTTAAACTGATAATTGTCTAAAAAGAATTCTGTTTTAATTAAATATTATTTAATTCCTTTTACTTCACTTAAATTTACTGGATTTTTTAAATTTATAACTCAGTTTGCCATTTTTTTAAAATGTCAATAGCTTTTGAGGTACACATAGTTTGTGGTTACATAGATGAATTCCATAGTGGTGAATTCTCAACTTCTAGTGTACCCATTACCTGAGCAGTGTACACTATACCTAATATGTAGTCTGTTGTCCCTCACCACCTCCCAACCTCCTCCAACCCTGAGTTCCCAAAGTCCATTATATCACTCTGTATGTCTAAGACATTTCATTCTTTTTCATGGCTGAGTTGTATTCCATGGTCTCTATATATCACATTTTCTTTATCCACTTGATGGTCAATAGGCACTTAGGTTGCTTCCATATATTTGCAAATGTGAATTGTGCTGCTATAGACATACATGTGTATGTATCTGTGTCTTTTTCATATACTGACTTATTTTCCTTTGGGTAGATACCCAATAGTGAGATTGCTGGATTGAATGGTAGATCTACTTTTAGTTCTTTAGGAATCTACATACTGTTCTCCATAGAGGTTGTACTAATTTACATTCCCACCAGCAGTGTAAGTGTTCCCTTCTGCCACATCCACACCAACATCTATTGTTTTTCCACTTTTTAATTCTAGTTTACCATTTTTTCTAAGGATTTTTAGATATTTGTGATAATTAATTTGATTTTTCAGTATCCTGTTAGAAGTTTTAGCTTCTCCCTTGACTCTTCTCTACCAGCTGAGAAAAGTTACTGGATGCCTTAGCAACTTTGACAAAACAGGCTGACACCTTCAGAAAAACTTAAATGGGGACAAGCAAAACTCAATAATAATATCCTATCTATTTCTAACTGTAAGAAAAGTAAAACTCTATATTACTATGTAAACAAATTTAAAGTAAGTTTTCTATCATGGATTATACTCCCAATGAGGCAGCATAATACAACCAGACAGACTGAGTTCAATGTGCTGACCAGCAGTGTGACTTGGGACAAGTGTCTTTGCTGCTCTGAGCCTTGATTTCTTCACCTATAAAATGACAGTCTCTACAACCACCATGAGGATTCCATAGACACTTAAGACAGTATCTTGTACAGAGTAAGCAACTCAGAAAATGGCAGTTATTACTAACTTTTGTTTAGGGTAAATGCTTAAAATATATGAAATGTCAATTATGAACACACACAATGTAGTGTATTTACATCCATGAATTTAACATCAAGTTTTGTTTAATGATGATGGACTCCAGATTCATAATTAGGCAAGCAAATGCAGTAATCCCCCTTTATCCAGCATTTCACTTTTCTGAGGTTTCAGTTACCCATGTTCAACTGCAGTCCTAAAATAATAAATGGAAAATTCCAGATATAAACAATTTGCATGCTTGAAATTGTGCTGTTCTGAGTAGCATAATAAAATCTCTCACCATCCTGTTCTGTCTTCCACCCCACCCTCCACCAGACATGAATTATCCTTTGCCCAACCTATCCACACTGTATATGCTACCTGCCCATTGGCCACTTAGTAGCCATCCCAGTTATCAGATTAAAAATACATAGTCCATACTGTATATACAGGATTTAGTACTATACACAGTTTCAGGCATCTACTGGGGGTCCTGGACCATATTTCCTTCCAATAACGGGGACCACTGTAATTAGGAAACACCTACTTCTTTTGTATATCATGTCTTGGGCTCGCCTCAAAGTTAAGTACAAGCCAGCTAATTATTTTTGATGCTCTTTATTTTTTCCTTCTTAAAAGAATTAAGAAACTCATTTTCTTTTACTCTTAATAAATATCAAACTGAGGACAGGCCATACACAACTGGTTGTAATTAGAAATACACATAATCATTCCGTGATAAATTACTTTATTAATATGTTCAGGTGAGTCTTTCCACAGAGGAATATCCTCCACTAGCCATTTATCTTACATCTTTTTACTTTAGCATGCTACAAAGTACTAAAAATGCATACATTGCCCAGCAAATCCATGATGATGACCAATGAGAATATTTCCCTGGATACATGCTTTAAAACATCAGTAAATATTTTCTTTTTATTATTATTAATGAAGATATTTCTTTAACATGGACTTTCTTTTTTTTTTTTTTTTTTTTTTTTTTAGACAGAGTATCACTCTGTTTCCCAGGCTGGAGTGCAGTGCAACGATCCTGGCTCACTGCAACCTCCACCTCCCAGGTTCAAGCGATTCTTCTGCCTCAGCCTCCCAAGTTGCTGGGATTACAGGCAAACGCCACCACACCCACCTAATTTTTGTATTTTCAGTAAAGATAAGGTTTCACCCTGTTGGCCAGGCTGGTCTCAAGCTCCTGACCTCAGGTGATCCACCCGCCCTGGCCTCCCAAAGTGCTGGGATTACAGGCATGAGCCACTGTGCCCGGTCCAACTTTACATTTTTGCTGCTTGTCACAGGCTTATCGATACTAACAACAAGATTAAGAAAAGCTTTGAACATCTGACCAGTCACTCACCTTACGTAAGAATTATCTGGCAACTTATTAAGTTAAATTATTACTGAAGGCTTGCTGCGTAGCTAAAGAACATCATCTGATTAGGTTCCATGAGAAATCAGAAAGTTTAGGAAAAGTCTGAACTAAACACCAAGCAACTGGGCATCTATTGATCTGGCTGTTTTTCTATTTTTAATTAGAAATTGACTTCCACAGTCATTTTACATTAGTAACAGAGTAAAACAAGTGGAGCAGATTTGGAGTATTCAGACATTTACCTAAAAACCTGACGCAATATGCTGTTTCTGCAAATGCAATATTAAGTGGAGCATTGAAGTAATTATCTGGATAATTAAAAATCTCATGATATGCTACCAAGGGGAAAGGGTGGGAAGTAGAGAATGGAGACTCAAATTACCCATTAAAAAATCATTACCTCTGTTTTAACCACTATTAGTTTCCAAATGGAATGCCTCATTTAGATGACAAGAATCTCCAAAACAAAGAAAATATTCCAATGTGATTATGTGATTATGTAATTGAAAAACAATTACTCATATCTATAAAAAGAGAGGAAGTATTTCTATAGAATCACAAGTGAAACTTTGTCCAAATTATTTATGTTTTCCCACAGTGTCAGCCTTGCCCAAATTCAAATGCAAGCTCAAATGAGAAGCAATAAAACAAGATTTTCAACGTGTTTGAAATTCTAGTAGACTGGCTTTCCCTCCGTTGCTCCCGCCAATGAGATCACAGCAGTTGTAAAAGATACACAAAAGTTAACTCCAAAAGACCACCGGAAATTGGCTTGAAAGGGGAAGTAAACTTGGAATCATTAATTCAGAGACCATTGACACCATCAAAGCATTTCATTTTAGCCATAATATCGAGATTTACTAAATCTTTTCCCCAACGTGAAAGCTGATAGAACATAAGCTAGAACTAACTATTAATACAAGCCCAGACCTGACTTTCTACCTTCCTATTTAGTAGGCTTTGGCAGCAGCCTGTCTTCTCAGGACAAGAGGATAATGTCAGGTCTGGTCAGGACCAATCTAACCCGTAGGCTATCACCTCACATGCATATAAATTATTCTCTTGGAGGGAGTCATATATTAAGCTTTCTTTTGACAATTTAACACGAAAAGTTGTGTCACACTGATCTGTTTCTGAGTTCACACTCTTTGAGCAGGTTGAATGAAGTAAAATAAACCCACCATCTGTTCCTGACACTTGTTTAATTTTGGAGGGAATCTAAAATTTGACTAACTCTGTAAAAGGAGCTGAGAAAATGTAAACAAAGCCTCTTAATTTAAAATTGACTAAACGCATGTTTTTCCTACTTTCAGACAATCTGCTGTCTTCCAGCTGTGCTTGCTCAATTCTGCATCATTCTGGGAGCCCTGGTGTCACAGCAGTGAATAGGCAGGGTTCAGTGGAGATGAGACTGTGCCAACCTGGCCTCCTCTGCAGCATACAAATAAGTGCCCTTATGAAAGATTAATAATGCAGAGCACACCAAGGTAGACGGCTTGGCACAGCGCTGAATGCACACGAACAGAAGCAGCCAGGACTCGCCAACCCAAATGTGTCTGCACAGTCTGACTGTCTACAAGTGTGCTTGGCCTCCTAATTGCCAGTCTCCTTTCCCATCACCCTCAAGGGCTTCATGAATAAAGATGAAGGACAAGCACTTTCTGCTTCCCTTTAGTACCTCAGCAGGTGCACACTTAATAAACTTTTTTATCTCTTTGGGTACAAATGACCTCAGAGATTCTGCAAACCCAAAACTGTCATCATTTTTTCTCTTTTTGTCTACAAAAATATGTCCAAGTTACTGAGGAAGAGGAGAAGGGAATGCATGGATGACAACAGTAAAAGAAACAAACTAATCTCAAATGCAGAATGTCCACGCAGAAAATATCCACCCACTGTGACAAATATGCCTTACTCCTTAGCAATCCATCTGCTACACTTACCAAAGAAAAGCCACCAAATTCAAAAATGCTAAAAAGTGTTAGCATGTGATAAGGAGTCCCTAGTGTCTCCATGAAAGATGTACAAACATCTTTGGAAAGAGAAATGTGGATTGTATTAATTTGACGGTCATCTGAAAGGATGGCTGGCCCCAAACCCAAGGGCTGAATGCAACTTATGGAAGCTCTACAGGCAGCCATCAGAGAACACATCAAGAGAGAAAACTGACTTTACAGATCTTTTTCACATAGGGATTTACAATCAGATTTCAACCTTCAACAGACCCACAATAGTATTACAATATAAAGCCACAAATGTGTGAGTGAGCCAGCCAGCAATTGAACACATTTTTAAAGTCACAATGATCTAAAAGTGGATTTGTTTTTACATGTGGCAGCTACTTTCACTCCACAGTCAGTAGCACCTAACTGGCATTTGCTAAATTTGTAGAATGAATGGGTGAATTAACAGTGATAAATTATGGATCTTGCCACTGACAGGGTTTTGCTTCCCAAAATGTTCACTGCCTCTTTCTTTCAAGCAGTTGGAATGGCTTCCTATGATGCATACACCAAAATTCATGGTAAACTATAAATAAGAGGGCAAAGCATGAAATTCAAGGGAAATACAAACTAAAGCAGAAAGACAAAGCAAGGCGAAGACAAAAATACAGATACATTGGATTCAGTTCATAATGACCCATCGAGTTTCTTCCAAGCTTCCTGAGAGTCAAAAGAAAGAGAAAACTTTATTCAGCAACACATACATGTGTGTTACCAGAGAGGATACAATATCCCAGTTCCACAGAAAAACCAAGTTCTAAATTAGCACTGGTATTACAAAAAAAATTTATGTGTGGTTTTACAGAGGGGATGCCTTGTCCTGCTGTTACACAAATATGTCTGGACTGCTCCTGCCTCCAGCCTTTGTAGCTACTGTTCTGTTGCCTGGAATGTTCTGTTCCCTGTAATTCACACAACTCACTCCCTCACTGCCTCAAGTCCTAGCTCAAATGTCCTTGTTTCAATAGGACCTTTCCCAACAATCCCACTTAAAATTGCTAACCTCCATTCTCATCCCTGCACTCCTGCCCCCTTTTTTCTGGCTTATTTTTCTGCATAGCATCTACCATCATTTTAACATACCACATATTTATTTTGTTTATTGGCTTACCACCAGCTAGAATGTAGGTTCCCCCAGACCAGAATTTTCCTCTGTTTTGTTCATTGCTATATCCTAGGGCCTATACCAGTATCTGCAAGTTTATTGAATGAATGGATAAACAGACAATAGTCTAAACAATATTATTATGACAAATGCAATAGTTTCCCATGGTGAAGTAATTCCAGTGGATAAGATAATGTGATCCTGTTATATGAACATCTAGTGATGTGGCTTGATCCTAGGTCAGATGTAAACCACCTAGAATGACTCTTAATCATATCTGGTCACAGATTCCTTTGAGAATTAGGAAAGAGATAAACCTTCTAATATAGTTGCTATGGTTTGAATGTTTGTGTCTCCTCCAAAATTCGTATGTTGAAACTTAATCACCAGTATGATAGTAATAAGACGTGAGGCCGTCCCAGACACTGAAACTGCCAGCACCTTGATCTTGGACTTCCAGCCTCCAGAACTGTGATAAATAAGTTTCTATTTTGTGTAAATTACCCAGTCACAGGTATTTTGTTATAGCAGAACAAACAGACTAAAACAGCAGTGTTATACAATAAAAATATAATGTGAGTTGCATATCATGGTAAATTTTCAAGAAGCCACATTTAAAAAGCTAAATTAATATTAAAACTATATTGTATATACCTAAGTTATTTCAACATGTAATCAGTATAAAATATTATTAAGGAGATATTGTATTCCCTTTTTGTAGTAAATCTTTGAAATCTGGTGTCTATTTCATTCATATTAGACACATTTCAAGTGCTCAATAGCATACATAGGCCAGGTGCAGTGGCTCATGCCTGTAATCCCAACATTATGGCAGGGTGAGGCAGGAGGATCACTTGAGACTGGGCAATTGAGGCTGCAGTGAGCTATGATAGCACCACTGCACTCCAGCCTGGGTGCCAGAGCAAGATCCTGTCTCTCTCTCTCTCCATATATATATATATATATATATATATATATATGTGTGTGTGTGTGTGTGTGTGTGTATATGTGTATATATATGTGTGTGTGTGTATATGTAACACACATAGCTAGTGGATACTTTATTGGATAGCACAGCTCCAACCAGACAAATTTCACGTATATCCATACACAGAAAATTTCAAATATAATTCTGGGGGTCTCAGGCTCTGTGAAACCCATCTATGGATTCCAAAGGAATTCTAGACTCTAGTTAAGAATCTTTAATGGGATTGAGAGAAAATATCTACTGGAAATCTGTTATTCCACAACAGAAACTCATTCATTCCTTCACACATTCATTATTAATCCATAAACATGTACATTCTTATGCAGGTCCTTTACTTGGCCCTGAGACACATGGTAATATATTTAATCCTGATACTTCAAATGAGAATAGTCATTTCTGACTTTCCTGTCCCAGGAACCTAGAAAATAATTCAGTAAGCTCAGACAAGACACCAAACTTTCCAAAGGAGTCTGTTTTTTTCCCAACTCTAAATATAATTCTTCTTAGCCTCCTTGTAAAATGATGTACCTTTAAGTCTATAATTGCTACATTACTTGTGATGTGCCTTTTGGGAGAGAAAACAGCCTGAAGTTTTATAGCTCCCAGTCCCCAACCAGCTATATGCCATAAAATGAAATGGGTCTCTCCAGTGGGTTGGATCAGACCTGGCCTTTCCAAAACAGCAAGGTGACCCATCCTTGGTCACCACCTGCACATTTGTTAAGACTCAGCTGAAATATTACTTTTTCTGTAATAAACCTTGCAACTCCTCAAAGTAGGACTGCCAGATAAAACACAGGATGCTCAGAAAACTTACATTTCAAATTTTTAAAAAACAATTTTTATCTGATTTTTCTATGCAATACTTGGGACACACTTATATTTAAAAAATACCGTTAATCTAAAATTTAAATTTAATTTTATTTTTATTTGTTAAATCTGGTAACCCTACCACAAAGACAAATTTATTTTCCCCCCTCTTAAAGATAAATATAAATCTACAGTCCTTTAAGCAAAACCTTGGAGCCAGAAAGCTGCTCCCATCCTCATTACAACTAGATCGGCAAGGAATTTCTGCCTAGGTGGAGCTGGCTGTGAGGACACACAGCACCATCAAAGAGGAGTGGTGAGAGAGATCCACATCTAGTGGCGGTGGCAGTGAAAGTGACAGTGTTGGCAGTAGGCCATCTGGAAGGGCCGATGGTTCTATTGGCTAAAGTTGCAGTTGTCATCAGGACAAACCTATCCTTAGCTGAAGCTGTGTACCTGTGAGCACTGACCAAAGACAGCCCAAGCTAGCAACACATTCCTGGTCAATCCTGACACTGTATGTATGCAGCAAGGAGATACAAAACGACCCAGCAGAAAGTAAAAGCAAGGCAGATTTGAAAACAGCCTTAATTTGATTGTGCTCTAATATGCGTGCGCACACACACACACACGCACATGCACACACACACTCCAGCAGATGACAGAAGGCTTTTTTTCTTTAAAAACAGACATTTATTTTCTTACAGCTCTGGAGGCTAGAAGTCTGAGATGAAGGCGTCAGCAGGAGTGGTTTCTTCTGAGGCCTCTCTCTTTGGCTTGTATGTGTCTTCACATGGTTGTCCCTCAGTGTCTTGGGTCACAGTCTTAGTATAAATTCCATTCTATCAGTGGCTAGCCACTAAGCTCTGTATGCAGACACACATGACGCCTAGGAAGCCATGCTTAAAAATAAAAATGAGAACTTAAAAAAAAAATGAGCAAAAACATCAGTGGCTACACACAGTGGGGGAGACAAGTTTTTCAAATCCCAGGCAATTGTTAAACCAACAGCAACACAACTTTAGGGGACATGAGAGAGCAGGAACTCAGAATTTATAATTGTTACCACATATTACCTAAAATGTCCAGTTTTCAACAAAAAATTATGAGACATACAATGATACGGCCAAGTGCAACCTATACTCAGGGAAAAAAGTAATCAGTAGAAACTGTCTCTGAATATCTCCAGATGTTGGATTTAGTGGGCAAAGACAGCAAAGCAGCTATTATAAATACGTTAAATGAACGAAAGGAAGCATATTTAAGGAAGTAAAGTTTTTTTGTGTTCACACACACTAAGGTCTGTGTATATATAGAAGAATTCTACAGCTCTTCTGACTTTCCATGCAGTTGGCAGTACCTGACTGAGAGAGGTAAGTTTCCTGGGTATGCTATAATTTACCCAGGACAATTGCAGTAGACCAGAGATTGGTTCCTTTGCTTCTGTTTTGTTTTGTTTTGCTTTGCTTTTCCTTTTGCAGTGAGACCAGAAATTGGCTTCTTTGCTCGTTTTATATATCTCATTGCATCTTATATCAGTACAGTATCAGTAAATACTAGTATAAATAGCAAACTTTCTATGTAGCACACCTGTTAGATTTCAGTGTGACTTGCCTTCCTTTCCAGCAGCAGCCTTGCAAATGGTTTTGGTAAAGACATTCTGTGGGCAAATTACCAGTTTTTTCCATTTATTTGCTGTGTGACTTTGAGCAAGTTTCCTAACCTCTCTGAATTTTCTCATGTATAACACAGGGCTTTTAAAAAACTCTACCTTGTGAAGTTCTCATGTGCTCATTTAATAACTATCTTATGGAGCACCTACTATGGTCCAGGCATTACATAGGTGCTAGGGAAAGAGGGATGTACAGGACAAATAAGACACCTAGCTTTCATTCTATTGAAGTGGGGGTGGGGTAGGGGGGTGCAGACAGTAGAGAAGGAAAAAGATAACTAATTCAGTAAGATATTTTAATTGAGTGATCACTGTTATAAAGAAATTAAACTACCTATTGTTTAACAATAAAGCAATAAGTAGAAAATCTCAATAAAGAGAGAGTTTTTTAAGAACTAAATGAACATTTAGGAGCTGAAAAGTATAACAATTGAAATAAAAAACTGACTAGAATAGCTCAGTGGTAGGTTAGTGACTGAAAATAAATCAATAGAAATTATCTAATCTGAAGATCAGAAAAAAAAGATTAAAGAAAAATGAACAGAGCTTTCAACACCTGTAGGACAACATCAAGTATATCAGCATACATTTAATGGGAATCTCAGGAAGAAAGGAGAGAAAGAGAAAGGGGCAGAAAAACATTTTTAAAAATTCTGTGGGAAATTTTTTTTTAAGAAATGTATCTACACATCTAAGGATCTAAACCAATCTCAAGTAGGATAAATTTAGATACTTACACCTATCTCATCATACTCAAATCATTGAGAGCCAAAAAGAGAGAGAAATAATTCATTTAAATAGAAAGACAAAAATAATTCATCATGTACAAGGGACCATTAATGTGAGCTGACTTCTCATCTGAAACAATGGGAGCCAAAAACAGGGGAATAGTCCATATGCTGAAGAAAAGAAAAAAATGTCAGCTGAGGATTCTATACTCAGCAAAACTATCCCAAAAATGGAGGCAAGATAAAGACATTCCCAAGAAACAAACACAGAAAAGTTAGTGCTAGAAACCTGCCTCACCAGACATTCTAAAGTTCTTCATCCTGATAGAAAATGACACCAAACAATAACTTAAATCCATAAGAAGAAATGAAGTGCATTGAATATGGTAAATATATGAGTTAACATGAAAGATTATTAATATATTTTCCTCATTTCTTTGTTTAAATTCCTTGACAAAATATGTGATTTTTATTCTAAAAAGAATTATAACATTGTATGGAGAGATGTAATATATGTAACAATAACAGTATGAAGTAATGGGGAAAAAATGGAGCTATACTGAAGCAAGGTTTTGTTTTGTTTTGTTTTTCTTTTTTTTTTTTTTTGGGACAGGATCTCATTCTGTCATTCAGGCTGGGGTGCAGTGACACAAAGATGGCTCATTGCAGACTCAGCCTCCTGGGTTCAAGTGATCTTCCTGACTCAGCCTCCCGTGTAGCTGGGACCACAGGTGTGTACCACCACACCCAGCTAATTTTTAAATTTTTTGTAGTGATGGGATATCACTTTGTTGCCCAGGTTGGTCTCAAATTGTGGGCTCAAGCAATCTTCCTGCCTCAACCTTGTGAAGTGCCAAGATTAAAGACATGAGCCACCATACCAAAGGTTTTTATTTTTTTTTTTACAAAATATGCTAATTTTACTAAGTACTCTGTCATACACTGGCAACCTCTTTAACATCTAGAGACTAAATGTCACAAAATTAGGACTCATTTGTCCATTATATACACTATATACAGAGCAAAACAAAATGCATGAAACATACAGAAAAATGGTGTCTGAAAATGTCCAATTATGAACACACTAGCATATTACTTTTAGCAATTTCTTCTCTCCCACCTCCTCTGAACCATTGAACAAGTATAGACAGTACTATACTGCTCACAAAGGTGGCTTCACAATTAAATTTCCAAAAGACAACATTTCCCATGAATTTTAGCAAAAAGATATTTACAAAGTGGTATTTTACTACCTCTACATCTAACATACATTGGGCACCTCTAAACATCTAGATAGACTAGATGTTTCAAGTAAGGAGTGAATTCATCCACTCCACACAGCAGTCTTGAATAAACTGCAAACATGTAACAACAGTTATAATTTGAAAGAGTCTTCCAAATATGAACATTCTGGCCTAGAACCCTTCCTATCTTCATCAACCCAGTGGGCAAGAATGCTCACATTTTCAGAAGACAATCTTTCCTAGGACTTTTAAAACAAAATGTACAAAATATATTAGTTTACTAACTACTTTGGACATACACTGGCAACCTCTTTAACATCTACAAGAACTGGATTTGTAAATTAGGTTTCATTTGTCCTATATGTACACTATAGACACAGGTAAGTAAAACAAGTCAGGGACACCCACCCCGCTGATGATGCTGGGTTCCTGCACCTTGGGAGGAGGCTCTGCATGGGGCAGTGTCCCCAGAGTCTGCCCCACATCAGGGTGACTGCTGAGCCTGATGCTTCCAATGGTCAAGCCTAGGGTCCCCAGTCCACTCCCAGAGGCACCACATGGAGTAGGGCTATGAGCCAAGTGAGGAGGAGCCCAGGACCACCACTGAGCACCAGGGCCATGAAAAGAACTTGTGGCGATGTCACCCCTGCCCTGGATGCCAGCCCAGGGCCAGGAAGGACCTGGAGCCCCTGTCCCAGGCTGCAAGGAGGCATGGCTAGGGCTGCACACTCCACGAAGCCTACAGGAGCCAGGGACAAGCAGAAGCCCTGGCCCTTCAGAGTTGGCAGGGCAGGAGCTCCCTAGGTGCAGCTGCAGCCAACCTGACATGGCTGTGGACCCAGGCATCTCTGCACTCTCAGGGCCCAGCAAGCACCCCCTTCCCCCTGCAGGCTCAAGTGTGCCTGCTCCTGCTGCCTGGCTTCTCCTCATTGTTGGCACCCACTCCAATCTTGGAGCAAGGGCAGGGCCAAGCCCAGGCACTGTCACAGCCTGGCTGGGGGTGCACACACTCAGGGCAGTACTGACATACAAGCCCGCTGCCACCTCAGCCCCCTCCAGACTTTGGGTGCCCACAAGCATGGGAGGGAGGCCAAAGGGACACTGAGGACAGCCCAGCACTGGCCTGCAGGTGCCCCTTGGCATGAACAGCCTGGGCACCATGAACAGCAGCAGGAGGCAGACAGGCTCCTGGGCAGAAGGGGGAGGGTCCCCAGTGAAGCCCAGCTTTCAAGCCGGAGAGGGCCTGAAGCCTGGGGGCTGGGCCACTGGTCCCACAGCCCAGAGGGGGAACTTGTGGTGCTTTTTTCTGGGCCCATCCATGGTCGCCCATAAGCCAATCAGCACACACTTCCTCTCCTCTGTGGCCCATAAAAACCCCAGACTCAGCCAGACTCAAACAGAGGACAGAGAGACGATGGGGAGGTGATGGGATGGCCAGCTGCAAAGAGGAACCACCCTCTCTGCTGAGAGCTGGACACTCATCAGGACAACCTGCCTAGCAGAGAGGAACTACCCTCTCTGCTGACAGCTGAAGAGATGATGGGATGACCAGCTGCAGAAAGGAGCTGCCCCTTCTGCTGAGAGCTGAACACTCTTTGGGACACCCTGGCTATGGAGAGGAGCTGCCTACTGCGGGTTTCCTCTGAGCTGTTCTATTGCTCAATAAAGCTCCTCTTCATCTTGCTCACCCTCCTCTTATCTGCACACCTCATTCTTCCTGGTCGCAGGACAAGAACTTGGGACCTCCTGAATGGTAAGGCTAAAAGAGCTATAACAAAAACAGACCTGAAATATGCCCCTTGCTCACCACATTGTGGGTAAAGAGAAGGAGAGAAGTGCTGTGGCCCTTCAGGGAGCCCAGACCTGGGAGCTCCCCAAGCCAGGGCTGTGACTCCCTCTTTGGGACCTGTGGTTCCTGGCATCTCCAATCTTCTGGGCACTACCACATTCCCCAGTGCCAGCCAGGGAAGCAGCTTGTAGTGCACCTGGTCCAGCCACAGCCTCTCAGAGAACCAGCACCCAGGCCAGCATCTGGAGCCGCCCACCCTGTGGCAGCAGCGGGTGGGTCTGTGTGACCCCACACTCACTCACACACCCCTTACCACTCAATGACTGACCTGCAGTCTCCCTCGGAGGCATGAGATCCAGGCTGATAGCATGAGCTGAGCGCAGCCTGCTAGGCCAAGTGGGCGGAACAAGCCCAGTGGGCCCAAGCAAAATTCAGGCAAAGGCACAACTAGCCACAGAGTTTCCCAGCCAGAAAAGCGACACCCCAAAGATCTCATAACAACAGATCTCATCCATTGAAACAGAGAAGTCACCTGGGACCCAGATCTGCACAGCTCCATGGACTAAAGAGGTGACCAAACCTGCCTGTGCCCATAGACCTCCTTCCCAGGCCCTCCACACCCTAATGGCGTTTGCCGCATTTGGGTGGTCACCATGCTTCCCAGCCTGCCATTCTCACTGACTTCAAAAAATGCTGCATCCTGGCAGCTCAATGGGGGTTTCATGTAGGCCAAGCAGGGTTGAGCTGGGATACCCAGCAGTGGCCAGTGGGGTCCAGGCTTGGAGAGGCCACAACCATTAGTCACCAAGGTGAGGTAGGGAAGAGAGGTTCACCACTGCTTCAAGGCCTGGGCCTGGCCAATGGGTAGCCACAGCAAAGGCCCCGGGTGTCTGCAGGGCAGAGGGTGCAGCTTGTCCTGGGCCCCCTCAGCTCACCTGCTACCCAGAGGGCCCTGGAGGAGCACGCTGTGCTCTGCATCTCACCATGCTCTCTGCTAGACTGGAGCTCAAGGTTTTTATTTTTTACCAAAATTAAGTCAGTATTATTCTAAAGTCGATTGTGAAGAATTAGAAAGTATATTGTAATTCCTAGAGCAACCACTAAGAAAATATATATATATATATGTATATGACTACATATATGCATCCATGTTAAATAAATCTACCGTGAGATCTAATTGGCACACTAAATTACTGAACATAAAAGACAGCTGTAAACAGGAACAGAAAAACAAAAAATACATTAGACACAGAAAACAAAGAAAAATGTCAAATGTAAATCTGATCATATTAATAATTACACTAAAAAAGAATGTACTAAATTATTTAATTAAAAGGCAAAAATTGCCTGACTGATTCAAAAAGCAAGAAGCAACTACAAGTTGAGCATGCCCTATCTGAAATGCTGGGGCCAGAAGTGTTTCAGATTTCTGATTTTTTCCGATTTGGGGATATTTGCACTATTTACCAGTTGAGTATCCCAAATGAAAAATTAGAAATAAAAAAATACTCCAATGAGCATTTCCTTTAAGCATCATGTTTGCACTCAAATAGTTTCAGATTTTAGAGCATTATGGATTTCAGATTTTCACAGTTGGGATGCTCAACCTGTATATACTATCTATAAGACAGATACCACACATTCAAAGACATATATAGGTTGATAGCAAAAGGATAAGAAAAGATGAACCACTATTACAAACAGTATATATATGATAGCTGAGTGGCTATATTATTATCAGACAAAATAAATTTTTAAGAAATATTATGGATAAAATGGTGAAAGCATACAATTTATAATAAATGTTTACACACCTAACAACAGAATCTCAATATATATGAAGCAAAATCTGAAAAACCAAAAGAAAAATGACAACAATAATAGTTAGAGATTGTCATATCCCATTCTCCATAGTTCATAGAACAAATGGAGATTCATTAAGTATATAGGAGACTTAGACAATACTATTTACAAACTTAGCCTAAGTGATATGTAGAATGTTCTACCCAATGACTGCATAATATACATTCTTTTCAAGCATATATGAGACATTCTTCAGGGTCTACCATATGCTAGATTATAAAATAAGTTTTAATAAATTTAACATGAATAAAATCATAAAATATTTTCTGAGTACAATAGAATTAAATATGAAATTCCCAAATATTTGGAAATTAAACACATACTCCTAAATAATCTATGGGTCAAAAAATAAATTACAAAAAGAATTAGAGAAGAATTTGAAGCAAGTGAAACTGCAGAAATTTATGGGCTGCAGTACTAAAACAATGCTTAGAGAGACCTTTATAGATTTAAAAGCCTTTATCAGAAAAGAAAAAAAGGCCTTAAATCTGTAAACTTAGCTTTTCTCTTAAGACACTAAAATAAAAATAACAAACCCAAAGCAAGCAAAAGAAAGTAAATATAAAGACTACAGCAGATAGCAACAAAATAGAAAACAAATTATATAGGGAAAAAAACTATGAAACAAATAGTTCTTTGAATAAAACAACAAAATTGACAAATCTTTAGATAGAACGACTATAGTGAACTGAACGGCGTCCCCCAAAAAGCCATGTCTGTAACCTAATCCCTGAGGTCTGTGAATATTACCTGATACGGCAAAAGACTGAATATTACCATCTGAAGCAAATTATGTAATCAAGTTAATAACCTTGAAGGAAGGAGATTATCTTGAATTACACAGGTGGGCCCTAAATGCAATAACATGTAACCTTACAAGAGAGAATAAGTGGGAGCGTTAAGACAGAAGAAGAAGATAAGGCAATGTGACCATGGAGGCAGAGATTGGAGTGGTGGGGCCACAAGCCAAGGGATGCCTGGAGCCACTAGAAGCTGGAAGGCTAAGCAATGGTTTCTCTCTTAGAGCCTTCAGAGGGTTCATGGCTTTGCCAACACCTCAACTTTGGACTTCTGGCATCCAGAACTGTGAGAGAATAAATTTATGTTATTTTAAGCCATCCAGTTTGTGGGAATCAGTTTCAGGAACCACAGGAAACTAATACACTGACCAAGGGGGGAAAGAAAGAAAGATAAATTACCAGAACCAGAAATATTAAAAAGGAGCATTGCTACCAATCTTACTGAAACCCAGGCTTAAATCATGTTCATCATTATTGGATCAAGGAGATCTACTGCTACTCTAACAGGGTGTGCTAGCCGAAAGAAAATCACATCTTCTCTGGAAGAATAACACATCCGCAACATTACCTATAAATTTTGATACACAAAGCCTGACATTAAACAGAAACTTAACAGGCATGGCAAGAAGAAAGACCAGATAAGAATAAAATGCTAAAGTACAAAAGGAGCAGACCCAGCAGCAATCCCAATATTGGAGTTAGATATTGAAATAACTGTTTAATATGTTTGTGAAAATAGATTGGGATGTACAGAATATTACCAGTGTATTAGGCCATTCTTACATTACTGTAAAGAAATACCAGGACTGGGTAATTTATAAAGAGAAGAGGATAATTGGTTCACAGTTTTGTAGGCTATACAGGAAGCAAGGCACCAGCATCTATGCTTGGCTTCTGGTGAGGGTCTCAGGAAGCTTACAATCGTGGAACATCATGAAGGGGGAGCAAACGTCTCACATGGTGGGAGTAGGAGCAAGAGAGAGAGGGGGAGAGGGATGTGCCACACACTTTTAAACAACGAGATTCCGCAAGAACTCACTCACTGTGGAGAGGACAGCACCAAGGCATGAGGGATCCACCCCCAATACCCAAGCACTTCCCACCAGGTCCCACCTCCAACATTGGGGATTACATATCAACATGAGATTTAGGGGGACAAATATTTAAGCCATGTCAACTATTGAACTAGAATCTATTCTAAAAAGCATCCATAATTTATAAACCTTCCACAAAGAAAAAGCTGAGAGACTTTCACCAGTGAATTATTCCAAATAATTAAGGAAGAAATAATGCCAATGTTACACAGGCTTTTCTAGAGAATATAAAAAGAAAGAACACTTCCCAATTCCTTTTACGAGACTAGCATAACATTGACAGCAAAACTTGACAAGGACATTACAAGAAAAAAGACAAGCCAATCTATTTTATGAATACAGATGCAAATATTCTAAATAAATGGAATTTAGCAATACATGAAAAAGGTAGATCATCACAATCAAACTGAGTTCATTCGAGGAATTTAAGGTTGGTTTAACGTTTGAAAATTAATGTAATTTACCACATTCACAGAATAAGGAAAAAAACTCATATTTTCATCCCAATGGGTGCAGAAAAATATCTGATAAGATTCAACATCCATTTGTGATTTTTTTAGATGTCAGCAAAATTAGAAAGAAACTTCCTTAATTTAATGGTGTATATTTTTAAAACCTATGACAAACACTGTATTTAACAATAAAATATTAAAAGCTTTACCCCTGAGATCTGGAATATAACAAGAATGACAGCCATCACCACTTTAATTCAACTTTGAGCTAACCAATGGAACAAAACAAGAAAAAGAAATAAATGGTATAACAAATGGAAAGGAAAAAATGAAATTTTCAGTATTCACAGATGACATGTAGAAATCCAGAAGAATACACATATGACTTACTAGAATTAATAAGTGAATTTAGCAAAGTTGCTGATACAAAGTCCAAAAAAAAGTATTTTTATGTACAGTCACCCCCCCTTCCCACTTTATCCATAGAGAATACATTCCAAGCCCCACAGTAGATGCCTGAAACATGGATAGTATTGAATCCTATATGTGGTATGTTTTCTCCTATACCTACATACCTATGATAAACTTAACCTTTTCACTTAAAGGAGGTACTTTATGGCTTTGGCATATCTGAATTACCAGCATTACTACTCTTACACTTTGGGACCATTATTAAATCAAATAAGGATTACTCGAACATATCAACTGTTGTGATACTGCAGCAGTCAATCTGATAAGCAAGACAGCCACTAAGTGATTAAATGGTCAGGTAGCATAGACATTGCAGATATGCTAGACAACAGGATGAGTCACATCCCAGGGCGGACAGAGCAGGTTGGCACAAGATTTCATCACTCAGAATGACACAGTTTAAAAGTCATAAATTATTTATTTCTGGAATTTTCCATTTAATATTTTTGGACCACAGTTGACTATGGGTAACTGAAACCCCAGAAATCAAAAACACAGGTAAGAAAAGATTACTGTACCTACCAGCCAAAAAGAATTTGAAAATAAAACTTTTTAACATGATATAATTTTTAAATAACATTTTTATTTAAAAAATTAATACCATGAAATTAGTCTAATGAAAGATGTGCAAAACTCAATACACAAAGCAAGAAAACATTACTGAGAGAAAATAAAAACTTGGGTGGGAAAGGAAATTTTATAATTAAGTAATGGAAGACTCAACAATGCAAAGGCATCATTTTTCCTTTACATTGATCTATAGATTCCATGCAATCACAATCAAAAACCTTTGCTGAAATTTTTCAGTGAAAAATGACAAGATGATTCAAAAATTGTTAGGAAAATTCAAAGGGCCTACAATAGCCACTGCAATCTTGAAGGAGAACAACACTGGCAGTGTGCTGAGGAAAACATGATCTTTACATTAAATGGTTTCAGAGTAAATGAGATATTTCTTTTTTTTTTTTTTTAGGGTCTTACTCTGTGGCCCAGGCTGAAGTGCAGTGGCAAAATCTTGACTCACTATAGCCTTAACATCCTGGGCTCAAGCGACCTTCCCACCTCAGCCTCCAGAGTAGTTGGGACTACAGGCACACGACACCACACCTGGCAAATTTTTGTATTTTTAGTGGAGACAGGGTTTCGCCATGTTGCCCAGGCTGGTCTCAAACTCCTGGACTCAAGCAATCCACCCACCTTGGCATCCCAAAGTGCTGGGATTACAGGCATGAGCCACTGCACCTGGCCGATATCCCTATTTTTAAAAATGAATCTTAATCCCCCACTACATGTCATGCACACACACATCACTTCCACAAAGACTGGATTCAAATGTGGAAGATAAAACAGCAAAGCTCCTAGATGATAACAAAAGAACATACCTTTACAACCTTTCTTACACAGAACATAAAAAAATTAAACACAAAGGAAAAGATCATAAATTGGAATATATTATTCTTTTTATCAAAAGACAGCCTTTGTTCATCAAAAGGCAATTTTTTTTAAAGACAGTTTTAAGAGAGTGAAAAATAGAAGACATTTGCAACACAGATATTCAACAAAGGACTTATATTCTGATTATATTAAAAAAAACACTGGAAATCAACTTAAAAACCCAGCAACCTGTCTTAATTAATGGGCAAGATACTTATAAAAGAGGATATTCAAATAACTAATGAATGTATAAAATCGTGTACAATATTATTAGTAATTACAAAAATCTACTTTAAAACCACAATGTGATGTCATTATACACCACCAAACTGGCTATTTTTTGTTACAAAACAGACTATAACAAGTGTGGGTGAGGATGTAGAATAATGGAAATTGTCCGTTGCTGCTGGTATGAATGCAAATGGATGAAACCACTTTAGAAAACAGTTTATCATTATCTACTAAATCTGAAAATACACATACCCTTTGACCTGGCACTCCCACTTCAAGTTACATAGCTAACAGAAATACATGTTTATGAGCACCAAAGACACGTGCGAGAATATAGTACATAATTTGAAATAGCCAGAAACTGAAAACAGCACAAATGTTCATTATCAACAAACAGGATACATAACTTGGGCATATTCAGAATGAATTTGTTCTTGATCTTGTTGTACTTGTGAACTACAGCTATTCCCACAAGTATCTAACATAATGTTGAGAGAAAGAATCCAGACCCAAAAGGGCACTGGCTGTACGATTCCATTGCTACATATCTTATATAAAGATAGAATAAGTTACCTTTTGGGAAGGGATCCTGACCAGAAGACAGCAAGAGGAAAGCCTGTGGGGTGGTGGTAATGTATTCTTCACCTAAGTGATGGTTACATGGGTGTGTTTATTTAGTAAAAATTCAAAAGGGTTATATAAATATAATATATACAGTCGGCGGCCTCTGTATCCATAGGTTCTGCATCTGTGGATTCAACCAACTGCAGAATTAGCCGTTGTCTTTCCAGTGTTGGAGATGAATTCACACTGATTCATCTCTCTTTACTCATCTTCCACCCCTACCCCCACCCACCAATAATCATGGCCATTTATTTTACTATGATCAGGCAAAGATGGGCTGCAGTATTTGTCTCTGAAGAGGACAAAGGTGACTGGCTCCTGTGGTGCTTTAGGACCAGCTTTCCTGACTCCCAGTCTTACTCTACTTTGGGAAGGCAGTCTGGACAGGAGACACAGCCATGGAAGTCACCAGCACATGGATGGTAGTCAAGACCTGGTTCTAGAAGAGCTCACGCTGAGCATGCAAGTGTGGGGTGAGGAGACGGCTGAGGCTAGAACACTGGATGGAAAATGCCAGCATTTAAAGAGTAAACAACTAGAGATGCCATAAGACAGAAATTAGGAGAGGGCCATTCTAATGAGTCTGCACATTCTGCTCCAGGAAAAGTCTGACTCTGTGACTATGAGCCCAAGGAGCACAAAGGAGTGGTAGAAGCAGGTCCAGGTCTGAATCTCAGCCATCCAGCAACAGGTGCTGAGAGAAGGAGAAGCAAGCACAATGTCTTTGTTCCTGGAACCAGTTCCAAAAACAAAATGACATTGTCCTCTCCCTCTTCTGCAGCACCAAAGCAACCTGTCACTGAGCAGATGCTTCCCATGGGTCTCCCTTCAGTGGCCCTGGGGCAGAGAATGGCTCCACCCAAATATGGGCAGCTCTGAGTGCAATCCTAGGATGGCGCAATAGTTCCAACTCTAATGCGCTAGTGGCTCATTAGGACTAAATTAGTCCACAGCTACTAATACTCATTTGTCATGAACAGTAAATGCAAGATTCGATACACTCGCAGGGCACACAGACCCAGAAAGATCTTCCCAGAGGGAGGTGGGGAGGTGGGAAGATGGCTCTGCCCTGCCTTGCCATTCAGGCACCTCTATTTCTACTTTGGGCCTTCCTCTTCACCCTGGTTTAACCTCAGAAAATTCATAACCATGTGAAAAACAGTAAATAAAATAAAATGAAGACAGCCCCTGTATTTTATTTTATTTTATTTATTTATTTATTTATTTTTTGAGACGGAGTCTTACTCTGTCACCCAGGCTGGAGTGCAGTGGCACGATCTCGGCTCACTGCAAGCTCCGCCTCCCGGGTTCACGCCATTCTCCTGCCTCAGCCTCCAGAGTAGCTGGGACTACAGGCGCCCGCTACCACGCCTGGCTAATTTTTTTGTATTTTTAGTAGAGACGGGGTTTCACCGTGTCAGCCAGGATGGTCTCGATCTCCTGACCTCCTGATCCGCCCGCCTCGGCCTCCCAAAGTGTTGGGAATACAGGCGTGAGCCACCGCGTCCGGCCTTTTAACCTCAATTTTTATTCTCAGGTTTCTAAACTTACTCTACTGAACATCTGTTGGAGCAAATGACTTGCCCTCCAAAAATACACCACCAGACACTCCTATTGGAATCATCTCCCTTGAACACCCCTTTCATCCTGACATTGGCTCCTTGTTCTCTCCAATGTTAATTGTGAACTCTATTCCCTCCAACTTCTAGCCTCTCCTTATCTGCTCACCTGCTCTCACTGCTCCCAAGCAGCGATGTCTCCTTAGAGGCAACCTCTCTCTGTATGCCTGTGTCCCCCACCCTCACCAACCATTGCCTCATCTTCAACTCGAGCCTCATCGCTTCTCTTTCCCTTCAAACGCCTCCACATAATTGAAGCTGTCACTAACCCACCTGACACTCCCTGCCTTCTGAGATCTTGTAGCATCACACCTGCACTACATAATTTGCGCTTCATTATATTCGATGGAGCACGTGGGGAATCTTTTAAAATATGGCCAATTGTGGGCCCAGAGTATCTCCAAGGAAACCAGCAGGCCATCTCCTAAAAAACCTTAGAGGGTGACATTCATTAGCTTAAAAAATATTTTAAAAATGGTTCAGAATTTCTCTCCTGGACTTGCAGGCTCAGACACCAAATGTGCCATCATACCATGAGTAGACTATTTCTTAGGAAAGACTTACCTTACCCAGGCCCATAAGATCCTCTGGTCATTTGTCATAAACAGTAAGCAAGAGGCGATGCACCTACTGGATACACAGACTCAGTGAGATCTTCCCAGAGGGAGATGGGAAAGTGACTCTTCCCTGCCTTGGCCTTCAGGCACCTCTATTTCTATGCCAGGCCTTTCTCTTCACCCTGATTTAACCTCAGAAAATTCATAACCATGTGAAAAGGAGAAAATAAAATAAAGATAGTGCCAGTACAGAAGAGTGGTTATGAGTTTAGACACCAACGCCAGACTGCCTGGATTCAGACTGACTTTACTACTTGCTAGCTTGGGCCAAGTACAGAGCCTTTCTGGGCTATATTTCCTTGTTTGTTAAATAGAGATATTAATAGATAGTAACATCCTCAAAGATTGTGGTGATGATTAAATGAGCAATAACTGTTGTGAGGATTAAATGTGTAAAGTGCGTGGAACAAAGCCTTGCACCTAGTAAGCACTCAGTAGAGGTTAGCTATTATTTTTAATTAAACCAGAGGAGTAGTTTATTGATTTATGATTTCGAATATAAGTGTTGCAAAGAAGTTATAAACTCTAGCCAGCCTAGCCTCTGCTTAGTAAACATGGACCAAGAGCAAGAACTTTTTTATGGGATTCAAATAATGAGAAGCAATAGAGCATGATGCTTTTAATCCTGGCTCCAGTACTTAACTGTGTAAACTTGGGTGGCCTATTTAATTTCTCCAAGCCTCAGTTTCTTCATCTGTAAAACAGAGATGGTGATAGGATCTTCATCACAGGGTTATTATTAAGATTCACGGAGAAAGTCCACATAGGGCTTCGCACTGCGGCCCAGCAATAGAAACCATTCAATATATAATAGGTCTTGTTAATATTTAGCGTCTTGAAACAATCAGCCCCTCCTTCTCTCTTTTCCATGTTTTATTTTCTTCAACACCCAGATCTCATCTTTTGACACTTTGATCCGTATGCAAATTCATAAAGAACTTTCAAAGAGCCTAGATTACCACAGAGAAGACCTGCTCATCCGTAGTGTAAAGACAGGTGCCCAGTGGGAAGACCCACACTTTAGTGTGATCCTGACATATGATTTGTGTTACATTCGGCTGGATATTTAACATTAGACTCATTTTTCCTCATCTTGAGAGATCAATAGTCAATCAATATGAAAGTGATTTTAAAAGTTTAAGGTACTATACAATGTCAAACTATTTTATACCATTACTTGAAAAAGAACACACAGTGATGGGAAACATACTGGACCCCAAAATACACGACTTAGATTCCACATCTGCAAACTAGAGATACTAATAATGTTTTAATGGCACTAGCTGAGGTCAAATGAGGGATGTAAAGCTCCAAGAAAAGACAGATTCTGTAGAAATGGCAAACAGAATGTAATCCTAGTGTGGGAGGGATATTGAGGCACCTCACTTCTGGCGACTCAGAATTTAGGTGAGCAATGAAGCACAAAATGAACCCAGAATTTGCTCCTCAGATATTTCCTTGTCTTTCCCCCATCTATTACTATGGCCAGCTCCCCAACTAAGAACCAAGGACTGAAACCCAAGTTTGTCAGGAATCCGATTCTTATTTCTCATTTATCTGTACTTAGGTACATTAGAGACTCAGGACTGGGTTTTCTTCCATGCCTGGAAAATATTATATCCACCAGTCACCTGCAAGTATGAACACTGAACTTCAAAGCAAACGACTGAGTCCGAAAATAGATTCTTTCTCCAAAGGGCACTAATAGAAGATTTGCCCCAAAGTTTTGAAATCCAGAATGCCTGGAACATCCTTGTGGAGTCATAACTAAGCAGGCATACTGCAAAAGGCCTCACAGCTCCAATGTCTATGCATATTATGGGACAGAACTCCCATTGACCTAAGAATAGTCATGTTGGCTGACAACCAACATCCTCCTACTTGTCTTCTGGGTATGATGGGTGTTAAAATGCAAAATGCTCCAAAATAACTATATGTCAAAGTTCTCAGTCATTTGCAGCTTACTGTTAATAAGTATCAGATCTTTTTGTGAAGAAGTGTTACCTTTTCAAGGGGGAAAACCCTACACTAAATCAAAAAGCAGTGGACACTAGCCACTTTACAATTTTCCTTTGGTCAGGCCTCAAATTGTTGCTACTGATTCAATTAATTCCAAAGGACCACTTCATATTATGGGACCACTTCACTTAGGAGAGAGCCTTCCCTTTTTATCTTTAAGAGAAGTAGCACTGCAGTTTTGAATTTGACCATCTAAACAGTAAGAAATGCAATGCGTTAGTTTACTTGAAAATTATACTTGGTCAGAAAAATATCTTAAGAAAAATTGTAATGTTTCATCAGAGTAAAAGATAAATTGTAATCCCACAGAATACTGAGTAGATAAAAGAAAATTAGAAGAACCTAGAAATGTCCATTTATTTCCTTACTTGAATTGAGGCAGATGAATTATTTTCTACAACCAAAAACGTACAGGTCCACAAAGAGGTTCTTGCCGGGCGCGATGGCTCACGCCTATAATCCCAGCACTTTAGCAGGCCTAGATGGGTGGATTGCCTAAGCTCAGGAGTTCAAGACCAGCCTGGGCAACATGGCGAAACCCTATCTCTATTAAAAATACAAAAAATTAGCTGACCGTGGTGGCACCCACCTGTAGTCCCAGCTACTGGGACGCTGACACATGAGAATCGCTTGAACCTGGGAGGCGTGAGCTGAGATTGTGCCACTGCAATTCAGCCTGGGCAACAGAGAGAGACTCTGTGTACAGGTCCACAAAGAGGTTCTCTGAGTAGGGAAAACAAAAAAAGCAGCCCTTTAAAGAGCTGGATTTTATCAAAATTGAGGGAAACTAGAAAGTATCTGTGTCCAGGTATCACATTCAAAACTGCAATGTCATTCCTCGTAGAGATAAAATGGAAGGTTGTCTCCTAAGTGAAATGGTTCCTCAGCTTGATTTTCGAATGAGGCTGGATTTGGGAGTAGCAGCGAACTTCATCAAGCAAAGCTAGCCCAGACCTGGCCATAGCATTGGAAAATGCCCCAGAAGGGCCCCAGAGATGAGGGCTGTAGTTTTGCCTGAATAACAGGGGAAATGAGGGCCTTGAGAACTCATATCTTGTGAGGCTACTTCTTGAGAAAACAAATATGACAAAAGGCTGTTAGCAGCTTTAAGATGTAGAAAGGGTTCCCAAGTCTGTAGCGAGCTCAGTAAGGAACCTCAGTGGCTATTTGCCAAAATCAGAAGAATCATCTGAAATTATGCATGGGAAAGAGGACAATTAAGGTGTCTTGACTGGGCACTCCCATTCCTAGCAGGAAGTACAGCAAGTCTTCCTTCCTCATTGTGGCAGACTGAAGCTTCAGAATGTGTATTAGCGCTCTGCAATACAAGGAAGAGAGCAAGTTGAGCTCCATTGCAGGACAACTGGCCAAACAGCTATCAATCGGTGGTCATTAAAATAAAATAAAGCTTCTCAGTTTGCAGAATCACATTTTATGTGAATTTTTCATTTTCAAGTTTGTAATTTGGTTCCCTGAATGGCATTCTATGTTTGGCACCTGGTGTCTTGGGTGGAAGTTCCCAAGTCTAACCAGAATCACAGGAGGAAGGGAATGTGAGGTTGTGGAGGCTGGGGAAAAAGGTGCAAGAACCACTGAATCATCATCCCTAGGGTGGGACTTGGAAAGGAGTACATACGTCCCCAAAAGATTTATACCACTGTGCTTATATAGCTCCATTCCTCACAGCCCCAAACTGAAAACAAATCAACTTTTCAAACAACAGGAGAATAGGTAAACAAATTGGGAATCGAATAAAATAACTCATGGCAATAAAATAAACAAATCACTGAGATTTGCAAAAATATGGATGAATTTTGAAAGCATCATATGGAGCATAAGTGCAAACTGAATGATCCCATTCTTACAAAGTTCAAGTAAAGGCAAAATTAATCTATGGTGATAGAAATCAAAGAGAGGTAACTTTTGAATACAAAGCGGTTTTGACTATAAAGAGACATGAGAGAGCTTTCTGGAGTGATAATTATATAAATATTTATGTACGCAAAAATTCATTGAACTATGTTTCAGATTAGAGCACTTTCCTGTGTATAAATTACCTTGTTTTAAATTTACTTTTCAAAAGAAATATTATTTAATAAGAAAGAACAATCTGTACTTTAAAGGTTTGGTAACTCCTTTCCACTACACTAAATATTTTGCCTTAAAAAAAAGTTTGACAACCCACACACACATGCACACTCATTCCCCACCCTCCTACTTGACATAATGTTGAATACTGAATTAGTCTTGAATAACTTACACTTTCATAAAAGAAGCTCTTCATTCTGAAATCTATGCAGTTCACTAAACTGTACTGTTCACACTGCTTTCATCATGTTAAAATTCTCAACAGCTATTTCATTATTTCTTACTAGGTCTTGTAATAAAAACAAGTGTCAGTATGCATCCAAATGCAAACCAGCTCCACCCAGGAAAATCATAACCTTGCTTTTAACTGTATTGTAAATTTTTGTATAGATGTCATGTTTTCAATTACTTTTAAGTTTTAAGAGTTAACTTATACAAACGTTTTCATCTATGGCTTTTCTCACTGTAATTCATTGAGTCCCCTTGAATTACTGCTCAAGTGTTTTTAGCTTTCATTGTTCAAAAAAATTGGATAACCTCACATTGCAAGTTGGTTGTGCAACCAATCACCACAATGGTTTCATTTTATACACAGTATGACACCGCTGGTGTTTCTGGGGCTTCATGGCTTCTGCCCATCCCATTGACTGCTGCTCTGTGTTCCAATTAGCCTCACCTCCTGTGTTTTTGCTTCTCTCCTCCCACCCTAGCCATCAAGCACAACAAGGAAGTTCATCTGACCTCCCAAGAGCTTTCACGTGTTTCTCAAGGAGCTGCTTTGTGGATCAAATCTTTCCATTCCCTTCCTCTTTCTCTGCTATTCTTTCCCACCAATGCTGTTTGATTAGAATTTTGCAGCTTTAAAAAGAATAAGGTGGCAATTACATCATCTCCAATAAATATTTTTCTCCCACATCTTGTTACCTGAGGAGCAGGTCAGCTGAAAATATGCATTTTCCATTGGTAAGGGGTCAGTTCTGCATATGCTGTAATTTAGTTTATATCTGGTTTGCAACACACACCTGCAGTTCCAAATGAAACCCCCAAACAGACTGACAAGTACTTTTATGAAATAAACAGGAAAGAACATAACCTAGCAAACCTTCCAGAGCCCAATAGTCTCCAAATATATGACTATTTCGTGACAAATGTAGCCAAATATTAAATAAGGAATTGAAACATTTTTAAGTGTTAAAGAGAAAGCACTCTTATTTATTACAGCTCATCTCCACAGATCAGAACTCATATGTATCTTCAGGTCTTCTCTTAGGATTCTGAGACTCCCAGACTCACAAACCTATAACTTAAACACAGCTGGAGCTTGCTTGCTATTCTGGTTTTATATTCCTAGATCTCCTTAATTCTTATGACTCTAAGAGGACCGCTTACTCACCACATCTGTTCAAGGAGAAACCAAATGCTTTGTGCCTTTCCTACCAGCCAAAGCACCTTCAGTAGAGTTTTCAGACATGGCTTTCAGAAGCAAAATGCATAGTGTAATGGAGACACATCTAACACTTCCATAATTTTAGATACAGCAGTAGTGTCAATGAAGAGTGAAGAAAAAAAATGTTTGTGAAATTGCCAGCCTATCAACTCTCAACAAATTTGCCACTCACCTAAACCCTACTTTGGTCTAATGGCCAACTACTTGAACAGATGGCTCCTTTGCTTATCAAAACAGCATCTGTCAATCCTGGCAAGTGAAGAATTGTATCTCTGTGTCCTCTTCCAATGCTACAACTAATTTATTAGGGTCTTAAATTCTTTTTGATGGATTAAGAGTCCTGGTGAGCACAAACAAGCCATTAGATTGACAGCAAAATTTTTCCACATTATAATGATTCACTAATGTGTTGACTGCTACCACACAATAATCAATTAGAAAACTTAAAGAATAGAAAATCTGAACTATTTTTAATGTGTTTTTTCCTCTTTTCACATTGAGATCACTTACATACAATAAAATGCATAGGCTTTGAGCGATGAACTTTGACAAATGTGTATATCCATGTAACCATAATGCTGGTCAAGACAAAAAACATTTCCATCAGCACTAAATGTCCCCATGTGTCCCTTCCAGTCAACTCACCACCACCACCCAGAGGCAATCACTGTTCTAATCCTAGTACCATAGAGTAGGTTTGCCGGTTCTAAAGCTTCATGTAAATGGAATCATACAGTTTGCACTCTTTTATATCTGACTGCTTTCGCTTGACATAATGTTTTCAAGATTCATCCATGCTGTGTTTATCCATATGTTATTTGTTTATTATATGGATATACCACAGTTTGTGTTTTCTTTTCTTATTTTAAAAATTAAAAGAATGCTTTAGGAGTTTGTGTGTCATGCTTGCGCAGCGGCCATGCTAATCTTCTCTGTATCGCTCCAATGTTAGCATCTGTGCCGCTGAAGCCAGCACTACTACAGTTTGTTTTCCACCCTCCTGGGAATGGACTTTTGGGTTTTTTCCAGTTTGAGGCTATGAGAACTACAAGTCTTCAGGTGAACATATGCTTCATTTCTCATAGGTAAATACCTAGGATTGGAGTTGCTGAGTCATAGGGTAGTCCTAAGGCTTAACTTTGTAAGAAATTGCCTGGCCAGGCATGATGGCTTGCGTCTGTAATCCCAACACTTTGGGAGGCTGAGGTGGGCTGATCATTTGAGCCCAGGAGTTTTGAGACCAGCCTAGGAAACATGGCAAAATCCTGTCTCTACAAAAAAATACAAAAATTAGCTGGGTGTGATGTCACAGGCCTGTAGTCCCAGCTACTCAGGAGGCTGAGGTGGGATGATCACTTGAGCCCAGGAGACAGAGGTTGCAGTGAACTAAGATTGTACCACTAAACTCCAGCCTGGGTGACAGAGCTAGACCTTGTCTTAAAAAAAAGAAATTGCTGAACTTTTTTTTTACATGAACACTTCCATGTCCACTGATGCCCACATGCCAGCCTCAGCCACAGGCCAACTCTTTTTTTTTTTTTTTTTTGAGATGGAGTCTCACTCTGTTGCCCAGGCTGGAGTGCATGATCTTGGCTCACTGCAACCTCTGCCTCCCGGGTTCAAGTGATTCTTCTGCCTCAGCCTCTTGAGTAGCTGGGATTATAGGCGAATGCCACCACGCCCAGCTAATTTTTGTATTTTTAGTAGAGTAGGGGTTTCACCATGTTGGCCAGGCTGGTCTTGAATGCCTGACCTTGTGATGCACCCGCCTCAGCCTCCCAAAGAGCTGGGATTACAGGCTTGAGCCACTGTGCCTGGCCGCCACAGGCCCACTCTTAAAAAGATAATGCATAATATAAGATTTTGTTTTTCTTTTCTTTTGTTTCTTTCTGCTCTGACAGGTAACTTTGATTGTCATTGACAGTTTTAAGAATTCAATACCAACCACTGAAGGGGTATGAATATCCTTGCTTAAAGAAAGTTAAAAAGACCAGGTGTGGTGGCTCACGCCTGTAATCTCAGTACTTTGGGAGGCTGAGGCAGGTGGATCACTTGAGGTCAGGAGTTTCAGACTAGCCAGGCCAACATGATGAAACCCCATCTCTACTAAAAATACAAAAAATTAGCCGGGCGTGGTGGTGGGTGCCTGTAATTCCAGCTACTTGGGAGGCTGAGGTAGGAGAATCGCTTGAACATGGGAGGCGGAGGTTGCAGTGAGCTGAGACCACGCCACTGTACTGCAGCCTGGGCAACAAGAGCAAAACTCCATCTGAAAAAAAAAAAAAAAAAGTTAAAAAACAAAAGTGCTCCAAAGAAGACTTAACTCTCCAGACCAGGCCTTCAGAGGCTCTGCCAATAAAGAGATACTATGTTCATTGTTGCAAACACATCCATTCCCGGGTTACCCTCTGAACTTAGGCAGCGGGAAACTTTTTTTTTTTAATATTACCACTTGGTTTTAGCAGTGAAATCACTGCTAAAAGGGAGGGTATTGTGCAAATTAATGTTATAATTAAATGCTTGGTACTAAAGTAATCTTGGACAAGTCTTTCCCTTTGTTTCTGCTTTGGAGACTTGGGGTTCCCCAAATCCTCTTGGGTGGCATTCAATGGCCAGCCCTGGCATTAGAGGGAGGACAGTTGTTCATGTTAAGACAGCTCCGGTTTTGCATGATCAGCAGCCATGCTCTACATGGGATTAAGATTTATCCCTTTGATAATATGAAAAACAAGTAAACAAAAGGCACTGCTTGAAAATAATGATTTACCACAGAACACGTTTTGCTTTAGTCAAACCTTTTTTTCTTCCTAAGGAAAAAGTGTGTGGGCTTATCTCTTGAAAATGCCAGCATGGCTGTGAACACTGGGGAAATTAAAAGACTGAATACAATAGATTTCTTATGTATGCCTATGTAGGGAGTTGCATGGCTTATTTATTAAGTTGTGTGCTAGGGGAGGATTATCTGCTTTGAACTTATCTATTACTTTGTGACAGTGATTTTTAAATATGGGGTAGTTTTGTATTGTACAAAGCCAAGTTCAAATGGAATCTTAAACTTAATAACTTTGGGAGCTTTGGCTATGACTTAGAATTTGGAAAATCAGAGATATAAACATTGTCTCCACCACCAGCCCTTGCCCAGAAAAGGAAAGAATTTGATGATATTCTATAGCCTTTTGACATAGCATCAATTATTCTTTCATAAAAATAGAAGTCAGTAGAACATTAGTACAGGTGTCTAGAGTAATGAATGCTGCCTAGCAAGGTTGATGGTCAGTACATCCCCATTTACTGCAATAGCCAAAAAAGAACTAAGACAGAGATGTCTCTGTCATGTGAGAAAGAGATGCAGACTCTGGAGTCACATATTACAACAGGGAAACAATGGACACAATTGTGACTATCAGTGCAGCTTTCAGCTCAGTTCAAAGGCAAGAGTGGTCTCATTTATTAAATGGGATAGTTATGACCTGGTGCCTTGAAGTTATATGCCACCAGCTAATACTCTGCACCAAAGACACTTCTTGTTTTTAACGTGAAAAGTATGCAATAGCTATTAGCCGGTCTTCAGAATATTGCTCAGAATCTAAGTTAATGCTATTACTCTTATTTTATTTGAGGAGAATAAAGAGAATACATATACAGAGAATAAAGATATCTATTGACCTTCAAGAATGCTTGCCCCTAGTCCTGATCAAACTTGTACTTTTAACCAAAAATATGAATCTCTACAAAGACTTTGTGAAATACTTTGTGATAGCTCTCTTAAATGACATTATCAAATATCTGTTCATTTTGGACCAAAACATAGAATGTGCAACATTAAAAATAGGATGGATTTTGTCCTACCCTGATCCCAGCAGTTATGCCTGCAACTCCTGCAAAGGTAACCCTGTTATTGCCTCTTGACAATAACCCAGCTGGACAAGATATTTTATTAGAAAATTCTTTTGGAATGCATGGGCCTCTTGCTATTAGAAAATACTTTCTAACTAAAGAAAAATTTATTATTTCCATCGAAGGGAATGAGTGGCCTATTATTTCAAAGCAGCATCCTTTCTTCCACAGATAAGTCAGTCAATATTTATTTTCATTCAAGAATCAGAGTTCCAAGCTGGCATAGTCTTACACGTACGGTCATGGTTTTGATAGGCACTAGGAAACACAAGTGTAATGAAACTCATTCCCAGAACCTGCTCAGCCCTGGGCAAACTGGTATGGTTAGTCACACTATTTTAATAGCCAGCAAGGAACCAACAGTCCAAAATCCCTTTCTGACACCTCTTTCAGAATCTAAAAGTATCTTATTAAAATGAATCTCCTTTTAGTTCCAGAGTTCATATCATACTTCTAAATGATGCAGAGTAGCAGGTATATTTGCTTCTAGGGATGCCATAACCAGATGACTTAAAACAACAGAAAGGTATTCATTCACAATTCTGAAGGCTAGAAGTTCAAAATCAAGGTCTTGGCTGGATCGTCCTCCAAAGGCTCTGGAAAATAATCCTTCCTTGCCTCTCATATCTTTTGGTGGTTGCTGGCAATCATCGGCATTCCTTGATTTGTGGCAGCATCACTCCAATCTCTCCTTTTGTCTTTACATGGCCTTCTTCCCTGTGGGTCTATGTCTCTCGTCTTCTTATAAGCATACCAGTTACACTGGATTTAGTGTTCACCCTAATTCAATAGGACCTCATTTTAACTTAACTTATTACGTATATGGTAACATTCACAGTACAATAGAGTGAATGCATCCCCCACCCAATCCATATGTTAACCCCAAGGTGATGATATTAGGAGGTGGAGCCTTCAGGAAGAAATTAGATCATGAGGCTGGAGCCCTTATAAATGGGATTAGTGCCCTTATTAAAGAGTTATCTTGTCCCTCTCGGCGCCATGTGACGATTCAAAGGGAAGTTGCAGTCTACAACCTGGAAGAGCGTTCTTACCAGCACCTGACCATGCTGGCACCCTGATCTCAGACCTCCAGTCTACAAAACTGTGAGAAATGAATTTATGCTGTTTATAAGTCACTCAGTCTATGGCACTTTGTTATAGCAGCCCCAACAGGCTAAGACACACAGGTACCTGCAATTAGGACTTCGATATAGCTTTCAGGGGACACAATTCAACCCATAAGAGCAAATTACCTCCATCTTCACGCCAGTGGTTGTCACCTCTGAACACACATTAGAATTACATGAGGTAGTGTTAAAAACCAAAAACAATGCCCCCTCCCTTCTCCCCACTGCCATAAATTAAATTTTAATATCTAGAGCAGGGGTGTCCAATCTTTTGGCGTCCCTGAGCTACATTGGAAGAAGAATTATTTTGGGCCATACATAAAATACACTAACACTAACGATAGCTGATAAGCAAAAGCAAAAAAAAAAAATTGCAAAAAACTCTCATAATGTTTTAAGAAAGTTTATGAATTTGTATTGGGCTGCATGCAGCCTGTGGGCTGTGGGTTGGACAGGTTGGACAGGCTTGATCTAGAGGAAGCCTGGATGCCATTATACTTTAAAGCTCCTCAGGTAATCCTCATACACAGCCAGTGTCAATAACCCCTCACAACCTTGAGGAATGATATCTGTAGCTAAACACAAGAAGGACTACTAAAAACGGCTTTTACTATGACTTCCTCTGTCCAAAATGTCCCCTCCAAGTCAGCCTGGTTTTAAGATGTAACTCAAACTCTTGTAACTTTTTCAGTAAATTCTGAAATGACAGTAAAAACACATATTTTAACACTAAGAAAGCTCCCAACAATCTACTTCGCCCAAAAGAAAAAGTATATGGTGATTTAATCTCAAAAGTCAATTTTTTTAAATGTAAAGTTAATCTAAATACCTATTTAACTGTTTTGACTGACTTGAAACTTGTCTTAGAGCAAGACAAGTTTCTTGAATATGAATGTTCATGTTGTTCTTTCCAGGGATACTAATACATATTTTCAATTAGAAGAAACTGTGACCTTTCTAAGACAAATGTCGACCAAGAATGCAAACTTATTTACAATAAATGATTTAGGGGAAAGAATTCCTGGTTTCAGATAAGTGAGGTTTTTCTCCTATACTTTCTCATTGCTTAGTGTTTTCCTCTCTGCTTAAGCTGGAGCTAGGAAGGTATTTTTTGCTATTTGTTTCCTCACTCTCATTACTAGTTTGTTCGTTTTTTTTTAATTTACATTTCCAAGAAATCACATTTTCTGAAGGATACTCATGCTGAGATGACCGGCAGCGAGCCAGTGAGATCCTATTATATGCTGGATGGGCCAAGAGGACCAAGTAAAAATGAAACAGGATGTTCATTTAAGCAACTCAAAGATACTGTCTCACGCACCCATCCTATTTCTTTTCTCTGGGCTCTGAATATCCACACGCCCGCAGTGCTTTCATCAAGGCACTTTTCTTTCCTGCCAGATCTGGAAGGGGAAAGATTCACTTCTCTTTCCCAAAGTGTCAACTTTTGCTGTTATTGATGCCGCCAAGCCTGCAATTACTTGATGAAGCTAATGGGCAAAAGCACTTAAAGGGCCACGCTTAGTGGTTCCATTGTCATAATCCATGTAAAATGAACCAGAGCCAACACAGCCTGACAAGCTTTCAGCCTATTATTATTGGGGGCTTATTTAAATTACAGATTTGATTAAATTTATAATTTAGCCATTCTACTTAGCACATTTTCCTTTTCTTTTAAAACTAACCCCAAGAGAGACATTTAAAAAATTTCTTTCTCCAGCTGTCAGATGTGAAAAATGTCAGTAGCATGGGTGGTCAGAGGGAGGGGTTGAAGTGTACTTAGAATAGTAAACTTAAATACAAATGGAATTTCACAGCTAACTATCCTTTACTGCTTTGTCAATGGATACAGCATATGTATTTATTCTTGTTTTAACTCCCCTATTAATCCTGCCATAGCACTGGGAAAAGAGTGCTGTGAAAAGCAAGTTCCCGTATAATCCTCTTCTCTCTTTCTTATCCTGATTAGATAAGCCTTTAACAAAGCATAAAGTGTTTAAAGCTACTGCATTAAACACTAATATTTTAGCTGAAGAGTAAGGATATCACTTCAGATGGCCTTCTCTGGAAAAGAACAGTATTTCCCTGAGAAGTCAGCAACATATAAATATGTTGAAGACAGTTATCTCTTAGGCCATTCAAAATGTGCACCATCAAAAGTGATAACTAATGACACGCTCACACAAATATTTTATTGCAGCAAATGTGAAGGTATCGTGCAACAAAATTAAGTCTAATATGTATGATACATAGCAAATTTCATTATTCATTTCTTCAAACAATAATTACGAGGCATGGACCCAGGGCCAAACACCATGCTAAGTGCTGGGAAAACACAGAGGCAGCCTCAGTGATGAACTGGGAAAATAGGCATGGAATGGATAATTATAAGAGATTCTGATGAAGTTCTGTAAGAAGACTGTGTACCTTGCTGAAAATGACCAGAGAAATGGAACTCTATGTCTCTGCCTCATTGTGGGGGTCGCAGGCAGGTTGTGAAAGGCTTGAAACAAGAGATGACTTGGGCATAGATCTTTAAGAATAAACTATTTCAAAATTAGTCAGCCAGGGAAGGGCACTGCAAGGAACAGCAGATACAAAAAGTATGGGGTCATGAAAGGGGGAGGTAGATGCAGGCGAAAGTTTGAGATTTAGCCTGAGTAGCTGTGGAGTGTCAGAAGAGAAGTAGGAGATACAGAAGGCAGTACAGATGGAATCATGAAGAAGTTTATGTGTCAAGCTAAGTAGTTTGAGCTTATCTTCTGAGCCGAAGGTTGTGTAATCAGGTGGCTCTTAGACATAGTTAATGGCTCCACATTGTATTGTTTTGTTTCCGTTTATTTTTAAATATTGAGCTAATATTTAAAACTCAGGAGTTTTCCCCAAAAGAATCTGATGTCTGGCTTTTTTATTTTTAACATAGAACTTCTGCCAACACTATGCCTATGTTTCCACAAGGATTTATTTATTTAGTTAGTTAGTTATTGTTTTTTATTTATTTTATTTTATTTTATTTTATTTTATTTTATTTTATTTATTTTGAGACAGAGTCTCGCTCTGTCGCCCAGGCTGGAGTGCAGTGGTGCAATCTCCGCTCACTGCAAGCTCCACCTCCTGGGTTCAAGCCATTCTCCTGCCTCAGCCTCCCAAGTAGCTGGGACTACAAGCACCCACCACCACGCCCGGCTACTTTTTTTGTATTTTTAGTAGAGACGGGGTTTCACCATGTTAATCACCTGGATCTCAGTAGCAGCTGGCTTCCCCACACAGGACACACAGTTTGCCACAGTCCCTACCATTCCCTATAATCTTTCCAGTATGAACAATGAGTGTTAGCTGCCATTTATCATTGAACATGACCTTCTTTTCCTTGTAGTAGAGAGAAATGTTTCTCTGTACCCATGTCTCTATCACAGATGGGGAAATAAGAGATGGTGAGGGGACACATGATTACTCACAGCCTAGTCATTTATGTTACCTGCCTGGCTTCTAAAGTTTACAACCCTAGGTTTATAACCCCTGCCCTATACAGAATGAAGGTAATGACAAGATGAAATATCTTTTTCTAGTAAGTTTTAGGGCTTTGATTGGAGCATTATTAAGTACTATCTGACTACAGAACTCAAAATATTTGAGTCCTGTCTTAGACTTTCTTCCCAGTGATCATCTTGAGGGAGACAAACTCCCATGTGATGAAAGAAAATGGAAAGCATGATCCATTTCATCATTATACACTGGGCTTTTGCCCACTATCCCATTGCAGAGCTTTTTTATTAAACCGGGCTAAAGCACATGGTTTAGGCTTAACACAGACAGGGCATCGCTAGGCCTCTTCCAGCTGGGCAGGGCTCAAGTGATAGTAACAGTCCTACAGAGTGCTTCAGAGGAAGAGAAAGAGTAAGGTGGCCACATCTGGACTGGTAGGTTCTGACTCAGCTTACCCCCTGGGACAGGACAGGACAGAAGAGTCATATTCATAGACATGGTCCTGCATATTTATAAGGCTAGCCCAACCATGTGTGGGAATTTGACTGCCCCTGTGCCTGAGACCTTCAAAAAGGAAACTCTGGTTACAGTGTGAAGAAGGTGGCTTGGGAATGGGGAGACTGATCACAGGAACATCAGTGAGTAGGCAAATTCAGTTGTCTATGCAATAAATGGCACCTCGTAACATCAAGGCTGGGTGGAAACAATTTGTGTTTAACAAATGGTACAAATAGAACAGCAGGGTAGCTAAACCTGGTACCATCTCCCCGGTACACCTCCTATGCACTGCACGGGTTACCTCAGCTCCATATATATGCCACTAGATTCTAAACCAGGAAAATTAAGTGGGCAAGACAAAAATGGGTCCCTGTGGAGTATCACTTTGTACTGAAACTAGACTTGACAGAGGTCTCAGAGAAGCCCATTAGGGGATTAGATGTCCAACCAGGGCACAGTTTGAGGGAAAGGGGGACATTTTGTTGACAAAAGGTCTCTGCTGCCTCTGTCATAACTGGAAGGGAGGCAGATACACCTTCGGGAAACAGACTGCTCGTCCCACATAGAGACACAAGTAGCAAAGGCCAGATTGCATGTGTCTCCCTAAGAGAGGGAGGCTTGGGTCAAACACTACAAGCAGATCAGGTCAGAATCTGGCACAGTCTTCCCAAAGCATGCAGCCAGAGGAGGGCAAGTGCAACTGTCCCCACGACCATATAGGACCGACTGCTACTTGGCTCTAACTCCCCAGACTCCCATTTGAGTAAGGAGAGTGCTCGGCTGCCGTAGCAGAAACACAGACTTTGGGGTGGCTTAAGCAGAGACGGGCTTATTTGCCTCATGCTACAGAAAGTACAGCAAGAGCAGCCCAGAGCTGATGCAGTGGCTCAGCCACGAAGCCAGGGATGCTACATCCCTCCTCCATCCTTAGCTTCTTGGCTTGTCACTTTATGGTTGTCAGCAAGAGGTTGCAGCCTCCCTACCCCATCCCCAGCTTCAGGCTCACATTCAAGGCAGGATGCTATCTACAGACAGGAAAGAGAATAAAGCAACTTCTCGAAGACAAGCAGAGATAAAAGGAGGAGCCCATGGCATAGCCTGTCAGCCTCCTAGATCTCCCAAATATGCAGCTCAATTCCTACCCATGCATTTCTGACAACACCCAGTATCCATACGATAAATGGGGAAGTGAGTATTATTTATCTTTATAATAAGAATGGTCACACATTTACATAAGAAAATCACAATGTTTTCTTTATTAAATAAACATTTTTGAGTGCCAGCTATGTGCCAGGCAGGGTACTAGGTGCTGGGAACAAACAGGTGAACAAGATAAACAGTTCACCTAAAGCTTACAGTCCAGTTAGAGGAACAGACAAACAGTCCAACAAGACAACAATCCCCAGTTGTGATAAGTACTGAAAAAATAACTAAAAGGCTGATGTAAGAATGACTGGAAACACCTTTTTGTGTTAGGGTAACTCAGAAAGGCCTCTCTAGTTATGGCACTGGTGCTGTTATGCTGAGAGTATGCATTCTGGATAGGACACGATGAAATGGCACTTCGCATCCTCCCAACCTGAGAAATCATGAGAAAAACATCAGAAAAGCCAAAATTGAGGAGCAGTTTACAAAACACCTGACTAGTACTCCTCAAACTACCAAGGTCAGGAAAAACAAGGAGCATCTGAGAAGCTGCCTCTGCACAGAGCTGAGGAAGGAGGCATGACAGCTAAATGTGGTGTGGAATCCCGGATGGGGTCCTGGAGAGGAAAAGGACGTTAGTGGAAAAACTAGCGAAACCGGAGTAAATTCGGAGTTCAGACCAAACATCCCAGTGTTAACTCGTGAGTGTTGACAGATGTATAGTAGGAGACACGATGAACATTAGGATAAGCTGGGTGAAGGGTATGCAATATTTTCTGTAACACTTCAGAACTTTACTGTGAATCTGAAATTTTTCCAAAATTTCAAAATTTATTTTTTAAAAAGTAAAGATGGAAACACACTAGCCCTGCAAAGATGGTACATGTGTGTGTCCTAGTATGTACAGGATCCTGTTCTGAATGCTAAGGATTGAGTAGTGAACAGTCTTCTAGTTACTGATTCTTATTTTATTTAGGAAAAAAGAGCCATACTTGGCACACAACGCTTGCCAATTTTTAACCAGCCAATGCTGTGATATTTCTTCCTCTCCTCCATCTTCGAAAGTAAGCTGAATTGCTTGGCTCAAATAACTTAAAATATTTTGTTTCAATTATTTTCCACAGAGTCGATTAAAAACTCTTAAATGAATAAGCATATTATAAAAGAAGGAAGGAAACAGCACTGACTTCATTTTTCATTTAAAATTACCTGCAGCCAAAAGCACGTTTAAGTTCTCTGTTTCTTAATGTTTTCTATTAAATGTATAAAAAAATAACAATAATCAAAGCTTCTTTATGAAAAATCCAGCGTTTGCATTTTCACTCACCTGCAATTCAGTTAAAGCATAAATGTTGAAAGAAAATTTCCTCTATGCTTTTAAACACAGGAAAGGACCACTTGCCCAGAGCCTGGGGACATTCAAATCCTTGACTTATTTCTAATTTAACTCTAGGGTCAGACTCTTTGTTATTGAGTATAACAGTGACAACTCACCTTAGATTTCCATTTAGATGAATGTGCTTCTGTCCTGAGAAGAAGTGTCCAGCCCCAGCTTCGTCTAATGTTTCCAGGTAATCCTTAACCGCCGCAAAACTGACTCCAAAGAGAGCAACACAGTCAAACTGTCTGTCCCTCTCTCAGGACAATGTCAATAATATACCCACTTTGGGTATTTGGAATATAATTGCAAACTTCAGCCCGAGGCCAATAAAACTTTTTATCTAGGAGATAGACAAATAAAGCATGTGATAAAAAAAATTGAAAATAAAATAAATAAATAAATCGGGTGTGTTACATGGAATGCCGTGGTTGAGTTCACTATGGCTATGGCCAAAGTATGGAGGGGAAGATACAACATGAAAGGGTCATGTGTAACTTCAATATGTATGTAACTTACAATATGAAAGCGTCATACGTAACTTCATATGAAGTTGCAATATGAAAGATTTAGCAGTCCTTTCTTCATCAAGAGAAGATGTTTCTGGGTACTGAATGTGTGGCCCACCTCCACTCCACTCAAGAAAGGTAATGCAGTTAATTTAAGCTTTATAACTGTCAGACAGCAACAATGTGCAACACTCTCTCTAGTGCACTGTTGCAAGAGTGGTCCTGGGTAACAGATGCCCCTCTGAGATGACAACCTGTGTCTTGGATATTCCCTCTCTGTCTTACCCTTCCCTCTCTCCAACCATCTCCAACCTTGACTTACAAAACAAGACCACAACCCAACTATCCATAAGTCCAATCTATCGCTGCTAAGGGAGGACACATTCTGGGACAAGGGAACATTAACATAAGACGAGGCTGAAATAAAAAGTCAGTGTGTGGACAATTATTTGCCAAAAATGATAGAACCTGCATTTCCTCTCTGCTGGGTAGAGCCCTGGTACTAACATTGAATTCTTTCGTTGTGCATTATCTCTGGATCTCTAATGTTTAGGACTTGGAGATTAGTTTTGCTTTTCATTTAAAACACAAAAAGCATTTGCTGGCTGAAATAGTCATCTGTTACTGAAATCCCACTTTTCCCTTTATTATCAGCCCAAAAATGTGTGTGTGTGTGTGTGTGTGTGTGTGTGTGTGTGTGTGTGTAGAGCAGAAAAGCTCAGCTGTTTGCTTTGCAGCTATCAAAAGATTTTAGAACTGAGCTTAGAGGGGGTTTGGGGAATGACGTAAATCTGTTGGTTTCCACGTAGGTGTGAATCTGAGGAGGAGGTAGTGCCCTTGAAAACATATGGATTCCACACGAGGACATTTCCCCACTTTCAAAGTGGGTGCTCATGGTGCCTGCTGTGCCCTGAATCATAGTGAGAATAAAGCTGAGAAAAGAGGTCTTTTTAGGGCTTTCATGGAACAGCCTGTTCCATGTGGCTCCCAATGGCAAGGAAAATGAACAAAGGGGTACACACTGTTAGCTGCCTACATAGTATCTATTCCTCCATCTTTCTGCTAATAAAACCTTAATTTTGACCAGAGTGAAAATATGTCCCATCCCACAGAATAAATTTTGACTAGTCTAAATCAATCATGACCATCCCATTGCCAGCTTTCCCACACATTCCTGTATCAAGGGATGGCCACATGATCCAGTTCTGTTAACGACCTGTCAAGGGAAGTCAGGCAGGGGCCTTAAGGAAAAGTTTTACCTTCCTAACAAAAGCAAGAGACATGCTTGGCACTATCTTTTTCTTTCCCTTTTCTTCCTGCCTTGAACACAGATGTGATGTTCAGCTGGAACATATTGCTATCCAAAAAAAAGGCCAAGAGAATCTTAGACGTGCTAGCTCTAATGTCATTGAGCCACTGAGCTAATAATATCAGCTTGTTCCATGAAACAAGCCTGTAGTCAGGGCTTCTATTATTCACATTAGAAATCATTCCTGGATTTAAATATTTGCTCATCTTCTATTGCTTAGATAGAAGAGTATAGAACAGTGGTTTCTCTTGAGGAACATCAATCTTTAAATCAATGTTTATTTGGGATTTCCTTTATACTCCATTATCTGTTCAGCTTTAAAGTTCATGTTTCCATGACGGTCACAAGAACCTGTCCTAGTGAGGGACCAACCTGTAAAGAAATGACAGCTGTGTTTTTCCCTCATGGCTCAGAACTGTCTTAATCAAGATAAGAAAATAGTTGGATTCCTCTGCCTACCCTCTGACCCCTGGATTCCCCTCCACCCTTACTAGTCTGCCTTAGCTACACACAGAGAAATGGTTTTCACAGCCAGTTAACACCATGGTGTGGTGGGAGGCTCAGATGCAGAAGGAAAAATTTATTCTCCATAAAAACAAATCTAAAAGAACTGCCAATGAGAAGAAGGTGGATCTTAAAATTAATGTCACAGCAGGAAAGTTTGTGCAAGAGTATTCTCCTATAAAGGGAAGAAAAATTTGCCTAACAGAATGAAAGGCTAATATCTTTCAGTAATTGACAAAACAGGAAAGATAGTCAATCATTCAGGACTCGGGGTCATACATAAGCAAACAAGCTGTTCATCTGGTGATAGACAGTCTTGCATCAACTATAGATGATTACCTACTGTGAAGTGGCCACACAAATCCCATGGTCTCTCTGAGAGAGGAGCTAGAAGAGTTAAGTGCTGTGTGCTCTGAAAAACACTGCCAGCCTGTAGTAGGTGCTCAGTAAATATTTGTTTAATGAATGAACATTTTCTGACTTTGAAGGGACAGAAAGCCACTAGCTTCTGCAAAGTGACACTGGCCATATTTCAGTTTATATAGAAGAAATATACGAGCAAGTGAAAATGACAGTTTACCCAGACCGTGATGAGATGACCTGGTTTCTGACGACACCCATATTTAACCTGCAGGAAGTAGCCTATGTGCACCCAAGCATTCTGTAGGAAAACAGGGATAATTTTCAGGTAGTGTGGTATGGGCTCTGGAATTAGACTGTCTGAGTTCAAACTGAACCCCACCCCTTACAGCTGTGTAACATTTGGAAATATTAAGTTTCCAAAATTGTTAAGTCTCAATTTCCTATGCAGTACAAGATAGAACAAGAATAGTAACGACTACAGAATTCAGTTATGTGATGATCAAATGAATTAATCTATGTGTAGTGCCAATGTATGACAGCCACTCACTAAATAGTAGCTATTTTTGTTGTTGTCACTTTCCTCATTGGCAGCATCTAACTTGTCATCTCACCCATCAAGCTCAGCCATCAATTGTGGAGAATTCACAATCTCTCTTTTGCTTTTATGCAAAATAATTTGATTCTTTTTTTTTTTTAAATAGAGTCTCACTCTGTCACCCAGGCTGGAGTGCAGTGGCACAATCTCGGCTCACTGCAACCTCCACCTCCCAGGTTCAAATGATTCTCCTGCCTCAGCCCGAGTAGCTGGGACTACAGGCACGTACCACCATGTCTGGCTAATTTTTTGCATTTTTAGTAGAGACGGGGTTTCACCTTGTTAGCCAGGATGGTCTCGATCTCCTGACCTTGTGATCTGCCCACCCTGGCCTCCCAAAGTGCTGGGATTACAGGCATGAGACACCGTACCCAGCCAAGAATTTGATTTTTTTAATTTAATTTTTTTGTGTGTGTGAGAAAGAGTCTCGCTCTGTCACCCAGGCTGGAGTGCAGTGGCATGATCTCATCTCACTGCAACCTCCGCCTCCCAGGTTCAAGTAATTCTCCTGCCTCGGCCTCTTGAGTAGCTTGGATTACAGGCGCATGCCACCATGCCCGGCTAATTTTAGGTATTTTTAGTAGAGACGGGGTTTCACCATGTTGGCTAGGCTGGTCTCGATCTCCTGACCTCAGGTGATCGACCTGCCTTGGCCTCCCAAAGTGCTGGGATTCCAGGTGTGAGCCAGCATGCCCAACCCAATTTAATTTTAACATGAATGATTTTGTCTGTTGAGATCTTATGAGGGGTCTCTAATGATTACTGGCAGTGGTTTGGTGCTCTCAGAAGGAAGTTCCAAGACATTAGTCATTCAGCCCGGGGACTTGCATTTACAAAGCAAGTGGGCTCCCTGGCCATGGCGTGTCACTGGGCTGTGGTCTGAGCTCAGGACAGAGAAGAAGCCTCGCCAGAACCTTAGAAAGAGTCCAGTGAAAGGGCTGCTCAGGTCGCCCTGCATGTCTTTGCCTCTCCCCGATCAGCACTCCATAGCATCTAATAATGCTGTCTAGGGAAACACACTCATTTACCACATGTGCTTTCCTTGGCATTTTTAAAAATTTATTTTTATTTCATTTTATTTTTCAACTTTTATTTTAGATTCAGGAGGTACATGTTCTGGTTTGTTACCTGGGTATACTGCATGATGCTGAGGTTTGGGGTACAAATGATCCCATCACCCAGGTACTGAGAATAGCACTCAACAGTTAGTTCTTCAGCTGTTGTCCCCCTCCTTGTCTCTTCCCTCTGGTAGTCTCCAGTGTCTATTGTTTCTTTGGCATTTTTAGATTCATAGGAACTCTTCTCCCTGCCTACGAGTGATCCATTTTCAAGAAGTGGCTCTCCATGACCAAGTTATTACATAACCTAGAAAGCACTTCAATCAAGCTGAAATTATTTCATGTCCCAGTTCATTTGCTTGTTTATGTCTCCTCTCACTGGAATGTTAAATTCCATGAGGATAAGGACTATTTCTGTCCTGGGCTGCTAACATAGTACCTAGAAAACAAGTGTTGCTGTATATATATATTATAATTAATAATTATTAATATAGTATAGCTGTATTTATTCATTATAATTATAGCTCCTTGGAGGCTACCTGCCTTTTTTCTTGTCTGTATCCTCCACTGGACCATAATTATTAATTATAGTATATATATGGAGGAATGAATGAACAAACCACAGGGAACACAGAAGTTGTACACACTATGTCTACTAATTCAGAGTTGCACAGATAATTGAAAAGTTTTTCTTCATTATCATTATGATCAGCATAAAACAGCCTCAGATTATTAAGCACTTATTAAGTGCCAACCCTACTGTGCATTTTACACATCTCATTTAATTGTCACAAGCCATATGGCACACATTATTATTCCCGCTTTCCAGATAAAAAAACCGAGGCTTAGAGAAATTATTTGCCAAAAGTTTCCAATTGCCCTTGAGATGGGACTTAAATTTTCCTTTTCTTCCTGTATTATTATTTTTCTTAATTGACAAGTAAAAATTGTATGCATTTCTGGTATACAACGTGATGTTTTGATACATTTATACACTGTGGAACAGCTAAATCAAGGTAATTAATGTATGCGTTACCTTACATACTTATTTTTTGTGGTGAGAACACTTAAAATCCACTTTTTTAGCAATATGCAAGTACACAATATTTTGTTATTAATTACAGTCACCATGATGTACAGGACTTAAATTTCTTAACATGGTTTACAACTCTAACCTCATATTCTTTCATGGCTCAAATGCCAGCCTAATGCTTCATTCTCTTCAGTTAGAAATGTAGTACAAAGTGGATTAAACAGTTTATTTTCTCACCTAGGAATTCCCGAAGTAGGAAATGTGGGGCTGTCACAGTGGCCCCGTGATATAAGCAAGGCCCCGGGCTCTTTTAATTTTTCCTTTCTACTATTCTGGTATATTGCATTGTTACTTCATGGTCACAAATGGCAGCTGTCCTGTGCGCATTGTGTCAGCATTCACAGTGAGGAAGAGGAGGAAGGGCAAAGGTCTGTGCTAGCCGAGTGTTCCTCCTTAATCATGAAACGAAAAATTTTCCAGAATCCCTCCAGCAAACTGTGATAACATCTCATTGACCAGAACTGTATCAAATGGCTATCATCAGGTGCAAGAGAGCCCTCTATGACAGAAGGTAGAGAAGAAAAAAAATCATAGAAATAATTTTCAATTTAGCCAACCAACAATCTCTGCACTCAACCATCCAGAGCTACTGTCAGAGTTACAAAATGACAATGCTTGCTCTTATTCCTAGAGCCTTGCACATGTTCTTCCTTCTTCTTTCTTTAGCTTGATATGTTTCCTCTTCTTTGATATTTTCCCTGGCTGAAACATCTCCCACCACCAAGAGTGGGTAAATGCCCTCCTATCAGTTTTCTTAGCTCCTTGGAAACTACCTGCCATTTTTCTTGTCTGTATCCGCCACTGGATCAAACTCTTTGAAGATGGTACCATGTATTTTCATCACCATATCCTAGCATCTATCACAGTGTCTGGCACAATAAGCCTTTATTGACTGAATGAAGTGAAAAATCTAGGAGTCAAACTTAGGCCTTTCCAATTCCAAAGGCCACATTCTGTTCGTTATGTAACACTGACTATGAAAAATAAAACAACATATTTTAGAAATCCCTTGTAAGAACTCTCCAGCCTCTCCTTCAAAGACACCATAGAGTTTTACTGTTTATCATCATCATCATCATCCTCATTATCACATTTCTCTCTTGTCCTCTAATAGAGGACACAGAAACAAAGAGAGTAACCAAAAGCTGGGCAGGAGGACAACAGAGCCTGAAAAATAGCCAAACTGAGTGACTAGTTTCCAAGAAAAAATAAAAGCTGAATATAATGAAGAAAAATATTTCAAAGTTCAAATAGGATGCTCTGGCATACCTAATTGTAGCCCCAGTACTAACTGGCATTTGCTTTTTATTTTTCCATACATATTTAGTATTTATAGACCAAAGCTCACGTTCTGTGATTTTTTTTAATGACTTCCAAATGCATTGCGATCACTTAAAGGTAATTACTCATTCAGATGAAATGTACATCTAACAACCAGAGCTTTCTCAAGCAGAAAAGGCCCTTCAGAGATGGTTGAGAAAATGTTATGCTCAACCTGTGCAATATTGTTAGAAAGAAAGGAAATTTCTTGTCATCTGCTGGCAAGATGCCATTCCTCCACTTGCCCCTCTCAACTCATGTGAGAGGCAAAGCACCAATACCACACTTTTGGCTAACACAATGACAGAAATAATTACCTTCACCTGGGACAGTCTAAGTTCTGGGTTAGATTTTTGTTTGTTTTTCTTTTTGGCATTTTAATTTGGTCACTATTTTTTTCCATATTTCCACCATTCAACACTCAAACCTCATACATGTTAAATGAGTCATCCTCTTTTCTGTTTCAGCATATTTTTAATGAGAAGAAACCGTATCGTCTGTGGTGACTTAAATACATCCACAAATGCTTTGATACGTGAAATACATTCACACCTCCTTTCAGAGAAGGAAGGCTAATTCCTTTCCCTCTGAATGTGGGCTAAACTCCATGACTCATTTCTGACCAATAGAATAAAATGGAAAGGACAGTGTATAACTGGGAGACTAGGTTGTAAAAGGCACTGCGATCTCTCCTCTCTCTCTCTCTCTCTCTCTCATATTACTCGCTCTGGGAGGAGCCAGCTGCCATGTAACAAAGACACTCAAGCCTTGTGGAGAGACCCTCATAGAGAGTAACTGAGGCCTCCTGCCAACAGCCACATAAATGAGCTCAGAAGCAGATCCTCCAGTCTCAGTCAAGCCTCAGATGACTACAGCCTCAGACTATTGAATGCAAACTCATGAGAGACCTTGAGCCAAGACCATCCAACTAAGCTGCTCCCAATTTTCTAATGCATAGAAATAAATGTGTATTTATTTCTATTATAAGAAATATTAAGTGTTTATTGTTGGAAGCCACTAAGTTTGGGGATGATTTATTGCATAAGAATAAATCACTAATTCAATTACATTAAATATATATACAATTATCACCAAAAACCCATCATCCTAATATGGTTTCCATCTTTGTATATTCTCTTCCACATGTAAATGCTTTATATAATTGTTATCATAAGCTATTACAATTCTTATTCTGTCATATTGCCATATTTAAACATGTCCTTTGTTGTTATAATGACTTTATAATTGATATTTTTAACATTTAAATAATACTTGTTCATGTGGATATGCCATAATTTTTAAGTCATTTCCATAATATTGAACATTTCAGCGGTCTTCAGATTTTTTTCTATTAGAACGTTTACTGCAGTGAATATCTTTGAATATACAGTGTTTTGCTTCTCTTATTTGGTTAAGGTAAACTTTCTATATTTGAATTACTGGGGAAAAAAAGTATGAACATCTTTGTGCCTCTCATTAAATAATATCATATTTTCTTTTCAAAAAGATATATCAATTTATCAGCAATGAATAAGTGTACCAGCTACACTACAACCATAATTATATTACAATCATTTAAAGTTGTGCTAAAAGGTACAAAATTGCATCTCATGTTTGCTTTAATTTAAATTTCTTTGATTCCTAATGAGATTGTATGGGCTTTTTTAATGTATAATTCTTGTTTCTACTTTTGTGAATTATCTCCTCCTATATTTTGTGATTATCCTAGTTTTAGTTGCACTTTTCTTATAAATTTGGATGTAAAATTACAGATTAGAAATATTAACCTTTAGAAATATTAGCCTTTGATTAAAATGTTTTTCCAGTCAGTTGTGCATTTATACAAGTTTCCTTTTCTCAGTATACAAAAATTCTTAATTTTTTACATTCAAATATATCAATACTTCTATGTTATTTCTTCCATTGCTTTCTACTACTGCATAGCTAAGAGAGTTCACATTTTCCCTCTGATCTGAACTGTTATTTTCTTCTAGTTTCTCTAGAATTTATGAAGAGGTGTTTCATTTTGTTTTGTTTGTACCCCAAATCCATCAGGAATTAATTTTCATACATACTGTAAAATGTAGATATTTTTCAGAATTTTTCTTATTTTTAATTTAAAATAGTTCACAGTAACTTGGTTTTTAAATGCCTACAATACTCCTAGGGGTAACTGTGATCACTGAATTGTCACCAAAACAATGGCAAAGAATGACATAACCAAGACCTACGGCGGACACTATAACTGGAGACTTCTCTTTTTTTTTTTTTTCATGTCCATAGAACAGACAAGTGCTTCTGGGAGACTGGGCTCCTCCCTAGCCCAAGGGGGTGAATCATGATTGGCCCAAGTCAAATATTTTATTTTTCTGTGACTGATTTAGGCTTGGGTTTGTCTTACCATGTTGGCCAATGTTAAGTGCAGAAAAACCTGCCAGGGGGTCTCTGCCAATAGCCTTTCTCACGAACAGAAAGAGACATACAGAAAGAAAGATCCCTCTTCCATCAAAATTGCTACCTGCCTGTGCCTAGAACATGTCAGGAACCTTGCAACCATAAAAAGACAAGTCAGAGAACAAATGCTGAAGATGATAGAGCAGACAGATGGCAAGACGGGTATTACATGATGGTGTTGCACTATGGAATTAACCCATTCTAGCACTGCCCTACCTAAAAATGTGTTCTTTAACAGAATATGTATTCCTATTGTTATTGCCACTTTCAGACACCTTTTCTGTTATTTTCAGCCACAAATATCTTAAATTTTAAAACCTCTTTAATGTTTTTCCCCTTGCTCGTTGATTTCTCACACACTGTCTAGAAACGATGCCACAGGGTTAAGTTCCAGATTCGTAAATTCCAAGAGGCAAAAAGCCGGAGCGTGTCTGGGAGAGTGTATTCTGTGAACCTCGCCATTAGCAGGAGATGGGGTCTTCACTCCCCCAAGAGCCTTTGCAAACTCTGTGTTTCTCCCATATTCCAACTGTGCCTTTGTGCTCAGGGCCCTTTGCCTTCTTTCTCAGTAACAAAGCACACCTATTAGAACCCTAAGTACTTATAGGCTCCAACTTTCCCAAGAGGATGAGTTGCAGTGAATGACAAACACCATTTTCCACCGCCATTAAATGCAAATCTCTAGACACCTCCTTATCAGCAACAATACAATGAAAACTGAACACTCTGCTAACAAGATTTTGATAGTAAGAGTGGTAAACTGCCATGTTCTACAAATCCTGCCACAGAGGAACAAGAGTTTGCCCAATTAGCAACCTTCTTAATAATAACAGCAAATACATATTCAAACAACCTGAGACTAAATGAAAAATTCAAATAAATCAGAAGCTTGGTCTACAGCAGTGGTTTTTAACTGAGCTCACTAGAACCCTCGAGATTCTCTACAGAAACACCTCAAACGAAAATAAGTGGGACTGAGGAAATAGCTCAATCCCGGGCCCCTCTTCAAATGAAAAGCTCTGCTTTTATCTGTGTTTTTTATATATTGGTCTTGTACAATATTCAACTTGAAGAAAGACTTTCTTGTTGTTGTGAAACACTAGCTGACACTCAATGTTTTGGAGGAATAATAAACAATAAAATTTTTGCAAAATTTATACCAAAATAAGCAACCAGATCATTAAGGGAAAGATGGGAAGGCAGAAGATACTATCTCTTTTTTCTTGTTATTTTTATTTTCCTTCTTGTCATTTTTAGTATAATAACTTAATGAAAGGCCAACATATATGTGTATTTTTCATATGAGAACTAGAACAGATGAGACTTTCATTATTGGATCTTTGTGCTATATCTGGTCTTCTTGATGTATGTTGGATGAGAGGGGATGGTAAGAAGGAGAAGGCTGGTTCTCATCGTTCCATTTTATTTTGATAACCTGCCCACACAAATTACTGGCATAGCTTTCACCACATTGGCACACACAGGCTATTTCTATTGATCTCGAAACTTAAAGAGTCCATGACCTCATCTGAAGTATGCGTTTTAATAATTCACTCCATTTAAAGACCCATTAAAATGTCAGAACTGTCATAAACCTTGTAAACAGTTGTTACTTCTAATGTCTTCAAAATGATAATGCATTATTGATGAAAACTTGGTTCATAATCACATTACTCCCATTTGACAAAGCCAATACAGCATATGCTTTTTTCCACATCCCAGAACTTGTTCATTCCCCTTCAGCTAGGCCTCCCCGGGTTCTTCCAAAGAGTTCTTTGGAATCTTCTCATGTCCCAAGCCAAGACTGACTTATAGGCTGACTTACTTCAAAGAGGACACTAGTGCAAAGATATGATTATAAATTTGCCTGGAGAAGCCACTGACCAGACAGTACAAAAGGAGGAAGGAGCTGGGGAGTTAGAAATCCACTGTTAGGCCAGGAGTGGTGGCTCATGCCTGTAATCCCAGCACTTTGGGAGGCTGAGGCAGGAAGATTGCCTGATCTCGGAGTTCAAGACCAGCCTGGGCAATAAAGTGAGACACCATCTTTACAAAAAAATACAAAAACTAGCCAGGTGTGGTGGCATGCACCTGTAGTTCCAGCTATTCAAGAGGCTGAGGCTGAGGCAAGAGGACCATTTGAGCCCAGGAGTTCGAGGTTGCAGTGAGCTGTGATCATGCCACTGCACTTGACTCTGTCTCTAAAGAAAAAGAAAGGAAAGAAAGAGAAAGAGAGAGAGACAGAGAGAGAGGGAGGAAGGGAGGAAGGAAGGGAAGGAAAAGGGAGGGAAGGAAGGGAGGAAGGAAGGGAGGGAGGGAGGGAGGGAAAGAAAGAAAAAGAAGGAAGGCAGGAAGGCAGGGAAGGCAGGAAGAAAGAAAGAAAGAGAGAGAGAAAGAAAGAAAAAGAAAGAAAGAAAGAAAGAAAGAGAAAGAAAGAAAGAAAGAAATCCACTGCTAGCTGACATGTTGGCTTCTTTGGATGTATAAGGCTTTCTCCTTCAGAAATTCCTAGGTGTAAACACACAAACTTGATTTCAGGTGCTTTTTCAATGGAGCATGAATACAAAGAACATATTAGTTTGATTATCAATCAAATGAGTAAAATGAAAAAAATTCTCCAAAATATGGGATTCTCCTTAAAAGTAGAGTTGCCAGGTAAAATGCAGGATTCCCAGTTAATTTTGAATTTCAGATAAATGATGAATAATTTTTAGTAAAAATATGTCCCAAATAATGCATGGGACACGTACTAAAGAATGATTTGTCATATATCTGAAATTCATATTCTCCTTGGCATCTTGTATTTTTATTTGCTAAATCTGGCAATGATACCTAAAAAGTACGTTTTAATGCCTCACCTAACATTAAAAATGCTGATGGTGCCAGCTTAGTGGTCCCCAATTCAGGCAACACATTAGAATTACCAGTGGTTGCCTAGGCCCACCCTTTAGAGCAGCTAAATCAGTTTGGGGAATAGTACCCAGGCATTATTTTAAGCTCCCCAGGGGGTTCTAATGGACATCTAGGACTCAGAACCACCTTGCTGGTAGATATAATGACCCTCTCAGAGAGGCATATCAAAGATGTCTCAGGATCTAGTGACAGGGAAATATATGTATGTTTAAAAGCATATTCAACATTTTAATATAAATTTATATTTGAAAAATAAAATGTGTTTATGTTATAATCTACAAACAAATAAGAGTAACCAAGTTATTCAAATCTGGACAGCTAAAAGAGATAATAAAGCACATAGTCCAGAACCTGGGGCAAGTCCCCATGGGGCAGAGCACCTGGGAATAGAGAACAGGGGTCACAAGGCAAGGGGCAGGCAGGATTTAATGGGTGCACAGGTGCCCCGGGTCAGAGGGTAACAAAGACCAGGGTTCAGAAAAACAGACAACAAGAAGTAGGACCTCGGGCCAAGAAGCTAGACAGTCACCAGCCAGGCACCAGCAGATGCACAACCGATCATGTAGTTCTGCCAATTGCAGGACTTTGGGGACATCAATCCCAGCACCTGGCTGGCACAGAGTTCACAAGTGACATAGGTGTGAGCATTTGGCTACAGTGGGGAACAGAGTTACAGAGAAGGGCAATGGTAAATTCACTTCTCTGAGTAAAATGCCAACTGACCTGCACCTATGGTGATTTGAAATGAGTTTGACGCTTACAAGTCACAGCTTTTAGTCCTGCATATTTTTTTTCCTTGAGACAGGGTCCCACACCAATGCCCCGGCTGGAGTCCAGTGGTCACAGCTCACTGCAGCCTCAACTTCCCAGGTTCAGGTGATTCTCCCACCTCAGCCTACCAAGTTCCTGGAACTACAGGTGCGCACCACCCCACCTAGCTAGCTTTTTGTGGGGCTTTTTTAGTAGAGACGGGGTTTCACCGTGTTTCTCAGGCTGGTCTCGAACTCCTGGGCTCAAGCAATCCGCCCACCTCAGCCTTTCAAAGTGTTAGGATTACAGGCATGAGCCACCATGCCTGGCCTAGTCCTGTGTACTTTAAGTAGGGTGATGTGCTCAACCTGAGTTCTTTTCTGAAAAACAAGGAACATAACCTTCTTTGTGGGGATGTGTAAGCAGCATACCCAGAGACAAGTTTGCACTGAATGCTGCAGCCCTAGAGCAGAAGCCAGGCATTCTGAAGTCACCCACTGCCCTGGGAACTACAAAAAGGAGGGGTAAATGTACTACAACTCTCATTGACTACACAATAATAAACATCATCTTGCATTTGCTAATCCTCCTCCATCTCCATTTTATGTCCTAGGTTTATATTTTACTAAGATTTCTATTCTCCTAATAAAATAACATCCTGCTTTTATGATCTTCTTCATGCAAAAAACCTTAAACCACAGCAACCTATCCCCTCCAAAGGCATAAAAGTAAACCAAAAGCCGTATGGCACTGGAATTAAAGTCAGCATATTGTTGTGTTGTATAATTCACCATTATTACAAATGATTTCTCAGTGATATTATGGTATTAACCCACTCTAGTGTGCAATGATTCATTATAGTTCTGTTTTCCTCTGAAGCCCAGCCGGCCGTATTTCAAGTGGAGCTCAGCTGAATTTAACCACACAAACATTATATTGCCAGCACCATTCCCCAGCCCAGCCACCTGACTCATGGAAACTGCGTGTTTCAGGCCATCCGCAGGGTTTCTAGCTCTCAGCACACAAAGAATGCTGCAACTCCGTATCTACAAGATTCCATCCTAATTTGTGGAGGTAATCAGTTCCATCCATCCTTACAGACATCTGACCTTGTCACTCATATTATACTAGAAAATTTTGAGTCAGGTGCCCAGCTCCCTAATTTCTTGATGGGCAAATTTGAAGATAGTTAATGAAAGTCACAAGAGAGATTGTGGAATTTCTCTCAATTAATGAGGAAGATGTAAATTTGCCTTCCTTTCACAGAGGGAACTTGGTACTTAACATGTATATTAAACAACATACATTAAACAACTATGTAGGAAACCTTTATGTATACATAAACTACATCACATATGTATGCATAAAAATATGCGTTTGTCATCTTGATGACCCCAATCTCACAACTCCCTGGGCTCACCCTGTCTCTTAATATTCAAGTAAAATGATTCAAACGACCATACTACTGAGGAGACAAGCAGACCCTGATTATCTGGGAACAGGCCTGGTACTATGAGCAACACTTTGGTGTATTTTTTTGTTGAACACAAATAACTTTATGGACCATCAGCACCAAACAAGGCCACTCTGTGCCCATAACGGATCAGGACAAAAATAAGACCACTCAATACGTGTGAACACAGACAAAGCAGGAATATTGTCCAACCCACGAAATACCAGATGTCCCCCTCTCCAAGCTAATGTGGGCAACTGCTGCTGCTTTACCAACTAAGGTTTCAGCCTCATTCTAGCCTGCCCACCCTATGCATAAGATAGTTAGGATAACCAATCATAGAATTATCTCCGCTTCCTGACAGCATTCAATTAGAGCAAAGCCCGCTTTCTTAAAACCTCCCCTAAAATCACCCAACACAAGACCAAAGCCTGCAAGCCTTTATAAATCCACTCACTGAGATGCCCCACAGCTCCCCACAATGTAAGTTCTCCCCCGCTGCAGCTGCAATGAGTAGTAGACCCAACTTGTTCAACTATTAACACATATGTGTTCCTGGTGTTCTTTGGCTACAGGACATTGAGACTTGGAACATCAGAATTTATCCTTATCTTTTCAAATGTCATTTCCCCTGGCATATTTGAGAGAAAGGGGTTACCTAGCTTCCATACTTGGGTCAATCCTGCTTCGTGGCTGTTCTCTGGATCCTAACCGACATGCTCAGCTCCATTTTAGGAGTTCTGGGACCACTGTCTTTTGCCCTCTTTCTGCAGAACATTACAAACACAAGGTTATGAGCAAAATAAGTATTTGTGTGAGGATTTGGAAGTAATGGAGTGCAGCATGGAATACACAACTTGAAACTGACTGTCATACATCCGTGCCAACATTTCTCAAGGACTCCCTCACCCCCTCCCTCTACTGCCACCTTCCTTTCCCCGTAAGTTTTTTTTTGTTTTGTTTTTGTTTTTGTTTTTGTTTTTTTTGAGACAGAGTCTCGGTCTGCCACCCAGGCTGGAGTGCAGTGGCGTGATCTCGGCTCACTGCAAGCTCCGCCTTCCGGGTTCACGCCATTCTCCTGCCTCAGCCTCCCGAGTAGCTGGGACTACAGGTGGCCGCCACCATGCCCGGCTAACTTTTTGTTTTCTGTATTTTTAGTAGAGACGGGGTTTCACCGTGTTGGCCAGGATGGTCTCAATCTCCTGACCTTGTGATCTGCCTGCCTCTGCCTCCCAAAGTGCTGAGATTACAGGTGTGAGCCACCGCGCCCGGCCGTCTTTCCCCCTAATTTTAAAGAATTTCTCACTATCTGGGTTCTCCTTGCTCCCCTACCTCCATGCCACCAGCTTTGTTTATGTGTTTGTCCTTTCATCCTTCTGTCATCTGAACCCCCAAACTTCAGCTTCCAGCAGCCTCTCCTCAACATTCCTCTCTTATTTGCAGAGCCTCCAAACCCTGAACTCTCTTGCCCACAGGAAAGGTGGTGAAAACTTTATTATGCAAATCATTTTTCTCATTTGCATGCCCTACCCTAAGCACCCTAGTAGCAGTTGGCATGGAGCTGAATCGGGTAGTAAGCAGAGAAATCAACATTTTTATAAAACCACCCCAAGAAGGTATATGAATTTTTAAAACAAAAGAAAAATGTTCCTCCTGGATGGAATTCTGCTCTAATTCTACTAGAGTAGTGGTTTTCAAACTTTCTTGGTTGAGAACCTCAATAAGAAATACATTTACATTGCAACTCAGTATATACACATATAAACATGATGGATGAGAAAGAGACTGAGAGACAGAGAGAAAGAGAGAGAGATCTCTTACCCTTACTAAAATGCTCTCTGGCCAGGCATGGTGGCTCACGCCTATAATCCTGGCACTTTGGGAGGCCAAGGCAGGAGGATCGCTTGAGCTCAGAAATTCAAGATCAGCCTGGGGAACATAGGGAGATTCCATCTCTACAAAATAATAATAATAATAATAAATTAGCTAGGCATTGTGGCTTACACCTGTGGTCCCAGTTACTCAGGAGGCTGAGGTGGGAGGATCACTTGAGCCCAGGAGTTCAAGATCAGCCTGGGCAACACAGTGAGATCCCATCTCTACAAAAAATAAAAAAATTAGCTGGGTGTGGTGGTGCATGCCTGTAGTTCAGCTACTCAAGAGACTGAGGTGGGAGGATCATCTGAGCCTGGAATGTCAAGGCTGCAGTGTGCTGTGATCACACGACTGCACTCCAGAGTGGGCAACAGAGTGAGACCCTAAAACAAAGTAGTCTCTACAAAAAAAAAAAAAAATACAAAAATTAGCCGGGTGTGGTGGTGCACACCTGTGGTCCCAGCTACTCAGGAAGCTGAGGTAGGAGGATTGTTTGAGTGTAGGAGGTCAAGGCTGCAGTGAGCCACGTTTGCATCACTGTACTCCAGCCTAGGTAACCAAGTGAGACCCTATCTCAAAAAAAAAAAAAAAAAAAGTAAAACATAATAAAAATAAACTGCACCCTGATATTTCCTTTCTAATTCTACTTTTTTTAATGGAAAAATTCTAGTTGGCTGAAACCTGTTATGCTGATTTCATTACCCATTAATGGATCTCACATGGTAGTTTGAGCATGCTCTCCTACAGCAACTAATATTTAAAATAACAAACTTTTCTTCCAACTATAGGTAGAAAGATAGATCTTATACACACACACACACACACACACACACACACACACACACTCACATGAGGTATCACCTGGCAGGTTCTTGAGCAGGAGGAATAATACAAGAGAGAAGGAAAAAATGTGAATCGCCTCTTCTCTGTAGCTTGAATTCGCCTGACTGCGGCAACGCTCGAAGTGTAGCATCAATTCATATGGCAACCAGTTCATTTGAAGGAGTTCCTTTCAGGTGAAGAGATTTGTTGAGGCCCAGCCAAAGATGAAGCAAACCAAGGCCCAGATGAGAGCTAACTCAGGACGCGACTTCAGTGGCCTCCAAGAACAGATGCAAAGAACCCAGCGGCCCAGCAATTACACAGGAAACTGCAACGTGGGAGAATGCAGATAGGCAAAATAAAGAGTAATAAGACCACAACCACACCTAGGGCAGTTCAGGGAGCCGATGTCAACATAGAGAAGGAGAAGTGGTTGACGGGAATTACAGAGGGATGAACAGCCCCAGGAACAGAAACCAGCCATGGAGGAAAGGGTGTAAACCACACAGGTAAAGTGATACTTACCCTGGAACCAGAACCAGAAACTATGGATCCTACAGGAAATGGATGCAGCTTCTTAGAGCTGTAACATACCTTTCAACCGATTGGTAGCTCTCCCCTGAGCAGAAAATCCACTTGTGAATGTGAAGGTCCCAGATATTTTTGCAGAACGAAGCCTTGTTCTACAAAGGCCAAAGACAAAGTACGGTGCATTAAGCCAGGCAAGGTTGATGAGAATGATGAGGATTAAACGCTATTTTTACCAAGAATTTGAGACAGTGCCCCATTTTGGCTACTTTTCACACCTTTACCCTTAATTCATACATCTTCTCAAATAGAGGTTTGTAAGTGTGCATTCATTATCTTTCCCTGGAGTTATAAATTCATTTTCACTGATTTTTAAGCTCTAGACAGCCTTGCTAGTATGTTTACATTGTGGTGTTTATTTTCAGAGGTAGAACTGCAATAAATGAAAAATATTTTCCCTTCAGTAGAAAGGGAAATATTATACTTAGATATTTATAAGTGGTTATTTTTTAAATGCTAAGACAAAAATATTATAATTATTATACATTGCTGACAATAATTTTCTGAGTGTTTCTAGTTTAAACACAAAGTAATATTCATGACATGAACTATACTTCAAACTGAATATGGAATAAAAATGTATTTAAATAACGAGAGCAAACTGCATATCTAAGTGTACATGCAAATCAGCTTAACTGTTTCATGTTAGAGTTACTATGATGGGAAATCACCATAATAAAAATAATAAAGCTATTTTTTGAGTACCTATTTTATGCCAAGTGCTGTGATGGATATTTTATATGTCCTCTCTTATTTAATACTCACAATAACCCCAAGAAGGAGGTAATATTAACCCTATTTTGCAGATGATGAAATCAAAGTACAGAGAGATTAAGTCATCTGCCCAAGGTTACACTGCTAGTAAGTGGCCAAACTAGGATTTCGACCTGTATCTCCCCCCGCAAGTCTATATTTGTTTCCTGTTTCTACACTGCCTCCTCCATCTCAACCTTTGGGGAGATGACATCCAGGTGCTTATTCTGGGTACAAGGCTTTGCCCAGTCAAATGCCATCATCTTTAGAACCTTCCAGAGAATATGGATGTGAAAACTCTAGACAGTTATGTTCTCTCACCAAGAAGTAAGCAGACTGTACTCACTCATGTGAAATGCAAGACAGACTCAAGTGGGTTTCCGAGGGTTTCTTTTCAGACATAAGACCTCAGCAAGAGCCTTCTAGGACACCACCAATGTCTGCAGAGCCTAGTTCAGCCCGGGGCTTCAGATAGTTTTGGATGTTCCCCTCAGCAGACTGCAAGCTCTGTAAAGACAGTTGTATATGGCATAGAATGGACCAGTCACTGAGGACACAATAAATGCTGATTATCTGCTTAGGGTTTCTCCCACAGAACACTGCAGAAGGGCTGCATCCTACAATGGCTCACACCATTTTCCCTAATCCTCTGTTCCCATAATTTCCCTTAGAAGTAAAAGCATCTCCGCTGGGCGCCGTGACTCACGCCTGTAATCCCAGCACTTTGGGAGGCCAAGGCGGGCGGATCACAAGGTCAGGAGATGGAGACTATCTTGGCTAACGTGGTGAAACCCCGTCTCTACTAAAAATACAAAAAAAAAAAAAAAAAAATAGCCGGGCGTGGTGGTGGCACCTGTAGTCCCAGCTACTCGGGAGGCTGAGGCAGGAGAATGGCTCCACCGGGAGGTGGAGCTTGCAGTGAGCCGAGATCGCGCTGCTGCACTCCAGCCTGGGCGACAGAGCGAGACTCCGTCTCAAAAAATAAATAAATAAATAAAAAATAAAGAAGTAAAAGTATCTCCCACCCTCTTCCCTGGAGGCACCTTCCTGCATTCAAATAAGTGCTTCAAGGCACAAGTCTGTTTCATTACGTTCCTCCTCCACTGGCAGGAAAGAGGGGTTGAGGAGAGTTCTCCTCCATCACATCCTGCCTAAATTCTGCAGCAGCAGCCCAGGTGTCCTTTAAGGAAGCAAAATGGACTCCTAAAATGGGCAAAAAAGTATTCATTCTTAGACCAAGAAGACACTTTGCGTCATAAATATTCAATGTTAATTAGCTAGTAATTCGTGTTTCCTTGGATTTGGAACCTACATACATTTTTTAATGGACACTGTCTTCTCTCAGGAGTAGCCAGCTCTAGATTTTTTGGCACAATTATGTGATATGTGAACTAATGATGATTTCTTGTACTAGTATAAAATTTTAATGGGGGGGAGGGGAGAAACAAAATAGAAATTTAACATAAATGGAACAACAAACAGTCATGAAGGAAATTTTTATGATACAGTAACTGTTATTAGCTTGATGTGCTGACTGAGAAAAGATACAGTATGCACTTTTTAAAGTGACTTTTAAGGAAGAATAATTTGTTTGCATAAAATGTGATTACTTACCCTCATAAATGTTTATTTGAATTTATTGCACTATAACCAAAGCCAACTGCATCAGCCACAGCAGGGAAACCAAATTTTGAATTGCAAAGCAAACCAAAGGTGTGACTGGGAACACATCAGCATCCAATGCTGACTCGGAGAAATTGAGGCAGTTAAAATTCTGCTGATTTCTCAGGATGTGAGACTCTAATGAAGCTGAATTGTTTAGAAACAGAAAAAAACTATAACTCAGACTGGGACCCACCTCTTCTGAAAAAACAACACCTAGATGACACCAGTCAGCACCTTTCTCAGCTTCACCTGGCTTTCCACCTGCTGTCCACACTAGAGTCTATCAACTGGCTATTTGAGGCTGAATCCAGCTGCAGATGCCATTTTTATAAGTCCACATTTAAATGCATTTAGAAGAGTTTAGAATAAAGCCCAGGTGGGCTCTGCTTTCCCAACTGACCGGTGTCCATCATGCCCTCTCTTCTTAGGCTCCTACCTTCATTCACGTACCTGCCCCACCTTGGGCCCTGGAACCCTTGATCCACACACATGCCTTCCAAGGACTCATGAAATACTGCTGTCTATAGACAAACGATAAAACCAAAAGCCATCGAGGACAAGGGCTCACATTGTCTCCATCATTGGCTAGAAGGAGAAGAATGAGAAAAGGAGGAGGAAGAGATCTTGATCCTTAAAAGTGCCTTTACACTAATTTTCTCAACTGAGGCTGCCCAAGGAACCACAGTAAGTCAGAGGTAGAGGAGGCTCCAAGGCTTCTACTCCCCATTTCCCAGTGCCCCGCTCTTCCAAAGATCCCAAAACTACTTCTACTCCAAACCGAGTGGATTCTTTGCAAGCAATCACTGATAAAAGATACAAGAGATGGCTAAGGAACATCTTGGAGGACATGAGGAAGGACAGGCAAGCCTCTACGGAACAGACCAGGACATCTTGAAATCTTTCCACCATGTGGAAATAAAATTTATTTTTTAGTGGTGATTCTCCATAATCAAACGACTCCATTTTTTTGTATTATCCAGGAAAATATCTTTAATATTGTGATTTTTGTTTTTAGATTAACAGGAAGTCTTGGTTTCTAATGTTACCTTGTTACTCCTTTTAACTTTGTCACACTAAGAGAACACGAAGAGGGACAAGAAAGGGGGTGGAAAGGAAAGAGTAAAAATGTTGAACCTTACAATGTGCCAAGCACCAGGCTTGGTGAATTAACATGTGGTATGTCATAAAATCCTCACACATCTACATGTTAGAAAGCAGGAAGCAGGGCTGGGAGCAGTGGTGAATTAACATGTGGTATGTCATAACACCCTTACACATCTACATTTTAGAAAGCAGGAAGCAGGGCTGGGAGTAGTGGCTCACACCTGTAATCCTAGCACTTTGGGAGGCCGAGGTGGGTGGATCACTTGAGGTTAGGAGTTCGAGACCAGCCTGGCCAACATAGTGAAACCCCGTCTCTATTGAAAAAAAAAAAAATCAGCTGGGCATGGTGGGGGGCACCCGTAATCCCAGCTACTCAGGAGGCTGAAGCAGGAGAAATGCTTGAATCTGGGAGGAGGAGGTTGCAGTGAGCTGAGACTGCACCACGGCACTGCAGCTCCAGCCTGGGTGACAGAATGAGACTCCATCACAAAAAAAAAAAAAAAGAAAAGAAAGAAAGAAAAAAGAAATCAGGCAACAGGAGTTAAGTAGCTTGGCCAAGGTCCCAGAGCAAGTAACAAAGTAGCTGGCCTATACTTTGTCTTTTAGAACTGCTGGCCAACCACCATTTACATTCACTGCTTCATTTTTTGGGATTGTATTACATGGGTTAGGCTTTGATTTGTAAGTGGAAATAAAAATGCAACATATTTAATGTGACATCTTCATTTACCTGGACAACTTTCATTTCCCCTTCACGTGCTTAGTTAAGGCCTTCGTGGTCCACAGTTCATTCAATAGCCACAATTTTAAAATCTGATTTCCAGAATGTTTCTTTAAAGAATGTAGTTATAGAGGACAGAAGGGGCAGTTGTCAGTATTCATACCAATGCATTGAGACAATTACTGGAAATTTAGCCTAAAAGAGGGTTTTTCTGAACTCTACTAATCACTGTTTCAGCTCTCTTATTTCTTTCAGTTACAGAACAGCTGAGGTTTAGTGAACAATTTCAGCCTCTTCCTACAGAGAGCTCTTCACCAGTGGTTCACTTCATCTGGAGCACCAGCAAATAGCTCAAATGTAAGGGCTGATAACTGTATTTCCAGATACCAGGTTATGCCTATGTCCACCATAGGAAGTCGGTTTTGTCTTTCTAAAATATCATCATGAAAGCATCCTCACAGCATGAACCCTGAGAGAGAGAGAGCTCAATACTTCATACAATGTGTCAAGAGAAGCATTAGCAACCACAAAAAAATTTACAATATTTTATTTCCACTTTATTTCCCTAAGTCCCCTGTTGTCCAGACCTTTCTGGCCTTCAGAAACCACAGGTAGCTTCTGGCAAAGCTTGAGACAGATGGCGATGTGAAGTTCCTGGCAAGTGAGATAAATGTGAGCAATATCAAGCACCCACCTCACAACTTTGGAGGCTCATGACGCACCAGCTCCTACCCGAGGCCTCAGGAAGGATCGCTTGCTAAAATAATTTTCTGGTTAACAAGAAACCTATGCAACATTTTATGCCTGGGTGTTTCGAAAGCCCCCTCTGAGGGATCCACACTATGCATTTTAATTTAGGTTTACATGTTTTGTCTTTTAGTAGAATGAACTGTGCATAACATTTCACAATATAAAATAAAAAACCCTTGATACAGTTCATCTACTGGAAGGTTTTAACTCTAAATCCAGAACAAATAAAGCAAAATAAACACAGCAGTACTCCAACTTTCTTCCTCCAACATATGCTAACTTTTTTGGCCATAGATTTAGGGGAGATTGGGGATAGGGAGGAAGACAGAGGAAATAGTAAGACACAGGAACATTGGTGACATGCTAAGGAATCCTTAATATCATCTGGAATCAATGATCTTTTATTGAAAATCAGAGTGCATAAAACAATGTCCTGAATTCTTCTTACTCATTTTGCCACACTTGCTGGAAATCAATCCTTTTGCAATCAGCTCAGATATCAAATAATCTTTGAGAGGATTTATGCCCTTTCAGCATGTAAATGTGTATTTTAGATCCATTTGAAAACACAATAGGAGGGTTAATTTGAAGATCATAGACATTTTCTATTTGTTTTGGTTCAATTCCACAAGGTTTTATAGAGTTCCAGGTTGGTACACAAATTCTCTAACAGAAGCTCTGTCCAGGAGCTGTCAGTGGCCTTTAAGAACATCCACTTTATCCCACCCTCTGATGGATGAGAAATGAAACCCAGAACACTTAGATGATTTGCCTGTAATTACACAATATGAGGAAGAGCTGCCTTCAAATGTATCATCAGAAGGTCATGTTTTCCATGTTTGGCATCTGATTCTCCATCCGCATCAGCAGGACTTGAAGGCACCAGTGCCCTCTGGCAGACAGACCCATTTCTCCAAGGACTTGGATGTGTTTGACTAGTGGGATTGGGCAAATGACACTCCTTTAGAGAATCTTTTGTAATTAGACCAGTCATGAACATATCTTTGCTTCATTCCATAAACCTGGCAACTTCTGAAAATCTGGAATTCTCCTTTCAATTTATTTTCCTTTGTCCCATGAAATCATCTGAGATAGGAAAATAACTGTGCTATTTCTCTACACTTCATCAGCCTAAAATTTAAAAGAATATGAGGCAAATGAGGCTGAAAAGACTCCCTTCTTTCTATTTTCTAAATTCTATTCATCCTCCAAGACTCAATCCCAACAAACCTTCACAAGATCTTTCCCAAACAATCATAGCCCACCCTGACTTACTATGGATGTTAACTTCGGTATCATATATTATTCAGGTCTCTTCCCAACTTGATTTCTGTAAAAACTGAGAGTTAAAACGAAGAATAAACATAAAGATCAAAATATTGACTTTATTACTACGTGATTTTGCTAAGACTAACCCCTAGTTTATTTATCTAGGTAGACTTACCCCCAATCTCAGGCAGCCCTGGAGCAGGGCAAGAGGTGGATGCACACCCAAGTGAAACACACACGTTGGAAGGGAAGCATCGAGGAAGGCCCATGCTCTGTATAGACAAGCTAGCTCCCAAGAGGAGAAAGGAGGATGGAATTGTCCTGAGCATACTGTTCAGTCCATGAAGGTGGAGTGAATAAAGGGGAGAGAGAAACCTGGAGTGTACTCCGTTGAAGTCACCCTCAAAAAACCCAGTGGTGGGAAAAATGTTCTCCTCCAATTCATAGTCTTGCATTACATTTCTCTATGAATGTTAGTTCTCTTTTTTTATCTGGATTTTTAAGCTTTTTCAGGACAGAAACCATGTCTTAAATGGCTTGTGTCCCTCACTGAAGCAAATACAATACTGAGTAAATAATGAATACTTAATACATACTTGGTTTTTAAAGGATTGATCATAACAGCAAGGGTTGTACAAAGTTAACTTTTCAAATTTGTGAGGAAACAAACCTTAGAACACTAATGTGTTTCATCAGTAGGTTGACCAGGTTGGACATGGGTCCCAAGTCAAATTCTCATATCCAAAAGATCCAACTTAAAACCATGCAGCCTTATTCTCTATTACAAAAATCTTCTATGTTGTTATTTGGAAAACATTATAACCTAAAGACTTTGAGCATAATTTGGCATAAATTCAATCTCTACACACAACCTAAATGTTTGTTCTCCTTTAATGAAATAGCTATTGATAACATTGCAAAGTTTCACTGAAAGAAAAATAAATACTTATTAAAAGAAATAAGAATTAGAAACTGCTGCTTAATGCGCAAATATGGGTAGGATATGCCCAAATTCCTCCAAATTGGTTGATGAAAGTCTTGCAGTTATGCTATAATCAGAAGAAAAAAAAAACTACACTCGGAAGAAATGCCCTACCAGCATACTAAGAAAATTATGAGTATAAAATTCCTGAGTTTACAAACCATCTGCCAAGATATTAAAAATGCAGTTCCAGACATAAAGGGAAGCACAACAAACTAAAGAAATTTCTAAATTGGAATGTCCTGAAATTGAAACTCTAAAAATTCCCCCAAGTGGGAACTGATGAGGTGAAGCCTTCTTTCTGAACAGACACATATTGAAAGAGCAGTAGTGAAATTGTTACCTACATAGTGTCCTCCCCTAGGAAGAGGGAATTTTTAAATATTCCTAAAAGAAAAAGAAAAAACAAACCTCCTTAGTTGCCTTAGCCTACAGACAGATTAAAACTTCCCCACTGTGGCCACTGTCATTCTAGGTTGTCCTTTGTAAGATTAACCCATTGTTCCAAAAATACACAGGTTCCAGGCCCATACATTTTTTGATTTTTCAACTGCTACATGTTTTTACATCTTTCTGGGGGTACATGTGATATTTTGATACATGCATACAATGTGTAGTGGTCAAATCAGGGTATTTAGCATATTTATCACCTTGAACATTTATCATTTCTTTGCGTTGGGAACATTTCAGATCTTCTCTTCTAGCTATTTTGAAATATAAAATATAATGTTAACTATAGTCACTCTACTTTGTTAGCAAACATTATAACTTATTTTTTCTATGTAACTGTATGTTTTTACCTATAAACCTCTCTCTCTTCGTCTCCTCTACCTCCTTCACACACACACACACACACACACACACATACACCTCCTTCCCAACCTCGGGTAACTATCATTCTACTTTCTACCTCCATGAGTTCAACATTTTTACCTCTCACATGTGAGTGAGACCACGCAATATTTGTCTTTCTGTATCTGACTTATTTCACTTAACGTGATGACCTCCATTTCCATCTATGTTGCTACAAATAACATGATTTCATTGTTTTTTATGAATAAGTGGTATTCCTTTGTGTGTATATACCATATTATCTTTATGTATTCATCCACTCACGGCCACTTAGGTTGATTCCATATTTTGGCTATTGTGCATAGTGCTACAATAAACATGGAGGTACAGGTATCCCTTTAATATACTAATTTCCTTTCCTTTGGATAAATATCCAGTAGTGGGATTGTGGGATCATATGGTAGTTCTATTTTTAACTTTTTGAGAAACCTCCATGCTGTTTTCCAAAATGGTTGTACTAGTTTACATTCCCACCAACAGTGTATGAAAGTTTCTTTTCCTCCATATCCTCATCAGCATTTGTTATTTTTTGGTTTTTGTAATAGCCATTTTAACTGGGATAAGATGAGATCTCATTGCAGTTTTAATTTGCATTTCCCTTATGATTCGTGTTGTTGAACATTTTTTCATAATAGCCATTGGCCATTTGTATATTTTATTCTGAGAAATATCTACTTCGATTTTTGCCCACTTTTTAATTGAATTATTTATTTTTTTGCTGTTGAGTTCTTTGAGTTCCTTGTATATTCTGGATATTAGTTCCCTCTTGGATCAAAAATTTGCAAATATTTTCTCCCATTCTGTGGGTTGTCTCTTTACTCTGTTTATTGTTTCCTTTGCTGTACAGAACCTTTTTTTTTTTTTAGTTGGAGTCTCACTCTGTTGCCAGGCTGGAGTGCAGTGGTGCCATCTCAGCTCACTGCACCCTCCGCCTCCCAGGTTCAAGCGATTCTCCTGCCTCAGCCTCCCAAGTAGCTGGGACTACAGGCACGCACCACCATAGCCAGCTAGTTTTTGTATTTTTAATAGGGACGGGGTTTCACCATGTTGGCCAGGATGGTCTTGATATTCCGACCTTGTGATCTGCCCACCTTGGCCTCCCAAAGTGCTGGGATTACAGGCGTGAGCCACCACACCCAGCCCAGAAGCTTTTTAATTTAATACATTCACATTTGTCTATTTTTATTTTTGATGCCTGTGCTTTTGAGGTCTTAGCCATAAAATCCTTGCCTAGACCAATGTCTTAAAGCATTTTCCCAATGTTTCCTTCTAGTACTTTTATAGTTTGGGTCTTACACTTAGGTCTTTAATCCATTTTGAGTTGATTTTTGTACATGGTGAGAGATAGGGGTCTAGTTTCATTCTTCTGCATATGAATATCCAGTTTTCCCAGTACCATTTATTGAAGAAGTTGATCTTTCCCCGATGTATGTTCTTGTAATAAATTTTTTGTGCATAATTTTTGTGCATAAAGTTAGCCAGTGTCCCAGAAACTGAAGTCCCAGACTCCTGGAGACCCAGACTCCTTATATTTGGAAGAACCTGTTTTCAAGAAATGCCTACCTGAGACCTCTAACCATATCCAACCCAGCTAATTGTATCCAAGATGATCCTGGGCCCAGGCCAGTGAAAATTGCTTCAATAAAGTCAGAAAGCTCAAAACATAAATTTGCAGAGCTCAAATCCAAGAGGGAACTCACCCACAACTCCAGTTTCTGTGAGAGATCCACAGGTGCAGTGGGCCCTGCCTGTGCCTATTGATGGCACATATGGAAAGTATGGAACATATTAGAATATATGAGAGCTCCTTCTTCAAGTAACTTAGACATAAATGTATAGGATCATGGTTCTCAAACTGTAGCAAGCATCAGACTCACATGGAAGCCTTAGGAAAACTCAGATAGTTGGGCCTCATTCCTACAGTTTCTGATATGGTGGGTCTTGGGCGGGGCCAGTAAATCTATACTCCAAAAAAGCTCCCAGTGGTTGCTGCTGCTGCTCAAGGGGGCCACGCTTTCAGAACTACTGGCCTACAGAGTGAAACAAGAGCATGGGAAGGGCATGCCCTGGCCAGGACCTCCACAAAGGCAATCATCCACGTGTGCCAACAAATTGAATGTGTTCATTGAATCTGTTTTCACTGATGAGCATCTCTTATGCCTCTTATTCCAAGTCTTGCCCTGCTGATGAGAGCAAGAATGTCTCTGCCTTTGATCACCTCTCTCAGGTCTAGGGTCTTAAACAGCCCTCCAGATGTTACCCTTTCTCTGCACTTTGGGACTCACGTTTCTAAAGCCAAGAAAACCAATACCTCCACGAATTTATTTCTACAATCCAAAAATCAAGCCATTGCAGATAGAAATGACTGCCCAGTGAGTGCTTAACTACAGTTATAAATTAAAAATAGATCAGCAAAGACAAATGCACAGTCACCTTTAAAAGAAAAATGCCTTGAATGTGGCTTTTGTTGAAATAATTTTTTTAAAACAAGAAAAGAAAAATGCTACCCAGACGTACAAGCCTTGACTTTCATCAGATTGAAGCTACTTAGACACCTAAAACCCAATCAGTCAGAAAGAAGATATAATTGGTCTTAAAAAACTTAGGAAAGATGGGACTTCTAAGAGCCAATCTGTCAGGCCCCTTGGAGAAGCATCCAGGGATCAGCGAAGCACTTTATCAGTCCAGCTCAGATACCAATCTACCTGCTGTGGATTCTCTTTTCTAAAAATATATGCAATGGGACACACCAGTACAGACTTATGACATGAAATATTTAAACTATATTATTAAATCTCTCAGCCTTGATTCCATTGTCACCAAGTGGCCTTCTGATAATTTGGTTTTTCATGCATGGAACATATCTTCAGGAAAAGTGTGCCCAGTCAAGCCAACCAAGAATGTCTGGTCCCGTGGTAATAACATTTCTCTTAGTAAGCTGGCATCCTGACTTCATACATCAGCCTGTTGAGAGCTTTGCTCATGTGAGGAATTTCCCTTAAGTCCAGTTTAACTCAGGAATACCAGCAAGATCTCAGTTTCTAGATTTTGGAACCCAAAAAGCAAGACTTTGATTCCCCCAGGCATATGCCATCTTAGGAAGCCTCCTAATGAGTGGTCGGCTGTTGTGCAGCACCCTGGGAGGATGAAGCCAACAAGATAACTAAGACACTTGGTGGTTGAGCAATAAGATCACACTCCATGGAGAAAGAAAGCGTAAAAACAAGCTGGCTGGGCGCAGTGGCTCACGCCTGTAATCCCAGCACTTTGGGATGCCGAGGCAGTTGGATCACGAGGTCAGGAGTTCAAGACCAGCCTGGACAAGATGGTGAAACCCCATCTCTACTAAAAATACAAAAATTAGCTGGGCACAGTGGCAGGCGCCTGTAATTCCAGCTACTAAGGAGGCTGAGGCACGAGAATTGTTTGAACTTGGGCAGCAGAGGTTGCAGTGAGCCGAGATCGTGCCACTGCACTCCAGCCTGGGCGACAGACTGAAACTCCATCTCAAAAAAAAAAGGACAAGCTTCAGAGTTAAATAAACTTGTGGTAAATCCTCTCTCTATAGCTTACTAGCTTTGTTATTTAACTGCTGACTCCTCATTTCCCCATTTACAACATGGGGAATATGCCTATGTTATAAATCAGAGATTCTCAAAGTGTGGACCTTAACCAACAGCATCAAAATTCCTAGGAACTCGTTAGAAATTCAAATTCTGAAATCTATCCCAGACCTACTGAATCAGAAAGTCTGGCAGGTAGGCCTGCAATCTGTGTTTTAACAAGCCCTTCTGATGTTCACTAAAGCTTGAGAAGCACTGACAGTGATTTTTGCAAAGATTAGAAATTATGTATATAAAGTATTTAGTATAGGTCCTGGCACAAAAGCAGATATTCAAGATATTTTTGTGACTATTATTATTACTACCCCCGTAAATTTGGAGAATGAAGAATTCTCTAAGGATCTCACCACTCTATAACTAATAATTTCATTTTTTACTTGGCCAAGGACACTTCTATTTATTTATTTATTTATTTATTTATTTATTTATTTATTTTTTAGATGGAGTCTCGCTCTGTCACCTAGGCTGGGGTGCGGTGGCGTGATCTCGGCTCACTGCAAGCTCCACTTCCCGGGTTCACGCCATTCTCCCGCCTCAGCCTCCCGAGTAGCTAGGACTACAGGCATCCACCACCACGCCCGGCTACGTTTGTTTCTGTATTTTTAGTAGAGATGGGGTTTTACCACGTTAGCCAGGATGGTCTCGATCTCCTGACCTCGTGATCTGCCCACCTCGGCCTCCCAAAGTGCTGGGATTACAGGCGTGAGCCACCGCGCCTGGGCAACAACTGTATTTTAAACATACAGTTAAGATCCTTGCATTTGTTCAATTTTTTTTTTTTTTTTTTTTTTTTTTTTACGTTTTTGCTTGTTTGTTTTTATTTTGTTTTTTGAGACAGGGTCTTGCTTTGTCACCCAGGCTGGAGTGCAGTGGCGTGACCATGACTCATTGTCACCTCAACTTCCCAGGTTCATGTGGATTCTCCCACCTCAGCCTCCCAAGCAGCTGGGAGTACAGGCATGCACCATCACACCTGGCTATATTCAGCTTTTATAAATTTTCTTTCTTTACTCAAGAGCATAGATACTTTTTAATATGCTATATAGTTTTTAAATTTCAATGGCTGCCTAATATTCCATAGTTGATATGCTGTAGTTTTTGTAATTATTTCCCTAGTTTTGACTACTTATACTCCTTCTAATTTTTCATGAGATGTCCTTGGAATACAATTTATTCCTTTTCTTTGAATATTTCAAACTCCTAAACAGAAGAATATTATGTCACAGTGAATTAATTTTTGTGTGTTCTTATGTATGGTCTAAAAACAAACTTGTATGCTAATGTTTTCACTGGACTATCCTCAACTAGAAATGGCATCCCTTGGTAATTTATGAAGCTGAAAAATTGTTTCTACTGTTAGAAATGTTTTAAATTACTATCCCATTTGAATATTTATACTTAATAAAAAGTGATGTGACTACATAAACTGTTATTTGAGTTGCTCATAGAAATTCACAATTATTCTTACCTGTAAGTCCATATAAATGAATGACCTTTTTTTAAACCTGAAGTTATAATTCTAAACTGGCTGAAAACTGATGGATTCCTGAATTCCTTTATGTGAAAAAATATGCAAATAAAACAAAATTGAAAATAGATTCCTTTTTCAGTCTTGTATTTAAATATTTAAATATCTGGTGAATTTTACTATTAATACATAATTATAAATCCTGACTTGTGTTAAATTAATGTATATGATATGTGAACGAAATGAAAAACAATATGACATTGATGTTTATATTATAAGCAAAGACAAGTATGTATAATGAAAGAAAAAATAAAAACATAACATTTACTTGTGGTATAATAACTTAAACATGTAAAAGGTTGAGATATTCATTTATGGTTCGGAATTATTATGCTAAAATATATGTAAATTGAACGATTCGTATTTTTATTGCTGCTAACGTCATCACTAACATTAGGAAAGATACTGTGTTTGGGAATGTGGTTTGGTGTGATTATAACTGGAAAAATAGTTTGATTATCCCTAGCTCTCATTTCACTAAGGTCCTGGAATTGTACATTTTGTTTATCCTTATGAAAAGAAGGGATCTTGAATTTTGCACTTTTATTAAAATTAGAATTTCAACTTTCAGGCAGTAAACTATGAACTTCAGTTCCAAACTATAATCAATTGCAGAAAATGTAAAAACCCAATAAAATAGAGATAAATTATGGGATCTAATGAGAAACCTCAGCAAGGTTATTAGAACAGGATCAATTTATGAAAATCAATATTTCTTTATTCCAGCCCTAATCAAATAGAAAATAACCTACTCTTTCTTTACAACAAAGCATTTAAGAATCAACCTAAGAAAGAATATAAAAGATTTTTATGGGAACTAATTTAAAATTTTAATTATGGGACATAAGGAAAGGATATGAATGCATAGAAGTGATAACAACATTGTAAAGATGACATTTCTCTTCAAATTAATTACAGACTTAGTATCATTCCAAATACAATTTCTCCTTTGAGGAATGTGATAAATTCACTCAAAAAATGTATACAGTGGAATAAAAGAACATAACTATGTTAACTTTGAAAAAGAAGAACAAAAAAGGAGGACTCACTCTACTAGATACTAACACATATCACAAAGTCTTTGTATTAAAAATCTTATAGTACTCACAGAATAGATAGATGCAAAGAATCGAGTAGCGCTCAAAGACACACACACATCCATGCACACACATCACACACATATGCATGCATACAATACACACTCACACATACGTGCAAAGGCGCTTGATTTGTGATAAAGATGGGTACCACAAAGCAATGGGGGATGAGAGATTATTTAGTAGATTTTGTTGTATAGACTTCTCATCACCTCACCTGTCAGCACCCTGTGTGAACCACCACCATCTCTCACCTAGATTCCTTCAAAAGCCTACTGTCTCGTCTTATTGCTTCTTCATGGTCCCTATCAGCCTATTTAACAGTAATTCTGTTAAAACAGTCAAATTATGCTTGCGCTTCTAAAATACAAACAACTTATATTGAGATACAAAGAACCTTTTGTAGTCCAACCAAATTAGGCAGGGAAGAATGGCTAACAGTTTTCACACTTTCTATTATTAGGCACAATTTGATTTCACATATTAACTCATTTAACCTTCACAATAAACCTGTGAAATAGGCACTATTATTTCCTTCACCTTAAAGAGTCACAGAGGTAAAGTAATTTACTAAAGGTCACAAGTAACTTAACCTCTCTGTGTAGACAGAGAGCTGAGATTCAAAACCTGGATTTCTGGCTCCAGAATATTTGGGCAAGGTTTGCAGTGCAAAAAGATTTGTTTACTAGACTTTTAGATCCCCCATGGAGTTTTATAATAATTCATTAGAACATTAAATCATGATATTCAGAACTGATATTATAGCCATTCTTCAATTTTATGGTAGGAGGGAATTATTACAAAATGTATTACAAAAGTCCAGCATATTGCCTGACTCTGCCCCAGCTTTCTGATATGTACCTTCTTTCTACCACACTGCTTTTTACGTTATTCTCTTCTGCAGCATGCATAGCGGACTGTTCCTTGGTTCCTTGGTTCCTTGATCTCGCCCATGGGAAGTCAGACTATCAAGGAGGCCTGCGCATTCCAAGGATGCTCTACATTTGGCTGTGATGTTGCAGCACAGGTGTGGAGGTGGAACAAGACACATCACTTGGTTTTGCTGGGGCAAAGATAGGCCAGAAAGGAAGCCAGGAAGTAGAGCTGATCTGGGTTCAGGGGATTCAGTTTGCAATGAACTCAAAAGCCACTTAAATAGTTTAAAGCAAGAAGAGTAATGCAATGTGCAGGATGGACTGCAGTGTGTGTGTGTGTGTGTGTGTGTGTGAGAGAGAGAGAGAGAACATTTAATGTGTCAGGACTCGCCTCTGTGTCCAACACACTATGCATTTAGACAGGTTCTGCCTGAAGCATCTCAATTATCTAAATTATCTAAAAAGTCAAGGACATTAACCCAGCCTTGAAAACAATATTGACCTATGCAGTCATGACCTAAGGGAAAGACTTAATTAAACTCGAAACATGAAAAATTAAATGCATCACCCACCTTTCAGGTTGAGGTTTTGGGAGTTGGATAGGCAGGAGGGGAACTGATAATGTATTTGCTATTGACATCTGACATTATTTCACTTTAAACTTAACATGCATATATAAAGAACCTTCTAGAATTATCATCAATTCTAACATTAGTTGGATGTTCAATATGTGTGCCAGATACTGTGCTGTTTGGCTTGCAATCTCTCATTTGATCCTAACATAACCAACAGAATAAGGAATTACTATTCTCAGTTTATGGATGGGAAAACTGAGGCCAAGAGGGGTTATGATACTTGTCCTTGCTACTAAAGAGAAGAAAAGGGATTTGAATTGAAATCCAACTCCAAAATATGGGGTTTTTTATTTTTCTTTTGGTGATAAAAGATTTTGCTCATTTGAAAAACAAGATACAAGAGATAATCAAGCAGCAGAGGATAACAGAGTGAGCATGACCTCACTACTCGGTTTGAGAATAAACATTACAAACACAGTTAAGATCCCTTATGTTCATTCCACTCCCTCCCAGAAATAGCCATGAACATGAACTTGGTGTTTATTGTTCCTAAGCATTCCTTTATATTTTTACTACATATGTGTGTATACTTAAAGAATGTATTATATTGTTTTGGCTGCTTATTTAAACTTTAAATAAATGGTATACTGTAAGTATCATTTTACAATTTTCATTTTCACTCTTCATGGTGAGTGGGTGAAATTTATTCATGTTGATAACTTTAGCTCTAGTTTATTTATGTCATCTGCTATATAATATTCTACTTCATAAATGCACCATGATTTATTATTCATTCTTCTGTGGACGGATATTTAAACACCTTTGACTTGTCATAATTACAAGTAATGCTGCAATGAACATACTTGTACTTTTCTGGTGCCAGAATTTGTTCAGAGGACATAACTAGAAGTACAATGGTTGGGTTATAGCATGCCTGCATCTTCAAATTTACTAGATGTTGTAAAATTACACCAGAGTCATTGTTCTAATTGCCACTACCATCAACAGTGCATGGCAGGACCAGTTGCCTGCATCTATGTCAGCACTTGGTTTTACCACGCTCTTTAATTTTTGCCAACCCTAAAAGTATGAAATGGCATCCAGTTGTGGTTTTAATTTGAATTTTTCCTAATCACTCTTGAGGTTGAGCTGCTTTTTATACGTTTATTTAACTGCTAGTTTTCCTCTTCTGTGATTTGTCTGTTCATCAACTTGAACCAAGAAGATACAAGAAGATGCATGATTCCTCCTCAGGACAAAACATTGCAGCTAAGTGCTCAGTTTAAAGATGCTCATTAACTAGTAGAGCAGACAGGTGAAGGCAGATATTTGCACCTCTGTGGGGTAAGTGCCATAGATGCCCACAAGTAGAATGTACTCAGTGGAAAGGTAAGGCTTCCCAGAGAAGACAGCCCTTAAGCTAATAGTTTAAGAATTCATGGTGGCCAGGTACAGAAGGGGGAAACAGCATTCTAAAGTGAGGAAATGGTATCTGCAAAGTCATGCAGGTAAAGAAGAACCTGATATGTCTAATAATGTAACAACTAGCTAAAATTAATTGGAACAGAGGCTGCTTAAGGCATACATATGTCTGAGAAGGGTAAGGGGTGGCCAGGCCTTGAAGCCCTTGTATTCAGCACTAAGGAATGTATTGTTCTGTAGTCAGAGAAAAACATTTAAGAATTGTGAGTAGGGGAGTGTCATATCTGCACTCTAGGGCTGAGACAGAGGTGCAGAGGTGAAGAGGGATGGGCTGAAATAGGAACTTTTTATTCTCTATATAACTCATTCTTTATTAGCAATGAGAACTGTTAGAAAGCTACTGCAATACTGATAAGATTCGACACCAAGGCAATGACACAAAGGCCAGAGAGAAGAATTGAATTTAGGAGAAATCAAGACCAGGTAATCAACAGAGCTTGATGGTCTATTTGAAGGATACTGGCGGGGTCTGAAGAGTTAATAAATAGTACCTCCCTTTCCCAAGCCTGAGTTCAGAACCCAATTAATAGATAGACATAGGTGTCAAGCAGATAAATATCAAAATGTAAGCTTTATTACTGATAAGGCCTATGTAGAAGGATATGCCTCAGGCATGTAGCCACATGGGCTTACTAATACCAGATATGATAAAGGAACATGTATCAACCCAGGCACTGGCAGCCCTGGACACCTAGAGTTCGCCCTCTGACTCCCAGGTGCCTGCTAAGGAGCATGTAAATCCTCTGCAGCCAGGTGACAAAACACAGGCAGGAGGAATATAAGCCACCATGTTCAGTTCCTTCATTAAAACTTAGCAACCAGATGAATCATCCCTCTTCTTCCAGCAAGGAATGAGTGTAAGTGTGTCTGGAGCGGAAGGGGCAACCAAAAAAAAATGAGCATTTAATGAAGTGTCCTCCAAATGGAAATTTAAGAAAGGAAAGGTCCTCCAATGAATAATAGTAATAAGACTTACATTTCATTTTGAGCAGTGACTATGGCTTTTCAGGACTTCTCCACCAACTCATAGCTCTGTGATTTCAGGTAGGTTATTTATAATACTATGACTAGCTTGTACAGAGAAATTACTATGTACCTCCATGATAAATGCTTTCCATACACGAACTCACTTACTCTTCACATCAACTCCATGAGGAGAATACTGTAAGTATCCCCATTTTACAGATGAGTGAACTAAAGAGTTTAAGCTATTTCTCAAAGTCACCTTTGTAAGTGGCAGAGCCAAAACTGAAACACTAGACTGACTCCAGAGCTTTTATTTTTAACCAGGACACCTCCCAGACCTGGCACATTGAAAACACTGTTTTTATTACTATGGCTATTCTATCATGGTCATCTCTTCACAGAAGAAAGGATGGGGGTCTTGAGGTAGAAGTTAGAAATGTCTGGTAAATGCCAAGAGAGGCAACATAATTCAAACCAATCATTTTGGGAGATGGAGTACATCTTCTCTGGGTAGTAAAGGAAATATGCTTGTAGGTTCTGCTGTTAGCAGAGATTTTATTCACCTGTGAAGGAATAAACACAGCACATCTGGGGAACAAAAAGGAAAATGTCTTGGCTGACATAGCATATCCCCAGTGGGGTATGGTGTGTGATAGAAGTGTATTAAGTGCAAAAGGGTCAATTGAGGAAGACAAGGCTGTATTATAATTCTGTTGTGTGTTTAATTTTCTCCAAGAAGAAATAATCAACTTGGAGCTATGTTTTCTACTTCGTGTCCAAAATAGTGGTTGACCAAATTTGTGTGCTTATAAATACTTTTTTTTTTGATAAGGTGTGTGCTATAGACTGAACGTTTGTGTCCTCCTGAAATTCATAGGTTAAATCCTAGTGCCCAAAGTGATGGTGTTTGGAGGTGAAGCACTTGGGAGGTGATGAAGTCACGATGGTAGAGCACTTGCAAATGGGATTAATGCCCTTATAAAAGAAGCCCTGGGGAACCCTCATCCCTTCTACCATTTGAGAATGCAGCAAGAAGACATCTATCCATGAACCAGGAAGTAGGCCTTCACCTAACACCAAATTTGCCAGCCCCTTGATCTTGGACTTCCCAGCCTCTAGAACCATGAGAAACAAATTTCTGTTTTTATAAACCACCCAGTCTATGGCATTCCCATACAGCAGCCCAAAAAAGACTAATACAGTATGTAAGACGGTAAAATATTCTTCATTCCCAAACCATGCAGGTTTTGTACACTGGCAAAGGGATAAGTGGAATTAATGTAATTAGAATTAATGCCATACCTCACTGATAATAATATTGTTTAAAGTAGACATGGTTTCTTTCTAAAACAAGCCTGGCTCAGGAGAGCAGGAAAGGGCCATAACAATTGGACCTATTCTAAACACTGCAAAGTCAAAGCCATGCTAAATGGAGGAAATATCCCTCCTCCTATGAGACTGAACTGTGTTGTTTCTTAGAAAAATGAATGCTTACGTTGGTGAGGAGCTGAGTAAGAAAATCGGGCACTGAACCTTCTTGGTAGTAAGACAGAACTGTATTCCAAAGATCCACACAGAACTTCACACAAAGGACCAGAGGCCACCCCACCGCCATCCCAGGGCCTTGCAAAAGGCTCTGAGACATTGTTCATTACTGCAACTGCAGGAAGCCCCCAGTAAGCAGAATTGCTGCCTGAACCCCACGGAGTGTGGCTCATGAGTGTGCCTGACTCGGGGACCTGAAGCAGTGGTGCTATCTGGGACTGGGGGTCAGTGAGAAAGAGGGATATAGATCAGGGAACACTCTCCTAGCAAAGTTCTGCGCATGTAAAGACCTCCCCATCTTTGTGCAGCTTTAAGTAAGATAAAGCTCACACCAAACTGCCATTCTCAGATCCCCTATCTCGTCAATAAAAATTTCATAAATTTGTCTAATAGTCTTGTAAGGTTTATGGAGCAGAGACCAGAGTAGCAGGCAGACTCCAGGAAGGGGAAGGACTTACCCACTTCCACTCTGACACAAACTCCACTGGAGACAGGCTGGAGGGCCATCTTTCCCTTCTACTCCAAGTGGAGTTTCAATTGGAATGGTGGTGGAGAGACCCCTGGATGCCTGAGAATGCTGTGTTCCCTGATCGCCTCCCTTGCCCAGATTAGGGAGGAGCACTCTCCAGGACAGGACAGAGGGGCACTGATACCCTCAAGTCACACACAAATGCCTAGACAGCATGCAGCACTGTTCTTCCTGCCTGCCCAGGTAGACATATCCAAGTTGGCAGGGAGGTCGTGTAAAAGAAGAAAGGAGCAAGCAGGGTAGCTCATGAAACATATTAATAAGACAGTGATCCTGCCCCCTGAAGACGACAAAGAGAAACGGAAAAACATTTAGCAAATCTGCAATTCCAGGAGCATCTGCTAGAATCAAGTCACAACCCTGTCTAGAACCTAATCTCCTGAATTTCTTCCAGAAGATTTTTCAGGAAACCAGAAGATGTGGGAGGCCTTTCCTGCCCCTCAAGATTTAGATAAGACTGACTCAAACCCATTCTTACTTGCTCTGTGGAAATCTAAACACTTCCCCATGATTTCTATAAACTCCTAGGAGGTCAAGTTATCTTGGACCCTCTGCCTCCAGGTTGCTGCTGAATTCGATCTGTTCCTCGCAACATCCACTAAGCATTGAACTCAACCGCCTGTTTATTTCTGCAACCCAAAACATATGCAGGTTTAGCATAATCTACTAAAGATTTCTTACTTATTTATTTTTTGAGACAGTGTCTCACTCCCATCACCCAGGTGGGAGTGCAGTGGCGCAATCATGGCTCACTGCACCCTCGACCTCCCAGGCTCAAGCAATCTTCCTGCCTCATTTTTTGACTTTTTGTAGAGACAGGGGTTTTGAACTCCTGGGCTCAAGCAATCCTTTCACCTCAGCCTCCCAAAGTGCTAGGTGTAATCCTAGTAGTGTGGCGTGAGCCGCTATTCCTGGCCTCAACTGAAAATTTCAATGAGACAAAGATGTTTTATACCCCAAAAACACACACCTCTTCAAATGGAAGGGTAAGTAACATTATTATGACAACCTCTATGGCCCTGACATGACCAGGGAGTGTTTCAGCCCCTTCTTGCCCAGCACAGCCTCTCTGCAGATCAGTGGCCCTGGTTTCCCAATCCATCCTTCCTTCTCTCCTTCACCCTTTTCTTCTCAGAGGAGAAAAAAAAAAAAACAAAAACAAAAAACAGGTGCAGTGGCTCACACCTATAATCCCAGCACTTTGGGAGGCCAAGGCAGGAGGATCACTTGAGCCCAGGAGTTCAAGACCACCCTGGGCAACATAGCAAAAGCTTGTCTCTGTGAAAATAAATAAATAACTGAGTGTGGTGGTGCGTGCCTGTAGTCGTAGCTACTTCAGAGGCTGAGGTGAGAGGATATCTTGAGCCCAGGAGTTCAAGGCTACAGTGAGGTATGATTGCACCATTGTATTACAGCCTGAGTGACAGAGCAAGACCCTGTCTCAAAAGAAAAGAAAATCATATTCCTCTCTTTGGCCCTGCAGTTCAGTTTAGTGATCATTTTTTGTGTTCCTTCCCTTATAGTCTCATCACTCACTTCACTGCAGCCAAGTATATTTTAAAACAGACCATTCTCTCCTCAAATTTGCATGGCAACAAAGCAAAGCCAAGATTAAGGTGAGGCATGGAAGGCTCTCACTGCAGGCCCAACAATTTAGCATCAAAAAACTCTAAAATCAAGATACAGAAAATTTTAATGCAGTCCTTTTGCTTGTTTGTTGGTTTGTTTGTTTGAGATAGGGCCTCACTCTGTCACGCAATCCTCCCACTTCAGCCTCCTGAGTAGCTGGGACCACTGGCACAGGCCACCACACCTGGCTAATTTTTCTTTTCAAATGTGTTGTAGAGACGGAATATCCCTATGTTGTTCAAGTTGGTCTTGAACTCCTGGACTCAAGAAATCCTCCAGCCTTAGCCTCCCAAAGTGCTGAGATTACAGGCCTGAGCCACTGTTCCTGGTCAAAGGCAATCTTTTAAAAAATAAAAATTAATGCCCAAAAAAAAAAATCCATGATGGAAAAAATCAAAATTTTAAATAAAGATGGCCATGCTGTTTGTTTGTTTTACCACCCTGTGTTATTTTGCAATGGGAACAGTCATTCCCAATCAGCCCAAGCTTCCTGGGCCATGGGACCACTGTATCACCCCTCCCCCTGCCCTACCGACCCCTCCAGGTTTATGAAGGTTAACAATGGTATAAGAATTGGGCAATGTGGCCGGGTGCAGTGGCTCACGCCTATAATCTCAGAACTTTGGGAGGCCGAGGCGGGTGGACCACCTGAGGTCTGGAGTTCGAGACCAGCCTGGCAAACATGGTGAAACCCCATCTCTACTGAAAATACAAAAAATTAGCCAGGCGTGGTGGTGGGCGCCTATAATCCCTGCTATTTGGGAGGCTGAGGCAGGAGAATTGCTTGAACCTGGGGGGTTGCACTCCAGCCTGGGCAATAAAAGCAAAACTCCACCTCAAAAAAAAAAAAAGAATTGGGCAATGTTTGGCTTTACATATAGTCTTTTTGGGGGTTTTTTTGTTGTTATTGTAGAGCTTTTATTAACTTTTTCCACTTGTTTCAAAAATGAGAGGATATTCTGATCAGTATCTCTAGGGTGCACATTTTTCCTTTCGCCTCAGTCTCCAGTGTGGCCATGAGGACACGGCAGTGAGGGAAGCACTACGTTTCCCTTGTGTTACTGGCGACAATGGTAAAACGCAGAGGGGAGAGGCAGCAGGACACAGTGGGCAAGAGCTCTGAGTCGAGACCAGGGCCAAGGCCTACCTCCTAAACTGCCCGCCATGTGACTTTAGGCAAGGAAGCCATCCTCTCTGAGTTCAGTGTCCTCCCCAGGAGCCCACGGGCAACAGCAATGCCTGCCCACTATAATGGCTGTGAGAATTTGATGAAATATTGATGGTCAAGCACTTGGCACATACTCAGTAACCAATAAGTGTTAGCTGTCCTTACTCTTCTATGTATCATGTAATAGTCATCATTGACAAATAGGTTGATTGTGTTTAGATGATGTATCTCCTAATCTAGTAATTTTCCCAATTAATTGATGATGTTGTCTGAAGGTGATCTTCTTAGCAGGTCAAAAAGTTTGTTTGATAGGAACAAATGGTACTTATGCATATTCTTTCTCTTCAAGGATTTGTTATCCGTCTTTTCAAGTCTATTTTGATGGACTGAGCAATTCAATCCAAGACTGCAAATTTGCAGACACTAAGCAGGAAAGCATCAACAGATACACAAAGTGCCTTGCTGCCTAATAAAAACAACCATTTACTGTGTACCTACTATGCACTCTGTGCGAGCAACTTAACAAACTCTAACCTTGCAACAGAGCAACGAAGTTTTGCAAATGACAGAAGAAACCTCAGAGAGCTAAACAATCTACCCAGTGTAACACAGTCAATATGTGGTAGAATGGAGACTTTATCGTTGCTTGCATTGGCTTGTTTATGGATTAGAAATATTTTTTTCTCTTACATAATCCTCCCTTTTTCTCAGGAATTATCATCAAGTACAGTGAAAACAATTATGTGGCCACAGTTCTTAGAGACTAGAGGGCATCTGTAGTAGTCTATCTCCTCTCTGGTGGAATTTTCTGATTACCTCTCAGGATTGAGTCTCTGAATAAAAGCAATAGAAAAATTGCTAAGAGAGGTTAAGCACATCTTCATTTGTTTTCATCAGCTAGGTTTCAAGGTAGCAAAAGTCACACCTTTTCAACAAGTCCTAGGAAAGTCAGAGCTGCTCCTGGAAGCCCATTGGGAAGAACACCAAGCTGGGAAAAATCTTTCTGGTTGTCTCAAAACTAAGAAGGAAGCTAGTGGACACAGGCAAATGAAAACATGTGAATACACTCGGTCTGTAAATTTCTTTGCAAGCCAGGAAGTTCAAGCAAGAGGGCCTTTTGAGAGCCCAGATGTTGTCTCATGTCTCATTCTTTTTCTGCCCCTCAATCTGCTTGGAGTTTTTCTTTTTTCCTTCTAATGCTCTAACGTTGATGATATTGTGCGAGATCAGCCTGGGACTGGAGACGAAAATGCACATGCAGTTATAGAAGCATGAACAGCTGAAGCATGAAACTAATACGATCAAGAAAAGTAATAGAAAAATCCTAGAGGCTGATTTAAAAAAAAAAAAAAAGACAATGCTGAATCTGAATCTCTACTGCTGGGTAAATGAGCTGGAAGGACCGTTACTGGAAAGAAAGTGATAATTATTCACACCAACTTTAGCTAGGACTGGGTTAGCTGTGGATGGCATCAGAGAGGCAAGGAGAGGGCATGCTGCTTTGCTGTGACATTCCTTTAGTTTTCCTCACCCCCATTTCTGTGGCTTGGTCTAAAGGGATTTCTAGGACCTGGTTCGAAATCTGAGATCAGATTTGGAACAGAATTCCTGCCACCTTCTGGGATGCTACAAACCCAGCTGGAAACCCTGAGCCTCTGTGATAGCACCACATTATACTTTCCATGAGTTACATCCTCAACGCCTCCTGAGGCTGCTGGCCAAGACTGTGCACAGAGAAGCAAGGCATCTTTCCTGGGGCTGAAAGGAGGCTGTGTTAGAAAATGTAGAGCAGAGTACAGCATTCTTCCCTCCTGTGGACTCAGAAAAATAAGGCAGAGCAAATACCAGCTAGCAGCTACTTTGCATTCTGGGCAAACCCCTGCAATGTGAGACCATCAGGCTGCAAAATGGGCCCCCCAGGCAATACTGAAATCAGCAATAATATGGAGAGAAGAGGTACTACGAGGAGTGAAGCTGAGGCAGTTCCCATGGCTTTCTGTGTTGATTCCAGAAATTATTGCCAAAACATCAAGTCCAGAGTCTCAGGTGAGTGTCCCCATGTTAGTAAATCCTCCCGTCCAGGCTGCTATTCCACACACTACTCCCCAGTCAGACACCCACAAGCTCCCTTCCTGCACACGTGCCCTTGGACCCCGCAATTCCTTTGGTATGTAAGCTATTTATCCCTAGAGCAGACATAGCTTGGGTTCCCAGAAAGAAGATCCCAAGTCACAGGATCTGTATGCTAGCATGTTAGTAGATAGTGCAACCCCCGGGAGCAGAAGTGAGGAACAAGTAGAGGCCAACATATTGATGCGCCATTGAACTGGCCACCACTAACTGTGACTGCTTGAGAAATCGCAGAACAGCATTTCAGGATTATACCACATGGTGGAGAAAGGTAAAGAATATATCCACTGGCTCCCATTCTCCTTTGTTAGAAGTTCACTTCTTGTGGGCTATGGAGGAGTGGGCTGGGGTGCCTGCTGCAGTGCAACTAGAAAGCCCTGGGTGGGAAGCAAGAAGGCTGATTAGAGGGCAAGGGACAAGGTGATGTCAGGTTGTACCTGGGGGAATTCGCTCAGGGTTCTGCAAAGTTGGAACAAGAGACAGGTGAGGCTGAGAAAATGAGAACAAGTGCACAAAAGTTGTCCGATACAATGAGTTTTCTTTTTCTCTCTATTTTTTTTTTTTTTTTTGAGACAGAGTCTTGCTCTGTCAGCTGGGCTGGAGTGCAATGGCACGATCTCAGCTCACTGCAACCTCCGTCTCCTGGGCTCAAGCAATTCTCCTGCCTCAGCCTCCCAAGTAGCTGGGACTACAGGCATGCATCAACACGCCCAGCTAATTTTTGTATTTTTAGTGGAGACGGGGTTTCACCATGTTGGCCAGGCTGGTCTTGAACTCCTGACCTCAGGTGATCTGCCTGCCTCGGTCTCCCAAAGTGTTGGGATTACAGGCATGAGCCACTGCACCCGGCCCTACAGTGAGTTTTCTAAGCTTTGGGAAAAAAATAGAAAAGCAGACTAACACCTAATGGTTTGGAGGGTAGCATCAAAACCTCTGGGTAATGATAAAATCACAGCTGGAAAGTTAATGGGACATAAACAGAGAAACTGTAGTGTTCACAACCATGTGAAAAAGAACTAGTCTTCTTTTGGGTACACCAAAAGAATAAAAAATATAAATTGTTCACCACCATATGAAATGTTCATTTTTATGTGATCATCCACTACCCTGTGATTAGCATCAATCCAGTCTATCAATAAATATGAAATTTGCTGGCATACTCTTGATGACTTTTGGCAATTCCTTTATTCCCCTTGGCATGGCACTGAGTTCTTAAATAAAACAAACTGTAGGGTTTGGATGGTGCTATAATTTTCTGTTATATTTGTGGGAAGGTGCCTAAAGGCAAACACGGTGAAAAGGTGAGAGGGAGGGGAATATAATATAACAGTTTACCAATGCAATCCTCTCCACCCACTTCTCTAACATTAGTTATTCCCTAGACCAACACTCAGCAAACTAAAGCTCACAGGCCGAATCTTGCCACCACCTATTTTGTAAATAAAGTTTTATTGGATCACAGCCATGCTCATTCATTTCAGTATTGTCTGTGGCTGCTTTCCTCACTAAAATGGCAGAGTTGAGTAGTTGCAACAGAGACCATACAGCCCACAAATCCTAAAATGTTTACTACCTGGCACTATTCAGAAAAAGCTTGCTAACCCCTGGCCTAGACCAAACCCCTTGGTGAGATTTCTCTTACAGGTAGTATCTCCACTTTAGCAGTAAGCCAAGGCTAGTAGCTGATCCCTCGGCCAACAAAAAGAAAGTTCCATTTACTAATCACCATTGTGTTGAAACCCAGCTACTCTTCTTTCCGTTTGAAACCCAGGTACTTCCTTCCATTTCCAAAAGCTGTAACTCTGACACCACAGAGAACAGAGATTCATTAGTGAAAACAACCACACAAGAGAGGTGGTGGCTTCCCCCTCCTCTTACTAAGAACACAATTCTCAGAATCTTCAGTCCAAGCCCATGTTTAAAAAGCTACTTTACACACTTGGCCCTGATTAAACTCACATCATACCTGAGCAATCCCAGTAACTGCGATAATATAAGATAGGTGCTGGGGAAGAAAGGATCTCTTTCTAACAGACTAAACAAATAAACAGGCTTGCACTGCATCTGCCCAAAGCTCAAGAACATGTACGTATATAACCCTCTATGACAGCGACCCCAATTCTGCTAGCTAACTTCCTCCCTGCGCGCAGTTTAGATGCTTTGATGAATAAACCAACTCCTTCAAGGCACCAGTAGCGTTTCACAGCAAATAATGTTTTGCTATATTTTTATGTGATTCCAACTCAACTTCTACAAGAAGGAAAGCAAGATATTCCTTTGGCAAAGAATGAAATATAAGGAGATGAAATTCTGCCAGATCATAAAATCACAGAATGTTAATTTGCTGATTCATTAATGGGCATAATTAATCTCATAACTTACTAAACTATAATGCAAATACAGAAGAATTCACCATTTTGAACATTCAGCTGCATCATGAGCCCAACTGCATCCCCATAAACAATAGATAGAAAAATCCTCAAAAATCACCCGTAGCCTGTAGCGCTACTCACTTGGGCATGGTAATGACATTCTGACTGGCTTCTCTGCTTTCAATTTTCTTCCCCTCCAATTCCATACACATTTCTGCCATGGTTTGCTTCTAAAACATACACCAGAGAATTTCAGTTCTCCTGCTTAAAAATTTTGCAATGACTCCCTCTCTGTTACCTTTGGACACAGTCCAGGTTCCTGTGGAAATGAGGCTCTTCACAATAAGAGCCAAACCTAAACCACCAGCCTCATCTCGATCTTTTCCTGACTCCACACATGCAGGACATAGCTTGATTGCAATCAAGTGTGGTCTCTGCCCTGGGTGATGACACACTATCCTTTGCTTGGTACATAATCATGGTCAGTACCTTCTCCTGAACAGCTAGCACTCTGACCACAAAGTATGAATGGAACCTTAATTGTGTTAAGGAGTTATTTAAAGCCATTATAAGGTCCATCTTGCAGTTGGTTCCTCAAAAAGACCCAATGGACTAGACCAAGGAAGCAAGTCCAGTGCTGCCTTCCCGGTGATGCTAGATCACACAGTCTTCCAGGTGGCCTTTTTTCCCTGCTGTGACTGGCAGGACCCCATTCACACACTGTTCCCAGGCACTTTCCTTTGAGGATATGGTCTGATGGGGCTCAGTCTTGGTCTCTCTCTATCTCTCTTTCTTTCTCTCTCTCTCTCTATTTCACGTAGAGAAATAGAGGCATCTGAGTGGGCCAGAGGATCTGCAAGGAATCAGTAGGGCATTCAACAACATTCATTTATTCATTGAACAAACATTTTAAAGCATTTACTGTGTGTCAGACTCTGCACCAATATGAGTGTATAAGACAAGTATTCACTACTGTATGTATACCATGTATGTGCACAGTGAATGAATTCATGCCATCAGGATGTTCACAGTCCTCTGATGAGCAGCTCTTGCCTAATTTGTCAACATTTGTGTTGCTTCCCCAGCTTTCACATGTGTCCTGGATGCTTCAGGGCAAAACGCCAAATATCCATTGCCTAGGGATATGCAAGTCATCACATGGGTATGTGGGCCAATCAAAGATAAGAAAGGCTCACTGGACTTTAAGCTCCATGAGGCAGGCCCCATTACACCACAGCAAAGACCACAAAAGCACAGGCAATTATAGTCAATTCTAAAGTAGCACTGCCCAAATTTCTGCCACAAATGCTGTTCTGCCATTTGCATCTTAAGAGGAATGCCGCAAAGACAATATACCTGCTACTCTAAGTGGCTCCTCATTTGAGAGCTTTAGAAACTGGGGCGCATCACTGGAATCCACAAAGAGAAAAGACCAATGACTTTTCTTAAATGTGTTGGTCATCTAACTCTAAGTTTGCACGTGGCAGGACCAAGTGGTGGGGTTGTCCATCAGGTAACATGCAGGCATCCCAGGCAACCCTTACTCAGAGATGCCCACCCAGGTGGTATGTTTGAGGGGTTATGGGATATGTTTATATATATATAATATATATTTATATGTAACATATATAACGTTATATATATTTATATACATAATACATAAATATATGTAAATATATGAACATAGCTCTACTCCTTGCCTGTGCTGATGCTTGGTAACCCGATGCATTGGTATTCATGCCTGCCAACTGTTTTTGGTCTCTAAATATATATACATCTGTATCTTCCTAAGAGAAAAACATTAAGACTCTAACATCTTGTGGTAAATTGCTTTTTATCAGAGGTCTAAACGCTAAGAAGAGGAAAGCAGAACCATGTGTAAAATAGACTAGAGGGGTGCAAGTGTGCCCCTGTGCCCACCTCTTTCCCTCACTGACAACCAGTCACCAAGAGCTGCCTGCTTCTCCTTCACATGAGCTAATCCTGCTTTCCCTGTTCCTTCCTGTGTGCTTCGCAAAGTCCTTTAGATCTCTCCTATGGATAAGTGTGACACCTGCAATCTTAGATCACCAGTTAACTGCAAGCCTTGCTACTGGATTAATGTTCCTAAATGCCAGTGGGATCATACTGCTCTCCCTACCCAGAAGCCTTCAAGCTCCCCACAGCCTTCAGCCTAGAAGCCTCACCCAGTGTTGAAGGCCTCCATAACCTGGCCCTAAGCTTACTTCTCTAGTACAAACCCCCTTGCTGTCAAACCAGTTTCCTCACTGTTACCCAACAGGCCACGTCCATTCCCAGCATGGGCCTTTTAAGATTTCTTCTCCCTTTCTGAACATTCATCAGAATCCCTAAATCACTCAAAACCTACCCACAGTACCATTGTCAAGAGGCCTTCCCTGCATGCTTCAATCAACATGAAGTGATCTCTTCCTCCCAGAGCATCAGCTTTGCACTGGCCCACTCATTACAGACAGCTGTCCTGCTGGTGAGATTCTCACATGAAGCTGTCTCATCTTTTATTTAAATAGCAACATTTTTCTGAAGGCAGGAGCCAGGTGTTATCATTTTCATACTTAGCATCTAAAATGTTGCCGTGTTGGCATCCTCGAGAAAACAGGAATATCTGTAAGTCTCACAGAAAGATCGAAGAATCCAGGCTATCACTATTAAAAGGAAATAGACGGTGGGGTCTGAGTCCACACAGAGCTTCCTTGGTCAACCCTGCCAGCAACTTCTGGAAGACTTCTGGCTGAGCATAGCCAGAGAACTAAATCCCACCTGCCAGGCTCCTCCTAATGAAACCAGCCCAAACGTTCCATAGAACTGGTGCTAAAAGGTTTGGGGTTAAACAGAGAAATTGATCCTCTGTAAGCTTGAAACTTAAATTTGTCTTATCTGAGATCCTTCCTCAGGAACTCCACCCTCAGGCCTTCCAGATAGGATCAAGGAACTGAAACTCACCAGATCACCACATCCAGACAACAAGATGCCAGACCCCTCATCCGTTATGATTCCTGTTTACAATCTCCTCTTCCCTACTGCTCCCTAATTCCTGTTTTTCCACATGTACTTACATTTATTTCCTTCTATATAAGACCCTAATTTTAGTTGGTTGGAGAGACGAATTTGAGACTCATCTCCTGTTCTCCTTGGCTGCAGCACCAAAATACAGCCTTCTTCCCTGTCTCAGTGATTGGCTTTCTGTGCAGTGAGCAACAGGACCTAGAGTGAAACCCTGGGTTTCAGTAACACTAATGGTGCACATAGCAAAAAGAGCCCGAGCTTTAGGATGCACCCCTTCATGCTAGGCTCCACCCACTCAAAGAAGTCAGGCCTCTGGCTCATATTTACTGAAGGGAGACAAGCCACTGAGGAGATGCAAATTCACATAAAGGTATTGAATTAAGTGTCTATACAAGCACATTTCCTTCCACATAAAGTGATGGTCCCCTACCCCCACGCTCCCTTACTGGAGCCTCCATGGCACTTGAATCTTGGGATAGAAGACGCTCCATAGGCTCTTTTCCTTTAATGCAAAAAAATAATAACCTTTGTACATCAACTAAAAATTTCTCAAAGCCAAATCTCATTATGCCTAAACTCCATGAATTATTCATCTACTTCAAGTGAGAGAGATCAGATTTAATTTTTATGTTCTGAGCGGGGCACCTTCCCTAGAATTAAACGGAAAATATCCTCATTTGTCTACTGAGCTGTTTTAAGAACAGGTTGTCATAGGCTTTCTCCATAACAGTATATCCTGAGAAACAAAGCAGGGCTCACTGATCAGCATAAGGGAAAAAATATGAAACCAGAGAGTCCTTTCCATACCCACATGGAGCTTGTTTCTAAATTAAAACCAGGCAAGAATGACACCTATACCAATACGTGCACACCCTAATAAATTAGCTGCACCCAATTATTAAGAAGGCAGCCTTAGGTCATAAAAACGATTTTGTGAAATTGTTCTCAAATGAAAAATGTGTAATTATACTCAAAGCAGTTACAGGCCACTAGTCAATGAAAAATTTATATTTTCCGTGGAGTTGTATCGCTTTCTGTGAATATAAAATTAGTTCGACTGGTGGAACTTATATTACTATCAGAAGTGATTCGAGAGACAGAAACATTTTTCAGTATATGCCTTTAAAGGATCCCACAATCTGGCCAGCTATGCGCCCAATGTGCACATTATAATTTTATTGCTTTTGGCCAAAAGCCACTGTAAGACCAAAATTCTGCATAACATTCACAACATTTTTTAAAGCCATGAATGCATTTTTTTCCATATTCCTTTTGTTATTCTTTCTCCTTAGGATCTGAAAGACCTAGTTTTTAGTAAAAGCAAAAATGTACTGGAGGAATGGGGACATAGAGATGAAAAATCATGGGATTCATCCTTGATTCATCTCTTACCTTATCCCCACACCCCACTCATCATCAACTTCTATAGGTTTCATCTCCAAATTTATCTCAAAACCATACACTTCTCTCCGTGTTCACTGCTGACACCCTGGCCGAAGCTCCTGTGACCTTAACCTCTTAACTGGCCTTTTCCCCTCAGCTCTTTATTTTATTGACACATAATAGATGTACATATATTCAAGGTATATGTGATAAGTCAATATAGTCATATAATTTGTAAAGATCAAATCCATGTAGTTGGGATATCTATCCTCTTAAATATTTGTCCTTTATGCTAGAAACATTCAAATTATTATTCAAATTATTCTCTTCAAGCTACTTTGAAATAGATAATAGATTATTGTGAACTATAGCACCCTACTGCTCTACCAAACACTAGGTCTTATTTCTTCTACCAAACTCTATATTGGCACCTGTTAATGAACTCCTCTTCATCTCCCCTTCCCTACTTTTCTTCTGCTCTTGATCCCTCCAATTCATTCTTCCCACAGTAGGCTAAGAGATCTTTTTGAAAACTCAATCAGATCCTATCACTGCTCTGCTTCAGACCTTTCAAAGGCATCTGTTACCCTTTAAATAAAACCCAAACTCCTTCTGTGCCACAAGAGGCCTTGCTTGATCCAGCCGCTGGCCCCTTCCTCAATCTCTCCTCTTTCTACCCTTGCCCTCCCTCCCTCTCCATGGACCATTACACTGGTCTCCTTTCCATTCTTGAAGCTCTTCTACCTCCAGGGCCTTGTGCTTGCTAATCCTTTCCTTTAAAATGTTCTTCCCCCAACTCATGGCATCTCAGCCCCCCGGCTTATTGCCTGTAGAATCATCCTTTTATTAATTTGTTACTTGTGATCTGTTTTAGCCTTCAGTGAGTGCAAAACAAATGAGTGAATAAAATAACATATTTAAGAAATGGTAAATTCATGAAGAAATATTTTCATAAATAAGCAAATGGCTTAAGGGAAGTTCAGGTTTAAGGTTACAACTTTCTGCCCAAATAGAATCTTCCCCTTTCATAGCTATACTTCTACTTTTAAATTGCACTAAAAATTACATTATGTTAGCAATTTTTTGTTTCTTATCTGCTTAAAGACGCTACTAAAGAGAAAATTTATACTACTAATAAACACATGCAATTTTGTGGCCTCTTTTATAGTGAGCATTTCAAAATTTAAATTACACGTTAATTTCATTAGTGATAGCCATTTAAGAAGCTAATCTAGCCCAGGCACAGTGACTGATGCCTGTAATCCCAGCACTTTGGGAGGCCAAGACAGGTGGATCACCTGAGGTCAGGTATTCGAGACCAGCCTGACCAACATGGTAAAATCTGGTCTCTACTAAAAATACAAAAATTAACCGGGCGTGGTGGCAGGCGCCTGTAATCCCAGCTACTCTGGAGGCTGAGACGGGAGAATAGCTTGAACCCGGGGCGCGGATGTTGCAGTGAGCCGATATCACGCCACTGCACTCCAGCCTGGGTGACAGAGTGAGACTCCATCTCAAAACAACAACAACAACAAAACTAATCTGTCTTATCTTTTGGTTATCCTTTGGTAACTGTATATGACTTGAAAATATTTTCATTAGATAAATATTAAATATTATTCCCAATATTATAGAATGGAATCAAGCAATTTTCCCACAATACCTACCAACTAACTATATGTAGGTTTAGCAACTGGGGAGATACAAAGAAGTAGAAAATAGAATTGTACCTGTAATGGATCTCTCAATCTATTTTGAAGATAAAACAAAGAGGAGAGGAAGATGAATGAAGGAAAGAGTAGGGATTCAAGAGAGAAAGAGAACATCTGGAGAGGGAGTGGTCTGGGCAGAATGGGAAGGCCTCAGATAGTCAAGGAGAGCAGGAAACATTCCAAGGAAGAGAAAAAGGTGACCACAGGTACCAAACACCCATGGAGAGCTGTAAGTAACTTAGCCCAACTAGACTAGAATTAAAACTGTAGAGCAATTGGAAGTCAAGAGAAGTTCAAGAGTATTTTGGAGGCTGGGTGCGGTGTCTCACGCCTATAATCCCAGCACTTTGGGAGGCCGAGGTGGGCAAACCACCTAAAATCAGGAGTTCCAGCCCAGCCTGGCCAACATGGTGAAACCCTGTCTCTACTAAAAATACAAAAATTAGCCAGGCGTGGTGGTGGGTGCCTGTAGTCCCAGCTACTCGGGAGGCTGAAGCAGGAGAATTGCTTGAACCCCAGAGGCAGAGGTTGCAGTGAGCCGAGATCGTGCCACTGCACTCCAGCCTGGGTGACAGAGTGAGGCTCCATCTCAATAAATAAATAAATAAATAAATATATATATATATATATATATATATATTTTGGGATGAAAAGTCAGATTTAGCTGGCAGCAACTTACCATGTTTGGGCCCTAGAATATTGAATATGAAGGATTTTGGCAAATGAGTAGATTAATAGACAATTTTAGGACCTACATATTTAAGAATATGTCTGTAAATCACACAATAAAATCAGTACTCAAAATAAATGCATTGTTTTTTAGCCTTCAAGTCAACTACATATAGTTTCAAAACTTTAATTGGGGAAAATAAGAATTTTAGAAACCTGGCATGAAGCTTTGTTCACAAAGAAGGAAAGAAGTAGCCCAGAGAACACTCGAAAATCAGATTGTAAAATAATGACCACTATGGCCATTATAATGTTAGCATGCCCGTAAAGTTTGCATGTTGAAATTCTAACCCCCAAACTGAGGGTATCAGGAGGTGGCTCCTTTGGGAAATGATTGGGTCTTGAGAGGAGAGCTCTCATGAATGGGATTAGTGCCCTTACAAAAGAGGCCTGAGAAAGAATCTTTGTCCTTTCCACCATGTGCAGACACAGCAAAAAGGTGCAATCTATGAACCAGAAAGTGGGCCCTCACAAGACACTGAATCTGCTGGTGTCTTGACCTTGGACTTTCCAGCCTCTAGAACTGCAAGAAATAAATTTCTGTTGTTTATGAGTTACCGGTTTATGGTATTTTGTTCTAGCCACTGTAACAGACTAAGACAATGACCATATATGATTGAGTTGTAAAATAAACATCCATCCATGTATATACATCATTTATTAACATGTCATTTTTAAATGTAATTTAAATTATTAAGCTTTCAAAAAAACCCTGTGAACCTGGTTTCTCAAATACGAATGAGGAATTGGGTGACATGTTCAAGGTTACAAAAACAATGTTAACAAATAGCTAGGACAAGGACTTTCAAAATTCTAGCGACTTGCTTCAATCTCTGGACCCTTTTACAAACAGTTGCTAAAATCAGTGGTAGTTATTACATGAGCATGGAGACAAGATTATGGTAGTATAACCATTAGAAGAACATACTAACTAAAGATAAAGGCTAGGAACATTCATAAGGATAGGAATCCAAACCACCTGTCTGACATAGGCTCTTGGGTAGATTTACACCTGTTCCATATCTTGTAATCATCCTACTTAGTATTTTGTAACCAAAAGAAACATGTCCTTGCTAGACTATTTGTAATATGTCCCCTTAAGACATCAAGACTGCAAAATGTTAATGTTATCTCCTGTGGAATGTAACCATTAATCTCAAATATGATAATTAGTTGTGATGGGAAACTGTATTCAATCTGGTGTCTATACCGTCATGAAAAATTCCTTCATTCCTTTGTTAGTAGGAAGAGCCGCAAGTCTGTGTGTCTGACTCATTTTCTTTAGGGCCTAGTTGAATTAAAGAAATCAGTGGCTCTGATGCCTCACTTTTCAATAATGGCACATGAAAAATTTTACTTTTTGTCAGTTCACACACACACACATAGAAAGATAACACAGATCATCAGAGCAGAAAGTACCAGAGGGAATGAGCTAACTTCAGATACACAACTTGCACTCTTCCAGATCAATCTCAGCTCTTTGCCCGCCCTGGTACCCTATTTGCCAGAATAAGCAGATGCAAACATATATAACATACACCCTACTTTTACAAAGAAATTGTTCTTGGAAAAAACATTCAAGTACTTTTCAACATAGTATATTTTAAAATACATTAAAGTGATTTTACCAGGGAAAAACACTTTGTGAAAATACAGCATATTTTATACTAAAATACTAACCTAGGTTGGGAGGTGGTAAAATAAACAGTCAAAGGAGATTTAGTGGTATCAGGACATGGTTAGGGTTGCACTAGCAACATGTTTAAATTGAAGTTGTCAGTGGAATATTCAGACAACTTTGATCAGCTGTGCGACTCAGGGTTGTTGCTTTTGCTGGGAGCGCAGATTCGATGTGAAAATTCTATCTTCTGCTGCAATGTTTTTGTAAGATGGAGACATTGGACACAGGATAACTTTTAGCTACTGTGGAGGTGGGGTGGGGATAGCGCTCTCTTGCACTGGCAAATAGGAGGCACTACATGGAACGAAGACCGCCCCCCTCCCTTTTCCTGACAGAGCCAAGGAAGAACAATTGAAACTTGGATAAAGCACCCAAAGAAAAGCAACCTGTCCACTCCCGGACTGCTCTTCTCTGTTTCTTTGTTCTACATTCACCTCTCACTTACACATGTCAATGGAGAGAACTGGGGGATGGGGAGCTGCAGATCAAATGACTTTTTTTTGGCTTATCTTCACGAATCCAGTAGGAATCAGACGGTAGCTTTGATGCAAAGCAACAGCAGTGGGCAGATTCTTTTACTGTCACCAGTTTATAGTTCAGAGATGACCTTCCCAAGGACACAGAGCTAGTGATTGTGGAAGCAGAGCTAGAATCTCGTCCCCTCTGGCTCTAAAGTCTGGGCTTGCTGCGTGGGCAGGAAAGAACAAACCCATTGAAAGCTGCCACCTGCCTCCCCTCACCTTGGGCTCCCAAACTTTTCAGCATGCCACAAACTACACAAGACATTTCATGACCTATGCTCCGAACACTTAACACACTATGTTGTTTTCTAAAATGGCTATGAACTTGAAAAACAAATGGAGCACGTAGTCCTTGAACATAAATGTATTTAACCTCTGCATGGCCCAGTAAAGATATTTGTTTCATGAAAACCAGAATAAGATGACATCCTTGCCAACTGATTTGAAATTGCTCCCTTCTTTCTGATAGTTTTCCTACCTTCAGGCTTTCCAATTCACAATACCCAGGTCTCCTCCCACCACCCTCAAATGTTACTTCTTTGCATCCTGCTTAACTTGGGTGCCTGTCTTACTTCTTTGAAAATGCTTGAACAGTTACTCCTCTCCTCTTGAAGGACCTACTATGCATCTTGTCAAATGGGCCGAGTGCCTTATATAGACTGGACATTTAGTACCTTTCTGGGACTTTTCAAGTTGTAGTTTTTTTCTAATTGTACTGGATCATGTGTTGTCCTCTCTCACGTAAAGGTAAGCTTTGGAAAAATTCATTCTTCTGTATCTTGTAATCCCATGTTCCCAGATACTTTCAATTCCTATCCAATACCATGTTTACCATAAATCCCCTTAACTATGAATAATGCATCTACACTCCAATCTGTCTACAGCCTCATTTGATCTGCCCTGAGGCTGTGTCAGCCCACAATATGCTTTCTGAATTATCTAAGACTAAAGCATATTCATTATTGTGTAATTTATTGCCTAATCAATACAACAAACAAAAATCCAAACAGTTAATTTGAGCTTTTTCCAATAGGTATCTATAGGGTATATTAAAACATTAAATTACAAAAATAAAAATTAAAAATTGTGACTTTAGAGTTTAGCATACTTTAGTCAATTTTACTAATATACCTCATATAGTATATGCTTACCCAATGTTGGACTAACCGGAACATATTCTGTCCCAACCAGGCCCAATAATAATGTATGAGACTACATAGTCAGTTTTCTAAAAATGTGCTATGCAAGCACATGCACAGTAAATATTTTTTGAGTGATCTTCATAGCTATCCTATAATGTCCTATGAATCATATTATCTAAATCATAAGTTATATTTTAAGTATGCCTCTCATCTATCCTTCCTGAACTGTATCTTCTGGAGAGCAGGGAACATCGTCTCCTAATTCTTGGTATCCCTCTCAACCACCTCTGCCATTTAATATTGCCTTGAATTCAGTCTAATGAATCCTTCTTTCTAGACAAGTGAGGGTGCAGGGGACAAGGATCAGGCCAGGTGGGAGGACCTGGGAGGCTGGGCACCTAGAGGTCTAGCCCTTCCCCATAGACTAATATTGTCAGAGGCAGCAGCATTGTGGGAAAGAGCCAAACCAAAGCTCAAACAGAGCATGCACACAAGCAACCATCCAGGGCTGGAGCCAAAGCATCTGAATGCAAAGCAGTGGGACCATCTAAGAGTTAAGGTCCTAAGGGTCCAGTGAAGAGGAACATGCCTGGAAAAATCTGCACCTGAGAAAGCCACTGCTGTGCCTTTTTACACAGTGCCAGTAGCTTTAGCTACAGAGGAAGCCAAGAAAGCCACCAACCTGACCAGGATGATTTTCTCTCATTGAATGGGATGAAAAGAGGGAAAGAAGGCAAAACCTTAGATACAATTAACTTCTTGCTTCTATATATTATACTTTGTAATAAATAATAATGAATAATTCACATGCTTCTGCTTAGTTGGATTGGGGAAGAAAAATAAACTCCATCACAGCTCTTTTGCCAGGTTCTCCTGGACTAAGTGGAAAGTGGAATTTCAGACGGTTGACATTATTCATGTACGAGCTTCTTGATGGACATCCTTAATGTGGTCCACAGTGGAAGAAAATGACCAAAAGTGATAAGGCCCCTCAAGCGATTCCTTTTAAGGAAATGTCTTCCGCTTGGTAGGAGGGGAGTAAGGGACCAGCAAAGCTATACCAGTTATTTAAATTCGGGCTTCCTAATAAGGAACCTCCAGTTTATGAGCTTAGGGTGGTTCCTTAGCTGACATGCATTGTCACTGGCAACCTTGTACACTCCACTGACACCCTCAACAGAGCTCATAGCTTACTTCATATGCAACAGCAGGGACCCAGGACTCCCAGCACTTGGGATACCCACAATATTCCCCCTAATAAGCTTAGGCCTTTCTTCAGCTTCCAAATTAGTTCCTCTAAGACACAGAGAGAAAAGCTATTGAGAAGGGAGATGTTCCTGCCATTTCTTTTGCACAGGGTATAGTGATTTGGGCTTATTGCTTAAGTCATTAATTTCCTATCATTTTCCAATGAGACTCTCATTTCATTAAAGGCAATAATATTTGACAATCTATTACTATCCCTTATGCCCTGAATTATTATTGCTATATTTTAACATAGAGTATAAAAAAATATACACACTGCCAAAGATCATCAACTCAAAGGAAGCAGTTCAAGAATTTTATTATCCAATGAAATATTCTCTAGGGCGCTGTATTTCCCATCTTGGGCATTCCAGTATTCTCCAAGTGTCCAAAAGAGGGATATTAGCATGTTCTAAAGCTCATCTGCATTACGGTTATTTGAAATAGACAGACTGCACTGCTGGACCAAGTAAGACTCTTAAAGCTCCTCCAAGGCAGAGGGGAGAACATGTTTTTTTTCTGAGACCCTGATGGACTCTGCTAGATAGAGCCCTCAACTGAGGGTCTTAAACCAGCAAAGAATAAATTAATTTTATTGTTTGGGATAGTGAGATCAGGAGAGGAGAAAAGTAAACGTAACTTACTGTAGGATCTTGGGCAAGCTACTTACATTTGCTAAACCTATTTTCCCACCTTTGAAATAGTAAGAATTATAGCACCAAATTCAAAGCACTTCCCCCAATATTTGGTACATAGCTTAAGGCTTAATAAACATTAGTTGCTATTATTGACTTATTATTATTTCCTTGGGAAAGCAGCACTACATGAGATTAAAAACATACATTAAGGATCAATCTTATTGAATCTTGAATACCATGTTAAGAAATCTGGACTTCAGTTGGCAAGAAAGGAGTCAGAAAAGATTATGTTAACAGGAATGACATGATCATATCTGAGCTTTAGGAAACAAAAAATTAAACCTAGATATAAATATGGATAGAAATAAAGATTTAAAATTTTTTAATTTCCATTTTGTCCATCTCTCAAAATGGCCCAGAACTATTAGCACACTTCCTTCTTGGACATAATTAACACTTTACCTTAAGTACTACAAAACGCGTATACTGCCAGTTTGTATTTTCTGATGATATAATGACAACAGCTCAACTAGGTAGTCATTATCAGGCAGTCTTTTAATCAATAATCTCCTGTAATAGGCATTAGTGTAATATTAAAGATTCTTAATAGTCAAGTGGCTGTCAGCCTTGATTTGCAGTGCAAACTTTGAAATGCAAGTCACTTCAGCTGGAAAAGTTATCTTAGGACACCTAAATGTATAGTCTGAAGGAAAAAAACAGATTTGAAATAAATTTTTAGAATGTTAATTTAAAATATTACATGAACTGTTTTTTATAAAGAGAAATCCTTGACATTTTTTAACCTCTCAAATTGGCAAAGATTTATAACAAGATAATACCCAGCATTGGAGAGGACACAGAGAAATGATTGAAACTGCCTTTGCAAAATTATGACTGAGACAGTAAAAGAGATCTAATTTAAATGACTCCATCTTCTTCTAACCTCCAAGCTATCCTTGTTCATTCCTGGGTGTAGGCTGAACTAACTTTGGGAGAAATTTATAGTTTATAGTTTAAAACAAAGAAGATAACAGCCTTTTCTCAAAGCAGACCTCCTTCTTGCCTGGGAACTAGATTGCCTTTACAGGAGTAACATTAGCCACAAGTTTAGAAATTACAGTTTAGGAGGCATGTAGCTGGAGGCTACAAGATTCTGACCCTCCCTAAACTGCTCCTAAGATGAGTGCTTCAGATATTTTGCAGACCCAGGACTTGATGGATCAGCTGGCACCACCTAGATCAATAAACTTGCTCGTCTAATCTTGTGGCCCCCACCCAGGAACTGAATAAGTGCAAAAAGACAGCTCTGACTCCCTATGATTTCATCTCTGACCTATCAGCACTCCCCACTCACTGGCTTCCCCAACCCACCAAGTTGTCCTTAAAAACTGCTCCCCAAATGCTCAGGGAGACTGACTGGAGTAATAATAAAACTCTGACACCACCTTTGTAGAGGGTAATTTACTAATATGTATTAAAGATTTTTAGGTGTATAACATTTAGCCCAATAATTCTACTTTTTAAGAATTTTTCCTCAGTAAATAATTGTAAATAGACCATAGATTTAGCTACCAGGATGTTAATCTCAGCATTCATTCTAATAGCAAACATTTGGAATTATCTAATATTTATCTAGAAATAATAGTGATACAGCTCCAATGACTGGAGGAACACTAGGGTCCTTGGTCTCGCGACAATTAGATAAACGACACCAACACATGTGGAGTGGTTTTAAGGAGCGAAGAGTTTAATCGGCAAGAAAGAAGGAAAAAAAGCTCCCCTGTACAAAGACAGAGGGAGGGGGGCTCCAAGTGGAGAGAGAAAACCCCTGTGTGCAGCAGAAAAGTAGATGGTTACTTTGGGAGGCTGGAGGAGGTGGTGTCTGATTTGCATAGGGCCCAGGGGATAGGTTTGACCAAGTGTGTCATTTACATAGCTGGCGAAAAACCTGGCCTTCCTACCCTAGCCTTTTAATATGCAAATGCGGGTCACCATGATGTCCTGTACACATGGTATTATCTGGAGGTGGCCATGACACTTGGCCCAGGTGGTGACAAGGAGAAGAGGGCAGGAATTGCCATGTTGGATGGACCCAGTTTCTAATCACTGGCATTTGCATATCAAAGCTTGCCAACCTGGCTCTTCAAGCCACCTTCCTGTTAGAAAAGAAATGTTTTGGGCGTTGCTTTTTATTAAAGGAAAATTCCACTGAGAACCTTTACACTTTCTAGCTTCCTAAAAAATATTTCTTAATAACTCCTGTATTAATAGGATAAACAAAACTACAGCCCACAGACCAAACCTGACCCCATCACCTTTTTTCATTCAACCTGCAAGCTAATAGTCATTTCTACATTTTTAAATGGTTGAAAGAAATAAAAAGAAAACGGTTTTGTTACTCATGAGAAGTATATGAAATTCAAATTTTAGTGTCCATAAAGAAAGTTTTACTGAAACACAGCCACATCCTACTCATTGACATATTGTCTATGGCTGATTTCAAGATATAATAGCAGAGGTGGGTAGATGCAACAGCTTGTATGTCCCCAAAGCCTAACATATTCACTATCTCACCTTTACATGAAAAGTTTGCCAAACTCTGGGTTAATTAAACCATGATCTAATCATAACATAAATTAATGTAGCCATTCAAAATTATATAGAAGATTATTTACTTTGCAAGAATGTTTAATGAATTAAATGAAATAGACAGATTATACCACAATGTATCAAGTTATGACCACATTTTATTACTTTTAATAATATATAAAATAGGAAAAAAGATGAAGTATACACAACAAAATATTAATAGTTTTTATCTCTGGGTGATGAGATTGCAGGATTTTTTTTGGTAACAACCATACTGCTTACATTTTCTAAAAGAACGTATTGTTTAATATTAATAAAATAGCATTGTATCAGACAGAGTCTAAAATAGCCCCCAATTGTCTTCACCTCTTTCTAGTCACATCTTGTGTAATATCATCTCTTTGAGTGTAGTCATGACCTTTGACTTGCTCTAAACAATAATTGGATATGGCAAAGGTGACGGGTTGTTATTTCCATGATTACATTACAAAATAGTGACTTTCATCTTGCTAGCAGACTCTCTATTGCTTTCTCACCTTGTGCGCTTTAAAAAAGCAAGCAGCCACATTAGGGGCAACTATGTGGCAAGAAATGGAGTGTGACCTCAGGCCAACAGCTAAGTAAGATTGAAAGCCAACAGCCAGCAAGAAACTGAGGCCCTCAGTCCAACAGGCCGCAAGGAACTAAATCTTGCCAACAACCATAAGAACTTGGAAGCAGGTCTTTCTTTGGTCAAGCCATCAGATGAGATCCTAGCCCTAGCCAGCACCTTGATCGCAAACTCATGACAGACCCCAAAGCAGATCTGACTAATCCATACCCAGATTCCCAATCCACAGAAAGTGTGAGAAAATGAATGTTTGTGTACTTTAAGCCACTATATCTGTGGTAATTTGTTATGCAGCAAGAGATAACTGATAAAAATATAAAATACTGGGCTGGGCGCGGTGACTCATGCCTGTAATCCCAGCACTTTGGGAGGCCGAGGTGAGTGGATCACCTAAGGTCAGGAGTTTGAGACCAGCCTGACCAGCATGCTGAAATCCCATCTCTGCTAAAAATACAAAAATTAGCCGGGTGTGGTGGCAGGCACCTGTAATCCAAGCTACTCTAGAGGCTGAGACAGGAGAACAGCTGGAACTCAGGAGGCGGAGGATGCAGTGAGCCTATATCACGCTGCTGCACTCTAGCCTGGGCAACAAAGAGTGAAACTCCATCTCAAAAAAAATACATATATATATATATATATATATATACACACACACACACACGCATATATATTAATTTAAAAAACTTTTTAAAAATATAGTATTTAGAATGATATATAAAGAAGAAAATAGTAACTTTTAAGTGGCTAGGCAATTTTAATTTTTTAGATGGTAGATATAGTTAGAAAAGTGAACAGAACAAATTAATGGGTCGAATTTTGCCCTTTAGACAAAATTACGGTGATAGCAAGTGTGTGGGTTGCCCCAGGTTCCGTAGCTGCTTATGTCTAAACTTGAATATTCTGGAAAGAAGTTCTAACTGAAACCACCTTTGCAAAAAGTATAACAATGAGAAAATTATGACAGCGAAAGAGACCTAATCTAACTCCCATCTTGCCTTTAACCTCCAAATTGCCCTTGTTCATTCCTATACTTAGGCCAAGCTAACTTTGGGAAAAATTTAGTTTATAGTTTAAATGATAATAGATCTTCCCCAAAACTAAACTGCCTTCATAAAGCTAATGAAAGGCTACTAGGTTAGGAGGATAAAAAGGACCTGAATTTTGCTAAGACATAGGCATAAACCATTACCAGCCATTATTCTGGAGGTCACACCATTTGCAATTTCTCCAGTTCACTATAGTATTGGCCTTTTGAGATGTCTTTTCAGGCTTCTGCATTTCTGACTACTGGAAGACCCCATGCCAACCCTCAATTCTCTGCTCAACCAGTCCTGTGGACCCACTCAGAAGTGGACTCAGTGCACAAGGACTATTTTCCACACCCCTGTGATTGCATACCCAACCAGTCAGCAGCACCTATTCTCCTAGCCTCCTGCTCACCAAACGATCCTTGAAAAAGCCTAGACTCCAAATTTTCAAGGAGATTGATTTGAGTAATACTTCCACCTTCTGCTTGGTGTGACTTGCCTCATGCCAATTAAAGCCTTTCTTTATTGCAATGCCACACTTTCAGTGAATTGGTTTTGTCTGTGCAGTGGGCAAGAAGAACCTATCAGGTGATTATATGACTACTCAAACTTCCCCATAGCCTAGATATGCTATTGTCTAGGATTAAAAAGAAACAATCATTTGATTCTCAGTTCTCTTTAGAGTTCTGCACCCCCTTTCCCCCTATCTCCCCGCCAAAGCTCGTCCCATTTAAAATGGAAAGCTATTACTACAGGATAATTACTCCATAACTGCAGCCATCACCAATATCTAACCTCTTCCCAAGACTCATTACATATAAAAGAATAAAATAAGCATGCCCTCTTACATTTTTTATATAAGCAAATTATGCACTTTCACCTTGATCAACAGGATAATAACATGCATAAATCTCCTATTTTGACCCAAAAATTGTCTTTAAATGTTTCATGCAACTTTTATGTCTGAGAAGCCATTACATTTTTATTACTGAAGCAGTAATAGCTGTTTATTAGATTTTAAAAACCGCCCTACTGACCATTGAAAGCCTTTCCCCTTCCTCAAGAAGCTCTTAAATGAAAAAAAAAAAAAAAAAAAAAGCCCTTGTCCATCGTGATTACTAGGTATTACTCACAGGTCATAAATATCCCTATTTCTTACAGTAGGTTTTTAGGGAATTAAAATAGGACAAAATTAATAAACTGCCCTCTGAACTAGTTAAAAGCATCTCATTTAGGTTTATAAATATTCTGGAGATGTAATCAAAAGATTGCCAAAGCCAGTATCATCTGCATTTTTTTGGAAACCAATAAATTAATAAAGCTTAATTCTGATTGTGTATTGCCCAAAAAACTGTACCACTAATAACGAATGGGCAAAAATGTTCTTCTGCTGAGGTTCCCCCCCTCAGTCTGAATCACACTTAAATATTTATGATTGCTCTTATTATAGTAAAACTACTCTCACATCCAGTTCCAACAGGGTAAAATCTCCACTTTAAAGGACTCCTCAGTAATTCTAAAACTTTGTTATACAGACTATCTTAGGAGCTTTTGCAGCTGGAGAACTAAAGACTGAGAATGAAAGCTTATACTGGGTGCAAGGATCAATAATAATCTCAACTGGAGTTGTTCTAAGGGAAGTCACAAGAAATGGATATTCTACTTCTTTGGCTTCCTAGTCTCAACATCCACGAAGTCCTTGGGAACGTGGTATAAGTTTCCATTCTTTATTTCTTTCTGTTTTCTGCCATGCTCCTATGACCTGAATGTTTGTGTTCCCCACAAAATTCATATATAGAAGCCTTAACTGCAATTGTGATGATATTTAGAGATGGGGCCTTTGGGAGATAATTAGACTGTAAGGATGGGGCTCTCATGATGAGATAAATGTCCTTATAAGAAGAGGAAGAGACATGAGATATGGATATACAAGTTAAGAAGAAATTATTTAGGCAGATACTGAGGGTACAGGAGTCCTCGGTAAGGTTTTCCTTTTAATGAAAAGCAGCCCCAAAATCCTTTTCTTTTCTAACAAAAGGCAGCCTGTAAAATTAAGCTGCAAACAAAGACAAGCAAACTGGAAGCTTGCATGGGTGAATGCCAGCAGTTGTGCCAATACGAAAAGGCTACCTGGGACTAGGCATGTTCAAAATTGCAGCTCCATGTTCCCTTCTCTTTGCCAGCCATGCATACAGTAAGGAGCAGACAAGATGGCACCAGCCAAGTGGAAAGCCCGTTTGTATAGTAAGATTAGGGTGGGGTGACCAGCCTTCCCTGCATGCTATGTAAACGTCACAATTAGTCCAACCAATCTGTGGGCCCTATGTAACTCAGACGTGGCCTCCTCAAGTCCTGTCTATAAAATCCAGTGCACTCTACCACAGGCGAGAATTCCCACTTGGGCGCCCCTCTCTCACACAAGACAGACAGCTGTTCTCCTTTCTCTTTCTTTTGCCTATTAAACCTCCGCTCCTAAACTCACTCCTTTTGTGTGTCCATGTCCTTAATTTTCTTGGCATGAAACAACAAACCTCAGGTATTTACTCCAGACAATGACAGCACTTGAATCTCTCTTTCTCTCTGTCTCTCTCTCTCTCCCTCCCTGCCTCCCCACCTCCTCCTTCCCCCTATGTCAAAATACAGAAAGAAGGCACCTGTCTGGAAACCAGAAATAGGGCCCTCACCAGACGCTGAATCTACCAGCACCTTGATCTTGGACTTCTCGGCCTCTAGAACTGTAAGAAATAAATGTTTGTTTGTGTAGGGTAGAAGAAAAGCTTCCTCTCTGCCCACTGAAGGTTTGCTGAAAATGAACTGACAAAAGAGAGATTGATCAGAGAAAGAGGCACACAAAATTTATTTAACATGCACAGGGGAAAATCACAGGAATGTGATTACCCAATAACCCAATGAGGTTCAGATGCTTATATATCCTCCTCCACAGGGGAAGGGGAGATGATGGGTGTAGGAGTAAATGCTTTTCAGGGAAATGAATGAGCCCAAAAAACACTGGCCTGACACAAAGTTCTTCTGAGCTCTGAGGAAGGTGATAAAAAGGTGAGGGGTGGAAGTTCTTGTGAATAAATGTCTTATTATGTAGATGAAACCTCCCAAGTAATCTCCAAGAGCTGCCCTCAGGGGAATAGATGAAAAGTCTGTTTGTGGTGGCAACTCTCAGTTATGTCTCTTCTCCAGCGGTTACTTAAGGAGAGTCCTAGGGAGGAGGTCTTAAGACAATTGCTTTTCTTTTGGAAACAAGCTTTTTTTTTCAGATAAGAATATTCCAGAAGGAGTCCCTTCCAGTGCTTCAGGAAAGAAAGGAGATGGGGTGGGGGTGGGGGAGGGCACTTGGGGAGGGGAGGGTCAGAGAGAAACTTTGGTTCTGAGGCTTATCTTTTTTTTTCCTTTTTTTTTTTTTTTTTTTTTTAGACAGAGTCTCACTCTGTTGCCCAGTCTGGCATGCAATGGCCCAATCTTGGCTCACTGCAGCTGCCACCTCCCAGGTTCCAGCGATTCTTCTGCCTCAGCCTCCCAGGCAGCTGGGATTACAGGCACACACCACCATAGCTGGCTAATTTTTGTATTTTTAGTAGAGACGAGGTTTCACCATGTTGGTCAAGCTGGTCTTGAACTCCTGACCTCAGGTGATCCACCTGCCTCAGCCTCCCAAAGTGTTAGGATTATAGGCGAGCGCCACTGTGCCCAGCCTCTGAGGCTTATTTCTGAGGCTACTCAATTTTATTTACTTCAAAGCATTTGGCATGACAAAGCATTGAAACAGCGTCATTGTGTGGGGTAAACACCCAGGGTTCCTCATCTCACACCAAGGAAATGGAGTATGCAGACACAAGAAGTGGGTTTAGGAGTGGAGGTTTAATAGGCAAAAGAAAGAGAAAGAATAGCTCTCTCTCCTGGGAGAAAGAGGGGCTCCGGAGTGGGACTTCCAGCCCACCACAGAGTGCACCAGATTTTATAGACAGGTTTGAGGGGGCGATTTCTGATTTACATAGGGCCCACGGATTGGTTGGACCACGTGTGACCTTTACATAGTTTGCAGGGGAAGCTGGCCACCCCACCCTAATTTTATTATGCAAATAGGCTTTCCACTTGGCCGGCGCCATCTTGTCTACTCCTTACTGTACACGTGGCTGGCAAAGAGAAGGGAAGATGGAGCCACCATGTTGGGCCTGCCTATCCCCAGCTAGCCTCTTTCCTGCTGGCACGGCTGCTGGCATTCACCCATGCAAGCTTCTAGCCTTCTTTTCTATGTCTCCAGCTTGATTTCACAGGCTGCTCTTTGTTAGAAAAGAAAATGATTTGGAGGCTGCTTTTCATTAACAGGAAAACCTTCCTGAGGACTTCCTTACCCTCACTATCTGCCTAAATAATTTCTTCCTAACTGCTATATCAGCATCATATTTTGAGGTATCATTTTCTGCACCCAACAGTTGTCTAAGCTACTCAGTTTATGGTATTTCGTTAAAGCAGCCCCAACTGACTAAGATAACTATATAGGCCTCTCTGGACACCACAGCTGCTATGGCCTGAAAATGAGAAAAGGATTCGCTTCCTTTTCTCAAATCTCGCAACGCTTTATTCATCCAAAGCCTATCACATTATTCTTTGTTTCATAGTCTTTGTGTACACACAGCTCTTTCCTACTAAGTAATTTCAGGCTATTCGTCCTCCTTTACAAACTTCCTAAAGCCTTGTACAAATTAGTCCCTTTAAAATATTGGGAGATGTGTAGATTTTTAAAAAGAGATTTAAAGACACATTAACTGATTACAATGCACAGAATTTAACTGAATCCTGATCCAGACAAATAAGTTGTTGAAAAAATTTGTGAGACAATGATGAAAAGTTGAATATTGACTGGGTACTTGACAATATTAAAGAACTGTTAGATGTGATAAGGGCATTGTGGTTATGCTGCTTAAAAAGTGTTGTGTGTGTATGTATGTATGTATATGGAAAAATGATGTGAAGTCTGGAATCTGCTTCAAGATAATTGGGAAAATAGGTGGGCATATAGGTGAAACAAGGTTGACTATGGATTGAATTGGGTGATGGGTACTTGGTATTGTTGCTTAAAAACCACCCAAACTTAGTAGATTAAAACATTTATTTTGCCAAAACATCTGTGATTTGGGCAGGAATTTGCAGGGAGAGCGCCAAACTATTTCACTTGGTGTCAGCTGGGGTAGTTTAAAAGTTAAAACTTGTAATAATCTGAAGACTCACTAAGTCATATGTCTGCTGGTTGATACTGGCTGTTGGCTGGAACCTTAGCTGGGGATATTGGCCAGAACACCTACATGTAGCCTGGACTTCCTCACAATATGACAGCTAAGTTCCAAAGGTGGAGAGTGAGAAGGGCAGAAGATGTATTGCCTTTTGTGACCTAGTCTCTTAAGTCATTACTTCTAACACAGTCTATTGGTTAGATGTCACTAAAATGCAAAAATAGATATGAACAACAGGAAAAGCTTATGATGTTCTTGGATAGCAAGACACATCACACAGATGTTAGTTGTCTCTAAAGTAATAAATTTAGCACAAGCCCAATGAAAATACAATAAAGCATTTTACTGCAGTGAGAAGAACTATTTAAAGTTTACCTGGAAGAATAAACAAGGAAAAATTGCCAGAACAATTCTAAGGGAGCAATAAAGAGGAAATGGTCTTGCCAAGCATCAAATATATTATAAATCTTTGATAACTAAAGCAGTTTGGTACAAGTGCATAATTACAGGACAGGCTAATGGAAAACAAAAGAGCATATAGAAATTTAGTGTCAATTAATGGTAATAGCTCAATTGGTAGGGAAAAGATGGGCTTTCTAATAAATATTGTTGGGATAACTAGAGAGTCATATGGAAATAATTAAAATTGGATCAATTTCTCCCATCAATGTGAAAAGATGCTCCATCTTGCTCATAAGATAAATGCAAATCAAAACTATACTTAAGTACATTTCTCACCTAAGAGGTTGGCAATATCCAAAATGTTTTCTCTAGTGGTACTCTAATACATTGCTAATATACACCATTTTTCCATAGAGGGGAATTTGGTAATATCTAGCAAACCTGAGAATGCATTTACCTTTTGAGCAAGAAATCCTGCTTCTAGGAATCTCCCAAAGCTATACTGGTAAAAATACGAACAGCACAAAGCTATTCATTGCAGCACCATCTGTAATAGCAAAAGACTGGAAATAATTCAAATGCCTATCAAGAGGGGAAAAGTTGAATACACTGTGGAATATCTGCACAGTGAAGTAATATGTTGCTATAAAAAACAATAAGCTCTCTATATACTATTACGGCATTATCTCCAGGATATATGTTAGTGACAAAAGCAGGATGAATAAAATTGTATACATGACTTTTCTGCTTATCAAAAGAAGGGTTTTGAAAATATATGCTTATGTTTAAAGTAAATAAAAGAATAAACTATGAACAAGCTTCCTTTGGAAGAGGGAGAAATAGGATGAGGAGGACAGAAGACAGAAGCTACATTTCTTTGAATATACTTTTTCCTGTAAATTTGACTTAGAAACCATGTAAATATTTCCCACAATCATAAAGCAAAAATAAAATTTTAAATTCCTAAAAGACAAAAATGAAACACAATCCCGTGTATACAAATGACTTTAAAACACAGCAATCTGAGTGTACACCCCTAGTGAGCTATACTTATATGACAAAAAAAAAAAAAAGGTTGTTTAGGGGAAATAAGAATTAGAAACTGTTTAATGATTGAAGGCTGGGTAGAAGCTGTTATTCCGAGACCATTGTGTGTGAGTCTTGTATAAAACAAATGAGTAATTGTTAGTGTCATTGAGAAGTAGCATTTTCATCATATAAGACAGGAAATACACAGATATAAGATCCATGAAGTTGAATAAAAAATTTACAGTACTGGCTGCACATGGTGGCTCATGACTGTAATCCCAGCACTTTGGGAGGCTGAAGCAGGCAGATCATCTGAGGTTGGGAGTTCGAGACCAGCCTAGCCAACATGGTGAAACCCTGTCTCTACCAAAAATACAAAAATTAGCTGGGCGGGTACCTGTAATCCCAGCTACTCGGGAGGCTGAAGCAGGAGAATCTCCTGAACCTGGGAGGCGGAGGTTGCAGTGAGCCAAGATTGCGCCACTGCACTCCAGCCTGGGTGACGAGCGAAACTCCATCTCAAAAAAAAAAAAAAAAAAAAAATTAGAGTACTGAATTTGAAGTACTGGTATAAAGATTATAAACAGAATGAATATACACAGACAGCCACGCATCACTTAACAATAAAATACATTCTGAGAAATGTGTCTTAGGCAATTTCAGTCATTGCGTGAACGTCATAAAGTGTACTTAAACAAACATAGATGGTATAGCCAGCCTACTACACATCTAAGCTGTATGGTGTAGTCTATGGCTTGTAGGCTACAAACCTGTACAGGATGTTACTGTACTGAATACTGTAGGCAATTATAATAAAAGAGTAAGTATTTGTACATATAAACATACAAAAAGTACAGTAAAAGTACAGTACTATCTTATGGGACCACCATTATATATGCAGTTTGTCGAACAAAACATCGTTATGTGATGCAGGACTGTATTTCTTAGCTCTGTCCACTAAGTGATTAACGATCAAACCAGTAGAAATGAGCTCCCCAATGCATGTCATGTGTATTACAGTCCATATAATAACATTTCTGAAAAAGCAAACAAAATTCTTTGCAAAAATAGGTCTGATTCCAGGTCTGAGGAGGGAAATGTACAACATAAACCTGAACTATCTTATTACCAGAACGCAAGAAAGCTAACAAAGAATACTTAAACACTAATTAAAGATAGGACAATCAATATCAATAAGAGTAATTAACTGCAATAGATTAGAAAACATCAAAAATCTATGATTATATTAATGCTGGTTGTGGAGAAAAAAACACTTATATACTGTTGGTGGGAGTGTAAATTAGTTCAACCATTGTGGAAGACAGTGTGGCGATTCCTTACAGATCTAAAGACAGAAATACCATTCGACCCAGCAATCTCATCACTGGGTATATACCCAAAGGAATATAAATCATTCTATTATAAAGACACATGCACACATATGTTCATTGCAGCATTATTCACAATAGCAATGACATGGAATCAACCTAAATGCCCATCAATGATGACTGGATAGAGAAAATATGGAACATATACACCGTGCAATACTATGCAGCCATAAAAAGAATGAGATCATGTCCTTTGCAGGGACACAGATGAAGCTGGAGGCCATTATCCTTAGCAAACTAATGCAGGAATAGAAAACCTAATAGCACATTTTCTCACTTGTAAGTGGAAACTAAATGATGAGAACACATGGACACATTGAGGGGAACAGCACACACCGTGGCCTATTGGAGGAAGGAGGGTGGGAGAAGGGAGAGGATCAGGAAAAGTAACTAATGGGTACTAGACTTAATACCTGGGTGGATGAAATAATCTGCATAACAAACTCCCATGACACAAGTTTACCTATGTAACAAAAATGCGCATGTACCCCTGAACTTAAAAGTTAACAAAAAGCCTATCGACCATCTTTAAAGGATATTAGAGAACTAATTCATTATTCTGAAAACTGGCAAATAAAGGAAAATAACTATTTTTTCTATACAAACCAGATCTCAGAGTAACCAAATTATCAAGGGAAGTTCTTCTGTTGAAATTATCACAGCTAGTATGTAAAGAAAACTATAACGAATTAATAGATCCAGCTAGTGATCACCAATTGCTGCTAATATCACTAGGAGAGATGAAGTAACCAACATCTATGAAACAGTACTGCAAGAAAGAAAGTGTATGAGTATTGAATCTGAATCCGAGGAAGCCTCTACATCTAGGACTGGTTTCATAGGTGTAATCTATTCAGTTTCACAGGGCTCTGAGCTCAGAAGGGTCCCATTTTATGTTCTGCTGCCCTGTTTGGACCAGCCAAGGTGGCTCACACCTGCAATCCCAGTACTTTGGGAGGCCAAGGTGGGAGGATCACTTGAGGCCAGGAGTTTGAGACCATCCTGAGCAACATAGCGAGACCCTGTATCTACAAAAAATACAAAAATCAGCCAGGCATGCTGGTGCATGCCTGTAGTCCTAGCTACTTGGGAGGCTGAGGCAGGAGGATCCCTTGAGCCCAAGAGCTCATGAGTGCAGTGAGCTATGATTATACCCCTGCACTCCAGCCTGAGTGACAGAACAATACCCTGTGTGAAAGAAAAAGAATTAGTTCGTTTTTACACTGCTATAAAGAACTACCTGAGACTGGGTAATTTATAAAGAAAAGAGGTTTAATTGACTCACAGTTCCACATGGCTGGGGAGGCCTCAGGAAAGTTACAATCATGGTGGAAGGCAAGGAGAGGCAAGCATCTTCTTCACAAGGTGGCAGGAGAGAGCGAGCACGAGTGGGGAAGTGCCACATTTATTTAAACCATCAGAGCTTGCAAGAACTTATGAGAACAGCATGGGGAATATCTGCTCCCACGATCCAATCACCTTCCACCAGGTCCCTCCCACAACATGTGGGGATTACAATTTGAGATGAAATTTGAGTGGGGATACAGAGCCAAACCAATGGAAGGAGGGAGGGAGGAAGAAAGGAAAGGAGGGAAGGAGTGAGGAGGGAGCGGGGGAGTGAGGGAAGCGGGGAGTGAGGGAGGGAGGGAGTGAGGGGAGGGCAAGAAAGAAAGGAAGGGAGAGAGAAAGAGCAAGAAAGAAAAAAAAAGGAAAGAGAAGAAGAGGGGAAGGGAGGGGAGGAAGGGAAATTTGAACAACAGGTCCAACGTTTTCATTTTGCACTGGGCCCAAAGTATGTTGCATTCATGTCTACATCTGACTACTAATTTACAGGAAGTAAGTGTTGTAGTTTAAAGAGCTGTCCACAAATTCTTTGATACTCCTTCCTGCCAAAAGCAAAGCCTAGTTCCTCTCTCCTTAAGTATGGGCTGTACTTTGTGATTTGCTTGAAATGAATTGAACAGATTAGAAATGATGGTGTGTGACTTCCAAGAATAGATTATAAGACACTGTGGCATCCACCTTGCTCTAAGGTCACTTGCACTGGAGTAAGCGAGCTGACGTGAGAGGAGCCTCAAGCAGTTGTATGGAGAGGTGCATGTGGTGAGGGACCAAGGCCTCCAGCCAACAGCCATGTGAGTGAGCCATCTTGGAGTGGCTCCTTCTGCCCTGATCAAGCTTTTAGATCACTGCAGCCCCAGCTTACAGTTTGAATGCAACCTCATGACAGACCCTGAGTGATAACCACTCGGCCAAGCCACTTTTGAATTTCACACAGCAATTGTGAGGTAATGTTAATTATTGTTTTAAGTTGCTATGTTTTGAGGAAATTCATTACACAGGAATATATAATACAAGAAGAAACAAGGAACATGCTCAATTACAGTGTGGGACTACAATCACCAAAATCCAGGCCAGGCATGGTGGCTCACACCAGTAATCCCAGCACTTTGGGAGGCTGAGGCGGGCGGACCACGAGGTCAGGAGATGGAAACCATTCTAGCTAACACGGTGAAACCCCGTCTCTACTAAAAATACAAAAAATTAGCTGAGTGTGGTGGCAGGCGCCGGTAGTCCCAGCTACTTGGGAGGCTGAGGCAGGAGAATGGCGTGAACCTGGGAGGCGGAGCTTGCAGTGAGCCGAGATCGCGCCACTGCACTCCAGCCTGGGCAACAGAGCGAGACTCCACCTAAAAAAAAAAAAAAAAAAAAAGAAGACAAAATCCATCCTGTGGGAAAATCACCTAACACCTTCAACCAAAACATTTCAAAGAAAAAAGAGCACATCATAGGCACCTTTTTTGGATCCGGATTCAAGCAAACTACTAAAAAAACAGTTACAGGGCAATTAAAACTATGCAAATACTGACTGGATATCTGATGGTATTATGAAGTTATTGCTGATCTTTTAGGGAGGTGGGGATGATGATAGTATCATAGTTATGTTTTAAAAGGGAAGTCCTTGACTTCTAGAGATACACACTAAAATATTGAAAGATAACATGTCTAGAATTTTCTTCAAAATGTCTCTGGAAGGGAGAGAATTGGTGGGAAAAAGGAAATAAGATTAACCATGAGTTGATCACTATTGAAGCTGAGTGATGAGAACATAGTTCATTTCATAATTCTCCACAGTAAATATTTTTTAAAAAGAAAACTATAATGAATTAATAGATTTAGCTAGTTATCACCAACTGCTGCTAACATCACTAGGAGGGATGAAGTACCCAACATCTATAAAGCACTACTTCAAGAAAAAAAGTGTATGAGTATAAAATATGAACCTGATCAAGCGTCTACATCCAGGGCTGGTTACATCAACATACATAAACAAATACCACACAACATTTAAGAGTGGGCTTAACAAAACTAATTACAAACAAGATGAAGACTATAAGGGTTTGAATGTTTTATTATCTAATATAATTAAAAGTAAATAATGATTTTTAAGTGTCAAAACCAAACTCCAGACTCCACATTACTAATTACTCCATCTACTCAAGGAAATACTCTGAATTGGAATTGGTATTTTTGGCACATATTATTTGACCCGGTAATCCATAATAACCTCAGAAGTATTATGCCTTCTTTTTAATTGTTCAATTCAAATCATAATCATATTTAGTCACCAGATGGACTTTCTTCTTCACCTATTCCATCATGTTAGAAAAACAGTGTAAATTAGCACCTTATAATGACTCATGATAGACTTTTATCATCCACATAGGAAAGCAGTGAGGAGAAGGTTACCCTAACCATTCAATGGTAAAAGAGACATAAACAGATGCTATTCACAAGTCTCAGTGTGCCAGTGGCAATCACCACCTGTTCTACTCCATCGACTAAGAGCTACGTGTGAACAAGAAGCCAAGAGACAGAAAAATCATGGAGACACAAATCTTTACTGCAACAATTGCATTTTAAATTCCTTCATTAAAAATACACACCACACATAGTTATAATAGAGTAATACAAAGGACAGGCAATTACATGACTACCCTGAGCTGAGATCAGATTGGGGCAAGTTCACAAAGGTCTCACCTCTGTTCTCTTCTTTCCTTTACCAATAGGAGGGAGAGACTGCTCTATGCAGATGTCTTAGGAAAATAATCAACTGGAGATGCCTCATTATTTCTCATTCTTTCCAATTCAGAATTTGTCATAACTCTTGGCTTGAGTTTGGCTGCAGGTATCACTAACATGATAAAAAGGGGGATTGATCAGCAATACAAAATTGTAAACGTGGTTTAACTATGAAAAAAAAAATTCTCCGTCAAACTTGCGTACAGATTTTTTTTAAATGAGAAAAAAATATTCTAACACATAAGTTAACATTAATAATGGGTCTGGATAAGACTGTAGATCCATCTCTCTTCCTCCCTTATTTTTTTCTGAATTTTAAAATATATATATCTTCTTTGTTTTTTCTTTTTTAATCTTAGCTTACTGCAGCCTCAAACTCCTGGGCTCAAGGGATCCTCCTGCCCCAGCCTCCCAAGCAGCTAGGACTCCAGATGTGTGCCACCATGCCTAATTTTTTTTCATTTTTTTGTAGAGTCAGTGTATTAGGCCACTTTTGTGCTGCTATAAAGAAATACCTGAGGCTGGGTAATTTATAAAGAAATGAGGTTTAATCGTCTTAAGGTTCTGCAGGCCTTAAGAAAGCATAGTTCTGGCATCTGCCTCTGATGAGGCCTCAAGAAGTTGACAACATGGCAGAAAGCAACAAAGAGCCAGTCTGTCACATGGCAAAAGTGAGAGCAAGACAGAGGTTGGGAGTGCCACACACTCTTAAAGAACCAGATCTCCAGTGAACTAACTAAGCGAGAACTCACTTAACACTGAGGGAATGGTACTGAACCATTCATGAGGGATCTGCCCCCATGATCCAATCACCTCCCACCAGGCCCCACCTCCAACACTGAGAATCACATTTCGACCTGAGATTTGGAGGGGACAAACATCCAAACCGTATCAGACTGGGTTTCACTATGTTGCCCAGGGTGGTCTTGAACTCCTAACCTCAAGTAATTCTCCTACCTCCGTCTCCCAAAGTGCTGGGATTACAGGCGTGAGCCACTGTACCTGGCTTATTGTTTCTTCAATATCATATATTTCCTTTTAAATGAAACACTTAAAATGTGCTATTATTGTTATCCCTATATGAGAATTTAAAAAAAAATTTTATCAGCACAGTGGCAGGTTAATAAATGTCCTTTATTTAAAATTTAAATACATTTCATTCACTAAAACAACTGCAGAAGAAATGTACTTAAAATTCGTGCCTAAGTTATTTCAAAGTATTTTTCCATAAAAAATATAATTCAGACTGGCCTCCTCTCAATATGATTCACGTGTTGTTGCAAATAGGGCCTATACATTTTCTACCAATGTGACAGAAATAGTAAGCAGAATCAGTTCCTTATCTCACAAAAACTATAGAATTGTATTGAACAAAAAAGAGGTTACTTACTGTAAGGTATTATGTTTCAATGACCATTTGTCACTTAACAACAATAATAAATACAAATGAAAATAAACAGAAAATTCAGCCTTAAAGAGAAAAATGAGAGAAAGCAAAACAAGAAAACTGAACGGCTGCACACAGGAATATTAAATTGTTCTTAAATGGTTTGTAAAGCAATTCAGGAAGGATAAAGGTGGGGAGGGGGGAATGTGTGTTTATAACACTCTCATGTTAGTCTGTAAGCTGTCAAATATGAGCCATCTTTACCTGAAGTCATGAACAGTGCCAAATCTACATTTAATTGGTGTACCTGAAAGTGACAGGGAGAATGGAACCAAGTTGGAAAACACTCTTCAGGATATTATCCAGAAGAACTTCCCCAACCTAGCAAGTCAGGCCAACATTCAAATTCAGGAAATACAGAGAATGCCACAAACATATTCCTTGAGAAGAGCAACCCCAAGACACATAATCATCAGATTCACCAAGGTTGAAATGAAGGAAAAAATGTTAAGGGCAGCCAGAGAGAAAGGTCACTTTACCCACAAAGGTAAGCCCATCAGATTAACAAGGGATCTCTTGGCAGAAACCCTACAAGCCAGAAAAGAGTGGGGGCCAATATTCAACATTCTTAAAGAAAAGAATTTTCAACCCAGAATTTCATATCCAGCCAAACTAAGCTTCATAAGCGAAGGAGAAATAAAATCCTTTACATACAAGCAAATGCTGAGATATTTTGCCACAACCACACCTGCCTTTCAAGAGCTCCTGAAGGAAGCACTTCACATGGAAAGGAACAACCAGTACCAGCCACTGCAAAAACATACCAAATTGTAAAGATCATCAATGCTATGAAGAAACTGCATCAACTAATGGGCAAAATAACCAGCTAGCATCATAATGACAGGATCAAATTCAAACATAACAATATTAACCTTAAATGTAAATGGGCTAAATGCACCAATTAAAAGACAAACACTGGCAAACTGGATAAAGAGTCAAGACCCATTGGTGTGCTGTATTCAGGAGACCAATCTCACGTGTAAAGACACTCACAGGCTCAAAATAAAGGGATGGAGGAATATTCAAAAGCAAATTCAGAAAGCAAAAAAAAGCAGGGGTTGCGATCCTAGCCTCTGATAAAATAGACTTTAAACCAACAAAGATCAAAAGAGACAAAGAAGGCCATTACATAATGGTAAAGGGATCAATGCAACAAGAAGAGCTAACTATCCTAAATATATATGCACCCAATAAAGGAGCACCCAGATTGTAAAGCAAGTTCTTAGAGACCTACAAAGAGACTTAGACTCCCACACAATAATAACGGGAGACTTTAACACTTCACTGTCAACACTAGACAGATCAACAAGACAGAAAATTAACAAGGATATCCAGGACTTGAACTCAACTCTGGACCAAGTGGACCTAATAGACATCTATAGAACTCTCCACCCCAAATCAACAGGATATACATTCTTCTCAGCACCACATTGCCCTTATTCTAAAATTGACCACATCATTGGAAGTAAAACACTCCTCAGCAAATGCAAAAGAACAGAAATCATAAAAGACAGTCTGTCTGATCACAGTGCAATCAAATTAGAACTCAGGACTAAGAAACTCACTCAAAACCACACAATTACATGGAAACTGAACAACCTGCTCCTGAATGACTAGTGAGTAAATAATGAAATGAACGCAGAAATAAAGATGTTCTTTGAAACCAATGAAAACAAAGACACAATGTACCAGAATCTCTGGGACACATTTAAAGCAGGGTGTAGAGGGAAATGTATAGCACTAAATGCCCACAAGAGAAAGCAGGAGAGATCTAAAATTGACACCCTACCACCACAATTAGAAGAACTAGAGAAGCAAGAGCAAACAAACTCAAAAACTAGCAGAAGACAAATAATAACCAAGATCAGAGCAAAAATGAAGGAGCTAGAGACCGAAAAGCTTTCAAAAAAAATCAATGAATCCAGGAGCTGGTTTTCTGAAAAGATCAACAAAATAGACAGACTGCTAGCCAGACCAATAAAGAAGAAAAGACAGACGAATCAAATAGACGCAATAAAAAATGATAAAGGGGATTTCACCTCCCATCCCAAAGAAATACAAACTACCATCAGAGAATACTATAAACACCTATATGCAAATAAACTAGAAAATCTAGAAGAAATAGATAAATTCCTGGACACATACACCCTCCTAAGGCTAAACCAGGAAGAAGTCAAATCCCTGAATAGATCAATCACAAGTTCTGAAATTGAGGCAGTATTTAATAGCTTACCAACCAAAAAAAACTCCAGGACCAGACAGATACACAGCCAATTCTACCAGAGGTACAAAGAGGAGCTGGTACCATTCCTTCTGAAACTATTCCAAACAATAGAAAGAGAGGGAATCCCCCCTAATTCATTTTATGAGGCCAGCATCCTGATATCAAAACCTGGCAGAGACACAACAAAAAAAGAAAATTTTAAGCCAATAACCCTGATGAACATCGATGCGAAAATCCTCCATAAAATACTAGCAAAATAAATCCAGCAGCACATCAAAAAGCTTATCCACCACGATCAAGTCGGCTTCATCCCTGGGATGCAAGGCTGATTCAACATATGCAAATCAATAAACATAATCCAAGACATAAACAAAACAAATGGCAAAAAACACGATTATCTCAATAGATGCAGAAAAGGCCTTTGACAAAACTCAACAGCACTTCATGCTAAAAACTCTCAATAAACTAGGTACTGATGGAATGTATTCTCAAAATAATAAGAGCTATTTATGACAAACCCACAGCCAATATCATACTGAATTGGCAAAAACTGGAAGCATTCCCTTTGAAAACCGGCACAAGACACGGATGCCCTCTCTCACCACTCCTATTCAACATAGTGTTGGAAGTTCTGGTCAGGGCAATCAGGCAAGAGAAAGAAATAAAGGGTATTCAATTAGGAAAAGAGGAAGTCAAATTGTCTCTGTTTGCAGATGGCATGCTTGTACATTTAGAAAACCCCATAGTCTCAGCCCTAAATCTCCTTAAGTTGATAAGCAACTTCAGCAAAGTCTCAGGATACAAAATCAATGTGCAAAAATCACAAGCATTCCTATATACCAATAACAGACAAACAGAGCCAAATCATGAGTGAACTCCCATTCACTATTGCTACAAAGAGAATAAAATACCTAGGAATACAACTTACAAGGGATGTGAAGGAACTCTTCAAAGAGAACTACAAACCACTGCTCAAGGAAATAAAAGAAGACACAAACAAATGGAAGAACATTCCATGCTTATGGATAGGGAGAATCAGTATCGTGAAAATGGCCATACTGCCCAAAGTAATTTATAGATTCAATGCTATCCCCATCAAGCTACTATTGACTTTCTTCACAGAATTGGAAAAAACTACTTTAAATTTCATATGGAACCAAAAAAGACTCGCATAGCCAAGACAACCCTAAGCAAAAAGAACAAAGTTGGAGGCTTCACTCTACTTGACTTCAAACTATACTACAAGCTACAGTAACCAAAACAGCATGGTACTGGTACCCAACAGAGATATATAGACCAATGGAACAGAACAGAGGCCTCAGAAATAACACCACCACACATGTACAACCATCAGATCTCTGACAAACCTGACAAAAGCAAGAAATGGGGAAAGGATTCCTTATTTAATAAATGGTGTTGGGAAAACTGGCTAGCCATATGCAAAAAGCTGAAATTGGATCCTTCCTTACACCTTATACAAAAATTAACTCAAGATGGATTAACGACTTAAAAATAAGACCTAAAACCATAAAAACCCTAGGCAATATTATTCAGGACGCAGGCATGGGCAAACACTTCATGACTAAAACACCAAAAGCAATGGCAACAAAAGCCAAAATTGACAAACGGCATCTAATGAAACTAAGAAGCTTCTGCACAGCAAAATAAACTATTGTCAGAGTGAATAGGCAACCTACAGAATGGGAGAAAATTTTTGCAATCTATCCATCTGACAAAGGGCTAATATCAAGAATCTACAAAGAATTTAAACAGATTTACAAGAAAAAAACCCCATCAAAAAGTGGGTGAAGGATATGAACAGACACTTTGCAAAAGAAGACATTTATACAGCCAACAAACATATGAAAAAATGCTCATCATCACTGGTCATCAGAGAAATGTGAATCAAAACCACAATGAGATGCCATCTCATGCCAGTTAGAATAGCTATCATTAAAAAGTCAGGAAACAACAGATGCTGGAGAGGATGTGGAGAAATAGGAACACTTTTACACTGTTGGTGAGAGTGTAAATTAGCTCAACTACTGTGGAAGACAGCGTGGCAATTCCTCAAGGATCTAGAACTAGAAATACCATTTGACCCAGCCATCCCATTACTGGGTATATACCCAAAGGATTATAAATCATGCTACCATATAGACACATGCACACGTATGTTTATTGCGGCACTGTCCATAATAGCAAAGACTTGGAACCAACCCAAATGCCCATCAATGATAGACTGGAAAAAGAAAGTGTGACACATATACACCATGGAATACTATGCAGCCATAAAAAAGGATGAGTTCATGTCCTTTGTAGGGACATGGATGAAGCTGGAAACTATCATTCTCGGCAAACTAACAAAAGAACAGAAAACCAAACACCACATGTTCTCACTCATAAGTGGGAGTTGAACAATGAGAACACATGGACACCAGGAGGGGAACATCACACACTGGGGCCTGTCAGGGGGTTGGGGGCTAGGGGAGGGATAGCATTAGGAGAAATACCTAATATAGGTGATGGGTTGATGGGCACAGCAAAATACCATGGCACATGTATACCTACATAACAAACCGGCATGTTCTGCACATGTACCCTGGAATTTAAAGTATTAAAAAAAAAAAAAAAGAATAGAAAGATCGTTAAAAAAAAGAAAAAAAGAGCAGGCCGGGCGTGGTGGCTCACACCTGTAATCCCAGCACTTTGGGAGGCCGAGGCGGGCCGATCACCTGAGGTCAGGAGTTTGAGACCAGCCTGATCAACATGGAGAAACCCCTTCTCTACTAAAAATACAAAATTAGGCGGGCGTGGTGGCGCATGCCTGTAATCCTGGCTACTCAGGAAAATTGCTTTATAACACGGGAGGTGGAGGCTGCGGTGAGCCGAGATCGTGCCATTGCACTCCAGCCTGGGCAATGACCGAAACGCCGTCTCAAAAAAAAAAAAAAAAAAGTGAAATAATTACATCTGCGGCAACCTGGATGGAATTGGAGACCATTATTCTAAGTGAAGTAACTGAGAAATGGAAAATCAAACATCGTATGTTCTCGGTCATGAGTGGGAGCTAAGCCATGAGGATGCAAAGGCGTAAGAATAATACAGGGGATTTTGGGGATTCAGGGAAAGGGTGAGAGGAGGGTGAGGGATAAAAGACTACACATTGGCAACTGCTGCTAATCAAAGTGTAGATTCCAGGCAACTTGAGTCTTTGCTCCCAGGTTATAATCCTTAAACTTGACCCAAATAAACTGTCTACTTATTAAAAAAAAAAAAAGACTACATATTGGGTACAGTGTACACTGCTTGGGTGATGGGTGCACCAAAATCTCACACATCACCACTAAAGAACTTAATCATGTAACCAAATGCTACCTGTTCCCCAGCAACCTATAGAAATAGATAAAAATTAAGAGAAAAAATTGAACATTCTACATACATTTTCCCCCAAGAAAAAGCTGGGTGCTATCTTACAAATCAGAGACTTAGGGTTTAGAAAATAAAGATTATGACATTTAAAAAATACTATACAATATACACAGTTTTGGAATTTCCGTATGAAATTATCAGAATGTCCACCTGGTTTTCTATATGCAACCTTATTTCTGCCTGTACACCCACATTCAAACTCTTATCTCCAACCCACAGGCAGTTCTAGTCTGAGGTAACAGCTCAGTCATCCCTTTGGGTCTTAGTGATGTCATCCTTAGTGATGAAGGGTCCACCTTCATCACTGCTTTTGCCAAACACCAAACGTCTATCAGAAACAGGCACAGCTGGCCCGCTCTCAACTATTTTAAGCCACAGGATCCCAACAGGACAGAAGACGTTGCCTCCTGGTAGTCTACTGTGACAGTAATGCTCTCATAACCTTTTTCTCAAGGTCACTCTCTATAGCCTCTTATCATGGCTCACTTGATCCAGCGTTTAGTTCTTCCTGACTCTAGATTTAGATCAAGCAATTGTAAAAACCCATGAGGTGGCGCCTCATTAATCTAGGATTCTGAGGTCTTTATTTCATGGACTGTTTGACAGCTTATCTAGATAATAAGAAGGAAAAACACCATAATATTAGTAGAACTGGCTATTACTGCTTCATAGGAACAAAGCTGCTCAATGATTCTAGAGCTGAATGGAACCTGAATTTTATATATAATACTAAGTAACTCGGTAATACCTACCTTTCTTTCTTTCGAGATGGAGTCTCGCTCTGTCTCCCAGGCTGGAGTGCAGTGGCGCCATCTCGGCTCACTGCAAGCTCCGTCTCCCAGGTTCACACCATTCTACTGCCTCAGCCTCCAGAGTAGTTGGGACTACAGGCACCCATCACCATGCACAGATAATTTTTTTGTATTTTTAGTACAGACGGGGTTTCACCATGTTAGCCAGGATGGTCTCAATCTCCTGACCTCGTGATCCGCCTGCCTTGGCCTCCCAAAGTGCTGGGATTAAGGGCGTGAGTCACCATGCCCGGCCCCTTTCTTTCTTTAAAGATGGTGCCACAGACATGCCCCTCTCAGTCTCCTGATTAAAATACTAATTGTGCTAACATGCCCATTTATCTCAAAACTGAAACCATTTTTTTTCCCAGCTGAGCACATCTTTGAGTCTAGGGCTGTTCTTGCCTTTGCAGATTAGAATTGGGTTGGTTGGTTTTGTTTGTTTGTTTGTTTTGCCAAAGAATGAAAAGAAACTGGAAGGGAAAACCCAGCAATATGATTGATTTTCTATGTTCTTTCAAAGTAATTTTTTCCTGTGAGTTTACATGTGAAATGGCAATGAGTATCAATTCTTCATAAAAGTGACTGAATTACCCTGGGGCAGAGGTTGCAGTGAGCCGAGATTGCACCACTGCACTCCAGCCTGGGTGACAAAGCAAGATTCTGTCTCCAAAAAAAAAAAAAAAGTGACTGAATAGGAAAACATGTTCTTTAATAAACATAAGAGATAGTCAAGTCTAAATAAAATAATAATGATAATAATAACAGATTCTACACCACAGTTGTATACACTTCCAGTGAAGCTTTATGCATTCCATTCTGAGCTCCTAGTACCAGGTAAACACAAATCATAGGTGGAAATATGCCATGTTTAGCACTAGAAGCAACATCACAGTTTATTAGCAAAATAAAGCAGAAAATGATCAAAATGATCAGGTAAATAAATATTACAACATATAATGTACTGGTGATGAAGCTGCAATAAAGTAATATAAGTGAGGTTTACAATTTTTTTTTTTTTTTTTTTTTTTTTTACTGGGAAGGCTAGTTGTAAACATAAACATTCTCACTAAACTACTGGCCCCCCAAAACCTAACCTATCTCACAATCAATAATCATCTTTTGACTATAAAATCATAAAAACTTGTACTCTGTGGCTCTTTTGTCTCGATGATTTTTCAGAGAAAAAAATTAGCTGTGTTAAGTAGTTTCACTGATTTATCCATCTTGAATAGCTGCCAGTTCTGGAACCTCATACATCCTCAGAACGTCTTCATAGAGCAAATAATTATGTAGGCTTCTGGGAAGTGGCAGCTGACTAATATAACTGTCAGACCGTAGACGTTCTGATTTTAGACTGGACCGAATTTCCAAACGACAAAGATGGGTCAGGGATGGAACACTGGCTGGAGAAACAAAAAAAGCAAGGTGAAACTTTTTTAAACAGAAAGATGTAATAGCACATAAAGGTAAATTCTTTTTTTTCCCCCAACTCTTAGTAATAAAAGTGATATATTGCTTGAAAGAAGACTACTTTGAGTCAGTATGACCACAATAAACCTTATTTATTCTTTTCTACAGCCTTCAACTGGCTCATCTCCCTTCAGTTTGTTGGCCACACATTCAAAGTCAGTATCCAGGGCCGCAAACACTAAATGCTCAAATTCTAAAGATCTGTTAATACCTGCACTTAAGAAATAGATGAACCAACTTTAGAAATGGTAGAAGCTCACAATAGCAAATGCTACCTTCCTCTTAATCTATTTCATTACAAATGGTTTCCAGACCTATCACATCAAGTGAATAGATGTACAGCTTCCAAGTTTTCCTTTTTATCCATAACATAAAATGAAAATTTTTAATTGACTCTGAGAGAAAGGGAGTATTTACTGAGTGCCTTCTATGCCATAAGCCCATGTACTTCACTCAAATTCTCTTTTTATCTTCATTAACTTCATGAAGTATATATTATCAGGCTGTTGCAGAAATTTAAGAAAACAACTTTCCAAAGTCACAGAGCTAGTAAGCAGCAGAGCCAGGATTCAAACTCAGATCTATCTGAACCCAAAGCACGTGTGTGTGTGTGTGTGTGTGTGTGTGTGTGTGTGTGTGTGTGTATCTGGCAAGGCAGTGCAGCCAAAAGCTAACTACCAATTAAAGGACAATTCAAATGCACATAATTAAGAACTGTATGATAGGCCAGGCGCGGTGGCTCATGCCTGTAATCCCAGTACTTTGGGAGGCAGAGGCAGGCAGATCACCTGACGTCAGGAGTTCAAAACCAGCCTGACCAACATGGTGAAACAACGTCTCTACTAAAAATACAAAATTAGCTTGGTGTGGTGGCACATGCCTGTAATCCCAGCTACTAGGGAGGCTGAGGCAAAATAATTGCTTGAACCTGGGAGGCGGAGGTTGCAGTGAGCCGAGATCATGCCACTGCACTCCAGCCTGGGCAACAAGAGGGAAACTCCTTCTCAAAAAAAAAAAAAAAAAAAAAGAATCATATGATAGCAGTTTCATTTTCCAAGATGAAAAGTGTTAAATAAAGAAGTTAATGTCTGCTTTTATGTGAATCGGACCTAAAGCCTTTTGTTAATTCAAGAAATCTTTTATAAATCCTTGTGAAATTTAACAATGATGAACAGACCAGGATCAGAGCATCAAAGACAAGTACTATCAAGAGCACAGCTGATACCAGACCAGCTAGTCTGATTCCAGGTATAGGGTTCTTTAAACTCTAATACCCATAGGGCTTGAGACCAATTAATTCTTTAACATCTTCAATATCTTCCAAGCCACAGAAGTTAACTCATCATCGTTTTTAGTTTACTAGTTTAGGTTTAGTTTAGTTTATTCAGAATTAAAGAAATCACTCAAACTGGTGTTTCAAAATGCCAAATAAGAAAGCAAAAGTTATCGATTTTGTACATAAAACCTAAGTCTAAGCTGGGCATTTTCTTAAATCATGAGTCATAGATTCCCTATTATAAATAATAAGATTACAGTATCTATAGTATATAGCACGCACATTTATTTCTAACTTTTTTCATATCCATATCTTACTTAAATTTGACACTTTTCTGTAAACTTAAAGGAGAAATGATGGTTCTCACATGAAAGATGGGAAGACACAGGTAAAGGGGCCACTGGAGGAAGTTGCAGGAATACATATGGAAAGCAGGCCCAAGCTGCAAACACCACAGTTTTCCAAAGGTTTAAGTAGATTGACTATGTTCAACTATCAAGTATAAGGAAGCCCTCTTAGTAGGATCATGAACAATAATTGGTCAGTTAATAGAAACTCACCTTAAAGCAGGTGACCACAACACCATACGTACTTTAAACATTCTAATTTAAAATGGATACATGAACACATCTAGAATGCAACATCTATGGCTTGCAGTTTATTTATGTATTTTTTACTCACCACTATATAAATAAGGACACAGTTTCACTTTCTTTGAGTTACAGCATGGATTTAAAGGCATGTATGAAACAAGGTGAGTGCATAATCCTTCCATATTTTTACAGGTTTTTTTGCTTTCAGTTGTCGTAGCCACGTCTAATTCAATATCTATTTCTGTTCTGTGCTTATCTTTATCAAGTCTTTTGCATTCTACTTTGCCTTAACAGCAACAATGATTCTCTTTTCACACTCATAATTCATTAGCTTGTGCAATCTGGAATTATTTAACTACAATAATATGCACAATGTAATAAAAAGTTTCAGAAATAAACATAACTGCTGTTTGGTAAGCACACACCTCTGCTGGTAGGAACACTGGCATTCTAGAGTGTAGCTGGCCAGCTGCAAACACAGAGCATGCCAATGGACATAGTCAGATGGAAATGAAAGAGAAAATGACAAGACTGTTTAATCCAGTGTGTGTTTTTAAAGAGAATTTCTACTTATATTCAGTTAGAGTTTAACAGGCATCTGTTAAATTGAATCTCTTCATTCTGCACATTCTTAGGAACATGAATACTTACTACACAACCAGAAGGAAGATAAAGGATGGCTGTGCAACCCGGAGGAGAGCTGCTCACATGGAGATAAGGGATCCTTAATGATGCTCCAGCTTCTCAGAGTGGACAGACTACACTGGCTTAAAATTCTATGGGCTGACTGGGAAGATTCCTCCAGATACCCTAAAACTTAATGTAGTGCTGACCAGCTTTTCTAGATTATGTGACTACATCACTGGAGGTCTATCTTTAAAGCTTAATAAATCATTTGTTTATGCTAATTATGTGTAGAAGCTTAACCATTAGTGATCAAGCCACACTAGACCAGTTCGCATTTGTTAGGAGAAGTTTAACTGACTTGCCCACTGAGATGGGGCACATCAACAACATAGCTGTTGTTAACTAGATCTCAATGATTTGACTCCCAGTCCAGGGTTCTTTAAACTATGATAAGCTCAATATAATTCTCCAACATCTTCTAAACCACTGAAACTATCATAAATTTCAGAATATCTTTTCATTTAATAATAAAAAAGGAAAAGTATAGCTACTTCAGGTATTGGTTCAAATTTTAATTGCACCATTTTGGTTTTCCTTCTAAGAGCACAACAGATCACTGGCCTAATGAACAATTTAGAGGTAAGAACTATGTTCAGCTGAACTGAGGGAGTGTTTCATGTGTAGATTATTAACACAGACAATAATATGCCTGTCAGTGCCATTTTTGTTTAATATGCCAGTAAATACTAAGGGAATTTTATAACCATATATGCAATATTTCAAAGCACACAAAATCCCTATGAAAGTTTTAGTGATGCATAGTTATTTCCAGACGTGTTGCCACTAGGCTAGAAGATCAAGCCATGCCTTGAATTTATAATACGAAAAAGGCCACAGAAGCTGTATGTAAAACATACTTTCATGAAAACCTATTAAAACTATATTTTAGTTTTATTAAATACATCTCCATGTTCTTGGATTATGGCAGTGATTGTAACCTAGAAAATGACGTCTGAAACCATGCTACACTTCTAAGTCACTTTTCTGACCCAATCATTTTTATTCAATATGTTAAACTTAGTTTATCCATAGATCTATTAGCAGATGAGTAATATTTAACTTTTAATTCCTATACAGAATTCCTCTATTTTGTTCATTTTGTTATATGTACTGGCAGAACAATCAAAATAGAAGACTACATGTTGTTATACAAAGTTTTGTTAAAATCAAAAGCAGACACAATGATCAAAATAAACGTCACAATTCTTAATTCATTATGCTTATAAATGCCAACTTTACTATAGCACAAAACTATATCTATATCATACACACCCACTATATTTTCTACATTCATCTCTAGCCTTCCCTCAGGCCAATGTTCAAACAACCTATCTGCCTGAACTACATTTCTCTGGTTCCTTTGAAATGTTTTGCACATCAAATGCATTTATCTGACTTCTGAGACACCTACTACCATTTTTATTTTCATCATTAATATATTGTCTTTTTCGTTGGTTTCCATCCTTTTGTTCCCAATTTTTCTTAATTTACTTGTGTTGTCTCTCTCACTGACTATAACTAAAACCGCTAGAGAAAACACAAAAAGCAAGTCCCTGAGAACTCTGAAAAATAAGTAATAGATTAGGACATGAAGTCAAAACAATAGGAATGGCCAGTATAAAGGAATGACCAGTAGAGGCAATTAATGGATTAAATGGAAAAGCACCATCTAGTAGTAACACCTGTGCTGGCGCTGAGGTGCCACTATTAACTAGCTGTGTGACCTTGGGCAAGTCATCTAAATATTCTGACTTTCAGTTACCTTTCCATAAAATGAGAATAATGCCTCATCTACAAAATGGGCATAATGACACTTCCCTGCATCAAAAGGCTGTTGATGATGTTCAAGTTGGAACACATTTGCAAAAGCATTTTATAAAGTGAAATACCACACAAATCCCAGGCACCACAGAATCTAGTGATCTCCAAATGTTTTGATTACACACTAAATTAGTAAAGTCTCTGACCACAGAATCCAATATATATTTTACATATAAATTACATGTATACTATTAACCAAACATTATTTGTACTATAAAATAAATTAAAATAAGCCAATATAAAATAAGATATATACTTTAAATAATTTCATTTTTAAAGGTATAAGACTCCTTTAAATATTAATATTTTAACAAGAACAAGGTGATTGACTAGGCTTTACTAATGTAATTCTTAGTGATCTAGCAATTCAGAGTTGGTTCTAAGCCCAGTTTATTCTGATACATGGATGTAGCTGAAAGAAGGTCGAAATGGGAGAAGTACACTGTGGCTTAGCTGAACTAAATCAGGATTCTATCTAGCCTATCTAGCAATTATGAAAAAGTTACTGTCAAAATTCATCTGGTAAATTTCTATTTTTTCCTGACATCAATCAGTTTATAAGCTAATCAGAAAGTTTTGCATTTTTACTAAATGGAGTTCAAAACAAAGGGGAACTATTTCCAAGTGTTTTAAGTATGTCAATGAAAGAGTTTTTCCAGGTGATATATACTACTTTTCACAAGAAAATCACGTAACAATAAAAATATTTCCTAGTACCTATTTTCAAAATCATCTCCACATAGCAAAAGTTTCTTTCATTGCTTGGCTTTAACTTGCGTTGCAGGGCATGGAGGGGAGTTCCTTTCAGAAGGCAGTTACTTCTCACTCAGTTAAAATGTCATCTCTTCCCTAAATCAACAGAATTTTTACAAAATACGTGGTAGGTTGCATAGCTATTTATCGCCAAGAAAGAAAAAGCTCAAGAAAATTGGAAAAGCTGTATTTTTGTAAAAGAAAAGCACATAATTTACCTTTGAGCTTAAGGGTTCTTTTATATATTGTATCACAGACAATAAGCAAAACTTTGGATGTATAAACAATAACTATGGTCACTCCCACCTCATTATAAAGTACTGCAAAGACTCTAATATATTTTAAAGGTCATGCTTTAGGAAAGTATCCACAGTGATACTACTTCGTGCAATTCTGGATTCAACTCTTCTCCTATACTAGCCTATGAATGATGTAGTAAACTCATTTCATGTTATCTCCATTACCTTACATTTGGAGAAAAGCAGCCACCACTCCTTCAATGGTCATTCTTACATAGCCTTTCCAAAACACATCATTCTGTTAAATAAGCCATTACTGTTGCCAATACAGGCATACACTGCGTAAGGATATTTTAGTAAACGACGGACCACATATACGATGGTGGCCCCACAAGATTATAATGGAGCTGAAAAATTATTATTATCTAGTGATGTCACAGGTGTCATAACATCAACTAATTTTTTTATAAATTTAGTGTGGCCTAAGTATATGGCGTTAAAGTATACAGTAGCATACAGTAATGTCTGAGGCCTTCACATTCACTCTCCACTCACTCATTGATATCACCCAGAGCAATTTCCAGTCCTGCAAGTTCCATTCCTAGTAAGTGCCCTATACAGATCTACCATTTTTCATCTTTTGTGCTGTTTTGTTTGTTCATTTTGTTTTGTTTTGTTTTGAGACGGAGTCTCACTCTGTCACCAGGCTGGAGTGCAGTGGCACGATCTCAGCTCACTGCAACTTTGCCTCCCAGGTTCAAGCAATTCTCCTGCCTCAGCCTCCCGAGTTGCTGGGATTACAGGCGCCTGCCACCATGCCCAGTTAATTTTTGTATTTTTGGTAGAGACAGGATTTCGCCATATTGGCTAGGCTGGTCTCAAACTCCTGACCTCAGGTGATCCACCCGCCTCAGCCTCCCAAAGTGCTGGGATTACAGGTGTGAGCCACCGCGCCCGGCCTATGCTGTATTTTTACTGTACTTTTCCTATGTTTAGAAACACAAATACTTACCAATGTGTTACAACTGCCTATAGTATTCAGCACAGTAACATGCTGTACAAGTTTGTGGCCTAGGAGCAATAGGCTATACTATGTAGCCTCAGGTGTGTAGCAGGCTCTACCATCTAGTTTATATAAGAATACTTTATAATATTTGCACAATGACAAAATCGCCTAACAAAGCACTTCTCAGACTGTATCCCCGTTGTTAATACACCTCACTGTATCTCTTTTCTGGTGCATTTTTCCTTTAGCAGCTCTTAAAAAATTGCCTATTCTCTCACTGAAAGAGAATCTTAACAAATACCCTAAGTTGTAACATGTTATAAATACCACAAATCTCCTTCCAACTTAGTATACCAAACTTTCTATCTGCAGGTTTTTTTAAAAAAAAACTCTGCTTTAATGCTTTAGCAATGTTTTCTATGCTCGTTTAACAACATTTGCTAATAAGGAATGCATTTTGTTTTGTCCTCATATTATTTCAGCCAGTTTTACTGTGGCAGGAAGAACATGAGTTTCCCCAATGGTCTGTGACTTTTTGTCTTTTGCTATTGAATAAGAAAACTCAAGAAGAGTTCTAAGCCTTTATCATTATGTTTAGTAAATTTTGTAAAAAATAATGCACTGGGCATCCTAGGACTTAAAACATTGAGAAAAAAAATCACAGGGTTTGCCCTCATGTTCCAAATGTGTAGATTAGAGTGTCTTGCTGAGTATGGTTCTTCCATTAGCTAATTATCTCAAGGCACACTACATGTTAAGGACAAGGCTCACTGTTAAAGTAAAGGTGAGACTATATTTTAAAAATTTTCTTGATAATTTTATATTTGTCAGTTGCAATTAGGTGGTAGTCATTTTTATTTTAGCTCTTTTTAGCTTTTAAAAATTTTTATTATTTTATTGTACATATTTAAAGTGTACAATGTGAGGTTTTGTATGCTTATGTTGATATACCTACCATAATGAAGTGATTACTACAGTCAAACAAACATTAATATACCCATTATCTCATATAGTTACCTTGCTGGTGTGTGTGTGTGTGTGCGTGTGTGTGCCTAAAATTTACTATCTTGGTAAATTACCAGTACACAACACAGTATTTTTAACTATAGTTCTCATGATCTCTAGAACTTCCTCATCCTACATAACTGCAGCTTTATACCCTTTGACCTACATCTTTTCATTTCCCCACAACCATCCCGCCTTCAACCTGGTAACCCAGGTGGTCATCATTTTTATCACATAACATGCCTGGTAAATAACAAGAGAATGCAGCTCTACGATGATTATGTTGGTTCACTTGTGCTTGCACTTTTAATATTATCTACAGAAAATACTACTTCTTTACAGAAATCGTTTTAAGCCACTTGACCAATTTGTGAGAAGTGGTTAAATTAAAACTACAAAATATCATTATAGGTGCACTAAGCAATCACATATGAACAAAAATTCACTATAGCACACCACAAATGTGGTGGCACAGTCAACCCCATGCACCCGACTTTGGGAAATCCTGATGTAACCCCTACGGATATGTAGGTACAAGGCACTGGGCCATGTATGCTAAGTGGGGGATGGGAAGAGAGATAAGTCCTCGGGAATCCCCATTCTGCCATGAACTCTGTATAGAACATTCTGCCTCCCCCTCTTCTCCTCACAAAAGCCTGATTCTTGCAAGGAAATTACTTCCTTGGCCAATTTTGAAAATACAATCTTCTCATTTTCCATGCCTTGCTACACCTGTTGAAAGGTCTGGGGGGCAATGTTAGCATTCTTATACTTCTTGTGCACCACTTCAGATCCACGCTTCTGTCGTTAAACTCCAAAAGACACCAGTTTCTATTCTTCCAGAGTTTGCTCTCCCTTATTGCCACACCCAATCTTTAACATCATGGAGACCTCAGGTCCCAACTCCTCCCCTATCTCATCCTTCAGGTCCCATCCTTTCTCATTTCTTTTCCTATCTAGACTGGATTCCATGGGCCCATCACTTCAATTATTTTATCCTCAATTCCTTTATCCCTGTTCTGACAATACCCAGGATCAATCTAACCATTTTGCTTCTGCACCCCAATACAAAGAAAACTAAGCAATGCTGGAAAATACAACTACATGAACTGGTTCCACTTCCAACCTCTACCAGACCTGCAGGGTTTTGCTCTGCAAATCTTTCAATGGTTCTCAATTGGTTTCCCACAGCAACCATTCCAAAACACCAAGTCCCCTACCCAATTCTCACTTCAATCTCCTCCTTAGCAAGACTTTACTCCCAACTTCACAGTAAAAACTGGTCTTATGGGCTTTTTTTTCTGAGCTTCCAATCCCCAAGCTACAAATTTATCTCTGTCCACCCCATCCTCATCTTTCTTCTCCATCTCAAAGAAATGGGTCTACCTGAGGCTAATCCCGTCTCCAACTGGCCTACACGAAATTTCATTACACAAATTATCCCTTTTGTCTCTCAATCTTTGATGTCGTTTTATAAACTGAGACCCTCTTGATCTATAAAACATGATCAAGCTCCTCCCATCTCAAAAAGAAAACTCTGCCACAACCCTGAATCCTTCCCTTTTAGCCACTGTACTAATCAAAGAACTATGTTCACTTTATTTTTTCATTCACATAATTTTTTTTAATTTAATTTTTAAGTTCAGGGGTACATGTGTAAGTTCATTACGTAGGTAAACTTGTTTCATGGGGGCTTGTTGTACAGATTATTTTGTCACCCAGGTATTAAGCCTAGTACTCATTCGTTATTTTTTCCTGGTCCTCTCCTTCCTTCCACCCACAACATAGGCCACAGTGTCTGTTGTTCCCTTCTACGTGTCCCTAGGTTCTCATCATTTTGCTCCCACTTATAAGTGGGAACATGTAGTATATGGTTTTCTGTTCCTGCATTAGTTTGCTAAGGATAATGGCCTCCAGCTCCACCTCTGTTCCTGCAAAGGACATGATTTCATTCTTTTTTTATGGCTGCATTGTAATCCATGGTGCGTATGTACCACATTTTCTTTATGCACTCTACCACTGATGGGCATTTAGGTTGATTCCATGTCTTTGTTACTGTGAACAGCACTGCAAGGAACATATGTGTACATGTGTCTTTATGACAGAAAGATTTCTATTCCTATGGGTATATACCCAGTTATGGGATTGCTGGATCGAACAGTATGTCTGCTTTTAGGTCTTTGAGGAATTGCCACACTGTCTTCCCAACGGTTGAAGTAGTTTACACTTCCATCAACAGTGTATAAGTGTTTCTTTTTCTATGCAACCTCGCCAGCATCTATTATTTTCTACCTTTTAGTAATAACCATTCTGACTGCTAAGAGATGGTATCTCATTGTGGTTTTGATTTGGATTTCTCTAATGATCAGTGATGTCGAACTTTTTTTCATATGATTGTTGGCTGGATGTGTGTCTTCTTTTTAAAACAGAGTTTATTTTTATTTTTAAAACTTTTTTATTTTTAAATTGTGTGGGCACATAGTAGGTGTATATATTTATGGGGTACATGAGATACTTTGATACAGGCATGCAATGCATAATAATCATATCAGGGTAAATGGGGTATTCATTGCCTCAAGCATTTATCCTTTCTTTGTGTTACAAACTATCCAATTATACTCTTTCACTTGTTGAAAAATGTACAATAAATTGTTGACCTTAGACACCCTATTGTGATATCAAATAGATCCTATTCATTCTAACTATATTTTTGTATCCATTAACCATCCCCACCTCTCACCAACCATCCCCACCTCTCACCCCTCATCCCCACTACCTTTCCCAGACTTCTACTTTGTATCTCCATGAATTCAACCACTTTAATTTTTAGCTCCGTAAAAAAGTGAGAACATGCTAAGTTTGTCTTTCTGTGCCTAGCTTATTTTACTTACTATAATGACCTCCAGTTCTATCCATGTTGTTGCAAATGACAGGCTCTCATTCTTTTTTATGGTTGAATAGTACTCTGTCGTGTATATGTACCACAGTTTCTTTATCCATTGATCTTTTAATGGACACAAGTTGCTTCTAAATCTTAGCTACTCTGAATAGTGCTGCAATAAACATTTCCTCTTCAATATACTGATTTCCTCTCTTTTGGGTATATACCCAGCAGTGGGACTGCTGGATCATATGGTAGGTCTATTTTTAGTTTTTTGAGGAACCTCCATATACTTTCTCCCCTTCTGTGGGCCGTCTCTTCTCTTTGTTGACCATTTCCTTTGCTGTGCATCAGGAACTTTTAAACTTGAAGTGATCCCATATGTCCATTTTTGTTTTGGTTGCCTGTGCTTGTGGGGTATTTCTCAAGAAACCTTTGCCCAGTTCAATGTACTAGAGAGTTTCCCCAATGTTTTCTTTTAGTAGTTAGAGGTCTTAAAGTCTTTAATGCATTTTTATTTGATTTTTGTATATGGCCAGAGATAGGGGTCTAGTTTTATTCTTCTGCATATGGATATCCAGTTTTCCCAGCACCATTTAATAAAGAGACGGTCCTTTCCCCAATGTATGTTCTTGGCACCTTTGTTGAAAATGAGTTCACTGTAGGTTTCTGTATTTGTTTCTGGGTTCTCTATTCTGTTTCATTGGTCTATGTGTCTGTGTTTATGCCAGTACCAGGCTGTTTTAGTTACTATAGCTTTGTAGTACAATTTGAAGTAAGGTAATCTGATTCCTCCAGTTTTGTTCTTTTTGCTCACGATAGCTTTGGCTATTATGAGTCTTTTGTGGGTCCATATAAATTTTAGGATTGCTGGCTGGGCGCGGTGGCTCACGCCTGTAATCCCAGCACTTTGGGAGGGTGAGGTGGGTGGATCACAAAGTCAGGAGTTCGAGACCAGCCTGGCCAATATGGTGAAACCTCGTCTCTACTAAAAGTACAAAAAAATTAGCCAGGCATGGTGGCACATGCCTGTAACCCCAGCTACTTGGGAGGCTGAGGCAGGAGAATTGCTTGAATCCGGGAGGCAGAGGTTGCAGTGAGCCGAGATCATGCCACTGCAGTTCAGCCTGGGTGACAAAACGAGACTCCGTCTCAAAAAAAAAAAAAAAAAAATTAGGATTGCTTTTTCTATTTCTGTGAAGAATGTCATTGGTATTTTGATAGGAATTGCATTGAATCTGTAGATTGCTTTAAGTAGTATGGCCATTTTAACAATATTGATTCTTTCAATCAATGAACACGGAATATATTTCCTCTTTTGATGTATCCTCTTTAATTTCTTTCATCAGTGTTTTACAGCTTTCATTGTAGAGATCTCTCACTTCTTTGGTCACAGTAATTCCTAGGTATTTTATTTTATTTGTTGCTATTGTAAATGAGATTAATTTTTTATTTCTTTTTCAGATTGTTCACTTTTTGCTTTTATTTTGAGATGGAGTCTTGCTCTGTCACCCAGGCTGGAGTGCAGTGGTGCGATCTCGGCTCACTGCAACCTCCACCTCCCGGGTTCAAGTGATTCTCCTGCCTCAACCTCTTGAGTAGCTGGGATTACAGGTGCCTACCACCACGCCCGGCTAATTTTTGTATTTTTAGTAGAGATGGGGTTTCACCATGTTGGCCAGGCTGGTCTCGAACTCCTGACCTCAGGTGATCCACCCACCTCGGCCTCCCAAAGTGCTGGGATTACAGGTGTGAGCCACTGCGCCCAGCCTGTTCACTGCTGGCATAAAGAAATGCGCCAACTTTTGTATGTTGATTTTGTATCCTGAAAACTTATTGAATCTGTTCATCAGTTCTAATAGGTTTTTGGTGGAGTCTTTAGGTTTTTCCAAATATAAAATCATATCATCTGCAAACAAGGACATTTTGACTTCTTCCATTCCAACTTGGACGCCCTTTCTTTCTTTCTCTTGTCTGACTGCTCTAACTAGGACTTCCACTACTGTGTTGAATCATAGCGGTGAAAGTGGGCATCTTTGTCATGTTCCAGATCTTAGAGGAAAAGTTTCAAGTATTTCCCCCTTTCACTATGATATGAGCTGTGGGTCTGTCATAAACGGTGTTTACTGAATTGAGGCATACCCGGTTTTTTGAGGGTTTTGTCATGAAGAGATGTTGAATTTTATCCGATATTTTTTCAGCATCAATTGAAATGATCATATGGGTTTTGTCCTTCACCTTGTTGATATAACGTATCACACTGATTGATCTGCATATGTTGAACCACACTTGCATCCCTGGGATAGATTCCACTTGGTCATGACGAATGATCTTTTAAATGTGTTGTAGAATTCGGTTTGCTAGTATTTTGTTGAGTATCAATATTCATCAGGGATACTGGCCTGTAGTTTTTTTTTTTTTGGTTTTGTTTTGTTTTGTTTTTGATGTGTCTTTGTCTGGTTTGGGTATCAGGGTAATACTGGCCTCATACAGTACATTTGGAAATATTTCCTCCTCTATTTTTCAGAATAGTTTCAGGAGGATTGGTATTAGTTCTTCTTTAAATATTTGGTAAAATTCAGCAGTGAAGCCATCAGGTCCTGAACTTTTTTTTTGCTGGGAAATTTTTATTACAGCTTCAATCTTATTACTTGTTATTGGTCTGTTCAGGTTTTGGACTTCTTCATTGTTCAATCTTGGAAGATTGTATGTGTCGAGGAATTTATCCGTTTCTTCCAGGTTTTCCCATTTCTTGGCATAGTAGCTTCTAATGATCCTTTGAATTTCTACGGTATCGGTTATAATGTCTTCTTTTTCTTCTCTAATTTTATTTGGATCTTTTTTTCTTACTCTGGCTAAATGTTCGTTAGTTTTGTGTATCTTTTCAAGAAACCAACTGTTTGTTTCATTGAACTTTGGTATTGTTTTCTTTGCTTCAATTTCATTTATTTCTGCTCTGATCTTTATTATTTCTTTTATTCTAGTAATTTTGGGTTTGGTTTGCTCTGGCTTTTCTAGTTCTTTAAGATGCATCATTAGGTTATTTGGAGTTCTTCTACTTTTTTAATGTAGATGCTTTAGCTATATCATTTACAAATTTTAAACCAGTGTCTGATACACAGCTGACATGTAATCAAGGAATCCACTAATTAAGGAATTAATAAATAACTAGATTCGTACATGCCTACCAATAAATATACTTCCATGAAAGCCTCTCTTCACTGAAGACTTCTGCCAGTGGTCCACATTTGGCACTAACTAACACTACAGAGTGGTTAGAAGTTCTCAAATGGACAGACTATGAGAAGCTAAAGCTTCTGTCCTAACCACTTTTCCACCTTCAATTATGCCACTCTACCTAATCATTTCAAACCAAGTTCATTATTATTGCTTTTACTATTCCTGATAGTAAATAATTCCTAATTCATGAATAAAGGAGATTACCAGAATTCGATTTAGATGAACAGTTTTAGGATCAACCATGATGATTCTCATGGTTCTCACTGATTATGAGAAAGAGCATTTCATTAAAAATGTATTGTCAATGGAAGCAACTAGACAGAAGCTGACCTCCCATCAACCAATCTTCAAACACTTTTGGATTTAGCCAGTTTATCCTGGGTAGTCCCACTGTCTTCTCGCCAGTTTATAGGAAACATCTCATGGACTTAAGCTGAGAAGATATTTTTCTGATCAGATGAGGAGAATGTGAAAAATGCTCTTCTGTTTTTAAAGGGTGCACTCTCAAAAATCTGCAAATGCAATGCAGTTTGAGAGGTAAGTACCAGGTGTTAGGAAACCTAATGAGACCCTTAATGTAGCCAATATGTAAGAGAGAGAGGAAATGGTTAGAAGAGTGTCAGGAAACATAACGCTGAGGAGGAGATTATTTAGAGATGAATTACTACAAGTATGAATCAATAACGTTAAAAGGAGCAGGGGAGGAATGTTAGAGGATCTTAATGTCTTGGAGAAAATGTTGGCACATCTGTGAAGTGTAGTATTTAGGAAAACAAGTACTAATATGCAGTACTCATGGTGGGACAGCACGGGGAGGCATGGAAAGGGCCAGAGTATGAAGAGCCCTTATATGCCTTGCTAGAGTTTGACCTTTACTCTGGGAGAAATCGAGTTCTTTTACATTCTCTTTTTTAAGGGGCATGGTATATTCAAACACATTTTATTTAACAGTGATTTTCAGAATAATAGAGGCTGAGCACTCAGGAGTATACTGAAGTCAAGTAAGTCAGAAATGATCATTGCAATCAACAAAGGCAGTAGAAGAAGAGATGGAATAAGAAGAATGGATTTGGAGGATAATTACAAAGTAGAACTGACCATATATGGTAACCTATCAACTGTAACTAATGTTTCTCCAGAAATGGAAGAACTTTCTCATCTACAATTAAAGCAGCTGCGCAGGATCACCAAACTAAGGAACTACTTGTCCACCTTTCCCCCACCAGAGAAAATAAAAAATGTCATCATAGAAGACAGTCTTTTTATGTTTCAATTTTATTTCTAACTTAGCATATTCTAACCTCCTAACCTTCCCTGCTACAGTTTTGTGGCCCATTATCTTAACAGCCACTAAGAAGCAAGTCCAAAGAAATATATGTGGTATGGAAAGACCACCTTATAAAAAGATGAGGATTATGGCAAGTGACTCTTTCTCGATCTGCATCTGCTATTTCTTTGTCTCCTCCAGATGAATTCTGCACCAACTATGAACCTCTATCCAAAAAACATGAACCATGTTACAAAGAATTTTTCCCAAAATCACACACTCTAGAGCAGATCACACATTTAACCTGGACAAAGGGCACTGGCTGACATTTCACACAATCTAGTCCTTCTTTATGTAAGAAATGGTGGGTCTTAAAATTCCACAATCTCCAATAGATACAAATGATCTGTTCTTAGAGGCTTCATCCAGTGCCTTGGGCTGATCCTGTATGGAACTGTCACATGGGAACTCCTTTAAAAAGGGTCATGACAGATAGAAGAGGCAAGAGGGATGCAGAAGTGAGGTTCTGGTGCTACCTTTACAACAGCCTTTTTAAAGCCGCGTTATTATCACATGATTCTGCTCCCCTTCCCTTTCTGAAGTATCATGGAAGAAGCCTCTTGAAGTGCTACTCTCTATAGCTTCCTTTGATCATCTTGAGAACCAACAGGAAACTTGGGCAAAATGAGAGCTCTCATGATTGGGTTAGTTCTACTTCTGGATGGTTATTTTAATTTTTAAGGTTCTAAATTCTGTAATTCAGGCCAACCAAGAAAGACAAATCATAGAGAAAATAAAAGTATATCTCATTTTCAAACCAAGGACCATGAACTCTGCATTAACCCCTTAACAATTTTTCACCCACTGCCCCCAACACCCTCCTCAGAGCCACGGTTTTGTGCCTTTTATATATTGGTCACCTTTAATTTTTTCATGTTCAAGGGAGCTGTCATCTAAGCAGCTACAAGAAACCTTTCCTTCTAATCTTGTTCAGTTCCCTAAGAAGCTAGATGATATTTAACACTAGCTTTTTCATAATACTTATTTCAGACAGGAACCTAGTAAATATCCTACAGTGAATAAATAAAGTAGTTATGTGGAAAGAGTGGGATGGGCTTTCAAACCAATACTGGTGATCTCATACTTAGAACATGTAAAAAAAACACCTCTGTTTACTCTAAGGCCATAATTTCTCCTTATTTATTTATTTATTTATTTTTTGAGAGAGACAGAGTTTCATTCTTGTTGCCCGGGCTGGAGTGCAATGGCACAATCTCGGCTCACTGCAACCTCCACCTCCTGCAGGAGAATCAAGCGATTCTCCTGCCTCAGCCTCCCGAGTAGCTGGGATTACAGGCACTTGCCACCACACCCGGCTAATTTTGTATTTTCAGTAGAGACAGGGTTTCTCCACGTTTGTCAGGCTGGTCTCGAACTCCCAACCTCAGGTGATCCGCCTGCCTTGGCCTCCCAAAGTACTGGGATTACAGGCATGAGCCATGGCGCCTGGCCAATTTCTCCTTTCTTAACGTACCAACAGACATGCTGATAACTTTAAAATAGTTTTAACAGCAAAATGTCCCAGCAAATGTGAGTACAACCCATTAGTATCTAGTTTAATAAGAATTTCCCCACAAAAACAAAACCCAAAAAACTTGGATTAACAAGAGGCTATGTGAAGTTAAAATTGTAAGTGGGCAGTTGGAACCCTGTTAAAATGTCAAGTTTAACTATAAATTTCTCGCTAAAAAAACAAAAACAAAAACAAAAATCCCAGTCTGGCTCTTAAATCTAGAAATAAGGTAGAATGTAGGCAATGTTAACCAAGGCACGAATCTGCTAAACTTGTGAAGGTCCACACATGGCTGGTGTCTGGGAGGTTGAAAGTTTCCAGCTCAACAAATGAAAGGTCATGTGTCCAGTTTTTTAAGATAACAGGCAATTACTGATTGAGTTCTTAGTAATACTGCCTCACCCAGGTGAAAAACATTCAGAGGAAATGAATCTAGAGTTAAGAACTACTGTGAAGAATGGGCTCTGATTCTCACTAAATATTTAGCTTTATTAACTCTATGATCATGGCCCCCATGATAGACAAACTGCACAGTTTAACCCATATATTTTAAAAGGCCCACTACTGCCCCACTTCCCACCAAACTTAGTTTATTGAACATGTCCTTTAAAAACTGTAAGTTAGGGCTTTGCATATTAATGTTTAAAATAAGGAGCAAGTGGTGAGTTATTGCACCATAGATCACTCATATAAATACTCTTACCAAGTATATACTGCTCCATTATTTGTAGCTCTTTTTTTATCTTTTAAGAGACAGGATCAGGCTCTGTCATCCAGGTTGGAGTACAATGGCATGAACACAGCTCACTGCAGCCTTGATCTCCTGGGCTCAAGCGATCCTCCTGCCTATGCCTCCCAAGCAGCTGGGACTACAGTCATTCACCACCATGTCTGGCTAATTTTCTTATTTTATTTTGTAGAGATGAGGTCTTGCCATGTTGCCCAACTGGTCTTGAACTCCTGGCCTCAAGCAATCCTCCCACCTCGGCCTCTCAAAGTGGGATTACAGGCGTAAGCCACCACGCCTGGCCTATTTGTTGTTTTTATTGACCTTTCCTTGGTCACTGACTCTGGGATAGGATCTGGTTGTAAGTTAACTTGGCTATAGGCTAGGTTATGCTATGCTAACAAATAAACCCGAAAAACCAGTGTCTTAATACAACACAGGTTTACTTCTTGCTCATGCAAAATCCTCTGCAGGTCAGGCAATTCTCCTAAAATGACACTTGAGTGTCCCAGGTGTCAACCATCCTGTGTAACCACCATCTCAAACATGAGCTTTCAAATTGCTTCAGCAAGGAAAGGGAGAGCAAAGAGTGCTTACATGCAATGGTTTATGCTTTGACCACTTGCCTCAATCATGTAACAATCAAAGCTGAAAAATCCAGTCTTTCTTTGTTCCAGGGAAGATAAAAATGAAATGGAACTCAGTTAACTGAGGTCTGTCTTTGCCACAATGACAAGATCTATTGTGAAAATGATAGGAGGTAGCTACTATTACCATCTCTTCTTATAATTGAGGAAACCAAAGCTCAGGGATATAAGTAACTTCTCCATAGCTAGAAAGTGATGGAGGCTCTCAGCAAACTAACACAGGAACAGAAAACCAAACACTGCATTTTCTCACTCATAAGTGGGAGTTGAACAATGAGAACACATGCACACAGGGAGGGGAACATCACACACTGGGGCCTGTTGGGAGGTGGGGGGCTAGGGGAGGGATAGCATTAGGAGAAATACCTAATGTAGATGATGCGTTGATGGGTGCAGCAAACCACCAGGGCACGTGTATACCTACATAACACACCTGCACGTCCTGCACATGTATCCCAGAACTTAAAGTGTAAGAAAAAAAAAAAAAAGGGATTTGTGGTACACAATTATCCCTCTAGGACCATATAAACCAGATTACAATGGCCTGAAATAAATTGATCTAAATTTTTTTTTTAATTTTAGCCAGTAAATTTTAAATATGTCATAAATTCTTTATTTCCATGAAATTTTAAAGAGGGTCTAGTGCTATATTAAGAGTTAAAAAAGATAAATCATGTCAAGTTTAAAATGAATAAATTTGGGTAGTCAAAGGAAAAAAAAAAGAGAAAGTGATGGAGGCATGTCTATTTAATTCTAGAGCTTCAACCTTTAACCATTATATTCTGTCTGCTGTTCATGCAGAACCTGCACCAGAGCATTACCATAAGGTTGAAGTCAGCAGAAAAGTTAAAATTTTTCTTTGGCATAAAATAAGGTTGTGTTCCAACTCTCATCTTTTAACAAGTGACTTAATGATATGTTATAAACTGAGCAAGATACATGTTCTTGCTAAAGAAAACAGAAAAACAAATATTCTTTTAAAAACTAATAGGTTTTATTATCCTAAACTAGAAATGGCTTTAGCAGACAACTGGAATGCTAGTTCATTATTATCAGAAAGGATTACAGACCAATGATTCCTAACCCTAAGCTTTGTTTCTGCATCTAACAATCTCATAAAATAAATTATCATATGTAGTTACCTTGGTGTACTTACCACAGATGATTTATCTTGAAGGGCATGTGAGAAAAGAACATTGCTCAAAACTAGGGCATTGCTCAAAGTTTCAAGGGAAATTTTTGCTTAAACTGGATACTTGCTTAGCCCACCATATTTAGCTAGGAATCCTCATAATGTTCGTGGAGTACTTACCCTACCACAGATCAACCTTCATTTTTCATTTTTCTTTTGCTTCTACTTTGAAGATCAACTGTTACTTAAACATATGTTCTCAATCCAATTTGCAATACAAAATATCTGCACTCTGATACTTCTTAGGTAGTATAACTTTGAACTCATTGCTATGTACTACTACTAAAAACTAAGCTGAAGCTAGGCACAGTGTCTCATGCCTATAATACCAGCACTTTGGGAGGCTGAGGTGGAAGGATCACTTGAGCCCAGGAGGAGTTCAAGAGCAGCCCGGGTAACATGGCGAAACCCTGTCTCAACAGAAAATACAAAAATTAGCTGGGCATGGTGCCACATGGCTATGATCCCAGCTACTCGGGAGGCTGAGGTGGGAAGATTGCTTGAGCCCAGGAGGTAGAGGCTGCAGTGAGCCATGATCATGCCACTGCACTCCAGCCTGGTCAACAGAACAAGACCCTGTCCCCCAAATAAATAAATAAATTAATTAATTAATTAAATTAAAAACTGAGTTGAGACATACAATATTTAGAGAGAACTGCTCAAAAGGCACACAGGCCATCCATTTACAGATATTCTAAAATCTAGCTCTTGGTCAAGTCATAGCAACAGAAGTCTAGGTACCTGAACCACACTGTAATGACTACGTAAGAACTGCTTTTACTGAATTGTACTTTGGTATGATAACAACAGTCCATGTAAAAGAAAGTCCCAAGAAACCACAGCTACCAAGACATTGTCTAGGAAGCTATAACAGCATCCAAAAAAATCTATTCTGAGGAATGGGTTTATTTTATCTTATGAACCCAGTCACCTAGTGTCAGTGACAACAGAGCTCAGAGCCAAATGTACAGCCTGTCAATAGACAAGTATCAAATTCCCATTGCTACGCTTTCCCTGACTCCATTTTTTATCTATCCCCTACCTTCTTTTTTTCGTTTTTCTTTTCCTTCTCCTTTTAATTTCTGTTTTACTGTTTTGTGATAATATATATGTATTATATAAACTGTTTTAAATCCTTTTCAGAACAAAGCAGGGAAACACAGAAATAAAAAGATCAAGAGAGTTTCCTGGGGTCCTTTAAAGGATCCCTTCTAGGATCCAGATCCATTTGTAACACTCTGGATAGAATTATATATATCTAATCATTAAAGGTTCAGGACGAACTAAAGCCAAGTGCTTTTATCTATAAGAATTTAATTACTTAGACCTGACCAGGAGTTGGCAAATTTTTTGAGTAAGACATCTATTGCTATGTGGTTAGGCTGATGTTTCTAAGAGGTATGTAAGAGGCACTTGATTAAAAGATTGTTACTGAAACTGCAACCACTCAGTAAATTTTACCTGGTATACATTTCCTTTCTGATGCTAGAAACTTTTTGAAGACAAATCTGACTCAATGATTAAAAGATGAGAAGCAAGAAATGCGTTGTTACTTTTGTTTATAAACTACCATGGCAAGTTGCTACTTACTTAGGGAGGAAAAAGGGGAGGAAAGAATAATTTTGACCAAGTACATGGCATCTCCAGGACTTGAAAAGGGCTCAAATAAAAAATAGGAGAAAAATCTTTCCCTAGGGATACATACTGAATACTGAGTGGAGCTAGGAAGCTAGGAATTATCTAAGAGTTTACTAACAGTGGCAGAGGTGCAAGAAGTATCTTTTCAAAAAAAATTTTTTAATATATTGATAAGGCAGCGGTTGTTAACATTATGATAAGTTATTGGAGGAAGAGGGGTAAAAGCAAGAAGGTCAGTTTTGTAAAGAGGTTAATCAAAGAGTTGTCCTGCTAGGTTTGAGCCCATTAGTATTAAAACCCTGATCATGCTTCTGCTTACTAGAGATCCTGTAGCTCAAAATCCCGGTAAAGGAGGGAGTCCCGATGACCAACATACAGAAATTGAGCATCCTAAAAACTGATGAGTAAAGGGTGCCCCCAAGAGAGTCCTGAATTATAGAAAGGAAGAGAGTCACAATCCCATCTGAAAGCCAGGCAACTAAGTTTTTCTCCCAGTCTTACTAAAATTCCAGCATTGTAATGGTACCTACTGTCTGCAGAAGAGGAAGCACCAAAGAATACCCTGAGAGACCAATGTAAGCAGGAGGAAGAATACAAGCTTTCCCCAAGCAGGTTGTAACAAGGAGAGGGATAAAAAGCCTTTCCACGATAGGACAACACAAGAGTCACTGTGGATCCAGATTTCTCAACCTCGGCGCTACTGACATTTGTAGCCCGATAATTATTTAGTGTAGGAGGCTGTCTTGTGCATTGTAGGATGCTTGGCAGCATCCCTGGCCTCTACCCCTTAGATGGCAATAGCATCCCTAACAATTGTGACAACCAAAAAAATGTCTGCAGACATTGCCAAATGTCTACAGGGGGGCAAAAATCACCCCTATGCTATGGATGAAATAACAAACAGCTTCCAGTGTTAACTCGCTCTCTTGGTAAACAGCACTCCCAAACCACCTCATCTCCTGAACCAGGAAACAGAGACAAAACAGAAGAATTTGTAGGAAAAATAATAAGTTCAATTTTGCATATGTCAAGATGTGAGATAGCAAATGGAGATGTCCAAAAGATAGTTGGGATAAATGAGACTGGAAACAAGAAAAGAGGGCTTGGCTAGAGAAACAAACCAGAAAACCATTAGCTACATTAGCTCAGAAAAAGCCTCTGAGAAAGGTTTTCTTGAATCTTCAGCCAAAATAAAAATCTCTCAATAGATGATGATTATTACCCTACACAAACTCTACCTAGTACTTAATTAAACAAGAAGCCCTTGATGGATTTAGTCTACTGCAGGGTAATGCAGTACTCAAGCACAATTTTTACCTTCATCTGGACAAACTTGCCATATGTTAAGGTCTTAAGGGTAAACTCTCATATATCCTTACTAATTGATATGTAGCAATAATTTTCCCATTTGGCATATGCTTCCTCTTTTGACTCTTTGTTCTCAAATCCATTGTTCCATAGTCTATCTGTTCTGAACAGATATTTGTTCTCTACTGCTGCAGATACATAATTAGTAAAAGCAGACGCAATTCTCAACATTAAGAGTTACACAGAGTGAGTTTTCCAACATTATCATTAAAGAAATTCTATACTAGAAGGCTCAAAGACTCCAAATCAATTCTTTTTCTTTAACAGAAACCTCTCTTAACAGTTTGAATACACCTCAGTTCAAAAGCCTATTTTCCTGAATGTCTGTTTTTGATTGAGAAAATTTACCTAAATGTAATTTTCCAAAAATTAGAAGACACATTTCTACATATGAATAAGTTCACTTGTTAAAAACCTATTCAAAATGTTTTATGAAGAGTTACATTTCATGTAAAAATAGCAGTGAAGAAACAATTTTCCTAACTTAAGACATATAATATAGTTAACAAAATATAGTCAAAGCAAAATAAATCTGAAAAAGTAAATAGGGATAACTTTGCATATGTTATGTTCAGTTTAAACTTGTTCCCTGTGCAAAATCTTCCCCCACTGTGTTTTCTTTCATTTTTTCAACTAGCTTAAAAATTTTTTTAAGTGAGGTAAGTTGAAATTTTGTTCTAGAATAGTCTTTTAAAATATCAACCAGTTCACAGAACGTGCACTCAGCTTATCTCCACAGTTATACCATACCAACAGACTGGTATACATTCAGTAAGGATATGTATAAAGAATGGTTACATTTCCTTTTAGATATGATAAAATATTACACAGAGAACATAAATCCACAGACATTCCAAAGAGAAAAATTAAGTTTAGCATTTTTCTGACCACAAAGTACAGAATAAGCAGATTTTTAGGACCTACTTTTGTGTATATAATCCTTATTAAAAATAAAAGGATATCATAAAATTAAAATATCAGTAAACATCTGCTTTTCTTTATATGTTCCTTAGGATAAGATTATAAAATCAAATATGATTTTTACTGAAGGGAATTACTAGCCATCCCCTAACAACCCCATCTTTTCCTCACATAAGAAAATGCAAATTATGTCTAATTTGTGTTCACCAATGAATCTTATCACTTAAAATTACAACACAGCCAGAGAAGCAAGAGAAGGAAAAGTAGTGAAGTGTGTTTAAAACTTATTCTTTCTTACCAATATGTTGCTGTAGAATCCAAGCGTTTGAGGCACGAGCAGAGAGCATCCTTTCAACAGCTGGTGCAAGTGTCTTCCAATTAGTAAACTCCAAAGTGAAGATAAGGGTGTCAATGCTGACTGAGTCAATCCTATGTTAGCAAGATGTTAATATAATATTAGAAACAAAACATGCCAAGGGTTCGTACTTGAAACAAACACCACATACCTATTCTTACAAAATCTCAATGAGGAGGGCAGACAGAAAACCAGGGCATGTTAAGGATTTATGTAACTAGAGGCAAGATCAGAGGATATTAAGAATCATCTACAGGTTCCTATTAACTGAATTGACTTTCTATGTAGCTGTCTAAGAGATGACAAGAGGAACCTCAGAGAGAGTAGGAACTTTCCTTCTCATGGGTGACAGCACCAGTGACATCAGCGGATTTGCCATTATTTCCTCCCATTTGGACTATCTTGCCAAATGTAAATTGACCATCCTTATAGACATATAATTTAATAATCCTAAAAGGATAAAGCCCAAACACCCCAAGTTATCCCTAAACTGAGTGTACAAGTGTACAAGTATGGCTTGTTTCTGCCCAACTCCCAGGGATGCACAGCTGTTCTCCTCTAAGAACCTTCCCCCCATTATAAATTCAGCCCTAAACGATATAACAGAATAAGACTTGTCTTTAAGGACTGAAAGAAGGGGTTCCAAACAGGCCTTCCTCTGTTCTTTCAAAATAACGTCAGATTCCCTACCAACCCACTCAAAAGAGGCTAACCCAAAATTTATAAGCACTTGAAACCTAATGGAAAGAGCACTGGCTTACACCGCATATTCTCACTCATAGGTGGGAATTGAACAATGAGATCACATGGACACAGGAAGGGGAATATCACACTCTGGGGACTGTGGTGGGGTGGGGGGAGGGGGGAGGGATAGCATTGGGAGATATACCTAATGCTAGATGACGAGTTAGTGGGTGCAGCGCACCAGCATGGCACATGTATACATATGTAACTAACCTGCACAATGTGCACATGTACCCTAAAACTTAAAGTATAATTAAAAAAAAAAAAAAGAGCACTGGCTTAAGAAAAGTCTTGATGTTTAATACTGCTTCTGCTACTTATAAACAGGTTGCCTGAATTATTTAAGCTCTAGCTCCTGCTTTTTAAAATGAGAATAATACATAAGCTGCCCATTTCAGGGAACTATATGTGAAAATAATATGAGATAACATAGTAAACATACTTTTAAAACTATAAAGTATTATATGAAAAATTGGTATTACCAGAAACGATTTGAAAACTTCAGTATTATATTTTTAGAAGCTTTAAAATTTAGTCAAACCTTTAAAAGAACTCTAAATCCTAACAAGATTACTTATCCTGTATTCAATTAGACCCCCCCTACCATCACAATGGTTGGAGAAAAAAAAGTCACTAGGGCTTCTAGTAATTACTACCAAAACAGAAATTCTTCTCAAGGTCACCTCTTTGGAGGTATTACTGAGCAACAACAACTGAAGAAGGAAAGGAAATACAAGGAAAGAAGATAAACTGAATAACAATCTAAGCTCATCATCTCAAAGACACTTCTGGTAATTTGGAGTCAAAATATCTTTGAAATGATGGACTAAAGATTATGAAAATTATTTCCCAAATTCTTAATTCTCCAATAAGCAAACATCTAAGGAAGAACTTAAAGTATAGCACAGATGTCTTGGGAAAACATTTTATTTCTCAGCATATCTCAGTGAAATCACAACTTATCAGAAATACTGAGGATAAATGAAATGATACAATATATTCAAAGACAAACAATTTCCTTGACTTTCTAGGGGTCCCAAACCAAAGGTTACTTGGTTCTGGTTCTTTATTTTTTTTTAACGATTTCATTTTTCTGCCTTAATGCACTTTAGGTCTTACTGTGACCAAACACAAAGTCATTTTTATGCAGTTATCTGAACACATACATGACAAGTAAATCTGTTTGCACAGTTTAGTTAATATAACGGTGAGTTTATTTTACCAGCACTGATAATGCCACTAAAAATGTATTGTTACTTTACTACAGTGACCATTACATTGCATAGACCAGTTGTACAATCATAAACGAGTGACATTTAATCAACTAAATGCACAAATGACATTTATGTTCTATTATCCCATTAAATGGGGGTGGGGTGCGCAGGCAGAGGAAGACTTAGTCTTGCATTTAAATATTGTGACAGGCAATTATTCAGTCAGATACATTTTCAAGACTGTTTAAGACAAGCAATACCCAGAAAATGTTTATAATTTACGTGACAAAGATTAAGCAACAGACCTACATGTGATATAAATAACAATCAAAATCCACTTTAACAACATATTGGAATTTTTATAGAATGTTTCTTATAATAGCTCTTTGAATGTAAATTTGATCAAAGAAAGCAAAACATTTATCATATGCAGTGTAAACGTTGGCTTTACCCATTCAACAAAAAAGATCAGTGAACAAAAATTTGACCATGTTAAGCATTTTCATTGCTAAAGTTAAATTTTCCACTGTATTTTTTCTAATGAATATAAAGTAACCAAAGTTACTCCTCAGGAGTAAAAAACATGTAATTGGCATTCTCCATTCAGAATACCGAAAGTTTTACAACTTACTTCAAAATAGTTTCTACTTTACTAGTTCTTAATGCTTTTCTATTTCACATATCCGATAAATACAGCACACACCCAATGGCTTATTGCGACAAAAATTCTCAACTGTTCACAAGTGGGGGAAAATGGGGGAGCAGTATCAGAATCGGGAAAGGGGGTATCGATAAATTACATAGCCTTCTAAGAGAATGAAGCTAAATAAATCCTTCTGCCTCCAAGTAGTCCATTTAGTTGGCTGGGGAGGAAGGAAAATAGGCAATGTTTGATTTTTTCCCCCTGCTTAGGTTTTTCCTAATTTAGGAGCAGGAAGAAGCAAGAAAAATTGGCACAAATCCCTCAGGTTAGGCAAGGGATTAAGGATTACTAAAATTGAGTAATAGAACTATAGATAGCCCTCCACATCCTAAGAGTCAACCAATGGTAGATTGAGAATACTAACAACAATAATGAAAAATAACAATACAACAATAAAAAATAACACAAATTTAAAAATACAGTACAACAACTATTTACATAGCATTTATAAGGCATTAGGTATTATAAGTAATCTAGAGATGACAAAGTATATGGGAGGAAGTGCACAGACTAGACACAAATACTATGCTATTTTATATAAGGGACTTGAGCATCCATGTGTCAGAGGTGTATGAACCAGAGCAACTCCATCTTGAATAGGGGCTAGGTAAAATACGGCTGAGACCTATTGGGCTACATCCCCAGGAAATTAAGGCATTCTTAGTCACAGGATGAGACAGGAGGTCCGCACAAGATACAGGTCACAAAGAACTTGCTGATGAAACAGCACTTGGTAAAGAAGCTGGCCAAACCCCATCAAAATGAAGATGGTGATGAAAGTGACCTCTGGTCATCCTCATTGTTCATTATATGCTAATTATAACGCATTAGTATGCTAGAAGACACTCCCACCAGCCCCATAACAGTTTACCAATGCCATGGAAACTTCAGGAAGTTACCCTATAGTATAAAAAGGGGGAAACCCTCAGTCCTGGGACTTGCCCACCCCTTTCCTGGAAAATTCATTCATGAATAATTCACCCCTTGTTTAGCATGTAATCAAGAAGTAACAATAAGTATAAGCAGCTCAGCAGCCTGTGCTGCTGCTCTGCCTATGAAATAGCCATTCTTTTGTTCCCTTACTTTGTTAATAAACATGATTTCACTTTACTCTATGGACTTGCCCCGAATTCTTTCTTGCACGATATCCAAGAACCCTCTCTTGGGGTCTAGATTGGGACCCCTTTCCAGTAACACATGGATTTTGGTATCTGAGGGGGATGAGACTCAAGGCATAATTCACCTTAAATTCCTGCCAGCTGTGAGCCTGTGAAATCAAACAAGTTATCTACTTCCAAAATTCAACGGTGGGACAGGCATAAGACAAACATTCCCATTCCAAAAGGGAGACATATCCAAGAAGCAAAGAGTAATAGGACCCAAGTAAGTCCAAAATTCAAGAGGATTACCTTGAAACTCCAAGATAATCTTCCCTGACTCCACGTCAGGGCTTCCTGGATAAACTGGGATGGAGGCTGAGCCTCCACTACCTCAGGAAGCTCCACCCCTATGACTTTGCTAGGCTCAGTCCCACCCCTATGGCGCCCCTATGGCTTTGCTCAGACTTCAGCTCTCCCAAGATGGCACTTCATGCTGGTAGCTCTACAGTCCTGAGGTCTCAATGGCAGCCCTGCTCCCATGGGTCCTCTAGGCATTGCCCTGGTAGAAACTTTGTGGCAGCTCTAACCCTATATTTCTACTGGGCATTGCTCTAGAAAGGCTCTCTGTAGTGGCTCTTCTCCTGGGACGGGTCTCTTGCCTGAGCCCCCAGACTGTTTTCAACAACCTCTGGAATCTAGGTGGAGGAATCCATGCCCCCACAGCTCTTGCATTCTACATGCCTACAGAATTAGTACCACCCCACAAACCCTCCTGAAAACCAATCTGACCTCCTAGAGCCCTGGGCCTGTGATGGGAGGGACAGCCTCAAAGATCTCTGGAATGCCTTCAAGGTTTTTTTCTAATTGTCTTGATGATATCTTCTATTTGTACAAATCTGCTCAGCAAAGGGTTACTAGTCACAACGTTGGGTTCCTCTCCTGAAAATTCTCTTTCATTCTTTTCCACACAGCCAGGCTGAGAATTTTCCAAAATTTTCTACTCTTCTTCCCTTCTAATTATATTCTGTCCTAAGTCATTCCTTTGCCCTCACATCTCTCTATAAGTGGTCAAAAGTAGCCATGCAGCAGCCTGAATGCTTTGCTACTTAGTTATTTCTCCCACCAGATAGCCTAGTTCATCACTCTTAAATTCAGCCTTCCATAAAGTCCTTAGGCATAGACATAGTTCATCCCAGTTCTTCGCTAATTAATAACAAGGATGGCCTTCACTCCAGTTTCCAACAGGGTATTGCTAATTGTCATCTGAGACCTTGTCATAATGGCCTTTGCTATCCATACTTCTATCAACATTTTGGTCACAACCACTTAAGTAATCTCTAAGAAGGTTGAGACTTTCCTAGTCTTCTCATCTTATGAGCACTCACCAGAATCACCCTTAACACTCCATTTACGGAAATATAGGCTTTTTCTAGACTGTTCTTCCAAACTTTACCAGCCTCTATCCATTACCTAGTTCGAAAGCTACTTCTATATTCTTAGGTAATCGTTATCAGCAACAGCCCCACTTCTCAGTACCAAATTTCTGTCTTAGTCCATTCTCTGTTGCTATAACTCAATACCTGAGACTGGGTAATTTATAAAGAAAGTACATTTATTTCTTACAGTTCTGGAGACTGGGAAGTCCAAAGTCAAGGGGCCCATCTGATGAGGGCCTTCTTGCTGTGTCATAACATGGCAGAGGTCATCACTCGGTGAGAGAGCAAAAGCATGCCAGCTCCAGTCTCTCTTCTTATAAAGCCACCCACCAGTCCCATCACTGGGGCACCATCTTGATGATCTTATCTAATCCTAATTACCTCCCAAATATCTCACCTCCAAATATCATCAACAAATGAATTTGAGGACTGTTTCCAACACCTGAAATTTGAGACACATTCAAACCACAGCAGTAGGTATCAGACAGTTTCTATGTTTTGGTTAAAGAAAGAAATAAATTAGAAACCAGAAAGGAGCATGAAGGCTGAAAGTACTGGGCAAGTCATACCGAATCAGAGTTAATAGCTTTGGTAGAAAAACACAAGGAGTGTGTCTAAGAAGAAAATTAGTGCCTTAGGGACAGACATCACACGGGGTAAGAATTGAAACACGAAAGTGAAGACTTCTAGATATTTTATTGAAATTCTATAAAATAACAAGTCCTCTATTTTCCTGAAGACTTCCATTTTATTTTCTCATTTGACTTGAATTATTAGGTCAAAAGAGTCCTCTCGCTACTACAATTACTTGTGTTAGGACACTAACAATTTTTGCAAAGGCTGGAGGCTAATAGAAAGAGTCTTCTTCTTGCCCCCCAAAAAATTCTGACTCGGCGTTTGTATAATCTCTCACTGAGGGTTGCCCTTCTGAGGAACTACCTGAAGTAAACAAACTATAGTCTCAGATACTTCAGAAATCAGTATTTATTAAGGGTGACAAGTTTCAAATACACAGGATGTTGTACGGCAGGAGTATTCAGTCTGGTTGGCTGAGGGATAGACAACAGAAATCTCCAAAGCAGCTCCAAGCATTCTTTCTTCTGTTACAGGCATTTTAAGAGAAGCATGAGGAATGCCCAGAAGTCGAAGAAATATCCCTTTTAGAAGAGCTCACTGGCATCTATCCCCTCATACCTCCTTCCAGTCACCTCTTGTCTTTTCCCAGGACTCTGTGCTTAAATTCAATCTCACTATTAGCAGCCACCAACTCCTTCACCCCAATTCAGCCATCACAGTCAAAACACAGATACACCCTTCTCCAAACACTGGGATCTCAAATGAAGGAAATTAAAGGTAGTATATTCACTCAAAAAGGGTAAGCCCCACTAATGGTAGAATTTCTTACCAAGAATTGCACAGTAGAATCAGTGGGTCAAATCCAGCAACCAGAAGATGTGGCAACCACTCCTTATATTTTGCTTGTGCTTTAATTGCATGATTTACAAATTCATATATATGGTTCCATGGTCCCAATGAGCAACCTTTCCTCAAAAAGTAGCGAAATATCGAAAACTTCTCGTACTTCAGGCAGTATGCCAAATGAAGTTCATTTATCTGGGCTCCATATTTCAAAAGAATGTTCACAATTCCAAAGAACTCACAGCTCCACCATAAAAAATAAAAACAAAAAAAGAAGAAGTTAGACTTTGACATAAGATACTTCTTACAAACAGTTAATAGTAGTTACAGCTGGGGAATAAGTATGGCAGATTAAATAGTGGATGGTTTCTACACATCTAGTGGATTGAGATTAGAGAATGTGGTGGGGCTTTTGCTTTTTACACCCTCCTGCATGGTTTTTAATTTTCAACTGTGAACAGGTATTATTATAATTTAAAACATTCATCTTAAATGTCATTTTAAAAATTATCATTGACAGAAAACTCAAATTGTGATATTTTGTACAATTGAGTATCTTTACTACAAAATACTTTGCTTAACAAAATCAATAAACAACGTGATCAATCCTTAAAACTAAATGATTCACTCTAGGAATCTCTAAGATATCATTTTCCTTACCAATAACCTTAGCCAATTTCCCTCCCACTTTAAACTTATTTATTTTTCTAGATACAGGGTCTTGCTCTGTGGCCCAGGCTGGCGTGCAGTGGCACAATCAAGGCTCACTGTAACTGAACTCCTGGGCTCCAGTGATCCGCCCACTTCAGCCTCCTGAGTAGGTGGGACTACAGCTACATGCCACCATGCCTGGCTAATTTTTAAATTTTTTTGTAGAGACAGAGTCTCACTATGTTGCCCAGGCTGGTCTCAAACTCCTGGCCTCAATGAATCCTCCCGCTTTGGTCTCCCAAAAGGTATGCCACCGTGACTGGCCTTACATTTATAATGGTATTAAAAAAAATTTAAAAACTTTTTTAATTAACACAAATTTAATTTACAATACTACATCTTAAAATTAATTAACTTCTATTATTATCTCCATTGTAGATGCAAAAACTGAAGCTGAGTCACAGAGCTAGTAATTGGCAGAACTGGGATAATGATATCAAACCAAAATCTAACAGTGAATATGACACAGCAAATTTCTGCAATATCTCTTCTCTAACTATTATGAAAACTGAACACTTCATGATATAGTCAAATTGAAGAATATTTTAGAGCCAGATCTATGTTTTCCAAAGTACGTTACACGGAACTTTAGTTCCTGAAAATGATCCATATGAAAAATACTCTCCAGTGAAAAAAACTGAGAAACCTCCTTATACAGTATACAGTGAGCCTGAGAAAGATAGGATGAATGTATTTTTAAACAATGTGTTAGTTACATTTCCAAATATATGCTCAATGTTTTTATTCAACTTTCAGATACTTTTCAGAAGAGGTACCTTTAAAATTAACAATGGGTCCAATCATTAATCTGAAAAAAGCAAACAAAAGTATAAAATGCCTAAAATTCTGTAAACACAAGAACAATGGTATATATACTTAAATATAAGTTCTATCCTATGTTTCTGGACTTTTCAAATCTTTGTAGATCCATTCCTCTTTTAGGAATTCACAAAGCACACTACAATAAGAAAAATTCTCAAAAGCCCTCTACAAAAGAAACATATTCAATATTATTTAATCCTGTACTTCCCAAACTTATTTAACAATACAACCCCTTTAATCCCATATAATATCTATTAACAATCTACAGAATTAGTATTCTACCAAAACACACTTTAGAAAATCAGCTCTAAACCTCTTCCAATTATTCACATTGCCTTGTATTAGAAGGGGCAAGAGTAAATCCCAAAAGGCTTATAAAACTGCACAGTGCTACGATATAGACCATTTCCCAAAAAAACTACCATTTATTTGAAGAATAAAATAAACACAAAATAAACTGGAGAAGCATAGAGTTTTGTCAGCATGCCCTGAGCTTCTGGGAAGGTTATTAAAGAAGGTCTCAAATACATGTGCACACTACAGAAACACAAGCAACTTCAACTTCAGGGCTCTATATGACCTTGATTATTACATGTCACTAAGCACACAATAAATCCTTGAGCATGGATAACCTCTGGTTAAAATATAAATTAGTATGTATTTCTCTTAACACTTCAACAAATTCTCTCTGTAGCCCTAATATCAAATTGAGAAAACTCTTCAAGTACCCGAGATTTAAACAAAAGTCTATCTTGTTTAACATAAATATCAAGAATTAATTGTGACATAGAGGGACTGTACATTATATAAAAAGTGAACAACATCAGATACTGAGAGGAGAGATTTAAAAATTAAAATCCAATGTCTAGACCTTATTTTGGGGGTTTGCACATTTTCTACCACTCTGCTCCTTGAAGTTCAAAACTATGCAGAAAAACAGTGCTCACACATAAAAGAAGCACAGTAAGAGAAAATTAAACATGAAAACAAAATTTACTTTAAACAAATAGAAATGGGCAAATATCTTCAGCATTTTATGTTCAATTAGCAAACAAAATATCCAACCAACTTATTAGGTGAATTATAACAGGCCAAATAGTGAGTTTTACTGAATGGCTTTCAACCATTAGCTGAAAACAAGATGAAGACATTCAGTTTTGTCAGATGTGCCCACACGATATGGTGGCTAGAATGGACACAATTAATTCTATGAAACTAATGTAATAACAATGATTAGTATCAACTAGAAAAACAGACAAAACCAGGTGAGCTAAGCCACAATCTACTTCTGTGGCCATATATAAAAGGCATTCATATTTGCTCAAACAGTCCTAAAACTTCTCAACTTCCCTCTTCCTTTCCCATTCCATTTGGAGGAATCTTTTTCTTATATTTCCTCATTCGAGATGGATTACTCAATTACTCTTGAAAGACTGGCTTCATATCAATATAGCTGCTAACTTTTTAGCTCCAAAGGACAAAAACTGCTTTTGTTGCAGGATCTGTACAGTAGTGGAGGAGACACCTTTCCATCATCCCTGGGAGTGGTGAAAGGAGCTAAGTGTCATTCTCACAAAGAATACCTACCAAAAATGTTTCAGAACACTGATACTGAGCTTAAAAGTTGAATTAGCTGAAAAAATAATAAGGAAGAGAAAACTTAAAACCTGGGGCACCTTAGGAGGCCAAGGCAGGAGGATCACTTGACCTCATAAGTTTGAGGCTGCGGTGAGCAATGATTGCACTACTGCACTCCAGCCTGGGCAACAGAGTGAAATTCTATCTCAAAACAACAATAATAAAGAAAATCCAAAGCTGTTATTTATCATTTTCATCACCTTTTGGTGTTAATTGTACTATTTATAAAAGTAGATAAAAGTTTATTAGAATACAACAGGTCAATAGTGCAAGAAAGTCCACAAATAGTAAATTAATAGATTTCAGAGAAATACTAGAAAATATACAAATGAGAAAAGGGAAGTCTTTTAGCCATTAACACCTGAAGTCGGATAGGTGTTAATTACAACAATCATACCAAATTAACACTATCACAACACATTGTTGCTATAAAAATAAAATTTTTAAACTTATACCATTAAACTTACTATCTATTACCAAATCCCTAAAAATTAGAATATCAAATAATTAATTTTGGAAAATTGAATCTTCTAAGTTACCTGGTACCAGTATTGTGACCAAATTTGAATTCTTATAACTGGTAAAAGTGATATAGGAAATTCGTGTATCACTCATTAAGAAAAGTAAGAAGGGCTAGGCGTGGTGGCTCTCACCTGTAATCCCACACCAAAAAGCCAAGGCGGACAGATCACTTGAGGCCAGGAGTTTGAGACCAGCCTGACCAACATGGGAAAACCCCATCTCTACTAAAAATACAAAAATTAGCCAGGTGTGGTGGCATATGCCTGTAATCCCAGCTACTCAGGAGGCTGAGGCATGAGAAACGCCACAACCCAGAAGGCAGAGGTTGCAGTGAGCCAAGATCACGCCACTGCACTCCAGCCTGGGCCACAGAGCGAGAGACTGTCTCAAAAAAAAAAAAAAAAAAAAAAAGGGAAAAAATAACATATGATAGCTATTTTAAAATTAAGATTATATTCAATTGTCCTTGCTTTATAATTGGTGACTGTAATTAATTTAATTAATTTTAGTCATGTGATTGTAGGCAATCCAAATTTTAAGATGCTTACTTATCAAAAGAAATAACCAAAAACATATTTTTCAGCTTCAATTTTTTTCCCTCAGACACTGGTTATATGACCCTCTTGACATACTAAAGCAAAACCTACTGGGAAAATGATCATTTTCTTGCTTAAATGGCAAAGCTTCATACAGAAACTCAAAATGAATAAGTCTCATATTACATATACAGTAAATGTATAAGCAACCAGCCAGACATTAGATAATAAAAATGTGGTATTGAGTTTTCTTGGAAATAATGAAAGGTTTTCCTTTACCTATTAGGTAACTGGTCTAAAAAAACAAAGATTCTGCATTTTATCAAGATGATTCCCTGTGCTTCAGGTTGTCTTTATTCTATCTGATCACTTATGAAAACTCTCTAATAAAGAACTCAGGTTTTTCTACAACTATATAACTTTCTGCATTTGCCTTTTGAAGCCATTTAATTATCACTCTAGATGAGATAAGTGACTATTATTTCACATTGACCTGTGATCCTACTTTGGTAAAGTTTTTTGAACCTTGATATTTTTGACAAAATTCCCACAATCAAATTCTACGTCTCTTTGACCTTAAAGTTTGCTATGTTCTATTTTATAGAATAAGGTGTTGCCCAATTCTAGAATGAAAAATAAAAAGACTAAGAGAATACACCCTCCTAAAACAGATATTTTGAGGTTTTGACTTTATTTTTAAAGGCTAAAAATATAGCATTTTCCAATGACTACTTACTGAAAATCTACCTAAGAATATATTGGTTCAATTACTAGTCTCACATGAAAGAAAATCGCTCATATGCCCTTTCGATAGCACGAAAACAAACTGTAATTATGCTCACATGGCCACTTCAAAGAGCAAAATTTCTAAGAGATGCAAAAAAAAAAAAAAAAAAAACAAAAAAAAACTAAGTTTGTTAACTCATGTCTGTGACCAAGGACTACTGTACACCATACTGCTTCACCTTTACTTTTCTTTTTCTTCTTTGATCCGGGGAGAGACTAGGTCTCCCTTACATTTGTTTTATAGCAGTTTGATTTTTCTGACCATGCCTTTCTGTGAGTTTATCCTGTTTGGGTTTAACAGGCCTCTTAAATCTGTAAATTTATATCTTTATCCAATAATAGGAAGTTTTTGGCAATTATTAATTTACATATTTTTTCTGTGCCCAATCTCCTCTCCTTCTGGATTTTAATGACATGAATGTTAGACCTGTTGATACTGTCCCTTCGTTCCCTGACGCTCTTGTTTTTTTCTTCCATCTTTTTTCTCTTCTGTACTTCTGTGTGGATAATTTCTTTAAATTTGTTTTTAACTTTTAAATTTGTTAAACATTTGTAAATATTTGTAAACTACAAAAGCTAGTTGCCCAGAGAGGGACAGTTTGAAAATATGAGTAGATGTTCCAAACAGGCAATATCCTAGAATGCAAGAACAAGGCAGACACCTGTGCAAGGTGATCTGTACATATATTGACATTGAGACCAAAGACTCTCTCACCCAAAAAACTAGGGTATTTTTAAGACAATAATTATAAATTACAAAGCATTTTCACAACTGTTAGCTCATTTGATCCTCAAAATAATTTTCTAAAGCAAGCTTAGGTGTTATTACTATCCCTATTTTAAAGATAATGGAATGAGATTTAGCAGAATGAAGTGAAATACCCAGTCACACGGCCACTATACATCTGTGACTCATCCAAGCCCAAGAATCATGCTCCATCCTTATCCCTCCACAAGGCATTGAGGAAGACTAACATATAATAAATATGCTAATCTGATATAATTATTGATTCATTAATTCACAAATATATTTTTAACGCCTAATAGGAGTTAGATCAAGGGCAAATCCCTGCTCTCAAGGAGCTTACATTCTAATGAAGAAGCAGGTATGTAAACAGACAAAATATTATGTCTTTAAAAAGGAGTCAAAAGGCAGCTTCTTTTTTTGTTGTTGTTGAGTCTGCTATGTTGCCCAGTCTGGAGTGGAGTGCAGTGGCGTGATTTTGGCTCACTGCAAGCTCTGCCTCCCCGGTTCACGCCATTCTACCGCTTCAGCCTCCCGAGTAGTTGGGACTATAGGCACGTGCCGCCACGCCTGACTAATTTTTTGTATTTTTAGTAGAGACGGGGTTTCAGCATGTTAGCCAGGATGGTCTCAATCTCCTGACCTCGTGATCCGCCCACCTTGCCCTCCCAAGGTGCTGGGATTATAGGCGTGAGCCACCGCACCCAGCCAAAAGGCAGTTTCTTAATAGGAAGTCTTCCCCCAGCATTCTCAGCCCTGATTCTTATGCCCAATACTAGTTACTAAGAGAAATATACTTCTAGTGTGAAGAAAAGCAATTCATCCATTCTCACAATCTGGTAAACATATCCAACCTCTTTTGCTCAAGTGTTGAGCTAACAAAACAACCTTCCATATTGTCTTTAGGAACACTGGGTTGTCCGTTCCAGAAAGAGGAAATAAATACTATAAGTAACCTGTTGCTGTTTACCCTGCCCAGGTCTTCTTTTGCTGTGAATAAATAATTGTTCTGGTCTAAAAATCAGCTGTAGGAGAGTTACTATGAGTCAATTCTCTATAACACTGCCATGCAGCGGACTTTTCTGTGATGATGTGCTATTCGGTAGGGTAGCTAGCCACACATGACTCTTGAGCATTTGAAGGGTGGCTAGGGAAACTGAAGAAGTAATTTATAACGCTACTTAATTTTCATTAATTTAAATAGCCACATGTGGCTGGTGGCTACCAATTTGGGCAGCACAGCTCTAGACTCTTGCTACTTAGTGTGGTCTGTGGATCAGCAGCATTGGCACCATCTTGTTAGCTTGTTAGAAATGCAGAGTATGGGCCAGGTGCGGTGGCTCACGTCTGTAATCCCAGCACTTTTGGGAGGCTGAGGCGGGCAGATCACTGGAGCTCAGGAGTTGGAGACCATCCTAGCTAACATGGTGAAACCCCATCTCTACTAAAAACACAAAAACAAAATTATCTGGGCGTGATGGCGGGCACCTGTAGTCCCAGCTACTCAGGAGGCTGAGGTGGAGAATGGCATGAACCCAGGAGGCAGAGCTTGCAGTGAGCTGAGATCGCACCACTGCACTCCAGCCTGGGCGACAGAGCGAGACTCCGTCTCAAAAAAAAAAAAAAAAAGAAAGAAATGCAGAGTATGCCGGGCACAGTGGCTCACGCCTGTAATCCCAACACTTTTGGGAGGTGAAGGGGGGTAGATCACTTGAGCTTACGAGTTATAGAACAGCTTGGCCAACATGGTGAAATCCCATCTCTACTAAAAATACAAAAATTAGCCGGGTATGGTGTCACATACCTGTAATCCCAGCTATTCAGGAGGCTGACGCACGAGAATTGCGTAAACTCGGGAGGTGGTGGTTGCAGTGAGCCGAGATGGTGTCACTGCCCTCCAGCCTGGGTGATAGAGTCAGACTCTGTCTCAAAAAAAAAAAAAAGGAAGAAAGAAAGAAGGAAAAGAAAAGAAAAAGAAAGAAATGCAGAATATCAGTCCCCACCCTAGATCTACTGATGTGGTTTGGATCTGTGTCCCCACCCAAATCTCATGATGAATTGTAATCCCCAGTGTTGAAGGTGGGGCTTGGTGGGAGGTGAATGGATCATGGGGATGGGTTTCTCATAAATGGTTTAGCACCATCCCCCTCGGTAGTGTCCTCACAGTAGGGAGTTCTTGTGAGAGCTAGTTGTTTAAAAGTGTGTGGCACCTCCCACACTCACTCTCTTGCTCCTGCTCCTGCCATGTAAGAAGCAGCCTGCTCTCACTTCGCCTTCTGCCATGATTATGTTTCCTGAAGTGTCTCCAAAAGCTGAGCAGACACCAACATCATGGTTCCTGTACAACCTGTGGAACTATGGGCCAATTAAACCTTTTTCTTTATAAATTACCCAGTCTCAGGTATTTCTTTATAGCAATGCAAGAACGAACTAATACAGAAAATTGGCACTGAAGAGTGGGGCATTGCTATAAAGATACCTAAAAATGTGGAAGCAACTTGGGAACTTGGTAATGGGCAGAGAGTGGAAGAGTTTGGAGGGCTCTGAAGAAGACAGAAAGATGAGGGAAAGTTTGGAACTCCCTGAAGACTGGTTAAATGGTTGTCACCAAAGTGCTGATAGTGAATAAAAGTAAAGGCTGGGCTGACAAGGTCTCAGATGGAAAAGCAGAACTTACTGGGAAGTAGAGCAAAGGTCACTTTTGTTATGCCTTAGCAAAGAACCTGAATGCACTGTGCCCCTGCTCTGGGGACCTGTAGAACTTTGAACTTGAGAGTGATGATTTAGGGTACCTGGTGGAAGAAACTTCTAAGCAGCAAAGCAGCCTGTCTGCTTGTAAGAGCCTATGCTCATATGCATGAGCAAAGACATGACCTAATGTTGGAACTTACATTTAAAGGAGAAGCAGAGTATAAAAGTTTGGAAAATTTGCAGCCTGGCAAATGGTAGAAAAGAAAAGCCTATTTTCAGGGAAGGAATTCAAGCAGACTTCAGAAATTTGCGTTAAGTAAAAAGGAGGCAACTGCTAATAGCCAAAACCACCAGGGGGTGGTGGAAGGCCTCAAAGCCATTTCAGAGACCTTCCCAGCAGCCTCACCCATCACAGGCCCAGAGGCCTAGGAGGACTGAATGGTTTCATGGGCCAGGCCCAGTGCCCCACTGCCCTCCACAGCCTTGGGACACTAGTCCCTGCATCCTAGCCACTCCTGCCATGGCTCAAAGGGGCCCAGGTACAGCTCAGGCCACTGTTTCAGAGGGTACAAGTCACAATGGTGGCTTCCACATGGTCATGGTGTTAACCCTGTGGGTGCACAGAATTTAAGAGTTGAGGTTTGGGAGACTCTGCCTAGGTTTCAGAGGATGTCTGAAAAAGCCTAGATGCCCAGCATAAAGGGCCTTCTTTCTTTGTATTGGTCTTGCCTCTACCCCATAAACATACCAGAAAGAGGAGAGAAGGAGAGAGCCTGGAACACTGAAATCTAAAGAAAGTTGGTATAAGATGTTTAGATGAAGGCTGGAGGTGGAAAGAGCATGTTTCTCAGGGATATTTGTACGAAATAAAATGATGGCATTTCCTTGATCATTACTGAATATGAATGATGATGGGTCTACGGGAGTTCACTGTACCAATTTCTTTACATTTACGTATGTTTGAAAATTTCAGAATTAAAAAACAGCAATTTCAGAGATAATGTGTGAGACAGCTAGCCTCCAAGATGGCCCCCAATCATCCTCTCCTCCTCCTATTTGTGCTTTTGTACAGTCTTTCCATATTGAATCAGGGCTTGTGTATGTGATCTGCGGAGGTGACAGCCATAATTTCAATGAACCAGGTCACTGTGACTTCCGTCTTGTTCTCTCTTAGACCTCTTCCTCTGAGGGAATCAGCTACCATGCCATGAGGATACTGCAGCCGTCCTGTGGGGAGGCTTTTATAGAGAGAAACCGAGGTTTCCTGCCAACACCCAGCCATATGAGTGATCCATGTCAGTGAGCCTCTGTGGAAGTTGATCCTCTGGCTCCTGTCAAGCTTGCTAATGACTGTAGCTTCATCTGATATTTAATGCAACTATAAGAGAAACCTCCAAGCCTGAACTGCCCACCAAGCTATTCCTGAATCTCTAACCAACAGAAACTCCAGAAGCTGCATGGCTGTGCCAGGCCAGTCTGCACACTCCAGCTGCCAGACAGCATGTCTTCCCCTTTGTTAATAATTTCTAATGGTTTACTTTCAAGTTAATTTACTCTTTCCTATATCTTTCATTTGGCTATGGAGTCCATGTAGTAAATTTTTCATTGCAGATTATTGTATTTTTCAGTCTTTTTTATAGTTTCTACTTCTCAGCTGACAATTTCTACCTTTTCATTTTTTCCAGTGTGTTAGCCTCATGAAGCACCATTATAAGAGCTGCTTTCAATTATCTGATATTTCTAATATCTGGACCATCTCAGGACTGGCATCTATTAATTGCTTTTTCCCATGAGATTTAGTAATGTTTTATCAGTTCTTCATATGTCAAATAATTTTAGGTTGTCTCCTGGACATTGTGAATGTTATGCTGTATAAATTCTGAGTCCTGGGTCTTGTTATAATCCTTTGAAGAACACTAGCTTTTTGGTTTGTTTATTTCAGCAAGCATATAACCTAGTTAGGTTCAAACTGCAATTTCTGTTTTACCTTATACAGTGGTTCCAACGTCAGCTCAGTTCTCAAAAAGCCTTGACTTTCCTGCTTTAAGCTTGGACCCATGAATGTGCCACTCAGGGTCTAGCCTGAGACTCTGATGATAGTTCAAATCTTACTTTCAACATTTCGGGTTGGCTGGGTGCTGTGGCTCACGCCTGTAATCCCAGCACTTTGAGAGGCCAAGGCAGGCAGATCACCTGAGCTCGGAGTTCAAGACCAGCCTAGGTAACACGGCAAACCCTGTCTCTACAAAAAATACAAAAAAAAAAATTCCAGGCATGGTGGCGCACAACCGTAGTCCCAGCTACTCAAGAGGCTGAGGCAGGATAATTACCTGAGCCCAGGAAAGTCGAGGCTGCAGTGAGTCATGATCATATCACTGCACTCTGTGTGGGCAACAGAATGAGACCCTGTCTCAAAAACAAAACAAAATAAAAAACAATTTGGGTCTGTCTTGTGCATTTAAAGCTCGGGGTAAGTCAGGAATATGCAAATTCATATGCAGAATTAGGGTATCCGCTTCTCCAAGCTCTCTCTTCTCCAAGATTCCCTACCATTCTCTGGCCCACAGGGTTCCATTTACCTGATTCCTCTGACCAGAAAAACAGGCTTTCTGTTGTGTCTATGTTTCAGCTTCCTCAGTAAGTTTAATAGGATCTATTCAGTGCTCTCTATATTAAACAACTGGTCAATTAATGTTACTGACTGATATTAGCTGCTGGTGCCACTGGTGCTACTCAGCTCCAGATCAGGGTTGGCCTTCAGGGCAACACAGCAGAAGAAAAAGGAGGCCAGGCGCGGTGACTCATGCCAGCACTTTGGGAGTCCGAGGCAGGCAGATCACTTGAGGTCAGAAGTTTGAGACCACTCTGGACAACATGGTGAAATCCCATCTCTTTTAAAATACAAAAAGTAGCTGAGCATGGTGGCACATGCCTACAATCCCAGCTACTTGGGTGGCTGAGACAAGAGAATCACTTGAACTCGGGAGATGGAGGTTGCAGTAAGCCCAGATCGCACCACTGTACTCCGGTCTGGGCAACACAGCGAGACAGTCTCAAAAAAAAAAAGGAAAAAGAAATGGGAAAATTCGTTTTCATGTGGGTCACTTCACCAAGTTACCACTCTCTTTCATAATCTACCTGCTTTTGTTCCTTTGAGAGTCCTCAGGTAGTTTCTTTTTGAATTTTGACCACAGTTTTTTGTAGTCATTAGAGAGAAAGAGAGAGGCTGTAGTGGAATTACTCCACTGCATGTTAAGAACTTCTTAGCATCACTGAAGTTTACACAGAAAAAAATTCTACAGAGTAACTGAGACATAAAAAGCAAACCAAACTGTGGAGTTCCTTAAAAATACAACTTTGGAGTACTCGTGAAAGGAAAAGAAAAAAAATCATTTATATCACTATTCAAGAATGAGATAATAGCTCCTATTTGCAGTTATCCCAGACACAGCAGAAAAAAATAGGAAACTTCCCTTCCATGAGTCTCTATAAAAAAATACAAAAAAAAAAAACAAAACATTAAAAACGCTTCTTTGCCAAAGATAGCAGAAGATAGTGAAGTAAATGCCACTAAATACTGTTTTTCCCATTAGGTTTTAAATTCCCAAAGGATCGTGTGTATGTTTCAGCTTCCTCAGTAAGTTTAACAGGATCTATTTAGTGCTCTCTACATAACAAAATGGTCAATTAGTGTTATTGACTGATTTTGTAGAAATCAAAGGAGAAAAAAGGGTCTGCCCCCTAAAATTTCAACTAATCTTGGAAAATCCAGAAACCTATTTAAGATCTTTCCCACCTAATTTCATTTATCTGAATCTACAGAAGGCATGAAACATACTGCCCAGCTCCCAAGGAATATCATTAATTTTAAGGTGTTTCAGAGTTAACAGGGGTACTACATTATATGGCTTAATTCAAACTACACTTATAAGGTGATGAGGCATGAGCTTAGCCAGAAGGACCAAAAACATTGTTCATCCAAAAGATAAGATGAAGGCCAAAAAAGACCATCATCATATTGAACACACACACACACACACACGCGTGCGGCGCAATCCAAAATCATTATATTCTGGTCTAATAAGAAATGTTCAGTTCTGTAACGGACTTAAGATTTGGGATAGAGAAAGGCAACTAAAAGTTATCAGTGCAACCTCACTGAAGGTCAACTAAAGTAATTAGGGCTCTTCTGTTTAAAAAGACAAAACTTAACGGGGTACACAAGAAAATCCTATGAAATCATGAAAGTTATACATAAAGTGGGCCCCAGATACTCAGATTAACCAAAACCCAAATATTCAAACTAAAATGTATAAGTTTAAGAGGCTGGATGCGGTGGCTCACACCTATAATCCCATCACTTTGGGAGGCTGGAGGCAGACAGATCACTTGAGGCCAGGAGTTCGAGACCAGGCTGGTGAAACCCTATCTCTACTAAAACGTGTAAGCTTAAACTTGAAACAAATTATAGTGAACTACTAATTTTACATGGCAAATGTTAAGAGATAGTAAAGGCTGAAAAGCTTAGTAAATAATTTCTTGATAACTACTCAAATTAAATAGAGATTCATAATAGTGAATTCAAGAATGCCAATACAATTTGAGGTATGCCTGCAACCTCTTCTGTGTCATTAAACACAATAGCATCTATCTTCATAACTTATTCCATTATTGGATGACCAGATATTACTCAGTATGGCTGTTCTTACACACAGCTTTATTCTTAGTGTTTTAAAAACTGTAAGAGTGTTATAGACAAAGTTACTGGCCAGACACTAACAAGGCAGCAGTAATTCTTCACTTAGTCTATTTCACAGAATTATGACAGATTAGAAAAATAATTAATTTGGGGGCTTTTAAAAACTTAATTATTTAGACTCACATCCAAAAATAATATAAAGCCAGGCATCGTGGCTCACGCCTGACATCCCAGCATTTTGGGAGGCCGAGGCAAGTGAACTGCTTGAGCCCAGGAGTTCAAGACCAGCCTGGGCAACATGGAGAAACCCCATCTCTACTAAAAATAAAAACATTAGCTGGGAGTGGTGGTGTACACCTGTAGACCCAGCTACTCTGGAGGCTGAGGTGGGAGGATCACCTGAGCCTGGGATGCAGAAGTTGCAATGAGTCAAGATGGTGCCACTGCACTCCAGCCTGGGCCACAGAGTGAGACCCTGTCTCAAAAAAAAAAAAAATTTTTTTAATGCTATCCACCAAATACATTAAAAACACAATAATATCTATAAAACTAAAGTTTTATTTTTAGGCTTATATCTTATAAATTTGAAATGGTAAATGACCTGAAGCAGTCACTGCCTTACTTGATAAAGCCCCATTTTTAATTCTTGAATTGTTTTGAAGACCAAAAATATCAGCGAATTTCTGCATCTACTTAAATTGTACGTATTCCCTAAGATTGCTACACTAAAAATATAATCCAGATCCAAAGAAGGAAGGAAAACAATCTGATATTATCACCTCATTTCTGCTTCAGCTTGACTGAAGCATCATAGTTTTTTTCCTATTTGTGTTCCAAGATAGCAATTCAGCACTAACAGAGATACTAAGTTTCATCATGAAAGAAAGTCACTTCAAGACACATCTCCATACAGCAAAAAAGAATAAAAAATAAAAACATAGCAAATATACATACTCCTTTTGGAAAGCCATGCACACAGGAGAACTGAATCCAAAGACAAGGCATGCCTGGGCGTCTGGGCTGTAGCCATTCCGGAGTAATATTTCTAGGCAATCTTCATGTCCCCCAAACACTGCTGAGTAAACAGGGCTTACTTTGTTTCGCCCAGTGTCACAGGCCCGGTTAGTAAGTGGTATTAACAAGTCCAAGATTCTATAAATACACAAATTCAGGAGAATTTAGTGTTTGTATATGTGCATAAATGTAGGCAACATTTCTATAGCACAGTTTTTTTCAGAATTACCAACTGATTCATTTAAAGAAATATTTCTGTCTAGGGTGTACCTTCTACCAACAATATTAAACTATTACATGCTATATATTTACTCCAAAATGTTACACTTATTATTGCTTAATAAAAAGGTCTTTAAATACATTTGAAACAAAATTAATTAATGTTCCTATATGTAAACAGAAAAGGTGATCTTTTAATTTTATTACCTTACTAGCACCACCTTAACCCCCAAAATTCAAATTTTATGTTAGATATTTTAGGGTTTAATAAATTATTTAAAACATCATTCTACTAAGTATAAACTGGCATCAAGAAAATGCACTATTTTCCTTCTTAAAGTACCAATTAGTTTTTCTTTTCCAATTAGTAAAAATTTTTTAAGATGATAATTGGCATGAAATTAAGACTAATGTTTTCATCAGGAAGAAATTATAATTTGTGCTAAAATATTCTATTATCTGAAAAAAAAGTGAGCTCATTAAATATGGAGGCAGATTTATAAAGAAGCTGGCTCCTAGGTAGAGAAAGTTCTAAGAAAATAATTAAAACAAAAGTTCTTAGGTTATTTATAAACTTACCTCTAGCAGTCAACTGGAAAGAAAAAAGGACTATTCTACCCTTCTAAAATTAAAAATAAAACTGTATAGATAAAGCCAGGAAATTCCTTCTTTCTGGGAAAAGACAGACAGGGCTACTCTGAAGTATTTTCACAGTATTACATTTCTCTTTGTGACTTTTCCTCATGTAATGTATGTCTAAGATAACATTTAAGTAGAACTTACACTCACAAAAGGGGTTACCTTTGAAGTAGGCTATAAAGAAAATCATCAGTGACAATGAGAATTCTCAAAATTGAGAACAAATGCCCAGGAGAGTTTTGGTATCATTTAAAGTTCAGAGTACAATATCTAACACTTATGTTTAAATAAATGATCAAGAATTGGGGAAAATATCAAATTTTTAAATCTAAGTATTTTGTTAAAATAGTCTAATGTCTCTTAACTTTAATAAATGTGTTTAATTTTTTTAAGTAGGTGGGAAAAATTATACTCTCCCACAAGACATAAACATGCTTACAAATATCATTAATGAAATAGTAAAGTACTGTGTCACCTAGTGGCATAATCACCAAATTGCAGAATCTGTTTTCCTACTATGTAAACAAACTAAATTAAGTAATGAATATTTTACTATTACTTTTTAAATTAAATAATACTAACAGCAGCTATAAAAAGTGCTATTATAGAATTATGGCTCTAAAGATTCTAAACATATATTTCTAAAAATTATTGACTGCCAATTTATGATAGGTAGCCATATTCTCACAGGTATAACCAAGTTACTAGCTTCTAAGATTCCTGGAACCCCCATTTACTCTCTCTCCAATTTGAGGTTAGATCAAGAAAAGTTCAGTCAAAGGGTTTAAGACAGGGAGGACTACTTAGCACACACTCCAACAGGCATCACAAACTCAAAAGCTTTCTGGGGTCAGAGAGGTAACATGGATGGCCTCATCGGATTGATGCTTAAAGATGCCTGGGATAAAACTAGGGAGGAGGAGGCGGCGGATACAGCCATAACTAGAGAAATCAATGGGAAGAGTCAACACCCCGAGAAAGTCCCTGAGCCTACCCAGTCTGTAGCAATTCTGCCTCACAATATGAAAGTGCAGGAATAGTAGGAGCAAAAGACAGCATGAAGGACAGATTAGGGGTAGATCTGTTCACCCAGCAGATTGGTAGGGAAGAGAATATCAAAGACTTTGCCTAGAGGTGAAGGGTCTAGCCCAGATTTATTCTTTATTAGCTTTTGATTAAGAGACCATGTTTATTTTCTGTTTTTAACACTTACTTTGTATGGCCCATTTGTGCAGCTGCATGAATAGGTAACTGCCAACTGTCCTCATTACAGTAAAGATCAGGATCTGCCCCACTGGAGAGCAAAAGCTCCACACATTTTGTGTGTCCCTCTTGAGCAGCAATGAACAAGGGTGTAGCTTTGTCCAAGGCTTGACAATTGACATTTGCACCTAAGGGTACAAAATAAAACATTTAACAGATAACCCTAATATTTAAAAAAATCAACACAAATTTCAAAGGAACTACCATAAAAGGGTTTCGTAGCACGGTAAGTTTTACCCTCTTCACTGAATGTTGGATGTTGTTACATAAACATATTTACTTTGCTAACTTCTTGGTAATCATTTAAATTGTCTTCGCTAAACTGACAGGGTAGGTCATGCCTGGAATCCCAGCAATTTAGGAAGCTGTGGCCAGAGGATTGCTTGAGGCCACGTGTTTGAGACCAGCCTGGGCAACATAGTAAGACCCTGTCTCTATCAAAAATAAAAAGGTCTTGCCTCTACATCAGCAAGAAAACAAGTGATTCATATCTTAGAATTCATTTTTAAGCTAAAACAAAAATCCTATTCAATGAAGGATACATTTCATTCCAATTCCTCCTCCAACAAGCATTCTGGGGCCCAATAAGTAAACATTTAAAAAGAAAAATGCAAACTATCAAACATGGATAATATTTCTGATAAATGCTGAAAAAGATAAAATCCAAATTATGCCACTAATTGATTCAGGCTAAGATTTATGAAAAATTATCAGTAGATATGACATATATGGGAGCCACGCCTTAAAACTAATATTGACTATACTCTCTATTACATCTCTTTCTTCATAACCACTGCATGATAAATAATGCCTACAATCAGAGAAAAAGGGTCTCTTTCAACAGGTTTCTGAGTTGATATTTAAAATCATAAATGTGAAAGGGAAAAACAATAATATTATAGTGAAAGAAAGAAAAAGAAAAAAATCCCACCTGCATGAAAATAATTACAAAAATTAGAAGTGTGAACATCTCCAGATGAAAAGGAACTACCCCAAGAATTTTGGATTTGTGAAAAATCTAAATATAGTGACACCACTGAAGGATCACAGTCGTGTTCCCGCAATGGTTCCTGACCCAAATGGAAACTCAGAAATGACAGATAAAGAATTCAAAGCAAGGATTGCAAGGAAGCTCAACAAGATCCAGACAAGGTTGAAAATAAACACAAAGAAACTTCTAAAGCAATTCAGGAAATGAAGGCATCTTAAGATAAACATCTTAAAAAGGAATCAATCAGAGCTTCTGGAATTGAAAAACTCACTTAAGGAATTTCAAAATATAACTGCAAGTTTTATTAATAGACTAGACCAAGCAGAAGGAAGAATTTTGGAGCTTGAAGATCAGTCTTTCAAACTAACCCAGTCAGATAAAAATAAAAATAAAAAATTTTTAATGAAAAAGGCTTTGAGAAATATTTGATAATGTAAAGCAACCAAATCTATGAATTACTGGTATTCCTGAGAGAGAAGGAGAAAAAGTAAATGACCTGGAAAACATATTTGAGGACATAATTTAAGAAAATTTCCCTAATCTTGCCAGAGAGGAAGACATCCAGATAGAAGCAATACAGAGAACTCTCTGTGAACGTGAATATCACCATGGCATACAGTCACCAGACTGTTGAAGGTTAACACTAAAGAAAAAATCTTACAGGCAGCTAGAGAAAAACGTCAGATCACATACAAAAGGAACAGTGGACTTCTCAGCAGAATCCTTACAAGGCAAGAGAGATCGGGGGTCTATTTTCAGCATTCTTAAAGAAAGGACACTACAACCAAGAATTTCATATTCCACCAAACTAAGCTTCACAAACGAAGGAGAAATAAAATATTTTACAGACAAGCAAGTGCTAAGACAATTTGTTACCACTAGACCAGTCTTAGCAGAGATCCTTAAGGGACTTTTAAACATGGAAATGAAAGAACAACACTGATACCACAAAAACACACTGAAGTACATAGCCCAAAGACCCCATAATACAATCATACAATAGAAACTGCAAAGCAACCATCTACCAACTTAATAATAGGATCAAAACCTCACATATCAATATTAACCTTGAATGTAAAGGGTCTCTTCAGATCATACAAATCTTTCGCCTTTTACGAAACATCCTGCCTAAAAGGCACACAGCTGCAATTTGGATTAAAAAAAAAAAAAAGAAAGAAGAAAGACCCATCCATCTGCTGCCTTCAAGAGACACGTCTCACATGTAACAACACCCATAGGCTCAAAGTAAAGGGTTGAAAAAAGATCTATCAAGCAAATGGAAAACAAAAAAGGTCAGGGGTCACTAGTTTTTTATTTTATTTTATTTTATTTTATTTTTGAGACTGAGTCTCGCTGTGTCGCCAGGCTGGAGTGCAATGGTGCGATCTCGGCTTACTGCAACCTCTGCCTCCTGGGTTCAAGCAATTCTCCTGCCTCAGCCTCCCGAGTAGCTGGGACTACAGGCATGCACTACCACGCCCAGCTGATTTTTGTATTTTTAGCAGATAGAGATGGGGTTTCACCATGTTGGCCAGGATGGTCTTGATCTCTTGACCTCGTGATCCACCCACCTCGGCCTCCCAAAGTGCTGGGATTACAGGCGTGAGCCACCATGCCCAACCAGGGGTCATTATTCTTATATCAGATAAAACAGACTTTAAATCAGACAACAGAGCCAGGCACAGTGGCTCACGCCTATAAGCCCAGAGCTTTGAGACGCCGAAGTATGACAGAGCAGGAGTATCACCATCTTGCACAAGCACTGTTATTTTCCAATTCACCTTAATCAAAAACTTCCTAAACCCAAAGCGCATCAGCCTAAATGGCTAAGATCAGCATGATCATAAACAAAAAAAGCATCTCCGACCAGGAACATGCCAAACTCCTCTGCAACCAGAGACATGCTAGCTGCCCTGCTCTGGCTGGGAAGATGCCAGCCCCGAGATAACTCCCTTCCTTCTAGAAAGACGTCAGCCCCAAGATAATCCCCCCTTCACCCAGAGACATTCCAACCTCACCATAAACCTCTCCCCCACACATAAACATTCCAAGCTTGTGATAAGCCCCCTCACCCTAAAACCAATATATACTCATGTACTTAGCCCGTAAGAGAAAGTGCTCCTGATTGAAATCAGCCAGAAACCCTTCTCAGGTTTTATCTAAAGTAAACCTGTCTTTAACTGCCAACCCATCTTTTGTGTTTCTTTCCTCTTTCTTTAACTCTTACAAGGGGGGAGGATCACTTGAGCTCAGGAGTTCAAGACCAGCCAGGGCAATGTGAAAGGAAAATAAATCTTGGGACCCCCACAATCACTAAGCCAAAGGGAAAAGTCAAGCTGGGAACTGCTTAGCGCAACCCTGCCTCCTATTCTATTCCTAAAAATAGCTACTAAGATTAGAAAAAGTTACGTACCTCCCTCACAAGGAATTTCCCTGTGGACGAAGGACAGACAGAACTCAAACTCAAAGTCATCCCTCTGCTCACTGGGATAAGTGCATATCTGAGTGCCTCCTTTGGAAAGGCTAATCAGAAACTCAAAAAAAAAAAAAGGCAACCATTTGTCTCCTACCTACCTATGACCTGGACATACTCTCCCCACTTTGAGTTGTCCCGCTTTTCCAGACAGAACCAATGTATATCTTATATATGTTGATTGATGTCTCATGTATAAAATGTATAAAACCAAGTTGTGCCCCAACCACTTTGGGCATATGTTGCCAGGACCTCCTGAGGCTGTGTCACAGGCACATGCCCTTAACGTTGGCAAAATAAACTTCCTAAATTGACTGAGATCTCTCTCAGATATTTGGGGTTCACAGCAACACAGTGAGACCCCATTTCTATTCAAGAAAAAATTATATATAAAAAAACCAACAACAGTACAAAAGGACAAAGAAGGTAATTACATAATGATAAAGGGTTCAATTCAATGAGAAGACTTAACTATCCTAAATATACACACACCCAACATTGAAGCATCCAGTTTCATAAAACAAGCTCTTAGAGATCTATAGAGATAGCAATAATGTTGGGAGATGTCAACATCCCATTGACAGCATTAGACAGATCACTGAGGCAGAAAATTAAAAAACAAATTCTGGGTGTAAATTCAACATTTGACCAATTGGACCTAATACACATCTAAAGAACACTCCACTCATCAACCACAGAATATATATTCTTCTCAACAGCACATAAAACATACTCCAAGACAGACCACATGCTCGGCCAAAAAGCACATCTCAATAAATTTAAAAAACTGATTCACTTGTGAGGCTGAGATGGGCAGATCACCTGAAGGTCAGGAGTTTGAGACCAAATTGGCCAACACGATGAAACCCCATCTCTACTAAAAATACAAAAAAATTAGCTGGCCACAGGGGTGCGCGCCTGTAATCCCAGGTACTCAGGAGGCTGAGGCAGGAGAATTGCTTGAACCAGGAGGGGGAGGTTGCAGTGAGCCAAGATCATGCCACTGCACTCCAGTCTGGGTACAGAGCAAGACCCTGTCTCCAGAAATATAAATAAATAAATAAATAAATAAATAAATAAATAAGTAAACTGAATTAATACCAACCATACTCTCAGACCACAGTAGAATAAAAATAGAAATCAATACCAAGAAGATCTTCCAAAACCACACGATTACATAGAAATTAACTTGCTCTTGGCTGGGCACAGTGGTTCACGCCTGTAATCCTAGCATTTTGGGAGGCCAAGGCAGGCAAATTGCCTGAGCTCAAGAGTTCCAGACCAGCCTGGAAATGTGGTGAAACCCCATCTCTACTAAACTACAAAAAAAAAAAAAAAAAAAAATTAGCCAGACGTAGTGGTGTGTGCCTATAGTCCCAGCTACTCAGGAGACTGAGGCAGGAGAATTGCTTGAACCTGGGAGGCGGAGGTTGCAGTGAGCCTAGATGGTGCCACTGCACTCCAGCCTGGCGATAGAGTGAGAATCTGTCTCAAAATCAAACAAACAAACAAACAAACTTGCTCTTGGATAACTTTTAAGTAAACAATAAAATTATGGCAGAAATCAAAAAATTCTTTGAAATAAATAAAAACAGACACAAAACATATTAAAATGCAGCAAAAAGTGTTAAGAAGTTTATAATGCTAAACATCTAGCTCAGAAAGAAAGATCTCAAATTAATGATCCAATATCACACTTCGAGGAATAAGAAAAAACAGAACAAACTAACCCCAAAGCTAGTAGAAGAAAAAAAATAATTAAAATCAGAGTGGAACTGAATGAAATTGAGACCCAAAACTCCATACAAAGGATCAATGAAACCAAAAGTTGGTTCTTTGAAAGGAAAAACAAAATTGATAGACTGCTAGCTAGATAAAAAAAAGAGCGAAGGTCCAAATAAGCACAATCTGAAACAACAAAGTTGACATTACAATAGATTCTACAAAAATACACAAGATCCTCTGAGACTATAACGAACACCTCAATGCACGCAAATGAGAAAATCTAGAGGAAATGGATAAATCACATAATCTCTCAAGACTGAATCACAAAGAAATTGAAATAGACCAATATCAAGTTCCAAAACTGAATCCATAATAAAAAAAAAAAACCTACCAACCAAAAGTCCTGGACCACATGAATTCACAGCTGAATTCTACCAGACATACAAAGAAAAACCAGTACCAATTCTACTGAAACCATTCCCAAAAATCAAGGAGGAGAGACTCCTCCCTAACTTGTTCTACAAAGCCAGCATCACCCTAATACCAAAATCTGGCAAAGATACAATGAAGAAAGAAAAGTACAGGCCAATAGTGCTGACGAACATAGATACAAAAATCCTCAACAAAATATTAGCAAATTAAATCCAGCAACACATCAAAAAGTTAATGCATCATGATCAAGTAGGCTTCATTGTTGAGAAACAAGGTTGGTTCCATATATGCAAATGAATAATTGGGATTCACCACGTAAAGAAAATTAAAAACCAAAACTATATGATCATCTCAACAGATGTGAGAAAAGCCTTCATAAAACCCAACATCCCTTCATGATAAAAACAAAACAAACAAAACAAAACAAAACCCTCAACAAACTAGGCACTGAAGGAATGTATCTTAATAAGAATCATCTATGACCAACCCACAGCCAACATCATACTGAACAGGCAAAAGCTGGAAGCATTCTCCTAGAGAAATGGAAGAAGACAAGGATACCCACTCTTACCACTCCTATTCAACATAGTACTGAAAGTCCTTGCCAGAACAATCAGGCAAGAAAAAGAAATAAAAGGCATCCAAATAGGAAAAGAAGAAGTCAAACAATCTCTCTTCTCTGACAATATGATTCTATACCAAGAAAACCCTGAAGACTCCACAAAAAGGCTCCTGAAGCTGATAAACAACTTCAGTAAAATTTCAGGTTACTAAATCAATGTATAAAATCAGCAGCATTTCTATACATCAACAATGTTCAAGCTGACAGCCAAATCAAGAACACAACTCCATTTATAACAGCCACCAAAAAAAAATTTTAAACCTGGGAATACATCTTACCAAGGAGGTGAAAGATCTCTACAAGGAGAACTACAAAATACTACTGAAAAAAAATCAGAGATGACACAAACAAATGGAAAACACTGCTCACGGATTGCAAAAATCAATATCATTTTTAAAAATACCGATACTGCCCAAAGCAATCTATAGATTCAACACTATTCCTTTTTTTATTTTTTCCCCTGTTAAATGTCAGAGTTTTTTGTTTTTGATTTTCATAAGCTATTGGGGAACAGGTAGTGTTTGGTTACATGAGAAAGTTCTTTAGTGGTGACTTGTGAGATTCTGGTGCACTCATCACCCAAGCAGTATACACTGCACCCAATTTGTGATCTTTTATCCCTCACCCCCTTCCCATCCTTTCCCTGAGTCCCTGAAGTGTCATTTTTATGCTTCAACGCTATTCCTATCAAACTACCGACACCATTTTTTACAGAATTAGAAAAAAAATTTCTTAAATTCATATGGAACCAAAAAAGGGCACAAATAGCCAAAGCAATACCAGGTAAAAAGAATAAAGCTGGAGGTATCACATTACCCAATTTCAAACTATACTTTAAGGCTACAGTAACCAAAACAGCATGGTCCTGGTACAAAAACAGACACAAAGACCAATGGAATAGAATAGAGAATCCAGAAATACAGCCATGCACCTACAGCCATCTGATCTTTGACAAAGTTGACAAAAATAAGCAATGAGTTAGAGACTCCTTATTCAATAAACGGTGCTAGTATAGCTGGCTAGCTACATGTAGAAGAATGAAACTGGAACCCTATCTTTCACCATATACAAAAATCAACTCAAGATGGATTAAAAGTTTAAATGTAAGACCTCAAACTATAAAAATCCTAGTTAGAAAAAAAAATGAGAAAACACTGTTCTGGACATCGGCCCTGAGAAAGAATTTATGACTAAGTTCTCAAAAGCAATTGCAACAAAAACAAAAATTGGTAAGTGGGACCTAATTAATCTCTTTAGATTAATTAAGCTCTTTAGCTTCTGTAAAACAGAAGAATCCACAGACAACCCACAGAATAGGAGAAAATATTTGCTAACTAGGTATCTTTATAGATTCTAGATATTAGACAAAGGTCTTTATCTTAACTTTGTCCAATATCTAGAATCTATAAGAAACTTAAACAATTCAACAAGCAAAAAACAACCCCATTAAGAATTGGGCAAAAGGACTGGGCACATTGGCTCACGCCTGTAATCTCAGCACTTTGGAGGCCAAGGTGGGTGGATCACGAGGTGAGGAGATCAAGACCATCCTGGCTAACACGGTGAAAACCCCATCTCTACTAAAAATACAAAAAATTAGCCAGGCATGGTGGCACGTGCCTGTAGTCCCAGCTACTTGGGAGGCTGAGGCAGGAGAATCGCTTGAACCCAGGAGGCAGAGGTTGCAGTGAGCAGAGATAGTGCCACTGTACGCTATCCTGGGCGACATAGCAAGACTCCCATTTCAAAAAAAAAAAAAAAATTGGGCAAAAGACATGAAAAGATACTTCTCAAAAGAAGACATACAAGCAGCCAACAAACACATGAAGAATTGCTCAACATCACCAATCACCACAGAAATGCAAATCAAAACCACAATGAGATATAATCTTATACCACTCAGAAAGGCTATTACTAAAAAGTCAAAAAACAACAGATGCTAGAGAGGTTGTAGACAAAGGGGAACGCTTATACATTGTTGGTGGGAATGCAAATTAGTTCAGCCACAGTGGAAAGCAGTTTGGAAATTTCTCAAAGAACTTAAAACTACCATTCAACCCAGCAATTCCATCACTGGGTATATATCCAAAAGAAAATAAATCATTCAACAAAAATATACATGCACTTGCATGTTCATCACAGCACCATTCACAATAGCAAAGACATGGAATCAACCTAGGTGCCCATCAATGGATACCTGGTGGATCGGATAAAGAAAACACAGTAGATGTACACCATGGAATACTACGCAGCCATAGAAAAGAATAAAATCATGTCCTTTCAGCAACATGGATGCAGCTGGAGGCCATTATTCTAAGTGAATTAACAAATTAACGAAAACCAAATACTGCATGTTCTTACTTATAAGTGGAGGCTAAACACTGGGTACTCAAGGACATAAAGATAGCAACAACAGATACTGGGGACTAATAGAGAGTGGAGGCAGGGAACAGGGCAAGGGCTGAAAAGCGAACTGTTGAGTACTATGCCCACTGTCTAAGTGATGAGGTCATTCATATCCCAAACCTCAGCATCATGCAATACACCTATGTAACAAACCTGCATGCATACCCTCTGAATCTGAAATAAAAGTTGAAATTATAAAAAATAAAATAAAATCACAAATCTAATTAAATTATGTATGCGCCATTGTATAAAGATTTTTAAAAGCTAACCTCACTTTTTGTGAAGATTTTGAAAATAGCAGTCATCTCCAAACTTTTCTTGTTGGCAAATAATGTATTAAATATGCCACATATGATGTCGTTACATGACCATGAGAGTTTTTAAAATTTCTAGAATACATTTTGGTGGAAAGATCATCATCAAGACGGAAAAGGCTGTCTTCTATTTAAAAGAATATTCCATAAATGCACCTTGAATAAACCAAAGTTTTATGTACGCAAAAACTACACAGAACACAAATGGTAAATTAAAGAGTCTATAGATCCTTCAGAAATTCCAAATGATAGAAACTAGAAACTTCATGACTTCTATGAGGTAGATGTTTCACCCACTGTCAGTTTCAGAAAGAAGTAAACACTATAACTGAAAAGAGACTAAGTCAAGAAAGAAACCTTAACTTTTTTTTTAATGCGTTATTTTGAGTGACAATTTCAAAGTATCAGAAAGAATAAGGAACCAATTTCTTTAAAGACTACTGGTGAAAAAGTTGGAAAAATTACAGACAACTCACTGAAACGAAAGTAATAGGGGTTGGAAACATGTATAGCTACATGATCTACATACCTTTTCAACTGATTATTCAAAACAATTCAGAGAGAAGAAATAAAAAGAACAAAGCAAACCAAAACAGGAGCTCAGAGCTCCAGGCGACAAGAAAACACACCTGACATGAGGAGAGACATTAAGGTGCAGTTTAATCTATTTAATCTAAATTTTTTTTTTTTTTTTTTTTTGGGAGACAGAGTCCCACTCTGTCACCCAGGCTGGAGTGCAGAGGCGCGATCTAGGCTCACTGCAACCTCTACCTCCTGGGTTTAAGCAATTCTCCTGCCTCTGCCTCCTGAGTAGCTGGGACTACAGGCGCACACCACTACGCCTGGCTAATTTTTTGTATTTTAATAGAGACGGGGTTTCACCATGTTGTCCAGGCTGGTTGCAAACTCCTGAGCTCAGGCAATCCGCCCACCTTGGCCTCCCAAAGTGTTGGGATTACAGGCATGAGGCACTGCACCTGGCCTATTTAATCTAAATATTAATTGAACATATATATATATATACACACACACATATATATACACACACACATATATATATACACACACATATATATACACATATATATACACACATATATACACACACATGTATATATACACACATATATATATATAGTTTTGTTTTGTTTTGTTTTTGAGACAGAGTCTCACTCTTGTTGCCCAGACTGGAGTGCGGTGGTGCGATCTTAGCTCACTACAACCTCTGCCTCATGGGTTCAAGAGATTCTCCTGCCTCAGCCTCCCCAGTAGCTGGGACAGGTGCGTGCCACCACACCGGGCTAATTTTTGTATTTTCAGTAGAGACAGGGTTTCACCATGTTGGCTGGGCTGGTCTCAAGCTCCTGACCTCAGGCCTCCCAAAGCACTGGGATTAGACATGAGCTACCGACCCGGGCTAAACACTAATAATTGAAACTTATGGGACTGCAAGTCATTAACTGAATTAGGATAGTCCTCCGGAAGGTATGATGTAGTAGAAGGAAGATCAGAAGTCAGAAGGCCTGGGTCCAAGCCCTGATTCTGCCAGGAAACGAGTCTAGATCTTTGACAAGGCACTTAAACATTCACGGTCTGGACTCTTAATCTAAAAACGATTATGTTTGAACAGATAATTTTGGGGATTCCTCTTAACTGTAAGATTTACAAACTCATTATTTATAACAGATGCCTTCAATTGGCACTTAATGAATGTTTGTTTCTTTTACTTCCTACTCTGACTTAAGTGTTTGAAGGTTTCTAAAAGAAAGCAAAAATAAGAAAAGATGTGCCCTGCTGTTTAAATAAACTGGATTATTGGGCAGGCACAACAGCTTACAGTGTAATCCCAGCACTTTGGGAGGCTGAGGCAGGAGGATCACTTGAGGTTGGGAGATTGAGACCACATGTCTTAAAACAAAAAAAGGTTTTTTAATTAGCTGGGCATGGTGAAATGCACCTGTAATCGCAGCTATTTGGTAGGCTAAAGGGGGAAAATCACTGGAGGTCAGGAGTTTAAGGTTACAATGAGCTGTGATCATACCACTATACTCTAGCCTGGGTGATGGAGCAAGGCCTGGCCTCAATCAATCAATAAACAAGCAAACAAACAAACTTTGTATGATCTATTTTCTATTTAAAGGAAGTTTATAAAAAGCCTGGGTTTTCTTTCTTTCTTTCTTTCTTTCTTTCTTTTTTTGGAGACAGAGTCTCCCTCTGTTGCCCAGGCTGGAGTGCAGTGGTGCGATCTCAGCTCACTGCAACCTCTGCCTCCCAGGTTCAAGCAATTCTCATGTCTCAGCTTCCCTAGTAGTTGGGATTACAGGCGCATGCCACCATGCCCAGCTAATTTTTGTATTTTCAGTAGAGATGGGGTTTCGCCATGTTGGCCAGGCTGGTCTCAAACTCCTGATCTCAAGTGATCTGCCCACCTTGGCCTCCCAAAGTGCTGGGATTACAGGCATGAGCAACCGTGCCTGGCCAAAAAAAGCCTAGGTATTTTTTTTTAATTGCCTAGCCTACTGTGATTCACGCTTCATCAAGTTAGCACTGTGAAGAGCATATCTGGTGTTTGGGAGAGATTTAAAAGCCCCTGTACAATAAACATTTCTGGTCACAAAACTGTCACTTAGAGTAAGAATGCCACCTGAACACACCAACTTCCCTGGCAATGCTGAATGTGGAAGGGTTGTCACAGAGAAACCTTTAGCAGGTTATGTTACTATTAACATAACAAAGTGTAAACCTGCTTTGAAATAAACCTATTTACCTAATCACAAAATTAACATACCCCTCAAAGCCTTAATACACAAAATAGCCATCTAATAAGGTAATTAAGCCTAAACTAGTCTTACACCCTAGAAAGTTGAAACTGCTCAAGTCCCTACAGGAAAGGACAGCCCCATCATTCAACTTGCCAATAAACCTGCTTTAGTGATAGATCATTATGTTCCTACTCAGATAAATTAATAGCTGTGCACTGCATTGTTAGTAATAGATACTTAATAACCAGGTTTATAAATCAATTTGTATTTACTCTTATTTACCACTTACATAAAACCATAAATTTCACCACCTGATTTATATTTGAGTCAAGAATTATTCCTCTAGGAAATATAGTTTAAAGCTCATGATCTTAACAGTACAAAGGCTAATGGATAATCTTACCCGATGAAATAAGTATGCTCAAGCTTTCTAGCTTGCCATACTGAGCAGCCACAAATAAAGGTGTGATTCCAAAGTCATCCTGGCATTCCTTGTTTGCTCCTTTTCTAAGAAGCAATTTTATGATCTCAGCATTTTCCTAAAGCACAGATTCACATTTTAAATATGAAAAAAAACAAAGAAAATAGAAGGTATCTTTCTTCTTACTGTGTTTTTTTTTTCTTTTTTATCCTCTCACTAAAGGATAACTTGAAGGAAAAAACAAAACAGTATACTGCTGTATTAGTTGGAAAGAAATTGGCCAAACGATCAGATTATCCTATATTTCTAGTTAACCCAATAAATGTAAACATGAAACACTGATCTCTAGGAATTATAAACCTTATAGAATCCTGAAAAATTAGCTTGCTAACCAAAGCACTAAGGAGCCATCACAATTTCTAAACACATTATTATAAATAAAATAACCCATTGCTCTTTATCAATTTATATCTCAAATAACTGATGGTTTCTTAAATATGCCATCTACATTTTCAAAATGTAGATAATCCCTATGGCCCAAAGCTTCCACAGCTACTACAGAAGTTTGCTTATTCAGAATCATCATTAGCATTTAGACTGCCTTTTCTGTACTGCACTAACCATCATAAATCACAGGCAAGCAGAAAGCAAAAACTGCAGAGGACTGTCATTTTAAGAGGGTAAAACACACAATTTACATGGAAATGAAATAATAAATTCAGAGGTTACCTGAAAAGAAGCCTGGTGCAAGGAGTTCCATCCACACATAGAATGGGATCCATTAACATTTGCTCCGTGTTGAAGCAACAGCCTTAACACATCTATCTGTCCATTTTCAACAGCTGTAATACAGCAGTTAGAAAAATTAATGTCAGCAAAAAGGCATGTTTGTAGGACTGGACACCTTGGTGATGTTCTCATCACTTACTCACCTCAGAACCACAATGCTCTGATTATTCCTAAACATTTATCACAATTGTCTTAGCCCAAATCCATTAACATATATCTAATTGTTTCTGAACACATGCAAAATGATTTTCTTTTTTTTTTTTTTTTTTTCTTTTTTATTGATCATTCTTGGGTGTTTCTCGCAGAGGGGGATTTGGCAGGGTCACAGGACAATAGTGGAGGGAAGGTCAGCAGATAAACAAGTGAACAAAGTTCTCTGGTTTTCCTAGGCAGAGGACCCTGCGGCCTTCCGCAGTGTTTGTGTCCCTGGGTACTTGAGATTAAGGAGTGGTGATGACTCTTAACGAACATGCTGCCTTCAAGCATCTGTTTAACAAAGCACATCTTGCACCGCCCTTAATCCATTCAACCCTGAGTGGATACAGCACATGTTTCAGAGAGCACAGGGTTGGGGGTAAGGTCACAGATCAACAGGATCCCAAGGCAGAAGAATTTTTCTTAGTACAGAACAAAATGAAAAGTCTCCCATGTCTACCTCTTTCTACACAGACACAGCAACCATCCGATTTCTCAATCTTTTCCCCACCTTTCCCCCCTTTCTATTCCACAAAACCGCCATTGTCTTCATGGCCCGTTCTCAATGAGCTGTTGAGTACACCTCCCAGATGGGGTGGTGGCCGGGCAGAGGAGCTCCTCACTTCCCAGTAGGGGCGGCCGGGCAGAAGCGCCCCTCACCTCCCGGACGGGGCGGCTGGCCGGGCGGGGGGCTGACCCCCCCAACCTCCCTCCCGGACGGGGCGGCTGGCCGGGCGGGGGGCTGACCCCCCACCTCCCTCCCGGACAGGGCAGCTGGCCGGGCAGAGGGGCTCCTCACTTCCCAGTAGGGGCGGCCGGGCAGAGGCGCCCCTCACTTCCCCGACAGGGCGGCTGGCCCGGCGGGGGGCTGACCCCCCCACCTCCCTCCCGGAGGGGGTGGCTGGCCGGGCAGAGGGGCTCCTCACTTCCCGGTAGGGGCGGCCGGGCAGAGGCGCCCCTCACCTCCCGGACAGGGCGGCTGGCCAGGCGGGGGGCTGATCCCCCCACCTCCCTCCCGGATGGGGCGGCTGGCCGGGCGGGGGGCTGACCCCCCACCTCCCTCCCGGACGGGGCGGCTGGCCGGGCGGGGGGCTGACCCCCCCACCTCCCTCCCGGACGGGGCGGCTGGCCGGGCGGGGGGCTGACCCCCCCACCTCCCTCCCGGACGGGGCGGCTGGCCGGGCGGGGGGCTGACCCCCCCCACCTCCCTCCCGGACGGGGCGGCTGGCCGGGCGGGGGGCTGACCCCCCCACCTCCCTCCCGGACGGGGCGGCTGGCCGGGCAGAGGGGCTCCTCACTTCCCAGAAGGGGCGGCCGGGCAGAGGTGCCCCTCACCTCCCGGATGGGGCGGCTGGCCAGGCGGGGGGCTAATCCCCCCACCTCCCTCCCGGACAGGGTGGCTGGCCGGGCCGGGGGCTGACCCCCCCACCTCCCTCCCAGACAGAGCGGCTGGCCGGGCAGAGGGGCTCCTCACTTCCCAGTAGGGGCGGCCGGGCAGAGGCGCCCCCCCCACCTCCTGGACAGGACGGCTGGCCGGGCAGGGGGCTGATCCCCCCACCTCCCTCCCGGACGGGGCGGCTGGCCAGGCGGGGGGATGATCCCCCCACCTCCCTCCCGGACGGGGCGGCTGGCCGGGCGGGGGGCTGACCCCCCCACCTCCCTCATGGGGCGGCTGGCCGGGAGGGGGGCAAAATGATTTTCAATAGCATGTTAAAAGACACAGAGGAACTGGAACCAAGAAGCAAACGTTTATTCTCTCTGAAAATGGAAACAGCCTAGCTCTAGTTTGTTAAAATGAAACTGGGAGGATATAAGGTGGACAATTCAGAATCAACAGTACCAGTCTGGAAAAGCAATCTCAAAAGGACTGAAAGGTTTGCTATTACTACATTTGATCACAAATAAAGAGTAACTGACAAAATGAAAAAGCAACTTCTTCATCTCAGATTTTTTTTACCACTATAAATCATAAGCATTGTCAAAATGTTCTTATATCCATCAATGAAAATGTAAACGTTCTTACTTATGTGAACTAAAAGTGGATTCCAGAAAAAATAAAAAATGTTGTTAAAGAGATGCAGATTATTTTGCACAAAACTTTGCTATGAAGGTGGCACTAATTATGGAGGAATTTAAGCACGAAGTTAATGAAAAACAGAATGCCAGAAAAGAATTACAAAGTGCTTTATAAAATAAGTACAAACACACACACACACCATTAGCAAATTAGGTATACTGTGAATGTTGTTAGGTGTGAGGCTACTGAGTGACTTCTTTAAATTTTAAGTTCAGAAACTTAAAATTGAGAAATTGTAGTATTTATAAGAAAGGAAGGTAAGACATGTATAAGAAGGTCTGGCTAACGTGCTTGGATGTAAGAAAGAAGATTTAAGTTGATTTCATGTCTTGGTGATTGTGAATGGTGCTGCAAGGAACATACGTGTGCATCCATCTTTACAGTAGAATGATTTCTATTCCTATAGAATTCCAGTAGAATGATTTCTATACTGGGTATATACCCAGTAACGGGATTGCTGGGTCAAATGGCAGTTGTGTTTAGCTCTCTGAGGAATCACCATACCGCTTTCCACAATGGTTGAATTAATGTACACTCCCATCAACTGTGTATACATGTTCCTTTTTCTCCTCAACCTTGCTAGCACCTGTTATTTTTTTACTTTTTAATACCAGCCATTCTTACTGCTGTGAGATGGTATCTCATCGTGGTTTTGATTAGTAAGAAAAAAGATTTGAAGAATAAGATTTTTTTTTCATTTCAATCATACAGTTATTCTGTATCTCCTACTATAGTAGGAGGCAGGAAGTGGGAATCAACATTTCTCAGTCACAAAATTAGAAAGGCACATTTGGATAATGAATCACATTAGAAAACACTAATACACATGAAACAATGGGAATATAAAAATCCTTAAAAGTGTAAAACAAGAAATGATAAGTGTGCTTATTACTGAAGACAAGTAACATGCCATTGATATTCTACTAGTTTTATATATTGAATTTATACCAAAGCTTATTTCCCCTATAAGACACTCAGAAGTTCTTTAATAAAAAATTCTCCGCCGAGTGTGGTGGCTCCCGCCTGTAATCCCAGCACTTTGGGAGGCTAAGGCGGGTGGACCACGAGTTCAGGATATCGAGACCATCCTGGCTAATATGGTGAAACCCCATCTCTACTAAAAATACAAAAAATTAGCTGGGCATGGTGGCACGCACCTGTAATCCTAGCTACTTGAGAGGCTGAGGCAGAAGAATCGCTTAAACCTGGGAGGTGGAGGTTGCACTGCACTCCACCTGGGTTGCTGCACTGCACTCCAGCCTGGGCGACAGAGCAAGACTCCATCTCAAAAAACAAAACAAAACAAAACAAAACAAAAAACCAAAACTCTTACTCTGAAGGGTTTCAGAAATGTAACCAATGGCTGTGACAGTACCACTGAGGTAGGAATCTAACATAACTAAGTTAATATTCAAAAGCATTTACCATGGAAAAAACAGTTCTTCAAGCTATTTTTGTATAAACGATCTAAAGTCAATCTAATTTGGGGTGGCTCTCAGGTACCGCATAAATATATACACTGACAGTATCCACGACAGTTTCTTTTTTCCTTTTTTTGAGACAAGCCTCGCTCTGTCGCCCAGGCTGGAATGCAATGGCGTGATCTCAGTTCACTACAACCTCTGCCTCCCAGGTTCAAGCAATTCTCCTGCCTCAGCCTCCCAAGTAGCTGGGATCATAGGCACCCGCAATCATGCTCGGCTACTTTTTGGTATTTTTGTAGAGATAGCGTCTCACCATGTTGGCCAGGGTGGTCCTGAACTCCTGACCTCAGGTGATCCACCAGCCTCGGCCTCCCAAAGTGCTGGGATTACAGGCGTGAGCCATCACACTTGGCCCCCACAACAGTTTGTTTTATTTTGAGATGGAGTCTCACTCTGTCACCCAGGCTGGAGTGCAGTGGTGCAAACTCAGCTTACTGCAACCTCCCTGTCCTGGGTTTCATGCGATTCTTCTGCCTCAACCTCCCGAGTAGCTGGAATTACAGGTGTGCACCACCATGTCTGGCTAATTTTTGTATTTTTAGTAGAGACAAGGTTTCACCATGTTGGCCAAGCTGGTCTCCAACTCCTGGCCTCAGGTGATCCACCTCCGCCTCAGCCTCCCAAAGTGCTGGGATTATAGGCATAAGCCACTGCACCTGGCCCCACAACAGCTTTAAAAAAATAACTGAAAATTTAAAAAAGCAAAATAAAGAAATTACAAATGAAATTACCATATTAAAAAAAAGCCTGAAAATAATAGTAATAATTTTGGGTGGAGGTCATAAAAGGAAAAAAATCTGTTTCATATCAAATTCATACATCATTATCAGTGATTGTTAGCAAAAATCATTCTATAGCCAGTCCATGACTTGAAGATTATCAGGTTGTCAACAGTGATATATGAAGGAGAGTGAAGGTAAGTTTGTTTTCCACAAGTTAGGCTGACCTTATAAAAATTAAAGTCAAAAAATGTGTTTTGATTATTAAATACAATATAGATGACAGAAAAATTTTCATTTTTTTAACCTTATGATGCAAGTTATATTTTCACTTTTAATATCATAAATATATTAAGAAATCTGCTATCTGCAACTATTAAAAACATTTCCCAATGACAAAAGTAAAACTTACACATGAGCAGAAAAATATTATTTTCACAGCCCTTGTTAATTATTTCAAAATAAAGCAAATTTAATAGTTACTAATTGAGAAATCGTGGTTTAGAAAAGTGTATTTAGAGCTCAGATTTACTACCAAAGCCTCCGCTTTGGAAGAGGAGCATTCACTTTATCTATTAAAATGGAAATATCAAATTGGATGGGCTGAAGAGGAGACCCATAACTGTGCTGAATGGTTTGCTTCCAAAAAGGCAGTCATTACTTTATACAGACATACTTTCTCAAGCCTACTGAGAAAACCAAGTATAAGGGCATGTTTAGAAACTACCTAGCAAATAAAACAGACTTCACAGTCTTTTCTAAGAACAGAGTCAACCACTCAAGTATCTATAAACATTGAGTACCTGTGAATTCCATGGAGATAGTGGGAATACAGATGAAAGGGGAAGGATAGAGAAGGATATCAAAGTATAAAAGAGTGCTTCTGCCTTGAGAGCTATCTAGATGTAGAGAGAATGATACATGTCAGCAACAGCAAATTAACTCTATCCAATTGAAACAATGTTGCTAACAGGAATGAACTGCACAATGATATTTTACATTATATTCTGTGTAGAAACTTGATTTACTTATTATTTTTTCCGTATCTCATGAGAAGAAGCAGGCTTCCTCCTTTTTAGAGTTTCATCTGTGTCCTTTCCCTCAATTCCATACCTTCTCCACTTCCTTTTTTTTTTTTTAAGATGGATTCTCACTCTGTCGCCCAAGCTAGAGTACAGTAGCACTATTTCGGCTCACAGCAACCTCTGTCTCCTGGGTTCAAGCGGTTCTCCTGCCTCAGCCTCCCGAGTAGCTGGGACTACCAGCATGTGACACCACACCCACCTAATTTTTGTATTTTTAGTAGAGACAGGGTTTCTCCATTTTGGCCAGGCTGGTCTTGAACTCCTGACCTCATATAATCCGCCCACCTTGGCCTCCCACCTCCTCCACTGCCGAGACCAGCTCGGTTGGGGAGACCCTAACCCAGCGGTGCTAGAGGAATTAAAGACACACACAGAGAAATACAGAGGTGTGGAGTGGGAAATCAGGGGTCTCACAGCCTTTGGAGCTGAGAGCCTTGAACAGAGATTTACCCACGTATTTATTAAGATCAAGCCAGTGATAAGCACTGTTTCTACAGATTATAGATTAACTAAAAGTATTCCTTATGGGAAACAAAGGGATGGGCAGAAATAAAGGGATGGGTTTGGCTAGTTATCTGCAGCAGGAGCATGTCCTTAAGGCACAGATCGGTCACGTTATTGTTTGTGGTTTAAGAACACCTTTAAGCAGTTTTCCGCCCTGGGTGGGCCAGGTGTCCCTTGCCCTCATTTCGGTAAACCCACATCCTTCCAGCGTGGGCGTTATGGCCATCACAAACACGTCACAGTGCTGCAGAGATTTTGTTTATGGCCAGTTTTCGGGCCAGTTTATGGCCAGATTTTGGGGGGCCTGTTCCCAACACTCCACTTTGCAGTTTGTTCCTCATATTGTCTCTTCTCCAGTTTTTTCTCATCATTCCTTCTCTACTGGACTCCACTGTTCAACCTGCAGACTAGTTTAGGTTTTCCTTTCCCTAAAAATAAAACAAACAAACAAAATATCTTCCAATCTACTGTTTTCTCTCACTTTCTTTTTTTACCACTGAACTACCCCCAAAGACTACTCTTCTTCAGTCTACATTCAATGATCCCATTTTCCCACAAATCACTCATTCATTCATTCAACAAATGTCTACTTAGTGCCTATTATGTACCAGGTAATATTACAGGTACTAGAGACACAGAAGTGAACAAGAGACAAAAATACCTGCCTCCATGGACCTTTTAATCACTTAATCAATAACTATCATGCAAATTCTACTGCCATAATTCATGTAAAGCTATTCCCTTGAAAATCATCATCAAATTCAATGGCCTTTTCTCAGCCTTGAACCTCCTATTCAGTTCCTACTGCCTCTGGCATTAAATTCCCCATATTTCTCTAACATAAACTTTTTTCTCCATGTCAACAGCACTGTTGTGGTGTTACAACTTTCTCTAACAACTCATTCTTCTTAGTTTACTTGTTCTATCCTACTATTTCAGAAATGTGATGACTCACCAGGATTCTGTCTTCAATCTCTATTTATTTTTTTATTCCTTTACTTTACACATGTTTTTTTTTTTTTTTTTGAGATGGAGTCTTGCTCTGTTGCCCAGGCTGGAGTGCAGTGGTGCGATCTTGGCTCACTACAACCTCCACCTCCCAGGTTGAAGCGAATCTCCTGCCTCAGCCTCCCTAGTAGCTAGGATTATAGACGTACACCTCCATGCCCAGATAATTTTTGTACTTTTAGTAGAGATGGTGTTTCACCACGTTAGCTAGGCTGGTCTCAAACTCCTGACCTCCAGTGACTAGCCTGCCTCGGCCTCCCAAAGTGCTGGGATTACAGACATGAGCCAACACGCCCGGCCTATACGTGTTCTCTATTAGTGAATTTGTTCAATTCTGAAACGTTACTGAGCAAATTCATCTCTAGGCGAATGATTGCTCCTAACTGAACTTTCCCTCATGGTCCAGAACCAAATTTCCAAATATCTGCCAAGTATTTCCATCCAGACATTCTATCAGCCCCTTAAAATCAACATGCCTAACACAGACCTGGAGGCATAAATTTAATAAAACATGCAAAACCTCTAAACTGTAAACTACAAAATACTACTGAGAAAAGCAAAGATCTAAAAAAAAAAAAAAAAAGTAGAATACACCATGTTCATAGATATAAAGATTCACTATTTTAAAAATATCAATTCTCCCCAAAACAATCTAACGATTCAATGTGAGCCCAATCAAAATACCCAAAGGTGCTATGGGTATTGTCTTAATAGTTGGAAAAAAAAAACCAAAAACTGATTCATACAGATGGGAATGTAAAGGGCCAAATAAAGCCAAAACAATCATGTAGAATAAAGCCAGAGGACTCATACAAGCAGCTATCAAAACTAATAAAGCTGGAATAATTAAGGTAGCATGGTATTGGCACAGGATAGAGAAAGAGACTAATAAAACAACTGAAACTGCAGAAACAGATACCTTCAACAAATGGTCACTTTTATGACAAAGGTGACAATGGTTTTGGGTCCACTGAATATCCATATGGGGAAAAAAAATCTTGACCCCTGTCCCACACAATACCCAATAATCAATTTCAGATGGATTGCGAATTAAATTCCAGATTGGATTTAGAAACAACAAAGCTTCTAGAAAAAAAAAAAAAAAGAAAGGAAAAATCTACAAACTGATCTTGGAATAGAAAAATAATTTTTAATCTTCATATTAAAAGCAATAAACATAAAGGTAAATAGTGATAAATTGGACCATGTTAAAATTAAGAACTCCTTAAATCAATAAAAAGATAAATTATTTTTAAAACATGAGAAAATTTGTGCAGGAACTTCACAAAGGAGGATATGCAAATAGCTAATAAAATACATGGAAAAGTACTCACCTTCTTGTCATTCCATTAGGGAAATGCAAATGAAAACCTCAGTGAGCACCCACAACACCACCCACCAGAATATTTAAAATGAAACACAGAGTAAGTATCTGGCAGGGATGTGGTAAAAGTGGAACTATCATATCCAGGTGGTGGTGACATAAATTAATAACCTTAAAATTGGAGGCCAGGCGCGGTGGCTCACGCCTGTAATCCCAGCACTTTGGGAGGCCGAGGCAGGCGGATCACGAGGTCAGGAGATAGAGACTATCCTGGCTAACACGGTGAAACCCTGTCTCTACTAAAAATACAAAAATATTAGCCAGGCGTGTTGGCGGGCGCCTGTAGTCCCAACTACTTGGGAGGCTGAGGCAGGAGAATGGTGTGAACCCAGGAGGCGGAGCTTGCAGTGAGCCGAAATCGCGCCACTACACTCCAGCCTGGGCGACAGAGTGAGATTCCGTCTCAGAAAAAAAAAAAAAAAAAATTGAGTAGGGCACAGTGGCTCATACCTGTAACCCCAGCACTTTGGGAGACCAAGGTGAGCAGATCACCTGAGGTCAGGAATTCCTGACCAACATGTTTAAACCCAGTCTCTATTAAAATACAAAATTAGCCAGGTGTGGTGGTGCATGCCTGTAGTCCCAAGTACACTGAGGCACAAGAATCACTTCAACCCAGGAAGCGGAGGTTGCAGTGAGCCGAGATTGTGCAACAGCACTCCAGCCTAGGCAACAGAGCAAGACTCTGTCTCAAAAAAGAAAAAAATATGTCTAAAAGAAGATATTGATTTCTCTTTTTAAGATTCCCTCGCTAAATTGAATAAGCTTCAGAATTATACTTTGGGATATGACAGTATAACTGGTACTAAACTAGCCATCCATCCAAAACAATCATAAGAGTGGACAAAATATATAAGGCAACTTACTCGGGTATTAATCAACAGGCAGACAACTGTGATTCCTGAGAGAAGTGAAACACAAGAGATGAGCCCATGATCACCCCAGCTCTGTACCTGGGGACATTTCCCCGTTACGGTACAGTGAGCTGAAGTCCAAGTAGAGCAACAGTAAGGTTGGGGAAGGTGTACTCCAACCAGAGGAAAGAGGCTCAAGTGCAGTAGTAAACTGAGGAGACAGAGATTAGAATTTAAGTGGTTGAAATCTGCAGGTAAGGCCCTAGAGAAGAGTGAATTGTGCAGACAGGAGGCCTCTGTGTGGAAGTTGCCCAAGGGTCCTTGGTTCAAGCGTAGGTTGCACACGTACAAGGTAAGGCAAATAAAAACTGCTTAAGGGTCAAGAATGGAACAGAAATAATTAGAAGTCAAACACTACTGAGGGGCCATGGAACTCCTAAGACTTCTGGCTGAGTCAGAGTGATGAGACCATACTATTCCAAAAGAATGGAGATCAATCCTGGGTACTTGTGAGAGGAAGGGGAAGGATGTCTCCAAGCTTTTGTGTATGCGAAATTGTCCAGGACGTTTTAAAAAAGGAAAAAAAAAAAAAGACTGCCACAAATACTGAAGGGAATTTCAAAACGAAAATTTCGAGAACACTTTGAATATCTAAAATATTCCTAATGTGCATATAGTATACCCTGAATTTTTAAAAACACATCAGAATAAAAATCAAACTGAACACTGTCCTATTTACTCAGTAATACTAAAGTGTATATTAATTGAAAAATGATTTAAAACCTAAAGAAACAGGGAGAGAGAAGAGATAAGAAATAGATAAATCCACAGCAGAATAACAACACAGTAATTAGGACAGAACTAACCTTCATATACTTTGTACCTCTTATGGTATTTATTACAGCCTATCTTGAATTCTGGTTATTATAATATCCTCAATTAAACTGTAAGCCCATGACATCAGGAACTAAGCCTGATAGTGTAGAGGCCTGATAATCACCTAATCAATGGAGGATAATGAGAAAAATTCAGTTGTGACTTTTACCATCCTATTGATAAGCAAAACTAGTTGGCTAAGCTGGTGTTTCTTTGCTCCTTCACCTTTTTATGTGAGACCCATCTAGGACCACATGTTAGGGCAAAGGAGATAAATATTTCAAAAATAAAACAGGACTACTGTTCAGTTAAGGATGTATGAAGAACTGCACTCATTCTGTTGCTCTCTAGAACTGTTCTCCAATATAGAAGACAGAAGCTTCATTTGGCTGTTTAAATTTTAATTTTAATTAATTAAAATGGAATAAAATTAAAATTTGAGTTCTTCAATCAAACCAGACAAACTTCAAGTGTTCAAGAGCCCCATGTGGCTAGTGACCATCATAAGAGACAATGTAGATATAGGACAATTCCAAGTTCTATTGGGTAGGACTGGTCTAGAGATTAGAATTTAATTGAATTGAAATTTAACCTAGAATACTAGGTATACCTGTCTTCAAGATACCCATTTAGCTTTGGAAACAGAGAGCCAGGCGATCAGTTGCAGGTCTTGGAGTAAGTGTCAAAGACAGAAAGATAATGTGTAATTCTAGAAGCTAGTAAAGTACTGTGGGTTCCTAGAAAGAAAAAGAAAGCAGAATCATAGTATCTGGTATTAAAATGGTATCCAATAGGGACCAGAGACCAAGGAAAAAGATTAAGGATGAAATAAAAGACCCCACTTCAGAAGGCAGAGCTCCAAGTGTCTGGAGTACACAGAGATATGGGAGAAAGACTCTCCCCTCTTCAATCCAAACAGGTAAGACTCCAAACAGTTAGAAGAGAAAAGCCAGAATCTCTGAGGGTAGGAACACTGCTTTTCCCACAATAGGTCATATAACATAGTATGGAAGAAATCTCTAATTGTAAATGCTTAAGAAAGCAAGAATGGCATGAGAACATATCCTGCAATAATTTCTAGGGAGACATTTTCTGGTTTTGAAAAAACACCTTTTTCCATTTCCTAAATTAGAGGAAAAATGAAGCAATCTGGAAAAACATATCTTAGGTAACAAAATATTTTTGAAAACAGGAAATTGAGAAACTAGAAGCAGCCTTTGACCCACACAAAACTTTTGACCAAAATCAACTCAGTTGTGGCATGCAACATATTGAGTACAGTTGCAAGCAAAGCCCCATGTTAAGATTTCATGAAAGCAAGAACTCAAAATGGGACTCTCATCTGGGAGAAATATGGTAGACCTATACATACATGTAAGTACTAAATCTAACTAGAAATAGTAAATAATGATCATTGTTTAATATAGCATTCATTAAAGAAAAAGCTTTTTTAAGGGATTTTTAAATGTAATTATCTTAGTGAATGCTCTTTTAGAAAAATGCTTAATGTAACTATGAGTTCTAGGGAATTACTATAACAATTCTGTATAAATCATGCTGCTATAAAGACACATGCACACGTATGTTTATTGCGGCATTATTCACAATAGCAAAGACTTGGAACCAACCCAAATGTCCAACAATGATAGACTGGATTAAGAAAATGTGGCACATATACACCATGGAATACTATGCAGCCATAAAAAATGATGAGTTCATATCCTTTGTAGGGACATGGATGAAATTGGAAACCATCATTCTCAGTAAACTATCGCAAGAACAAAAAACCAAACACCGCATATTCTCACTCATAGGTGGGAACTGAACAATGAGATCACATGGACACAGGAAGGGGAATATCACACTCTGGGGACTGTGGTGGGGAGGGGGGAGGGGGGAGGGATAGCACTGGGAGATATACCTAATGCTAGATGACGAGTTAGTGGGTGCAGCGCACCAGCATGGCACATGTATACATATGTAACTAACCTGCACAATGTGCACATGTACCCTAAAACTTAAAGTATAATTAAAAAAAAAAAAAGAAAGAAAAAAAAATGTTAAGGGATGTAATGAAAAAAAAAAATCTACAACATGCAAGAACAGATGTTAATGTAAGCAGAGACATGGAAAATCTAAAGTAAATGCTAGAAGCATTAAAACAGAGATGAAGAATGCCCCTGATGGTCTCATCAATAGACTGAATAGGGCAGGGAAAGAATCAGTGAGCTTGAAGGTAAGTCAGTGGAAACTTCCTGTACTGAAATGAAAAAGAAAAAATATTAATAAAAAAGAATATGTAAGAAAAAAAAAAAACAAATTACAATTATAAACACAATTTTGTACCAAATGAAAATTACAGTGAGGTGAGTTTTATCTCTATTAGCTAGAAAATATACTGTTTCATTTTTTTGTTTGTTTTGTTTTGTTCTTAAGATAGGGTCTTGCTCTGTTACCCACGATGGAGGACAGTGGCACATTCACGGCTCACTGCAGCCTCAACTTCCTGGGCTCAAGCGATGCTCCCACCTCAACCTCATGAGTAGCTGGGATTACAGGCATGCACCACCCACACAGCTCATTTTCCATTTTTTGTAGAGACAAGGTCTTGCTATGTTGCCTAGGCTGGTCTTGAACTCATGGGCTCAAGTGATCCTCCCACTTCAGCCTCCCAAAATGTTGAGATTATAGGCATAAGCCACCACACCCAGCCTAGTCTTTCATTTTGAGGCTCAGATTTTGACAATAATTCTAAAAAATGACATGGTCAGTAAGTCTGTAACGAACAGTTTAACCACAGGCTGTCCATCTCCTCCAGTTATAGCAGCAGGCTGGCTGGCTATGCAGAGATCATCTATATATTCAATTTTACATTTGAATTATATATGAATTTTTAATTGTATCTCTACTTTTTTGAGTTCTACATGTACTCTGTTCTCCATTATGCATTTCATTTTTCTATACAATTGAACAGTAAAATTATTTTTTCATTGTATAGCTAGTTTATGTAAAACTTTTTTCCCCCACCTCTTTCATGAACCAAAAAAGGAACATTTGTAAGAACATTTATCTCCTGCAGTATTTCTCTGGTCCTGTGTTCATACTGACATCTGGTGGCACTAGAAAAGAAACTCCATTATTGCTATGACAAAGGAATTTTTTTTTTTCCAGTGTTGTCCATTTATTCTATGTATCCTCAAGTTTATGTTTTTCCAGCACTTTACTTATAACCAAGACAGCAGAACAATTATTAAAATCTTTAGTCTGAAATGTAGTACTAAAAAGTTATATTTCTGTCTTATAAATTTCTTCATGTCTGCCCAGTGGCTAACAATCTTAAAGATGCATACTGATGGGAAAAACCATGATCTTCTGGGCAAAACTCATTATGTTAGGGATATAACAAAAACGTTGTGGCGAATATCCCAATCCAATCATCCACGTTATCACTGACATTTCTCATGGTTTCTAACAGACAGGGAGAAGTCTAATGGCCAATTAGACATCAGAGACCATATCCAGAAAAATACATCCTTCAATCAAATGAAAGTATTAAAAGACAAAAAGCTAAAATTCCACTATCCTATTATATATTGTTTATTTTTCCATATGTCTCCCCAGCAGCAGAGTCAAGAAACATTTGATTTAGATAACACATCCCTAAACTTACACCTTCTTCTAGGGCTATAACACTGTAATTCTACTACTTTCAGAAATTATTCAACTTTTTGAAGCATTCATACAGCAGTATTCTCCTTACTAGATCCACCTTGTAAGAATTACCCATACTAAGGCTTGGAGAAACAAAATATTCTGGGAGTTCCCTATCAAAGAAAAAGTGTATGGACAGACTATCCTTAATCCCAAAGAGTCCTATTTATGTAGGAGCAACATTTCCATTTTAGCCATACTAACCAATGATAATCACATATCATTAGTTGGCCAATGGCATTAGTAATCATGAAGAATGAAGAGACAATTGCATTAACCATGTAACAATCCAGTTTGATAGCCACAAAGGCATGGCATGCTGTACAGCAGGGCTACTCAACATTGTCACAAACTGGCTGTCAATGTGCAAATTGTTATCAGTCCTCAACAAGGTAAGAAGTTTTGAACAGAATGTAAACAAGTATGTCCCTAAGCACACTTTATTTTAGCTGACATTTTCCTTGAGACAGGACTTCCTTGATGAAGAAACCAATATATTGATTTATATAATGGTTCAAGCTTCTTATATAAATCGACTGACATTTTGAGTGGCACTGCTCTACGGTATCTAACTAGAACACAGATTGTATTGTATGGACTGGGGTTGAGGGAGATTTTATCTAGGTCTATTCATTGCTACCATATACTAGAATTCAAATTATTACAAAAATACTGAAATCGAGAATTTTTGTTTTACTTTAAAAATGAATATGGACTTCCAATTTTAATATTGTAGCACAATATAGGCATTTCCCTTTACTTTTCTTAGAAATCATCCAAAAGCAATTAATCCAACATCAGCAAGAAAAATAAAATAAAAACACACTCTCCATTTTTAGTAAAACTATAATTCTAGTTTTAGATTTTTGAACTCCAGATCAAAATTTGTAAAAGGGGCTCCAAAAGAATGACGATCAATCCTGGGTACTTGTGGGAGAAAGAGGACAGATGTGTCAGCTGCACATCTAAGAAAAAGCTAGCAAAGAACACTTCTCAAAGGTTAGGGGCTCCCTCTGAGGAACAAAACTAAGTACCAGGAAAAAATGCACAAGCTAGCAGCAGGAACTTCTCTGGACCAGTTGAAATCCGAAAATCAGAGGGACTGGATCCAAAAAAAGAATCACACAAAGTGGTCTATCTCTGCTACCACAAATGGGAAACTGTATTGCAAAAATCCCACAGCTGCCAACCCCCAATGGCTAGTAAAAGATACTAGCTAAATGAATTCATGTCCAAAAATCCTGAGTCTAAAGGAAAACTCCATAATATGGAATGTGCCTCTACCTCCTTCCTATTATAAACCTCCTGAAAGCAGCCAATTGAGCAAAAACTCACATATTCCCAAGATGAATTATCACAAAGGTACCAGCACAAATCCATACAAAGATACAAGAATAAAGGAAGAAAAGTTATAGAAAAACAATAGACCAACAACAAAAGAAAGCAAAAACCTCTCATCTGAAAAATATTACCACAAACCAAAGCAAAATTGTAGCTAAATCTACAACTGTAAATTTTAAAAAAGAAGTTAAGGAAGCAATTGTCTCTGTGAAAACAGCACCAACACTGAAATACAAGTGCTCAGTAAAAAAATGGCTGACAGGAAATGATATAATTTAAACTGAATTCAGAAAATACCTGGGAAAAGCAAAAACAATCATAAAAAAATCCAATTGAAATTGAAAGAAACACTAGACAGAATAGACATTTCTGAAGAGGAACATAGAGGCTTAAAAAAAAAAACAGGAAAAGTAAAACAAAAACACAGAGAAAGAAAAATAGAGAAAAAACAATAGACATTGAAAACAGATAAGATACCAACATGTAAACACGCTGGCCCAAGAACACCACCATAATAACAGAACAGACAAATATTTAAAGATATAATTCCAGAAAGATTAACTAAAATTTAAAATATCCAAGTCTACATATTGAAAGGGCACACACTGTGTCAGAGAAAACTGATAAGGAATGGACATGCAAAAGTATTCTCACAAAAAGAGAAGAAAATTAGGCTAGCTTCAGACTTCAACTCTAGAACAGAATGGATCATCATTTTTAAAGTTCTCAAGGAAAGGGATGTAATTCAAGGATTTTGTACCTGATCAAACTGCTGTTCAAGTTTGAATCATTATTCAATTTAAATGATTCAATTTTTTTACCTTTTTTTTTTTTTTTTTTTTTTTGCAGAGATGGGGTGGTCTCACTCTGTTGCCCAGGCTGGTCTTGAACTCCTGGCCTCAAGTGATCCTCTCACCTCAGCTTCCCAAAGTGCTGGGAATACACGCATGAGCAACAGCGCCCAGCCAAATTATTCAATTTTGAACATGTAAAAACTCAGGGAATAGTATTGCCATAGGTCCTGTTAAAGGACTGTGTTAAAGGAATTATTTAGCTAACCAAACAAGGCTGGAAAAAACATGCCAAAATAACTGGTGATAAACTTCTAAGCTATTTAACCGTGGAACTAAGAATAAAGTTAAATGATGCATTTAAGATGCCAGAACAAAATGCAAAATGTTATTCCCACTAACAATGCAAATATAACTGACAAAAGTTGGAAAAGTGGGGGGAGAAAGAGAGTTATGTAAGAACAACATAAGGATACTGATTTCCTCAACTTTAAAAGCTGGAGGTTTAAATCTATTAATCAAATGTGACTAATAAAATAACACATTATATAAATACATTTAATGATATGAAGGTAAAACCAGAAAGATAATAAATATCCTAGTTTCATAATTGCTTACATTAAAGAATTAAAAGCCAGGTGCAGTGCCTCACTCCTGTAATCCCAGTTCTTTGGGAGGCCGAGGCAGGCAGATCACTTCAGGTCAGGATTTTGAGACCAGCCTGGCCAACATGGTGAAACCTCATCGCCACTAAATGTACAAAAATTAGCCTGGCATGGTGGCAGGCACCTGTAAGCTCAGCTACTCGGGAGGCTGAGGCACAAGAATCCCTTGAACCCTGGAGGTGGAAGTTGCAGTGGGCAGAGATCGCACCACTGCACTCCAGCCTGGGTGACAGAGTGAGACTCTGTCTAAAAAAAAAAAAAAAGTAATTAAAAGACATTGTGTTAAAACATAGAAAGGTGGCTGGGCGCAGTGGCTCACGCCTGTAATCCCAGCACTTTGGGAGGCCGAGGCAGGTGGATTGCGAGGTCAGGAGATCTAGACCATCCTGGCTAACACGGTGAAACCTCATCTCTACTAAAAATACAAAAAAAAAAAATTAGCCAGGCGTGGTCACAGGCGCCTGTAGTCCCAGCTACTTGAGAGGCTGAGGCAGGAGAATGGCATGAACCTGGGACGCAGAGCTTGCAGTGAGCCGAGATCGTGCCACTGCACTCCAGCCTGGGCAGACAGAGCGAGACCCCGTCTCAAAAAAATAAATTAAAAAATTAAAAAAAATAAAACATAGGTATAATATAAAGTTGTATCAAGAACCATAAAACTAAAAAAAGAAACAAAAGTAAAACCAGAACATGAAATTAACACTTTTTAAATGTAACTTTTAGTAAACTCCATACTTTTAATCTAAGAAAACTCAAACCCGTATTTTAAAGAACATGTCCTCAAGTAAAAATGCTTACATGACAATCCCTGAAGATTAATCTTCCAGTTGAAAAATCTAAAAAAAACCTCCAAAGCAAAGTTTTATTAACATAATATATATTAAGAGATATGAATGTGAAACCACAAAATTCATAGCACATCAAAAATTAGCCTTATGAATGATCACTTATCCATGAAGACACTAATGAAAAGTGAATCACATGGTGGTTTGTTCAATTTTAGAATATGTCAGCACAGTCAAAGTTAAAGCATATGCTATGTGAGCTGAAGTATGACACATTTTACAGTTAAATATTGAAATAGGCAGCCTCACCCAACACTATTTATAAAACATTCTGTTCTTATTAAATATTACACAGAATAAGCAAACTCAGAAAAACAAAAAATGAAAAACCATCCATCAAAAGCCAAAAGCGCATGCCATGCAGTTCCCATGGAGTGTCCTATGAAATCACACTGGTTTGGATTTGAGCCTCCAATTTAGCAATGTTTTCTAAATATAACAAAATAAAAAGGAAATCTATTTCCTAAATATTAGCTGGATTTTTCACTAAGAATTTATTATAGCTATCAACAAGAATATCTTTATTTCCAAAGCAGTTTTACCTACCCTTAGAATATTTATTATGTGTATATGGAGCAAGGGGAAGGGAAAGAGAGCAGGGGAAGGACAAGACAAGGGTAGAGAAAAGAAATAAGGCAGCAAGACTCCTTGTTAAAAAATAAACTCTAACCTGTGTGCTAGCAAAAAGATGTTCTGGAAGGACAATATTCATGTAGAAAGATGAGATGTTCCCTGAATTTCCCCTTTCTCGTGAGGTTTTCTCATTTTGATTCCTACTGCCATTAAGTTGAAGAGTTCCCTTTTAAAGCTCATCTTTATTAAAATGTTGGTGAGCTCTGTGTAAAGAAGATAGTCCCATTACAAACAGTGGAGCAGTCGACTTTCCAGAGTCCCTCCATTTAGCTTTATGTTCAATCATAATCAGATCCAACACACCTCTCATGTCAACAACTTTTCCGGTCACCTGGGAGATTTCCATAGCTCCATATTCACTTTCTACCCCTAGATCCTCTGGGTTTATATTCTATAGCCTCTAGCAATAGGCTAGTGCTAACTGGGCCATCAGAACAGATCCTACAACATGTAATAGAGTATAGCTTCCCTTGAGGGAGAGAAACAAAATACCTCAAACAACATATTCCAAATTTTCAGTTTTGGAAGCTAACTCTACAGATGGGAAAGGAAGCTATTCTAGACAGGTTAACCTTCCTTTCTCACTTTAAGTCCAACTAGTCCAGCTATTCTTCCTCATCTAGAAATTATTTGTAGTTTGATACAAACCTTGAATTATTTTGGATTTTGTTTTAATTTTAAAACTCTTCCATTATAGACTGAAGCAGGAATCACTATATGGTTATTTAAAAGATAAAAAGATTGTCCAAGTGCAGTGGCTCATGCCTGTAATCCTAGTACTTTGGGAAACTAAGGGAGGAGGATCGCTTGAAGACAAGCCTGGGCAACATAGCAAGACCCCAACTCTACAAAAATTAAACATTAAAAAAAAATTAGCTGGGTGTGGTGGCGGTGCTTGTGGTCCCAGCTCCTCAAGAGGCTGAGGCAGGAGGATAACTTGAGCCCAATAGTTTGAGGCTGTAGTGAGCTATGATTTTGCCACTGCACTCCAGCCTCGGCAAAAGAGCAAGACCCTACGTCAAAAAATAAAAAAAGGTAAAGGTGAGCAAGGCAGAGTGCTAAAGTTTGTCCTATTATTCATGATGCAGAGAAGACACTGACACCCATATTATCTAACTAAAGAGTTATATGTCCATTCCTATTTTTTCCACACACAACACCAATGTATACATGCCCATTCTTCCACACACTGTTTTTTGGGGTTTTTTTTGTTTTTTTTTTTTTGAGACAGAGTTATTGTTGTCCAAGCTGGAGTGCAATGGCGCAATCTTGGCTTACTGCAATGTCCACCCTCCCGGATTCAAGTGATTCTCCAGCCTCAGCCTCCCAAGTAGCTCAGATTACAGGCATGTGCCACCACACCCAGCTAATTTTTTGTATTTTTAGTAGAAACGTGGTTTCACCATGTTAGCCAGGCTGGTCTCGAACCCCTGACCTCAGGTGATCCGCCCGCCTCGGCCTCCCAAAGTGCTGAGATTACAAGTGTGAGCTACCACACCTGGCCCTTCCACATTATGTTTTTACAAACACTAAGGCTCTACTTTACTTTTTTTAAATACTATATTGGCCAGGCACGGTATTTTGTATTAGTCAATACAAAAGATTTATTTCTTAGTCAATACAAATTTACCATTTACAAAATGGTAAATTCACTGCCACAGAAACAAAATAAATTCTACTACTAAAAATAAGTGATTTAAAGTTATTTACTGGTTTGAATTATCTCCCATCCCTTGCTTCATTAACATAAAAAAGTACAAGTTAACTACATGTTGAAATATAAACCCCTAAAAACCATGCATCTCTAATTTTCTCCAAATACTAATAAAAGTAGGCACAATACTGAATTTCATAAATGGGACTCTAATAATAATAATAATAATTTGAAACTGTAAACTATGTGGCCAGAATAGCATTTCTCAAATAGTCCCATGGAATATCAATGTTCCTGGAGGTATTCCTAAATGTTCCATAAAGAAAAAGAATACAGCTGGGCACAGTGGCTCATGCCTGTAATCCCAGCACTTAGAGAGGCTGAGGCAGGCAGATCGCCTGAGGTCAGGAGTTCCAGATTAGCCTGGCCAACATGGTGAAACCCCATCTCTACTAAAAATATAAAAATTAGCCAGGCGTGGTGGTGGGGGCTTGTAATCCCAGCTACTCGGGAGGCTGAGGCAGGAGAAACACTTGAACCCGGGAGGCAGAGGTTGCAGTGAGCCGAGATTGTGCCATTGCACTCCAGGCTGGACAACGAGACTGAAAGAACAGTACAGTCAAATACGTTTCAAAGCTCTGCGATAAACAAATGTTGTTTAAGAGAGGTCTTCTCAGAATCCTTCATTCTTTTATTTAACAAATAATTTACTGAACACCTACCATATACCAGGCACTAAACTGAGTTTGGGAGTTACAACAGTGAACAAGATGAATAAAATCCCTGCCTTAATGGAACATTCTTTCTAGTGAAGGGGGCAGTAAATAAAGAAGGGAGTAATAATTAACTGGAGTCAGTGATGAAGACACTAAAAGAGAATGCATAAAGAGATCAGTGGATACTTCAGACAGGGTGGGCACAATAAGTCACATATGTAATGTCTTCATGTTTTTCTACACTGGGGGATATAGCACACAGTGTTTCGCAAATGTATGTGATTAGGAAACCTTTTGTCAATAAACATGTTTTTAATAGTTCACTGAATCAGTTTTCTACCCAAAACACAGACAACAGCAAGATCAAGATTCAAAGATAGCTCTTCTCTTCCTAGATCCAGTCTTTTTAAAGTTTCCTCACCTGTAAAAGTGGGAATAATAATAGTACATGTCTCAGAATCACAGTGAAGATCCAATTATCTGCTTCATGTAAAACACCCACACAAGGCTTAGTATACACTCTGCTTAATAAATGTTATTGTTACTGTTAATACAGCACTCTGCACATGAAGTCTTCTGTCATTCAAGGGTGACTAATTATTCTCCCTTTTAAAATCTCAAACTTGTAAAATCACCTTTTTTACTCCTCCACGTAGACGATTTCTTGAGGAAAGCAGCTAGAATGGAGATTGCGTATAGCTGAGCCTCAATAAATGCTTCCTCTGTAGTTGTACAGAATATCCAAAGTAGGTTAAATGCAGGTGCAGGGGAAAAAAGAAACTTAATATAAAAAAGCAATCACTCCTCTAGGAAACCCAAGCTACATTAAACCAAAGCTTCCATGAAACGTGTAAAATACTTTTCGCATATTCAAAGTACTTTCATAAATTAACATTACTAGTAATGTGTCATATTATTCCTGGTAAGATGCACTAAGATACCATGGCACTTCTGTGGTATTCCTGCCAGAAACACAAACCCTGAACCTTATCAAGAAGAAACATCAGACAAACCCAAATCGAAGGATATTATACAAAATCAATGACCTGAACTCTTAAAAAACTTAAAATCATAAAAGACTAAAAAACTGTTCCAAATTAAAGGAAGCCAAAGAGACATAACAACTAAATATAACACGTGATCTTGGATTCATCACGGACCAAAATCTTTTTTTCTGTTGCTATAAAAGACATTCACGAAAAAATTGAATGAGGGCTGTAGACTAAATAATACTATTCTATCCATGTTAACTTCCTGATAAGATTATGATCATCATATGGTAGTCAGAATTTTATTGCTTTTAGGAGTTCACACTGAAGTAGAACTAAAGGAGCGTGATGTCTACAACTTAATCTCAAAAGGATTAAAAAAAATACAAAGAAGGAAATTAAATGACAAACCTGGCAAAAGAAGAAAATCTGGGTGAAAAGTATATAAGGAACCCTTTGTACTGTTGTTGACTACTTCCATAAGTCTGAAATTATTTCAAAACAAAACGTCTAAATACAAAAGTAATGATGAAAAAGGAAAGATGGAAAATAATCATATGAATAGATGCTCAACATCATTGGCAATTAGGAAAATGCAAATAAAAACCACAGTGAGATACTACTAAACCTCCATTAGAATTACTAAGATATAAGGGAGAAAAAGAAAAAGCTGGCAATAGCAAATGTTGGCAAGGATATGGGGCAACTAAAGGTCTCAAACATTACTGAAGGAAATGCAAACCAGTAGAAAAAAACTTCCAACTTGTTTCCCAAAGTTAAACATATATTTACCATATGTCATACCAATCCTAAGTATTAACCCAAGAGAAATAAAAACTTATATTGATACAAAACCTGTCTGCAAATGTTTATAGGAGATTTAGTCGTAACCACTAAACACTGAAAACAACTCAAATATCCAACTGATAAATGGATAAACTGTATCACATCTATTTAATCACATGTATTTAATAGAATACGATTCAGCTAACAAAAAGAAATGGATTATTGATACATGTAACAATATGGATGAATCTCAAAAGTATCATGACAGCTAAAGGAAGCCAGTCTCAAAGGCTATATGGTGTATATTAATTCATATATATGAACAGATCAGTCACTGTCAGGAGTGGAGCTGGGGGGAGGGAAGAAAATATTGATTAAAAATTGGCAGCATGATGGAATTTTGAGGAGTGATGGAATGGTTCTATATCTTGATTGTTGTCATTACAGAATTTTATGAATACATCAAAACTCACAGAACTGTTATGTTAAAAAGAATGAATTTTACTAAAGTACATAAATTTAAGTAATATTTTTAAGTCCACAAGGAAAAAAAGTACTTTCACAGACAACTCATTTCATTCTCAGACCAATAACAAAGACTAGATAGGTACTATTACTCTCATTTTATAAGTGAGGATACTGAAACATATAGTAAATAAATAAATATACAAATTACATGTGGCAGGACCAAAACTGTAGTCCAGATGCACCGATTCTATTCCAAACGCTTCACTGACTCAATTTTCTCATGTTCCACTAAACTTTATGGGACACAATGTCCCTGAAGACAAATAGAATCGAATAGAAAAAAGGAGGAAAAGAAGAAAAAAGACAGTTATTGGAAGAAAGCCATTTAGAATTTGGCTGTCGTCCTTAAGGAATTAAAAAACAGTCTGTAACGGAAGAGGTCTGAATTAAAAAACAGATCCATACAGGCAACACATTAACTGGCATTAAAGTATTAGCTGGTGATTTCTTCCATAAAAGCTTCTTAATTTTTTAATGTTAAGAAAAGGCAAAAGCAAACATAAAGCATTCACAGGTAACCTTGCAACTACTGCTACAATTTAAGTGATACCTGGTCTTCAGAACTACACTGAGAACAATGATGGTGCCTACAATTCAAAACAGACTTTGCAACTTTAAATAAACAAAGTCCCAGAAGCTACCACCCAAGAATAGAAAACAAGAGCAAAACCTTTAAAAATATCTTTTCAGTTTCAAAAATCAAGGAAGTAGTGGTATGATAGTTGCCAAAAGAACATACTATAAGCACAACAGCTGAAGGAAAAATTAAGCTTAGTTTAACAAAAAAATAATAATGATGAAAAATTGCATCTGCACCACAAATAGCATACTTACCTAAAAACAATGGTGTCGTTTCTTCTAAAGTAGTTGCATTAGGATCTGCCCCAGCTTCTAAAAGAATCTGTACGATTTTCCAATGTCCTTGACTTGCAGCGAGATGCAAAGCACAGAAACCTTCAAAGGTCTTCATCTTAATGTAGTTTTCAGATGAATCTGTGGAAGAATCAAAGCCCATCAACTAGAAGGTATTACTTCTATTTCCTGGTTTTAAAAAGCAAAGATTCCAAGAGGAATTTAATGAACTATTAAAATATAAGTAATGTATAAATGACAGGTTTTACCATTTAAAACTATAGAAAATCAAGAAAAAGTTCTACAGAGATCCCACTGTGAACAGCTCTTTGGTATTCTTAATACACAAATCCTGTCCACTAGCTCCCATTTTCTCTTCTCTAATTTTTGGTGAATAAGGGAAGAGGAGGGGCAGAAATTGAAAGGTAACAAAAGCAATAATCTGAGGAGGATGCAGCACTATATATTTGCTTAAACCGAATTTATCGAAATATTCATCAATTTTATTATTTTATTTTTAAATTTCTATAAGGGAAATGGTCTGATCTCTTACCATTACTTCCTTGTACTCAACTGATACCATGAGGCAGTTTTAAATACTCCTTTTCTAACTTAAGACTATGGTTTAATAGTTAATGAAAACTGCAGTTCTAAAAGAATAAAATGCACTCTAACACAACCAGTGACATATAATAAGGAATTTATGAGTTAAAGTTTCCGAAATGTATTTGTCATGAAAACGTCAAGGTTCTGGTAACACTCAAATTATACAAATAATATTTACACAATAAAATTCTATGCCCATTATAGAAAAATGGGCTCTAAAGTGAAGGGTGAAGACATTTCTGACAGCTGGAATAAACTAAACAGAAAATAAAAAAAAAAAACTTAAACATTTTCTTGAAGTGTCAGAATTGAAACAAATGCTCCTAACTAGTTATCTATTTTAAGTAATTCTTGTCATTGTAACTCACTGATGAAACAAGTAGATTAAGCCATGATATCCCAGTAACAGCTTCTAAGTACATATATTCAAAGAAAACAGTCTCAAACTTCACAGATGCACAACTAAAGGGCAAGATAGAGTAGTCATATTTTAAAAGGACATATCACAGAAATAGGGTTTCAGAGATTAGTCAGAAGTTGACTCTTATTCAAAGTAGTTTATTGAGATTAGTCAGAGATTAGTCAGACATGACCCTTATTTCATGTATTAACCTGACAGTTTTGTGAATACAAATGACATGAAAACCTAGGAACACAAAGACATATATAGATAATTGACATCAGTAGATTGGCTCCTAAATGGGAAATTTCAATATTATAAAGATGCTGATTCTTCCCAAAATAATTAATAAATTTAATACAATTCTAATAAAAATGCCAGTAGAGCTATTTGCTTGTTTTATACTTGATAAAGTAACTCAAGTTGATAAGTCTAGGGTAGTGATGCAGGATTTTTTGCTCCTTAGTTCAGCTAAAATCCAGGTTCTTGTGTCACCACCAGGACAAATTAGGCATGTGGACATACTGAAAGGTGAGGAGAGCAGAATTTATTAAAAGAAAGCTCTCAGCTAAAAAAGGGGGTCCTGCCAACAGGTTCCCACCCCAAAGATTGAATACCAGACCACCACACATGAGCTGAAGAGGCCAGGCTCCTCCCCACTGCATAAGGTGAGAATTCCCAGTGGCTTCACCCCATTCTTCCAGTGCACAGGCAGCCCCTTATTCTGAGCCACTCCACATTGATTTATTTCCCTTTCTGTGCACGTGTTAAGGCACGGAATTTTCCGCCCCCATGGGCATGTTTAGGCAAGCCCCCTGTGCACAATGACCTGGGCAGCATTTGGCTGTCTCCTCTCTCTATCAGTAGGGCAGGTAAGAGTAACAAATAATTTAGAAAAATGAACAACACAAGCATTGAAGCGTGCCTAGACTTACTATATATTAAACCATGTCTTAAAGTTAGAAAAAGTAAAGTAATGTGCTCCTGGTACAAATGCAGAAAGGAAGGCACCCAACAGGGAAAGGAATCAACAGAAGCAGTAAGAGACTAAGAAAGATGGTCACTAAAAGGTCGGAGACCTAGACCGGTGTTACATTACAGAAGCCAAGGAACTTTCTCTTGTAAAGTAGAAAAGATGTTCTCCTCCGCTTACAAAGAAAAAAAAGACATAAAGTTTAATCCTGACCATTTAAATATTATGCCTTACAGCAGAAAGAGTGAACCTTAATGTACGCAATTAAAAAAAAAAAAAATAAACCAGGAGGTAAAAGGAAGGGTGATCCTAGGATAGCATGCAGACTGTGACAAAAGAATCTAATTGGATTACAAATATATGTCATAACCACACTGAGAGATAGAGAAAAAAGACACTGGTCTACATAACTTTGATAAATGATGCTATGACTGAAAACTGTAAGACTAAAGACAAAAAGAACTGCACATAAACACTATAGTCTAGTTGGTAAAGTTGTTTCTAGGAGTAGAGATTAACAATTCTGAAACCACTCTACATGAATACGAAGAACAAATAAATAAACAGATGGCAGATCTGGGGGCCAGGTTTCTTACTGTTGGAGAGGAAGGTTACATATAAGGAAAGAGGGAAGGCTAGAATGAACCATGTGTTCTGGAGTAGAGTCCAGACATCAGTATGAATTCATGTTTAGCTTAATATAGATACAGATGGCTAGACACGGAAACAACTATAGATGTATATATACATGGGTTATAATATATAAATATATGTTCTAGATCTGTCTGCTGAAAGGGCTTAAAATCAATGACAGTCCAGTAGCAACAAGCACACTCAGTCCTCAGATCTTCGTTTTCTCTCTTTCTTTCTGTTTTTTTTTTTGAGACAGTGTGGCCCAGGATGGAGTGCAGTGGCGCGATCTCAGTTCACTGCAACCTCCACCTCCCAGGTTCAAGCGATTCTCCTGCTTCAGCCTCCCGAGTAGCTGGGATTACAGGCGCATCACCACACCTGGGTAATTTTTTGTATTTTTTTTTTTTACTAGAGATGTGTTTTTGCCATGTTGGCCAGGCTGGTCTCAAACTCCTGGCCTCGGGTGATCTGCCCGACTTGGCCTCCCAAAGTGCTGAGATTACAGGCGTGAGCCACCATGCCTGGCCTTACATCTTGGTTTTCACTATCATTCTCCCGTAAAAGAAACCAGCACTCTTATGAAAATGGCTGATTCTAAGGCTGAGGTGGGAAACATACAAAGAGTCGGAGCATACTGTAGGTCCAAAAAGTAAAACGTGCTCAAAAAACAAACAATGGGGGCATGCAAAAGAGACAACAGGAGCCACTCTGAAAGGGCATCCTATGACCAAAACAATATGAGCAACAAAATAAATTACATTGTATTGGATTGTAACCTAAAGTACAGGTATAAAATAAGTAACAATGAGTTCATGCAGATATAAATGACTAAATATATAAATTAACGGGAGAGAAGAGATAAATCTCCCATGTAGAAGAATTCCAAATAATTTATGTAAAGACTACTCCATCAAGGAAGTAGAGTTTAATTCCCACTTCTGGAGTGCAAGCCACCCTTAGTGACTTGCATACACACTAATCTTGGGAAAAGGAAATAAAATCTCCTGTGTGATTATATATGAAGTAAAGAAAATAAAAGGCACTTCTCACACAGGTGAGAAATACTGAAGTCAATTTACTACTAACTTGAGATCTTGAAATATTTTACCTATAGAAAAAAATATATTAAGCTAACTTTAAAATCACTGGACCAGGAAGATAACATTTGAAGTTGGATTTAGGCTGCAACTTTGACTCTGCTAGAAATAATATGGGTTACACTTCGGGCCAATTACTTAAAACTCTCTGAGGCTCAGGTTCCATAACAGTGAAACGAGGATAAATTAGCTGGACCAACTCTCAATAGGGTTCAATAGAATTAGGTATATAGTCTGAATTTTTGTAAAATACAAATGCAGATAGATATGCAATTTAAGTACTGTCAAAGTTGTTACACATTTGGTAAAGTCTCCAAAGTATCATTTTAAGAAAATTTTCACCACCCACTATAAATTAGTTTTGAAAGTTCCAAAGATAAACTGCTTTCCTTAAACTGATACATGAGTTTTAGCAAAGGGATCTTATCTACCTTGTACTGGACCATCAACCACCACCTTCTCACTCTCTTCCCTTCTCTACAGAGGTGCTTCTTGAAAAAGAAATGGCTCATCCTATTCACTGTTTTTAATGCTTTAATCTCTCTTTACCCTCAAAGGAAGGCAAAGTGGCTTCTCCTTCTCAACTACTTATTGAAACTTTAAATGGTGTGGGTATTAAAGACATTCTTAATGGACAAACACAATGAGCACCTCAGGTCTTTCACAACTTGTGAGTTATTTCCTGGGAATACTTGGAGAATTAGAGCCACCTCAGCTGAACCAATGCCAGCCACTGACGCCTGTGTAGCAATGACAAGAGTTGGCCCAAACACTGCCAATGGAACCACACCCTATGTTTACTGACACAAAGTGTCTTTTTACTTATGAATAATAAACTTGTCTATTACTTCTTATAAAAGTGGTAGTAATGGGTGATAGACCGTTATTTTTGTTTTCTGCAAACTCTAACAGGGAAAGTAAAACCACAAGGTTTTCAGTAGAGGAGATAGGTTAAGTATTAAGACCAGAATATTTCTCAACAGCTGAGCCAGAATTTGATGACAAATTTACTATGTGCCAATCACAAGTGTAATAAATGTCAAGATTATATCGCCACACCATTTACACAATTTATATCATCTTACTATGTTTTATTTAGGTATTATAAGAAAAGGTTATATATAAAATAATTTCCACAATGCAAGGAATTGTATTATGTGCATACTTCTCAGATAACCCTCAGCAGAGACTTCATAATGCACACAAGATGCATAGAAGAAGTCAGTGAAGAGGAAGAGGTTGAAAGGCATTACAAAGAAAGTAGACACTGTTAAGAAAAGTGACGAGAAAATACCCGAAACACATATAACACCGAAGGATTAATATCCAGAATACATAAAGAGCTCTTTAAAGATAAGGCAAGGCCTAATGCAGTGGCTCATGCCTGTAATCCCAGCACTTTGGGAGGCCAAGGAAGGAGTATCACTTGAGGCCAGGAGTTTTGAGACCAACCTGGACAAAATAGTAAGACCCCCCCCCCCCACCTCTACAAAATATAGAAAATAAAAAAATTAGCCTGATGTGATGGCATATGTCTGCGGTCCCAGTTATTCCAGACACTGAGATGGGAGGATCACTTGAGCCCAAGAGTTGGAGGCTGCAATGAGCCATGATCACACCACTGTACTCCAGCTTGAGCAACAGAGTAAGACCCCATCTCTTTAAAAAATTTTTTTTAATTAAAAAAATAAAAATAAGGTAAGTCTAGAACTTCCAAAGGGAAATCCTGCCTGTCTAACGACATCATTCTAATAGTAGAATCCAGCAGTCTCTGAAGAGACCCATCACTCAGATTTACATTTACTTGAGCTACTACATTCCCTTTCTTTGCTTAAGCTAGTTTGAACTAGGTTTCTTTCGCTCAGTACTGAAAGAATCCTGATTAACATAGCATACAATTTAGTAGTATCTATCAATATTTTAACTTGGCATGGTGATGGTTAATTTTACATGTCAACTTGACGGGGTTAAGGGATGCCCAGATAGCTGCTAAAACATTTCTGGGTATATCCATGAAGACGTTTCAGGAAGACATTACCATCTGAATCAGCAGACTGAATAAACAAGACCTGCCCTCACCAATGTGGGCGGGCATCATGTAATCCTTCAAGGACCTAAAAGAAAAAAAAGGCAGGCAACCCACTTTGGGTCCCCTCCCATTGTATGGGAGCTCTGTTTTCACTCTATTAAATCTTGCAACTGCACACTCTCTGGTCCGTGTTTGTTCCAGTTCAAACTGAGCTTTCACTCACCGTCCACACTGATCACCGTTGTCGCAGACCCGCTGTTGACTTCTACCCCTCCGATCTGGCAAGGTGTCCACTGCACTTCTGATCCAGCGAGGCGGCGCCCATTGCCACTCCCAGTCGGGCTAGAGGCTCACCATTGTTCCTGCACAGGCTAAGTGCCTGGGGTTCATCCTAATCGAGCTGAACAGAGCTGTAACACTCACCGCATGACCCAAGATTCCATTCCTTGGAATCCGTGAGGTCAAGAACCCGAGGTCAGAGAACAAGAGGCTTGCCACCATCTTGGAAGCAGCCTACCACCATCTTAGGAGCTCTAAGAACAAGGACCCCCTAGTAACATTTTGGTGACCACGAAGGGACCTCAAAAGCGGTAATATTGGACCACTTTCGCTTGCTATTCTGTCCTATCCTTCCTTAGAATTGGAGGAAAATACCAGGCACCTGTCAGCCGGTTAAAAATAATTAGTGTGGCCGCCAGACTTAAGACTCAGGTGTGAGGCTATCTGGGAAAGGGCTTTCTAACAACGTCCAACCCTTCTGGGTTGGGAGCGTTGGTCTGCCTGGAACCAGCTTCTGCTTTCAATTTTACTGGGGAGGCTGAGGGCCGACTAGAGGCAGAAAGGTGTCGTCCCGAACTCCCGGCGTTAGCTGGTTGAGATCATGGCGCAGCCGAAGTCTCTACTCAACAGTCGCCCATGCATGCACCCCTACCTTTCCTTCTGACCCATACCTCCTGGGTCCCGACCATGACTTTCTTGAAAGTGTAGCCCAAAATTCTCCTTACTTCTGAATCTACTTCCTCCGATCCCTGCCTCCTAGGTACTAATGGTTCAGACTTCATTTCCTCTCCCAAGTATTAGAGCAAGTTGTATCTCCAAAGGGATCTAAGGAAGTTCTATGCTGTGTCCTTAGGCATCTAGGCTATGAACCCAGGGAATCTTGTCCCTGGTGTCCCAGTTTAGATATACAGCTCTCAACATGGGCAGTTATGTGGGACCCATTCCCCACCACCCTTGCCAGGGCCCCAAGTTTGTAAATGGCTAGGAGGATTGCTCTCCCATCATGTAAGATGCTCTCCTCCCCTGATTTCTACCCAGCTTATCCCTCTGCAATACAATCTCCAAGCCTTGGCTCCTTGGCCAGGGCCTTGAAACTCATGACCCAGTACTTTAACAACTGGAACTGGGTCTATGACAACATAATAGATCAGGATGAAAGCGAATTAAGTAACTCAAGGAGAGAAGAGACAGAGAGAGAGAGAAAAGAGAGGGAGAGAGAGAAAAAGAGAGATAGAAGTAGTAAAGAAAAAACAGTGCACCCTATTCCTTTAAAAGCCAGGGTAAATTTAAAACCTATAATTGATAACTGAAGGTCTTCTCTGTGACCCTATAACACTCCAATACTACCTTGTTGTCAGTGTAAACAAGGGCATAGCCTGAAAACACTGAGACCACTGACAACACATAGCCTTCCTATCAAAAATCCTTAACCCAGTAACCCACGGAAAAAGGCACATGGGATAAACAGGATCCATCTCTCAAATTTCGTACCGGCAAGGACTTAATCCAGGGCAACAAAAAGTTTAAGATTGATAATTAGGGCGTATTCCTACAAGGGAAAAGGACAAAGGCCCTAGTGGGCAAAAACTCTACCTCAATCCTAACTCAAAAGGTTACCTACACCCTCTCTGAAAAGAATTTGCATAAGAACTGTTGTTTATGGGAACGCATCTTGATGGGGCAGCTGGGTTGTTATAAAATACTCAGGAACCCAGCCCAGCTCTAGAACTCACCCTTGAGCGCAAAAGCAATATTGGGCATGCTGGTAAAGGACCACTAGAATCCAGCAGCCCGGACCCCTTTCTCTGTGGTCAAGAAAGGTGGGAAAAGGGGTGCAGGACTGCTACATTGGTGAGTGTAACTAATCCGATAAGCAGAGGTCCATGGGTAGTTATACACCCTGGAAAGGAATAAGCACTAGGACCACAGAGGACGCTCTAGTCCTCTGGGATAATGCTCATTGGAAAATGACTAGAGGTGCTGGCATCCCTATGTTCTTTTTTCAGATGGGACACGTTCCCCCCAAGGCAAAAACGCCCCTAAGATGTATTCTGGAGAATTCCGCCCAGAGTGTATGTACCTTTTTCCCTGTCAGACTTGAAGCAAATTAAAATAGACCTAGGTAAATTATCAGATAACCCTGATGGCTATATTGATGTTTTACAAGGGTTAGAACAATGCTTTTATCTGACATAGAGAGATATAATGTTGCTGCTAGATCAGACACTAACCACAAAAGAGAGAAGTGCCACCATAACTGCAGCCAGAGAGTCTGGCAATCTCTGGTATCTCAGTCAGGTCAATGATAGGATGACAACAGAAGAAAGAGAACAATTCCCCACAGGCCAGGAGGCAGTTCCCAGTGTAGACCCTCACTGGGACGCAGAATCAGAACATGGAGATTGGTTCCACAGACATTTGCTAACTTGCGTGCAAGAAGGCTAAGGAAAACTAGGAGGAAGACTATGAATTATTCAATGATGTCCACTATAACACAGGGAAAGGAAGAAAAATCCTACCGCCTTTCTGGAGACACTAAGGGAGGCTTTGAGAAAGCATACCTCTCTGTCGCATGACTCTATTGAGGGCCAACTAATCTTAAAGGATAAGTTTATCACTCAGTCAGCTGCAGACATTAGAACACAACTTCAAAAGTCCGCCTTAGGCCCGGAGCAAAACTTAGAAACCCTACTGAAGTTGGCAACCTCAGTTTTTTATAATAAAGATCAGGAGGAGCAGGCAGAACGGGATAAACGGGATAAGAAAAAGGCCACCACTTTAGTCATGGTCTTCAGGCAAATGGACTTTGAAGGCTCTGGAACAGGGAAAGGCTGGGCAAATCGAATGCCTAACAGGGATTGCTTCCAGTATGGTTTACAAGGACACTTTAAAAAAGACTGTCCGAATAGAAATAAGCCGCCCCCTCGTCCATGCCCCTTATGTCAAGGGAATCATTGGAAGGCCCACTGCCCCAGGGGACGAAGGTCCTCTGAGTCAGAAGCCACTAACCTATAATTGATAACCTATAATAGATGATACAGCAGCAGGACTGAGGGTGTCCAGGGCAAGCACCAGCCCACGCCATCACCCTCACAGAGCCCCGGGTATGCTTGATCATTGAGGGCCAGGAGGTTAACTGTCTCCTGGACACTGGCACAGCTGTCTCAGTCTTACTCTCCTGTCCCGGACAACTGTCCTCCAGATCTGTCACTATCTGAGGGGATCCTAGGACAGGCAGTCACTATATACTTCTCCCAGCCACTAAGTTGTGACTGGCGAACTTTACTCTTTTCACATGTCTTTCTAATTATGCCTGAAAGCCCCACTCCTTTGTTAGGGGGAGACATCCTAGGAAAAGCAGGGGCCGTTATACACTAGAATTAGGAGAAGGAAAAAGGGTAAATATATATACAGACTCTAAGTATGCTTACCTAACTCTCCATGCCCATGCAACAATATGGAGAGAAAGGGAATTCCTAACTTCCGAGGGAATACCTATCAAACATCAGGAAGACATTAGGAGATTATTTTTGGCTCTACAGAAACCTAAAGAGGTGGCAGTTTTACACTGCCGGGGTCACCAGAAAGAAAAGAAAAGAAGTAGAAGGGAACCGCCAAGCGGATATTGAAGCCAAAAGAGTTGCAAGGTAGGACCCTCCATTAGAAATGCTTACAGAAGGACCCCTAGTATGGGGTAATCCCCTCCAGGAAACCAAGGCCCAGTACTCAGCAGAAGAAATAGAATGGGGAACCTCAAGAGTACATAGCTTCTTCCCCTCAGGATGGCTAGCCACTGAAGAAGGAAAAATACTTTTGCCTGCAGCTAACCAATGGAAATTACTTAAAACCCTTCACTAGACCTTTCACTTAGGCATTGATAGCACCCATCAGATGGCCAAATCATTATTTACTGGACCAGGCCTTTTCAAAACTATCAAGCAGATAGTCAGGGCCTGTGAAGTGTGCTGAAGAAATAATCCCTGGCACTTCAGGCCTACATTTCAATCCCTGTATCTTTAACCTCCTTGTTAAGTTTGTCTCTTCCAGAATCAAAGCTGTAAAACTACAAATTGTTCTTCAAATGGAACCCCAGATGCAGTCCATGACTAAGATCTACCGTGGACCCCTGGAACAGCCTGCTAGCCCATGCTCCGATGTTAATGACATTGAAGGCACTCCTGATGAAATCTAAACTGCACGACCCCTACTATGCCCCAATACAGCAGGAAGCACTTAAGAGCAGTCGTCGGCCAACCTCCCCAACAGCACTTGGGTTTTACTGTTGAGAGGGGGGACTGAGAGACAGGACTAGCTGGATTTCCTAGGCCGACTAAGAATTCCTAAGCCTAGCTGGGAAAGGTGACCGCACCTACCTTTAAACACGGGGCTTGTAACTCAGCTCACACCTGACCAATCAGGTAGAAAAGAGGGCTCACTAAAATACAAATTAGGCTACAGCACGAGGTAAAGAAATAGTCAAATCATATATCGCCTGAGAGCACAGAGGGAGGGACAATGATCAGGATATAAACTCAGGCATTCGAGCAGGGAGCAGCAACCCCCTTTGAGTCCCCTCCCGTTGTATGGGGGCTCTGTTTTCACTCTATTAATCCTGCAAATGAAAAAAAAAAGGCAGAAGGAGAATTCATTCTCTCTTGAACTAGGACATGCATCTTCTCCTGCCCTTGGATACTGGAGATCCTGATCTTCAGGCCTTCAAACTCCAGGACTTATACCAGTGGCCTCCCACACCCCAGTTCTCAGTCCTTTGGCCTCAGACTGAGAGTTACACTATCACTTCCCCTGGTTCTCAGGCCTTCAGACTTAGGGTGAGTTACACCACCAGCTTTCCTGGTTCTCCATCTTACAGAGAGCATATGATGGGACTTCTCAGCTCCCATAATTACATTAGCCAATTCCCACAGTAAATCTCCTCTTGTCTATCTATATATTTTCTATTGGTTCTATTTCTCCAGGAAACTCTAACTTATCAAACAGTAATTGCACTTCTAAAACTCCATCCTACAGAAATGGTTAACCATGTAGACAAAGATATATACATAAGGATGTTCACTGAATCACTAGTTATAACAGCAAAACTTTAGGAAACAAACAAAATATCTATCAATAGAAGAATGGTTACATAAATTACATTACATCTCTACCATGAAATACTATACAAAAGTGTTTTCACTCAAGAGAGCAGAAGAGTGACTTGGTCTGTTGCATTTTAAAATGATCCCTCTAATATATTGAGGGTGGTCTGTCATAGGATGCAGAAGGAGCAATGGCAGATAGAGAAGATCTGTTAAGATGCTATTATAGCAACGCAGACAAGGTATTAATGGTAGTGAGAAGTGATCTAACTGTGTGTGTGTGTGTATACATACACACAAATATAGACATACACATACACAAATTTGCTGACTGACTAGATGAGAAATATGAGAAAAAGAAAGGAATTAATGATGGCCCAGAGTTTCTGGCCTGAGCTGGAACAATGGAATATTTCTATCTAACAGATGAAAAAACTAAACCACTTAGAGGTTAAAAAACCTGTCCAAAGTCACACCAATAAAATGGTAGAGTCACTAGAATTCAGGTCCATCTGACCGTAACTCTTAATCGCTGTGCTACAATGATTTATTTGTCTAAGGAACTCCCGCATCTGTTACTGTGCCCAGTATTAGTGCATATTTTCTTATTTAACATGAACTAATAAAAAATACTATGAGCTAGATCATTTATTAGCCAAATAAAAGTATTTTTTAGCTATATGCTTAATAATTATAAGATTTTTAAGGGACTTTTAGTCAGCAAATGACTTATTATTGAATGGCATTAATTGTCAGTGAAGATCATTACTGCCCTCCAGGATGACAAGCTTCATAAAATCTCAACACCCATTACACCCAACCTCCAATACAGGAGAGAAGACAAGCAAATTTGTTATCTGTGCTAATATGTTAAACAGAAAACTAAAATGAGATACATAAGAAATACAAAAATATGTATGCATATTAAACTTCTATGTAATCTACACCACACTTGAATGCTCTTCTCCAACTTGAGTCAGAAGACCATGTATGATACTCAGAATGGATTCCAAATCTAAATTGAAGAGACAGTGAAGCAAAACTCTTCTAATCATTTTAGATATTTCCATTTTATTTGTGTAGGCCTACATACCTTCTTATTTGGGTGCACTAATTATCTTTTAGGAATCTCTGACAGTGTATTAATATTAGATAAACCTCAGGGAGGTAGGAAAATTATATAATAAAAGACAGCAGGTGTGATGCATCACACCTGTAATCCCAGCACTTTGGGAAGCCAAGGCAGGAGGATCACTTGAGCCAAGGGTTTGAGACCAGCCTCGGCAACAAAGTGAGACAGTTAGCCAGGCATTGGTGGTGTGCACCTGTAGTCCCAGCTACTTGGGAGACTGAGGCAGGAGAACCGCTTGAATCTGGGAGGTGGAGGTGGTGGTGAGCCGAGGTCGCACCACTGCACTCCCACCTGGGCGACAGAGCAAGACTCTGTCTCAGAAAAAAAGGAAATACAGTCGGGCTTCTGTATCCATGGGTTTTGCACCTGCAGATTCAACCAACTGGGATGGAAGATAATAGCATTTGTAGGATGTGGAACCCACAGATACAGACGGCTGACTTTTTGTATGTGTGTATAGGACATTTTCCTATCTTCGGGGCAGACTGCCGAACTTGAGGAGCATCCATGAATTTTGGTGTCCGTGGACATTTTGGGACCAATTCCCTGTGGATATGGCGGGACAACTGTAGAAATGAATTTAACAGCCAGTTCAAATGCCTTTAGTCAAAAGCATGCCCAAGTTTACTCAGCAGATGAAAAAAATCTGTAACATAAACTACACTATTCCGATATGAAGAAGAGATGTAACAGTATATTGGAAATGAGCTTTTTGCCTAGAAAAGGATATTCAAACTCATGTCTTTGTTACCACAAATAGTTTGGGAACTCAAGCTTTATAGTTAACTTCAAACAGATTCTGAAAACATATCTTAAGCGTTTGAAATTAGAGGAATAACATATATTTTTCCAGTATCTTCAAACACTCAACTATAATAGACACTAGACACTTGAACATGTGATTTTAAAAACAATCATGACAAATTTCCTGCATTATGATTTAGGAAGTTTAGCCTTACCATCTCTTACCTGTTAAGACAAAAAAAAAGAAAAAAACAAAACAACAACAACAAAACAGCTACCACTACCAAAAACAATGTAAAGATTATTTCCTTTCCCGTCCAGCAGGTAACAAATTAGTAGTTCTGATGGGCTATGGACCCAGAAGTTTACATTTTAAGGACCTATACCTGGTGATGACAAGTATGCAGGAAAGAGGGTCTGAATTTCCACGATCAATGAAACGAAATTGGTTCTGTGTGTTACAATGCAGAGTATTATAGTCAACCTCATTTTAACTGAATGCTATAAATTCATTCAATTAAATGTTAGAAGCTTGGTATGAGAAGAAAAAAAGGGCTTTAGAGTCAGAGAAATGGGTTCAAATCAAATACCCTAGTTTATTATGTAACCTTTTACAAGTCAACTTCTCTGAGCCTTGGTCTTTTCACCAATAAAATGAGGATAATACTGCCTCTAACACCACTTTTATAAATATTAGATAAAGAAGATAAATTGAGCATGTAGCACAATGACTATCACAAAGCAATGCTCAGTCACCATTTGTTTTCTTCCTACCCCCTCTCTACTAAATGTCAGAATCTCGCCTTTAGTCAATGTCCTTCACTCAGTAGTGTGCTGGTTAACATTTAATAACTAGCTGTCCAGAGGGAAGAAAGCCCAGTTTATAGCACTGGTTTGTAGCACTGGCTTGTTTCTGTGGTGTAAATACTCCTACCATGGCTGTTCCCAAGCATGAAGTCACTGAATGCAGAGATGTAAAGAGATGTGCAGTAGCACACCATTTTTCTCTATCCCATCTGTTTTATTATCTCTACTTTGTTTTATTTTCTTCATAACACTTTTACCTTTTTAAATTATCTTGTTTAATTATTTAGATATTTGTCATCTGTTTCCTCTGACAAGAAAAAGCATCAGGAAGGCAGGCATCTTGTCTCATGCTAAGTAGTTGTAAAAATTCCCAAAAGTATTAAAAAGTGTTTAAAAAGAAAAAGACTAATTCAATCAAAACACATCCTCAATTTCAGTACAATTGCTCTTTCTGTTTGGTAAAGGAAGAAAGAATAAACATGACCAGTAACTACCAAATGCTTAAATTCAAACAGCAGACTACTTCTCCCATATCACCTAGGTCAGTCAATAAAAAGAGGCCAGACAGAGGCACTTCCGTATAAGATGTCCAACTAGAGTATCATACTAATTGAATCCAAGGCAGGCAATCTTACTATCCTTAATAAATAAATTCAGGCAGTTATTTTATGACTATAGAAAGGGAAACAAATACTACTGTTAATAAGTTATGTATTATACTTTTTTATGTTTTATTAATCCAGTTTGTAGGCAAAGCCTCCATACCTTGAATTTACTTTACCTGCATTAATTAACATTTGCAAACATTCTACAGAGTTGTGATAAGCTGCTTCATGAATTGGCATCCATCCCCTGTTATCAGCAACATCGACACTTCGGCCCTTTTTGAGCAGTTTCCTTAAGACTTTAACATTGCCTTCCCTGGCAGCAAGTCCAACTGTAGAGCACGTGTCCGCATAAGCCTCTGTAAAATCCATTTGTTTGACCAGTCTACAAAACAAGGTAGAAGGATAATACTATAGTCAATAAAACAACACTTCACTCCTAGAGGTGAGCAAATCACGGTGGGCCTGTCTAGTATCTCTCACATGACTGACGAAGAAGGGCCCACAATACAGAAAGTGACTGCCATGCCACAGTCTCTGCTGGTGCCTAAAGCAGGAAGTTTCTCTGTTTGGCAGATTGGAATTCCTTGGAAGGTTCCCACTAAAAACATGAAGGGACTTTTAAGTGTTCTATCTTTCCTCCTCTGGAAATGTTTGAGGAGTAGGCTTCTGCTCCTGTTCATACCCCACCACAACGCATTCTTTGGTGCTCCATTGATAAGAGCACCCTCTTTGGTGCTCCATTGATAAGAGCACCTCTGCTTAATCCCCAGTGTACACTACATTATGCAGAGATGGCCATTCAACTACCAGCAATGCTCAGCCTCAATATATAGCCCTCTATAGGAAACAACTAAAACCAAAGAGGCCAGAAAAGCAGTGAAAGATAGGTGTCATTCTAGTCTTCCTGCACCTGCTTGTCCTTTCCAGAAGAGGTTAAACACTCAGATTCTCTATGCTTGACCAAATAGACCCACTGACTGAGCATACTGAAACCAACAGAGAACACCATAAAGAGATGAGCCCGGTTTTCCTACATAGCCCAGAAAGTTCTTAACAGAGTTCTTGCCCACATCATCACCTCCCTCCAATGCTCACTTCAAGTTCCCCTCCAGTCAGAGTCCAGTATAGCTCTCATGTGACTCTCTCAAAGACACAATTTCTTGTTAGTGACTCTATGAAGCAGTTTGGATATGGAATATGTATTTGATTACATAACTATTGTTAATTTTCTCAGATGTGATAATGGCATCACAGTTATTAGGAGAATGTCCTTATTCTTTTTTTTTAGGGAACTTGTTCTAGGATGAATGTCCTTATTCTTATGAGACACATGTAGAGTATGTGGCAGTAAAATGTCATAACACATGCAACTTCAAATGTTCTCCATTTAAAAGTATAAATAAAGTAAAAAGGAAGTAAAGCAACTGTGCAAAATGGTAATTATTGGATCTAGATGAAAGGTATTGGTCATTACACTCTTTTTATCTGAGTTTTCTGTATATTCAAAATTTTTCAAAAAAGAAGGGTTAGCAACCATATCAGGCAATTTGAAACCACAACTTAGAGAAAATAGGAAAAGACTTGTTTTTTTGTTTGTTTGTCTGTCTGGTAGCAGCTTCCTGCTGATTTCTTTATAAGAAAACAAATAATACCCCTTGAATCTGAGTGTTTTAGCATTCAAGATCATGGTATAAAAATCTTCAAGAAAGAACAATCACTTGGTAAGGTTTCTGTTTTCACACAGAGACACATCCATGATAGTCCAAGCGAATTTCCTAAACAATATTTTGCAGCAAGAGCTCTAATGAGCAGATCTTCAAAAAATTTTAGGATCCTTGACCCCTTGGAGAAACTCATGAAAGCTGTAGTTTCCCCCTAGAAAAGGGTACACCCCAAATTTTGTATACAAATTCAGGTTCCCCAGCTCGTTTCCAAAGCCTTTACAGGGGCCCCAAGTTAAGAACATTTGCCTGCTCTTTTGTGAACAAGCCAATGATAATACTAAAGATGAATAAATTTGTGTAAAATTTAAATATATAAACAATTCCCATTGAAATGACAGCTACTCTTTCACAAGCGTAAACTTCTATTGTAAACTTTCTGCTTTTATTTGAAAGGCAAAAGACTTTTTTTTCAGGACATAAAATCAAATATGAATTACATTCCTCTGGCTGCTGTTATATGGGCAAAAATCTAATTTCCAAAGCAGAACAAAACGTGTTTCTAGGTGCTTTGCTACCTGCGGTGCTGGTACACCGCCTCCGTATCTGGACACGAGTGACGACTCCTGCTCTTTTCTCCTTCCTCGGCCCCGTTAGAAATAAGCCCAGTTCCAATTTCAGAGCCAAATAGCTCCAAAAAGCATTGTGGGTATTGTAGTTTTCTGCACACGGGCACTAAAGGTAGGTTAGGGTGATTTACGGATGCTGCAAAAGAATCCATTGCTTACTACACCGAAGGTCAATGCCTCTTGACACCCTAATCAAGGAAATAAAATAAAGCTGACTGAGATCCGCTCGGAAAATCTTTCTGGATCTAAACTCCCAGTGCGCTTTGCGCCCCAAGTGGCCATCGCGCCTGCGCCCCGCGCAGCCGGTTACTCGCTTACCGGAGGCTTCAGTCCCCGGCGGCGCGGCGACAGCTAGGACTCACGGCCACTGTGGCAGAGGAGCCGCGAGAAGATGTGGGTTTTTGGTTACGGGTCCCTGATCTGGAAGGTGGATTTCCCCTATCAGGACAAGCTGGTCGGATACATCACAAACTACAGCAGGCGCTTCTGGCAGGGCAGCACGGACCACCGCGGGGTCCCCGGCAAGGTGAGGCGCCGGTCAGCTCCCCACACTTACTGCCCCCTGACCCCTGCTCCCCAACTCCACACACAGCACCCACACCCTAGAGAACCACACCTTAGCGCTTCATGGGGGCCAAGCACATGGCTTGGGGTAACATTTCTGTAGATTTTCCCTGCCACCTGCCCGCCATCTCTAACCCAGCCCGGGCACTCCTTCCGAAGCTGCTTAAGATGCCGGTGGTTAGTTTCTAGAGACGGCGAGAAGCGCGGGCACAGGCGCACGAGCTCGCACCAGGCTGAGTGCGGAGATGGGGACTCCATCTCTCTGCAACCTCTGCCAAAAGAAAAAAAGTCCCATTGGCGGGAAGATGAATGCTCATGTCACCACAGAGTTGAAATAGTAAATCAAGTTGTAAATTCAGCTTTTTAGCAATTAAATCTGTTGGCATTTCTGCATTCTAGCCGACTTTCATGAGCTTGCGATTAAACGTGCATGTTACTTCTAGGATTTCTTTACATCTTTCAAAAGTTTTATTTTCTGACACATAGAATTGCAGAATGAGTTTCCAAAATTTTCGCTGGTTATTAAGGAACTCACTTTGGTTTTCAGTACTAGTGAAGTTAAATGAAGTTCTGGTTATATGAATAACATAGTACCAAACTCATTACTATATCCAGCATTATTTTAATGTTACTTTCTTGATGGTTCTCATAATTATAATATGAAATGTAAGTTCATTGATTCACTTTTCAGTCGGTCATACAAAGACATTAATCTCAATATATGTATAGAGAATTAGCAGCAGCTCACTGCTTATGCAAATCAGCTTTGTACTGGCTACAAAACAACTAATCCATAAAGAAAACTAAGATTGAGGTAACTAATAATTTGGAAATTGGTCAATGGAAAGCGGAAAAGATCAAGGCGCTAAAGTAGTTTGCACCTGCTCATAAGAGAGACATGGGATTAAAATCACGAAAAGAACCTGAATTATAAACCATTCTATCTCAACTAGAGTTGGTCAGTTAAGAACTTGGCTTTTAAGTAGACTATACTGGCCTATTGGGATGTTGGACACAGTGACCTGAAAAGGGGCAATGGCTTAGGATAAATGCACATTTACAGATCAACAGAAATGTCATGGCCAAAGTATCTCTAAGAATGCTCTAGAACAATATTCAAGACATTAAAGAACTAAGCTAAATTAAATGGCTTCTGAGTTGTCAGTTTTGGCTGGGCTCGGTAGCTCACGCCTCTGATCCCAACACTTCGGAAGTTTGAGCCAGGAGGACTGCTTGAGGCCAGGAGTTTGAGAGTTGTCAGTTTTGATATGAGTATTTAAAATTGCCATTCCGAAAAGAAAACCTTTAGCCCAGGCTCCAATTATAATGACCAAGTATTAAATATTTATGTATGTGGCTATAACAACATACTTTACTAGTCTTGACCAAAATGTACAGTGTGTTACAAAACACATTGAGATATGTATGCTGTCAGAATAGACTGATGATTAGAAATTGCCTAGTCAACACAACAGTCCGTGATTCTTTAAAAGGAGAAAGGGGCTGGCCAGGCGTGGTGGTTCCCGCCTATAATCCCAGCACTTTAGGAGGCCTAGGCGGGTGGATCACCTGAGGTCGGGAATTCAACACCAGCCTGACCAACATGGAGAAACCCCGTCTCTACTAAAAATACAAAATTAGCTGGGCGTGGTGGCGCACGCCAGTAGAGTCCCAGCTACTCTGGAGGCTGAGGCAGGAGAATCGCTTGGGAGGCAGAGGTTGCGGTAAGCCGAGATTGCGCTACTGCACTCCAGCCTGAGCAACAAGAGTGAAATTCCGTCTCAAAAAAAAAAAAAAAGAGCTAAAAAAAGGTGTCTTTCTGATCACCTAAGACTCAGAATTCTAACTGCACTTAATACCATACATCTTAGCCCATATCTTAGCTCTATTTATTTCACATGTTAGTTTGCATTCTAGAATGACAATATAAGCTACTGGAACCAAGAATCAAGATTTCATCTTCTCCACAGCACACAGTAGGTATGCATAAATAACTTCTAATTCACTTTGAAATTGAAAATAATATGGCATTATCTACTTGACCCTCACCAATATATATATCCTCATTGTAGCATTATCTTAAAAAGAAAACAAGTCAGAAATCTAAATGTCCAAGAACACAGGAATGTTTATAGTTCATCAATGACACAATATTATGCAACTATTAAAATGTATGAGAAGACTAACAGGAAAATTAAATGAGAAATCATAATCCAAAATCCCATGTGTTCCATGATTACAAATTATCTATACGAACAGATGAAGACTAGAAGGAAATAGCAACAAAGATGACACAAATGCCTGGATGATTTAGGCTCGCTATGTGCCAGACATTGGGCATACAAGTAGGTAAAATTGTGGCTTATGACTCAGCATTCCCATGAATGATGTTAAGGTATCAGTACACATACAGCCTTTGGTACTCTGTGGACGAAGTTTATTTAAAAAAAAAAAAAAAAAAAGCTTACAGGCACTGATAGGTGTCACCTTTGTGCCTTAAATTATGGAACATTCCAAGTCTGGACTTTCTCTAAGGCGTTCCATTTATAAACAAAGACTGTTTTATCAGTCTTTGAAATGGGAGAACAAATAAAACTTGTTTTGGCTTCATAATATACCATTTCAACCTCAAGTTGAATAGTAAAAAGTGAAGCTTTCCATAATATTGTTAACTGACCTGTGTTAAAACCAAAATGGGAAAATAAAATTGCCTAGAACACAGGTGGTCTGATTGTCCCATATAAGAGCTACACGAATACGCCAGTTCTAATACTGACCTTTAAATAGAGCAAAGTAAAGTTCATTTATGAATGTAAAAGAAATGCCTACCTTGAAGCACCATTACCATATACAGAAAGGTAAGAACACTTCATAACTCAGAAGTGTAAATCACTCATTCTCTCGCACTTAAAACCTCTTAATATCCCCTGGTAGCAGTGGTTCTTAAAGTATGAGCCCCAGAACAATTTCTGAAATCAGCAGGAAAGTTGTTACAAATGCAAATTCTTAGACAGCTCCAGACCTACAGAATCAAAAACTCTGGAGGTGTGGCCTAACAATGTCTTTGTCAAGCCCTCTAGGTCATTTTGATCCACTAAATTTGAAAGTCACTTCCCTATATATAGGAAAGCACCCTTTATGTCATATTTTTTTTCCCCTAATAAAACTATAGGCCGGGTGCGGTGGCTCACGCCTGTAATCCCAGCACTTTGGGAGGCCGAGACGGGTGGATTACCTAAGGTCAGGAGTTCGATACCAGCCTGGCCAACATGGTAAACCCATCTCTACTAAAAATACAAAAATTAGCTGGGCGTCTTGGCGGGCGCCTGTAATCCCAACTACTCAGGAGGCTGAGGTGAGAGAATCGCTTGAGCCCGAGAGTTGGAGGTTGCAGTGAGCCAAGATCGCACCACTGCACTCCAGCCTGGGCTTGTTGAGCAAAACTCCGTCTCAAAAAATAAATAAATAAATAAAACTATAACATTCTTTTTTCCTTAAGGGAAAAACCAGAATATTTATAATTACTGCTTCCATTTGCCTTTCATTTTAGATGACCTTTAGTTACTGGTATGTTTTCCAATATATCCATGTAAAGTGAATATAATATACCTAATACGTATAAATTGATGGAAATCTTTTAGAAAGGCCAACACAGTCTCTAGATAAGGTAGGTTCTCTTAATTCACTTAAGCTTTACCATAAAAAATAACTATGCTTAAGAAATAGTGCTTCTTATGAGCAAATATAATTCAAATATTCCATGTCAAAAATGTTGCTAATGCTCAGCTACTTAATGAACTTTATTAATTCAGAAAAATTTTTTTTTACCTTTGTAAAACAGCCTGGAAGAGTTGTGACTCTTGTTGAAGATCCTGCGGTATGGTATAAATATTCTTTTTTGTATAATTTTAATTTTATAAAATATTGTGATGTTTCTGTTTCAATTTGATTAACAATCATCACAGACAATTTGAACTACCCTAAATTTAGAATTCTTCTCTGTATTTGTGGGGTTTTTTCGTGTTTGTGAAAAATGAGGCCAATAAGAAAAGTTAGAATGCAGAGTGCAAGGTAGACAACAATGTACAGACAAATAGCATGTAGTTTTCGTTTTTGTGGGGTTTTTTGAGACAGAGTCTAGCTCTGTCGCCCAGGCTGGAGTGCAGTGGCGCGATCTCGGCTCACTGCAAGCTCCGCCTCCCGGGTTCACGCCATTCTCCTGCCTCAGCCTCCCAAGTAGCTGGGACTACAGGCGCCCGCCACCATGTCTGGCTAATTTTTTGTATTTTTAGTAGAGACGAGGTTTCACCGTGTTAGCCAGGATGGTCTCAATCTCCGGACCTCGTGATCCGCCCGCCTTGGCCTCCCAAAGTGCTGGGATTACAGGCATGAGCCACCGCGCCCAGCCGTGGGATTTTTTTAAAAACAAGTTTATTAACTAAGAATTTTGTGGTCCCCTTTGACATTAATGGAAATACCCGCCCCCGACAGCCAGACTACCACCAAGAATTAAATGGAACCCTTAAAAGCTCTCTTCACTTTTGCTACCAGTCTCATTTTCAGCAGAAATCTAAGTGAGGAACTCTTATTTTCTTTATTGCTTAATTGTATCAATAGCACCTGTGTGTTGTGTTTTGTGTTTTTAAGTCCAGGAGTACATGTGCAGGATGTGCAAGTTTGTTACATATGTAAACATGTGTCATGGGGGTTTGTTGTACAGATTATTTCATCACCCAGGTATTAACATTAAGCCTAGTATCAATTAGTTATTTTTCTAGATCCTCTCCCTCCTCCCACCCTCCACCCTCCCGTAGACCCCAGTAGAACCTGTGATTTTAAAACTGGTTTGGAGCACCAGAAAGTTTTATTTAACCAACAATCCTCAGTTTCTTAAATATTTTCAGTCATTTTATTGGGGTACAGATTCAGAATTTTATATTGTGAAATTAAATGTTTAACTTTGGAAAGGACTTTAATAAACAAAAATCAAGCAGTTAGTAATGGCAGATAAATAATGGTGTGGATTAGGAAATGCTTTCATAATTGATACTATGAAAAGCATTTATAAAAAAGATCTTCAAATTGGTAACTTATAACTCCTAATTAAACAGTTAATAAACAAATGGCACTTTGTTTCTAGAATTTTTTAATGACCAAGTGAAAGGCTCATATTTTTCATTTCAGTCCCGTTATTAAAGAAAAAGACCAAATTAAAAAAAAATTTTTTTAAGATAAAATATTTTGCTGTGCCTATAATACAAAGAAATTATTCACAATGGAGATTTTAAAGTGCTTATTTCCTTTATTGTTTAGTATGTTCTTCTGTGCACTTTAAGTGAAGAAAAACTGTACTGACTTTTATTTATTTTTTATTTTTTTGAGACAGTCTCACTCTATAACCCAGGCTAGAGTTCAGTGGCATGATCTCGGCTCACTGCCACCTCTGCCACCCGGGTTCAAGCAATGCTCCTGCCTCAGCCTCCTGAGTAGCTGGGATTACAAGTGCCTGCCACTGTGCCTGACTAATTTTTGTATTTTTAGTAAAGACGGGGTTTCACCATCTTGGCCAGGCTGGTCTTCCACTCCTGACCTCGTGATCCACTCACCTCGGCCTCCCAAAGTGCTGGTATTACAGGCGTGAGCCACCGCTCCTGGCCCACTTTTAAAAATATACAAGATACGGGCAGGCATGGTGGTTCACACCTGTAATCCCAGCACACTGGGAGGTCGAGGCAGGTGGATCACTTGAGGTCAGGAGTTTGAGACCAGCCTGGCCAACGTGACAAAACCCCTTCTCTACTAAAAATACAAAAATTAGCTGGGCATGGTGGTGCATTCCTGTAATCCCAGTCACTCGAGAGGCTGAGGCAGGAGAATAGCTTGAACCCGGGAGGCTGAGGTTGCAGTAGGCCACGATCGTGCCACTGCACCACAGCCTGGGCAACAGACAAGACTTCATCTCAAAAACAAACAGAAAAGAATATATGAGATACTCTCTTAGATCACAACCTTTCTTCACCTATTTTAATTAGCCTTATAAATACCAGTGTATTCTTTTCATTTTTCAACAGGGATGTGTATGGGGTGTTGCTTACAGATTGCCAGTAGGAAAGGAAGAAGAAGTAAAAGCATACCTTGACTTCAGAGAGAAAGGAGGCTACAGAACCACAACAGTCATTTTTTATCCAAAAGATCCCACAACAAAACCATTCAGTGTATTGCTATATATTGGAACATGTGATAATCCTGATTATCTTGGTCCTGCACCTCTGGAAGACATTGCTGAACAAATTTTTAATGCAGCTGGTCCAAGTGGAAGAAATACAGAATATCTTTTTGAACTTGCAAATTCTATTAGGAACCTTGTGCCAGAAGAAGCAGATGAGCATCTTTTCGCTTTGGAAAAATTAGTAAAGGAACGTTTAGAAGGGAAACAGAACCTCAATTGCATATAATTTAGTCTTCAGAGAATTAACTTCAGTGCACAATGACAATATGATTTGGAAATACGTTTACTTAAAGATCTTATTTTTAATGTAGTGAGGATATTATCTAAACTTCTATTTTAACTGGAAATGTCCTGAAACATATATTTAAAATATTGGGATACAGTGAAAGAAAAATTCAAATTTTAATAACATAAAGATTTCCTAACTTTATGTTATTGAACACTTACTCACTAGAAGTGAGTTCTTTAGAAAAATACAGTGAAGGACTCAGTTCAGTCTTGTTTTTATCAGAGTGATAATAATCCTGTTTCACATCCCAATACTATTTTGAAGTTCTAAAGAATTAAACCAAAATTCCAATAAATATAAGGTTATGCCTTCAATATATTCCTATACAATTCTGTAACCATGGTTTAAAATACACAAGCTTAAAATAACATGATTAGAAATACACAATAATATGAACAGTATTTCAGCCTTAATTGTGAATTTCCTTGTTATTCAAGTATTAAATGAAATCTTTTGAGTTTTTAGCCAAAAATTGGCATTTTTAAAATATGAAAATTTCCTTGGAATTATAATGTACTGTACCTCTTCTTTTTTAAATAAAGGCATTTTACTATATGGAAAATAACTCACTAAAGCATAAATTACATTATACAAATCATGATCACTAATGATGTAGTCTGTCATTCACTTTGTATTAATCTTATACCAAAACTGAAAAAGATGGGCTGATACTACAAATTAATGGCACATATAATGAAAACTTAGTTTTTAAAACAGCTTTTGGAATTCTTTGTCTGTCACTATCTCGATTTGTGTGTGTGTGTGTGTGTGTGTGTGTGTGTATGTGTATATATATATATATATACATATAAAAATTTTTTTTTTCTTTGCAGCCTGCGTATGGCCATCCCACAGGCTGGAAAGTGTAACCTCTGGCAGAAGCCAAGAACAGGCACCTCCTGGAATTATAATTTTGTTTTGTTTTTTGAGACGGAGTATCGCTCTGTTGCCTAGGCTGGAGTGCAGTGGTGCCAACCTCAGCTCACTGCAGCCTTCACCTCCCAGGTTCAAGGAATTCTCCTGCCTCAGCCTCCCGCGTAGCTGGGATTACAGGCATGTGCCACCACGCCCGGCTAATTTTTGTATTTTTAGTAGAGACGGGGTTTCACCATGTTGGCCAAGCTGGTCTCGATCTCCTGACCTCAGGTGATCCACCAGCCTCAGCCTCCCAAAGTGGTAGGATTACAGGTGTGAGCCACCATGCCCGGCCTATAATTTTTTATTTGTACAAATTTATGGGCTACAAGTGCCATTTTGTTACCTGCATAGATTGTATTTTTTTAAGAAGTGGCATTACCTGATTATTTGTACGTAACTTTTTTCTTTATTTTGTCACCTAAAGAAGAGTATCAATTGGGTGTATGCTGCTACTCAACTAGGAAACAAGTTATTAACTCACATAGAATTAACTTTGATTCAAACCATTCAGGTTATTCCTGATTATAGGTTATTTCTTTCTCAAGAGGACATATAATCTCTCTAGAATCTTTCACCATAAGAACTTCAGTATAAAACTAAACACAATATACTTACTAAAAGCTCCTTAAACTCAGGCATGACTAATAATTAGTACAGAAGTTTTTCACATAAAGCTGTCCTACATGTCCTTTTCATGTTTTCCTATTTATTAACATCTTAGTAATTTACTCAGCTACATAACTACTTTAAATATCTTCCAACATTTTAAATATTAGTTTTCCAGACGGCATTTCACTTGTCCTGTAAAACAGAAAGGGTGATAAATTTATTAAATTTCTAATTTACCATCCCTGGTTCTTTCTTTCCAGGCAATTAGATGATAAATGTGCTTTAAAATTCTCTTCATCACATCACGCTAAAAGTTACCTATCAAATGTTCCTGTTATGCCTATCTTTTTTCAGCAAAAATACTGACTGCATTGTCTATTAATTTATTCAGCTTTTGGCAATCTATTTTTATGGATTTCTAAAACCTTGAATTTGGCCAGTGTAGTGGCTCACACCTGTCATCATAGTACTCTGGAGTGCTGTGATGGGATGCTGTGAAGGGAGGATCACTTTAGGCTAGGAGCTAGAGACCAGCCAGAGCAACAGAGGAGCACCATCTCTATAAAAAATTTAAAAATTAGCCAGGTGTAGTGGCATGCACCTGTAGGCCCAGCTACTCAGGAGGCTGAGGCAGAACTATTGCCTGAACCCAGGAGTTCGAGGCTGCAGTGAGCCATGATCACACCACTGCACTCCAGGCTGGGCAACAGAGCAAGACCCTGTCTCAAAAAACTAAAATAAAACCTTGAATTCACTCTAAGCATATATTACAGACTCAAAGATTTTGTAATCCTGTGGCTACTATGTTGAAGAATTTTAACTCTTCCAAAGACAATTAAAATACCAAAATTTTTCTTCTGTATGTCAAATTTATATGATGAAAATTAGCTTTATTGGATTTCAGGGACTTTTCATTCCTATGGTTCATTTTACCTTTCTAAAATACTATATTTCAGTTTCATTTTCTTGGTTGTTTTACTTAATTGTACTGAGCCTCCTTCTCTTTATAAGTGGTTCGCCCACACATGTACACACACGGTAACTGGAAAAACCACCACTAATCCTACAGTTTCTTGTGTTCTTCCAGCTTTCTTATTCTTCACAGAAATTTTTTAACTACACAGTGCTTCACTTCCTTATCAACTCGTCTTAATCCCTTTCCAATTCAACTTTACTCTGCCATACCACCCAATCATTATACTATCAAGTCTCCAATGACCACTTCCTCACTGAACCCAAAGATTGCAATTTTCATGCTTCTCTGGTGCATCAGACACTAGTGATCAAGCATCCCATGTAACTAAAGCCAAAGACAAAAACATTTCATTGTGTTTCCAGTTACAACTCTTACACTATTCTTTATCAAATACACAAACTCATCAAATCCTAGGCTTCAATTTTACTTGGATAGCTTCCAATCTCCAGCCTACTCTCTCAACCTCTTCATATGTCTGTTACATGAAGGCATCTCCAGTTGTGCTACACAAGCATGGAAACTTATTGTACTAAAACCAGTACTCATCTCCTTTCCCAACCAGAAAATCTGGTCCCACATTACCTCCCTGCACATAATACACATTAAACGTTGAACAATACTTAGTCCAGGAGAAAAATAAACAGGTTTATGATACTCATATCAATTTATAAGCTTTTGGAGGAAATAGATGGTATTTTCACAATATACACAAAATGTGTTTGTGCCTTTTTATTAAATTTTACCCTTTGTTTTACTAAAAACAATATAACATTTTTTAAAAAGTGTAAGCAATCTTGGCCAGGTGTGGTAGCTAACGCCTGTAATCCCAGCACTTTGGGAGACCAAGGCGGGTGGATCGCCTGAAGTCAGGAGTTCGAGACCAGCCTGACCAATATGGTGAAACCCCGTCTCTACTAAAAATACAAAAAAATTAGCCAGGTGTGGTGGCGGGCACCTGTAGTCCCAGCTACTCGGGTGGCTAAGCCAGGAGAATTGCTTGAACCCAGGAGGCAGAGGTTGCAGTGAGCCAAGATGGCGCCACTGCACTCCAGCCTGGGCAACAGAGCAGGATTCTTGTCTCAAAAAAAAAAAAAAAAAAAAAAAGAGTGTAAGCAATCTTTAATTGGAGGCCATTTGGCTAAGATGGTCCTAGGACTCTGGGTTCCTATGTAAGCAAACTGAAGCCCAATGTAAACAGTGAAATAAAACTTAATCTTTGCTTTTTATTTTTTAATTATAAACTGACTATAGTTATATATTTATGAGGTACGAAGTGATGATTTATGAATACAATGTGGAATAATTAAATCTAGTTAACATATCCATGACCTCGAATTTTTTTTGTAGTGAAAACTTTTAAAATTTACTCTTAGCAAGTATAAAGTACATTATTAGTCACTATATTCACCATACTGTGCAACATATCTCAAAGAAAAAAATTCCTCCCCTTTGACTATCATCTCCCCATTCCCCCATGCCTTCCCTCCAACCCTGGTAACCACTGTTCTACTCTCTGCTTCTTTTAGTTCAACAGTTTTAGATTAAATATATAAGTAAGCACATATGTTGTTTGTCGCCTGTACTTGGCTTATCTCATTTAGCTTAATGTTCTCCAATCCATCCATGTCGTCACAAATGACAAAGTTTCTTTCATTTTTAAGGCTGAATAGTATTCCACTACGTATGTACACCAGATTTTTCTTTATCCATTCATCTGTCTAAGGACACTTAGGTTGATTCCGTATCTTGGCTATTGTGATTAATGCTGCAATGAACATGGGAGTGCAGATATCTCTTCAACATACTGATTTCCAATCTTTTAGGTAAATACCCAGAAGTTGGATTGCTGGATCATATGGTAATTCTATTTGTAGTTTTTTGAGGAACTGCCATTGTTTTCCATAATGGTTGTACTAATTTACATTGCCATTAACAGTGTACAAAGGTTCCCCTTTCTCCACATGCCTCGCCAACACTTATCTTTCATCTGTTTGATAGTAGCCATTCTGACACATATTGGGGTGATATCTCATAGTGGTTTTAATTTGCATTTCCCTGATGATTAGTAATGTTGAACATTTTTTCATGTATCTGTTGGCCATTTGTATGTCTTCTTTTGAGAAATGTCTATACAGGTTCCTTGCCCATTTTTTAACTGCATTATTTGTATTCTTTCTATAGAGTTATTTGAGTTCCTTTTATATTCTGAATTTTAATCTCTTATCTCATGTATGGCTTGCAAATATTTCCTCCCAATCCATAGGATGTCACAACTTAATTTTAATCAGAAACCAACAACTATTCTCTAATGAGCAACTTTCTGCCAGATTGTACCCAAATAAGACAAACAAGTAGCTATGACAATCAAGTAATTTTTTTTTTTTTCAAGACAGGGTCTCGCTCTGTTGCCCAGGCTGGAGTGCAGTGGCACAATCACAACTCACTGCAGCCTCAACCTCCCAGGTTCAAGCAATCCTCCCACCTCAGCCTCCCAAGTAGCTGGGACTACTGGCATGTGCCACCATGCCTGGCTAATTTTTGCATTTTTTGTAGAGATGGAGTTTCACCATGTTGCCCAGGCTGGTCTTGAACTCCTGAGCTCAAGTGATCTGCCTACCTCAGCCTCCCAAAATGATGGGATTACAGGTATGAGCCACTATGCCCAGTCCAATCAAGTAATTTCTTTACTTCGCTTCCACATTCAGCCTGCAAAGGTCTGCCGCTTACTCTGTTAAAACAAGAGCTCCCTGAACTACTTCTAATTTTGGGTGCTGCCTCATTCATTAATCCTTTAACACAAAAACAAATTCTGATAAATTGATTTTGTCTAAAGTTTTTCTTTTAACAAAGTCAAAATGAAGTTACCAAGGAAGCCCTGAAGCCTTTTTGTGATAAGGCTTAAAAGATTACATGATAGTAAAAGGTTACATGCTGAAAGATTCTCAACTAAAGAGCCTTATCATACATCAAGAGCCAGAGTTTCTTACATATTCTTCTTGTTTCCAATCTCTTTTCCTCTTTCCAATACACGCTCTACTGTGTACTCAGAATTACTTACCTAAAATATGGAACTGAGGTCAGTAATCAAAATGTCTTCCTGCTGCATATAAAATAAATTCAAATCCTTTAATCTGGCATTCAACTACTTACCATCTGGTCAATCTGGTATCAGTGTATTTGTCAAATTTCACTTACCACTGATGTACTCCCCTGCCCCTCATGCTCCAATCACACCACCCTCCTCATTCTTTAAGACCTAGCTCAAATGAGCGAACTAATGTTATGTGGCAAGCAATGACTATGCACTGAGACCACCAAAATAAATAAGATAGTCCCCGGCTATCAAGAATCGTATTTGGTGGAGAAACACACAAGCAAACAAATCTATGTTATTTAATATAAAAGATGTGATACAAAATACAGGCAAAGGGATGGGTATGGTGCTCGTGCCTGTAATCTCAGCAATTTGGGAGGCCAAAGCAAGGGGATCACTTGAAGTCAGTAGTTTGAGACCAGCCTGGGCAATATAGTGAGACCATGTCTCTACAAAAATGTAAAAATTAGCTGGGCATAGTGGCACATGTCTGCAGTCCTAGCCACTCTGGAGGATAAAGCAGAAGGATCTCTTGAGCCCAGAAGTTCAAGGCTGCAGTGAGCTATCATAATGCCCCTACACTTCAGCCTGAGCAACGCAGCAATACTCTGTCTCTAAAACTAATAACAAATAAATAAAATACAACCAGAATACAGAAAGGCAAATTACCAATTCAAAGTAGCAGAATCAGAGAAAGCTTCATAGAAAAAACAAAAAGGTGTTCATGTGTCAGAGAATAATGGTTAACACTTATGTAGCACTAACTATATGCTAGATTCTATTCCAAGTGCTTTATGTATATTAACTCATTTAATCCTTATTTTCTACGATGATGAAAATGAAAGACAAAGAGCTTAAGTAAAACAAATGTAGTATCATTTATTGAACATTTACAACATGCCAGGAACTGTGCTAAGCACTGAATAGGAACAAAATGAAATTAAGGCCTATAATTTTAAAAAGAACAAAAAAGGAAGCCAGGCAAGTGGCTCACACCTGTAATCCCAGCACTTTGGGAGGCTTGAGGGGGCAAATCACTTGAGCCCAGGAGTTCAAGACCAGCCTGGGCAACATGGCAAAACCCTATCTCTTACAAAAAATACAAAAAAAATTAGCCAGGCATGGTGGTGCACACCTGTAGTTCCAGCTACTGAGAAGGCTGAGGTGGGAGGATCACTTTAGCCCAGGAGGTTGAGGCTACAATGAGCCAAAACCATGCCATTGCACTCTAGTCTAGGCAACAAAGTGAGACTCTGTCTCCAAAAAAAAAAAAAAAGTGAGAGATGGTAGTTATCTCATTTTGTACCTCCATTGGTAGGACTTAACCCCTTTGAGATTCTTTCCATTTTTTTTTTTTCTTTTGAGACAGAGTTTCACTCTTGTTGCCCAGGCTGGAGTACAATGGCGCTATCTTGGCTCACCGCAATGTCTGCCTCCCAGGTTCAAGTGATTCTCCTGCTTCAGCCTCCAGAGTAGCTGGGATTACAGGCATGAGCCACCACGCCTGTCTAATTTTCTATTTTCAGGAGAGACAGGGTTTCTCCAGGTTGGTCAGGCTGGTCTTGAATTCCCAACCTCAGGTGATCCACCTGCCTCAGCCTCCCAAAGTGCTGGGATTACAGGCGTGAGCCACCACGCCCAGCTGAGATTCTTTTTTAATTAGGACAAAATAAAATAGGACTTTTTAAAACAGGATTTAAAAGATTCACCTAATTACTTATCTCCTACAGCCATAATTTTCTTTTTAAACAACAGTATGCCTTGCCCAATTTTTTCAACAGCATTGATTTATTCAACAAATACTGGCTGGGTGCCATGGCTCACATCTGTAATCCCAACACTCTGGGAAACCAAGAATTCAAAAAATAAAAAAATTAGCTAGGCAGGCTGGTGCACACCTGTAGTCCCAGCTACTCAGGAGGCTGAGGTGATGGGAGGATCGCTTGACCCCCAGAGGTTGGGGTGGCAGTGAGCAGTGATCATGCAACTGCACTCTAGCCCGGGTGACAAAGCGAGACCCTGTCTCAAAAACAAACAAACAAACAAACAAAAAACAATGGATTACTCACTCTATGCAAGGCAAACTAAGCACATACATTTTCCTCCGCTTCCTAACAAAATCCCACTGAAATGCACTCATTCATTCTGGAAGAGAAAACAGGTAGGATTATGCTGAGGATTAAGCCAGTGCAGAGAAAACTGCAGTCCAGAACACACACATATGCATACATGAGAAGGCTATAGCAATGTAGAAGACATTCTTGCCAGCAGAGCCTGGAGAGGTACCAATCTTAGAAACAAGCAGAGGAAGGACGTAGGACTAAAATCAGAATTATTATAATATTTATATGAAACAGCAAGCCAAACTTTTTACCACAGCCCTTTACACACAAAAAGCCTGGCAGCAACAGTATTTGTTTCTGGCTAAAACCACATCTATTTTGTTGTTATTGCTCTTTTTAATTTAACAGTCTACCCTGGAAGCCTTTGAGCATCTTCATGTTCCATAACAAAGCATTCCTTATTTGGGTACAGGGTGGAAGGAGGGGAGGAAAGAGGTAACTCGTTTCTTGCACTTCACTCAAGGACCCTAAAGTTATACCCAACAGCTAGTACCCTGCTCACTTACAAAAGAGCTCAATAATTTTTTTTTTTTTTAGATGAAGTTTCACTTTTGTCATCCAGGCTGGAGTGCAATGGCGCAATCTCGGCTCACTGCAACCTCCGCCTCCCAGGTTTAAGTGATTCTCCTGCCCCAGCCTCTTGAGTAGCTGGGATTACAGAAGCCTGCCAAGACTTCCAGCTAATTGTTTTATTTTCGGAGAGACAGGGTTTCACCATGTTGGCCAGGCTGGTCTTGACCTTCCAGACCTCAGGTGATCTCTCAAAGTGCTGGAATTACCGGCGTGAGCCACTATGCCCCGCCAAGAATTTTTTTTTTTTTTTAAGTAAAAGCACAACAGACAGAAAGGATGAAAATAAACAACTGACCTGAAAGAAGTGGAGCTATTTCCGGGAATGGGACATAAATATTTAAAAGTTATAAGTGTTATCCTCAAAGAAATTCATGTCATGAGAACAATGCATCCATTAAAAATAACTAGATGACTAGAAACTGTGGGGAAAAAACCACTGAAAAAAGAAAGTGAAAAGAACTGAAAATCAAGGAAATGGACCTCTTGGATTGATCCTTCGTATTATGTATTTTTTCTTTTTATATTTTTCCTCTGTATTTGGAAGACTCTATCTAAATGTACTTGGAAGAACCTATCTAAATTCTGAATAGAACAGAGAAAATGTCAAGAACATAATTTAAGAAATAATTGAAGAAAATTTCCCAGAAGTGAAAAATAGGATTCATAGAGTGCCAAGAAGGATGAATGAAAAAAGATTCACCACCTAGAAACACTGATAAAATATCACAGAACCAATGATAAAGAAAACAGTCCAATAAAATCTTCCAGAGAAAAAAGTATGATACCTGCAAAAGAAAGAGACTGGCATTAGACTTGTCATCAGATACACTAGACACAAAAAGCAAGAGAATGTCTTCAGAGTTTTGAAGAAAACAAAATGATTGTGGACTAAGTCTATTCCTATCATTAAATGAGCAGGCAAGGTAAAGGCATTTTCAGACATATGAAGTCTGTGGAAATTAAATTACCTGTTTAACCCTTCCTGAAAAAAATTGCTTGAAATTAGTTGTACCCCTACAAGGTGGGAAAAAAATCTATGACAAATGAGGACATGGAATACATAAAGCAGTAGACCTAACCCAGGCATGATACAAAAAAATCTCAGTAAACAGGTGTGCAACTGACTTGTAAAGCAACTAGACTAAATTACATGTGTGAGAGCTGGAAATACAGCTTCAGGAGCAAAATGAGTTTATTTTAGCAAATATGGTGCCATTATTAGGAAGCTAATAGGATACCTTAACTGGCAGAGGTAGAATTACATTTTTTCTCTGCAGATGCAATCATACTTAATAGTTTTATAGCGAATGATGATTGTATAATTACAATATGGTAAATAGTTGATAGGTTTTCAATGTTTAAGAATCAACCTATAAATAAAGCATAGAAGACTTGTATTGATTGATGTCCTGTGGCTCCTTAAAATGTGTAAAACCCAAGTGTAGCCCGACCACTTTGGGCACATGCTGTCAGGACCTCCTGAGGCTGTCTGTGACATGTCCTTAACCTTGGCAAAATAAACTTCTAAACTGGTTGAGACTTGTCTCAACTACTTTTTGGTTTTCATCCTCTATTACCTTCCTGAGGCTGCTGTAACAAATGACCACAAACTGAGCAGCTTAGACAGCATAAATTGATTGTCTCACAATTCTAGAAACTAGAGGTCAGAAATTAAGACGTCAGCAGGGCTATTCTCTCTCCCTGAAAGCTCTAAAGAAGGATTCTTCCTTGCCTCTTCCTAGCTTGTGGTGATTACTGGCAATCTTTAGCGTTCCTTGTCTTATAGACACATACTGCAATCTTGCTGCCTCCTCCTTCATGGCATGGCATTCTCCCTGTGTGTCCATGTGTATCCAAATTTCCCTCTTCTTATAAAGATACCAGTCACCGGATTAGGGCCCCCTTTCATTCAGTATGACCTCATCCTTACTTGAATTATATTTGCAAAGACCCTATACCAAGTAGTTCACACTCACAGGTTCTAGGGGATAGGACTTAAACATGTCTTTTTGGGGAACACAATTCAACCCACAACACCCCCTACAATCAATTTTCCACACAGCAGCCACAATGATCTTCACAAATGTACATCGGGTCCTGTCCACTCTCCTGCCTACAGAGCTGTCTCCCTGGCCTCTTTCTGCTTCTCAAACTTCCTCTACCACTTTCCTCTTACACTCCAGCCACACTGGCCTTCTTTCTATCACTCCAACACGTCAAGCTCATTCCTGCCTCAGGGCCTCTGCCTAGAAATTTGTCTGGCTCCCTTCTTTTCATCATTCAAGTCACAATTCAAATGTCACCTCCACACAGAAGTCTCCTCTGACTTACGTACTAAAAGCAACACATCCTACAGGTATTGTCTTTCACATAACCTTAGTTTCTTTGCAGCACTTACCAATACTAGAAATTATTTACTTATTTAAGTTCCCCTCTTACTTGAACATCAGCTCTATTGAACACAGATTCAATCACTATAGCCCTAAATGCTAAAACAGGACCTCACAGAAAGTTTTCATTTTGATTCAAATACATCTCTTTTCCTTCATGACTTAAGACTAGTGCTTAGCACAGAATAAATGCTAAAAAAAAAAAAAATTGACTAGTACTACTATAATAGTTTGCAATTATTTGTTTGTACAATCTCCCTGCCTAGACTGTGTGACCGAAGACAGAAACCCATTTATTTGGCATTTTACCAATCCCAGGGGGGCCAGGCACAGTGGCTCAGGCCTGTAATCCCAGCACTTTGGAAGGCCGAGGAGGGCGGATCACCCGAGGTCAGGAGTTCGAGACCAGCCTGGCCAACGTGGTGAAACCCTGTCTCTACTAAAAATACAAAAATTAGGGTGTAGTGGCGCGCGCCTGTAATCCCAACTACTCGGAAGGCTGAGAAAAAGGAGAATCCCTTGAACTCGAGAGGCGGAGGTTGCAGTGAGCCGAGATTATGCCTCTGCACTCCAGCCTGGGTGACAGCGCGAGACTTTGTCTCAAAACAAACAACAACAACAAAAATCCCAGTAGTCTGGATCACATTAAGCATTAATAAGAAGTGCTGAATATAATTAGCGAATAACAATTCTGAAGAAAGTTATCTTCTTTGATACTATGGATTCCTGATGTTAAAAAAAAAAATTTTAAGATAGAATATGGGACTGTCCTTCCTGCTTTTTGATTTGGTTCAAATCTGAGGAAGTGGGGGCGACCAGTCTTTAACAGATCTAGCAAGACTGTCGAGCTTTAGGGAATGGTAATTTCTCTAAAGCCAACACTGTATGTCCATTATATTGGAGATCAAAACAGACAATGGCATTTTTTCTAAAGAGGGGGAGGGGAAAACAAAACTTTTTGTCTAATTTGGGGATGCAGTCAGACGTGACCTTAGTTCATAAACACACACATTCATCTGGCGCTAAACCTCACATAAGGAACCTTACCGGCTTCCTTGATAAAACAAAACCCCAACACTTCAATCTAGAGATGGAGGGTAAAAATGTAGGGTTGTGATGTCTACCTGCCCATTCCACGAGAGTCGCCCGCCATGCCAAATTCGGAGGCTCGCGGTATTCTCCTACCGGGAGATGGCGGGCTACCTCACCCCAGGTTTCCCCTAACACAGAGTTGCAGTCGCTGAACAAGCTGCCCTGCGTTAGTCAGAAGCTGTTAAGTAACGAGATGGCCACGGTCCACAGCAGAAGAGGTGGAGATAAGCCTCAGGCGGGAAAGATGAAGTGTACAAATGCCAAATGCGGAGAAAAAGAAGAAAAGCTGCAAGAAGGCAGGTCAGTCAGGAACACCGCCATTTCTCACATCTCATCGCTACTTCCAATTTTCTCATCTAAGGACCCGCACCCGCACGGTTCACACTGTCTTCTTCCCGCTATCACTCCGTGTGGGCCAAACCTCTGCCTGCCCACTGGAGAGCAGCGCGAATGGCTTCAGGAAGCGGCTGCCGCCTCCGAGACTCACCGGCCTGCCGTGCTGCCACTTCTACACCGAAATGGCTGGTCCGAGGCCGCGTCTCCAGAGCTGCGTCCCAGAAGCCCCCGCTTTCGATCCCCACCGCGATGCTGCCGCGGTCCGAAAACGAGAGACGCGCAGGCGACGTCCCGGCCCCCGTAGGCGGACGGCTCCGCGACCCCCGGATGTTGATATGTCGTCTGCCCCGGAAACGGTGACAGGAGGCTCAAGGGGGCGGAGGCGGCGTTGCCGGGCTCTCCGGAAGGAGACGTGGCGGCGGTTGGGCCGGTGATACCCGGGCGCTTTATAGTCCCGCCGCCTCCTCCTCCACCTCCTCCTCCTCCTCCTCTCCTCCTGGAGCAGAGGAGGTTGTGGCGGTGGCTGGAGAAAGCGGCGGCGGAGGATGGAGGAAGGAGGCGGCGGCGTACGGAGTCTGGTCCCGGGCGGGCCGGTGTTACTGGTCCTCTGCGGCCTCCTGGAGGCGTCCGGCGGCGGCCGAGCCCTCCCTCAACTCAGCGATGACATCCCTTTCCGAGTCAACTGGCCCGGCACCGAGTTCTCTCTGGTCAGTGCCCTCACTAACCCCGCAGCCACCCCTCCTCCTGACACTAAGGGTTCGGCCTCTTCCCTCGGTTTTCTTTGCTTTTTCTCCCCAAGACCTTCTCTGCAGACTCTTACCTTCCCCAAGCCAAAGCTGCTTTTATGCCGCGTTCATTCATTCGTTCGTTCTCACGTTATGTGGATGCGTCCCCCTTGCTGAGCATTAGGGATCCAGCAATCACCTGCTCTCCACCTTTTCAATTCTGTCGCACTAGACCTTGCTTCCCAACATTCCCACCCTGCAGAAGCAGCTTTCGTAGAATAACGTCAGGTGCACTTACTCATCTTCCTTTCGGAAAATTAACTGTGGCTCTTACTCCACCAGCAGACTTCTTTCCTTCAGTATTACATGTCACCCTGCCCACACCACAGTACTTCAGACTCGAGTTCCCTCTCTCGTATTCGTTCTCCCTCAGTTGTATACACACACGGACATACGCAAACGCACAGCTCCAAGGGAACTTTTTCCTTTCCGAGTTGTTTCTGAGAGGGCTATTTGGCCTGTGAGATGTTAACGACCCTTTATGCAGAATATCCTTTACAGTTTTCATGTATTACGACTGTTCTTTGAGTCCCCAGAACATGAGCTTCTATGTTGAGTTTTCCTGTAGTGAAGAACATTTGTAACCTCGCGGAAATGAAAATTCCCTCTTGGGGGAGTGGACCGCTGAAAAGTCTTCCTGTCCACGTGTACCTACTGCAGGCTAATAAATATTGTACTCTTATGACACTTACCATGTAGTAATTAACTCATTTACTTCAAATTGAAGTCCCGGAAAAAGCAAAATTTTTTTTTAACTTTTTATTCCAATTACCTTCAAGCATTCAACTTGCAATACTTTATTATATTCTTTCATTATCATTTCATTGAAACAGTGACACTATGATGTCAAAACAAGATGTATCGAGTTAATAGATGTTATTACCACATAGCTTTCTATTTGCAAGTGTTAGGGGTTTTTTGGTTTGGTTTGGGTTTTTCTGTTTTTGTTTGTTTTTTGAGACAGGGTCTCAGTCTGTTGCCCATTCTGAAGTGCAGTGGTACGGTCACCACTGGCTGCAGCCTCAACCTCCTGGGCTCAAGAGATCTCCTCCTCAGCTTCCCAGTAGCTGGGACTACAGGGAAATCCCACCACTCCTGGCTAATTTTTTTTTTTTTTTCTAGAGGCAGGGTCTCACTATGTTGCCTAGGCTGGTCTCGAACTCCTGGGCTCAAGCAATCCTCCTGCCTCAGCCTCCCAGAATACTGGGATTACATGTGTGAACCAAATGTTCTGAATTTATCTAGGTAAATATTTTTCTGGGACGTCAAATTTCTCTTTGTATTAATGCCACAAAATATTGATATATTGAAATACCTATGTAAAATTTTGTTATGAATCAGATATAACTTTAGCAGGCTTGGAAGAGAATACTTTAATCTCTGTTGTTGCATCCAAAGAGCACACTTGGAGTGAATATGGCAGATGTTTGAAGAATTATGTCATTAAAATTTTTTACTCTTGCACCTGTGTTTTTTTTAATTTAAAAAAACTTGCTGATATGCAGCCCTGAAAACTTACTATAAGCGAGCGACTAAAACTAGCATTTTTAGAGGTCACTACCAAATTGTCATTCCATTTTCTTTCAGTCTTAGCATTTGCTACACCAACTTTTCACGTATCTAACAATTTTATTTCAAAAAAAAATGCTTTGGCCATGTGCGGCGGCTCACATCTGTAATCCCAGCACTTTGGGAGGCAGAGGCAGGCGGATTATGAGGTCAGGAATTCAAGACAAGCCTGACCAACGTGGTGAAACCCCATCTCTACTAAAAACACAAAAATTAGCTGGGCGTGGTGGTGCACACCAGTGCTCCCAGCTACTCGGGAGGCTGAGGCAGGAGAATCGCTTAAACCCGGGAGGTGGAGGTTGCAGTGAGCTGAGATTGCACCACTGCACTCCAGCCTGGGTGACAGAGTGAGACTCTGTCTCAAAAAAAAAAAAATTCTTTTTTTAGAAGCTGGAGTGCAGTAGGTATTTATAGGCAGGATTATGCTCACTACAGCCTCAAACTCCTGGGCTCAAGCGATCCTTCTGCCTCAGCCTCTTGAACAGCAAGGACTACAGGTGGTCACCATTGCATCTGGCTTTTTTTTCTTTAAGTCTGTGCTACTTTGAGAAAAATCTAGAGTGTTCTGTGAATTGTCACAAGGCCTATGTCCTTTATGTAAAAATAAGCCACAATAGTCATTATCATTGGTCTTTTGATTTTTTTTAATACTTCTATAACCTTAAGGCTTCCCTTTGCATTTAACTGAAATTACTGGCTGGGCACAGTGGCTCACGCCTATAATCCCAACACTTTGGGAGGCTGAGCTGGGTGGATTACTTGAGCCCAGGAGTTTGAGACTAGCCTAGGCAACATGGCGAAACCTTGTCTCTACTAAAAATAAAAAAATTAGCCGGGCGTGGTGGCACATGCCTGTAGTTCCAGCTACTTGGGAGGCTGAGGCAGGAGAATCGCTTGAACCTTGGAGGCAGAAGTTGCAGTGATCCGAGATCACGCCACTGCACTCCATCCTGGGCGACAGAGGAGTCTGTCTCAAAAAAAAAAAAAAAAAGAAAAGAAAAGAAACCACTACTCTCCTCACCTGGCGCTGCCATTTTTTTTAATGGGCCAGTTGGTTGGACATTTGTGTTTGTTTGTGACAGAGTCTCGCTCTGTCACCCAGGCTAGAGTACAATGGCGCCATCTCAGCTTACTGCAACTTCTGCCTCCCAGGTTCAAGCGATTCTCGTTGCCCAACCTCCCCAGTAGCTGGGATTGTAAGCGTGCACTACCACACCTGGCTAATTTTTTTTGTATTTTTAGTAGAGATGAGGTTTCACCATTTTGGCCAGGCTGGTCTCAAACTCCTGACCTCAAGTGATCCGCCCACCTCGGCCTCCCAAAGTGCTGGGATTACAGGCATGAGCCACCGTGCCTGGCCGCGGGTTGGACATTTGTATCTAACTAATACGCAGCTGTATGAAATAGGATAAGGTCCTTTGTCTGTTTACTAACTGAAATTGGAAGAGACTGGATTAGAAGATCTGAATTTTTTAAGCTTTAAAATTATCTGCTTTAAATTGTCTTCCCATTCAGATATATCGAAACAATATATAATCATTTACAATCTTGCTTTCAGATTTGCTTAGAAAAAGTATTAAGCACCAAAACTGTAAAATGGGGGTTGTTTGTGTGTTTTGGTAGAGATAGTTTCCCTATGTTGCTCATGCTGGTTTCAAACTCCTGGTCAAAACTATCCTCTGGTCTCAGCCTCTTAAAGCGCTGGGATTATAGGCATGAGCCACCTCACCTGGCCAAAATATTTGTGAATTTTTGATGTGTACATTAACTAGAGTTAATAATTATGATATTCTTTGCTTGTTGATGTTTAGCACTTAGTTTTGTTTTTGTGTTAATATTTTCCTTCTGAAGTATCACCTGTCGTTATGTTTAATTATTCATTACTTTATAGAGTTCAGAGATTTCACCAAATTAAACCACAAATCAGTCTAATTTTCTGTCTACTTCTGTTGTTGATGTAGAATATATTTTACTCAGATTTTCCCAAGCACTACTCTTTGACCAACTCCATGGTTTATAGCATGTCATATACATTGACAGGTTCTACCAACAAGTGTATTTTATACCCTCTACCAGAATAGAAGTTCTCTCGTCCTCTAACCAACCTAATTCCTCCAGACCCACGTCAAACATTAGGACTTCCTCTCATGCCAAGATATTTTTTAAGTTCCTTAACTTTTAAAGTACCCCAGCACCTCTGATTAGTTTCACTATATTAAAATTTGACTTTATGTCAAATCTCTAATAAAATTTGACTTTGTCACATCTCTAATAAAATTTGACTTTGTGTCAAATCACTAATTTCCTCTTCCACTGAAAATACCTTGTTATGTAAAGTAAGTTTTTTATACTATCTAATTCTGTACATTCAGAATTTATTATATTTTGTTTTCTTAAAGTAAGAACCTATTTTATAAAATCAGAATCCTGATTTTAGTGGATCCGAATTTTTAGAAAAATTATAAAAGATTAACTTTTTCTCCGTAATTCCTGTTACCAAAAAGTAAAGTTTGCTAAAAATATATCTTGTGGTCCCAATAAGTGACTCACTATTTCAGCAGAGTTTTCAGATAGAATTGCTATTTGGCTTATTTTATTGGGAAAGCAGCCTTTCCTAAACTAATGAAAGACAATTATTTGCATCAAGAATTGTCTTCCCTTTTTTGCTGTGGTTCCAAACAAGCAGTTTTCTTTTTACATTTGAGGCATTTTGGAGACCATTTTGAAAGGAATTACAAATGTTATGTCTTATAGCAAATCGTTGGCACAATTGAATAAATGTTTCTAAGAAATTCTTTATCATAAATTTAGCTTTGCAACTGTTACTTTCAAATCTCTTTGATTCCCTCATCATCTATAATGCTCTTTAAAAAAAAAAAAAAAAAAGACGGAGCCTCGCTCTTTCGCCCAGGCTAGAGTGCAGTGGCGCCGTCTCGGCTCTCTGCAAGCTCCGCCTCCCGGGTTCACGCCATTCACCTGCCTCATCCTCCCCACTAGCTGGGAGTACAGGCGCCCGCCACCACGGCCGGCTAAATTTTTTTTGTATTTTTAGTAGAGACAGGGTTTCACCGTGTTAGCCAGGATAGTCTGGATCTCCTGCCCTCTATCTGATCCGCCCGTTTCGGCCTCCCAAAGTGCTGGGATTACCGGCGTGAGCCACCGCGCCAGGCCTTTTTTTTTTTTTTTTTTTTTTTTTTTAATAAGTTGCCCAGGCTGGGGTCAAGCAGTTCTCCCGCCTCAGCCTCCTGAGTAGCTGAGATTACAGGTGCATATCTTACTTACAGTGGCTTTTTAAACAAGTATCCTTGGCCATAATTCAAGTCTGCATAGTAATCTAGGAGAAGTTTGTGAAAGCTGATTCAAATATGTTAAAATATTTAAAAGCTCACAGAATATGGAGCCAATCTGTTTGAATTCTCTGGCCTCTGCTACTTCTAGGTTTTTTAACCTTGGACAAATGGTTGAAGCCCTGGGCGTTAGTGTCTGTTTCCGTAAAAATGAGTATAATACTTGTTTTGAAGATTAATGAGTTAATGAATGTAAAACACTTAAAACAGTACTGTCCTAGAACTAATACAGCTAGTACTTACTGCTTTGTTTTGTTTTTTTGTCTTAGGGAAAATGCTGTAATTTGCTTTTGTGTTTAGGATTACATTGGTGCCAAGTAGTACTGGTTTTATTAAACAGTTGTTAGGCCAGGGCAGTGGCTCACGCGTGTAATCCCAACACTTTGGGAGACAGAGGCTGACGGATGGCTTGAGCCTAGGAGTTTGAGACCCACCTGAGCAAGAGGATAAAACCCCTTCTCTACAGAAAAATTACCGGGGCATGGTGGCACGTACCTGTAGTCCCAGCTACTAGGGAGGCTAAGGCGGGAGGATCACCTGAGTCCAGGAGGTCAGGCTGCAGTGAGCTGTGATCATGCCACTGCACTCAGCCTGGGTTAGTGAAAGACCCTGTCTCAAAAAAAAAAAAAAGTTATTGTTAAATTGAGAATAGAACAAAGGTCCTTAATAAGAAGAGGTTCTCCTTGCCAGGAATAGCCAAATAGTACCATAGTTGCACAGTACCGTAAGAGGAAAGTGAAGAGAGAATTGAATTATCTTAGAACATGTATCATAAAACACAAAAATCTCTGCCTTAGTAAAATGAGTATCACATTTGCTATCAGGAAGCAGAGATTTGTTTTTAATAAAATAGTATCTGTTGTATTAATTGAAGTGTTTATTTGAATTCTGTTGACTCATATTAACCAATGTGAATTTGTTTGGTTTCATAGTGTAGAAAGCTTTAAGGATAATTTTGTCAATATATGCCAGAAGTCAGCAAACTACAGCCATTGCGCTGTCCCACCACATATTTTTATAAATAAGGTTCTATTAGTACATCATCATCCGTATTTGTTTACATATTGTGTACTTTTGTTGCTACAGTGGCAGAGGCGCAACAGAGACCATATGGCTCACAAAGCCTAAATATTTACTCTCTGGCTGTTTACAAAAGTTTAATAAGTGCTCAGTGATGGTGTATCTATAAACATTCATTGCCACCTCTTAGTGCCTTTTTTTCTTTTTCTTTTTTTTCTTTTTTTTTTGTAACAGGGTCTTGCTATGTTGCTCAAGCTGATCTTGAACTCCTGGGCTAAAGTAGTCCTCCCACCTCAACCTCCCAAGTATAATCACTATTTTAACTTCAATCTGTTGCATTCCTCCTTTTTTCTTTATACTCCAAACATTATTTTGTTCATTTATTTTCCTATTATGACACAGGATAAAGTTTATTATCTTCATTTTGTAATTAATAAATATGTTGATAAAACCACCAAAAAGAATGAAAGCATGTCCTTTGCAACCACATGGATGCAGCTTGGAGGTCATTATCTTAAGTGAATTAAGACAGAAACTGAAAAGCAAATACCGTATGTTTTCATTTATAAGTGGAGGCTAAGTGTTGAATACACACTCAAAGACGAGAACAATAAACACTGGAGATTCCAAAAGACAGGAGAGAGGGAGGGGTGACAAACTACCTATGAAGTACTAGGATACTATGTTCAATACTTGGGTGACAGGGATATTAGAAGCTCAGACTTCATCATCATGCAATATATCCATGTAACAAACCTGCACATGTACCCCCGGAATCTAAAATTTTTGTTAATGTATGTAGCATATTTTCCCTCCCTTTAAAATAATCATCTGTTGAAATGTTAAATTAGTTTAAAGAATCTTTTTTCCAGCTAAGACTAAAGTTATTCAGTGTGATACAATTTCACGGAGAACATAATGTATGTTTTTTGCTCTATTTGCAGCCCACAACTGGAGTTTTGTATAAAGAAGATAATTATGTCATCATGACAACTGCACATAAAGAAAAATATAAATGCATACTTCCCCTTGTGACTAGTGGGGATGAGGTAAGTTTTTATAAATATATCGATAATCCTGTCACCAAAAATATTTATGTAAAACATTGTAACTACATACTTTGAAGTAAAATTGAATAACAGATTTCTCAATAATGCTCTTTTAGCATAAAAATAGTAATCACTTTTAATATCCCTGAATTCTTTGATTTTGCAGTTTATCTTGGGAAAAATTAGCAATCAATTTTTTAAATTTTATTTATTTATTTATTTTGAGACAAAGTCTCACTCTTTCGCCAGGCTGGAGGGCAGTGGCACGATCTTGGCTCACTGCAACCTCCGACTCCTGGGTTCAAGCAATTCTCCTGTCTCAGCCTCCCAAGTAGCTGGGATTACAGGCACACACCACCACACCCAGCTAATTTTTGTATTTTTAGTAGAGACGGGGTTTTACCATGTTGGCCAGGATGGTCTCAATCTCTGGACCTCATGATCTGCCCACCTCGGCCTCCCAAAGTGCTGGGATTACAGGCATGAGACACCATGCCCGGCCGCAACCAATTATTAATGTTTTGAATGAAAATCTAACTCCACACTTGCTTTCTTTATAGAAATTAGGGTTTTAAAACAAGATACAATTTTTAAATGTATATGTGACTTTTTAAATAAATGATTGTTTATAAATAAGTCTGTAGGTACCCCATGCTTTCTCATTATCTTAGCCCATGCCCTTTTCTTCCTCCTAAAATGCCCTAATTGCCTCCTATCCATCCTTCAAGGCAATGACTTCTTTCAAGATGAAACAGGAGAGGCAGCATGGTAAAAGGGAAAGGATACCGGCCTAGGAGCCAGGAGGCTGAGGTATAGGCTATAGCTAGCTGTGGAACCTAGAACAAATTTGAAACTCACTTCCTCCACTCAATAAATTTATTAAGCCAATTCAGTAATATTTTCATGATCTGGAAAATAGAAATATTCAACTCAGTGCTTTATTGGGTTTTGTTCAGATTTGAAATCTAAGACCACTATTTTAAGTCTCCTTGAGACACACACACACACGCACACGGCATTCAAATCTGAAATGTAAAAATACATAAAAAACTGAAAAGTGCCTTAAAACTTTCCAATATATCCTATAAGATTCAACTATTCTAAGGGCTTTCATAGCTAAGAATTTGTTTGGGTACAAGCATTTAAAAATTCTGAAATAGGTTTATAAGAATTGTTCAGGAAACTGATACTTAAAAACCTTTTTTCCCTCCATTCTTGCCTTGTGAAAAGCAAAAATACATTTTAAAAAAACCTTTTTTTAAGAAAGCATGAACTCTGTGAAGATTATTTTACGGCTCCATATTTTATACTTCAGTTATTTGAAAGCAATGGCATACCATAGGGTCTTGTTAAACATTTTGACTTTTTTTCTCTTTTATTTCTAAGCATTTGTGATTTGAGTAATGAGTTAATATCCAAACAGCAAAGTTGGGTGAATTCTAGAAAAACTGTAAGTATTAAACTCCAATTCTTTCTTAGGAAGAAGAAAAGGATTATAAAGGCCCTAATCCAAGAGAGCTTTTGGAGCCACTATTTAAACAAAGCAGTTGTTCCTACAGAGTATGTATTTTATGTTTACTTGATGACTAGAAAATAGATTACCAACAGCCAACAGACCTTTGAAAATACCGTTTCTTCTTTATTATGTTGTATCAGGTTTTTTTTTTTTAACTATTATTTTAGGTTTAGGGTTACCTGTGCAGGATTGTTATATAGGTAAACTGCATGTCACAGGGGTTTGGTGTACAGATTATTTAGTCACCTAGGTAATGAATATAGTACCTGATGGGTTGGTTTTTTTTTTTTCTTTTAATCCTCTCCCTCCTCCCATTCTTTACCTTCAAGAAGGCCCCAAGTCTGTTATTCCCCTCTTTGTGTCCATGTGTTCTCATTTTTTAGCTCCCACTTATATAAATGAGAACATACAGTATTTGGTTCTCTGTTCCTATTGTATCAGATGTTAAGTTAGGTATAAATATAAGTTATTTCTTTTTTTTTTCTTTCTTTGCTTTTTTCTTTTTGAGAAAAGGTCTCATTCTGTCACCCAGGCTGGAGTATAGTGGCATGATCACGATTCACTGCAGCCCCAACCTCCCATGCTCAAGCTGTTCTCCCACCTCAGACTCCCCAGTAGCTGAGCACCACCATGCCCTGCTAATTTTTGTATTTTTTATAAAAATGAGGTTTTTCACAGGGTTGCCCAGACTAGTCTCAAACTCCTGAACTCAAGCCATCCACCCGCCTCAGCCTTTTAAAGTGCTAGAATTACAGGCGTGAGCGACTGTGCCCAGCTAGTTATTTCTTAATAATATCTTATTCATTTAAATTCCTGTCTAGTGTATGCAGCAGATACCCAATAATACCAGTAACAAATCATATCACTTACCAAGCTGTTTTGAATGTTTTTCAGTTCAAAATAAAGTTTTCTTCTTCTTTTTTTTTTTTTTTTTTTTTGAGACAGAGTTTCACTCCGTCACCCAGGCTGGAGTGCAGTGGCACGATCTCAGCTCACTGCAACCTCCGCCTGCCAGGTTCAAGCGCTTCTTCTGCCTCAGCCTCCCAAGTAGCTAGGATTACACGCACGCGCTACCACATCCCGCTAATTTTTTTGTATTTTTTAGTAGAGATGGGGTTTTGCCATGTTGGCCAAGCTGGTCTCGAACTCCTGGTCTCAAGTGATCTGCCCACCTTGGCCTCCCAAAGTGCTGGGATTACAGGCGTAAGCCAGTACACCGGGCCGAGTATATAATAGAATTTTAATTTAAAATGCTAATTGTTATTTTTTAAGCTATGTGGAAAATTATCCCTAAGCCAGGTAATTATTACAGACCCCAAGTGTATTCTAGACCCATTTCCTTCACAGAATTCTCACATAGAGCTAGTGAAAATAATGAATAGACTTCAGAAATTTCACATTTTTTTGAGGCATAATTATAAGTGTCATTTAATGAAAGCTTACTCTGAAATCTTAGGGGAAGTCTCAGCTGCTTCAAATATCAGAAAGTAATTCAGCTGAGTTATGTGGCTTTTGTGTATTGAAATATATCCTTTTTTTTTAGATTGAGTCTTATTGGACTTACGAAGTATGTCATGGAAAACACATTCGGCAGTACCATGAAGAGAAAGAAACTGGTCAGGTGTGTTTTTCTTCAAAATATTATTATGAAACATTATAAGATGAGAACTTTAATAATGAGATTGATAGTTTTAAAGTTGTATCCTTAAAAATGTCTTTGCAAAATACTTAGTATATCTTTATTTTACTTTTCAATGTAGAAAATAAATATTCACGAGTACTACCTTGGGAATATGTTGGCCAAGAACCTTCTATTTGAAAAAGGTTGGTGTCTACCTAGTGATTTGACAGTAATGCTGGAATTTGGTTTAAAATATATGTTCAAAATGGAATTTACGAGATTTTTTTTTTGACATTGTGTGAATTTTAAAATACTGAAATAGGCTGGGCGCGGTGGCTGCCGCGTGTAATCCCAGCACTTTGGGAGGCCGAGGCAGGAGGATCACGAGGTCGGGAGATTGAGACCATCCTGGCTAACACGGTGAAACCCCGTCTCTACTAAAAATACAAAAAATTAGCCGGGCGTGGTGGCAGGCGCCTGTAGTCCCAGCTACTTGGGATGCTGAGGCAGGAGAATGGCATGAACACGGGAGGCGGAGCTTGCAGTGAGCCGAGATGGCGCCACTGCACTCCAGCCTGGTCAACAGAGTGAGACTCCATCTCAAAATAAAATAAAATACTGAAATGGGTTTCTGAACTGTCCCTTACAAAACTTTCAAAGAAATCTTTGTTTTCACCTTTTTTTTTTGAGACAGATTCTCTCTTTGTCACCCATGCCGGAGTGCGGTGGCACGAACACAGCTCATTGCAGCCTTGACCTCCTGGGCTCAAGTGATCCTCCTGCCTCAGCCTCCCAAGTAGCTGGGACCACAGGCACATGCCACCATGCCCACTAATTTTCGTATTTGTTGTAGAGATGGAATTTCGCCATGTTGCCCAGGCTGGTCTCAAACTCCTGGCTCAGGCGATCCCCCTACCCAAACCTCCCAAAGTACTGGGATCGTATGCATGAGGATGAGCCACCATGCACAGCCTAAAAGCTTTACTAAAATAAGTAAGAAAAAAACATGTTTATCAAAGCAGAAAATAGTGAAAACAATGCCAGGTGCATGTTAGTGTTATATATAAATGTTAGTCTTCTGCTTGGCTTAAGCAAAGTTATTATATGTAGAAATAAATATATCTCTCAAATTGTGAAATGTGTTTATTCTATATTCAGATTGGTCAGTTAATTTAATATTAAATTTTTCACTGAGATAAAAATACCTCGAAAGAAAATTGTTGTGGCCAGTTTTCTACCTGAAATAGAGTATTTCCTAGGTAAAGATTAAATATGACTTCCTTTCATACAAAACCATTTCAAGGAAACTAGCTTTAAAGTAGTAAGATAAAAATCATATATGTTTTGGACCTTCTTTAGAAAGAAGTTTAAGGTTACAAAGGTGGTTGAAAACTTACTCATTTGTACCACATATGTCACTGCTCATTCTTTACACTTACCTTATTATTCCACAGAACGAGAAGCAGAAGAAAAGGAAAAATCAAATGAGGCAAGTGACAGATGTTGATTTTTTTCCTCTTAACACTTACTGTTAGTGAGGTATGAATTTATATAACCCAAGTGACAGAATATATCTTTATGTTCTTATTCTTCATCTATCAAATACCTCGAAGGACTGGGTCAAAGAATCTTTGCAGTATATTCCTTTTTTCCGAGAAAAGTTACACTGTGGTCTTTCTATTTACTCTTAAGATTATACAAAAATAAATCTATCACTGATGTATCTGGGGAAGATTCTGTAATAGCATTATCACTTACGTGCTTAGCAGTGGTTCCCTCTATATAACACTGGAAACTATTAAGAGTTTTGGTCCCCATTTCCTGTAGGCAAAACAGGTAAACTATAATGTAAATAACAAGCTACCAAACTGCAAGCATGTTAAAAGCAGGGACAGTCTTTTATCTCTTTACCCCACAGTACAAAGCAGAGTGTCAGACATATTATAGGCACTTCATAAATGTTAATAGAAAGAATGGATAAATGATTTCTGTAACATAGGGACGTTTAAAAAGAATAATTCCTCAGGAAATCTAATCACAATTTTTAAATCCCAAAAATTTTTATAGAGTTTTTAAAAATAACTTATTAATAGAGGATATTTCCATAAATGGCTTAATATCATACTGATACTTTTTTTAGAAGTAAAGTAAAATGGCAAAGGCTTTGAAAATTACTTAAAAGTGATGCCTATAACTTTAAAGGGTAACTTTGGAGAGACTTGATAAGCTAAGCAGAGACACACATAGCATTGCTATTTTAAAAGATTTTAATTTTATAGACTACCTTTGAGATTAAAATAGTTATTTACTGTGACTCTGGAAGACAGCAAAAGATGGAATTCAAAGTGTAAAATGATAAAGGAAGAGGAAGAAAATGGTAAGGGAAGAAAACTATTTTTTGAGCCCCAGTTTATAAGCCAGACACTGCTGGACATGTAACAAAAGCTAATGTTTAATTCTCCCAAAAACCTTTTAATATACAGTCATGAATCGCTTAGCAGTGGAGGTGCATTATGAGAATTATGTGGTTAGGTGATTTTATCATTGTGCAAACATAATAGAGTGCACTTACACAAACCTACATGGTATGTGTATTTTTGTTTATATTTTTTCCCCATAGAAAACCAAGTTCACAGTACCATTACTGAATATCAGTCATTTCTGCTACCGCAATGCCAATATCAAATACGATATATCAGATTTCTGATATATGCTCCATTACAATCTTATGGGGCCATTGTCTTATATAAGGTCTATTGTTGACCAAAACATCATTATGCAGTGCATGACTGTATATTATTATTGTACTTTTACAAATGATAAAAACTGAAATTTATTCAAAGCCATAAATCTAGTAAATTTAAAGCTTGGATTTGAACCCAGGATTTTCTAATTTCAGGCACTAGCTTAAAAATCACATACATATAAGGAAATCTCAAAACATTTTTTCCTGAAAACATTTATTTATTGCTGGTTTCGGACATAGTGCTGATAGGGTACTAAAGTGATAGAAGATGAGATCCCTGCCTCCAAAGAGCTTGTTTAGAGATATTATTAACAGTGCCTTTTTAAAGTTCTTAGAGTGGATTTTTCTTGTGTTTATGTAGAGAAAAGTATAGGAGCTAACTTCTTAGTGATCCTTGTCTTCTCAGGTTCTATCCTTTATTCCTTCATTCCATGAAAAATTTTTAATTTGTCTTTTGTTGGCCTTGAGTATATTTATATAGGAGTTTACATGCTGGATAGTATTGCTGTTAATATTAAAAACAGGGAAGAAGAGTAAGTAGATTGATGAACCAGTCAGTACTGTATTTAAACTTCTGTTTTAGAATAGTGTGTTTTACTATACAACCCTATTTTTTGGCAAATCAGCCTTCAGACCTATCAAATCTAAACTCTAATATAGCCATTTACCGAGAGTTTAGAGAAGAAAGCTCTGAGCAGCCCAGTATAGTAAGTTTCTATATCTTATCTTAGTCTCTTTCTTTAGAACTGTTGAGAATAATTCATATTAATCATTATTTTATAGCCCTTTATATAAATGTACATTTACTTAACATGTTAATTTTGGCACTAAATAATCTTTTCGCTGTATTAAACTAGCTCTGAAAATACATATTTGCTCAAATAAAAACTTACGAATCAAAATAATATTAGAGGGAGAACTTAAAATATAGAAGTGTTACCTTTCAGTTAATTAGTAAAATGTAGTTTTCTTCCTTTCAGAATAATAAGTTCCTCTCCCACCCCCAGTCCCATCTCCATGTCTAATGAAAAGTCTGTCTTATACTCTTTTTTTTTTAAGATTCCCACTAAAAATATCGAAGGTCAGATGACACCATACTATCCTGTGGGAATGGGAAATGGTACACCTTGTAGTTTGAAACAGAACCGGCCCAGATCAAGTACTGTGATGTACATATGTCATCCTGAATCTAAGCATGAAATTCTTTCAGTAGCTGAAGTTACAACTTGTGAATATGAAGTTGTCATTTTGACACCACTCTTGTGCAGTCATCCTAAATATAGGTAGGATGTGCATTTAATATTTTAAACATAAAATGCACACATGCTTTAAAGTGTTCTGTGCATAGCTTTAATGCTTTGTTCCTACTGAATAGGTTCAGAGCATCTCCTGTGAATGACATATTTTGTCAATCACTGCCAGGATCGCCATTTAAGCCCCTCACCCTGAGGCAGCTGGAGCAGCAGGAAGAAATACTAAGGGTGCCTTTTAGGAGAAATAAAGAGGTATGAGAATTGTCTAATGATAGCTTTTTGGTGCTTCATTTTTAAAATTTCAGAGCATATGTCAATATTTTAATGATTTCTGTAGTTTAATGGTAGTAATTTATTTTACTGGCCCAACCTTTTGAATTTCATTTCTTTTCATTGATTTTAATCCTTTTCCTTATTCTAGTACTACTCAAACTATTTTAATATTCTCATATTCATAATTTCATAATATTTTAAAGTTTGACATCCTACTCATTATAATTTAATTTTTAGGTATTTTTCCCAGCTAACCCTCTTGAAAAATAGACTAAAACGCTCTCTCTGTCTCCTGATACATTATTAATTCTTCAGCTCATTGCTGCCCTTTTAACCACTTCTCTACACTGCCTCCCCATTTTAATATATTGTCTTCCATTTTCATCTGCCTACTGGGCATAGCCATATATATGTTTTTAATAATCTCACACTCATCATTTTTTTCTCTTTCATGCTGACCCTTTTCTTGCCTTCTCCTGTGTTCTACCCAATTGACCAATTAGAAACCTAAGTCTTTTTTCTTACCTGTATCTCTTCATTTATCTCTAACTCTAATCATTCACTAAAAGGTATCAGTGTTATCTTCTAAAGGCTTTTCAAATCCATCCTGTCATTAGTTCAGGACTTCATTATTTCCTGGAACCAGAAACTGGTCTCTTAACACATCCCCTTTCTAATTCTTCCCACACAGCTGATAAAATGCTCTTTCTGAAATCACCCTTCGATTATGTGTTTAATCTCTTGGTAGTTAACACATACTACATCTCAGGATAGAATCATCACTCGTGTAATACAAACCCCTTTGTGGTCTGATTTCAGCCTCATCTTTCATCACCATTCCCTTTATCCCAGCTGTTTTGAACAACTTAGAGTTTCTTAAAAGTACCGCGGAGTTTCGCCCTGTCACCCAGGCTGGAGTGCAGTGGCATGATCTCGGCTTACTGCAGTCTCCGCCTCCCTAGTTCAAGCAATTCTCCTGCCTCAGCCTTTCAAAGTGCTGGGATTACAAGCGTGCACCACCTCACCCAGCCCTACTTGACCTTCAGTATACTGTTTTCTTCTTCTCTTGCGTTGTCCCCTCCCACCCCTTCTGCTCATGAACTTCTACTTATGCTTGAAGATGTGATTCCAATGTTACTTCCTTTGGAAATGAGCCAAAACTTCCAGTGGATTAACCCGGGAAGAGATAACTACTTCCTCTTCTGTGGTCTTGTATTTCATTCAGACCTCCATCATAGCACTTACATGGCTAAGACTGATTGTTTTACCTATGGATGTTTCATTAAACCAGAAGGCAGAAGAAACATACTTGGCTGCAAGGCTTGTTTCTTTGCTTCCTCTTGAGTACTTCTGCAAAAATATTACTGGACTCTTTGTGCATGTTGTGACCAACACTGTCATTCTGATAGGAGGAAAAGGTGATTAATTCTACAGTTTAATTTGAAATGCTATATTAAAAGATTTGGGCTAGAATTCTCTTCTGGTCTTCGTTTTGATAGTAAAGTATACTGGCACATACTTAAAAGTTAGCTCAATCAAAATGCTTCATAAATCCCAGCTTTCGTTACTCTTCAAGGAAAAAATGCCAGTTTACTTCTCTTTAAATAATGTGTTTAGTCTGGGCATGGTGGCTCATGCCTATAATCCCAACACTTTGGGAGGCCGAGGCAGGAGGATTGCTTGAAGCCAGGAGTTCAAGACCAGACTAGACAACTAAAACCCTGTCTCTACAAAAAAAAAAAAAAAAAAATTCAGCCAGTGATATAAAAGTCGTGATAGCATATAGCTGTAGTCCCAGCTACACAGCAGGCTGAAGTGGGAGGATCACTTGAGCCCAGGAATTCAAGGTTGCACTCAACCTGGGTAAAAAGAGTGAGACCCTATCTCAAAATTAATTAATTAAATAATAGGTTTAATCTGCCAGTCGAGAAAAATTGAATTTTTTAAAGCTGCAGATGATAATGCTTTAAAAATATTTAGCATAGGCCAGGCACATGGCCCACGCCTATAATCCCAGCACTTTGGGAGGCCCAGGCAGTCAGATCACTTGAGGTCAGGAGTTCAAGACCAGCCTGGCCCTGGCAAAACCCCATCTCTACTAAAAATACAAAAAAATTAGCCAGGCACGGTGATACACACCTGCAGTCCCAGCTACTCGGGAGGATGAGGAACAAGAATGGCTCGAACCTGGGCAGCGGAGCTTGCAGTTAGCCGAGATTGCACCACTGCACTCCAGCCTGGGCGACAAAGCGAGACTCCACCTCGACAAAAAATGAAAATAAAAAAATTAAAATACTCAGCATTTTTTTTTAATTTCTAATTTTTGTGGGTACATAGCAGGTGTATATATTTATGGAGTACATGAGATATTTTACATACACTCTTTTGTTGTTGTTGTTGTTTTTGAGACAGAGTTTCACTCTTTCCCCTAAGTTGGAGTGCTGTGGTGCAATCTTGGCTCACTGTGGCGCAATCTTGGCTCACTGCAACCTCCATCTCCTGCGTTCAAGTGGTTCTTGTGCCTTGGCCTCCTGAGTAGCTGGGACTATAGGCACATGTCACCATGCCCAGCTAATTCTTATATTTTTTTAGTAGAGACGGGGTTTTGCCATGTTGCCCAGGCGGGTCTCGAACTCCTGGCCTCAAGTGATCTGCTTACCTCGGCCTTCCACAGTGCTGGGATTACAGGCATGAGCCACCACGTGTGGCCGGGTACGTGAGATATTTTGATACAGATATGCAGTGCATAATAATCACATCTTGGAGAATGAGGTAGCCATCCCCTCAAGCATTTGTCCTTTGTGTTACAAACAATGCAATGATACTCTTTTAGTATTATTGACTAAATAATACTAAATAATAATACCCTGTTGTTCTATCAAGTAGTAGGTCTTATTCATTCTAAGAGGTTTTTTTGTACCCATTAACCATCCCCACCTCCTTCACAACCTCCCACTACCCTTCCCAGCCTATAGTAACCATCCTTCTACTCTCTATCTCCGTGCATTCAATTGTTTTGATTTTTAGATCCCGTAAATAAGTGAGAGCATGGGATGTTGGTTTTTCCGTGCATGGCTTATTTCACTTAACATAATGATCTCCAATTCCATCCACGTTGTTGCAAATGACAGGATCTTTTTTTTTTTTTTTTTTTTTTTTTTTTGAGGTGGAGTCTCACTCTGTTGCCCAGGCTGGAGTGCAGTGGTGCAATCTCTGCTCACTCCAACCTCCAACTCCTGGTTTCAAGTGATTCTCCTCCAACTCCTGGTTTCAAGTGATTCTCCTGCCTCAGCCTCCTGAGTAGCTGGGATTACAGGCACCCACCACCATGCCCGGCTAATTTTTGTATTTTTAGTAGAGATGGGGTTTCACCATGTTGGGCAAGCTGGTTTCGAACTCCTGACCTCAGATGATCCACCCACCTCAGCCTCCCAAAGTACTGGGATTACAGACATGAGCCACCGCACCCAGCTACAGGATCTTATTCTTATTTATTGCTGAATAGTACTCCATTGTGTATATGTACCCTTTTTTTAATTAATTTTTTTTAGTAGAGAAAGGGTCTTGCTATGTTGCCCAGGCTGGTTTCGAACTCCTGAGCTCAAGCATTCCTCCTGCCTTGGCCTCCCAAAGTGCTAGGATTACAGGTGTGAACCACTGCAGCTGGATGACCCTACGTTTTCTTTAACCATTCATCTGTTGATGGACACTTAGGTTGTTTCCAAATGTTGGCTGTTGTGAACAGTGCTGCAACAAACATGGAAGTGCAGATATCTCTTCAATATACTGATTTCCTTTCTTTTGGGTATAGACCCAGCAGTGGGATTGCTGGATCTTATAATAATTCTATTTCTAGTTTTTTGAGAAAGCTCCAGACTGTTCTGTGTAGTGTTTGTACTAATTTATATTCCCACCAACAGTGTACAAGGGTTACCTTTCCGCACATCCTTGCCAGCATTTCTTACTGCCTGTCTTTTGGATAAAAGCCGTTTTAACTGGGGTCAGATGATATCTCATTGTAGTTTTGATTTGCTTTTCTCTGATGATCAATGATGTTGATACTTAGTATCTTTAGGGTACATGTGCCATATGAAAATCTTAGGTGATACTGTAGGATGAGTAGTGATAATCTTTATTTCAGAATCACTTTTTCATAAATCTGTTAAACATAACTTTTCTTTTGAAAATGTACATTTAGCATATGGTTTGCCTCTTTAGTGTGGGTCAGCCTTTCCCATACAGATAAACACTTTTTTTCTTCTATAAACAAAAATATAAATCTGGCTATCAGAGTTTTGGTTTGATGTTCTGCCTGTTATGTTAATTTAGAGATTACTGGACTATTAGGAGTCCATGTAATGAATTTTCTACTCTACTATATAAACTACCATCCTATTTTTATTAGAATAATTTTCCTTAAAAATGAAAATGGATGTTCTGTCCAGAAGAAGTAGTAATAAAGGGTCATGCTTCTATTCTTGCCACCTCTTCCCCTTATCTCAGCTGCAGGTTTCACTATCCAGCATTATTGTTTTTCTTCATTAACCTTAATAGAGGTCTCATGTATTCCCAGGTTATTAGTTTAGTCTATTAGACCTTCACTCCTTTGAAGTAATGGCTATATTTGCCTCATTTTTAATACTCAGCACCTAAAATAATGCCAAAATATAGTAGGCTCTGTGTGTGGAAAAAGGTATACAATAAAGTTCAGAGACTTTTCAAAAAATAAGACAGCATCTTGACAGTCCTTGTTCTTCCTAATATTGGGAGGAAGAGAGAATAAGGTCATTGCTTTCTGGAGTAACCATCCAGTGACTCATACAAGCTGAAATAGAAGCAAAAGAACCATAGCTGGTTAACGGTAACTACAGCAAGTGAAAAAGGGGACATAGTATCCACCATATATTTATTGGAAACCCATATACTGTCTAATTTTTATAAATCATTCATTCATTTATAATCGGTGCAGTCACTTTTTAAATTCTGGTCTAGATTCATTTCTTTGCCAGTCAATACCCATTTAACCACCAGATCCTAATTTTTTAACCTCTTTAATAATAATTACCCTTTTCTCTACATCCAACCCTGTCACTCCCTTACTTTAGATTCTCTTCATCTCTCACCTGGGTTACTGTAACTCCTAACTTGACTCTCTTCCTCTGGATTTGTCCCTGCTATTCCTTCTTCCTTGCCACTGCTGAAGTAATACTTAAAAATATCATCACAGCACATCTTTGCCTAAATCCTATAAAATGATGTCCAAATCTCTCAGCATTTAGTTTTCTACCATATAGCACCTGCTTCTCTCTTTAGATTTGAATATCATACCCCCACATCTTTGGTTTTACCTCTTCCTCAAGTCTATATGCATATATACACACATAGTCACAGAACACACAGATAAACACATAAATCACAAATTATTATTCATGTTTCAAGAATTGATTAAGAGTTTTTCTCTTTGTGAAGTCTTCATATTTCAGTTCTTGGTCAAAGCCTATTTGAGCCACCTCTTCCTCTGTGAGTCTACTGTCCTCTGTGCCCTTACTGCCTTTTTTTTTCTTTGAGACAGAGTCTCACTCTGTCACCCAAGCTGGAGTGTAGTGGCGTGATCTCAGCTCACTGCAACCTCCACCTCCCAGGTTCAAGAGATTATCATGCCTCAACCTCCTGAGTAGCTGGGATTACAGGCATGCTCCTGTTACATTTTAATAATTGTAACTAATATTCATATTTATTTGAACCCAGCTCTCTTTACCCTGTTTGTTATTCTTTCTTTACCCTTAGTGACCACATTTTCCAAAACCAAATGTAGGGACACAGAGCTTAGCAAGTAGCAAAGTACTTATTAAGAATAATGAGACAAGGTTGGGCACGGTGGCTTATGCCTGTAATCCCAGCACTTTGGGAGTCCGAGGTGGGTAGATTACTTGAGGTCAGTATGAGACCAGCCTGGCCAACATGGTGAAACCCCATCTGTACTGAAAAAAAAACAACAACAACAACAACAAAAAAATGCCAGGCGTGGCGGCAGGCTCCTATAATCCTAGCTACTTTGGAGGCTGAGGCAGGAGAATTGCTTTAACCCAGGAAGCGGAGGTTGCAGTGAGCTGAGACCGCACCAGTGCACTCCAGCCTGGGCGACAGAGCAAGACTCCATCTCAAAAAAAAAAAAAAAAAAGAATAATGAGACAAAGTATATGAAATGGAAATTAACCCTTCATGTTTAGGATGGTCGTAACTGATAGATGGAACTAACATTTGTCTAGAGCTTTCTCTATGCTAAGTGTTGCAAAGTCCATTATCTTAAAGTATATTAAAAGCAAGTGGACAATTTATTTTTCAAATTTTCTGCAGTTTAAAAATAATAACTTAAGCCATAACTGACAAAAAAAATTAAGTGTGGCATGGAAACCCTTAAACGTGTGTGTTTAATTTTAGGAAGATTTGCAATCAACTAAAGAAGAGAGATTTCCAGCGATCCACAAGTCGATTGCTATTGGCTCTCAGCCAGTGCTCACTGTTGGGACAACCCACATATCCAAATTGACAGATGACCAACTCATAAAAGAGTTTCTTAGTGGTTCTTACTGCTTTCATGGGGTGAGAAGTAAATCTTCAGTTTAAATATTTATTTTACAACTTTACCTGCCAGGTATGGTCAGTGGGCATCAGCAGTACTGAAAAGAATTTTTCTCTAGAGAAATGACAGGATCCTTTCATCCCCAAAGAACATTTTCTTTTTGCAGTCTCATACCCCCACGTTTCTGTAATCTAATCCATAGCTTTTATGTTCTGCTTATTTCACAAGGTAAAAATTTGACCTTTTGTCTGGCAATCATATGTGATTCTGGTTGATTGCTAGAATGGGCATGTGATTGTATATCCGACATTTTGGTTATGTAGCAATCACATTTCAAACTGGAATTAACATCTCCCTTTAAAAAAAAAGTTAGAGACAGGGTCTCACTGTGTTACCCAGGCTGATCTCAAACTCCTGGGCTCAAGCAATCATCCTGCCTCAGCCTCCCAAAGTGCTGGGATTACAGGCATGAGCCACCGCACCTGGCCAACATCTCCCTTTACAAAGTTAAAAATTTTGACCCTGACTCTTAGTACTAATGGGAAATACAGTTACTAGTGGAATTTTTGTTTTATTGTATTTAAAATTTTACCAAGACAGTGCATATTCTCTGTATTTGTCTTTAATTTCTCAGTAATGTTTTCTTTTAATATTCAACCATACTATTGCTTTTACAGGTTTTAAAAATAACATGTATTTCCATTACTATCATGTGGCATTATTGAGAAAGGCCCAGTTCTTAACTTGATCTAATATGTTTTCTTTTTTTTTAGGGTGTCGGTTGGTGGAAATATGAATTCTGCTATGGCAAACATGTACATCAATACCATGAGGTATAAAATAGCATTTATATATCATTCTACCACTAGATGGTTTAAAGTTTAAGAATCTGTTGTAGAAAAAAAGGGGGAATGGTATAACTTTTAATTATGAGATGATTTTAATATGATTAGTATAATCAAAGTATCTCCAAATTTTGGAAAATGGAACACTTGGCGTTAACCAAATCGGTAACCTTAAACTGATATTGCTTATTAATTACTCATATGCTTCTATTACTATGAGCCTAGTAGAATAATGAGCTATTGTGGCTATACCTCTTTTGCTTTGATCAAGAAATTAATCATTCTTACAACTTATCCTTAAATTAAGAAAATGAATTAGCCGGGAGTGGTGCCGCATGCCTGTAATCCTAGCTACTCAGGAGGCTAAGGTGGCAGGATCATTTGAGCTCGGGAGGCGGAGGAGGTTGCAGTGAGCCAAGATCACAACACAGCACTCCAGCCAGGGTGACAGAGTGAGACTCCATCTCAAAAAATAATTAAGAAAATTAGGCCGGGCACAGTGGCTCACGCCTGTATTCCCAGCACTTTGGGAGGCCAAGGTGGGCGGATCACCTGAGGTCAGGAGTTTGAGACCAGCCTGGCCAACATGGTGAAAACCCGTCTCTACTACTAAAAATACAAAAATTAGCCAGGTGCATGCCTGTAATTCCATCTACTCAGGAGGCTGAGGCAGGAGAATCACTGGAACCTGGGAGGCAGAGGTTGCAGTGAGCCGAGATCACGCCACTGCATTCCAGCTTGAGCAACAGAGCGAGACTCTGTCTCAAAAAAGCGAGACTCCTCAAAAAACCAAACAAACAAAAAAAGAACGAAAATAAATGATAAGATCATACATTATCGCTAGGGTTACAAAAATTGGGTAAATACAGCAAGTTTCTCAGCCAAAAGAATAAGACACCCTGGGCCAGGCATAGTGGCTCATGCCTGTAATCCAAACACTTTGGGGGGCCAAGGCAGGAGGATCACTTGAGGCCGGGAGTTCAAGAGCAGCCTGGGCAACATAGCAAAACCCCATCTCTACAAAAAATTTTAAAAATTTTAAAAAAAGAAAATACCATATCATCTAAGTTTAAAATAAGTTTTAAGATTATACTTTATGAGTTCTTTTATTTATAATTTTATAACTCACTGTATTCTCCCATACTTGAGCCAGCCTGCTTAAATTCTGAGGTTCAAGTTCCAATTCTGTTATTTGTCCTACTTATACTTTGTTTAGTAAAGTAAGCTGCTAGGTATTGAAGACAAGCTTTAATTAATGAATATGGACCTAGCTGCTTTAAAAGGCCGTTTTCATTATCTAAAAAAGAAAATAATACCCAAAATAGAAAAGTGTATATTTGCCCACTCATAATGTTTTGAACTGATCTCAAATTCCAAGATAGATCATACTGGGACAGATTGTCAATTCACCTTCCACATTTAAATCTTCCAAAATGAATGAGGCATCCATAGACTAGGATGTGTTCGGTTTTTTTGTTTTGTTTTGTTTTGTTTTTCACTTAAACCTGAGAGGTTTCATTTAAGTATTCTTTCCATTTATTCCTGCTACTTTGCAGATGTTTGTTTTTTTAATAACAACACAGAAAAAGGATAAAGTACCATTGAACTACAACCCTTATAATACCTGATGAGTTTCTTAATTAAAGAAATGTATGCCAGAAATTTTAAATGAGAAGTATCTGTCTCCTCTGCCATCATACCACTTCTCAAAAAAGTTTAACTACTGTTAACATTTTCATAGCCTGCCACAAGAAAAAAAATGCATATATATAGATCTTGGTATAACTTTTTTATTTATAGGGAAGGTATCATGCACTGCTCTGCCACTTGTTCTTTTCGCTTAGTATCTTGGAGATTGCTCCATGTCAGCAACAATGGATTTCATTCTTTTCAGCAGATACAGAGGATTATGTCTGTACCACAGTGTATTTAACCAGACCAGACCTCTGCTAATGGACCTTTAAGTTGTTTCCAGTTTTTGCTGTGATATGTTTTAGTGAACATTTTTAAATAGTTCTGTTGGTATACTTTTGTAAGTATATTCATAAGGGACATTTCTATCAACATACTTCCTTGGTCAAAGTATCTGCATACTGGAAAATTGCCTTCCAGAGTTAGACCAGTTTACACTCCCATAAACAGTGGCTACATTCCTATACACTTGCCAACACTAGGTTTTACCAAACTTATTTTAGCCAAGGTTGCATAACCTGGAACTTTCTAGGGAACTCTGTTAGGTGTTTAGAGAGATACTAAAAATAATAGTAACTAGCAAAAAGGGTGCTTACTGTATGCTAGGCACTATGTACTTTACACGTATTAATTCTTTTAATATTCATAACAACCTTAAGAAGTGGTTATTGTTATTCCAAGATAAGGAAACAGAAACAAAGTTCAATAACTTGCCTAAAGTCAAATAGGTAGTAACTGGGGAAACTGGAATTCCAACCGAGGCAGTCTGGCTCCATATCCAACCTCTTAAAACACTTCACTTTGCTGCTCTAATTTCTGCCTATCCAGGAACTTAATCTAGTTGCTAAAAACAAATGTTATTAGCTATCTCTTACATTAGGCACTAAGCTCCACTGGGCATTGGCCCTGCTTGTTTCCTTTGCCACCATAGGGGTTTTTTTTGTTTTGTTTTGTTTTGTTTTGTTTTGTTTGAGACAGAGTTTTCCTCTTATTGCTCAGGCTGGAGTGCAATGGCGCAATCTTGGCTCACTGCAACCTCTGCCTCCCTGGTTCAAGTGATTCTCCTGCCTCAGCCTCCCAAGTAGCTGGGGTTACAGGCATGCGCCAGCACGCCCGGCTAATTTTGTATTTTTAGTAGAGTAGTTTCTCCATGTTGGTCAGGCCGGTCTCGAACTCCCGACCTCAGGTGATTTCGCCCACCTCAGCCTCCCAAAATGGTGGGATTACAAGTGTGAGCCTCTGCGCCCAGCCAGGGGTTTTTAATTCTACTAACCAGATATCTATTAGTGCCCAGCATGGTTGTCTGGCATACACTATGAAGAAAGAAATCAAAGGAATGCAAGGAGGTAGGAAGGATAAGGAAGAAGAAAGAAAGAAGGCTTTCCACATATAAGACAGTATATAGTTAGTGTTTAAAAAATAATAAAAGCAGAATGGGAAAAGGGGTTTCTGGACAGACAGTTCCAATAGAGAAATAAGTATGGTACCAAATGAATAGTGTAAAGATCAGTATAACATTGCGTAGGATGATGTCAGGCTGCAGTGGAAGAGATAGAGGCCAAAGATGTAATTAAGAATTGCAGTAGTATGTGATAGTATTATCTAGTTATGAGAGATTAAACTCTTGGTTGTGGGGTGAGTTGCTGGCAGTGAAAAAGTAGAGGAAGAGTCTAAAGCTGAAAAATCTCCAGGAAAGAACTGATGGGACTTATCTGTAGAAGAGAAAAAGAGATAGAAGAGCCGAAAATAACTACATTTAGAGCTAGCCTTACTAAAAATTAGTTATGTTATTCAGAGAAACAAGGAATAAAGAAGATAATGTGCTTAAATTTCCACTCATTGAATTTGACTGACATCATTACACCTAAATATAGATATCCACTGTGCAGATAAAGACTAGCTTACAAGAAGGTCAGGTCATCAGCATAAATATCTACTTGATGATATCAAGCACGCATTATCACAAATATTTTTTCCCGTATTAGGACAAGGATAGTGGGAAAACCTCTGTGGTTGTCGGGACATGGAACCAAGAAGAGCATATTGAATGGGCTAAGAAGAATACTGCTAGAGCTTATCATCTTCAAGACGATGGTACCCAGACAGTCAGGTAAAGATTCACTTTACTTGCCTTTGGAGCTAATTACTAGAATTTCTAAAACTCAAAATACTGAAAAACATAAAAATTCAAACATTTAAGTAAAATCCCTGTCTAGTTTTTTTCAAGGGATATCTTTTAGGTTAGTTTTCTTTTCTTAAGGAAGCAACACAGTGTAATAGTTCAGAGCACAGTCCCTGGAGTCAGACTACCTGGATTCAAATGCTGGCTCATCACTTCCTACCTTGGAGAAATTACATCATCTTTTTTATCTCTCACTTTTGTTGTCTAATGGTATTTGCCTCATATGATTATTGTGTCATTTAAGAGGTAATTTATGTAAAGGAGAATGCCTGGCAATAGCATGCAATAAACCTGGGCTGCCGCCCTTAACAGTGGGGGTGATAACATTAATGAGAGTGGCAGTGGTGTTAGTAACTGGCTCAATTCTGTCAGAACTGAGGCTGTTTTTTAAAAACTACCCCACATCTCTTTTAGGATATATGAGTATACCTTGTCAAAACACCAGTAAGTTAATCTCATTTCCCAAGAATAACTACGCATTAGCTTTTCTTGCAGACTCTTAAGTCAGTATGTTTTCAATTATTCTTTCTTGTTCCTTCTTGGGTATTACCTTTTCCTTCCTAAAACAGATGATTTGGATTGTTTTCAGAGGGTACTGACTTTTCGGGCTGATCAAAGTCAAAGTCAGCAAAATTAAAACATAGACTTTTTTTTTTTTAAATACTTTAAGTTTTAGGGTACATGTGCACAATGTGCAGGTTAGTTACATATGTATACATGTGCCATGCTGGTGTGCTGCACCCAGTGACTCGTCATTTAGCATTAGGTATATCTCCTAAAGCTATCTTCCCCCCTCCCACAGACATTTAATTATTGTACTAAACAAATTGATTTTTCTTATCCTTGTAGGTATATGTTTTATGTGAAAACAGTTTGTGGTATCATGTACAATATATGTTGAAGAATGAGTGTTAGACTGGTAAAATGAAGCTTTTCTTTGGATCCTGCTCATTTGAGATTGACAGTTTGGCCTAGGCTTTGTCTTCTATACTACAATGCCTAACGAACAGTATTTTAATGGGAGTAGCTTGATGGAGGACGGAAGCAAAGAACTGTTTTACAAAGCAATATAGTGGGCTAGGGAAATTGATAACTTTAAAACAATTTTTTAAAGGAATCTAACAAAAATTATTTGTATACAAATAAATAATATGCAAGTTGAAAATAATTATTATTAACTAAGCCAGTATGAAGTATCTCTCTCTTATATTCTCTTTATAGAATCCAAGAGAATGCCTCTGTGAGATAACCCTAAAAATATTTTTTTAAAGAATATTTTATACTCAGGTTTTTTTTTAACTAATGCAAAACTGATCCCTCTAACCATCTTCTCACCCTACCCATTACAATTATTCTATTAGTGAGATTTTAGTTTAATAAAACTTGTGTGTTTCTCTGATTCAGGATGGTGTCACATTTTTATGGAAATGGAGATATTTGTGATATAACTGACAAACCAAGACAGGTGACTGTAAAACTAAAGTAAGTTAGACCATCAAATCATCCTGTATGCCTTTGTCTTTTAACTGCTTCCTATGGACAAAAGTTTTATGTAAACAGTATAATTATGAATAATTATGAAAGTATACCATTTAAATTATTGATAAAATTATATTAAATCATACAGGGTCCACTTGACTGGGATTTTTAAGAGTACAGTTATTAACAGTGATCTTACTTTAAATGATTTGGGCAGTACCTTAAAGTTCTCTCTGTTTTAGGTGCAAAGAATCAGATTCACCTCATGCTGTTACTGTATATATGCTAGAGCCTCACTCCTGTCAATATATTCTTGGGGTAAGTTAAAAAGAAAATAATCAAAAATTCCATTTTGAGCCATGTTTTAATTTTTTTTTCTTTTTTTTTTTTTTTTTTTGAGACGGAGTCTTGCTCTGTGGCTCAGGCGGAGTGCCGTGGCATAATCTTGGCTCACTGCAAACTCTGCCTCCCAGGTTCAAGCAATTCTTCTGCCTCAGCCTCCCGAGTAAGTGGGATTACAGGCGCACACCACCACACCCGGCTAATTTTTGTATTTTTAGTAGAGACGGGGTTCCACCATGTTGGCCAGGCTGGTCTCAAACTCCTGACCTCAGGTGATCCACCCACCTCAGCCTCCCAAAGTGCTGGGATTACAGGTGTGAGCAACCATGCCCGGCTGCCATGTTTTAATTTTTTGCATTAAGTTTAGGAAGGACCTTCAGTAGTCTCCAAGGCTTAATATGGCCCACATACCACTTATGTAATAGTTGACATGGTTTTTCTTGACATTTTTTATTGAGATATAATTTACATGAAATAAAATCCACAGATCTTAAGTGTTGAGCGTGATAAGTTTTGACAATTATATACACCCATGTAACTATCACCCAAAACAAGGTATGTCACTGCAGAAAGTTCTATCATACTCCCTTCCAGTAAATACCCCTTAGCCTTGCTCAAAGATACCCATTTCTGATTTATGACATTGTAGATTAGTTTTGTCTCTTTTTTGGATTCCACATGAATGGAATCATATAGTGTATAATATTTCTGTACCTGAACTCTGACTCAGTGTAACACTTTTTTTTGGTGGTGTTTTGTTTAGTTGATTTTTTTTCTATTGATACATAGTATTTGTATAATGTTTACAGGTTACATATGATACTTTGTTACATCCATAGAATATGTAGTGATCCAGTCAGGGTATTCAGAATATTCATCACCATAAGCATTTATTGTTTCTATGTGTTGAGAACATTTCAGGTCCTCACTTCTCAACACATCTTAACAGAGGTCTGGACATTAACTCTTTGTATTTGTATTGCACACATTTTTTTCTCTGTCTGTGGCTTGCCTATTCCTTTTTCTTTCTTTCTTTTTTTTAATAGAGATAGGGTCTCACCATATTGGCCATGCTGGTCTCAAACTCCTGGACTCAAGCAATCCTCCCACCTTTGCCTCCCAAAGTGCAGGGATTATAGGCATCCGCCACTACACAGGCTGGAATGCAGTGGCGCAATCTTGGCTCACTGCAGCCTCTGCCTCCCAAGTTTAAGCAATTCTTGTGCCTCAGCCTTCCAAGTAGCTGGGACTACAAGTGTGCACCACCGTGCCTGGCTGATTTTTGGGTTTTGGTTGGTTTTTTTTTTTTTTTTTTTTTTTTTTTTTTTTTTGAAATGAAGTCTCACTCTGTCATCCAGGCTGGAGTGCAGTGGCATGATCTCGGCTCACTGCAACCTCCGCCTCCTGGGTTCAAGCGATTGTCCTGCCTCAGCCTCCCGAGTAGCTGGTATTACAGGCATATATGGTACCATGTCCGGCTAATTTTTGTATTTTTAGTAGAGACAGTGTTTCACCTTGTTGGCTAGGCTAGTCTCGAACTCCTGACCTCAAGTAATCTGCCCGCCTCGGCCTCCCAAATTGCTGGGATTACAGGTGTGAGCCACCCGCACCCAGCCCCATTTTCTTATTAATGTCTTTTGGTGAACGAAAAATTTTTATTTCATGAAATTCAATTTATCATTTATTCCTCTTTAATAGCTAACGCTTTTTGTGTTCTAAGAAATTTTTCTACCCCAAAATCATGAAAATATTCTCCTATATTTCCTTCTAAAGACTTTATGGTTCTACCTTTGATTATCTAATGCCTAAATATGGTTTTCTCTGTATTTATCTTGCTTGGAGTTCACTAAGCTTCTTGGATTTGTGGGTTGATATATTTTATCAATTTGGGGAAATTTTTGGACATTATCTCCTCAAAGATGTATTCTGCTCCATTCTTTTTCTCCTCTATTTCTGATACTCCAATAAGACATGTTAGTATAAAATTGTTCCAGAATCTCAGACACTGCTTTATTCCCACTTTTTTTCCTTTGTTTCGATTTGGGTCATTTCTGTTAAGCTGTCTTCAAACTTGTTAATTTCTCTGCTGTGCCCAGTCCATTGAATGAATTTATCACTGATGTATTTTGTATCTCTTAACATTTCCACTTGGTTCTTTTTGTTGTTGTTGTTTTTTATTTATTTATTTATTTATTTTTGAGACAGAGTCTTGCTCTGTCACCCAGGCTGGAGTGCAGTGGCGCAATCTCGGCTCATTGCAACCTCCGCCTCCCGGGTTCAAGTTATTCTCCTGCCTCAGCCTCCCCAGTAGCTGGGACTACAGGCATGTGCCACCACGCCTGGCTAATTTTTCGTATTTTTAGTAGAGACGGGGTTTCACTATGTTAGCCAGAATGGTCTCGATCTTCTGCCCTCACGATCCGCCCGTCTCGGCCTCCCAGAATGCTGGGATTACAGGCATGAGCCATCGTGCCCAGCCTCCACTTGGTTCTTTTTTATCTCTACTGAAATTTCCTATCTGGTCATACATGTTTTCTTCATCATGTTTATTATAATTATTATAACATTTGATAATTTCAACATCTGTTCCATCTTTGGGTTACATTTTTCTTTACCTTTCATTTTAAATACACTTAATTATTTTGCCATAATGTTCTGTCATTTTTGTTGTATAAGAGCTATGTGTTCCTCTCTTACTCCTGTCCTTTGTTCCTTTTCCCTCCCCCGCTTGTTTAAAAATATTTTCTCCACCTATCTCATATTCTGTATGGATGACTGAAAGTTGTTTTTCAAGAAGCTTAATTTGTAGAAATAATGTTGGATGTTTATCTAAAACAAGGACTCATGCTTCTAGCAAATATAACTACATGTATCCATTCAGCAGAATAGTACTGAAAAGTATTCAGCTTAGCAACTTTTTAATGGCTTTGTTGTTCTTCTTTAGGTTGAATCTCCAGTGATCTGTAAAATCTTAGATACAGCAGATGAAAATGGACTTCTTTCTCTCCCCAACTAAAGGATATTAAAGTTAGGGGAAAGAAAAGATCATTGAAAGTCATGATAATTTCTGTCCCACTGTGTCTCATTATAGAGTTCTCTGCCATTGGACCTCTTCTAAAGGATGGTATAAAATGACTCTCAACCACTTTGTGAATACATATGTGTATATAAGAGGTTATTGATAAACTTCTGAGGCAGACATTTGTCTCGCTTTTTTTCATTTTTGTTGTGTCTTATAAACTGACTGTTTTTCTTTGCTTGGATACTGTGATTCCAAAATAAATCTCATCCAAGCAAGTTAGAGTCCAGCCTAATCAAATGTCATAATTGTTGTACCTATTGAAAGTTTTTAAATAATAGATTTATTATGTAAATTATAGTATATGTAAGTAGCTAATGAAGTAAAGATCATGAAGAAAGAAATTGATAGGTGTAAATGAGAGACCATGTAAAATATGTAAATTCTAGTACCTGAAATCCTTTCAACAGATTTTTATATAGCAACTGCTCTCTGCAAGTAGTTAAACTAGAAACTGGGCACATGGTAGAGGCTCACATGGGAGTTGTCCTCACCCTTGTTAATCTCAAGAAACTCTTATTTATAATAGGTTGCTTCTCTCTCAGAACTTTTATCTGTTACTTTTTTCTTCTTATGAGTATGTTTACTCTCAGAGTATCTATCTGATTGATGTAGACAGTTGGTGATGCTTCTGAGACTCAAAATGGTTTACTCTAACAAAACACTGTGCTGTCTATCCCTTGTACTTGCCTACTGTAATATGGATTTCACTTCTGAACAGTTTACAGCACAATATTTATTTTAAAGTGAATAAAATGTCCACAAGCAGTGTTGTCATGTAGTCAATGGCAGATTATTAAATTCCTTTTATTTTTTTCATTATCCTGTTGTACACATTTTAAACATACATATCTGAACAAGAACAGAAAAGGGCCATAAAAGTCTTTTCCTCCTTTTTAGTAGTTCTGGCCAAAGATAGTTTAAGAAAAGGCTAATATAATTGACTATTTTAGGGTTATTTATAGATTTTAGTAGGAAGCAGCACATAGAGAAAGAGCATGAACTTTGAATTCAGACCTAGGTCAAAATCCTTTTTTTCTCTCTCTCTCTCTCTACCCAGAGATGGGGCTGCTCAGGCTGCTCTGAACCCCTGGGCTCAAGCAGTTTTCCCACCTCAGCCTCCCAAATAGCTGGGACTACCAGGCACACACCAACAAGACCAGTGCAAAATCCTGGCTTTAACTTACTGTGTACAAGATAGGAAAAACCAAACACTTATACCCAATACAGCACAGAACACGAGGTCACCAAAATGTGTGGTTTTTCTTCCTCACGCCAACCAATTTTCTGACACCAGCTGGGTGTCCTACAATTCAGTTCAATTCTGATACTCGTCTACTTGGAGTTGACATCAGACCCCACAAGTAAAGGGCTCAGTTGCACAACACTGCTTCCACTTACTTCAGATGCCAATTGCAAGTCTGGGCATCTAGTACTTTTGACCAACCAGCTATAAATCAGGGGTTCCATGACTCCCTTCTCGGGTTTAATAATTTGCTAGAATGCCTCACAGAATTAAAGGAAACACTTTACTTATGTTTACCAGTTTATCATAAAGGATACAATTCAGGAATGGCCAGATGGAAGAGCTGCATGAGGCAAGGTATGGCGGGGGTGGGAGGCAAGGGGGTGCCTGCAGACCTTCTAGGCTTCCTCTGGGCGTGCCACTCCCCCAGCACTAGGTTGGGGAACCTAGAAGCTCATCAGATCCCAAGAGAGTTATAATAGAGTTTGATTTTCAGATCCCCCTCCCCCTTTCTTCCCCCCAGGTCAGTAGGTGGGGCTGAAAGTTCCAACCAGCTATCAATCACTTGGTCTTTGTAGTGAGCAGCCCCATCCTGAGGCTATCTAGGGGCTCCACCTCAGTAACCTCATTAGCATAAACTCTATCCAGCATAAATTATATGCAGATAGAGATAGGGTGATCAAAAAGGGCTCCTTAAAAGTAACAAGACACTCCCATTACCTGGGAAGCTCCTAAGGTTTTAGGAACCCTGTGTCAAGAACCTGAGACAAACACGAAATTTCTTTTACTATACCACATACTAGCTATGTGATCCTAGACATGTCAGCGAACGTCTTTGAGCCTCTCTTCCTCTTTTGTGGAGAGAATACTTACTTCATAAAATGGTTGTATCAGTGAATGAATTTTACTGTGTGTAAAAAGTCTTGTCCAATACTTGATACCAGTATGTTAACTTCCTTTTATTGCGTCTGTCTCCTGTTAAGAAGATCAAAGATCAAAGCCATTAAAATACTTTTTTTTTTGAGATGGAGTCTCGCTCTGACAACCAGGCTGGAGTGCAGTGGTGCAATCTCAGCTCACCACAACCTCTGCCTCCTGGGTTCAAGCGATTCTCTTGTCTCGGCCTCCTGAGTAGCTGGGATTACAGGCGTATGCCACCATGCCCGGCTAGTTTTTGTATTTTTGTATAGATGGAGTTTCGCCATGTTGGCCGGGCTGGTCTCAAACCCCTGACCTCAAGTAATCTGCTTTCCTTGGCCTCCCATAAGTGCTGGGATTACAGGCATAAGCCATCACACCAGGCCAAAATTCATTTCTTTAATGAATTAAAGAATCATATTTATTATATCAATGAGTTAAAATAACATAATTACCCTCATATTTAGTATAGGTGATAGGGGAGGGAGTTAAAAATTAGGTCAGTGCCAGAAGATACGTTGATAATATTTAGAACAAACTCTCTCTTAGAAGAGGGGGGAAAATGATCTTTTAAAAACTGTACTAGAATAGTCTACTAGGGAAGATTGTTAAAAACAGAATTCATTATTTCAAAATAATAAAGATTTTATAAGAACGAGTCAGCCTTCTAGTTGAGTACACACCTAGCTACTCAGGCTGACGCTGGAAGATGGCTTGAGCCCAGGAGTTTAAGGCTGTAGTGCACTATGTCACCTGTGAATAGCCACTGCATTCCAGACTGGGCGACATGGCGAGACCCAGTCTCAACAAAAAAATAGTTCTCTGTCTTGACTAACATAGATCAAACTTCTTTGAGGGTAGGGGCTAGTCCAGGTATCTCCATATCTGTTTTAAATCTTGAGTCCCCTATCAGTAGTCTTTGAAGTCTCATTTGCTCTCCAGCTTACTTGCTGCTAACTCTGTGATACAATCATTCTGTATAAGCAGGCTGAATTGCTAACAGGGAAGGGAAATGGCTCAGCTATAATATGGCAATGCATTTTGAGAAGTCTATCTCGTGTCTATTGAAGCCGGTGCTATCCCATACCTAAACCAGATTCTTTTTTTTTTGAGATGGAGTCTCACTTTGTCACCCAGGCTGGAGTACAGTGGCGCCATCTCAGCTCACTGCAACCTCCACTTCCCGGGTTCAAACAATTTTCCTGCTTCAGGCTCCTGAGTAGCTGGGATTAAGGCATGTGCCGCCACGTCCAGCTAATTTTTGTATTTTTAGTAGAGACAGGGTTTCACCATGTTGGTCAGGCTGGTCTCGAACTCCTGACCTTGTGATCCGCCCACCTCGGCCTCCCAAAGTGCTGGGATTACAGGCATGAGCCACTGCTCCCGGCCAACCAGGTTCTTAAGACAGGGCCTAAGAATCTGTATTTTAAATAAACATAGCAAGTGATTCTCTTTGTTAAATAAATTCTCCAGTGATTGAGAATTGCTGATGGGGACTTCACTAACTACTAGCCCTCCTGTCTCCAGGTGAGGGTTTCAGGGAAATACTTAGTAGTTCATCTTTACAAGAAGGTTGTGACATGGAAACTTTTGTTGGGGTTTTGTTTTGTTTTGTTTCTGCTTTTTAAAATTTTACCTCTTTTCTTTGAGAGGCTACTAGGTGGGGCTTGTAGCCCAGCCCTAGTTTGTTTGTTTGTTTATTTACTTATTTGAGAGACGGTCTCACTCTGTTGCCCAGGCTGGAATGCAGTGGCACGGTCATGGCTCACTGCAGCCTCGACCTCTTGGCCTCAAGGGATCCTCCTGCCTCTGCCTCCTGAGTAGGTGGGACTACAGGCATGCACCACCACACTTGGCTAATTTTTAAATTTTTGTAGAGACAAGGTCTCACTACGTTGCCCAGGCTGGTCTTGAACTTTTGAGCTCAAGCGATCCTCCTGCCTTTGCCTCCCAAAGTGCTGGGATTACAGGGGCGAGCCACTGCACTGGCCCCTAGTTTATAATCCTTGATTAAAGGGACACTGGCAACAAACTTTCTCAAAATTGAATAGTTATGTTTTGTGTACTATCCCCTATGAACTGTCCTTTTCAATCAGTCTGCTACCCAAAGACCTAACCTGGTTTCTGACAATACTTAAGTACATAAGGTTTATGTACCTAAACCTAGTACATAATCAGACCAAATTATTGACCCAGCAGCACCAAAGATCTAGCATTAAAGGACTTAAGCTAAACAAGAAAATAAAGTTAAGACTAAATTTTGAATAATTAGGTTTTGGAATCAGAGCTTCAAATGAAAATACATATCAGCTACCCTAGAATGATTTTATTTTTTAGAGGCAGTGTCTCACTCTTTTGCACACGCTGGAGTGCAGTGGTGCAATCCCAGCTCACTGCAGCCTCAAACTCCTGTGCTCAAGCAATCTTCCACCCTCAGCTTCCCAAGTAGTTGGGACTGCAGGCATGCACCACCACGCTGGCCTCCTAGAATGATTTCAAACTCTTCCTAGTGTTGGGCGATTTTATTACCAGTGCTTGCCATGGTGGCATGGCTTAGAAGAAAATCCATTTCTTTTTCTTTTTTTCTTTTGTTGTTGTTGTTTTTGTTGACCTGCTTCCTTTCTGACCTGGGCTGATTCACCCTTCTTGAGCAATCTGGTGGTCCCTGGCTCCCCATTGCCATAGCACACTAAGGCCCAGAACTCGTGGGCTCAAGCCATCCTCCAGCTGCAGCCTCTTGGGAACTCAAGATGGGCATCACCATGCTGGCTCTCTTTTTCTCACTTGTTTAGCAGGGGAGGTAAGGAACCCACTGCACACTCAAGAGCATGTTTTATCTCATATGCTGATAGTCTCAAACGTGGTTTCAGCAAGCAGGCAAGATGATGCATTGGGTTGTAGGAAGAACATATTAGAAATTCTATTTTTCATCTGTGAAAGATGTTAAGCCTCACTAATATATAATATGTGGTACACACAATAATTCATAAATCAGAAAGTCTTATGTCATAAAGCATCCTAAGAGTCGGTGTTACACATTTGGAGGAGATGATGGGGATACCCTTCTTTATTTTTCACTTTTATCCTGTTACAGGATCATAGACTAAATTAATTACCTTTCAGAAAATGGAATTGTTAATCTAAATGTAAGCCTTAAGATCATATCTTGTCCGGGCATGGTGGCTCACGCCTGTAATCCCAGCACTTTGGGAGGCCAAGGCAGGCCGATCACTTGAGGTTAGGAGTTCAAGACCTGCCTGGCCAACATAGTGAAACCCCGTCTCTACTAAAAATACAAAAATTAGCCAGGCATGGTGGCGCACGCCTGTAGTCCCAGCTACTCAGGGGACTGAGGCAGGAGAACCACTTGAATCTGGGAGGCAGAGGTTGCAGTGAGCTGCACTCCAGCCTGGGCGACAGAGCAAGACTCCATCTCCAAAAAAAAAAGAAAAAAAAGATTTTACCTGATCAGGTAGATAACCAATCAGACTTATGATGTGGAGGTTAAAAGGTGACTTTCACCAGCCATGGTTCTAATCACTGAGGTTCTTAGATCTTGCAAGACTTCTTTTTTAGAAATAATACAGTAATGCCCTCTGCTGGGCACAGTGGCTCACACCACTTTGGGAGCCGAGGCGCTTTGGGAGGCCGAGGCAGGCAGATCACCTGAGGTCGGGAGTTCGAGACCAGCCTGACCAACATGTTGAAACTCCATCTCTACTAAAAATAAAAAATTAGCCATGCATGGTGGTGCATGCCTATAATCCCAGCTACTCGGGAGGCTGAGGCAGGAGAATCACTTGAACCCGGGAGGCAGAGGTTGCGGCAAGCCAAGATCGGGCCATTGCACTCCAGCCTGGGCAAAAAGAGTGAAACTCCATCTCCAAAAAAAAGAAAAAAAGAAAAAGAAATAACACAGTAATGTCTTTTTTACAGTTATGGGGAAGAATAGCATATTTTCCTGGTTAGCAGCCATTAGAGCCTACAGTTTGAAGACTACTCGAATTCCACTTTTTAATACGTGGAGAAAATAAAGGCAAGCCTGACAGTCTCAAAATTAAAGTGGAAAGAAAAGCAAAATTATTAACAAATAAAATACAGAGCTTGAAGTATCTTGCATCCACAACTATTTGTAATTTTTGTTTGTTTTTTTTTTTGAGACGGAGTTTTGCTCTTTTTGCCCAGGCTGGAGTGCAATGGCCCAATCTCGGCTTGCCGCAAACTCTGCCTCCCGGGTTCAAGTGATTCTCCTGCCTCAGCCTCTGGAGTAGCTGGGATTACAGGCATGCGCCACCACGCCAGGCTAATTTTGTATTTTTAGTAGAGACGGGTTTTGTCATGTTAGTCAGGCTGGTCTCAAACTCCTGACCTCACGTGATCTGCCTACCCCTGCCTCCCAAAGTGCTAGGATTACAGGTGTGAGCCACCGCGTCTGGCCGCTATTTGTAAATTTTTAAGCATTTTAGTATTTTTTACATTTGAAACAAAAAATGTTCACCAAAAGCAAGTAAATCAAGCAGGACTTTTGGAAACAGCAACCAACTCAATTACCAAAGATGTTTGTAAAACTAAAATAGTGCTAAAGAGCTCACATCTAATCACATACTACATTGTGTGTTTCAAATCTATTTTAATTTTTTTTCAATCCTTTGCCACTACAGACAATGCCACACTAAATAATAATCTTTGCATGTCGTTTCCTTGAAATAGATACTAGTATCCTTGAAATAGATACTTTTTAAATGTTTTTTTATAGAGAGGGGGTCTTGCTATGTTGGTCAGGTTAGTTTTGAACTCCTGGCCTCAAGCAATCCTCCTGCCTCAGCCTCCCAAAGTGGTAGGATTGCAGGTGCCCAGCCTTCTAGGACCTTTTGATAGAAAGAATTGTGCTTTGCCTTGAATTTAAGAAAAAATACAACATAACTTCCTATATATTTTCCTCAAGTACAAACATAACTTTTATTTTATAAATATATGTTAAAAAATAAATTTACTTAAAAGTCCAGCAGTGTGGCCGGCTGTGGTGGCTCACGCCTGTAATCCTAGCATTTTAGGAGGCCCATGCAGGAGGATTGCTTGAGCCCAGGAGTTCAAAACCAGCCTGGCCAACATAGCAAGACCCCATCACTACAAAGATTACAAAATTAGCTGGGTGTGGTGGTGTGCACCTGTGGTGGCAGTTCCTCTGGAGCCTGAGGCTACAGGATTGCTTAAACCCAGGAGTTAGAGGCTGCAGTGAGCCAGGATTGTGCCACCGCACTCCAGCCTAGGTGACAGAGTAAGAACCTGTCTCTAAAAAAAAAAAAAAGTTGAGGCGGGGTGCATTGGCTCACGCCTGTAATCCCAGCACTTTGGGAGGCAGAGGCGGGCGGATCAGGAGGTCAAGAGATCCAGACCATCCTGGCCAACCTGGTGAAACCCCGTCTCTACTAAAAATACAAAAATTAGCCAGGCATGGTGGCGGGTGCCTATAGGCCCAGCTGTTCAGGAGGCTGAGGCAGGAGAATCGCTTGAACCCGGGAGGCGGAAATTGCAGTGAGCCAAGATCGTGCCACTGCACTCCAGCCTGGGTGACAGAGCAAGACTGTCTCAAAAAAAAAAAAGTTGAATTAACTACTCCATGTGGCTGAGTCAGCATTTGAACCAATTCAGAGTCTATGTTTATAAATGTATGCCATATCGCTTCTCGGCCTTTCGGCTAAGATCAAATATAAATGAGTGCCATACTGCTTTTGCTTCACAGAAATGTCTTCTGCCTCATGCACCATTCTCTACTGTCATCTCCCACCTGAGAGAACACATAGAAGGGCTCAGCAAAATTCTCTGTAAAATGAGTACAGCAATTAATTTTTTCCTGGCAACATATGACACTCATTTTTCCCATATGTTATTTTTATTATGCTAGCGCAATTCAAAAATCTGGCGAATATTTCATTAGTAAGATTAAAATGTCACCTTGGGAATTCTGGCTAGGTTACATGCCAAACTCTCTCTTCGATAATCTTTTGGTGATGGTAAACAATGCAAGCACAGTGCCAATTATCTAGATCCAGATCATGTTTATCATTTAAATGACAGAATGAGAATTCCTTCATCTTTTATGTATGGCTTTCCGTTTTGGAGTAAAGAATGCATTTTATTTTTGTTTCTCCTCAGACTATGAATAAAAGGGACTCTCAACAAACATTTGCTGAATAAATGAATGAACCCTCATCTTCTCTTAACCCACACCTTATAAAATCTTTCTCAACTACTCCAATTTTCCCTATTACTTTTTTTTTTTTAACTAATCCCTCTGTTCACTCTCAACACTCCTTATTTTTCAGTGTTTGGTGCTTTGAGGGGAAAAAAAATATGTTCTTCAGTTTTACAATAGTTGGGAAAGAAAAAGGAGCATTTTTATTGTTTTGTTTCATCTGTGTTCCTTTTCTCTTGGATTCCACATGGCATCATGTAATCAATTTTTTGCTGCCTTGCACTGATTGCTCACAGTCTCATATGTTGCTTCTCCAAACTAACGATGTGAGTACAGTGTCTGTGTCTCCCTCCTCTGTGGCATATCCACCCGCCTCCACGAACCGAAAGCATTCCAATTCTGAGGCACTCTGAACTCTTCCATAAAAAGTGGCTATTTTCATGGCCTCTTCGCAAAGTGTAATTCTGTCTTCCCTTTCAAGTAATATTAATAAAACTAGTTTTTAACATTTCTTTGACAAACATTGTTGCTAAAGCCAAAGAAATGATCAACAAGCTTTCACAAGCCCTTGCTAATGTGACATAACTCTGAGGCATTTACACAGGTTATGAAACTTGTCCTAGTACATTGGCCTCAGAAGACAGGCATAAAGCACTCTTTGTGAACTGCTTAGCTTTGTAAGGTCTATCTGGCACCTGAACAAGCAACATTTTGCAAAACATCAGGCTCTGCATGAAAATTCAGATTCCCACACTGAGAGTCCATTGAGAGATCTCCCACTCATTAGCATGCTACAAGGCCGCTGAAAGATCAGGAAGATGTCAAAAGGGCAAACCTTCACATAAACAGAACTCAGAGAAACAAACTGAACTTAACTTGGCATCAGCCAACTGTAAGTATGAAAAAAAATGTGTTTATTGGGATGAGAAGAAGGAAAATTCACTAATTTGTCTATATGCAACTAAGTGATATTTTTCCTTGGTAAAATTAATTGCAAAGGCAGCCAGATGCAGTGGCTCCTGCCTGTAATCCCAGCACTTTGGGAGGCCAAGGTGGACAGATGACTTGAGCTCAGGAGTTCGAGACCAGTCTGAGCAACATGGCAGAACTCCATCTCTACAAAAAAATACAAAAATCAGCCAGAGGTGGTGGTACACATCTGTGGTCCCAGCTACTTGGGAGGCTGAGCCAGAAGGTTTGCTTGAGCCCCAGAGGTCAAGGCTGCAGTGAACTGGGATCATGCCACTGAATTCCAGCCTAGGCAACAGACTGAGATTCTGTCTCAAAAAATAAAAATAAAAATAATCTCAAAGGCATTAGACCTAAAGCGATTGTCTATTAAATTATCTCTTGTGGAAAGTAACATTTCCCTCAATATCCACCTTTATTCAAATTGTCCTATGCCTTAAAATAATTGGTACCCCCTCTCCTCTCTTTGCAAGAACCAGTCGTCCCTTTTTTCCCTTAATTCTTTTGTGGTTGCTGAAGAGTTTTATTTAGCCTTCAATGACTTCAGGCAGTAGAATGAGCCAAGGAATTCCAATGATAATGAATGCAGGTTGTCTGGCAGCTCCTGGGCAGCCAGGGTTGTCCCTGGGAAAAGATGCCTTCTGAGCTGGATGATGGTTCCCTTAACTGAGTAAACAGTCAGGAAGAGGGCCTTGCAGTCCTAAGTCAGGACCCAGATCCCCTTTCATTAAAGTCCTGCTAAAAATCATCCTGGGAAAATAGAGAGTCATACAAAAAATAAACATGAGGAAATTATAAGCCAGCCAGATACTGATTTCGGTTGACATCACTTCCATGGATCACCTCATCCATCCATTCATTTATTGATCCATTTATTCAACAATTATTCACAGAAAGCCAACAAGGGACAAGGACTGGTAGGTACTAGGGGTATGGTGCTAAACAAAACAGACAGTCTTTGCTCCATTCGAGCTGTATTCTAGTGGGGAGACAGCCAGTAAACAGTAAAATGTAACTTGTAGACTGAACTGTGTCCCCCTCCAAATTCATACAGCGAAGCCCTAAACGCAACCATGACTATATTTGAAGATAGAGTCCTTCCAGGAAGTAATCAAGGTTAAATGAGGTCATAAGAGTGAGGCCCTTATGATGGGATTTGTGCCCTTTATAAGAAAAGACACCAAAGAGCTGGCTTCCTCTCTTCCTCTCTGCCATGTAAGGACACAGAAAGAAGGTGGCCATCTAAAAGCCAGAGAGTCCCTCACCAGAAACCAAACCTGACAGCACCTTGGAATTCCAACTTACAGAACCATGAGAAAATTGATTTCCGTTGTTTAAGCCATACAGTGTGTGGTATTACTGTGTTACGCCCACCTGAGCAGACTAATCAATAACATAATATTAGGAAGTGATCAGAACTATGAAGGAAATCATGTAAGGTAGAGGGATAGATAGATAGGCAGTGGCGGAATGGAAAGTGGCACTGAGTATGGGGACCAGGAAAGGCCACCGGGGAAGACCATTCCAGATGGAAATATTTCTGGGGGAATTCCCTGACATGGGGACAAAAATGGGGCATGTGAGAAACAGCCAGGAAGTCTCTGCAGCCTGGGCGCATTGGGCAGGGTATGAATGAAAGTAAACAGAGACAGAGAAGAAACCAGGGACCAGTTCATTCCGGCTACACAGGCCATGGCAAGGACTTCAGATTTTGTTCTAAGTGGGATAGAAAGCTACTTTAAGTCTATAAGCAGGAGAGTGACATACAGGATTTACCTTAAAAGGATCACTATTACAGGGGAAAGAGACTGTAGGAGAGAAGGACTGGAAGCGGGAAAACGATGAGGTTGGTTTAATTTTCCAGGTAAAAGATGATGGGGACATGGGCTAGTGGGGTGGGGACGGAAGAGGTGAGAAATTGTTGGATTTAGAGTCTATTTTTAAAATAATTCAGGATTTGTCAATAGGTTGGATATGGTGTGCAAGAGAAAGAAAAGAGTCAAGGACGCCAAATTGAGCTGTGCAGCTGGGTTACTGCAGTGCTGTTTACTGAGATGATAAAACGGTAGGAGGAGTTCGTGTGGTAGAGAACAGAGTTGAGTCAAGGGTTGTTTTGCACATGTTACATTTCGGGATGCCTATTAGACACACAAGTGGAAATGTTAAATAGGGAACTTGATAGACCAGCATGGAGTGAAGGGAAAGATCAGGACTGGAAATAGAAAAGTGAGTGTCATTAGCATTTAAACAAAGTTGAAAGCAGAAGGCTGAATATTATCGTAATTACTGCCAGCACCTGCTTCTCAATTTACAGCTCTTTCTCTAGGGATGCAGGAGTGAATGAAAAGCTATTTTTCAATCTTTCTCTTCCACCTTTCCCTTCTCTACCCCCTCGAGATTACCCCATCCAGCTTCAAGTGGTCACTGTCTGCTATTCCTGGAAGTGATTTTGCCTCTCCTGCCCTTCACCGCATTTGGGCCGGTGCAGCTGGACTGGTGCACGTGGGAGCACATGCTCTGGTCATCTGCTAAGGCAGAGTCTTCCCAGTGCTGGAGCTTGGCTGCTTTGCCCATGGTTCCAAACTAAGTCTAGGCCTGACCTCTCTAAAGCCTGGACCCCTGACAAAGGCAAGTCTTTTCCCAGGAGCTTGCCTGCCACTCCTCTCACCATTCCACAGGGCCTTAATGTCTTTTTTGTTTGTTTTTTGTTGTTGTTTTCGAGACAGAGTCTTGCCCTGTTGCCCAGGCTGGAGGGCAGTGGTGCGATCTTGGCTCACTGCAACCCGCACCTCCCAGGTTCAAGTGATTCTCCTGCCTCAGCCTCCTGAGTAGCTGGGATTACAGGCACACCACCACACCAGCTGATTTTTGTATTTTTAGTACAAATGGGGTTTCACCATGTTGGCCAGGCTGGTCTCTTAACTCCTGATCTCAGGTGATCCACCTGCCTGGGCCTCCCAAAGTGCTGGGATTACAGGCGTGAGCCACCGCACCCGGCCAAGGCCTTAATGTCTTCATTGACTTGGATTTTGTCCTCAACTGTGGTAGGAGAACAATGAGACAAGTCTCTTTTAAGAGAACCATGGTCATCTTGCATTAATGGAAAAAAAAACTACTTTTAGTGAATATAGGAGAAAAAGTGTGTGTCTGTCAGAGAGATTGAAAGATCCTATTACAGCCTTCATCCATATTACTTTATATGTTGCCACTGATCTGTGAATGACAATGGTGGCCTTGAAAGCAGGGGCTTTTAGTAGAGACGGGGTTTTGCCATGTTGACCAGGCTGGTCTCCAACTCCTGACCTCAGGTGATCCGCCCTCCTCAGCCTCCTAAAGTGCTGGTATTACAGGTGTGAGCCATGGCACCTGGCCCTGTTTCTTTTTATTTTATAATTTTTTTTTTTAGAGATGGGGTCTCACTATGTTGCCCAGGCTCAAGTGATTCTCCAGCCTTGGCCTGTCAAAGAGCTGGAATTATAAGTGTGAGCCACTGTGCTCAGCCGCAGCTCCGTTTCTAATTTGCTAGGTTGCCTTGATGGAGTCTCCAACCACATTACTTTCCTTGAACACACAGAGGTTAGGGAGTAATTAGAATTGTATTCATAAAATGAATCTGCTCTTCAAAAGTTAGATGATGTGATTTCAACAGAAGAGAAAGTAATATATGTACGTTCTGATTACAACAGTGTACACATGCACGTTTATACGGTAATAAAGTTCAGGAATAAATTTTAAGTAACAACAATCTTGTTTTTTTTTCTTTTTGCGGCAGGGTCTAGCTCTATCACCCACATTGGAGTGCACTGGTACAATCACAGCTCACTGCAGCCTCAACTCTCTGGGCTCAAGCCATCTTCCCACCTCAGCCTCCCAAGTAGCTGGGACCACAGGTGTGCACCACCATGCTTGGCTTCTTTTTTTTTTTTTTCCTCTGGAGAGACAGGGTCTTACCATATTGCCCAGACTAGTCTCCAACTCCTGGGCTCAAGCCATCCTCCCACGTTGGCCTCCCAAAGTGTTGGGATTACAGGTGTGAGTAACTGCGTCTGACCAACAATCTTCCTTGTTTAAAAATTTTAAACAATGCTGCCTTAGATACTCCCTAACAGATCTCTGCTTTAACAATCCAGCAGTTCATTGAGGTTCTCTCCTGTTCTGTAGACTCTTCTACATAAGGCTTTGCACACTGCATGCAAGTAGACTACTTTCTACACATAAGCACTTTTGCTGCTCTCTCTCTCTCTCTCTCTCAGGAATTGACAGCTTATCAATGAGACAAAAAATATATCAGTAATAATATATATTTGAATTATACAATCAGTGGGTGGGGCACAAAACCAATAGGTTCTTTGCTACCATCCCTCAACCCTCCAAAAAAGAATTACACAATCAATAGGATTGAACTACATGACATACAGAGAACATTTTAGCCAATAATTAGAAAACAGCATGTTTTTCTCAAGCACATTCAGATCACTTGCACAAACTGTCCATATACTGAAGCATAAAGCAAATCTCAAGTAATTTTCAAGGATTGGAATCATATAGATCTCACTGTCTGGCCATAATCTCATTACCTTGGAAATCAATAAGTGAAAGATACTCTTTCAGAAGTTAAGAGAATCACTTCTAAATAATTTATGGATCCAATGGAAAAAAATATGATGCAAATTAGAGAATACTTAGAACTGAATGATGAGATCATACTGCAGTAAATTGTATTATTGTTCCAAATAGTTTCTGCTCTACCCTGTGAAAGAATTATAGATTCCAGGAGGGGTGCAGTGGCTCAAGCCTGTAATCCCAGCACTTTGGGAGGCCAAGGCCGGTGGATCACCTGAGGTCAGGAGTTTTGAGACCAGCCTGGCCAACATAGTGAAACCCCATCTCTACTAAAAATACAAAAATTAGCCAGGCGTGGTGGCGCATGCCTGTAATCCCAGCTACTCGGGAGGCTGAGATAGGAGAATCACTTGAACCCAGGAGGTGGAGGTTGCAGTGAGCCGAGATCGCGCCACTGCACTCTAGCCTGGGTGACAGAGCAATACTGTCTCAAAAAAAAAAAAAAAAGAATTATACATTCCAACCCATTGCTGTATTCTTTCAGTGTCCACACTATGAGAAGATTTCTATTTCCCACACACTGAAATCATGCTTGGCCATTTGACTTGCTTTGTTCAATGAAATGTGAGTGGATTGATATGTGCCACTTTTGACCATAAGTCTGTAAGAGCCACTACTTTTTCTTTCTGCCCTAGATTGGCATGGCACAGAAAACTATGTCTTCAGTGTGGATCCCAGAATGGGGCAGAGTCACAGTCAATTCATAGTCAATATGTAAGAAAGAAATTTTTGTTGTGGCAAGCCACTGAAATTGGTTTGAAATTGCTTATTACCACAGCACAACTTAGCCACAGCTAACTGATACAAATATCTATAAAAACATCTGGTTGCAATAGTACTGAAAGTCCTAGCCAGAGAAATTAGGCAACAGAAAGAAATAAAAGGGATGCAAATAGGAAAATAAGAAGTTAAATTGTCTGTTTGCAGACAACATGATCTTATATGGAAAATGCTAAAGACTCCATCAAAAATTTTCAAAACTAATAAATGAATTCAGTAAAGTTACAGGACACAAAATCCAACATAGAAAAACCAATGGCATTTCTATACACTAACAAATTATTCCAAAAAGAAATTAAGAAAACAATCCAGGCCAGGAGCAAGGGCTCATGCCTGTAATCCCAGCACTTTGGGAGGCTGAGGTGGGAGAATTACTTGAGCCTGAAAGTTCAAGTCCAGCCTGGGCAACACAGTGAGACTCCATCTCTACAAAATAAAAAATAAAAATTAGCTGGGCATGGTGGTGTGTACCTGTAGTCCCAGCCACTTTGGAGGCCGAGGTGGGAAGATTGCTTAAGCCCAGGAGGTCAAGGCTGCATGACTGTGCCACGGCACTCCAGCCTAAGCAATAGAGCAAGACCCTGTCTCAAAAAAGAAAATAAAAGAAAAAGAAAACAATCCAATTTACAGTAGCCACAAAAATAATATTTAGGAATAAATTTAACAAAGAAGGTGAAAAATCTATAAACCAAAAACTATAAAGCATTGATAAGAAATTAAAGAAGTCATAAATAAAAAGAAAGATATCCTGTCTTCATGGATTGGAAGAATAAGATTGTTAAAATGTCCATACTACCCAAATCAATCTACTACTCAAAGGATTCAATGCAATCTATTAAAATTCCAATGACCTGTTTCACAAAAATAGGAAACACTATCCTAAAATTCATATGAAACCATAAAAGACCCCCAAATAGCCAAAGTACCCCCAAAGACCCCCAAATAGCAAAAAGAACAATGCAAGAGGCATCACACTACCTGATATCAAAATCTACTACAAGCCATAATCAAAGCAGCATGCTATTGTCATAAAAACAGATCTGTAGACCAACAAAACAGAATAGAAAGCCCAGAAATAAATCTACATATTTCTGGTCAATTGATTTTCAACAAAGATGCCAATAACACACAATGGGGAAGCGACAGTCTCTTCAATACTGTTGAAAAACAGTATATCCATATGCAGAAGAATGTCACTGGGCCTTTATCTCACTCCATATAAAACAATCCACTGAAAATGGAGTAAGATTTAAATGTAAGACCTGAAACTGTGAAACTACTAGAAGAAAACAAAGGGGAAAAGTTCCATGACATTGGTTTGGGCAATAATTGTTTTGAATATGACCCCAAAAGCATAGGCAACAAAAGCAAAAGTAGATAAATGAGATTACATTAAACTAAAAAGCTTCTGCACAGAAGAGGGAACAATCAACAGTGTGAAAAAGACAACCTATGGAATGGAAGAAAATATTTGTAAACTATGTATCTGATAAGGAGTTAATATCCAAAATATATAAGGAATTCACACACCTCAATAGCAACAAAAAATTAACCAGATTTTACAATGGGCAAAGGAACTAAATAGACATGTCTCAAAAGAAAACATACAAATGGCCAACAGGTATATAAAAAAAGGTCAGCATCGGCCGGGCGGTGGCCCACGCCTGTAATCCCAGGACTTTGGGAGGCCAAGATGGGTGGATCACGATGTCGGGAGATCAAGACCATCCTGGCTAACACGGTGAAACCCCGTCTCTACTAAAAATACAAAAAAAAAAAAAAAAAAAAAAAAGCCAGGCGTAGTGGCAGGCGCTTGTAGTCCCAGCTACTCGGGAGGCTGAGGCAGGAGAATGGCGTGAACCCGGGAGGCGGAGTTTGCAGTGAGCCGAGATCCCGAGATCGCGCCTCTGCACTCCAGCCTGGGCGACTGAGCAAGAGACTCTGTCTCAAAAGAAAAAAAAAATCAGCATCACTAATCATTAGGAAAAGGCAAATTAAAACCACAATAAGATATTACCTTATCCTTGTGAGAATGGCTATTACCAAAAAGACCAAAGACAACAAAGTGTTGGCAAGGATGTAGAGAAGAGGGAACCCTGGAACACTGTTGGTGGGAAGGTAAACTAGTACAGCCATTATGGGGAACAGTATGGAAGTTTCTCAAAAAATTAAAAATAGAACTACTCTATAACCCAACGATCCCACTACTGGGTATATATCCAAAGGAAATGAAATCAGTATGTTGAAGAGATATCTGCATCCTATGTCTACTGCAGCATTATTCACAATACCCAAGATATGGAATCAACCTAAGTATTCATGAATGGATGAATGGATAAAGAAAATGTGTATATACACAATGGAATACTACTCAGCCTTAAAAAAGGAGAAAATCCTATTATTTGCAACAACACAGATGAGCCTGGAGGACATTATGTTAAATGAAATAAGCCAGGCACAGAAAGACAAATACCTCCTGATACCACTTACATGTGGAGTCTGAAAAAGATTAACTCATAGAAGCAGACTAGAATGGCAGTTACCAGGGTTAATGAGTGGTGTGGCATCGGGGGATGCTGATCAAAGAATACAAAATTTCAGTTGGGAAGAATAAGTTCAAGAGATCCATTGCACAACATGGTGATTGTAGTGAATAACAAGGTATTCATACTCAAACATTGCTAAGAAAGTAGATGTTAAGTTTTCTCACCACAAAAAAATGGTATGTGAGGTAATGCATATGTTAATTGGCTTGATTTAGCCATTCCATGATGAATACATATATTGAAACATCATGTGGTTGTTTGTTTTTTTTTTGAGACGGTGTCTCGCTCTGTCGCCCAGGCTGGAGTGCAGTGGCACTATCTTGGCTCACTGCAAGCTCTGCCTCCCGGGTTCACGCCATTCTCTTGCCTCAGCCTCCTGAGTAGCTGGGACTACAGGCACCCACCACCACGCCCGGCTAATTTTTTGTATTTTTAGTAGAGATGGGGTTTCACCGTGTTAGCCAGGATGGTCTCGATCTCCTGACCTCGTGATCTGCCCACCTTGGCCTCCCAAAGTGCTGGGATTACAGGCGTGAGCCACCGCGCCCGGCCTCGAAACATCATGTTGTACACTAACATGGTTTGGATGTATGTCCCCTCCAAATTTCATGTTGCATGTGATTCCCAGTGTTGGAGGTGGGGCCTGGTGGGACGTGTTTGGGTAAGAGAGGTGGATCCCTCATGAATGCTTAGTGCCATCCTGGCAGTAATGAGTGAGTTTCTGCCTTATGAGGTCATGTGAGATCTGGTTGTTTCTGGGACCTCCCCCATCTCTCTCTTGCTCTCACTGTCTCCATGTGATACACCGGCTCCCCACTTGCCTTCTGCCGTGATTGAAACTTCCTTGGGCCTCACCAGAAGCAGAGCAGATGCCAGCGCCATTCTTCCTGTACAGCCTGCAGAACCGTGAGCCAATTAAACCTATTTTCCTTATAAATTACCCAGCCTCAGGTATTTTGTATAGCAATGCAAGAATGGACTAATACATATACCATAAATATATTTGGTAAGGTGGGCCAAGAAAAGAAAAAAGAGGGCTGGGCACGGTGGCTTACACCTGTAATCCCAGCATATTGGGAGGCTGAGGTGGGTGGGTCGCCTGAGGTCAGGAGTTCAAGACCAGCTTGGCCAACATGGTGAAACTCCATCTCTACTAAAAATACAAAAAATAGCCGGGTGTGGTGGCATGCACCTGTAATCTCAGCTACTCGGGAGGCCAAGGCAGGAGAATTGCTTGAACCTAGGAGGTGGAGGTTGCAGTGAGCCAAGATCATGCCACTGCACTCCAGCTTGGGTAACTGAGCGAGACTCCGTCTCAAAAAATAAATAAATAAATAAATAAATAAAAAATAATAAAAAAGAGAAGGCATACAAAAATAATAAAAAGAATGAAAAAGGTGACAAAACTCAGATTCTGCACAGAATTAACAGACATTATAGATTATTGTGAATAACTTTATGCCAAGAAGTTTGAAATATATACAAAATGGGGAAAAATTCTTAGAAAATATTACTGTATTACATTGCATATAATAATACTAATACTATTATAATAATTTAAAAACTAGATAAATTGTACAACCATTATAGTAATTGAATCAAGAGATAAAAACTTTCCTCCAAGTAAACAGCAGCACAGATTGTTTCACAGGAGCGTTCTATCAAACATTAAAGGGAAAAATAAATTCCAATTTTAAGCAAACTACTCCATAACATAGAAAAGGAAGTTACATTGCTCACCCATTATATGAAACCAGGATAAACAGACAAGAGAATTATAAGAAGTGAAAATTGCAGGGTTATTTCTTTATGAACAGATGCAAAAATCGTAGAATATTAGCAAATTGACCTAGTATTTTTTTTTTTTTTTTGACAGGGTCTCACTTTGTCACTCAAGCTAAGAGTGCAGTGGTGCAGTCACAGCTCACTACAGCCTTGACTTCTGGGGCTCAGCAATCCTCCCACCTCAGCCTCCTGAGCAACTAGGACTACATATGTGTGCCACCATGCCTTTTTTTTTTTTTAAGAGATGGGGTGCCACAAACTCAGGCTTAAACCATGTTCCCACTTCAGGCTCCCAAAATGCTGGGATTACAGGAGTGAGCCACCGTGCCCAGTCTTGATTTAGTAGTGTTTAAAAAAAACCATCATGGCCAAAATGAGACAAATCATATGATCATCTCAACAGATTCAGAAAAGTCACTCAAGGCTGGGCGCTGTGGCTCACGCCTGTAATCCCAGCACTTTGGGAAGCTGAGGCGGGTGGATCACGATGTCAGGAGATCGAGATCATCCTTCCTAACACGGTGAAACCCCGGCTCTACTAAAAAATAGAAAAAATTAGCCGGGCGTGGTGGCGTGCACCTGTAGTCCCAGCTACTCGGGAAGCTGAGGCAGGACAATGGCGTGAACCCAGGAGATAGAGCTTGCAGTGAGCCGAGATCGCGCCACTGCACTCCAGTCTGGGCAAAAGAGCAAGACTCCGTCTCAAAAAAAGAAAAAGAAAAGTCACTCAATAAAATTGAACCCTCTTCCATAATAAAAACTCTTAATAAACGAGGAACAGAAGAGAATCTTTTTAACCTGATAAAGGGTATCTAACAAAAACCTACAACACTCTCAGAGTTGATGAAAATTTCAAATGGACAACCAGAATGGATGCCTACTATTAACACTTCTGTTCAACCTTGTACTGAATTTCTAGCTAACCATGTAAGACAAGAAAAGGTGAAGGTGTAAGGCTTAGAATGGAAGAAACAAAACCATTATTGCCAAATGCAGTGCCTCACACCTGTAATCCCAACACTGGGATGCCAAGGTGGGTGGATCCTTTGAGTTTAGGAGTTAGAGACCAGCCTGGACAATGTTGTGAAACCCCGTCTCTACAGAAAATACAAAAATTAGGAGGGTGTGGAGGTGCCCACCTGTAGTCCCAGCTACTCAGGAGGCTGAGATGGAAGGATCACTTGAGGCTTAGGTTGTAGGGAGCCGAGATTGCATCACTGCACTCCAGCCTGGGAAACCAAGCAAGACTCTGTCTCAAAAAACAAAAACAAAAAACAACCAAAACCAAAACATTATTATTTGTAGATGACATTTTTAGAAAATTTTACAAAACAGTTTCCTCTGTCAAGTAGATAACATTTTTATCTACATAATAACCCCAAAATATGTGTTAGATAAATTATTAAAAATAAGAGAGTGTAGTCAAGTGGCTAGATATAAAATTGATTTACATAGATTATTGCACTTCTATGCCTCATCAAAAAACAAACAATAACTTAAGAAAAGAAATAATTGGCAGGGCACAGTGGCTCACCTGTAATCCCAGCACTTTGGAAAGCTGAGGTGGGCAGATTACTTGTGGTCAGGTGTTCAAGACCAGCCTGGCCAACATGGCGAAACCCCGTCCCTAGTAAAAATACAAAATTAGCCAGGTGTGGTGGTACACACCTGTAATCCTAGCTACTTGGGAGGCTGAGGCAGGAGAATCGCTTGAACCTGGGAGGCAGAGGTTGCAGTGAGCAATGATGGTGCCACTGGACTCTAGCCTGGATGACAAAGCAAAACTCCGTCTCAAAAAAAAAAAAAAAGGGGGGGGACATTTTAGTGAGCTCGAGAGAGAAGCATTTCTGTTTAAATTATTTTTGAAGGGCAAATCATAATTGTATACACTTATTGGGTACAATGGGATGTTTTGATATACATACAAAATATGCAGTGATTAATCAGGCTAATTAATATATCCATCACTTCACTTACTTAGGTTTTGTGGTGAGAAGTATTTCTTCAGTAAATTGCAAAGAGATTATATAAGACACAATTATTATTTCAACTTTATGTATAAGAATCTGAAACTTATAGCAGTTAAATTTGTCCAGAGTCACCCAAGCTAACATTCAAACCCCGGAAATGCAGTCTGTGGGCTGTCATTCTTAACCTCAATGCTGTGCAGGCATTTTGTGTGTGTTCCATCCATCAATTCCCTTTTCCCCCTCTTAATTTTTATTACTTATTTATTCATGTCAGATGGGTAATGTGCCCACGTTGTAACAAGGTATGATGCAGTTTGGCTCTGTGTCCCCACCGAAATCTAATGTTGAATCATAATTCCCAGTGTTGGCGGAGGAACCTGGTGGGAGGTGATTGGATTATGGGGGCAATTTCCCCATTTTGTTCTCGTGATAATGAGTGAGTTCTTGTGAGATCTGATGGTTTAAAAGTGTGTGGCACTTCCCTCCTTGCTTCCTGTCTCTCTCTCTCCTGCCACCACGTGAAGAAGGTGCTTCTTCCCCTTCCCCTTCTGCCATGATGGTAAGCTTCCTGAGGCCTCCCAGTCATTCTCCTGTTAAGCCTGCAGAACTGTGAGTCAATTAAACCACTTGTCTTCATAAATTATCCAGTCTCAGGTAGTTCTTTATAGCTGTGTGAAAATGGACTAATACAGGTTTGAGGGAGGCACATCTCAAACATGCGTGTGCAAACCCAATCATCACACTTACGAACTACAAAAGGATCTCCCCATCTCCCTTCTCTTCTTAATCAAGCCTTACCTTTTTCTCACTCTGAATAAACTGTTCCCTGCTTTGCACTCCAGTAGCAGCCTATAGCATTTACTTTATACCTTGCATTATTTTGTTGGGTTTCTCTACATATACATGGGTACATACATAGAGTAGGTTTGGAAAGATAAGCAAGAAGTGTTCACAATGTAGATGATATTATTATTATTAAATTGAGCCGTTTGGGTAAGATGTTGATGATAATAACAATGCTCTCATTTGGTTAACAATAAATATTTCAACTTCACAATATACTCCAATACATAAAACGTCTTAAAAACATCAAAGAGCTGATAAAAGAGTGAAAAATTACAAGACAAAAATATAAGCCTGGGCAACATGGTGAAACCCCGTCTCTACAAAACATATGAAAAATTAGCTGGCCATGGTGGCGCACATCTGTGGTAACAACTACTTGAGAGGCCGAGGTGGGAGGATCACTTGAGCCAGGATCACACCACTGCACTCCAGCCTGGGTGACAGAGTGAGACTCTGTCTCAAACAAAAGGGAAAGGGGAAAGGAAGGAAAGGGAAGGGGAGGGGAGGGGAGGGAAGGGGAGGGGAGGGGGAAGAAAGGAAAGGAAAGGAAAAGAAGGGAAGAAAGGAAAGGAGAAGAAAGGAAAAAGGAAAGAAAAGGAGAAGAAAGGAGAAAGGAAAGGAGAGAGAAGAGGGGAGGGGGGAGGGGGGAGGGGAGGGGGAGGGGGAGGGGGAGGGGAGGGGGAGGGGGAGGGGGAGGGGAGGGGGAGGGGGAGGGGAGGGGAGGGGGAGGGGAGGGGAGGGGAGGGGGAGGGGGAGGGGGGAGGGGAGGGGAGGGGGGAGGGGAGGGGGAGGGGAGGGGGGAGGGGAGGGGGAGGGGAGGGGGGAGGGGAGGGGGAGGGGAGGGGGGAGGGGGAGGGGAGGGGAGGGGAGGGGGAGGGGAGGGGAGGGGAGGGGGAGGGGAGGGGGAGGGGGAGGGAGTGGAGGGGGGAGTGGAGGGGAGGGGGAGGGGAGGGGAGTGGAGGGGGAGGGGAGGGGAGGGAGGGGGAGGGGATGGGGAGGGGAGGGGGGAGGGGAGGGGAGGGGGGAGGGGAGGGGAGGAGAGGAGAGGAGAGGACTCTAAGAGGTAAGTGAAGGACGATAGACACTTTTGCCCTGAAGGCATTTGCCAACCTTAGAGAAATTGTGCTTCAGTTTAGATGACTGAAGCTTCTTAAAAGGAAACCCATTTTCCTTAAAACTAAGACTCTAAGTGCTACATCCTCAAGGTAATGGTAAAGAAGAAATAAATCCATCCCACTCCACTCTACCTCATGTCCAGGGAACCTCAAGAAAAGTTGTCCTTGATATAAACAGAGAAACGGAAAAAATTATCTCTTCGAGGTTATAATTGCAAACTTAGTGCCTTATAGATTGTAACCTATATACCCACATCACCTAAGTAGTTCAAAAAACTTCAAGTTCAGCTTAAAGTGGTCCTGAACTGGTAATACATTTAGGCACCTAGAAGAAGCAAATGCAAGTTCTTTCTGGAGGAATGTACCTTCACCTAAGGCAGTGCTATCAACCAGGGTGAAAATTTTCACCAAAAAATTTCAAGGAAAATTAGCAACTCACAGTGAAAGTAAATACAGAGTGAAGGAAACAAGGCACAATGAAGGAGTATCAGCAAAAATAATTGACAAAAGACCTATTTTTTGAAAATCAAATATTATAATAGGATTATCAGTCATTTTAGAAAACTATCCTTACACTGAGAAATAAATGATGCATTTTTTTCTTTTCTTTTCTTTTTTTTTTTTGAGATGGAGCTTTGCTCTTTTTACCCAGGCTGGAGTGCAATGGCGCAATCTCGGCTCACTGCAACCTCCGCCTCTGGGGTTCAAGTGATTTATCCTGCCTCAGCCTCCCGAGTAGCTGGGATTACAGGCATTCAGCACCATGCCCGGCTAATTTTGTATTTTTAGTAGAGATGGGGTTTCTCTCCATGTTGGTCAGGCTGGTGTCGAACTCCTGACATCAGGTGACCCACCCACCTCAGCCTCCCAAAGTGCTGGGATTATAGGCATGAGCCACTGTGCCCAGCGATGCACTTTTAATTATATGTAGAAACTGGAAACTCTAAAAATGTAAGCTAACAGGTGTTTCTTCTTTTTCTTTTTTTTTTGAGACAGAGTCTCACTCTGTTGCCCAGTCTGGAGTGCAGTGGCGCAATCCTGGCTTACTGCAACCTCCGCCTCCCAAGATCAAGTGATTCTTCTGCCTCAGCCTTCCGAGTACCTGGGATTACAGGCATACGCCACCATGCTTGGCTAATGTAGCATTTTTAGTAAAGATGGGGTTTCACCATGTTAGTCAGCCTTGGCTTCCCAAAGTGTTGGAATTACAGGTGTGAGCCACTGCACCTGGCCAACAGGTTTTTTTTTAACATTAGAAAATTTCTCAAAATGAAAAATACAGTAATCATAATTAAAGTTGATAATTTGATAATCAATTTTAACAGAATTGATTCAGAAGAAGAGAGAATTAATGAACTAGAAGATAGGGTGGACGAAGTTATTCAAACTACAACAAAGAAAGCAAGAGACGTGCTGGGCATGGTGGCTCACACCTGTAATCCCAGCACTTTGGGAGGCCGAGGCAGGTGGATCACAAAGTCAGGAGATCAAGACCATCCTGGCTAACACGGTGAATCCCCGTCTCTACTAAAAATACAAAAAAATTAGCCGGGCGTGGTGGCAGGCGCCTGTAGACACAGCTACTCGGGAGGCTGAGGCAGGAGAATGGCGTGAACCCGGGAGGCGGAGCTTGCAGTGAGTTGAAATAGCGCCACTGCCCTCCAGCCTGGGCAACAGAGTGAGACTCCATCAAAAAAAAAAAAAAAAAAAAGCAAGAGATGAAAAAAATGAAAGCCAGGTTAAGGAGAGGGTAGAGAGAATGGGATAGATGCAATATTTGAAGAGATTAATGGCTGAGAATTGTCCACAGCTGATGAAAGACACCAAGCCATAAATTTGAGAAGTCCAACAAATCCCAATATAAATTTAAAAATACACATCTATTAAAACTGCAGAACACCAAAGACATAAATATAATAAAAGCAGCCAGGAGGTGGGATATGGAATGGAGTAGGGAGAATATATTCAAATAAGCAGCGTGCAAACAGCTAATTTTTTTTTTTTTTTTTTGAGACGGAGTCTTACTCTATCACCCAGGCTGGGGTGCAGTGGCGCGATCTTGGCTCACTGCAACCTCTGCCTCCTGGGTTCAAGCAATTCTCCTGCCTCAGCCTCCTAAGTAGCTGGGATTACAGGCACTCGTCACCATGCCTGGCTAATATTTTTAGAAGAGACGGGGTTTCTCCACGTTGGCAAGGCTAGTCTCGAACACCTGACCTCAGATGATTCACCTGCCTTGGCTTCCCAAAGTGCTGGGATTACAGGCATGAGCCACCGTGCCCAGACAAACAGCTGAGTTTTTAATAGCAACAGTGGAAGTCAGAAGACAATGGAATAATACTTTCCTTTTTTGTTTTGTTTTGTTTTGTTTTTGCAAAGCACTAACCAAGAAGCAGGGAATACACTACTACACTAAAAGATAAAATACAAAGTCTTTACTCAGAAAAAAATTCTTGTAAGAATGAAGGCAGTGGGAGGTTGAGGCTGCAGTGATTGCACCCCTGCACTCCAGGATGCCAGAGCGAGACCCTGTCTCAAAAAAAATAAAAAATAAAGAATGATGGCAAAATAAAAATGTTTCCAGAAAACAAACAGAGATCATTCACTAACAGAAAAGAAACATTAAAGGAAATTCTAAATGATACATTAAGACAGAAGGAAATGGAATCAAATGAAAGGTCTGAGACGCAAGAAGGAATAGTGAGGAAGAAATATGGTAAGTCAGGCACTTTGGCTAATGCCTATAATCCCAGCATTTTGGGAGGCTGAGGTGGGAGGACTGCTTGAGCCTAGGAGTTCGAGATCAGCCTGGGCAACATAGAGAAACTATGTCTCTACAAAGATTAGCCAAGCATGGTGGTATACTCCTGTAGTCCCTGCTACTCAGGAGGGAGGATCACTTGAGCCCAGGAGGTGGAGGCTGCAGTGAGCCAAGATTGTGCCACAGCACCCCAGTCTGGTGACAGAGCAAGACCTTATCTCTTTGAAAAGAAGAAAGAGAGAAAGAGGAAGGAAGGAAGGAAGGAAGGAAGGAAGAGAGGGAGATAAATAAGCTAGATGGGGGTCGTGGAAGTCAGAAGTCAGAATCCACTAAGGAGTATGTAAAACTTATCTGCTGAATCAAAACAATTAATTAAAAATTTATTTAAAAATTTTAAGGGCCAAGCATGATGGCTCATGGCTGTAATCTCTGTATTTGTGAGGCCAAGATGGGATTGCTTGAGACCAGGAGTTTGAGACAAACCTGCGCAACACGGGGAGACCCCATCTCTACAAAAAAAAAAAAAAATTAGCCAAGGCATGGTGGGGCATGCCTATAGTCCCAGCTACTTGGGAGGCTGAGGCAGGAAAATCGCTTCAGCCCAGGAGGATGAGGCTGCAGTGAGCCATCATCGTGCCACTGCACTCCAACCTGGGCGACAGAGTGACCTGTCTAAAAAAAAAAAAAAATTTTAAGTAATGTGATAATATATGGTAAATATCAATGAATAGGCCAAGTGTGGTGGCTCACACATATAATCTCAGCACTTTGGGAGGCTGAGGTGGGAGGACCAATTGAGCCCAGGAATTGAGCCCTGGGCAACATGGTGAAACCTTGCCTCTACAAAAACAAAAACAAAAACAACAAAAATTTGCTGGACATGGTGGCCTGTGCTGGTAGTTCCAGCTACTCAGGAGCCTGAGGTGGGAGGATTGCTTAATTCGGGGAGGTGGAGGTTGACGTTGCAGTGAGCAGAGATCATGCCACTGCACTCCAGAGTGAGAGACTGTCTCAAAAAAAAAAATTGACCACATTATAACTGTAATGTCGTCAGGTTCAAAATAAAAACAGATGAGAATTAAAAATGGCAAAAATAACAAAAGTTGAATGGAGCTAAATAGAACTTAAACTGTGTGTAGCATTGTTAGTTTATGACACTGGGACTCAGCATTTCTATTTCATTGAGCGTTTTCTTTTGGTCTATTAATCAGTTGTTTTCTTTATTTCTGCTAACATGTAAAAGAAAGCTTATTTGCTGTGAGGTATATAAAATTATGTATGTACACCTCAATATTAATTCTATTTTCTAATTATATATTTGTAAACTGTTCTATGTTCTTACCATTCTTGTCTTCTTGGTCCATCCTAGACTTAGTGGAGTATTAAAATCTCCTACTTTGTTCATGTTTCTGTCCATTTCTTCTTGTATTCTAACAGATTTTGCTTTGTGCACTTTGTTGTTTTTGACAAATCTGGTTTTATTAAGCCTCTGCTCTCAATCTTGCAATGATTTTCCATTATATGTGGAATAAAAATCTAAAACACTTGTCAAGTCCTACAAAAAGCCTATATGATCTGGTTCCTGGCTACCTCATTTCCTGCCATTCTTTCTGCCAATTTATTTATTTATTTTTGTTGAGACAGTCTCACTCTGTCGCCCAGGCTGGAGTGCAGTGGCATGATCTTGGCTCACTGCCATCTTCACCTCCTGGGTTCAAGCGACTCTCCTGCCTCAGCCTCCCAAGGAGCTGGGACTACAAGCGTACGCCACAATGCCTGGCTAATTTGTGTATTTTCAGTAGAGATGGGGTTTCGCCATGTTGGCCAGGCTGGTCTTAAACTCCTGACCTCAAGTGATCTGCCCGCCTTGGCCTCCCAAAGTCCTGGGATTACAGGTGTGAGCCACTGCGCCCCACCTCCAATTTTCTTAAACATGCCAAACACATGCCTATTTTGGGCCTTTAGTGGCTACTCCTGGAGCCTGGAAAGCTCTTGTCCCAACTATTTTCCTGGCTCAATCCCTAAGACTTCATTCAAGATGCTGCTCAAATATCTCCTAAGAAAGACTATCTCTAGTCTCCCTGTGTCAAAATCACATCCCCACCACCCCCCATACTTTCTCTGCTTTTACTATTTTATCATCTTCATACAATGTATCACTGCCGTAGTCCCCCCTTATCCTTGGTTTCAGCTTCCTGTGGTATATTTTGAGAGAGACCACATTCACATAACTTTTATTACAATATTATTCATTATTGTTAATCTCTTACCGTGCCTTATAAATTAGGCTTTATCACAGGCATGTGTGTAAAGGAAAAAGCATGGAATATATCGGGTTTGGCACTATCCCGGGTTTCAGATATCCACTGGGGGTCTTGGAACATATTCCCCATGGATTACTGTGGGATCCTGTGCTTGAAAATTACGTATTTATCATCTTCAGTATAATGTGTTATGGGGGTAGAAACTTCATTGTTGTGTTCACCAATGTATCTCAAGCTGGTACACAGTATTCAACAAATATCTGCTGAATGAATGAAACGTATTGCTTTATTATTTGGTTGTTCCTCTTATCAATATTAGTTATCTTCTAGAATGTGGTTTTGCTTTCAGTTCTACTTTGATATTAATACTGTCACCATCATTTTTTGTTCATGAAGGCTTGTCTACTTTTGCCTGTATCTTAATTTTTACTCTCAGTTTGTGTTTCTCTATTCCAAGCAGCAAATGTTGCATATATTTTCATGTTGTTTTTACTTTTTTTTAATTTTTTTGAGACGGAGTCTCGCTCTGTCACCCAGGCTGGAGGGCAGTGGAGTGATCTCAGCTCACTGCAACCTCCGCCTCCCTAGTTTAAGCAATTCTTCTGCTTCAGCTTCCTGAGTAGCTGGGATTACAGGCACCTGCCACCATGCCCAGATAATTTTTTTATTTGTGGTAGAGATGGGGTTTCACCATGTTGGCCAGACTTGCCTTGAACTCCTGACCTCAAATGATCCGCTCACCTCGGCCTCCCAAAGTGCTGGGATTACAGGCGCGAGCCACCGCGTCTGGCCTTCATGTTGTTTTTTAATTCAAATTGTCTTTTATATATGATATTATATATGATATTAAGCATATATATAAATTGTCTTTTATATATGATATTAAGCATTTCCATTTATCCAGTTATTTCTGTAATCCTACATTATGTTTTATAAATTTTGTTTTCTTAGTATTTCATTCCCTCTGCTATTTGATAAAACTTACTTTCTCAGACTACATGACATGCTAGCTAATGGCAAAGGGATAGGAAATGGGAAGTGGAGGACATTATAAAATACCAATCACAGCTTCTTGACCAATGGAAGCAAGCAAAGTCTGTACTAATCCCCATTTATTCTTTATCCTGGTGTGTGTGTGTGTGTCTATGAAACATTTTCAACCAATTTCTTCTTTTTATTCTGTTTTCCCTTGATGATTAAATTTGTTTGTTGGTGGTAAATTTTATAATTTGGTCCTTAGGTTACAGAATATCACGTTGAGATTTCTGACTGAACTAGAAGAATAATGAACACCACTGAGAAACCCAGAGATTGATCAGACTTAGCATCTTCCCTCTGGAGGAGAGTATGCATTTTTTATTTTGTTTTCTTTTGTTTTGTGACAGGATCTCACTGCGGGCTGGATTGCACTGGTGTGATCTTGGCTCACTGCAGCCTAGGCCTCCTGGACTCACTCAGGCGATCCTCCCACCTCAGCCTCCCCAGTAGCTGGGACTACAGGTACCTGCCACCATGCCCAAGTAACTTTTCTGTAGAAACGGGGTTTTGTCACGTTGCCCAGGTGGGTCTCAAACTCCTGGGCTCAAGCGATCCTCCCACTTCAGCCTCCCAAATTGCTGAGATTGCTATGCAGCGCCTAGCAAAGTACATATTTTTGTTTAAATGAGAGAAGCTGCATTATTTCAAGAGGGAGAATGGTGGTATAGCTACTGCTGTTGTTTGGGAGTATGGCTAGAGGTATGTATAAAAAAATGTTGACTACTGGCCGGACGCCTATAATCACAGCACTTTGGGAGGCTGAGGCGGGTGGATCACCTGAGGTCAGGAGTTCAAGACCAGCCTGGCCAACATGGTGAAACCCCGTCTCTGCTACAAAAATTAGCTGGGCGTGTTGGCGCATGCCTGTAATCCCAGCTACTCAGGAGGCTGAGGCAGGAAAATCGCTTGAACCCAGGAGGTGGAGGTTACAGTGAGCCGAGATTGCACCACTACACTCCAGCGTGGGCAATAGAGTGAGAACCCATCTCAAAAAAAAAAACAAATGTTGACTACCAAGGTGAACGTCTGTGGACAGAACAGATTAGAACTCTGCATCTCCTTTGAGTATACTTTTGTGTTAGTACAGTTTCCAGATTTCCCTGAAGCTAGGGTTCTAGATGCAAACTTAGTTTCTCCATCTAACTACATGGTGCCAGATTTTTTCTATAGCAGTGTCTTGTTGTTCAGCCACTTGCTTTGTAGGTGTCAAGAGAGTTTTTTGTGGAAATAGTAGTGGCAGCAACTTCCTTACTGGTGGACAACAACTTTAACAGTGTGTTCTTGAAGTCAAAAGTCCAAGGTAGGCTTCCTGACTTCCTCTCTTCTTGGTTGGAGCAGAAGTAGTAGCATTTCTGGCTGGTCCAGCTGGTCATGTTTATGGTGCAATCTTTCCTGGAGACTCATCATAGAGCCCTATCTAACCATTCTGTAGACATCTAGTTTCCTATATTAAATGCTTTCCTGCTTATGTTAATGTTTTTTGATTCTTAAATCCAGACCCTGATCGATAAACCAAAAATTCAAAATTTTTCTTTTTCCAGCTAAATTTCATTTAAATGAGTTGTTCAAATGTTCATTTAGCCTCTTTTCACTGAGTAAGAAACTTAGTTTTGTAAATAGTCTTTGGCATTAACTATCCTTGATTAGTCTGAGCATATATGATACAAAATGTAACGCCTCTATTCCCAGCACTTTGGAAGGCTGAGGCGGGAGGATCGCTTGAGCCCATAAGTTGGAGACCAACCTGGGCAACATAGGGAGACCCCGTCTCTACAAAAAAAAAAAAAATTTATATATAGTCAAACAAGTTATTTCATCTCTTAAGGCAAAGAGCTCTCTGTCTGTGGTTCAACACATTGTTATCCATTGTGCAAAAATGATCATTGCCATGCTCTGATAGTTTTAAAATGATCAGACAGGAAATTCATTATATTGCAAACTGGTGTTCAGAAATGTTAGGATTTTCAGTATTTTTATTTTCCAAACATTATTTTAAAAGAACATTAAAAGCATTAGAAATACAAATCTTGCCTAATGGTTAACATACGAACAATTATTATAAAATGTTTAAAATACATCACATACTTTGCATCACAGTAAGCATCAAGAGAACTAATTAACATATCCTGATAATTAATCATATTCAACTGAATTCTCATTACTTTTAGTTCTCATTTTAGCCCTTATGAAGAGATAAGTTATATATTTCTACCTCCACCTGTATCATCATGACACCTTTATTATGATAACACAGGTAGAAGTAGACATATATAACTTACGAAGAAAGTTATGTCTCTATAGATATAGAGATATAGATACGGACGGGGGCTACGAATCGAGCCCACTATGTATTTCATGCAATTTATAACAATAATTTTTTTAACTTTTCTTTTGGAGATAATTTTTTGATGAGCATAAAGAGACAATACCTCATATGCACCTGCTTAGTTTTCTTTGTGCTGTAATTTTTACCTCCCAATGATGGGCCTCATGCCAGTCAAATCATCTCAAACTCAAACGTCACACAGAAAACCTGCCATTTTAAATTTTATAAATAGAAATTACTTTTGTGTTAATATTTTATTATATCACATTTGAAATGCCTAGCCAATTTTTGTATTTTTAATAGAGACAAGGTTTTTTGCGTAGCCAAAAAAATAGATATATGCCTTTAAAAATGTGATGCTTGATTAATGTTGTCTTCATTATAAAGCTGTTTGGCATACTGGGGTAAATACCAGGTTTTGAATTAAGACAAAAATCTAATTCCTAATTTGCCACAATTCTTTGTACGATCTTGGGAAAGAATATTAGATTTCTTAATTCTTTTTTAAAAAGAGATAATAGGCCAGTGCACTGGCTCACGCCTGTAATCCCAGTACTTAGGTAGGCCGAGGTGGGTGGATCACAAGGTCAGAAGTTTGAGACCAGCCTGGCTAACTTGGTGAAACCTTGTCTCTATTAAAAATACAAAAATTAGCTGGGAGTGGTGGTGCGTGCCTGTAGTCCCAGCTACTCGGGAGGCTGACACAGGAGAATCACTTGAACCTGGGAGGCGGAGGTTGCAGTGAGCCGAGATCGTGCCACTGCAGTCCATCCTGGGCAACAAGCATGAGACTCCATCTTAAAAAAAAGAAAAGGGAAAAAGGGAAGGAGGGAGGGAGAAAGGGAAAGAAGGAGGGAGTAGGTAGGCAAATCAGTCTAAAAGGTGAACTTAAAAACAAAATAATTCGAGGCTGCCCCTGGGTGTGGCAAGAAAAAAATTTAGAAGAAAAAGAAACAAAAGAAAATCTATGCCTATTTAAATTTCAAAAATAGAAATAACTGATCAATACTGAAAGGTAACAGTTATAAGATAAGGTTGAGCAGAGTTCTAATTGAATATCTATTCTGTCTTCTCCATACCTCTCATGACCCCTGTATTTGGGGACAGCTGAGGGAGGAAACTATAAATTAAATGCCTTTCAGCTGGATGTGGTTTCTCATGCCTGTAATCCTAGCACTTTGGGAGGCCGAGGTGGGTGGATTACTTGAGGCCAAGAATTCAAGACCAGCCTGGCTATCATGGTGAAACCCTGTCTCTACCAAAAATACAAAAATTAGCCAGGAGTGGTGGCGGGCACCTGTAATCCCAGCTACTCTGGAGGCTGAGGCAAGACAATCACTTGAACCTGGGAAGTGGAGGTTGCAGTGAGCTGAGATCATGCCACTGCACTTTAGCCTGGGTGACAGAGTAAGACTCTGTTTCTACAAAAAAAAAAAAAAAGACTTTTACGCAAAGGAACAAAGTACCTTCCAATCTGCAATAATAACTCTTGAATATAACAATTTATAAAGATAGGTGTTGTATATTGATGCTCATCTTGTGTGTCTAACATTTAAAAACCTAGTGAGTTCAAATACTAACTGTATACTGAAAATATTTTTACATAAAAATATGAGTTCACAGTTGTTATGCTAGGAATCTCAGAGCATATAGTAAAATTAGTTTCAGGTATAGAAATACTTAAATCTATTTTTTCTTTCTGCCCATTTCCACTTTAAGATTAATGGGAGAGAAATAAAATGATTAGTTTGAAAATAGATTATCTTGAGAATTTTTCTACCATAATAATAAATAAAGACAAAAAAGAAGTCATTTCTAAATAGTTACTTGAATACTGTCAGGTGGTTAGTAAACTCTTCTCACACAGAAGGAAAACATAAATCAAAACATTCCCAGTCTTATCTGTAAACCTTGTTAAGCAATAATAAATATTGCCCAATGCATGACAGGAGTCCACACTGTTTTCCACAGAACACCGAGATGATTACAGCAGTGCCTTCTCTCCTGGGAACAGGGCACCTCTACCATAGATGCAGCCCTCTTCACTAGGCTTCTTGAATAAGATCATTCAGAAACAATTCACTTTTGGGCCAGTGGGGGTGGCTCATGCCTGTAATCCCAGCACTTCGGGAGGCCGAGGCAGGCAGATCACCTGAGGTCAGGAGTTCAAGACAAGTTCAAGACCTGTCTCTACTAAAAAATACAAAAATGAGCTGGGCATGGTGGCACACGCCTGTAATCCCAGCTACTCAGGAGGCTGAGGCAGGAGAATCACTTGAGCCCGGGAGGCGCAGGTTGCAGTGAGCAGAGATCATGCCACTGCACTCCAGCCTGGGCAACAGAGCAAGACTCCGTCTCAGGAAAAAAATAAATAAATAAATAATTCACTTTTAACAAGCAAAAATATATTTCTTTTCTTTCTTTCTTTCTCTTTTTTTCATTTTTTTGAGATGACATCTCGCTCTTGTCACCCAGGCTGGAGTGCAATGGCACGATCTCAGCTCACTGCAACCTGTCTCCCAGGTTCAAGCGATTCTCTTGCCTCAACCTCCCGAGTAGCTGGGATTACAGGTGCTTGCCACCATGCCTTGCTAATTTTTGTGTTTTTAGTAGAGACGGGGTTTCATCATGTTGGCCAGGCTGGTCTCGAACTCCTGACCTCAGGTGATCCACCCGCCTCAGCCTCCCAAAGTGCTGGGATTACAGGCGTGAGCCACCATGCCCGGCCCAAATATATTTCTTTTCAAAAAAATTGTAAACCTACTCAATTGACATAAAACATGTCTATAATAAGAAATGGCAATAATCATAATACTATATTCTTAGTTGACTGTCCTATGAAAGAAAAGTACCTAATACCTGTGTGAGTGTTTTTGGTAAAGACAGAGTTATCACCTTTTCTGCTTTAAGAATATATATATTTCTGGCTAAGCGCGGTGGCTCATGCCTGTAATCCCAGCACTTTGGGAGGCCGAGGCAGGCGGATCACCTAAGGTCAGGAGTTGAAGACCAGCCTGACCAACACAGAGAAACCCCGTCTCTAATAAAAATACAAAAATTAGCCGGGCATGGTGGCATGCGCCTGTAATCCCAGCTACTTGGGAGGCTGAGACAGGAGAATCACTTGAACCCGGGAGGTGGTGGTTGCGGTGAGCCGAGGTCATGCCATTGCACTCCAGCCTGGGCAACAAGAGTGAAACTCCGTCTCAAAAAAAAAAAAAAAAAAAAGAATATATACATTTCCTTTAGAGACAGGGTCTTGCTGTGTTGCCCAGGCTGGACTCATAATCCCGGGTTCAAGTGATCCTCCTGCCTCAGCCTCCCAAGTAGCTAGGACTACAGGTGCACGCCACTGCACCCAGCTAACAATATATTATTTATTCAAATCAACCTGCTACCAACAAGATGTAGTGTTCCCGATTTCAACACTTCAAAAAATCAAAATTTACAGTTCAATTAATAAAAATAACACCTCAGCAAAAATCATATCTTCACATTCTTTAAAAAAAAATCCAGTCAATATCTTATTTTGAAGTCACATAACACTGACTCAAATCATGATAATCGGTTGACTTTCTACTTTAACACAGTAGCTTCATTCCTGGCATCTATTTAAAGGCTCGGTACAAAAGACTGGGGCAAAGAGCGGGGTAAAAAATCTAAAACTTTCACATCAAATCTTAAGATGTCAACAAACTACAAAGCAAATCAACAGATACGGACACATCAGATGAAAGAAAACCATAACTGCCAACTTTTCAGTTGAATCTCGTAGGTTTTGATCCGCCATTGATCTCAAGTTAGAATAAAGTCCATTACTATCAGAAACAAAAACTGTTTACATAAGATCCTATAGCCTCCATGACTTTAAACGGAGGGGACTGGAATCTGCTTGGCTGAAGTGCTGTCATATTCCTGCATTAAGTCATTAGTGGTGTGATAATGCATGGCAATATATGAATTGGCAAATCCAAAAGAGTTTACTGGCTGTAAGTTACATGGGCTGCTCTCCTCCTGGGAAGGGCTGCTGTTATAGATGCTGTAGTAAGGTTCAATCCGAGTGTTGATGGGGGTTGAGCTGCTCTGACCACAGTGTTGATGTCCAGCAGAGATCTTGGGACTCACCATACTTTCTTTTGAATGACTTGGGCCACAAGCCTGGTCCACAAATTTCTTCTGTGGCTTTGGAGATAACATGTAGGCAGAGTTTGTTTCATGATGGGAGGATTTGTTTCTGTTGACTTCGAGGTTCCCTTTTCCCATGGCTCGAAGTCGAGTCTTTTGTTTGCAGCAGAAAAAACCCAGGCCTATGTATTGGAGGCACCAGAGCACTTTCCTTCTCAGCCCTGCACTGTTCCGAGAATAAATAAAAGGGTTTAATCCTGACTTGAAAAATATAAGAGTAAATCCAAACAATTCAAACTGGTAAAGAATGAAGCTCCCATTGCTGGAGAGAACCACCTGTACCAAGGAAATCCCCAGTGGAAGACAGCACACCAGGACTGACAGCACAATGATCACACAGGTGACCACGGCTTTGGAATCCTTGGCAGTGGAGAGGTTGATGGCTGATACGAGCTGGAGTCGGCTTGCTGCAGGGGTGACCAGCTGGTTGGGACTCTTGGTATATCCACGGGTCTGAACGTGCTGCAGTTTGTTGTAATTCTGGTTCCTATATAGAGCCGGCATGGCACACTGGATGGGATCTCCACCTCCCTGCACAGGGACCCCCATGAAAGGCTGTGGTCTGGAAGCATCAACTGTGATTACAGGGGGGCACTTTCTGACTTGAGCGTTCTTCCGCAGGGTCTGAGCAATCATGATGTAAGAGACAGAGACCACAGCAACACAGAAGGTGAAGTCGACCACATAGAGAGACAAAATGGCTTTCCCTTTTCCAGCAATCAGACTGGACATGGGAAGACAGAGGTGGGACTTGCTGGTTTTCAAGGTAGCCAAGGTGGCAAGGGTGAAACTGGTGGCCCAGAGAAGCAGGGTGAGGAGTACGGTGCAGGGAAAGGAGGCCGTGCGATTAGGCTGTTTCCCCAACACCATCCGGAGCCGGTGCAGGGCGATCACTGCCACTGTCTTCAGGGACATGATGATGAAGCCTGAACTGGTGAGATGGAAAGTGAAGCAGAAAGCATCCGGGATACTACTGGCTGAGCTGAAGAATAACACAAAGGTGAACATGGGGGCTGTCACTCCACAAATGAAGAGGTCACAGAAGGACAGGTTCAGGATCATGAAATCAAAGTTGGTTCTGAATTTCCTGAAGGCTGGATCGAAGAAGGACAAGAAGACAATGAAGTTGCCATAGGAACCCAGGCAGAAGATGACCGCCAGTAGAAAAGTACAGGTCACCAAGGTGGCTGTGTGGATGAGATCCTGAAGACCCTCCTGGAGAGAGGTGCTGTTTCCTTCCTGTGAGTGAGGCACATGGAGCGAGGTGGCATTGGGGGCATCCTGAAGGTGGCCTGTTGAGTTCATTTTCGGAGAGAAATGTCTCCTTCTTCTGCTCCCCCAAAATACTCAGTGAGTCAGGGCCTCAGCTCACAGATGAACAATATGTGACAAAAGAGGCCCAAGACAGATAAGCCTACACACAAAAATGCACACCCAGAAACAGAAAGGGATTAATGTAGAAACAGAAAGGAATTCATACAGTGATCTCATTATTAGTAGTAGTATGAGTACTAGTATCTCTCACCTTGAGAGAAAAATTTATTCATTTATTAGCAATGGGGTCTTACCATGTTGCCCAGGCTGGACTTGAACTCCTGTGCTCAAGCAGTCCACCTGGCTTAGCTTCCCAAGTAGCTGGGACTACAGGCATGCACCACCAAACCCAGCTCTCTCTCTCTCTTTTTTTTTTTAACAAAACACTAGAATTTTTCAGCTCTGATTTGGTGCATAGAAAGCATTTCTCCTCACAAAGGCCAACACAGAAAAAGATACAAATACATTCATCCAGCTAATATTTAGTTTTATGACACAGAGGTTTTCAAACAAGTTTAAGTGTCACCTGAAGAGCATGTTAAAAAGTTTAAGTTATCACTTGGAGAGCAGATTTCTTGGCCTCGCCCCTTGTGATTCTGTTTGAGGGGTGTGCAGATGTTACTTTTAGAAACACTTCTGTGTCAGGCACTGAAGATATACAAGAACGTAATCTCTCCACCAAAGAGATCACAATCTAGTTGGAGATCAATCTAACTATGTAATAATTACAGCCTAATAAGGTTGCAGGGTGCTATGAGAGCATGGAAGGGGGGAACCTACCCCAACATGGAAAGGGAGCTGGGAAAGGATAAAGGGAGCTTTAGCAAGCACGGGCCAGCTGGATGAAAGGTCGGGGGTATGGAGTGGGGACAGACAGGCTAAGAGAAGTGGGGGTAGGTCTTTGCAGCAGAAGCACTGCGGCAAAAAACTGCATGTGCTTGAAATATAGGCTGGAGGGTATTGTTGATGCATAATGTGGCCCTTCACATAATGCCCATAAATCATTAACAAACCCTGTTTCGTTCCCTACGAAGAATCCTTTATTTCCCAGTATTTATAATTTTTCCCCCAGCTTGCAATTTCTTGGCCAATTAACTACATATTCTCCTTTGGAAAAAAACCTCGTGTAGGACTACATGTGAGACGGAAAACTGGAAGTAACCAAGGATGTTGGAATTATACTAGAAATTTACAAGGTGCAAAGCACCACATTGTAAAGTCTAAACTGCTATATAAATGTGAGTTACCATTATCCCAACAAGAATATCCTGATGGTGGAGCAGGAGGCATGCACCCATTCCTGCATTCGTTCGCTCAATTTATATTGATTATGTGCATACCATATGCCAGCATTACGACAGCTGCTAGGTGCTACGATGAGTAAGGCAGTCTCTACTTTAAAAGAATAACTTCTTGCTCCTTTTTCCTAACTTTTTTTTTGCTATTTTGCAATGAGACTTAATGTGCACTCACACAAATCTACATTGTCCCAAATCCCAAAGTCCTGCATGGGTTGGTGCCCAACCTGCTCCCAGCAGATGCTTCTGGTGGGACCGACTAAGCTGTTCCTTGGAGACAGCACTATGTTCTTGACAACCAAAAAGGGTTTGCCTTAATCTAGAATTTTAGGAACAATAAGTGGCACTGCAGAGGTCCAGGGCTGATGTTCAGTGTACTTAACCACCAGCTCAAGCTGGATCCCAGAAGCCTCCAGCTGTTAACCCTTTAGTTGCCAGATCAAGGGGGTACAGCGGAATGAACCAGGTCAGTCAGGGATTACCTGGGGCTCCAATTAGCAGCTATGGACTACCCAATACAGAAGTCTCTCCACATTTAACAACAGATACAGCCATGCCAGTGACTATCAGACATATACCACTCCTGGGAAATCCATATAATTGACTGGTGTCCTTAGTCAAGGAAAAAGATAACTTAATCTATATTCTTAACATTCATATGGTACAGATCAGGACGATATGGTGAATTTGTCCACTGGAAAGTGAGACCAACTTTTCTATACTTTCCTTTTAAATAAAAGTTCCATAAGAGAAGAAAATCCTGAACTTTTGTTTCTTGATGGTTAGAATTTTTTAAAAATAGTACCAGATAGCTCTATTTCCACTTAAAGGCTGTATATTTGTTTCTGAACACTTTTGATACCTATGTAATGAGAAAGACAATTTTTTACTGTTTTTAAAAGTTGCTAACAGGAGGATTACAGCTAATTTATGAAAAGGGAAGTAGAAGAGAAAACAATTTGAGGAGGCAGGAAGAGCAGGGAGGTGATACTGGTGTCTCTAACCCCCTTATCTCCAAGGGTTTCCTCTTTGGAGGCAGAGAGATGAAGAGGGGTGAAGAGGGATGCAGGAATTTGGCCTGGGGAAATTAGAAGAATGAGGAGTCTGGAATTAGGATGCTAAGAGAAATGAAAAGTAACTAGGTAATAATGAAGCGGGATGATGGAAGTTATGAAGACCTCAGGCTAAGAGATATTTGGAAAAAGGGATTAGGAGAAAAATGAGATGATGAAGCACTAACATTAGTCAAGAATAGGAGGCAGGAGGAAAAAAGGTGATTTGGGGTAGAGGAGAGGCAACTTTCACGTTTTGTACAGTTACATTTTTTCAACAAATTTTAAATTTTTCAATATATATATTTTTAATAGAGATGGAGTCTCACTATGTTGCCCTCACTGGTCTCCAACTTCTGGGCTCAAGCAATCTGCCTGCTTTGGCCTCCCAAAGTGCTGAGATTACAGGTGTGAGCCACTGTACCCAGCCTTCGATAAATTTAAAAAAATAAGAATTCCAGGTCAGGAAATAACAATGGCAGTATAATTATCAGCATCATTATTAGTATATTAATTTTATCAAGTGCTTATGATGTGCCAGGTACTTTTCTCAATGTTCCACACTGTTAGCTTATTGAGTCCTCATAACAACCCTGAAATACTTGATATAACATCTCCATTTTGCAGATGAGGAAACCAAGTCAAAGAGAGGTTATCTAAAGTGGTGGAACATGGATTTGAATCTAAGCACTTGCTCTTCCACACTCTTCACCACCATGCTAACCCGAACAACAAAAAAACCTTTTTGGGAGGCATCCCCAGGTCAGAAGTATTAAGTGGTTATTACACACCAGGCACCTATTCTAGAGGCTTTACATAAATTATCAAGCTTTATTTCATTCTCACAATAATCCTATGAATAGGTATTGCAATCCCTTCCCCACTGAAACTTTCTGGAATCCGAAATTCTGATACACCTATATAGCTATATCTACATCTATGTAGATACAGATAGACAGACACACACACACACACACACACACACACACACACATTCTTCTATGTATCTAACTGTAGTTCACATATAAAGTAATCATAAATCACTCCTATTGAGATAATTAGAAAAAAAGGAATCATGGGCTGGGAAGAGAAAAGGAAGAAAAAGCAGAGGACAGAATAGGCGAAAAGGTTTGCAAAAAACTTTAGTATAACAGAAATCAAGAAAATGGAGGGAAAGTAAACTCAGGTCTTAGTAGTAACTCCTGAGACTTTAAGAAAAAGGAGGCTGTGACCATAATTTGGAATGACATGATGACGGCAGAAAATAAAAGTGGTTTTGGAAGGGGAATAAATTAATACTGCTTTGCTACTCATAAATATTCAATAAAGGTTACCCATGTTATTTGCAATGCAAACATACAAGCTACTCTTTATCTCTGGGACGGAGAATAGGTTATAGAAGAAGATGTGATTAAAGTCACAAAATCAGAACGATTTTAAGCTGGAACACCAGTCTTAAGCATGCATATTAGCTGCAGTAAGAATGAATTCACATGCATATTCTTACAAATGAGACATCCTGAAGTAACTAGCAAGCAAAGAATATGGATGAAAATTTATTGTATAATTTGAGTGGCAATGATTTCTCATTAAGATATGTGAACAGCCTCTGATATATCTAGTGTGCTGTTTTAAATTTTTAGTGAACATTAAAACATGCTATAGGGGCTTTCGTAAGTCAACTCACGACCTGAATTCTTCCAACCCCATTCCCTGCGCGCCCCAAAATGTCTTAGGTTAGCATTTTCAGAGCCTAATCCTCACAGAGAGCAAGGTTCTGTATTATTGTGATTCCCATTGTATTTCTATCGATCAGGAAAACCTCAGGGAGGTTAGATAACTTCCCCAAGGTCATTATCTGATTTCAAAGCCCTTGCTCTTTCTATCCAGTAGAACTACACTGAACCCGGAGCAGCTAATGGGATGGGAAGACCTGAGTCATTTGATGGGAGAGATGAAGAGGCCAGGGAGCCCCCAGCCTGAGGACAGAGTGGGAAACTGCGGGCAGGGGAGGTCGACCCCCCGTGAGGGGCTGGCGGTGGGTAGGGGCTTCCCGGAGAAGGGTGAGGTGACGGTAAGGAGGGCCTAGGCCGGGCCAGGTAAGCTTGCAAAAGAATGCCGCAGAGGGGTGGTGGGTTAGGAGGGCTCAGCCAGGGTAGGGGCGGTGGGTGGGTGGGTGGGTGGGGGGGTTCCACGGCCGAGCAGAGCCTGGGAACCGGCAGGGCCGGGTGAGAAGGCTACCCTGCAGGCCGCACCAGGAAGACAGGTACGCGGAGCCGGGCCTGGCCCAGCGCAGCCGCGCTCCTCGCTATCCCGCCGGCCTCCGGGAGCCGTCTCCGGCATCGTGGGGTTGTCCTCCTCCAGGGGCCCGCGGCCTCTCACCTGCCGGGTGGCCGCAGCGCCGCCCCTCCTCCATCTCGCAGTCCGGACCCCAGCTCCGCCTGCCGCTCTGGATGATGCAGGACTAGAGGCATCATCGCCATCGCCACCGCCTCCGCGCATCCCGGGAGCCGCGGCAAGACGCGGGCGCAGAGGCGCAGTCACGGAGACGCCGAGGGCACCGCCCCCTCCGCCGGACACCCGGGCCTGGCGTCCCGCCTGCGCCCCGCACCCTCCGCGCCTCCGTCGCCTGCCTCCTGGGGCCCAGAGCCCGGCCACTCCCGCTGCCCGCCTCACGAGGGGCGCTTGAGCCAGAAGGTTTTTCAGGCTCGCAGTTTTGCTGTTTGGGGAACTCAAGCTCCCTGAAATAGCCAAAACCTGAAACGCAGAGCAAGGTGGAGTGGTAAGGAAGGAAGGGAAAGATAGGGGTACTGATGGCACGCAGGGACCCAGGGAGGTCTTTGCGGGCCTCCCTAGGCTGCTTACCCTGCCCGCAGCCCACCTCCTCCTCGTTCCCCGCGCTTTTAAGACGTCCTAACTAGCTCCTCACTTAGGCTGCGGCTAATATTTTTCCTGATGAATTAAATTGGCGGCGGCTTCCAGTTTGGAACTTTGAGACCTAGAATTTACAAATCAAGTCATTGTAATAGAATTTAAATTAAACCTATTTGAACTTAACTAAGCTCTCTTAAGGTATTAGTGAATTCACTGAGGGAACTCAGCAAGGGGACTAATTGGCAGGAAACATGCAAAGTATAAAGAAACTACCCATGCAAATAAAACGACCAAGCCCAGGAATCATGGATATTGATGTATTACTTAATACTATGTTGAATGTAAAAAATCTTGATAAATCATAGTGCAACGTACAGGCTAATTTTATTAAGCACAAACACAAAACTAAAATTACCATCCTCTCTCATTCTTCTAGAATTCATACATGTCCAAAATAATGAACTCCTAAGATAGGTTTTAGTCTGAACAATCAAGTAACATTCCTAAGTATGTCTGCTATGATGGGTACAAAATAAAACCAGTTAAACTCTTCTCCCTTCAGTATTCCAACCTGGCTAACTAGGATATTACTACTTTTCTAACCTCAGGGATGCTATTTAGAAACAGAGAATGTTATTTGAATGCCCTTTCCTTCATTCACTCTGGTTACCAGAAAAGCAAAGTTGATTCCGTTCAGATGAAATACTTATACTGGATTCTTCATTTTAGCTAATGGTTTATCTTTTTAAAACAGAACTAGCAAGTATCAAGTAATTTAATTAATGCAATTTCTTCAGTTCCCTGTGCTTTCATAAAAACAAAACAAAACAAAAACAAACAAAAAAACGAAAAAACAAAAAGCAAGAAGGCTAGATAACTTATTATTCAGTCCAGGAGTTGAGTATGCCATCAGAATTCTGTTTAGAAATAACTTCAAGAAAGTTTTCCAGTTCCCACATATTCCACTTCCCAACCACTTGCAATAAAGCAGTTCCAGTATATGTTATCAATAATGGTAACCATGAGTCCCAGAAACAATCCACAGAAAAATACTCATTAGCATTTGGAGTGGGAATTCTGATCAAAATTATATACCTCTCTATAATAAATTAGCTACTGCATAAATAAATGCTAGTTCATTTCCAGGCATTTGGCTATATGAATGGAGATTACAATAGGTTTGGGCTGCATTGAGACCATCAGAGTTATACCTACCGGAGAAATGGTCTGAAACTGAAAACAAACAAAAAACCACAAATCATAAAGGATTCTAGAGATCTAGAAGAGGAAATCAGGACTCATCAAAGTTCCAGAACTAGCTAGAACCATTCAACAAGGCTAAAACTAGTATATCTACAAAATCCACAAGTGAGCGAAATTGGAAAAAACATTGGTAGCAGTAAAAAAATGGAAAATCTGCAAATAAATAAGCAGGGCTAATTATAGATCATGAATTGGCTATCAATCTGCCCTGACACTGGCATTCTTCTAATACACTCTTATTATTGCAATGCAAATGGATACATGTGCACTTTGAGGAAAACAGCAAATATGAGAGCTGTTAAAATGTTCTTTAAAACAAAAAAAGCTCCTCATCTAAGCATCTCTCACTCCTTGGAACTGCTCCAACAAAAGAAGAGTTTTAAAGCATAAAGGTATGAAAATGTGCACTGCAGTGTAATCTGTAGTACAGGAAACTGAAAACAACCTTGATGTTCAAAAGGAATACTTAAAACAATTAGGATATACTGAGAAGACGAAGTCTACAAAAACAGTTATGAAGGCCACGTAGAAAAAGTTACTTTTCCTGTGATGACAGCTCATGATTTTTTTATTTTTGTGAGACACGGTCTCATTCTGTCACCTAGGCTGGAGTGCAGTGCCGTGATCTCAGTTCACTGTAACCTCTGCCTCCCACATCAGCCCCCCAAGTAGCTGGGACTACAGGCACGTACCACCACACCCAGCTATTTTCTTCTATTTTTTGTAGAAATAGGGTCTATGTTGCCCAGGCTGGTCTCAAACTCTTGGGCTCAAGCGATCCTAAAGTGCTGGGATTACAGATGTGAGCCACTGCGCCTGGCCAAAAGTTAATTTTTTAATAAAACAAAATTGCTCTTTAGTCTTTCTGGCCACACTCCTAATTACCAAAAGTGGCCTGCGGCTTAAAGGGCTTGGTAATGACAAGTATTTCAAATATTTGAAAACAGCTTTATCATATATTTGCACCTAAACTTTCATTTACATTAATAGGTGAGTAAATTTTCCTCCTAAATTTTGAAGGACAATCTGCAGTCTTTGCTTTCTAAAGGATCCATTCAGAAACTAAAGATTTATTTGACCTTATAAAAAGGTAAATAGGCTTTTTCTTCTCCTCACTTCTCATCCACCCTCAGAGAGTGGCCCATGCTGTCTTCCATGCCCAGTCAACAGTGACTTCCAAACACAGGTCAGCCTCTCCCCTCCTTCTCTAGTAAATCTTGTTACCACCCTTAACACAGTTCCTGCTGTCCTCATGCTTTTTAACACACCATATACATGTTAAGAACTATCTTAGACCATACAAGCCATGCAACTCTTTTCTCCACCCCCTTCTCCTTTTCCCTCCTGGTAAAAAATTTCATTTTTCCTATTGGTAAACAATTAATTCATAGGACAATGTCACTAGGGAAATATCAAAGTAATAAGCGACTTCCAAACCCAGAATCAGAATCACCTGGGAGCATGTTAGGCACTCAGATTAAGGTACACTCTTTTTAGGTCTGTGGTGGGATTCGTGTGGTTCTCAAACCTGGCTGAACAACTGAATCATCATAGAGCTTCTAATATTGTAATGCCTAAGCACCCCTGCCAGAGAAGTTTTCATTGAGGAACAGAGAGGGCACCCAGTATCTTACATCTTTGTTTAAAGTTCCCATTTAGGAACCATTGCTAAGGCAGTTTCATACAGCTTAATTAAAAAAAGCTGAAGTGGTCAACATACAACGTAAAGCCTCACTTCTCAACGTGTGGCCTCAGGACCAGGAATTGATATCATGAAGTGGGAACAATGAATTCCCTGTACATTTAAACAAAATCCCCTCATGATTCTTAGGTACATCAATTTAAGAACCAATCAGTTAGGATCAGGCACGGTGGCTCACACCTGTAATCCTAGCACTTTGGGAGTCCGATGCAGGTGGACTGCCTGAGCTCAGGAGTTTGACCCCAGCCTGGGCAACATGGTGAAACTGTCTCTACTAAAATACAAAAATCAGCCGGGCGTGGTGGTGCATGCCTATAGTCCCAGCTATTCTGGAGGCTAAGGCATGAGCGTTCCTCATGGGAACATGGGAGGCAGAGGTTGCAGTAAGCCAAGATTGTGCCATTGCACTCCAGCCTGGATGACAGAGCAAAACTCTGTCTCCCACACCTCCACACAAAAACAATCAATCACGTAGGTCAGTGCTAGGTGAACTTTCTGTGATGATGGAAAAGTTCATCGATATTATTCAGTGTGGTAACCACTAGCCACATGTAGCTCAAGAGTGTTTAAAATATGCCGGTGAGACTGAGGGAATACATTTTTTATTTAATTAAATATAAACAGTCAGATATGGCTAGTAGCTACTGTATTGTACAGGGCAGATCCAGATAATTTATACTGGTCAGAGGACATACATTTACAGATACAAATCTATGGCTGCAAAAGGAAATCCACAGGAGTCACTGCCTACAGAACCGTCTTCTCCTCTTAATGAAGACAAAAGCCAGGTGTTAAAAAGAATCCATTTATTGGGTTTTAAACTAGTTACACAACTGAAATCAGTTTGGCACTACTTTATACAGGGATTACGCCTGTGTATGCCGACACTTAAATACTGTACCAGGACCACTGCTGTGCTTAGGTCTGTATTCAGTCATTCAGCATGTAGATACTAAAAATATACTGTAGTGTTCCTTTAAGGAAGACTGTACAGGGTGTGTTGCAAGATGACATTCACCAATTTGTGAATTATTTCAACCCAGAAGATACCTTTCACTCTATAAACTTGTCATAGGCAAACATGTGGTGTTAGCATTGAGAGATGCACACAAAAATGTTACATAAAAGTTCAGACATTCTAATGATAAGTGAACTGAAAAAAAAAAAGAAAAACCCCACATCTCAGTTTTTGTAACAAGGAAAGATAAAGAAAATAATTTAAAAACACAAAAAATGGCATTCAGTGGGTACAAAAGCCCAAAATCACTATAATAAAGAACTACATGTGAATCTTTACAAATTACACAATGATGTTGTGTAAAAGGTTGCATCTGTACAAAGTCTTGCGAATGCTATCTCTACAGTTTATACACTCTTTTACATTTATATAACATATTAAACAAATCAATTAAATATTAAGCCTTATTAGTCTCTCAACGATTCTGCAGGCAAAATAAAAAGGGAGAGAGAGAGAATAAAATAAAGAAAAAAATTACAAAATTTCCACAAACACAGCAGTCTTCCATTTAGGTGAAGTATAATAATTTTCAGAGGGTCAAAAAATAGTTGTAAAGAATACAGGGAAAAAACAGCCAGTCAGGGTTTTTATTGTTGTTGCTGTTTATTTTTAAAATCACACATTGAATACACACAACAATCAGATTTCTTCACCAAACCCCCAATTTTTTAGCAACTGGCTCTATTCAGCACCAAAAACTCCAGTCTGTGGGAAGTGCACAGACACAGACTTCACTTCTGTGTCTTGGTCGAGCAATCCATCAGGTCATTGGTTAGGTTCAGGACTTGCCCTCTTTTCCTTCCCTCTTCATGGCTCTCCAGACCCAAGGTTCTCAAGGCTTCAGATTTATGGCCCACAGCCCCTATTACCATCTAAATCCAGCAGCCATTTGGGAAGAATTCAAAATAATTTGAGATGAATGAAATGACAGGACCTGTATTACAGATGGGTATTCTCCATTCCAAGTAAACTGTTTCTTAATGAGTTCTGAGACTCTGGTCTTGGATGCCATGATCATACTGGGTAATTATTTCTAGTCTGAGACTTTGTGACTTTGTCAGATGCCTCAAAAAAAAAAAAGTGATCAGTATTCTGGAAACACTTCCGGACAAGTTGGGAAATCAAATGGCAACTGAGAAGCTGTGGAATGCAGACTAACGAGATCTAACATAGAAACCACCAAAATGATGAGAGCTCAGCAGAGGCAGTTTTAAAACTTGCAGAGAGCCACCACAGATGGTACCTGAGGGTGTGGAATTTTTGATGAAAAGAGCCTGAAGTGAGGACTAGTCATCTGTATCAGGGAGGAAAAAATTTCAATTAGGTAACAAGACATCCAACTCTAAAAGCCTAATAAATGAAATTTTTATTCTTCCTATTCCAGTAGAAAGGCTTCTGGGTACTCCCTCTTTAACAGAATGGGTGTAAGAATCCAAATCAAGTTCTCACAACTTTTAGAACCCAGAGTCCTCAGGGCCACACAAAATGTCCCAGCCCCACCCAGGAGGCAACCAAGAATAAGATTTATTTTCCTTTATCTAACTATTCCCAGGCTGACACCACTCATTTACAAAGGTCCAAAAGCAGTCACACATTTTCTCTGCTTTAAACCTAAAGCAAGGAGGCACAGCAAAATTCTCATTTCCAATGGCCATAGCAAAAGCCATGTTTAAAAACAAACAATCCCCGCCATCCAACTTTATCTAAACACTGACATCTAAGAATGTCAGCAAAAAGAAAAAAAACAATAAATATCTAGTTCTCAGTCACCAAACCAATGTAAATTCAGAACTTTGCTGACTTACCTTTCTATGCATAATAGCATGGTGACACAAGAAGATCGGTGAGAACAAGCAGTTGGTCATCAGTGAATTGCTGTTTGTGTTCCTGCCAGTTGTCATGGTGAGTCCTTCGGAAATTGGATAAGGTTTTTTTTACAGTCATCTGTAAAGTAGACGACCCACATACGTTTTAACCTCTCTGGACAACCAGGATCATATGTAGGATACTTTTAGTTAAATTACTGTCCCTCTAGACTTCAGATCTCACACAATACCAAGTTCTACAAAACCAAAAAGCCAATGAGAAGGACAAAGTGAATGGTCTTTTGAGTTACTAAAAATGCCATCATAATTTCCTATTTAATATTAGCTTCCAGTAAAATACTTTGCAGTGCTAGAAAAATAGAAACATAAAATTTATCACAACAATATTGACAGTACTTTACTTCCATTGGACTGGGAGGGATAGAAGCTACAATAATTTCCACACTACCAAAAGATCTCAAATATCCATGGCAGCAAGGTCTCTGTAATTTTTTAATAATTACTGGTGAGCAGACAAAGCCCTGGCAGAGGTAGTAGCTTTATGAAAGCAGTTAGTTCAGAGTGTATAGGAAATTATTATTATGGTTTCTTACAAAACATCACTGATAATACACGTACAAACTAATAAGGAAGAACTGTACCTCAATTGGCTGAGGATCATTTAGATGTGCACTGAGATTCATGAGGAGCTGGGGCATCCAGGTGGGAACATCGTAAGGACTAGAAAGAACACATGCACCAAGTCCTAGCACCCCAGCATGGCGTTTGACCAACTCTGCAAAGAGAACAGCAACATTTGTGCAAATATATATATGTCTCTAATGCACTTGTTACAGTGAGATAAAATTAGTTTTCAATTGTGTTGTTTTCAATATATGAATTTCTGCATTTAAAATGAATCTACATGTAAACACATCAAATACTTGATTTTGAGGCTAAACTAAAAATAATTCTGTATTTAAGAATTTGTCAGCTGGGCACAGTGGCTCATACCTGTAATCCCAGCACTTTGGGAGGCCAAGGTAGGAGGATCACTTGAGGCCAGGAATTTGAGACCAGCCAGGGCAATAAAGTGAGAACCTGTCTCTCCAAAAATAATTTTTAAAAATCAGCTGGTGGCCAGGCATGGTGGTTCATGCCTATAATCCCAGCACATTGAGAGACCAGGGTGGGTGGATCACCTGAGGTCAGTCAGGAGTTCAAGAACAGCTTGGCCAACGTGGCGAAACCCTGTCTCTGCTAAAAATACAAAAATTAGCTGCGTGTGATGGCATGTGAAGTCACAGATACCCAGAAGCTGAGGCATGAGAATCATTTGACCAGGGAAGCAGAGGTTGCAGTGAGCCAAGATCGCACCACTGTACTCCAGCCTGGGATACAGAGTGAGGCTCCGTCTCAAGGAAAAAAAAAAAAAAAAAAAGCTGGGCATGGCAGTGCATGCCTGTGGTTCCAGCTAGACAAGAGGCTGAGGCAGGAGGATCGCTTGAGCCTGGGAGGTCAAGGCTGCAGTGAGCCATATTCAAAACCACTGCACTCCAAGGAGGGCGATAGAGGAAGACTTTACCTCAAAAAAAAAAAAAAAAAAAAAAAAGGAATTTTCAAGACTTCCATAGTTGCTTATCAATGACAGCATAATTGTACCTAGGCCAGTACAATCCCTGATTCTAAAACAATCTCCAATCAAAATTAGCGTGTTTTTTTCTGGATGTGACGCCCCTACCCAGAATACATCAATTCATTAGTAAACACATCATGTATGAAGAATGTCTATTTCTTAAAACAGAGAATTGCAGCATGTCTGTATTCTAAAGGGTCTCTATTCTTTCTGTAGTGGTGTAAGTTAGTTCTGTAGTGGTGTAAGTGGTTTCAAATTCTCAGCTCCTCAATAAAGGTGTGTGTATTCACATGTTTTAAAGCATATTACATTTGTATTTGTGACACATGGAAAATAGGGAGTTGAAGGTAAGGAAAAGAGAATTTGGACTGGTCAAAATTGTAAACAATATCATTTGGTGTAACAAAAGACCTAAAAATACTTTGGTGCTTTATCATTAAAAAAACAGAGTTCTCAGGCCGGGCGCTGTGGCTCACGTCTGTAATCCCAGTATTCTAGAAGGCCCAGGTGGGTGGATCACTTGAGGTCAGGAGCTCAAGACCAGCCTGATCAACATGGTGAAACTCTACTAAAAATACAAAAAATTAGCCAGGTGTGGTAGCGCGCGACTGCAATCCTAGCTACTCGGCTAACAGAGGCATGAGAATCGCCTGAACCCAGGAGGTGGAGGTTGCAGGGGGCTGAGATCATGCCACTGCACTCCAGCCTGGGTGACAGTGGAAGATCCTGTTTCCAAAAAGTATATATTATGAAATATATTTATAATATATATATAATATATATACATACATATATATATCCCAAAAAGCAAAGATACTAGAATGTACATTGATATTTTATTGGATTCTGTTACTAGGTAACTTTATGACATAATTAAGACACTAATCAGCAGTAAAAGCTTTATATTCTAAGCACTTCATCTAAATTCAATAAAATTCCTACTTACTATTAATCTTTTTATGTATTTTCTATTATGATTACAGTTAACATGGCAGGATGCATCTTTGTAATCACATTTACATTTCTTTTTAAACATGACATAGTAGTCAGATCTTATTCTCGTGTTTATCTTGTGTCTATATTCAATTAGATTGGAAGCTCCTGCAATGACTCCGCACCCCCTCACCAAAGGACTAATGAAGGACCGAATAATCCCCTCTCCAAATAAAAAACAAGGCTTGCTTTAGTTTTTTCTGTTAGTACATCTACATTTAAGTTCTAAATTCCTAAACAGGTTTTTCAGACCCTCCAAAATAACTAATTCTGAATATCTCTTTTTTATGAAGCTATTCTGGGTGGAGGGTAGACTGAATACAATAGTTGTTAGGTAGCAGTTCTACAGGTTCCTTTCTACCTACCTCAATTTTAGCTTTTCTACATTCCAAGTCCTGCTTTCTATATGCAAAACTCCTCAAAAGTAGGGAAAACTTTTCCCAATACCTAGCATAGACCTAGGCACATACATACAAGTTATTCAATAAATATGAGTAAGCCTGGTTAACCCTCATTAATTCCCAATAGGATACAGGTGTTTCCTACCAGCAATGTTACCTGCAGAAGGAATGGTATCTCCTACAGAACCAGGGTCTCGCTTTCTTTTCTTAGGTAGTTTTGTTTTGCAAAGTTGCTCAAAATGAATCTGCATAGGACTGTCCATGGTAAGAAAGTTACACTGTAGCAGACCGCTTAAGGTAGTAGCAGCCATTTCTCGAACCTGTAGATATAATAATTTCTATTAGGACTGACATTCTAAGTCTGAGGGAATAATGGAGGATAGGGGGTAGTGTGGGAACTGGGGTGAAGACCTTCCCTGAAATTGCATGCAAATTTTGTGTATGCTCTTTGGCAGTTTCTTAATAGAGATTTCAGCAGACTCTCAAAGAGTTTGTGGCCTCATAATGGATAAAAACTACATTAGGGTTATGAGCATAAACTTTTATCTCTTTTAGCAAAATTAAATTTCTCCATAAATTATTTTCCCTACTGATAGCTCTCATCAGGGCTATAACTGTAAAAGCAGTGCCAGAACCTGACATTAAGATCAAGTTTTTCCAGACTCTACATCTCTGAAGGCCACTGCTATAGCTATTTTTGTTAGTAACAAAGACACAGACCAACCTAATTTCTGTAATTGGCATACATCATGGAGACTTACATCCTATGTGATTCTTATGAATTTCACAGGCTGCTGTCAGATCACAAACACAGTTTACAAAAGTACTAAATGAAGCGTGTACACAGTCCATTTCAAATTGGAATGGTAACTCAACTTTTGGGAAAACAAAAAAGCAGTAAAAAGACATTGTTTCACATATAAATCACAAACATTTGTTTAATATTCATAATACACAATGATAATTTTAAAAAACAGATGTTTTGCTCTGTTGTATTCCTTCAAAAGGTTTCTCATAATTTTATCATCGTCTGTCGAGTACATAACATGTTCTTTGCTGCGTTCATCACACTAGCATATGAAATACATCATAAAATGTTTTACTGGTTGCACTATTTCCTATAAAGCTTATATGCCACAATTCCTTTTCTTTTCTTTCTTTTTTTTTTTTTTTGAGATGGAGTCTCGCTCTGTCGCCCAGGCTGGAGTGCAGTGGCACAGTCTCGGCTCACTGCAAGCTCTGCCTCTTGGGTTCATGCCATTCTCCTGCCTCATCCTCCCAAGTAGCTGGGACTACAGGCACCTGACACCATGGCTAATTTTTTTTTTTTTTTTTTTTTGTATTTTTAGTAGAGATGGGGTTTCACCGTGTTAGCCAGGATGGTCTTGATCTTCTGACCTCGTGATCCGCCCACGTCAGCCTCCCAAAGTGCTGCGATTACAGGCATGAGCTACCGCACCCAGCCGCCAAAATTTATTTTCATAAATACTGACTTGATTGCTTTCATATTCTCAGTACTATGCTATATTCTTAATTTGTGTAACTTTTCATATTACAGTATATATTTTCAATATACTCCATTTTTATTTTTTTATTTTTTGTAGACACGGGTCTCACTTTTTTTTTTGTTGCCCAGGCTGATCTCCAACTCCTGGGCTCAAGCAATCCTCCTGCCTTGGCCTCCCAAAGTGCTGGGATTACAGGCGTAAGCCTCTGTGCCCAGCCTGCAGTATATTTTCTTAGAATAGATTACAAAAATTGGGATTAGTAAGTTTAAAGATATAAACAATTTTACAGCTAATTTTATGGCTATTAGTTGCTTTTCAAAAAAGCTAGTGCTAACATATAATGACACAAAACTTAAATGTGAACTACCAGTTATACCTTACACTGCTTTTCATCACTACACATTTTTGTTTTGTGAAGGGAGGAAAACACTAAATTAGGAGTAGCTAAAAATGCCTCACTGTTTCAAGTTTGCATTTTCCTGGTCATTGGGAGATGTGACTTTTCACTGCTTATAGCAAGTAGTGTCTTTATCTGTATACTTTTTTTTTTTTTTGAGATGGAGTCTCGCTCTGGCACCAGGATGGAGTGCAGTGGCACGATCTTGGCTCACTGCAAGCTCCACATCCTGGGTTGACGCCATTCTCTTGCCTCAGCCTCCCAAGTAGCTGGGACTACAGCTACAACCCGCTGCCACGCCTGGCTAATTTTTTTGTATTTTTAGTAGAGATGGGGTTTCACCATGTTAGCCAGGATGGTCTCGATCTCCTGACCTCGTGATCCGCCCACCTCGGCCTCCCAAAGTGCTGGGATTACAGGCATAAGCCACCACGCCCGGCTATCTGCATACATTATTACAATACCACCACCACTCTGAGTAGTCAGATCTGTGCATGTTTTGATGTGACGTCTATTAACTCAAAGGCTTAGAAAGTCATCTCTGCTCCTATTACGTTCCTATAAATAATATCCAAATCCACTTTCTCCTAATTTATTTTTTAAAGCTGGAGGTGGTGATTGGCAGGGCATGGTGGCTCACGCCTGTATCCTAGTACTTTGGGAGGCCCAGGCGGGTGGATCACCTGAGGTCAGGAGTTTGAGACCAGCCTGGCCAACATGGTAAAACCCCGTCTCTACTAAAAATATAAAAATTAGCTGGGCGTGGTGGCAGGTGTCTGTAATCCCAGCTACTCAGGAGGCTGAAGCAGGAGAATCGCTTCAACCCAGGGGGCAGAGGTTGCAGTGAGCCGAGATCGCACCACTGCACTCCAGCCTGGGCAAAAAGAGTGAAACTCCATCTCCAAAAAAAGGTGGGGCGGGGATGGTAAATCTCTTTATCAAAAATATACTGTAATATGAGATGTTTTAATTTATTTTTCTCTTACTTCAAATTGCTAACAAATGATCCCCAACACCTCCAACTGATTTATGCTCTTTTCCAGTGACAGGGTCTACTTCTGAGATATTTTACTCCAGGGTACATGTCTATAATTAACTAACTTTAAAAAGTGAGGAAAGAATATATTTAGCCTTCTCAGCTAAAAACATACTATTTTCCTCTATTTCTAAGAAGTTTCCTTTAAATACAGTAAGGTTTCTTTAAACAGTTCTCATTTAGATAACATTGTTTTTCCCCATACTATCAACGAACAGAATTTAGCGAATTATTACTGCTTTTTGGTTTTACATGTTGCTTTAAAAATATGATAGTTTTAATGATCATGGTTATGTTTATATAACAGCTATGTTTAAACCTCTATATGGAAGAAAATATAAAAATAATTGATAAGGCCAAGGCGGGTGGATTGCTTGGGCCCAGGAGTTTGAGACCAGCCTGGGCAGTATGGCAAAACCTTGCCTCTACAAAAACACAAAAAAAGTAATTCCGTGTGGTGGCAAATACCCATAGTCCCAGCTACTCAGGAGGCTGAGGTGGGAGGATCACTTGAGCTCAGGAGGCAGAGGCTGCAGTGAGCCATAATTGTGCCACTGCACTACAGCCTGGACAACAAAGCAAGACTCGGTCTCAAAAAAAAAAAAAAAAAAAAAAAAGAAACCATAAAAATGTTCTAAAAGAAGCTCCTAAATGCAAACAGTATAATAATTAAAGTTAGGAAACAATGACAAGGTCATTGTTTCCACTCCTTTAGGTTAGTTTTTAAAGAATATAATAAGAAATTAAAAAAAAAATCACAGCTGTAAATATTTTAATTGAAGTCTCTTAAGAGTTGTTATAACCAGGCCAGGCGTGGTGGCTCACGACTGTAATCCCAGCACTTTGGGAAGCTGAGACAGGCAGATCACGAGGTCAGGAGATCGAGACCATCCTGGCTAACATGGTGAAACCCCATCTCTACTAAAAATACAAAAAATTAGCCAGGCATGGTGGTGGGCGCCTGTGGTCCCAGCTACTTGGGATGGCTGAGGCAGGAGAATGGCGTGAACCCAGGAGGCGGAGCTTGCAGTGAGCTGAGAGCGTGCCACTGCACTCCAGCCTGGGTAACAGCGAGACTCCGTCTCAAAAAAAAAAAAAAAACAGTTGTTATAACCAGTCTGTGAGTACCACCGGGACTAGAAAATATCCACTCTCAGAATATAAGAAATATAAATAGACTCATTAGGGAGGTAGAGAAATTTCCATTCCTACTTTCCTGTGAGTAAAATCTATTTTCAATACTAATAAGTATATAAAATACTGTGAGTACTTTACTACAAGAAAAAACTATGAAGTCCATAAAATAAGCAAAATTTTCACCAAAAATTCCATTACATTTTCTTCCTTAATGCCAACTTAAAAAGTAGTATCTCATGCCATATTTACTGCCAACATGCTTCTTACGTTTGGCCGTATGGGATAATACATTATCTTTTTGTACAAACCATTAATGTAACCTCACCACAAAAGTTACCTTTTTCTACCAAAGAAAAACAAAAAAAGGACAGCAAACCTGTATTAAGTCTACTGGATAGCAGCGCCTATGTGTAGATTTTTAATCCCTTTGAAACTGCCATCATGCACATTCTCATGAGTTCCTTAAAAATCATTAGGACTAGTGGGACAATTACAATTATCATCCCCAATTTCTCATGGTTAAGAAAACTTGGGTTCATGAGTATTATTTGCCCAACTGCAAAGAAGACAGAGCGAAAACATGCCCAATTTTTCTTCCATTTGTATTATAAGGAATCATGATTAGGGTATCAAAATTACTCACATAGGGCTATGTTAAAATTAAAGTTATTTTTATTTAATTTTTTTGAGACAGGGTCTCACTCTGCTGCTCAGGATGAATGCAGTGGTACAATCACAGCTCACTGCAGGCTCAACCTCCAGGCTTAAGCGATCCTCCGACCTCGACCTCCTGAATAGCTGGGATCACAGGCGCACACCACCATGTCCAGCTAATTTTGGTACTTTTTGTAGAGACAGTCTTGCTACGTTGTCCAGGCTGGTCTCAAACTCCTGGCATCAAGTGATCTCACTGACTTCGTCTCTCAAAGAGTTGAGGTTATAAATATAAACAATTGCACCTGGCCGCAAATACTTATTAAAAAGGGAACCATGATGGTTTCTTTAAATTGACTGAATTTCCGTTTTCTATAACTTAAATTTTACCTCCAGTTGTTCGTCCTCCAAAAGACTTATAACCAGCCACCTGATATCTTTAACTGCATCTTCATTGTTTAGGAAAATAAAGAGGTTATAAAATACCATGGTCTGGAGGTAGGTCAGTACTGTGTATCGTGCATGCCAAGAACTGCTTCTTGCTGTCTGTGAATGACAAATAAATATAAACGATAAAGCAGTACTGACAAGAACATGAGATGACAGATAGTGACATTACACACAAACAATGTAATATTCTAATTTAACTCTATTTACACAGGTATAGTTAGGACAAGCTCATATTTCGTTATAAATAAAAGGTTGAATGAGGCTAGGCACAGTGACTCACGCCTGTAATCTCAGTACTTTGGGAGGATGAGTGAGGTGGGTGGATCACCTGAGGTCAGGAGTTTGAGATCAGCCTGGCCAACATGGTGAAACCCTGTCTCCACTACAAATACTAAAATTAGCTGGGTGTGGTGGCAGGCACCTGTAATCCCAGCTACTTGGGAAGCTGAGACAAGAGAATCTCATGAACCTAGGGGGCGGAGGTTGCAGTGAGCAGAATGGGGCCACTGCACTCCAGCCTGGGCAGCAGAGCGAACTCTGTCTCAAAAACAATAACAAAAAAACCCACACAAAGGTAAAAGTCAATTTCACAAGAGACAGTCATGATTAATGGCTCCTAACTCCTCTGAGGATGGCACATTATTTTACTTTTGGTAGCAACAGCAGGGTCTGGAAAGCAAATGATTAACAACTACTAAATTCTACTACAAAGAAATACAACTGTAGGTTGTTGAAAATATTTTCCAGTGTGGTTATCAAATTTAAAATGAAAGCTATGGGAAGACGTCCACTTCTATATAACATGTGTAATGTCTGGATAAAGCTGACCATACAGTATACCAACAATGCAGGCAGAAAATGTACAGTCAGTATAGGTCTCTCTAGAATAGACCAGGTAACAGAAGTGAGCAAAACAAAGGGGAACTGGTGGTAGAAAGGAACCACCATCCACCTTCCTCATAAGCACTTTTTATCCAAAGCACTTAATAATTAATTAGCTATCTGCATATTTTTGGCTTGACTGACTTGCCCAAACTCACAGAAGGCGGGGGCAGAGCCAGGCACAGAATCTAGGTCTGTTTCTTTGGTCAATATATATGTCTTCTCTTATACTAAAAGAACATTCAAAACAAAAACCAGGCGCTGTGTGCACTGCAGCTGACTGAAATTCTTAGAATGGTAAACCAAAATCCTAATCAAAAGACATAAATATTATAAACACTCTTACTTGTTTTAGCACCTGAAGTACCAAAGGCACTTGATGAGGGTAAAGCAACCCCTGAGACATTAATGATAAACATAACTTTGCATCTCTTTTCAGTTCATCGTAGCTATTGTCATTTTCCACTGGGGCAATCTAAAAAACAATGTAAAAAGGACAAAAATGGAAAAATAATTGCCAGTAAGTACAAAGGCATCCTACATGAGAGACAACACATCTTTAATTTAACAATTTTTATGGAAAATTTCAAACACATAAACTAGAGAATAGCATAATGAACCCCCATGGGCCAATCACCTCTTCAATAATGACAAACTCATAATCTTTTGTTTCATTTTTCCTCCCCTCTGACTCTCATTCCCCAATGAAATTATTTGAAGCAAATCCCTGACTGTTTTATCCTAAATATTTTATTATGTTATTTCTAAAAGGTCCCTTAAAAAAGAATCATGTAATGGACATCATCACACATAAAACTTCGTTACAGTTGTAATATAAAATATGTGGCGGTACTCAGATTTCCCCAAGTACCACATTCATGTGTTATTACAACTGGTTTTTTGAAATCAGGTTTAAGGTAATGACCACATATTGTACTTACTTGGTATGTTTCATAAATCTCTTTCAATGCATATATTCCCCCCCACCCCCCCAACTATCTTAAAATCCCTTGCTCTCTATTTTTTTTCCTCAGGGAAAAAAAGCTGTGTCTATTGTTTTATAGTTTCCCCACTGTGGCCTTTGCTGATTGCATCCCTGCAGTGGTATTCCTTGGCCCCAGTAAGTCTTATAAATTGGCTATTAGATGTAAAGGTCTGACTTTATTGAAGTTTCACTTTTTTGGGCACAACATAAGTGGTGCTGTGTATTTCTTTCACTGATATTTAGTTTTGTCTTTCTGTGATAATCCATTATAAAAAGAGAGATTTGCGAAATGGTCATTCCTTCTTCATTATTAGCTAGAATACTTATATATATATATATAAGCTTTCCCTCATTTGGAATAATGATTTCCCTTCTGTCCTCCAAAAGTAGATAAGAATTTTTAAAAGACTATCATTATGAATTCCAACAAATCTGATGGCTGTAGCCACTGTCATTCTTTTTTTTTTTTGAGACAGGGTCTTGCGCTGTAGCCCAGGCTGGAGTGTAGTGGCACAACCATGGCTCACTGTAGCCTCAACTTTCTGGGGTCGGTGATCCTCCCACCTCAGCCTTCTGAGTAGCTGGGACCACAGGCACGCACCACCGTGTCCAGCTATTTTTTTTATTTAATGTATGGTAGAGACAGAATCTCACTGTGTTGCCCAGATTGGTCTCAAACTCCTGAGACTTGAGCAATCTTCCTGCGCTGGCCTCCCAAAGTGCTGAGATTACAGGCATGGGCCAGTGTACCCAGTATCCATATTTGTTTTAATGAAGAAATCAGGTTTGTCTGGTACCATACTTTGACTATGAATGTATGCTGTCTGATGCCTTAAATTCGTTTTAAATATTTGAAAAATATACCCTTGCACATTCAGTAGGGGAAAGCTTTAATAAAGTTTGCTAAGGGACTCTGGGGTGCTAAGTTGGAGGGATTCTCATGAGGCTGGCATGGATAACAGAGCAAGATCCTGCCTCTACACACACACACACACAAATTAGCTGGGCTTGGTGCCACATGCCTATAGTCCTTGGGAGGCTGAGGTGGGAAGATTGCTTGAGCCCAGGAGTTCAAGGTTACAGTGAGCTATGATCACAGCACTGCACTCTAGCCAGGGTGACAGAGTGATACCCTGTCTCTTAAAAAAAAAATAAAGTTTGCTAAGGGAAATTATTTCTATCAAATACTGGACAAACTATCATAGTGAATTAATACACTCAGCTTGAAACTGTTGTTAAAAAAAATTATTCTGACATTTGTTAAAATCGTTAAGGAAAAGTTTATTCAGTGACATCAGGGGTAGGAGGATTCCTCCTAAACCAACTTAACGGGATTCCTGCAAAAGGTAGAATAGGGTGATCAGATACCAAGGGTGGGGGATTCTTTCTAAACTAGATTAGAGACAGTCTTGCTAAAACTGGACCAAAGACAGACAGGCCAAAGACAGAGCCCAAGGATGAGATCTGGTCAGAAAGACGGCTCAGAGGAGCTGACTTAAGTTTGGTCAAGGAGAGCCTTTGTCATAACAAAGGCATGATTCAGTTCTTTTTTTGTTATGGGTATGCAAAGACATTTCATAATGCTGAGTTTTAAATATTTTACCTCAGTTAATATAATCCTTGGTATTTTAGAATAAAAATTATTTCTTTTTGCAAATTAAAACCATACTGAGTTATATGTTTCCACCTGTTCCACTGGGAAAAATCGGGATGTTTAATATCATACTGTAAAAGTGAGTCTCTGAGGAAATAACCAATAAAGAGGGGTGTGTAGGAGCGTCTAGCAAAAGCACATATTCATTTACTTTCTACTGGCTGTTGCAGGAAGTCAGGGACCCCAAACGGAGGGACCGGCTGAAGCCATGGCAGAAGAACATAAATTGTGAAGATTTCATGGACATTTATTAGTTCCCCAAATTAATACTTTTATAATTTATTATGCCTGTCTTTACTGCAATCTCTGAACATAAATTGTGAAGACTTCATGGACACTTATCACTTCCCCAATCAATACTCTTGTGATTTCCTATGCCTGTCTTTACTTTAATCTCTTAATCCCATCATCTTCGTAAGCTGAGGATGAATGTCGCCTCAGGACCCTGTGATAATTGTGTTAATTGCACAAATTGTTTAAACAATATGAAATCTGGGCACCTTGAAAAAAGAACAGGATAACAGCAATGTTCAGACAACAAAGGAGATAACCTTAAACTCTGGCTGCCTGTGAGCCTGGTGGAACAGAGCCATATTTCTCTTCTTTCAAAAGCAAATAGGAGAAATATCGCTGAATTCTTTTTCTCAGCAAGTAACATCCCTGAGAAAGAGAATGTGTCCCTAAGGGGAGGCCTCTGAAATGGCCGCTTTGGGGACGACTGTCTTTTACAGTCATAGCTAAGGGAGGAAATAAGCCCCGGTCTCCCGTAGTGCTCCCAGGCTTATTAGGATGAGGAAATTCCTGCCTAATACATTTTGGTCAGACCAGTGGTCTGCTCTAAAACCCCATCTCCTGATAAGATGTTATCTATGACAATGTGTGCCCGAAACTTCATTAGCCATTTTAATTTTGCCCCGGTCCTATGGTTCTGAGATCTCGCCCTGCCTCCATTTCCTTTGTGATATTTTATTACCTTGGGAAGTACGTGATCTCTGTGACCCACACCCTATTCATATACTGCCTCCCTTTTTGAAAATCACTAATAAAAACTTGCTGGTTTTACGGCTCAGGGGCATCAAGGAACCTGCTGACATGGGATGTCTCCCCCGGACACCCAGCTTTAAAATTCCTCTCTTTTGTACTCTGTCCCTTTATTTCTCAGACCGGCCGACACTTAGGGAAAATAGAAAAGAACCTATGTGAAATATTGGGGGTGAATTTCCCCCAATACTGGCAATGTATGTCTACCCTCCTACCTCAAAGATATACTGGCAAACATATGAAATGTCTACACAAAGATCTACATTGTAGCACTATTTCAAAAGCACAACATTGGAAATAATTCAAATATCTATTGGATCTAGAGAGTGTCTGGTTAAATAAACTGTAGTACATCCTTGTAGTTTAGATATCCTATCATATGAATCATTCCTATTGTTATAAAGTAATCCCTTAAAAGTCTCTTCAGAAAAAAAGCAAAAGCAAAATGAAATAAGTGAAACTCACTGTTTATCTGGCTGGCAGGAAACATACTTACAGCAGTGACTTTTAAAAGCAGGGTAATATAATGCTTTGTGGGATGTATAAAAATCAAATTTAGAGTAACTGTCAACAGGAACCAAGAGTTTTCACATGAGAGGTAAAAGATATAAAAATACAAGTGGTTAAATAAAATCTTAGTAATCCCAAATTTGAATTGAAAATGCCAGTACAAGCTATTTCTCTTAGAAAATGTGCTGTGTCTACCAAATAAGCCCAGAAACACTAATCAACTCAGTAACAATGAATACCCCTTGAGCCCGGGAGACTGAGACTGCAGTGAGCTATGATCGTGCTACTGCACTCCAGCCTGGGTGACAGAGCAAGACCCTGTCTCAAAAAAAAAAAAAAAAAAAAAAAAAGGAAAAGGAAATAACATTGAACATTAATTATTGAACATCAACTGGTGCGATGTCAGAACACATTATTTTTTATCCCTGGCATGTGACCAAAATTACTTTATGAATTTAATTCAATTCCAGTAGGAATTGTGTTTTAAAAGGTTAAAAAAATTACAGAAGTATAAACTTGACAAGGAGATTCAAAACCCTGCCTTGGTGTGGAGGAAGAATATGGTGGAAGTAATTTAACCACATCTCCAAAATGGCAGGACATCCATAGCAAAGTAACTTAAGTTGGAAAATAAAAAATGAGCAGTATAAGGGTATTTCTTTAGAGACAAAGAGGTGTGCAAAAGCTTAAAAGTGGTAAACTTGGGCTGGGCAGAGTGGCTTATGCCCATGATCCTAGCACTTTGGAGGCCAAGGTACGAGGAGCACTTGAAGCCAGGAGTTTGAGAGCAGCCTGGGCCACTACAAGTGAGACCCCATCTCTACAAAAAATAAAATTAGCTGGAGTGGTGGTGCTGGCACACGAAGGTACTTCCAGCTACACAAGAGACTGAGGTGGGAGGATCGCTTGAGCCCAGGAGTTTGAGGCCATCCTGGACAACATAGCAAGATATCATCTCTTAAAAAAAAATGCAGATACATCTCTTTTGCCCAGCAATTTCACACCTAGGCAGTATCCTACAAATATGCTCACATGTGCAAGATACTTAAGAAGAGCCAGAGGTTCCAACAACAGAAAACTGGTTAAATTTTTAAACGATGGTACAATTTAGTCATAAAAAGAGGCGATTTTGTGTAATGATATGAAAAGATGGACATGATATACTGAGTTAAAAACCAAAATCACCTTGCAGAATTAAGTAACTGTTATTCATAAAACAATTTCACAAACACTTTCGTAGGGTAAAGCAGAGACACATTCATAGTCAAAGGCATAAAAGGACATACACCAACAAAGTCAGAGTACAAATGGTAAATACTCAACAGTTCAAATCTCTAGGCATTACACGTGGAGTTGTTTTCCTGGTCATTTTATTCACACTCACAGTAAATATGAGGTGATTTAGAGTTTGGGTAGTTAACTGTGGTATAAAAAAGAAGATATTCATTTACTGGCAAGGTCTATTACCACCAGAATTTAAGATGACTCACTTCATCTGTTGAATCAGCCGTCTCTCTTCCTACCATTACGAAAAAAATGTGTCTTTCTAATGAAATTAAGACACAATATTCTCAAGTACAGCATGGGTGAAAATGTTCTACTAAAAACAGTAAAATTCTAAAATCCAATAGATAAATTTCACCAGATAGATTATATACTAAACTATGTTAACCAGTAGAAAATGCTGTTCATTTAGTTAGCAAAGGAATCACCTTATAAGATATTTTTCTCCTGATTATTGAAAAAAATAGTTTTTCTAAAGAAATACCATCAATGCAAGATGACTGTATCCAATGTACCACAATATCTGTACATTCTTCTCTAAGTTTTACATATGCGAAACTATAGTGGTGGATTTTGATGAGCATTTTCTGAAGTTTGAAACTTAGGGTAAAATACCTCTCTGACCACCACCATTTGAGCCCTTAATTGTTCCAAATTAAAATACAGTTAAAGATTAGTAAAATAATAAGTATGTACTTTACCACTGTGCCTTCTGCTTTACAGGTATGTCATTTCATCCTTCTAACAGTTCTGTGAGGGACACTGATATTAAACTCACACTCTTTATATAGGAGACAAGCTCAGAAGCTTGTGCAAGGTCACAAAGAAAGCACCTGTCACAGGCAGAATTTTTTTTTTTTTTTGAACTGTCTCCCAGCTGGAGCACAGTGGCGAGATCTGGCTTACTGCAGCCTCCGCCTCCAGGGTTCAAGTGATTCTCCTGTCTCAGACCCCTGGGTAGCTGGGACTACAGTATCTGCCACCACACCTGGCTAATTTTTGTATTTTTAGTAGAGATGGGGTTTCACCATGTGGTTCAGGCTGCTCTCAAACTCCCGATCTCAAGTGATCTGCCCGCCTCGGTCACCCAAAGTGCTGGGATTAGGCGTGAGCCACTGTGCCCAACCTAAAGGCAGGATTTTAAACTAGGACTCTATTTACCCGAAAGCCAGGACTTTGTAAGCTATTCTTGGTTGGAAAACCTCTTCCTTTAATCTTAAGAATATGAAGACTCTTAGACCAGAATAGGCAAGTTTATATATAGATATATATAAATATAATTTTAATACATATATATTTCAGGATTTTTTATGGATATAAAACTGCTTTTTATGGGATAGGATAAATAAGATTTTTAACAGAACAGCCAATGTACCATATGTTTCTTACAACAATGTGTTAGCTGAAGTAGATCCAGCATTTTCACTTCTGGTGATTTATTCTATAAAAAATATGTGCAAAGTGCAAAAGATATGTATAAGATGTTCACTGTATCATTAATGAAGAGGAACATGTCTACAGTGTTTACCATGTGCCTGATGCTGCTTTAAGCACTTCACATATGAAAGTACCCCTTATTCTCTCAATTTAGGATGCAATATCTTTTAATTTAAACTCTTGCTATTTGCTAATGGCAACTCAGGAAATGGAAAATGCACATAATTCCTTGTTATCAGACTCAGCCACCCACTCCTCAATTTGGACAATGAGGGACACGTATTAACTCGTATAATCCTCCTAACATCCTTAGGAGATGGGTGGTATCATTACCCCCATTTTACTGATGAGAGGGATAAAGTTCAGAGGGGTTGAATTAGATGCCCATGATTACCTAATTAGTTCATGGGCCATGGAGATGAATTTGATCCAGGCAGCCTGGCTCAAAACTTCACGCTGTTAATGACTCCACTCACTGCCTCTTGTTGTCTATCTGGTGAACAACTGTCATAAAACCAAACATCTACTACTAGAGAGCACAGGATATTAAATTCTAAAAGCCACATAAGGAATAACAAGTATCTACTTACTGACGTGGAAAGGTACATACAATATATTGATTGGGTTCATAAAAGGGAAGCTGCAGAGCTACTGGCCTGACTCTACTGACAAACAACTGTGTAGGAAAATAACATTTGAGGAAATAAAAAAAAAAAAAATATAAATAAGATGAATATAAATAAAACTATGAACAGTGGCTGTTATCATACACAATTAGTCTTGTCAGTCTATCTTATACTTTTATGAATATGTGCTGCTTTTATAAACTCACAATAATTTTAAGAAAAAAAGATACATATAAGAAAGGTTAATGGTAATGGTAGTTTATGAATATTTCCTTCCAACTTTCTCAGTTTTCTCTCAAAAGGCATTTATTTCTTTTAAAAAGGAGAGAAATTAAACTTACACTGTTACTGAAATTTTCCACAAACTTCAAAGTTTTTTTTATTAACTATTTTTTATTAAATTAGGAATGGGAGACCAAAAATAGTAGCTCACACATGTAATCCTAGCACTTTGGAAGGCTACGGTGGGAGGACCATTGGAGACCAATCTAGACAACATGAGACCCCATCTCTACAAAAATTTTTGAGAAAATTAGCCAGGCATGGTGATGCATGCCCGTAGTCCCAGCTACTCAGGGGGCTGAGGCAGGAGGACTGCTTGTGCCCAGGAGATTGACGCTGCAGTGAGCCATGACTGCACCACTGCAGTGAGACTGTCTCAGAAAAAAGCGGTGGGGGGGTGCGGGGTCCATGTGATAAGCTGCCATTCGCTGGTCTCTCCTCTGATATGAATGTTGTTGACCATCCACAATAAAGAAAGGTAATGTGGGTTTTAAACTTTGGACAGTTGAAAATAATCTAGTCCTCTTAAATGGTTCTAATTTAGTTCATATAAAGTAAGTTACGAGGCATATGCTAACTGAATCATCTCTATTTGTTGTGTTCTCATCACCCTAACCTGTGAATGTTGGCTCAATTCTTATACTTCTTTTTTTTTTTCCATCTACACCCATTCCCTTGATGATCTCATTCAATATCATGGTTTTAAGTATCATCTCTGTTGATGACATTTAAGTTTGTACCACTATTCCACTGAACTCTGCTGCACTATTCCACTGAACTCTGAATGTTTATCCATTATCTTCACTTATAAAAGCATCTTCACTTGTAAGTCTTATAAGCATCTGAAATATGTTGGAAAGGGAATTTCTGACCCCCTCTTCAACTCCTGTGCTCCTCTCATGGTTTAGTAAACAGGTTTCTTTTAAACGCCTCTCTTTATCCTCACACTCTACACATCTGATTTATGTGCAAAATAACTATGACACGATGCCTTTGTACCTCTGGCCCCATTCAGCATGATGGTCTAGTATTAGTATATCGTCAATATTAGTATATCCAGGTGAGATGTTAGGCTTGTCAATGGTAACTTATATCGTACAGCTTTCTTGTCTTTTCTTTTTTTTCGAGATGGAGTCTTGCTCTGTTGCCAGGCTGGAATGCAGTGGCACGATCTCAGCTCACTATAACCTCCACCTCCCGGGTTCAAGCGATTCTCCTGCCTCAGCCTCCCGAGTAGCTGGGACTACAGGCGTGCGCCACCATGCCCAGCTAATTTTTGTATTTTTAGTAGAGATGGGGTTTCACCATGTTGGCCAGGATGGTCTCGATCTCTTGACCTTGTGATCCACCCGCCTCGGCCTCCCAAAGTGCTGGGATTACAGGTGTGAACCACCACACCAGGCCTCTATTGTACAGGTTTCTAATGATATAAGTTTTTTCATAAACTTCAAGTGGATTCAAATCATCCTTCTACCAACCTCTTACATACTTGCCTGTATTTGTTCTGAATGAAAGAAAAGGGATGGAACCCCAGCTATCCTAACAATCATTGCACATTATGAATTTATGAATGTTCTATATCCGCTTGGTATGTGACAGAGGAAAAACATTTAAGTACTAGGCAGACAAAGCCTACATACACCAAAGACCTATAGGTTAGAAGGACCTATATACTAGCAGCTACTGTCTACTTTTATACCCCAAAAGATCCCAGGGACATTCATGGGTATCATCCTTTGCATAGCATTCTTAAAAGTATTTTAGTAGTACAATCTTTGAAAGTTACTGGTACAGTTAACTGTGAAATTTCCTAACGACAAAATATACTATAGCAAATCAAAAGTTTAGCATGCCATTTGTTAACAATAATAAGGGCTCTCCTCCTTAGATAATAATAACTGTACTGATGAATAATGTCAAAAAGTGGTGATGTTTATGCCAAGCCTTTCAAATGCACAATTAACACTGTTTTCCTAACCACAGCCAACCATATCATTATTGCAAACTATGATTTTGGAAACTAATGAGTCAACCTGTGACCTTAGTTCCACTAGCTGCATCCCCTGAGTAGATGATTAGATAAAACCACCTCAAGCCATGCCTTTCATTAACAAAATGTCATTATATGATACCAGAGGCAAATGATTTCCTGCAGATATTTGTTAGAAACAGTTATAGGGTCCTTTAACATTGTAAAATAAACACAATATACTGAACATTTTCGTTTGTAGATTATATTAGTAAAGAAGTCAGAAATGGCTAGATTAAAAAATTTCTTTGTAGCTTTTAACTGTCAATAATTCCTCTAATCTGCTATTACTCAGAAATTAGCTACCAGGTAAAACAATATTCCGTTAAATTTTCATGTACCTGTCAAAATACTGCTATCACCTAATACTAAAACACGATTTCAACAAATATTAAACCACTATCACCTAATGATTTTCCTGTGACCATTCTACTTTTCAGAGATCCAATCAAAATTCACACTGTCTGAAGAACTTCAACCATCAGATGATGAACACAAATTCCTTATGAAGGTCAAAAGGAGATGCATTCTTAATTTCAGCAAAACCTTACCTTGAAAAACAAAGGTAGAAGCTGAAGTTGTTCTGTAACTGCTGTAGAAAAGGATCTTCCTGCACTTGCCATCAGCCATTTCAATACTATTTTGAAAACAAAGATGCAGAGTAAGTCTTTGCCATTCATTTACAGACCACAAAGTAGAACAATATTGTAATGTTATTGTCATACAGCCACTCTGACAGCTCTTCGGTGCTATGAAAGATATCGTCTATGTTACTTCATAAATTAGACACTTATTAAGAACAACCCACAGAATAGGACAAAATATTTCTAAATTGTGTATCTGATAAGGGATTGATATTAGAATAAATAAAGAACTAAAACTCAAAAACAACAAAACAATCTAATTCAGAAATGGGCTGGGTAAAGTGGCTCATGCCTGTAATTCTAGCACTTTTGGAGGCCAAGGCGGGAGGATCCCTTGAGCTCAGGAGTTCAAGACCAGTCTGGGCAACATATGGAGACCCCTGTCTCTAGAAAATATTTAAAAATTAGCTGGGTGTGGTGTTGCACACCTGTAGTCCCAGCTACTCAGGAAGCTGAGGTGGGAGGATCTCTTGAGCCCCGGAGATTGAGGCTGCAGTGAGCAGCCTGGACGACAGAGTGAAAGGCAGCAGAGGGCTGGGTAATGAATGACATGAGTAGATATTTCTCCAAACAAGAAATACGAATGGCTAATAAAGATTCTTGAAATATCAGTAATCATTAGGGAAATGCAAACCAAAATCACAAGATACCTCTTCATACCCACTAAGATGGCTATACTTTAAAAAAGCAAGCAAACAAACAGAAAACAAGTGGTGAGAACACGGAACCCTTGTGCATTTGCTGACTGGAATGTAAAATGGTGCAGCTGCTGCAGAGAAGAGTCTGGCAGCTCTTCAAAAACTTAAGCACAGAAATACTACATGGTCTAACAATTCCACTTCTAGGTACATACCCTAAAGAACTGAAAGCAGGAACTCAAACAGGTACTTATACAAACATCAATGTTCAGAGCAGCATTAGTCACAATAGCCAAAGGTGGAAACCCAAATATCCAGCAAACAGATGAATGGGTAACAGATTAATGACACAACATGATTCAGAAATTCATTCATTCAACTTGAAAATACTATGTAACATGAAATAAGCCAGACACAAAAAAGACTTATGATTCAACTTATGTGACCTACCTAGAATGGGCAAATTCAGAGATGGAAAGTAGACAGTGGTTATAAAGGATGAGGGGAGGGAAAATGAGGAGCTGTTGTTAAAGGGTACAGAGTTTCAGTTTCGTATGATGAAGAGGATTCTAGAGATAAATGGTGATGATGGTTGCACAAGGGTGTGAATGTACTTAATGCCACTGAACTGTACACTTAAAAATGGTTAAAATAGTAAATTTTTCATTATGTCTATTTTACCACAATAAAAAAAGTGGTGCAAAAAACTCTACAGGATAATCAAATAGATGTTTTCAATTGAGTTTCTACTAATTTTATCCACTCACTGGTTTTCAAGAGTTTAATGCCCTGAGTTCGCTCATCTTCTTCACCAATTCCATTTTCTTCCATAACATGGTTCTGAATTTCTTCATCCACATCCATGAGAGGTTTCAATTTCTCCAGAATTCGAGCAGTAAACTCAGGGACATGAGGCGATATGGTTGGTGTGGTATTTGGCAAAGATACATCTATCATGAATATGTAGGTCAGCACACTGCAAAATAAAATACTTAACAATAGGAAGAGGTGCCACATTATAAATAAAAATGACGTTCAAAAGTTATGACCCAATCAAAGTAAACTGTCCCAAGACAATGACCGGAGTGGGTCTTAGATTATGCCTGTGTGTAAAAGAAGCCTTATAATTAAGGGGTATTAACACTTAGGTGTTGTGACTGCTCATCTCTGGCTTCTGAGCACACTGCTGTCCTAGTTTACATTCAGAGTGTTTCATCTTGTTTCCCACGACTCAATAGCAAACAATTTGAGAAAGACACCATGAAACCCACTGACAACATAACCAGCATGTATTACTACCTATTATAATTTAAAAAAAAAAAACAAAGAACTCGAGAGGTATACCACAGAGAAAACAGTACCTACCTTCCTATTCTTTCTCTGACATTTTTGTAAACCTGGGTGAGTTTGGGTTCCAAGTACTTCAGTAGTCTGTGCAATAGTTCAGGCACTCTCCATTCTTGCTGGGCAAGGCCACCTTGTAGTACATAAAGTCGACTAAAATTAAAGCATCGTAGTGTTATATTGGAGGCCCTTTCTGCCTTTACATATTGACAGTATGGACAGACAATATCTGTATTTCACTTAAAGCTTTTTCGTTTTTTCACCTAATAAATACTACAATATCCACAACTCAAAATAGCCTCTTTATGAAGATTTTATTTTTCCTATATCATTTTCTCTGTATTTGCATTTCATCCACACTACTAGAAAACTGAAAGAAATACTGACTTAAGAATACTCACCGACTAATATTTAAACATCACAATTCAAGTTTTCTCATTAATTAAGTGCTGCTTCTTTTTAATGAAATTATCCATATTACTATTGTCTAACTTTCTATGGCACCATATGCCCCAACCAAGGCAGTTTTTCCTTGAAATGATTACTCTTTCTTTGTATCTTTTTAACAGGAAAAAGTGAAAAATAAGATGTGATGAAGACACAAAAGTACAAAAGACAATTCTGATAAAATATTTGACAGCAAAGAATGCTGACTCTAATTTGTGTTTAAATTGCTCAGGTTGCCTACATCTCACTTACTTGTCCAACTAATAAATAACTCTTATTAAGTATCACATGTTATATGCAACCAGATCACATCACCTTCCAGAAGAAAGTAATTACTTCATCTAGACTTTACAAGTATAGACCATTCATTTCCATTTATACATAAGTTAACACAAAACCTTTCGTGTTAACCTCATAGGTTTTTTAAAAAAATTTACCATGCATCTACAAAGGATCCTCCTTCACCACTCAATGGTGATTCCAACAGCAGTTCAAAAAGCCAGTGAAGTTTCCGGGGATCTCTGCTTTCCTGTGTTTAAAACATGATGTAACAGTTCAACAGAGGACCTACAATTCTGTAAATAAATCATACTCAGTTATTTAATTTAATTTTATTTTTGAGGCTAGGTCTAACTCTGTTGCCCAGGCTGGAGTGAAGTGGTATGATTACCTCCCAGGCTCAAGTAATCCACCCGCCTCGGCCTCTCAAGTAGCTGGGACCACAGGCATGCGCCACTATGCCTGGCTAATTTTTTATTTTTTGTAGAGACAGAGTCTCCCTACGTTGCCCAGGCTGGTCTCCAACTCCTGGCCCCAAGCTATCTTCCTGCCTCGGCCTCCCAAAGTTCTGCGATTAAAGTTGAGAGCTAGTGCACCCAGCCATATTCAATTATTTTAGAAATACTAAAAACATATATAAGTATAGTCGCCCCTTGGTATCTGTGGCGGATTGGTTCCAGAACTCCCTTAGGATACCAAAATCCACAGATGTTCAAGTCTCTTATGAAAATGGTGTAGTATTTACATATAACCTATGCACATCCTCCTGTACACTTTAAATCTTCTCTAGAGTATTTGTAATACCTAATACAATGTAAATGCTATGTAAATAGTTGTTATACTGTATTGTTTAGGGAATAATGACAAGAAAAAAAAATCTGAACAGGTTCACTATAGACACAACCATCCCCCCACCCCCTTCTGAAATATTCTCCATCTCCTCAGGTTGGCTGAAACCACAGATGTGGAACTCATGGATATGGAGGGCTGACTGTATAGGAGAAGAAAATCAAACTAAAACTGATAGGTGACTCAAACTCAAATGTGACTATCGCAGTTCAAGTTAACAGTGAGAAAACTGTTGTTAGCTAAATGGATTCTCTTCAATCAAAGTACACGAGCTATGGACATACCTGGTATAAAAAATAATACCTATAACTTTGTATTATGTGGCTTTTACTATATGTAAGTGACATTTCCAAATACATGACTGTCACTTAATTTTAAAATGCATTACCACAGCAGAGAAGATATAATAATCACTTAAGAGTTACTTCTCAAGACTTATTTGAAAGGCTGAATAGAGCCATCTCCAATTACATAAGATGACAAAAGTATGAACAAACTTTCAAGATTCAAGAAGTGAGTTACCTCACTTAGAATAATAGTCTCTAATCCCATGGAAATAAAAAATAAAAACAATTAAAAAACAAAACCCAAAAAGATTTAAGAAGTGTTATGAGATTTCACACACTTTGAGAGACAGTATCAAACAGTTTGAATAGATCAGTTAGACAAAGAAAGATGTAGGGTAACTTACACAGGATGTTGCTATACAAGCTCCCCAGTCATTATAAGTTTCTACGGTAATATTGGACAGTGCTGTTCTAAGCAGAGGGCACAGAAGCTCCCAAAGCTTCTCCACCTACACAAAACAAAATATATGGGTAAGAGTTAATGACACTCAGAACATTTTTCTTCAAATATCTTTCTTTACCTGGAAATGTACACACATACAGGTATATCATTTAAATTATTTTTGAGACATGGTCTCATGCTATTGCCCAGGCTGGAGTGCAGTGGAATGATCATACCTCGATGTAGCCTTAGGCTTGAGCTCAAGTGATCCACTCGCTTCAGCCTTCCAAGGAGCATGGACTATAGGTGTGTGCCACTATGCCCTGAAATTTTTTTTATGTTTTGTAAAAACAGGATCTTGCTATGTTGCCCAGGCTGGTCTTGAACTCCTAGCCTCAAGCAATCCTCTCACCTTGGCCTCCCAAAGTGCTGGAATTACAGGCATGAGCTAGCATGCCTGGCCCTAATTATTTTTTAGAGCACCCAAATAATCCAGAAAAGTACATTATCACCATACATATCCAGGTATAGGTGAAATTTTTTCCCAAAAAATATTCAGAAAAGAGTAAATACTTTGCATGGCTCTTTAAAAAATATCTCTTGGCTGGGTGCAGTGGCTCCTGCCTGTAATCCGAGAACTTTGGGAGGCCAAGGCAGGAGGATCACTTGAAATCAGGAGTTCAAGACCAACCTGGTCACATGGCGAAACCATGTCTCTACAAAAAAAATAAAAATTAGCTGAGCGTAGTGGCACATGCCTGTAATCCCAACTACTCGGGAGGCTGAGGCAGGAGAATTGCTTGAACCTGGGAGGCAGAGGTTGCAGTGAGCCGAGATCATCCCACTGCATTCCAGCCTAAGCAACGGAGCGAGACTCCGTCTAAAAAAACAAAACAAAACAAATCTCTCATATGACTGATAAGTGTTCTTAAAAATCTTGTATAATAGTACGCTAGGCTGAAACAAAACCTCAATCGAGTTTTCCATGTTTATCAAGATCATTTGATTAAACCTTAAAGTAAGAGGCAATGACATTTTAATTTAATTTAGTAATCAGCCTGAGATATAATCTTCAAATTCCAGGTCTTGGATAAATAGCCCATAAAAACATGTACGTTGTACAGAGACTGCATTTACACACATAGATTTTCTCATAGGTTAATGAGCATACAAATCACCTTGAGGTCTTGATAAAATGCAGATTGATTCATGTCAAGTGGGCCTGAGATCTTACTTTCCTAAAAAGCTCCCAAGTGCTACCCCTGCTGCAGGTCCATGGACTGTATTTTAGTTAAAAAGGACATACCTTGATTTCATCATTACACATTGTGTACATGTATCAAAATATCACATGTACCCCATAAACATGAACAGTTACTATTATTAATTTTTTAAGTTCCTAAAAAAATTTTGAATTTTTTTTTTAAAAGAATGAATGAAGGCCAGGCACAGTAGCTCACACCTGTAATCCCAGCACTTTGGGAGGCCAAGGTAGGTGGAGTTCAAGAGCCAGGAGTTCGAGACCAGCCTGGCCACATGGAGAAACCCTGCCTCTATTAAAAATACAAAAATTAGCCTGACAAGGTGGCGCATGCCTGTAATCCCAGCTACTGAAGGTGGCTGAGGCATTGCTTGAACCCAGGGAGCAGAGGTTGCAGTGAGCAATGATCACACTACTGTACTCCAGCCTGGGCAATAGAGTAAGACTGTCCAAAAAAAAAAAAAAAAGAGAAGACAGACAGACAAGGAAGATGGACGGACAGATGGACAGACGGAAGGACAGATGGAAGGAAGGAAGGAAGGAATTCTTCAATCAGCAGGAAGGGTTTGAGACAAAATTTCCAGTGACAGCACTGTTTTGATTTTATCAAAAAAAGCTTTATCTCAAAGAACATATAGGGATAGGAATTATGTTTTGCAAAAGAGGTAACTCAAGAGTGGCTTTAGTAATGTAACGGATGACAAGAATACATGTGACATTTTAAAATAAAATTGTTTCTTGTAAGCAAAAGTGTTTGCAGTCCTCCTAAAAGGTGACCAAAAAACCCTATTTGTGTCATCTCTTCGACAAAATACTGGTCTACCTTATGCTCAGGTGGTCCTGACATTTGACCAGGTTATTTTTAGTCTGGTGTATTTTGCTAATGAACTAACCTTAAAGGCAGGTGTGTGAAAACTATATCTTACAATTAAAAAGAGGGATACTCTAAAAGGGAGAGTCAAACTCCAACTGTCTAAAAGACTGGGCAAGTAATATAAATGATAAGGAGGCTAAGAGAAAGGACTTAATGAGAAGCTGGAATGGCTTAATGAGGGGAGAAGCACACGTGCACCATCAGCAGAGTGACACAGCGCAATAATGTAGGACCAGTGTTCCAGGATCTTCCTCTTTTTCAAGAAACTGGAATTCTTTTTTATTTTTTTTTTAATTTTTTCCCCCAATGTGGATAAAAACTTCAAAAATTTAAAGATAGTAAATGTTCCTAGAGACCATTAGGCTGTAATCTGTAATCAAAAGCAATGTCTACATATCGGCATATTTCATATCACTGAACATTTCATATTTTAATTATCAGTATCTAATGTGTTGGGAATTGCCACCAAAATGGGTAACATAGCTTTAACAGGAAATGTTCTGTACAAATATTAATACATCACCTTTTCAAATGTCCAGTGCTTAGAACCTCTGATTAAACCAGCTATAATTTCTGCAACACATCGCTGGGTGCTTTCATGTGAATCTGCAACCAAACGTTCTAAATGGGGCTTCAGAACTGGCAGGAAGGCATCATCAAAATTCCTGAATATACCCTATAAAAACAAAGACTGTTCTTCAGTACTCAAATGACTATCATCTCAATTATAATTATGCTTGTAATTATTCTGTACATTACTAAGGTGCTTAAAAACTCCAAGCACACTCCCCTTTAGAACTGCTTTAACAATTGCGGTAAGTTAAAATAGTAAGAATACTGTCATTTTAAATATCACATTAAAATGTAACCAATGAAACAAACATTAATAATCTCTCTAAGTATCACACCTCAAAAAAAGCAACTAAACATAAAAAACGCATACAGTTTTGGGTATTTTTTTCCTTCTAATGCCAATTACAACAAACATTAAAGATAAATACAGTCATCCCTAGGTGTATGTGGGGAAATGGTTTCAAGATCCCCACCCCAAAATACCAAAATGTTCAAGTCCATTACATAAAATGGTATTGTATTTGCACATAACCTATATACATCCTCCTGTATATTTTAAATCATCTTAAGAGTACTTTTAGGACCTAATACAATGTTTACTAATTGTATTATATATTAATGCTATGTCAATACTGGTTGTAATGTCTTGTTTAGGGAATAACGACAACAAAAGTCTGTACATGTTCAGTGTAAATTCCAGTGCCATTTTAGATCAAGGCAGATGGCTAGCTTTGATCAAATATTTATAAGTTATGAACCTACGAACTGAATAGTTACTAAGCATTACAAAGAGGATATGTAAACAATATAGTTACCTTAAAGAGACAAAAACGTCGTGGATTAAACTTATCTTTTCCTTTTCTGTCTTCTAATGATAGAAAAGTAATTAACTGTTCAACAAATTTAGGATCAGAAAAATGATCAAATATAATCTGTTCTGCCTATAAAGTTAAAAAAAGAACGATATTCAGCGTTTAAAATCCACTTAAATACATGATTCTGAAAAAGTTAAAATTACAAGATTTTGATAGTCAAAAGCAGGCTGTATTTTTGTTTCCATGAATTCTTAGTTCTCATAGACTACAGTGATTTCTAAAACCAAGTACCTCCCTCTAAAAATGCTAAAACAGGAAGTTTTCCTTCAGATTCTCAAGTTTGAATCCTATTTCTCACACTGTGAATTAAAAATCAACAAATGTTCTGCTTGGGAAATGAAGACTGAAAGCCACTGTAACACCTGGTGTGCAATTTGTTAAAATCCCCAAAACTATAAGTCAAGCCCCAACAAATCACTTCCATATTTACCTAACACCAGAAGTTAAAAGGCAAACTGTTCAGAATCAGAAAAAGTTACAATACCATTAACTCAAGGAATAAGTACATAAACTTAAAAACCCTTTCTCGACTTTCTTTTTTTTCTTTTCTTTTTTTGGGACAGGGTCTCACTCTGTCATCCAGGCTGGAGTGCAGTGGTGCGATCATGGCTCATTGCAGTCTTGCCTTCCTCGGGTCGGGTAATTTTCCCACCTTAGCCTCCCAAGTAGCTGGGACTACAGGTGTGCACCACTACGCCCAGCTGATTTTTGTATTTTTTGTAGAGACAAGGTTTTGCCATGTTGCTCAGGATGGTCTCAAACTCCTGGGCTCAAGTGATCTACCTGCCTCAGACTTCCAAAGTGTTGGGATTACAAGCATGTGCCATGGCTCCCAGCCAAGTCAACTTTCAAAGTGAAGTAAATTAAATGAAGTTTAAGGAGTTTTAACTGAAATCTACCAACATGCATTTACGGAGTACCCATAATTTATATGCAATAGAAAACTAAAAATCAGTCATTAACTTTTCCTTCAAAACGCTTGTATCAGAACTGATACAAGAAATGAGCAGCAAATTACATAAAGCAGTAGCCAACGGAGGGCTGAATGGGGTAGTAACTCAGTCTTAGATACATCAACATCTATGTCAACTGGCACTAGTATAAAAGGGTTGAGGAGAATGGATTACGTAGTCACCAATATTTATGCAGTGCTATACTGAAAAACACAAATTGTATTAAGAAAAAAAAGAAGAAGAAGAACTGAAGTGAGGTTGAGATAAATCAGTGGCCCAAAACAAGATGCATTTGAACCATGGTGAAATGGAATGCTTACCTCTGTCATATCCTCCCTGCTTCTGCCAAGCTTAGGCTGCTCTTCCACACCAGCATAAACAACCATATTCCTATATAGTAAGAGTTCATATTTATCATACGCATAGAAAAAAATATTAGAGCTTCATGGATAGAAAGCATTAGAAGGCACTTTTAATGAACTCTAACTAGATGCTAAGTTTGGGGAGATGAGTACAGCAGTAACAGTCTAGGCCTTAAAAATCTATCAGATCACTGTGTCCTAATGACAAATGGAGTAAATAAGGAGAGAAAAATATGTATTTCTCTGGGCTGGTTTAGGCATATGTATTATTAATAGGTAGGAATATAATTTAGAGCAGCTATTAATAACCTCCTTAGCCATATAACCATGGGATTCAGAAAGGCTAAGGGTTTTTGCACAAGGAAAGAGGCAGGAATGAGGCATAGCATTGGCAGGAGCAAAAGAAAGAGAGGACTAGGGAAGGGGAAAGATAAAAGAACCTTCAAGTGCCTCTCAACCTCCCCAGAAACCAAAATATGATAAAACAGTTATATCAAAGGCATTTAATGATAAGGTGCGCAGTAAGTTACTTACTTTGGCCAGGTGTAGTATCCCCAGTGAGTTTTTTCCACAAAGCAACTTGACTCCCATTCTTTTTTAGTTCTTGGTATAGTTTTGCTGTCATAATGCAACCAATGATTATCAGGCCTATCACCAGCAATAATTTGGGTGGGTTTAGGGCATCCACCTAAGGAAAAGACAATCACGTTTGATGAATTTAAAAATATTCGCCCAACAATTATTACCAAATTTCAATCAACAGTACCAGCGTAACTTTGTCTTCACAAAACAACACTATTAAAATAACATTAAGATAACATATATATGAGCAATTGGAGGCACATTTCAAAACAGAGTAGATGGGATTATCTACTAAATTGTGTTGAATCAGTTATTTTGGGGGAGAGATCAAGTATGAAACACACTTCATTCCTTTTACCAAAAATTAAAAGGATTAATTTTGTTTAAACTATTTAGATTTGAAATAATAATTTCAGACTTACAGAGCTCAAAAAATTCCCACATCTTTTACTGAGACACCCAAATTTTGACATTTTACCATGCATACTTTGATATTCTCTCTCTCTCCACACATACTTATCTAAACTATGAGTATAAACTGTAGACATCATCTCAAATAATCAAAATACAATTCTCAAAAAAGCTTTCATTAATACAGTAAAATTATTTCATCAACAGACTTTACTCAAATTTTGACAGTGGTCCCACTGAATGTACTTTATATGAAAAAAATTAAAACATTTTCTTCTGGACTATAATCCAATCCAGGATTAAACATTGCATTAAAGGAAACTAAAGATACCATACAATTTAAATGCAATGTTTTAATCCTGGATTGGAGACCAGAAAAAAATGGTTTTTTCTTCTGAAAAATTCTGGTAATACAATAAGGTATGAGGAAGAAAATTCACCTTGTCCCTAATCCCACCACCCAAAGAGAAACATTTAACAAATTAATAACAGCAACTTAAGTCTTTGAAATACAGTTGATAAAATAATTAGTATAATTGCTTAGTAGGTGAGATAAATATGAAGGCAGAAAGAGTCAATCTATTTTTGTAAATAGTTATCACTAGCTTTTACTAAGTCAACTGTTTCCTTCATAATATTATTTATATTTTGTGTTAATATCCATAGAACAATATTTGAGGTCAAGAACTAGAATTTATACATGTCAAGAAAATTTTCTGAGTTTTATTGGAAAGCACTATTAATTACTTCTGGTAGTACTCACTGATTTCACAGGGGTTAATGGTCAGCTTTTTGTGGGTTCTTTTTAGCTGTTTGAGGATACCAGCAACAGCTGAGATAGCCATCTAGAAAAGGAAAAAGGTACACATTCATAAAAAAAAGTTTAAATCACTTAACTGGTTGTCTGCTTTACTCAAAGCAGAAATAGGATTCTGTTTCTTTAAAAAAACATCTCACCTATTGACATCTGGCAGTACATCCACGTGAGTGCTAAATCTGACTTAGAATGAATCATAGGCAGTTCTTACTCTACAGTCTTGACACATGCTAGTCTCTCTGCCTAGAAAACTTTGACCCTTTCTTTGTTAAACCAATACCTGCTCATTCTTCAAATCTTAGCCTCAGGGTTTTTGTTTTTTTTTGACAGAGTTTTCACTCTTGTTGCCCAGGCTGTAGTGCAATGGCACAATCTCAGCTCACTGCAACCTCCCCCTCCCGGGTTCAAGCGATTCTACTGCCTCAGCCTCCCAAGTAGGTGGGATTACAGGCGTGTGCCACCATGCCCAGCTAATTTTGTACTTTTAGTAGAGACAGGGTTTCTCCATGTTGGTCAGGCTGGTCTCGAACTCCCGACCTCAGGTGATCCACCTGCCTCAGCCTCCCAAAGTGCTGGGATTACAGGCATGAGCCACTAAGCCCTGCCCAGCCTCAGGGTATTTTTAAAGGTCTTTCTCCAATGCTTCAGCTTAGGCCATCTCCCCAACCCCCACCTCACCTCTAACACTTGGAGAGTAAAAAGCTGTACCCTCGAGTTTCTTGCCCCTCCTGAAACACACTGCACACCTAATTTTCTAATTGTTAAATCTTTCCCATTAGCCTATAAACTTATTTCCTGCTATATCCCCAGTCTTTTAAACAGAGTGCCTAAACATGTTCATTTGTTAGATGAATCATTATCATCTCTGAATCAACAGGGGGAGATTTCAAATCAATACACTTCAAGATATTTATTAACCAAGTGTGTATTGCTTGTGAAGAATTTAAAGACTTCAGGTCACGTACATATTCTCAAACCCAACACTGTAGCTAAAACAAGGTATGTACCTTTCGAACTACAATTGCATCATGGTTGAGATTCTCAACAAAAAACCGTATGGCACGAAGAGGCAACACTCGGTCATCTCTCAGTAGTAGAGACAGAAGCCCAATGCCTATATGTTCAAATTTCCAGGGCCTTAAAAGGAGGAAAAATGACAAAGCATATCACACATAAAACCACTTGGAAAAAAAAAAAACTGTATGTGAAACACCTTATAATTTTAAATTTCTCAAGAATTAAAATAGGTCTACTGAAGAACACTGCTCCTATCATTAATCCCAAACTTTCCCTCCATCTCTTTTCCTCTTAATCTGCTTCCAAATACACAAACCGGAATATAACTTTTTGTGACATAGTCATTCATAGCCTTCCATGTAGAAAACTCCTATAGTATTTAAGAAAAATGCTGTGAGAATTACAAAAATCTTTTGCACTTACAGGTTTCTTTGCTCCACACCATCTAGCAAGGTGTCTACCAAATTTTCATAGTTCCTTTAAAAAAAAGGTGAGGTATTATTTTACTATAAATACTAAAATGAACATCAAAAATATAATAGAAATTCAAATTCTAGCCAAATTCACCCTCCTTCCCCACTTACTTCCCACCACCTGACTGTAAACGGCCTGATGAGAAGCAAGCCAGAATGAAAGTAGACAGGTGAACAGAGATGCTGGGAAAAGCTCATGAAAGGCTAGGAAGAGTGAACTCAACTTTTCCTGAATGGACATGCACAAGTAACTCTGTAAGTAGTAATCAATTAATTGGGAGTGGTACACACACACACACACACCACACACACGATACACCAGGTATCTGAAATATATTAGGTAGGCTATAAGAGTTTATTATTTATAGACATTTTAGAAAACAACAAAGAGGTATATTCATATACTAATTATAAGGCAAAGACAAAATCAAGTTAGGAAGACTCTTGCTTGAGTGTTATCACTGAAGCATTTAAGTGCTTTGGTATCAAGAATCCAAAAACAGTTTATTAAAATCCTGATACCAAATTTGACCAATAAGTTATTACTATTATAAGAACTATTAAATGATACATCTGCTAAACTTGAATTTGGGAATTAATGACTGATGTGTACCAGTTATGTAGTTTCTGAAATATTACTACCTTAAAAAAACAAAAAAAGAAAGATAATTTACTAGAAAAAAAAAGATAGGACAGTGAAATAACTTTTTGTTTTGTTTATTTGAGACAGGGTCTTGCTCTGTTACCCAGGCTGAACTGCAGGGGCACGATCTCTGCTCACTGTAACCTCTGCCTCCCAGGTTCAAGCGATCCTCCCACCTTAGCCTCCCGAGTAGCTGGGACTGTAGGCGCGTGCCACCATGCCAGGCTAAATTTTTGTTTTTTTTGTATAGACAGGGTTTCACCATGTTGCCCAGGCTGGTCTTGAACTCCTTAGCTCAAGTGATCTTCCCACCTCAGCCTCCCAAAGTGCTGGGATAACAGGCATAAGCCACCGTGCTCGGCCTTATTTTTAAGATGGTGTTTTATACCTCCATAGCTTAAAAAGGAAAAATAGGAATCTGTGTAGTAATTACCTCTCAACTTTTTTGTATTTTTTTCAGAAGTCAATGTGTAAACATCATTAAGCAGTTATGGTATACATCTATATTTTAGAGATGTTAAAAACTTACTATCGGCCAGGCGCAGTGGCTCATGCCTGTAATCCCAGCACTTTGGGAGGCCGAGGTGGGCAGATCACTTGAGGCCAGGAGTTCGAGACCAGCCTGGCCAATGTGGTAAAACTCTGTCTCTACTAAAAATACAAAAATTAGCTGGGTGTGGTGGTGCATGCCTGTAATCTCAGCTACTCAGGAGGCTGACGCATGAGAATAGCTTAAACCCAGGAGGTGAAGGTTGCAGTGAGCCATGATCGTCTCACTGTACTCCAGCCTGGGAAACAGAGCAAGCATCTGTCTCAAAAAAAAGCCAAAACTTACTATCTATAATGTCATCTATTGAAGTACACCATTCATCAATTACCTTAGGGCATCAGCATTCTTTTCTTGTTGGCGTTTAATTCCTTCCTTAATTTTTTCTGGGCTAAGCAATATCTGGTTGATAGAGGGGTTTTTTGACTGTTGAAGTAATTCCGCTATTTCAACACATGACTTTGGAATCTTGTTAAAAAGAAAAAAGCAGGAAAAAAAATGAAGTTCTGATGCATACTACCTGAACGAACCTTGAAAATGTCATGCTAAGTGAAAGGGGCCAGACACAAAAGTCCACATATTTTACGATTCCATTTATATGAAATATCTAATAATGGGCAAATTTATTGAGAGAGAAAGTGGTTTCCAGGGGTTTGGGGTACGGAAGAATGGGAAGCGACTGCTATTAGGTACTTGTTTTCTTTTGGGGTGATGAAAACATTGTGGAGGCCAGACATGGTGGCTCATCTCTGTAATCCTAGCACTTTGGGAGGTCAAGGTGAGGGGACTGCTTGAGGCCATGAGTTTGAGACCAGCCCGGGGAACACAGCAAGACCCCTGTCTCTCTCTCAAAAAAAAAAAAAAACAAAAAAAAAAACTTAAATTAGCTGGGTGTAGTGGTGCACACCTATAGTCCTAGTTACTAGGAAGGCTGAGGCAGGGGATGATTATGCCACTGCACTCTAGCCTTGGGGGACAGAATGAGACAGAATGAGAATGAGAAACAAAGAAAAAGGAAAATGTTCTGGAATTCGAGTAGTTACACAGCCCTGTGAATATTCTACTGTGCATATAACATGTCCACATTAAAAGGATGATATTTATGATATGTGAATTACATCTCAATTAAAATTTTTCTTCTAAAAAATAAAGTATAATCTAATGACAGTCGCAAATAGCAAGCCTATGTTTGATTTAAAAGGAATACATTTAGAACAGTGGTTTTTAAACCAGGGGAGAGATGTCAACCATAGTCACTCCAGCCGAGAGGGGGATTCTGCTGTGCTCACCCTTCTTTTACTCACCTCCATGTTCTGAGGGAGTATAAATACAGATTTGCAAGTTCCTAGAAAATCTGCTATAACTCTCAACCTAAGCACCACTGAAAGTTATATTTTTAGTCTTTCATGAGTCAAATCATTCAATTTTAGTTTTCTTCACTATAAATTACGAACCCAGTAGTCGATCTTTTGCGACTTTGGCTAGCATGGTAAACCTCATAAAATATAATTAACTCTTTGAAAAATGAAGCTGTGGGCACACACAAAATAAGGGTAAATACAACAAATCAATAACCCTTTGTGGAGCCCTGGCTGTCTCCCTACCATGCTCCAACTTGCTACTCCACCCTGTTATGTACAATAATGATCAGTGAAAGTACAAAAAGCAAACAGGTAACAAACGCTTTTTTAAAAAAACACTGGACTCAAATGCCAAGAATATTATTACTGGAAAAAGGGCAAGAAAAATAAAGGGCATTTTAACAAGACAGGATTTACACTAAAACTTGAATGAAAGAATGATATTGCTTACTGTGAAGTCCAAGCCAATTGTTTCATACTGCCTATGAATCTTTTCTGCAAGATCATCAAACAATCTCACTATTGATGGCTTTTCCAGGGACATTGCTTGGCTAAGCCCTGAAGAAACAATCGCTGGCCACGTCTGTACAATACAGTCCCAATCATGAAGGTTTGCCAAGCACACACCACTGTGATTTCCAAGGAGACAGTACAAGGCACCCTGCAGAAAAAAAAAAATACATGTTTACATGGGAAATAAGAGGCATCATGTAGTTGTAGCCAATGCACCTATGTATTGGTTTTAAATGAGTATTGATTACTTAAATGCTTAATATTGGTTAGTAAAATATGTTCACACATTTAACATGTTACTTTTTAGAAATCTGAACTTGACATTTAAGTGATATCCATTAATATTTTCTCTAAGTCATTTAATAAAGAGTTTGGGACAGGTGAGGTGGCTCATGCCTGTAATTCTTGCATTTTGGGAGGCCAAAGAAGGCAGACTGGTTGAGCTCAGGAGTTTGAGAGCCTGGGCAACATGGTGAAACCTCTTCTCTACAAAAAATACAAAAATTGGCTGGGCATGGTGGCACACACCTGTGGTCCCAGCTCCTCAGGAGGCTGAGGTGGGAGGATCACTTAAGCCCAAGAGGTTGAGGCTACAATGAGCCATGCTTGTGCCACTGTACTCCAGCTTAGGTGACACAGCAGGACCCTGTCTCCAAAAAGAAAAGAAGAAATTGTTCAAAGAATGGCTACTAATAAGGTAATAAAGAAATGGAAGGATGTTTCTAAGAACATATATTCCATTCTGATTTTCTTCAACTATATCATAAAAACCACAAAATGTGTCACTCTTAAAATTTTAGAGTCTAAAGTTTGGTGTTTGAAATAATTTATTAAATATTAGTTAACACCTGGTTGCTGAGTAATTTACAAAGTACATAAAAACTAAAGTATACTGCATATTTATTACTCATAAAAGTCCAATTAACCACAATGATTCTGATGACAGCAGGTATCCTTTGATGACAGTAGGTATCCTTTCTAAAGTGCTTTTTCATAAAAAGAGTTATTACTATCAAAACTTTTGATTTCCAATTTACCTCACCTGATTCCAATCTAGCTTATTACTGACTTTGTATTCCACTCCTCTCTACAGGTTCTCTATAAGGTCACTCATAACCTCGATTTTGTTGATCTAATAGATATTTTTCTGTTTTGATTGTACTTGACCTCTCTAATTTTGTCCATTTAAACTGCTCTCATTAAGGTCAACAACAGGATAGTCAATGAGTCAAACCTACAACACTCTTGAATTATACATCTGCACCAGGGGTCAGCAAACATTTTCCATAAACGGCCAGAAAGCAAACAGCAAAGCCATTTGCTCTCTGTCTCAACTACTCTTCTCTGCCACTGTAGAGTGAAAGTAGCCATACATAATATATAAAGGAATGAACATGGCTGTGTTTCAATAGAAGTTTTAAAAAAGCAAGCTTTTACTTTTACAAAAGCAAGCAACTGAGCCTGGGCTATAGTTTATTGACACCTCTGTCTTACAAGCTTCATGGAACATGTTTAGGGCTCGTCTTCATTATCTCCAAAAAACAATGACTCTACTCACTGAGTCTTCCTTCTAGAAAGACCTCTCCCTGCCTTCTGTGATTCTTCCTGATTTCTTGATACCTTTCTGACCTCTCCAGGGTCACTCAGCTCTTCTATTTGGCTTCTAAAGGAGTTTCTCAACATAGGCCCCTTGATCTTCTTCTTATTCTCCTCCTAGGCTTTCTTATCCATGCCCATAGGTTTCAATTATAATCAACATACATGGAAATGGTATCTTCGGACTCAGATGTCTAACTGCCCACTTGATGGTGCTCTTAGTTCATTGGAACCACTTCAAATTAAACTAGTCCAAATTAACTATGTCATCATCTAACTACTCTCTCTCTCTCTCTGATGTGCCCAGCAACTAGTTGTACGATCCAAAAGCTTAGTAACTTTGACATATCCTTTTTTCAGTCCCCTCATATTCAATCAACAAGTCCCATCCGCTCTCACTCTTAATTCACTCTCAATCTATTTCTTTCTACCTGACAGTATAAGCAATCATTATATATTACCTATACTTTATTACATCCCCATAGGATGTAGTATTTGCCTTATCCTGTATAATTTCCTTTCTTCTCTACTCCAATTGCATAAGCTTTCATACCACTGCTCAAACTTACCATATTTCTTCCTTCCTGTCTTAAGCCCTTCCTTCACACTGGTCATACTACTCTAAACTTCTTGGTCTTTCATCCCTCTCTCCCATATGCCAGCCAGGCTACTTGGCCACTAGCACTCAAGTTAAACAATTCTTTTCCTCAGGAAAGTCTGCTTCTTATATTTTCTTCATCATAATACTGATCACAAACAGAGGCAAATAACTAAATAATGAGTCTCCTCATATTGGTATGAAACAAAGATCATACCTGTTTAAAGGTGAATCATGCTGATATCTTCAATTTACTTTGAAATACATTAAAAAAATGAACAGATATGCGATAAAGCAAATATAGCAAAATCTTAAATACAGAATCTCAGTGGTGAAGAAGATATGGATGTTTACCGTAGAATTTTTTCAGCTTTTCAGTATGTTTGAAAATGTTTACAGTAAAATAGGAAAAAAACCCTATACCTTGAATTGTTGCTGTGTAACATCTTGTCTATCAGGCCTTAAGAACTCCAAAACCAAGGGAATGATATCTCTGCAACAGAAGTTATATGCTCCCAAGGCAGCAAAAAATGTTTGCTGAGCCTTATTTCTCACCTGGAGGAAGTATTATTAACAAAGGACTTTTATTAAATAGTAAAGTACAAAGCAGTTTAAAACAAATTATCAAAAACAGTAATGATAATTTACATGTTTTTCTCATCAACAAAATAAATTTCAAAGCACGTACCCTAAAAAAGAAGTAAATGATTATCTTTACTTATATCAAAAGGAAAGCACAATACCACCGACCATATCCATGGTTTAGGTTACACTGACTGAAATATGTTTGATAAAGGGGAGACTGAATGGAACCTATATGCATTTGCTCAGTAACATAGCTAAAAGTAATCAGCATACTATTAAACTTTTTATTCTGAATTATTCTAGATATAAAGAGCCAGATTTTCTCTTATGTCCACATGAGGAAAATTAAAGAATTTCCAGGAGGAACTAAAATAAACCAAAACAGACACATAACAACTTAACCCTTTTAAGGCAAACCTTAAGTACAATCTCACATATTTTTGACCCAAACAAAATATTCAGTATAAATTTACAACTTATGAACTAGTTAAACAGTAATGGATAATAACTGGTTATAGTAGGACGGGCGCAGTGGCTCACGTCTGTAATCCCAGCACTTTGGGAGGCTGAGGTGGGTGGATCACCTGAGGTCAGGAGTTAGAGACCAGCCTGGCCAACATGGTGAAACCCCGTCTCTACTAAAAGTACAAAATTAGTCAGGCATGGTGGTGCGTGCCTGTAGTCCCAGCTACCGGGGAGGCTGAGGCAGGAGAATTGCTGGAACTCAGGCGGCGGAGGTTGCAGTGAACCAAGATCGTGTCACTGCACTCCAGCCTGGGTGACAGAGCGAGACTCCGTCTCAAACAAACAAACAAACAAACAAACAAAGAGTTTGAAATATGTACAATGTGTTGCTTTTACTATAACCAGTTTTGTTTTTTTTCCTGCTCTGTCACCCAGGCTGGAGTGCAGTGGCGCCATCTTGGCTCACTGCAACCTCCGCCTCCCAGGGTTCAAGCAATTCTCCTGCCTTAGCCTCCGTGTAGCTGGGACTATAGGCGCATGCCACCACGCCTGGCTAATTTTTGTATTTTTAGTAGGGAGGGGGTTTCACCATGTTGCCAGGCTGGTCTTGAACTGATCTCAAGTGATCCACCTGCCTTGGCCTCCCACCCAGTGTTGGGATTACAGGCATAAGCCACCACACCCGGCCTCAAACTCATTTTAAACATTACTTTAGAGGGAATCTCTGAGCTAGAGATTAGTTACAGGTTGAGTATCCTTTATCTAAAATGTTCAGGTAGCCGGGCATGGTGGCTCACACCTGTAATCCCAATACCGTGGGAGGCCCAGGCAGGCAGATCGCTTGAGCCCAGGAGTTCGAGGCCAGCCTGGGCAATACAACGAGACCTTGTCTCTATTAAAAATGAAAAAAATTAGTCCAGCATGGTGGCGCATGCCTGTAATCCCAGCTATTTGGGAGGCTGAGATAAGACGATCGCTTGAGCTCAAGCCCAAGGCTACAAGGCTTGAGTTCAAGACTTGAGTTCATGGTGATGTATGCCTATAATCCCAGCTATTTAGAAAGCTGAGGTGAGACAATCGCTTGAGCTCAAGCTCAAGGCTTGAGTTCAAGGCTACAGTGGGCTGTGATCGCACCACTGCACTGCAGCCTGGGTAACAGAGAGAGACCTTGTCTCAAAAAAATAAAAATAAAGTAAAATAAAATGCTCAGGACCAGAAATGTTTTGGATTTGAGATTTTTTTTCACATTTTGAAACATGTGGATTATAAACTTCCTGGGTGATCATCCCAAATCCAAAAATCTGAAATCTGTAACGCTCCAATAAACATTTCCTTTGAGCATCATGTTGGTGCTCAAAAAGTTTTGGATTCTGGAGTATTTTGGGTTTCCAATGCTTAACCTGTAGTTAATTTACATTATTTCATAAAGATAGAATAATTAGTTGCACATGAATCTCTTTTTCCACTTTTCTGTGCTTGCAGATAATCTCTTGTTCCTACACTAAAGGACAGACCTCACAATTCATGTGGTAGCAGCTTCCTAAAACCCAAGCTTAATGTCTAGGAGGAATTATGTGGCCTTCGTAGACTGGGCTTCAAAATGTGACTGAAGTGCCAGCAATATCACACTAGCACTGTCTTCCAAATTTAAATAAATGAGAAGCAATTACAAACAGCAACATTAAGCATTACAAAAAAATGACTAGCAACCTTAGCTTGAATATATTTGCAATTTGAAAGCTGTTTTCTATGCTAACATGAGTTAAGAGAGCCTAGCTTTTGGTCCTGGTTTTATTACTTCCTGGAGGTAATTACTGGAAATTACAATTTCCAATAATTGAGAGAATAATTCCAATTATGGGTGAAATTATTTAAACTCTCTTCTTAAAAGGGGGATATTAAGATTGCATGTAATAAAATGGGAGGGCATAAGAGTGCAGCGTTTGGATAAGCCTTACCTGACTGTATGAACTTGTAGATAAGCGAAGAAGATCTCTGACCATATCTTGATGTATCTTTTTGTATTCACAACCCTCAACAGTTAGTGTCCGTAGCTAAGAAAACAATCGCAAATATTTACTAAAATTTGATTATGAAAACAAAACTAAATACTCATCTGGAAAATTGACATTTTAAAAAGTCACTATGACTGAAAAACATATTTACCTCATGCTGTAACATTACTCTATCAATCAACAGTGCTCTGATATGTTGTTTTTTCCCATGGAGCTGGAAAACAAAGTAGCAACAAATACTTCAACATTTTCCCTAAATGACTTCAACAATGGATGCCTCTAAATACCTTAATAAGTGGTCAAAAAGGTCCCTGGTTGACTGGTGAGTGGTGGTGGTATTTCCTTTATTCTAAAGACATCAGGCTTATATAAAAATATGTTGTCTTAATTAATTTTTATGGCTAATAGTAGAAATATCCCCCTTTTAAATAGCCCATCCAACACCCTGTTTTTCTCTGATAGTTTACTATTAGACCCATGCATGGGAGAGCAACAGAGTTGTGTTCTTATTCAGTTAAATACTGAAAGTACAAAAACAGCCTACTAAGACAATTGCTCAACTCTCTTAAATCTACAAATAGCCATAGCCTTTCAGGGTAATCAAATATGTTTACTACAAAATTTAATAATAATATCTTTTAGATTTCTAAAAGTTATCATTTAAGCTTTCATCCATATAATCTTCCACCTGGTCACCAAAGGCAAATAGTTGAGGCTCAAAGACTCTTCTTCTTTCACACCACAGTTCCTTAGTCATTAAGCCCCCCAATTCTACCATTTTCAAAACATGTTATTTCCATTTCAATACCACTGACTTGACTCAGGCTGTGTTTTTCACCTGGAGTGAAATAGTTTAACTCCCTTTCTTGCTTATAGTATCAATCTCTTTGTACTTACTGTTCACAGTGGTGGCAGAGCTTTTTAATGTTTAGTGAATTGAGTGTTGACTTTTCCAATCAATATTCAAATCAGATCTACTTAAGAACTGTTAATGACTCTCCTACTGCTGAATATAAAACTGAAACACTTTCTCAAAACAAAGTATAAGCAACCTAGTTTACCCCCTACAGCCCCTGGTCCCTAAAAGCATGCCATGTTTTTATATCTCCTTGCCCTTTTACATGCCATTCCTTCTGTCTAAAGTATCTAGCAACTGTTGTCTAAACAATGAACTCATACAACCTTTTTAGACTCAATTTCAGTAAAAGTTTCTGGCATAAGAATATTGCCATGAACATCTCTTGGCTTACACTGATACTCTTTCTTCCAAGGTCCCAAAGCAGCTTACAATGACTTCTGCAGCTGAATATAATACAAGGTAACTTTTTCTCAGATCTACATAAAGTGTAATGCTTTAAATTCATGCCCATAGATAATTCCTCCTATTTTTAAATTCCTTCAAGTGCTTACAAGGTAGCCTCAATGCTATTGTCCAAATTCCCATTGAGAGTTTAGAGACTGCCATGGAAACAGGCAGAAGATTCTGTATAAGAAAAATATATTTTTTGCTAGGATCCATTTGATTTCTACCATGATGTTTTTAACTTTTACATATTTTTAAATCTACTATTTTTCCTTTTAGGAAAACTTCTTCTATATGCTGAATAATACCCAAATTACGAGGTTATTATACGTCTTTAAAAAAATTAGTGCAGACTTTTAGGTGAAAATACTGACCCGATTTTCCATTGATTTCTTTACTAAGTTGAAGCTTTTCCATCGGGAGTCAAATTCATGCTTGTGAGATCCTTGGAATTGTAAAAGGTCTCCAATAATCTGTGTCAAAGAATTTCAAATTGTATTTGCAAGTCATCAATCCAAGCTTGATCGTATTAATCATTATGCAACTATCAAATGACAAATGTACCTTTATAATAAGAAACAATGACTTAGTATCATCTTCTGAATTATCAAGTATGTGGTCTATAATGGAAGAAAGAAAAGGATTTTGGTTAAAATATTTTGAACTACTATAAGAATCTTGAGGCATTAGTCAAGAATCCATTAAGAAAAAAAATCACTGCCCAATGTTCTCACCATTTAGAATAAAAAACATTAAGTAAACACATGCATGTTATAGATTAAAATTCCAAAATACTTATTCCAAAGTACAAATAAGTGAAATGTACAGATACACTTACTAAGAAGTTTCCTTATAACTGTAGCAATTACTTCTCGGTGGTTCTCTCGAGACAGATCTGTTTTGAAAAAATAAAAGAAGGTACTTTAGACACTGAATGCTCCTCAGACTTTTAAAGTTTATATCAACAGGTTAGGTCAAGGAGGGATAAAGTATTGGAGAAAAAAATAGGTCTGCCTTTACCATAGTTGAATTAATGGCTAGGCATGCTACAGCAACTTCTAAAACCTCTACACTTAAATGACCTGCTTATGAGATGTCTATCATGCTTCAAGATAAAGAAAAATAATAATAATAAAAAATAGAGAAAATGACCTGCTTATAAAACTTCATGGGGCAAGAAGGTTGGAGAGGCGAGGGAAAGAAAAACCACCTTTGCCAATATTTCAAAGGCTCTAGTCACTAATTAGAGATTAAAATACATGGAATTTTCTAATTAGTTGTGGGTGACGTAAATCAAGCAATTACAGCCTAGCAATTAATGTATGTAACTAACTTTGGTGTTAATCCAGCGATGAGAAAGGGTGCTAAATTTCTATTAGATTTAGAACATTAACAATAAAATGTTTTACATAAATGTTATTATAAAACTTAATTTACTATGATAGGAAGGTATAAAGTTTTTTCAAATATAGGGTTACAATATTCCTATTTACACCAAGTATAACATGTAAGTGCTAGAATAATTTTAAACATAAATGAGCATTATGATATATAAAAGCCTACCTCTGTACATAGCATTCAAATACAGACTGACCCAATTTCTTACTGGCTATTCTTTATACAATAATTTTCCAGTTTCTCCAGAAAAGGCAAAAATGACTACTGTATAATTAATATTCTTTTCATATATCAAAAAAGAGATTAGGAACATCATAATACAAAACTACTTCATTTTAGGCCAGGCAGGGTGGCTCACGGTTGTAATCCCCCAGCACTCTGGGAAGCGGAGGTGGGTAGATCACTTGATGTCAGGAGCTGGAGACCAGCCTGGCCACTACGGTGAAACTCTGTCTCTACTAAAAATATAAAACTTAGCTGGGCTTGGTGGTGCACACCTGTAATCCTAGCTATTTGGGAGGCTGGAGCAGGAGAATCGTTTGAATCTGGGAGGCAGGGAGGCAGGGGTTGCAGTGAGCAGAGATCGCGTCACCACACTCCAGCCTGGGCGACAGAGTGAGACTCTGTCTCAAAACAAAACAAAACAAAAACACTACTTCATACTTCATTTTAGTCCTTGTGGAGTTACTGACAAAAATAATCCACACAGATTTACTCGGATTAGGATTCACATACCATATTCAAGTCCAGTATACAACTTTGTCTCTTCCAAGGACACCATACTTGGTACTCTGTATAAAAACAAGAGTGCTTGCATTTATTAATAATGCCAATATGAAGTATTAAAGGGAAAAGTTTCATTGCTGGACTGTTTAAACCAAAACAAAGATAATGTTCTTTTAACAGACACAGATTTCCCATCTTCAATGGGAAAAATCAATCTATCTTTCTCAAGATGAATGCTGTTTCAGTAAGAATCATGTTATTTAACTTAAAGAAAAAATTTAGTGACTTCAGGAGGCCTCCTAAAGGAACATAATATTGATATCCAATACTCAAATGTAAAAGATTAAATATGATAAACCTTTACATAAAGAAAAGTCAGCTTAATAATGGCACAACAGTTAAAACAAATTTTACTAAAGCATATAGAGCTGACAAGCTTATTTAGATAATCATTACCTTCCTCTTAAAATCAGCCAAAAACATCTCTCCTAATGTGCAGTAATAAGACACTCTTTTCGAAGAAATTCAGGTATAAAAATCACTGTTTCCTAATTAAAGATCTGCCATAAAGAATTATGAAACCACAACCAGAGGCTACCCTGAGCCTATAAGCGGTAGCCTTGCTCCACAAGGCTACCACAACCAGACCCAGCCAGTTAAATTCATTAAACAGTTAAAAGTCACTTTTTACATATGCAAGGACAGATTTTATAGGAAAATGAGAATTGACATATCTGAAATCTACATTTTCTTTAGTGAAAAATATACCTCAATTTTCAATACTTTATTTCAAAATATGAGATTCAGTTCAAAGCTTTTATTAAACAAAGAGATACATTCTAAAAGGAAAAAAAGGCACAAATCAGGCAAGCATATACAGAGTTAATAAACAGCAATCTTATTATTATTACTAATCACCAATGAACTGCACAAGACTTGCCATGAAGAAAATATTATTTTTAAATCAACTCATCCCCAGCTATATTGTATACCCTCAAAAAGTACCTGAATTAAATGGGTTACCTCTACCTTAATATTTGACAGTTATGAATTCAGGTATTTATCTAAGTAATAGGTAAAAACATATTTCTAAAATGTCAATTATTTAACTATGTTTCTCACCATAACCCAGTACAGAGGATAGCAACAATACCTTCTCAAGTTTCAAAACCAAGCCCATAGAGTATAAACAAAGAATGGCTTCTTTTTCACTAACTTACTTCAAAGCTTATTAATATTTTATATTAATAGTATCAAACGTTAATTTGCTTTTTCAGACTTTCAAGACCAAATTCCTCTTAAAATTTTGTTTTCCTTCTATAAAGCTTCAACCACTGGCAAACCTGTGCATCTTAAATATTTTTGCATGATCAAAAATACGTATGTATCCAAAATCTGTTAGTAAAAAATAAAATCAGATTCCTTTACATGAACGTTATGTCTTTACTGAAATTAGATTTCACCAAAGAGAAAAGGCCTGTACTCAAGAGTAACAAGAATAAAGCACAAGAGAGTTCCCACCCTCCCCCCGCCCACTGTTAGAGCAGGGGAAGTGCTTGCTATGAGCCATCCTATTAGAGTATGTGTCTCCCCACTGCTGCCATAAACACTTAGTTTTCTGAAGTAGAAATATACAGTCTGCAGCTTATGCAGTCTGTATCTAATGCCATATAATATTAAATCAAGCATGAATTTTAATTACTGTCACTTTAGTTACTGTCATATTATACAAATTAAAAAAAGCATTCTTTATAACCAATTATTCTCCATAGTTTTTACTATATCTAAAAAGCCTGTCATTTGGGAATTTAAAGTTTTTCAAACAAGTTTCATCTAAGAGTCCTGACACCAAATTTCTTAAAATCCATGTGACACTTTGAATTGTTTTCTTATCAGGGAATTTGAAAAATAATCATTTATGCTGACTACTTTAAAAAATGCTGTATAAGATTGTAAAATATTAAGTAATGTATTTAAATAAAAGCCTTATCTTCTTCCTCTACTTTTAAAACTTGGATTAAAATACAGCTTCCATATCTCCTACACAGAGTTGACCCTTGAACAACACAGGTGTGGGTCTACTTACACGTAGATTTTTTTTTCAACTAAATGTATTAGCCAGATGAGAAATCTACACATATGGAGGACTGACTTTTCCTATATGTGAGCTCTACAGGGCCTACTGTGGCACTTGAGTATGAATGTATTTTGGTATGCTGTAGGTCCAATCCCCTAACTTCACCAAGGGAAGACTATATATAGGACATCTGGGTAGTATACATTACAGCTTTTGTTTATTCTTATCCACCATAATTTGATCTCTTCTTGCCTACCACAAATTAACTGGATTAACATGATTTACAATAAATGCTTCTCAGCAAGTGTAGCTATTTATTTATTTATTTTTCAAGACAGGATCTCCCTCTGCCACCCAGGCTGCAGTGCAATGGTACGATCATGGCTCACTGCAGCCCCAACCTTCCTGGCTCAAGTGGACTCACATACACCTCAGGCTCTTGAGTAGATGGTACTACAGGTGCACACCACCTCGCCAGCTAATTTTGTTTATTTACTTTTTGGTAGAGACAGGGTCTCGCTATGGTGCCCAAGCTGGTCTCAAATGCCTGGCCCCAAGCAATCCTCCTACCTCCACCTCCCAAAGCACTGGGATTACAGGCATGAGCCATAGTGTCCTACCTCTTCTGACCTTTAGAAGATTTTTTACTAAAAGAAATCTCTATCCATTACCCAAGTAAAATATCATGACTGTATCTCTTTGTGACATTATAGATCTCATTGTGCCCAGGATGTAATCTCTGATATATTAAACTGTTCTGGTAGCTTTTAGCTATGCACATAATCTTAAGTGAATAGTCTTAAGGCACTGTCTTACAGATCTAAATTCTGACTAAAAGCTATGTTAACAATATGTAAGTTAAATCAAATTCCATCACTACCTCTCCCTTCCTCATGTGAAATCCATCCTACTCATTCACTAGTTCATTTTACAAACCGTAGTATCATTTAACCTAAGGAACAATACAATTCAAAAAAATAATTCCAGCACAACATACTGTAAATAACACCCTCTATGTAATAATAATAAAGTTAAATCTGCTTCATAGCTTCTAGATAGTACCAGGCCACCTAACATATAGTAAAATGTATTAAAATATTTGTACCACTAAAAAAAGACCTATGAATTTTCAACGACTATAGTATTCGTACCACTAGATGGGAATCTTCTTTAGATATGATTAGAGCAGGACTATGAAAAGAATCACTGGTAGGAAAGAAGGGATGGTGAAAAAGAAATAACTAATAACACAAAAACAAAATATATAATACATATCACATATGTAAATGAAGGCTGGGCGAATTGTCATGAAACAGCTGTAAACAATAATATAAAATTCTTCCTGTGTATAAGTGAAAGAACATCCTATCTTCCCAATAACCCTTCCCCTTCCAAATAAAAATAAACATAAAAGATGTAAAACCAATCCACTAATAGATTTTTTCCCTTCAAAGTACAAATGTCTCACAAGAGACAGTTAGGCCTATTTTTGTGTTCTATTATCCAATTCAATCCCAGGTAGCAATAATAACTATAAACACAAATGAAAACCTGGCTCTTATCCTGCCAGTGAACAAAGGGTCACTAAATAAAGAGAAATCTTATATGTTGCTAGATTTTAAATTAACTCTGAAAACAGGAACTACTTCCAAGTCTGACACATAAGCTTTTAAAAATAAATGAAAACAGTCAGAAGGTGAAATAAGGAGAAAACAGGGTTACTCACCGTGGAGTAGTAACTGTTTCCTTTTCTGTGTGCAGCTCCCCCAGCAGAGCTGGGTAGTTTCCTGGAGGTGCCAAGAGAGGTTAGCTAGCCCTGCCCCTCATTGCATAAGCAACACATCCTTTCACATATCAATGAAATGGTCTCACTATTAGACCTTAAGTATGAATTTCTTTGAGCGAAAAGTTAGTAAAAGCTGAGATCCTAAGGATGATTTAACTAAAAATGACGTAATAAATCTATCAGAGGAAAGGGGACACAAAATAAAGAAATATTTTGAGATGAAAAATGACTCCTCTACCTTGAGTAACCCTGTTTTTTAGATGTTAGTTTTTTGCATCCTGTGATAGCTGGTTAGACCTAAAAGATTATTTAGAGAATGGACTGCAAAAGGAAAAATTAATGATGATTTCAGGATTAAAGGCAAGGGTCCAAAATTCCTGTGACTCTGGAAAGACATAATCCAACTTCCACATCTATAAAGGTAGAATTATGAGTATAAACTATACCACAAATATTTCTCTTAAAACATTATCTAAAGGTTCCAAGAGCAAAATAGGTCCTATTTTAAGATTAATTCAACAACCTGTGATATCTGACAAAACTGTTAAAAATTCAAACTGTTTTCAATAGTACGAAATAAGAAAAAATTTATCCTTAATTACCCACAATTACATTATTATATCCATCCTTTGAAACTGTAAAGTTTATAGTAAGTATAAGATATTTAGTGGCCAGGCGCAGTGGCTCACGCCTGTGATCCCAGCACTTTGGGAGGCAGAGGCGGGTGGATCACAAGGTCAGGAGTTCAAGACCAGCCCGGCCAAGATGGTGAAACCCTGTCTCTACTAAAAATACAAAAATTAGCCGGGCATGGTGGCACACGCCTGTAATCCCAGCTACTCGGGAGGCTGAGACTGGAGAATCACTTGAACCTGGGAGGCAGAGGTTGCAGTGAGCTGAGATTGTGCCACCGCACTCCAGCCTGGGCAACGAGTGAAACTTCGTTTCAAAAAAAAAGATATTTAGTAACCCTATATTGCTAAAGGCCCAAAGGTACATGGCATCCCCAAAGTGGATACCATTAGGTAGATCATTTACTTTTATGCTTAGGACTTGGCTTTTTATTTTTTGTCAATCTCTAATATAAGAATATAGCACAGAAGACAGGTTTTCCCATTTAGTAGCCACTTCCTTGAACAATGAGATTTTAAGACCATCCCACATACCCTATTAGGACTAAGTTAGACATTCTCACAGGAAAACTAAAAAAAGTAACCTAAGCTTTGGCTGGGCATGGTGGTTCATGCCTGCCAGTAATCCCAGCACTTTTGGATGTGGAGACAGGCAGATCGCCTGAGCTCAGGAAATTGAGACCAGCCTAGGCAACAAAGCGAAATCCTATCTCCACAAAAAATACAAAAATTAGCTGGGCATGGTGACCCACGCCTATAGTCCCAGCTATTCGGGAGCTGAAGTGGGAGGATCACTTGAGCCCAGGAGATGAAGGGAGCAGTGAACCAAGACTGTGCCACTGCATTCCAACCTGGACAACAGAGCAAGACTCTATCTCAAAAAAAAGGCTGGTGTGGTGGCTCACACCTGTAATCCTAGCACTTTGGGAGGCCCAGGTGGGAGGATCACTTGAGCTCACAGACCAGTCTGGGCAACATAGTGAGACCTTGTCTCTCTATATTTTTTTTAAAGTAGAAGAAAAAAAAAGAAGTAAACTAAGCTTCTAGGGTCTTTTTGTTTGTTTTGTTTTTTTATCACTGTACTCTTCTTCCAGAAGACAAAGACTACTAATACACACACAGCAATCTTAACACTAAGTAATCCGACAAAAAAAAATTACAGCAGCTAGAATTTTATCTAAGATTTATATAAGTTTAAATGTTTAAAAAAAAGAATTTTATGAGGCTGAATGTGGTGGCTCATGCCTATAATCCCAGCACTTTTGGAGGTCAAGGCAGGCGGATCACTTGAGGTCAGGAGTTCGAGACCAGACTGGCCAACATGGTGAAACCCTATCTCTACTAAAAATACAAAAAACAATTAGCCAGGCATGGTGGCACACGCCTGCAATACTGGCTACTTGAGAATGTGAGGCAGGATAATCGCTTGAACCCGGAAGGCAGAGGTTGCAGTGAGCCAAGATAGTGCCATTGTACTCTAGCCTGGGTGACAAAAGCAAAACTCCACCTCAAAAAAAATTAAAATACAAAAATTAGCTGGGTGTGGTGGCGGATGCCTGTAATCCCAGCTACTCAGGAGGCTGAGGAAGGACAATTGCTTGAACCCAGGAGGTGGAGGTCGCAGTGAGCTGAGATCCCACCACTACAGCCTGGGCAATAGAGCGAGACTCTGTCTCAAAAAAAAAAAAAAAAAAATCTTATGAATTGCTATGTGCGTCTAAAAACTGGTCTGGTATTTCAGAAAATGCATAATGTCTCCTGTCTCCTAATACCACAGCCAAACTGTTATTAACAATAGATATTTTCCTCAGACATCTTAGACATTACACTAAAATATTCATTACAATTATGTGTTTCATTTTCTCCCTGACCTAGTATATTTTCCCATTTCCTATGGAGCAACTAATGTGCTAAGTTAATTCTCTTTCTCTACTAGTTTCAAATTGATCTGCTGATAATCACCATAAATCATGCTACAAATATTCATTCTTCACACCAGGCAGTATGAATTCGTATCACAGAACAATGGGACCATTTATTGGAATTACTGTATTAGTTTTTTCAAATCAATTTAGATTTAGAAGACTTGAACAATTACTAACCTATATTAAAATAAGCATTTTAGAAATTTTAAAGGCTATTTTATTTTATGGTACTTTATGAAATTAACCATCTGTTAAAAAAAAGTAAAAATGTTACACATAGGAAATAAATGTAAAAAGCTATACTTTGCCAAAATAAAGTTTCAGCTGAAGGTAATGCTAGTTATAAATTAAATACAATTCTATTAAGAACTTGCAAAAGTCAAAGGAAGACTGAAAACTCCCTCTTTTGGCAATTCAAAGGCAAAGACCTGTTCATTTATTCTTAATTCTACTTTATACAATCATTATCCCCCACAGATACATGTAACTAAAAAGAACCCTAAAAATACGTATTATTCAATTATTTTTAAAAATTGAAGTTTTATTGTTTTATTTCATTATATTATTAAGTATCAGGAAGCATTTTATATTTTAATCTATATATGTTTAAATAAACATACATATATTTAATGTAGATTTTTATTACTTCATCATATTATTACATTAAATTTTCACTCTAAATGTGCAAGTGCTAAAACGCAAAACCTTTCAGGCTAAATTTATCTTTTCCTTTTTAACTTTTCTGGGAAAAGCAGATAAAAGGATACTCAGGATCAATTTTATAGCTTATAATATATAGTAATATAAACTAATAGTCTGTATCATATGGTATTCATAAGATTATCATAATATATTCTTTTCCTTATTAAAATGCACTTCATTATAAAAAATCTAATTGGCTTTATAATAATCAAATATATGAAGCTTTTGTCATGATGCACATTTATTTCAAAGGATAAAGCCTTTTGCTTCAATTCACTATTACAGTGTACATGGATGGCATCAAGATACAGGCTGATACGAACTGCAAGGAAAATCCCTTGGCCTCTTTAGCTGACCCTTCAGCAGTGCATCCTAATGATTACTCAGTACTAAAAATTTACTAACATTAAAAATACATGCTTTTGCTCTTAGATAAATTATTGGATTAAATGACCACAATTCTAATTGTTGACACCTTCAAGCAGAACTCAATTTGCTGATGTGCAAAGTTTGTAAGTATGAAATAGCTTTTTGCCTGCCATAAAAGGGTCAAGTTCTTACTGTATTACACACTGTTAAGATCATAGGTGAAAATCGAAACAATTTTTGAAGCCTCTTATTTTTAAATTGTTCAAAATCAATCTTTTTTAACAAAAATGAATTCTGGTACAACTGCGCTTATATCAAACAACAAAACTAATGAAAAACAAAAGTTCTTTAAAAAGAATTTGGCAAATTCCTAAACACACTTATAACAGATTTCCTTACCTGAAATGACCCTAACTTCTCCTTCTTAAACTTAATAATCTAAAAAGTTCAATGCCTAAGAACAGTTTTTGGAGTGAAAAAAATGGGAAATGCATGACTCCAAACAATGACTACACAAAGTATGGGAAAGACATGTAGCCACATTTTGAAACCACTTCTTGAGGCTTTTTAACGTTTTTGTTGGAAAATCAGTAAATCATTTTCCCCTTTGTGTTTTTTGAGAGGGAAGAGAGGGCACTTACTCATTTGAATGTGATTTACATGTGATTTCATTAACTTGCTTAGTAACAAGATATTGACGTTGAAAAAAATGGTCTTAGTATATTTAAATTATTATCTATCTGCTTAATAATTAAGCTAAAATTAATATATACTGCTGATTTTATTCTTTTTCTTTTTTAAAATTTTTTTGAGACAGGGTCTCACTCTATTGCCCAGGCTAGAGTGCAGCAGCATGATCTCAGCTCCCTGCAACCTCTGCCTCCTGGGCTCAAGCAATCCTCCCACCTCAGCTGGGATTACAGGTATGCGCCACCACGTCCAGCTCATTTTTGTATTTTTTTGTAGAGACGGGTTTGCCATGTCATCCAGGCTGATCTCGAACTCCTGCACTCAAAAGATCCGCCTGCCTCATAAGCCACCGCACTGGGCCTCTGCTGATTTTATTCTAACTTAATTTTTTTTCACCTTAAATGGCGGAGCTAACAATGGATTCAATTTAGCTATTCATTCGAAGTAATAATACTCTGAAAAGCACTTAAAAAATCATAAAACCAATTCAAAATCATAATGAATAAGATTGAAGAAATCTTTTTTTTTAAAGTTTTTTGCTACAAAATTCTAAATCAACATTTGCTACAGCCAAAAGAAAGCAGTATTTTTCCTTTTTAAAAGAACAGTATTTATCTTAATTAACTCAGTAAACTAACAGACTAAATTAATATCTCCACATTTGATATTTTAAAATTAATACCTAAAGTTATTCTATACTGGTACCATGTGAAAATCTGAATAAAGCCTTCAGGTTTATAAATCTAAATTGTACCTCTGGTATTTTTGACCTTAACAGTGACAAATAAAAAGGTTAAAGTGATACAGAAATAAAAGCAATAACAACAACAAACCAATAACTCATTAAGTGACTAAGACTTAAAATATATGTTAAGTGGAAAACAGTTATTTTTACTTACAAGTTAGTAACTGGCTCTCCTTTCAACGGAGGTAGGAGGTTTCCAGAGCCAATTAAACAGTTGTGCACTATAGTCAGACTCTGTAGAATATCATCTCTAGAAAAAAAAAAAAGACATTTTCATATTTCCAAATCCCTATTTAATAAGCCTGTTAGAGCCTAGCACAGAAGTTTTCTCATGTGGGGATATAAATGATTAAGGTAAAGAAATAGCAAATGTCTTCAGTTTACCAACTTAACAGTGAAGAACAATTAAATATATATTTATTGCTAACACTATGCCTGCTTACATTTAAACAGGCTCTAAGTAAATCACAAGTAACAATAATTAACTGCCCTTTGTGAAACAACTGTTAATTTAAGCATCCCTTTACCAAAGACCACTGCCACTAACAAAAAGAGGAAATAATGCTACAGAAGATCTTCCAGCTTATTCCATCTTTTAAAAATGGGACTAAACATTTACTTCCAAAAAGCAGTTCAGAGTACGACAGAGTTGATGTTAGTCAGTCACACTTCCTTCTCCAAGTGCATTCCTAAATCTGCTTATGAAAAATTTGTGGTGTTTGATACATTAATTTTCTTGCTATTATTTTAGAAATTTTCAAACTATGAAAGTCTAATGGTTTCAAATACTTATTTCTTGTTAAATACCTGTGGGAGAGGGAAAAAAAATCTCATAAAAATAATTCTTAAAATAAAATTTTGAGAACCCAATAAAATCTTAGCTGAGTCTAGGAAAAGAGGCATTCCTTTCAAAGGAGGCATGTCTACACACACCTTCCAAAAGACAAGTGAAATTGCTAAGTAGAAGGTAATAAAAAGAATTAGAAAAAGAAACCCACAATTTTTGGGTTTAAAATGTTTAAGTGTTGTTAAATTTTCTGTTATACAACATTATATTAAATGATTTTCTAAGTACATGTATAGCAGATTTTCAAAACACAATTGAAAATGAATACATGAGATATGCCACAGATAAAGCCATAAAAGACTTCTTTAGTCTGCAACTGAATAACTCTAATTATAAAATAAAACCAACCTAGACATTTCAAGTTTTCCATCCCCACAATGCTGGAGTTTGACGAGCTCAGGCTGAAGAAAGGAGTCCAAAACATAAAAGGCAAAAGACACTTCTTCTGAAGAAGGAACATGCCACTGGATTCCCAGATTCCACAAGTCCCCGGGTTTGCCCCAGTCCTAGAAGAGAACAGCATCTACTCAGCAAGTTGAGAAAATAAAAACAACAACAACAAACCCACATACATATACACAATTTTTAAAATTTAAAAGAAAATGTACACATAATCCAAACCTAAGGTAGCAAATGACATACAAAAAAGTAGCATGAAAACAACATCTTACTGCCTCTTCGTTATCACTCCTGAAAAAAGTCTCCCCGAAGAGTACTCATTATAATATGAGTTTGCTCTAAGAGTGATATTGTAAGAGTGATGATGAGTTTAAGTGAGGCTTAGTTTAGCAATAAAATTATATTGAACTATAGACATTAGATAAGGAATATATACCAAGTTGTTTCACATATCAATAGGAAAGAAAACTAGAGTTTCAGTTCCATGCAAAGTGAGACAGCACAAGTTTCACATATTCCAATAATAGTTTCAATAATCTATCTTAAAAATAAAAAACTAACATATGCAAGAAAAAATAACACTTTGAATCCCTTAAAACAAAAAATCAACATATTCTTGAATCCTAAAGTACTGAAAATGCTTGCCTTGATAGGAAAGTATTCAGAAGGAGGCTTGTCAAAGCCACCTGGCACACTGCAGTATTCTGTAGGGTAGATAAGTGTGGTAGAACGGAGAAGATGATGCAAAAGGTTACAAGACAGAGTGTAACCCTGCTTACAGGTTAAATGTAGGGTTCTTTGGAGAATCTTTACAAGCTGCTCCCTATAAAGAAGCAACTTCCTTCCATCCACTCGAGTAATCTAAAAGGAGGGAAAAAATAGTTGAAGATATTTTGGTTAAAAGAACAAGAACTAATCATTAATGCAAAGTTCAATGTTTGGCCACTAACATAGTGTTTCTCTAAATGACTTTAATTAATTTTAGGATTGTCACTTTAACTGCATTCTAATAATTAATTGTTTTTTAAAATCAAACACATTTTCTGAGCTTAAGCTTTCATGCACCATAGTAACATCCCTTTCAAAAGAGTCTATTCTATTCAAGCAATTCTCCTGCCTCAGCCTCCCAAGTAGCTGGAATTACAGGCACACGCCACCATGCCCAGATAATTTCTGTATTTTTAGTAGAGACGAGGTTTCACCATGTTGGCCAGGAGGGTCTCTAACTCCTGACCTAGTGATCCGCCCGCCTCGGCCTCCCAAAGTGCTGGGATTACAGGCGTGAGCCACCACGCCCGGCCCTAATTAAACTTCTGAAAAAACTGATAAAGAAAACTGAAGTTTGGGCCAGGCGCGGTGGCTCACACCTGTAACCCCAGCACTTTGGGAGGCTGAGGCAGGCGGATCACGAGGTCAGGACATTGAGATCATTCTGGCTAACACAGTGAAACCCCGTCTCTACTAAAAATACAAAAAATTAGCCGGGCGTGGTGGCGGATGCCTGTAGTCCCAGCTACTTGGGAGGCTGAGGCAGGAGAATGGCGTGAAGCTGGGAGGTGGAGTTTGCAGTGAGCCGAGATTGCGCCACTGCGCTCCAGCGCGGGCGATAGTGAGACAAAAAGAAGAAAAAAGAAAAGAAAACTGAAGTTTGATTGATGGCCAAATTTAAAGTGTAGACCAAAAAAATTCCCAAATCCGATCAACTTTTTCAATTAATGAGTTACCCATATTAGAATTAACTGGTAAAACTAAGTAGATGGCTGAACATGCAGTGATTAACTACACCACTCCTTTGACAATAAGAGTATGACATATTCTGATCTTCTGAAGCCTCATCAAATTTCCAAAACTCTGACTTTTCATATGTTTTAAAGTCATTTTGTCAGAAAGAGCTAAATCCTAAAAGCAAGTCAGTGTTTTCACAGTCATGTTTCTTATTCCAAAGATTTACAATACCTCAGACAAAAGTTGAAGATTCCATAGTAATTCCTTGTCTAGCTCTTCATCATTTAATACATCATCATCTAAAAACAGCAAAATACTATTAGGGGGAAAAAACTATGCATTCAACTAAATACAGCATTTTTAAATACTTCTATTTAATATTTCCAGTAGCTGAGGAAAACCTCTTTTAGGAAGACTTTTTATTTCTTCTTCATGAAGCTGAGCTTGTTCCAAAAGGAGGTAGAAACAGAATTTTCAAGAAAATAAACACACCAACCAAGACTTCTGCCCCTCTATATCTCACAAAATAACTGATATTTTTGAAGGTAACCTCTGAATGGTGGTTGTATAAGAATATTAATAAAGTAACATTTTTAAGCTACTGCCAACCTGGATGATATCTTTTTTGGAGACAAATTTTCCCCAAATTGCCAATCAAAATATTGTGAAGCTAAAAGAATCTGTTGTTCATTAACAGAGTTTTAGAAACCAAGAAAAAAACTTATCCAAAATTGTAAAGAGAGAATAATGACCTTATGACTTACTCATTGTAAGCTGAGTTATAACACTGCAGCAGTGGGGAACAAAGAGCTTCAAAGATTCTTCTGGGCAGCACTGAAAATGTATTTGTATAAGTAAGGTTTTTTTGAAAGGCAAATATATACAAGATTATATTTTCAGTGGCAGTAAAAGGCTGTAAATAAGCAGCTACTGAAAGAACTATGCATTTTAAGCATAGAAGCACCTCTAATAATTAACCATATAAACTAGTTGATTGTTGAGTCATTAATACATCAGTTCAAAAAAATAAACTCACCTTTACAGCAGCGCGGCACATGTCTGCCACCATGCGACCTGCTACTCTTGTTTCAAATATATGTGAAGTAGAAAAATTAAAAACCTTCTGAAGGGCCACCTGTTAAGATATGAAAATGTTTAATGAGCATTTTTTAAGAAAATTAAACATCTTATAGAACATAAAAGAAAATGATAAATATATTTAGACAATTCCAAAAATAAGCCCATAGGCAATTTTTAACCATCTGATTTTATAAGAATTTGCTTAATGATGTTACATTCAGGTCTAAGAACAATCTTTGCCCACGATCCTAACTTGAACAAAATATTTGAGGTACTGGCTGGATGTGGTGGCTCACACCTGTAATTTTAGCACTTTGGGAGGCTGAGGCAGGAGCATCACTTGACATCAGGAGCTCAAGACCAGCCTGGCCAACATGGCGAAACCCTGTCTCCACTAAAAATGCAAAAATTGACCAGGCATGGTGGCGCGTGCCTGTAGTCCCAGCTGCTCGGGAGGCTGAGGCATGAGAATTGCTTGAACCCGGGAGGTGGAGGTTGCAGTGAGCCGAGATCGCGACTGCACTCCAGCCCAGGTGACAGAGTTAACAAAAAAAAAAAAATTGAGGTACAAGATTTCACTTGCCACAGAAACCCTACACATAAAATTATACCTGGTGGAAGCAAATGCAATTTAATTGTCTTTCTGGCTAATTGAATATAACAAAGGGAATTTTTTGGAATACCTAATACAATTTGTCATCCTGACAACTACAAACTAGACATCTATCCTTATCCTAAAAGAACTGAAGCAGTCTGTTTATTTTACAATCATGTCACAAAACTTTAATTTACTTGCTCAATGGAAGAATGAGTTCTATACCTGGGTTAACAATACTGAAAAGTATAAACAACTCTTTTTGGTTAAATAAGAGATGATTTGTGTTCATTTCTTTATACTAACATAATCATAGTATTTATTTCACACAGCTATAAGGCAGTTTGGCTTCTAGGATTAACATATTTAACAGTGATAATCACAGATGATGGGAGAAGAAACAGAAATGAAAATAAAGTGTAGTCTTAAAGGCTACCGATAATAGGTACCACATTACAGATAATAGGTACCAACCAATATTGAATTAGTGAATGCTTACTGAATGTCTTATGAAGATAACTACTTCTAATCCATCAGTTAGTCTTAGGATTTAATTTCTATCATGGGAGTGATGTCATAAGCAATTTCTAAAACTCAGTTGAGTAATTGTTTTTAATTGTAAAATTAAAAAATACAGTTGTTTCTTTTTTTTATTTATTATAAAGTTCTAGGGTACATGTGCACAACATGCAGGTTTGTTACATATGTATACATGTGCCATGATCCTGTGTTGCACCCATTAACTCGTCACTTACATTAGGTATCTCTCCTAATGCTATCCCCCCTGCGACAGTTGTTTCTTGTTGTTCATGGTAGTCATGTTCTATAAATTTGCTGTGACCACTGAACTAGCAAATACTGAACCATTGCTCCCAGGGGTAATACAGGATTATGTTCCTGTGAACCTATGGTGACAACATTTTCATCAACTGATCAATACATAATCCTAAGTGTGTTTCTGTTTACAGACAACTTATTTAATACATATTGTTGATTCACTAACATTTAATCCGCAGTCAACAGCAACATAACTCATGCCTGTTGACGCTTACCTAGCACAGTGTTTTCTCCATTAGGCACAGCACAACTCTCTTATGCTTAGGAACCCTCAACCACTTTAAACACTAAACTCTTGGGAGCCATTTTTGACATTTTTAAACAGCAGAATCACCAATAAGAAGCACAAAAATGTAAAAAAGTGGCATTAAATAGATCGCAAAGGGGACAGTTATTTAAGTGGAGCTGGATATAAGATGGCAGAGTGCCTCGTTTGCTCTCAGCTGAGAACACATGGCATATGTGAGATCAAATTTAAGTAACTGAATTTTTGTCAGTCGCAAAAGCTTGATTCTCAGGTTGCAAATAATTAGAGCAAACAGGTAAATTTGCAAATATGAAATTTGCAAATAATGAGCAACTGTACATTTCTTTAAAACTTTAGTATGAATGTAAATGATAAACTGCATGTTATACACAAAGTAACTTGAAGTCAATTTTAAAACATCAAATGAAACTTAAAAGCTGGAAGTTTATTTTTTGCAGCAATGTTCTTACCATAAATATTTCTTTGGAACATTGGGTGAGGATTGTACTAAACGTAGAAGACAGACCTAATTCGACCAAACTCTCCAAGTGTGTCATTTTCTCAGTTTCTGTCTCTTCTCTTGTTTGCTCCAATGTGCTACTTTCTATAAGTCCAAAACATCTAAATAATCCAAACAAAGCATAATTTCAGCAACTAAAATCTGGTTTGACATTTTTGGTGGTAATCAGGTAACTCTCTATTGTCGTAATTATTCAAGTGATAGCTACTTAATTTCTACGTGGTTCACAAATGGATTATCCTTTTATAACTTCAGGAGCACCAGTAGTAGCTAAATAAAGGTTATAATGCAGAAATAAACTAAACTTTCTGGGATAGAAGAGTCATTTTCTAGAATTTCAGCTAAACGTTGGTGTGGGTTACAAGCTCACCTGTCCATAAACTGTAAGACGAAATCCTCAAATTCAGCTGTGGCTGAACAAAGTTCTCGTTCCACCTATAATATCCCAATATGGAGAAAGATTACATATAGCCTTTTTTTTTTCCTGAACTAACAAAACTCAATTATTGCCTGCCAAATGTATCCACACTAAACCATTATATTGGGTACTATGAGAAACAGCACCATGCTAGACTTCATCTACTACTTTCAATTTAGAACAACTTCATCTACTACTTTCTAGGAACCAAAGAAAGAAGAAATTAATGTTATTTTACAAGGGCCAAATACAGAAGTCAAGCAGGTATCTTTATTATAAATGCAGTTTTCAAACTGCTGATTTTTGCAAAGTCTAGTCTCTCACTACCTGAATGTCCAGAAAAATATAAACAATAACATGCTCGCGACTGGGCACGGTAGCTGGCCAGACACTGTGGCTCATGCCTGTAATCCTAGCACTTTGGGAGGCCGAGGTGAGCGAATCACTTGAGGTCAAGAGTTCAAGACCAGTCTGGCCAACATGGCAAAACCCCATTGCTACTAAAAACACACATATACACAATTAGCCGGGCGTGGTGGCACACGCCTGTAATCCCAGCTACCCGGGAGGCTAAGGCACAAGAACCACTTGAACCCAGGAGACAGAGGCTGCAGTGAGCCAAGATGGCACTACTGCACTCCAGCCTGGGCAACATGCTTGCAATAAAGAAAACAGTTCTGGGGGCTGGGTACAGTGGCTGACATCTGTAATCTCAGCATTTGGGAGGTCAAGGCGGGCAGATTACTTGAGGCCAGGAGTTCGAGACCAGCCTGGCCAACATGATGAAACCCCGTCTCTACTAAAATTACAAAAAATTAGCCAGGCGTGGTGGTGCACGCCTGTAGTCCCAGCTACTCGGGAGGCTGAGACAGGAGAATTGCTTGAACCAGGAGGTGGAGGTTGCAGTGAGCCGATATCACATCACTGCACTCCAGCCTGGGTGACATAACAAGACTCCATCTCAAAAAAAAAAAAAAAAGAAAGAAAGAAGTTTTGAAAGAGCCAGACAGAAATGAATGAAGAAAATCTTTCTTCATTAAATGTCAATCCCTTGGACAGATTTATTACTAACCTAAGATGATAGAAAAATAAAATATCACCATCTTTTACTTAACAAAACATTGAAAAGTGACATAAAACTGAAATACACCTCCAGATGTCAGATGTTTATAGAAACAGCCTATTTTTGAGCCACCTCCTGTGGTGGGTGCTCTGTAGACTCTCTTGCCAATGATGTCCTGGCCCTCCATATGTACCATTCTAGTCACAAAATAGTGATTTTACTTCCAAAGTCGTTTCTAAACTGTCAAGTGTTACTATGCATATGCAATAATAATTAGAACATCTTAGCCCTTTTATAACCATAAAATACCCTTACTTCTGTGAGGTCATTTCTTTCTTGTAGTACAGATGAACAATCTACTAAAGGCACCAGAGTAGAAAATGTTGCTATGAACTGGAATGTGATCTGTGGAAACATACAAAGGATTTTCAACATTACATAATTCTAATTCAGAAATACAAGTATACCATGAACTACAATAAATTACCCCAATAAATTATCTTGATCAAAATCCCACAACAGTTTTTCTGGGTATTCCTCATTTAGAATTGAACACTGTAAGGTTCTTCATAATTAACTAGCTGTCGGCCGAGCGCAGTGGCTCACACCTGTAAACCCAACACTTTGGGAGGCTGAGGCGGGTGGATCACCTAAGGTCAGGAGTTCGAGACCAGCCTGGCCAACATGGTGAAACCCTGTCTCTACTAAAAATACGAAACCTAGCCAGGCGTGGTGGCGTGTGCCTATAATCCCAGCTACCCAAGAGGCTGAGACAGGAGAATTGCTGGAACCCAGGAGGCGGATCACAGTGCAATGAGCCGAGGTCGCGCCACTGCACTCCAGTTTAGGTGACAGACCAAGACTCCGTCTCAAAATAAATAAATAAATAAACAACTGTTACTTTAATAATTAAATTATACAACATTTATTTTCATATTTATATTAGGCTTATGCACAAACTTCTCCAACCTTTTGTCACTGAGAAGTTTACTTTGCCTCCTACCTAAATATGGAGTGTGTAATCACCAATATACTCACCATGCATTTACTAAAGTCATTTGGATCCACCCCAGGCAATGCTCTCATCAACAGAGGTAGCATATGTGTAGGACCTTCAGGAAACCATCTGCCTCCTGATACCAAACTGCGGGCTACTCCAATTACACAACTTAAAGTAGCTGTGAGCTGGTGAGGTTCTGTTAATGTCTCTAATGCAGGATATGTTCTACAGTTTGAAAACAGAATTTTTAAAGTCTCCATCACAGATATGCATAATACCATAATACATTAAATATAATAAATTCATAAACTGCACTTTGACTTAAAGGCTTACAGTTAGCAAAATACTCAAAGTGAAAATCTGCAATCAAAGTTAACAGAATTACAGTAGCCCCGTTATCTGTAGTTTCCGTAGTTTCAGTTAACAAAGGTTAACCAAATATTTCAGTGTCCTGAGAATGAGAGACCATATTCACATAACTTCTATTACATTGAACAATATTTTTACAATTGTTCTATTTTATGATTGTTTTTAATCTCTTACTGTGCCTAATTCATGAATTAAACTATCACAGGTATGCATGTATGTGAAAAAACACGGTATACATAGGGTCCAGTACTATCCATGGTTTCAGGTATGCACTGGGGGTCTTCAAACACATCCCTCACTAGTAAGGGGAGACACTACTGTACACAAATAAAGGAAAGATACACAGATTATTTATTGCACATGTCCCCAATCCCCTGCTACCTTACCAACTATTTCCATGCCAATTCCACAGTGAAAAAAGAACACAAACTGGTAGAGGCCAGGGTGTGATGGCTCACACCTGTAACACTAGCACTTTGGGAAGCCAAGGCAGGCAGATCACCTGAGGTCAGGAGTTTGAGACCAGCCTGGCCAACATGGTGAAACCCTGCCTCTACCATGAATACAAAAATTGGCGGGGCGTGGTGATGCATGCCTGTAATCCAAGCTACTCGGGTGGCTGAGGCAGAATTGCTTGAACCTGGGAGGCGGAGGTTCCAGTGAGCCAAGATTATGCCACTGCACTCCAGCCTGGGCGACAGAGCAAGACTCTGTCTCAAAAAAAAAACCAAAAGAACATCAACTGATAGATCCTGCATGATTTCAGCCATCCTAATCTATGTTATACTAATCTAATGGTCAGTCAGTGGAATAACAAGTTACAGATACTCTACTCTTTCTTTCCCCTGACCACCCCCAACCCTGGAGTCAGGGTTTTACTCTGCCCCAGGCTGGAGTGCAGTGGCCTGATCACAGCTCACTGCAGCCTCCACATTGCCCAGATCAGGTAAACCTCCCGCCTTGGCTTCTCAAGTAGCTGGGACTACTGGCAAATGTTACCACTCCCGGCTAATTTTTGTATTTTTTTTGTAGTGACAAGAGTTTTGCCATGTTGCCCAGGCTGGTCTCAAATTCCTGAGCTCAAGCAATCCATCTTCCTCAGACTTCCAAAGTCCTGGGACTAAAGGCATGAGCCAGCCTAGCTGCTTATTATTATTTTTTTTAATGGAGAAAACATACCAAACTCTTTAACAGAAGCTTTCTTGGAGATGTAAAACTAAGTGTCTAAAATTTTTTTCTACATTTTTAGTTTTTAAAAAAGTTTTGCTTTTATTAAAAATAAAATCTTTGGCCAGCCACGGTGGCTCACACCTGTAATCCCAGCACTTTGGGAGGCCAAGACTGCTTGAGGTCAGGAGTTCAAGATCAGCCTGACCAACATGGTGAAACGCCATCTCTACTAAAAATACAAAAATTGGCTGGGCGTGGTGGCAGACACCTGTAATCCCAGCTACTCGGAAGGCTGAGACAGGAGAATCGCTTGAACCCGAGAGGTGGAGGTTGCAGCGAGCTGAGATCATGTCACTGCACTCCAGCCTGGGCAACAGAGCAAGAGTCTGTCTCTAAATAAATAAATAATAAATAAATAAATAAATAAATAAATAATAAATTTTAAAAGGTGATGCCACTTCAAAACAGCACCAAATTACAACTGAAAGTCTCAAAAAATGTCATTGTATTGTCAATTTGGTCTATTAAATATCTTGGCCAAGCATTCAATATCACTTAATATGCTGATATTACATTTGTCCAAAATTTTAGGACTAAAGAAAAACGTGATAGGTCTATTTATTTATAAGCTTTGTTCTTTCTACTAAGAACTTAGCTCACTATTCATAATTAATCAGCGGAAAATAACAAAGCAAAGGGGAACTAAAGAAACATCAAAAACACTCCAAACTTCAAAATGTTAGCTAAGCAAACAGATGAAGTCCCTCCTCTCCAGGGAGCATCAGGGAACCTAACATTAACTGTTGGCTTCTGCTACTCTGTGGAGGCCAATAAGCAAAGAATACTGGGGGTTGAAGACAGACAGGAAACTGCCTATCTTCCCCAACTCCATTTCCTAATTAAGTTCTATATGCTGGAAGAGTTTCAATGCCCCAAGATGTATATGCAAAAATAGGAGAAGTTGGGAAAATGAAGTTCGGCCTAACTTGAATATTTATGGCAATGAGGGCAGGTAAGGCAGCACCAACAGCTCAAAATTATAGATAATGGAGGCCCATTTTGGTTAAGATCTTGAACACGGTACCCTTCCCCAAGTAAATATGACCAACACTTATTCTGTCTCAACAATAAGTCAGAAAATAGGCTATAGTCTGAATTCTACCACTAGGGACCTTGGACAAATTTTTATGGAACTCAATGGCTAGATCCTTCTGGGTTCTAAAAACTAACATTCCTCCTCTATATTTGACAAAAACATTTAGAAAGAGATCATAAAGCTTCAGATAGTAGAAGAATCAGAGGTACAACAGAAAGCTTAAGTAATTTGCTCTTGAACAAGTTACTTTAAAAATTGCTCTCAAATTAAGAGTAGGCCGGGCACAGTGGCTCACACCTGCAATCCCAGCACTTTGGGAGGCCAAGGCGAGTGGATCACCTGAGGTCAGGAGTTCGAAACCAGCCTGGCCAACATGGTGAAACGCCGTCTCTACTAAAAATACAAAAATTAGTTGGGTGTGGTGGCGGGCGCCTGTGATCCCACCTACTCAGGAGGCTGAGGCAGGGGAATCCTTGAACCAGGAAGGCGGAGGTTGCGGTGAGCCAAGATTTGCACTCCAGCCTGGGGGACTAGAGCAAAATTTCATCTCAAAAAAAAAAAAGAAAAGTAGCTGTCTCTCTCTTTGTAAGTATACCACGCCTATTCTGTGACAGTGGCTAGGCAAGTAAAGAGTTTTCCTTACCATTTCAACACACAAAACACAATGAATAAAATAAAACTTACACTGTAAAAACAACACACCTGAATATATAATACATGAAAATAATAAACACAATTTTCTTCTCTACCACTGATTCTAAGAAATAAAAGAAATCCAAAAACCACTTTCACTGCCATATTCTCAATCCTTAGTGACACTCAACATTTTGATCTAAAAAAAAAGGCCAGATCTTAATTCATAAGCATATAATTTTGGTAACTAAAATGTGTGAAGAATCCAAAAGATGTATGTTACCCATTTCATTTCAATTTTTTTCTCTCCAATAAATCTTTATCAAGTTACCAATCATTACATTAAAATGTCCTGCTTCTCCTCTAGGAACAGGAATAAGCATCGAAAAAGCAAAACAGAAGCCACAGAGGAGAAAAGAGAATCGAGCTGAACAGACCAAAAGAAAAACCTAGCTGTGGCTGAGACTCCCACTAACCACTTACCTTTCAAGTACAGGGGGTATTACCAATTCAGGTCTCATGAGTGCAAGATTCTGCAAAGCCTGGGCTGCTTCTAGACTACCGGTTTTGCTAAACATAGCCAAGAGGACAGGCTGAATAATGCATTGTACAAACTCTGTAACATCTTGATCAGTAAGCTTGTGGCTATCAGGCACAGGAGTTAACCAAGAGGGCTTCTTGTATCTTTCACGATGCAATCTTCTAACAACACTGTTTGGCAACCGCTGAAGTAGTTTCATTAACTTGTTCTGGGGACACAGAAGCAAAAAGTTCGAAGTAGGTTCTACTTTGCCACATAGATATTCATGGTTGCTCTCTAGCTTCTTGAGAAAAGATTTTAAAAATAACAGTTCTTATTATCTTATTACAAAGAACTGCACAGCATAACTAGATAGAATTAAAAGTTACCAATTAATTATTCCTAATAATTAATGAAAATGAGTTTCAAATTCCAGTCTAAAAAAATTTCTAGCACATAATTTTCCATTACATGAAAGCCATTTTAACTGGACAACTTAAAAACAACAAAAACAGATGACAGGATAAAACTGAAAAGTTGGTTCTATGCTTCTAAGGCATTTTTGTTACCATTTTTTTGCAAAAATGAGCCATGTTGTCAACAGTTACCACATCAATATTATTTATTTAATTTATATGCTCTCCCACACAGTAATTTAATTTAAATGTAAGCATTTACATATAGCTAAAGCTATGAAGGACAGAAAATGTATTACAGGTCACACAATAGGCAATAGTCAAGGATGACCATATCTTTAAAAATTCCTAGCCCTATAATGCAAAACGAAGTTACTCACCAGCCAGCGCCCATTATTTGAAGGATGGTAAAAAGATGTGATGCTGTTAAACAAACCAGTTAAGTGTTTTTGCACTAGCTTACTTGGTCCACCCTGTCCAGATAAAAGAGTAAAAATGTCAGTACCCACATCATACTGTAAAAACAGAGGTCAACAGGCCCAAGCCTATATGTAAATCACTAATACAGTTTATAGTCAACTTGCTGACAAAAATAAATTCTACCTTTAAATAAGAGTCAAAAACAATTCCCTGATGAACTTCATGCAAACCAACTCAAAATATTCTACTACAAATAAGGGCAGTTTACTTGAACCAACATAAAAAACTAAAAAAATACCTGTCAACTTAGGATAACAAACAGCGTATTTTACTGTTCTGCAGTAAATAACCTGGATACTAAAATTTATCACTAAGATTATCATCTTAAAATCACCAAGAATGCTAACATCAGGCATAAAAAACCTGATGTAAGGCTGAGGTGGGCAGGTTACTTGAGGTCAGGAGTTCGAGACCAGCCTTGCCAACATGGTGAAACCCTGTCTCTACTAGAAATACAAAAATTAGCTGGGCATGGTGGTGGGCGCCTATAGTCCCAACTACTCGGGAGGCTGTGGCAGGAGAATCACTTGAACCCGGGAGGTGGAGGTTGCAGTGAGCTGACATCACGCTACTGCACTCCAGCCTGGGCGATAGAGCGAGACCGTCTCAAAGAAAGAAAGAAAAAAAAAAAGCGTTTCCCTCTGTTGTCCAGGGTGGAGTGCAGTGGCACAAACATGGTTCACTGCAGCCTCAATCTCCTAGGCTCAAGCGATCCTCCCACCTCAGCCTGCTGAGGAGCTAATACCATAGGCATGTGCTATCGTGCCCGTGCTTACTTTTACTTTTGTTTTCTTGTACAAGGTCTCGCCATGTGGCCCAGGCTGGTCTCAAACTCCTGGGCTCAAGCTATCCTTCCATCTTGGCTTCCCAAAGTGCTAGGATTACAGATGTGAGCCATGGCACTCAGCCATATTTTCACACTTAACACAAAATGAAGTTGCCAATGAGAACTGTGTGAGAAAGCAGAGCAAAATTCACTCACACAATAACTAATACTAATCACTATCCAATTCTGTAGCCCCCAAAAATCCAGTGTCAACTCACTGCATATGTAAGATAGTAAACATCCTTCAGTGTTTGCTCCTACTGATTAAGAAAAATGGGATTTTTCTGTGTAACAATAAAATGGCAAAAACAAGGGGGGCTTAAATTTGTTTTTCTTACAATGAAGTTTAAGAAGTAAACTTTTAAATAAAAAAATTGTCTTTTCCACAGAAACAAGCTAACGTGTAAAACAGAATAATAATTCATGAAGAAATAGCTGCAGAAGCAATATATGAATGATAAACTAGATAATTATAATAGGAAGCTGTTCTAATATTCTTATATGAAAGATGACATTGAAATCTAAGCTTGATATGTCTTCACTTTCCTTTAATGATGTCAACAAAGTAATCCTTCACATCTCTCCCTTCACTAAGATTACTTTGTTAGTAAGCTTTATGTTCAATGCAATGTTTTATGTGAACATTAACAGTGAGTAAGTAATGGAGTCTAAGCACATACAAATCCTGAGTTGTAATCCTACCTTGGGAAAGTCTTCTGGGCTACAAGTCTGGTTCCCGGACAGTAAAAATGTTAGACATCGTGAATCCCTCAAAACCCTAGATTTTTGACTCTATTTATAATGTCCATCGGTTAGGGAGATTTAGAAATGGTACCACTATATTCTGGATTTGATAAACATGAGCTTGCTAAATCAGAAAATATCCAAGAATCAAGTCACCAACCAAGCCACTATTATCAACTTCTGCGACTATCCAGAATTTTTGTAAGGTTAACACAAAATAGGCGTAAACTACAGAAAACAAATATAATGTATTACAAACCATCATGGCGGTGATCCATATTACAGCATGTCCTATATCATAAGCATTTGTTAAAAATCTTGGGACTAACACTTGACTGCTTCCCACTGGGAGGTTCAAGCTTCTCAGAATTCTTGTAAATATCTTTTAAAAGAAAAAAATAATTAAGGATATTTACAGGTATCAAAATAATTCTTTAGCTTAGTAAGTGCTGTATATTAGTGTTACTGAAGATATTTTCATTTTATCACAAGGGTTTTTAAGTGAAATTACATAGTATTTAGTAACTTGCTTTATTCTTTAAAAATTACATATAAATATCAACAGATGTGCTGTATGACACTCTGAGGTCAGAGGCACATGGACATAAAGCAGTTGTGTCCATGTATCCAAAGAACAGACAAATGTGATTATTTATGGCTAAATATAAAAAGACAAGAACATACTGTGGCTAAACATGAAATATTTTGACTTCTTTCTTGTCCCAAATGCACAAATAATTTTTCCTGAGCTCCTATTCCATGTCAAGCATGCACAACAGCACCAACCTAAATGCAAGTATCTTCTAGCAGAATGCTTTCCCTTTCAAAATTTTAATGGTGATTTGATTTTTCCCTAAGAATTTGTATTTTAGTCAATCACTTAACAATTATAATAAAATTAAATTTATATTCCAACTCTATCATTACCAATAGGTAGCGGCCCAAAGGTGGGGAGAAACTATTTCTCTTCCTCAATTAGTTTCTAATGGCCAAACAACACAGGAAGACACCACAAGCAAAAGCAAACAGAGCATCTGCATCCAGCTACTCCCCAGCTTTGCTCTAATGTAAGTGTGTGCATCAGAATCACCAGGATATCCCCCACAAGCCCTACTCAAGCTCCACAGGTTATTCTACCACAGGTGAAATAGTACTGAAGACACACCTGGAACATCTAGCTTTATTTACTCTAAGAAAATATATACTGTGATCTAAAAAGTGGGCAGCACTGTAGAGGAGCAACCAAATACGGTACACAAAATCCATTGGAAGGTACAAATGTATGATGCTCTCGATAATATACTTAGTACTTTCCAAATTACTTTGACACTGATAGTTCATACCCTGCACAAGAAAACACATTTATGATACCTTAATATGGTCTAATTACCTTTTGAAAAGGTAATTGGACCCAGCCCTGTAAATTATTTATATATGTTTTTACTAATGATCAAAGAAAATTTTATGTGCCACTTGGAATTGGCATAGAAAAAACGTTTCTCCTTTACGACATAAAATTGTTGTTGGCGCTATAGTATTTATGTCCAAAATGTTTTTTTTTTTTTCCAGACGGAGTCAAGCTCTGTCACCCAGGCTGGAGTGCAGTAGTGCAATCTTGGCTCACTGCAACCTCAGCCTCCTGGGTTCAAGAGATTCTCCTGCCTCAGCCACCCGAGCAGCTGGGATTACAGGCGCCTACCACCCCATGCCTGGTTTATTTTTTGTAATTTTTTTCCCCAAAATGTTAATTACCTTTGGTACATATGGGTCCCAATCTATGTACCCTATATTATCTGTAGCCAATCGAGCAAAGAGATTTACTAGTTGCTGAAAGTAAACAAAAAGGACAAAGTTAATACATTTGTTGTTATTGTTTAAGTGTCATAGTCACACCCCTCCTCCATTTGTTCTTTTCGGCAATCATTAGTGCAATCTACTTAAATAGATAGTTTATGACTTTGTTTTTTTTTAAACCTCCAAATTTAAATTGATTCATGTCATGCATTTAAAATCAGTTGCAGTTAAAATGCTTCTAAAAAGAAAAATGACAAAGCACCATCCACAATGAATATAGAAAAGGAAATTTTAATCCAACAAATATGCTGAAAATATCCACTATATGTCCAGCACCATGATAGTACAGGTACCAAAGAAAACAACGGGATCTTACATTTCATGCATTTTACAATACATGCTTATACTCCTAAATATTGATAAAACCAAAATAAATGCATACTTTTGTTAGAATACAACAAATTAAATAATATAAAATTGAAAAGAAACTGATCATAACATGGCTAACAGCCAATCCTAAGGAACTTCAAGTTACTTACCAAATGATCTATTAATATTTATCTCCAAGTTAAAAAAGTATGGGGGGGAAAAAAGAAAAAAAAAACTATAGGGGGGAAAAAAGGGAAAAAGGGATACTTACCCCCTCCCACTGTGGGAGATTTTGCACTGAAACCCAAAGGCCAATTAATTCATCAAACCAAAGTCTAAAGAAGAAAAATGTCGTTACGAATAGCAAGTGATTTTAAAGTGGTTCAATGCCAGCTATGCTTTGTCTTTTTTATAATCTATTATTCTTACTGATAACTACGTTAACTAGAAAAAACAATACTGAAGTTATAAACTTAATAAAACAAAGGAGTATTTCTTGTCTGAATATTCCTTTCCTAATTTATTTAAGAAATATGATCTCACAAATTAAACTTCTGCTTCATTACTAAGTACTGTCCATTCTTATTTAACAGTTGTTTTCAATTTTCTACCTCCTTTTCCCTGCCCTTCTCCTTTTATCTGTTTTCCTGTTATTACCCCTTCTGACAATTTTTTCTTTCTCTTAAATTCTTAAATTAAAGCCCTCATCTTATTTAGGTGTCATCTCTTTACTTTCAATCTTATAACCGTTTTAGCCTTAACACACTTCAAGTATAATAAACTTGAAGTACAATAATGGCTGAACTTGCAAAATGATTTTTCTAGTTGTTATTGCTTTACTAGTTTCTTTATCTGTATTTCCTACCGTATTTTTAGAATTTGTCAAGATATGAATATACTTACTTAAAACCTTTATGATGAAGTTCTGGAGGAAGGGAGGTAGGAAGAAATATTTCAAAATAAGTGATGGCCTTTTGCATGGTTACATCAAAAGGGCACATTAAAGGTCGCCATTCTTCTAGCATCTCAGCGGTGGCATCTGCTGGAAAATATCTAATAAAAAAAGAAGGTTTTCATGTATCTGATTATTGGCTAAAAGCTCTACAACAGCAATATATATAACTGACCAAAAGGCTGGGGGAGGAGGAGAATATATGTCATAGCATGTAACACAGTCTACAAATGTCCAAACTAACACACACTTTCACAATACTAAAATAAATTCCCCAGTTGGGTGCAGTAGTTCATGCCTGTAATTCCAGAACTTTGGGAAGCTGAGGTCGATGGATCACTTGAGCCCAGGAGTTCAAGATTGGCTTGGGCAAAATGGCAAAACACAGTCTTTAAAAAAATTTGCCAGACATGATGGTGGCGCACATCTGTAGTCCCAGCTACTCAGAAAGCTGGGGTTGGGGGATCATTAGAGCCCAGGAGATGGAGGTTGCAGTGAGCCAAGACTGCGCCATTGCACTCCAGCCTGGGCAACAGAGTGAGACTCCGTCTCAAAAAAAAAAAAAAAAATTCCCCATCATACTTGGGATAAAGTAAATTCTCCTCTTGTCTAAGGGAATTTTTCTAAACACTATAAAGTTGATAAAACTCAGATAAAATACAAGTCACTCAGTTACCTACAAAATTAAACAGAGTTTTTGTCTTACTTCCTTTGTGCTATGTAACAATTAAAAAAAAATCTTGTCAAAAAGAATCCAGTCTAAATAGGAAAAGGATTACCAGTAGACGAGAAAGAGAACATCAGTACAGCAATCTCTAGGCATGTTGAATAAACCATTTACCTTCCTTGGAACACAGAGTCCTCCCCTATACGAGAAGACTAGATGATCTGGTCTACAGGCTGTGATATTCCATAACTGTATGATATGGACAGGAGTGTCCCTGGACAAAATTAAAATCCAAAGTGTGCGTATACACACAAAATGAAGGTAAATAAAGAGGATACATGTATAACTGCTAAATACACCTTAACGGGCTTTTTTTTTTTTTAAAGACAGAGTCTCACTATGTTTCCTAGGCTGGACCCAAACTCTTAAACTGAAGTGATCCTCCCACCTCAGCCTCCCAAGTAGCTGCTACTACAGGAGAGCACCACCGCACCCAGCCTTAAGAGGTTTAAAATACAAACAGCATATGAAAAATTCTGATTCTTTCCAAATAAGTTGGGAAACTCTTTCAAATAGACTTATAGGCTTGGCCCACACATCATATTATTAATCCTATTATATCTTCATATACTTGTGTTAATTAAAATCATACTGCAATCTTCTATGTGAAAAATAAAATTATATTTCTAAGAATACTTCTGTTGAGTTCACAAAGCGTTTATGTGTCAGGTCTTCGTGTAACAGGTTGGAATTTTTAAAAAACAAAAACAAACTATGCTCCACCTTCAAAGATCTCACATATCAAGGATCAATTCTCCTTCTTAAGTTTTCTGATTCAATTGTTAACCCTGTAATCCAAAATAAAAACTTGGGAGTTCTATGAATTACCTATGAGCCAGTAAGTATTGAAGTAATAATCAAGTTTCCAGTGAGGAAACACAGGCCAAGAGGGTAACTGCCTCGCATAAAATGACACTGTTCATTGGTGGCTTATGACTCAGGGTGAACCTTAAGTTGCTTGAGAGACAACAGATATCTCATATTCCGAAAATACATTTGCCCAACATTGAGTAATACAGAAGGTCAGCAATAAATATCCGATTTATTAAATATGTATTTAAGATGAGTATTACAAGCATATAATACATGGCTTTTCACCAAAAAGGAGTCACTGACTCCATATCATCTAAACAGTCTTAGAATAACTTGATAACAACACAAAAAAGTTCAAGTACATAAAATTGAGCTTTAATTAATTAAAATTAAAGATAACCAAAAAAATTAAAATTAAATTTTATCCACACTCATCTTTGATCATATGAATATAGGATAATTGGCTGGGAGTGGTGGCTCACACCTATAATCCCAATGCTTTGGGAGGCCAAGGTGGGAGGACTGCTTGAGGCCAGGGGTTCAAGACCAGCCCGGGCAATACAGCAAGGCCCCACTCTCTACAAAAAATATTGAAATAAAAAGAAAAGAATATGGGATATTTAAATATTCTACAGAACATAGTTGAAAAAAGTTATGAACCACCTTCTTGGCATTACTCCTATTTTTTATCTGAATAACAAATAACAATACTCTAGGAAATGTTTCCAAATAAAGATGATTTTATGTAAAGTATGGTATTCTTACTTTACAATGGATGACTTTAAAATTTCTAAATTTCTAAATGAAATCTGAGAAGTTCAGTTAACGAACTGGAAACAGTATGTTGTGCTCAGTGACTAACATCACAATGTCAGGAACTATTTATACTTTTCATTTCCTCTTCAAACCATACTAAAGATGTGGAAAAGCCCACAGAAACAACAAGAGGCTTTATAAATTGAGAAGCTACTTACGGTCGGCAGCTTTTCACGAGTGTTTTGAGAATATTTTCTACAGAACTGGGGGGGGAAAGCCATTTGATAATTAGATTGGTGTATTTTAAGAACATATCTAATTCAATTAATAAATATCTCTAAGATAACCTCACACATTCAGGTATTATTTGTTTACATGTAATAATTGAGCCTTCCCTTTCATACAAACGGAACTGCAAGGATTAACTACCTAAACTCCTTAATCTACTCTTTCCTTTGCCCTCATTTCACTGTCTCTGGTATGAACTAAAGGGAAAAAAAGGTTACACTGGGAAAAGAACAAATTGTTTTCAGTCTTTACAAGGTAGGCAGCAATGACCACACACCATATTTATCAACACAGTGGCTTAAAACTTCAAATAATTTTTACTAAAATACTTTTACATCAAAACACAAGCAGCAGACAGACCAAAATCTGGGTGTTTCCATCAGAAATTAGCTTTCACAACCAATTGATGAGAGTTCGATAACCCTCCAAGGCACTTTACGGCCAGCAACAATTATCAAAAAGAACAATAGCATCTCTTTGAGCAGATACTTATAAAGTTAGTCGAGTAACATTAAAAATTATAACTTACTTTACAACATGTAGTTGCCTCAAGTGAATACAGGAGACCAACATAAAAATGTGTGTATGAATTTATAATCAACATTTCTTTTTTAATAAAAAGGCCAATGTGTACTGGTTTAAACACATGACCAAAATGGAATATTTAAATATTTACTAGATCATAGTCAAGCGGTCAAATGCAAACAAACAATATAAACAATGGAGCACTAGATAATTTTGAGCTGGAATTTTAAAATACGTGTGTGACTACTTACAGTATGATATGTACAAGTAAAAATAAAATTCCCCAAATCTCAAAAAAATTTATATATATAATACATATTTAAATATATATATATATAAAATACATATTTAAATATATATATATATGAAAGGAGTAACTTTCAGGCAATGTCTCCACCTGACACTTTCTTATTAAGCTTTTTGAAATTCTTAAGTCCAGAAGTCTATCCAACTTCTCTGAAAGTTTAGGAACTAATCTGCAAAGAAATTCCAAGGAATAACAGAGAGCAAACTCATCACAAATAATCAACATATTATATAACCAAGAGAGGAAAACTATAATCTCATTACTTGGAGCAGTAGAAATCCTCTTTAATTTCAAAACTACTCAGAGAAAAATTAACTGAAGAGGCAACTAGATTACAACACATGAGATGACTTCTAAAATAAAAAAGAAACTACATGGCCAAAAGGCCATCAATAAGCACTGTCTCTGATCATGAGAGGGAGGTTCTTCTTTTTCTTATGAAAAGGCTAAGCAATTCAAAAACACAGTTTAGAGAAAATCTAAGTTTGCCCAGTAAAAAAAAACAGGGCAAACTTCTATCCAACTACATTTAAAGCTCCCTGAAGACCACAGCTATGATTTTTATTTCTGGGCATTTCCAAAGTGCTTATAAAAAGGCTATCTGCTCATATATATTTATACTTATCTGTCTATTGATTTGTAATAATAAACATTTTATATCAGAGTAACAAAAAGCACAGATCTTGGGTCTTTTAGTAACAAAGTATAGAATTAACAGCTAAGGTTTAAAGAGTCATCTAGTTTTAAACTAAATTACTCAATTTAAATGCAGATTTTTAAAAGGTAATTCTAAAATTGTAAACTGTTTATCCATGAAAATGAGCATAAGATACATAATTCTATCAGTACTAATGCTTGTGTTCTCATTAACATTACATTTATTTTATTGGTTCTGCGCTACACAGAAAACCTGCTGTTTTCACATACGACCTTTGCTATACCAACATACTTTCGCATAATGTCATAAACGATTCTAGAAAGCAAGTCATAAAAGGCTGCAAAGCTACATGTTTTCTTCAGTTCCCTTCACGCTTCAGAAGAATAGGAAGTTAATTATAACACTTGATAGAGTCACTTCACTTATTAGAGGATTAGGGTATGTGGGAATGCAATTTAGTTACTCTAAATAAAGTCAATTTCAACCCCTTCTTAAATATAAGGCCTGTACCATTGGATTTATGATGTTTATCCAGAAAAGGGTACAATCTCTCTAACCTGTGATATCTGTATAGTGACCTTTTGTGATTCTTGTAATCTCTCAAGATGAAGGGAACAATGTTTCTGTTTAAAAATAAAATAAAAGGTTAAGGCTAGATGCTACTAGACTACATTTCACTAATTTTTAGAGGGAGTGAATAATCACTAAATACTTTCCAACTGTTGGAAATGTATAATACTAAAGTGATAACAATTCAAAACACTTGTTTTTTTTTTTTTAAAATCAAAAGGGATCTACAGAGTAACTAAGCTTTGGATGGGTTTTCTTATACTCTATTTTCTCTTTAAAAAGATACATCAGGTTGAAAAAGAAAGCCACAGTAGTGCATATAATGGTTTACAGTTTGGGCTTAGAGTCAGACAGATCTTAATTTGAGTATCAGTTCTGCTACTTCCTAGTTATATTATAGCTGTTTTCTCAACAATATGAGCAATAATACCTACCTCTCATAAAGCTGTTACAAAAATTAAATGAGATAAGGTATAGAAAGCAGGCATATGGCCCAGAATTAAGGATAATAAATGTTAATTATTATTTCATACTTAGCCATAATAAATTGTATTCTCAATTTCCTTAAGAATTAAACTTTTGTGCTTATTTTGCTCTTACTGCCTCTGAGTAGCTACTAATTTATGATTTAGGAAATCACATCAAAATAGGAAATTCCTCCCCAACTGCCACCCTATTATTAAGGGTAAAAAGAGAGTTCTTGTCCCAGTTCTTAAGCTCTTGTTCCAGTTTCAACCAATGATTCTGTGTGAATTTTCCTCTCTGGACCTCGATTTCCTTATGATGCCATTAACAAAGTAAATGTCAAATACTAACAGATAAGCCTGAGGAAAACCAATAGTCTTCGCCTCCAGTTACTGAGACAGTGAACCATATAAACTTGCAGATTTATGCCTCCTGCCTCCTTGGCTCTACCAGGACAATATTCACTTCTAAACCAGGGAAAAGTATAGCAAATGATATATTCAAGATGAGAGTAAACTAGGCTGCTCATAGCCAGAAGTACTTGCAGCTTCACTTGACAGTTCTTGAACTAAAATTTAACTTCAGAATAACATTTGCTTTTTCATAAATGAACTGGTTAACTGTAATGATGGACTATTCTGTATATATCTGCCTTCATCCCTTTATAATTTAATGGTAACTGTTTATACAGTATTTGTTTTTCTTAAACCTGTGCCAGGCACTTCATCTAGAAGTCAGTTATACTTGCCTTCTCTACACCCAAACAAATCCACCATAAGTGAGTTAGACATTATCCATCTCATATCTTATCTTCAAAATCTAATATTGATTGCTCAGTTAAACTAGTAAGTAGTCATTTTTCATTGCCACTTCACTCAAAATTAGGGCCAAGATAATTTCACCATAAAGAAAGGTATAAATACACCATGTGCAGTGGCTCATGCCTGTAATCCCAGCATTTTGGGAAGCCGAGGCGGGTGGATCACGTGAGGTCCAGAGTTCAAGACCAGCCTGGCCAACATGATGAAACCCCATCTCTACTAAAAATACAAAAAATTAGCTGGGTGTGGTGGCGCACACCTGTAATCCCAGCTACTCAGGAGACTGAGGCAGGAGAATCGCTTGAACCCGGGAGGCGGAGGTTGCGGTGAGTCCAGATTGTGCCACTGCACTCCAGCCTGGGCAACAACAGCAAAAAAAACTCCATCTCAAAAAAAAAAAAAAAAAAGGTATAAATAATAAGTATAGCATTTTCCTTGCTGATGCACATTAACATTGACTTTTCATTAAAATTACTTTTAAGTATACTTTTATGGCAAGTGTTAGGAAATTATAATAATCCTTACCACTCATGTAAAAAGAGCATACATAATTGTTTTAAATGACAATAAGCCTGATCAACTTGAACTAAGTATTTTTTAAAATTGCTTTTAAAAGATCAGTTTTTAAAGAAAGAACACTGTAGCACAGAAACAACTTTTGTGAGAAACACTATCAAAATCATTAATAAAATCTGGTAAATTTTTTTTTTTGAGATGGGTGTCTGGCTCTGTCGCCCAGGCTGGAGTGCAGTGGGATGATCTTGGCTCAGTGCAGCCTCTGCCTCCCAGGTTCCAGTGATTCTCCTGCCTCAGCCTCCTGGGTAGCTGGGATTACAGGCATGCGCCATCACACCAGGCTGATTTTTGTGTTTTTAGTAGAGATGGGGGTTTCACCATGTTGGCCAGGCTGGTCTCAAACTCCCGACGTCAGATGATCCATCTACCTCAGCTTCCCAAAGTGCTAGGATTACAGGTGTGGGCTACCATGCCCAGCCGAATTTTGTTAAAATTTTAAATTTCCAAATAAAAGAATATTTTTAAAATAAATAGGATGTTCTCCAAATACTACATTAAAAAATAATTGTAAATATCATATTAATAATCGTGGTTTACAACCATAAAATCTTTTAAATTTCAACAAGTTTTAGGAGAAATTTTTCTCACCATTTGATTATCATATTAAATTTTGTAATTACAGATCATCCATGAGCTGCTGGTAGTAATTTAAACTCCTAAGCATGGCCACATGTGCCAAGAAACCCCAAACAGAGGTCTGGAAAATGTCATTTCCATGTGGTGAGTGTGGGGAGCTGAGGACAAATGATTTAACTGTATCTTAAAGAGCACCAAATCAAATAGCTCTTTAATAAAACAATAGAGAAACAAATGCCATAAACAAATACCAGAAAAATAAAATATCAAATTGGTTCTCCAGAGGTAGATTAATATGAAAAAAATGAAAATATAATACTATATGATACCCTTAGAACAATACATGTAAAAGAGAATAGATACTTTTAAAAATAAATTTTAAAAAGTAGTAAACAAGTTATGTAGGCCCAAGCTACTCATGATGCAAATATGAAAACCTTTATTACCACCCACAAAAACCAAATTAGTGGTAATACTAAATAAACAAATTTATACACATAGCAACTGAAATATGAATTGTTTGTGCCCATTTGTAAAAGCATACCTATGCATAATTCTCCCATCTTTTGTTAGTAGCAACACCATTAGTATGTTGCCTATACTATAACTTGCAATATGCTACTCAAAGTAAGTGTATGGGACATTGTTTTATAAAATAAAACCATGTCTGTAAGATTCAAAAGCTTCATTTATAAAGTAAATAATAATTCTTATATCGCTAACAATTAGTTCACACTCATCTCCTTTCCAATTTTACTTCTTCTATGGAATAAAAAACACTACCAATTCTTTCTCCAGTAGAAAGTAGACTGAGATGAGGATAAAGAGACTAAAAAGGGTCTTTTGTCCTAGAGGCAAAAAGACAGACAGAAAGCTAGAAGGAGGAAGGAAGAGAAGAAAAGAGGGAAACAAGGATAGGAAAGGGGATGAAGAGAGGATGGGAAAGGTAAAGAGGAAGGGAAGAAAGGAAAGTTGATAATCTTTGCTTCAAACAATAGAACTAGCTTTTAAAATCATGTTGAAACACATGCCGCTCTAAGCAGTGATTTCAATAAGGACTAAAACATAAGGCACATGAGTTTAAAATTTGAAAGACAGTTAACAAATTAAGCAATCTTTCACTTTTGATTATAAAAATAGCATTCTAAAAATAGTATGAACACATGTAGTCAGCTGACAAAACTGTTTCAAAATGTGGCAGAATATATCTAAGAAGAAAAACCTCAAAATTGTCACAGTGTAGGTAATGAGTATAGGTAGGTTATATGATTTATAAATTTTATTTTAGAATAATTACAATTACAAAATGAAATGCTGAGTCTGTTAAGAGTTGAGAGTCAGTGCTGTGTTTCAGTCACAACGTCTCTTCAAAAGATCAAGAACAGCCATGGTAAAACTTTTAAGGACAAGGATGATGTGACACTTTAGGAGGAGACATGGTAAACATAATCAATAAGCACTGACTGACCAATACTAATAGAAAATTTCCAGACAAACAGCTCTTATCACTGAAGAGGAAAGCCATAGATATTTATTAATGACCACAAAGGACTTTAAAAGCAGCATGTGCCTTTGCAAAGGTAGACCCTTAAGGCAGGAAAGTAGGACACTTGGTTATGAAGCAGCAAGAAGGCATACTGAAGAACAGGGTATCACTGAAGAAACTGCCTTACCTCCTCCTTTCATTTACAAAATACTTTCAGAAGCAGCCAAAATTATCAGCAAGAAAAATCTCAGAAGGATAACTGATCTGAACACAGTTCAAAGGTCCCTGAGATCTATGAAACAGTGAAGCCTGTCTATGGCCATACCACCCTGAATGTGCCCAATCTCATCTGAAATGGTGAAGCCAGTAAGAAATTCCCTGACCTCTTATTTAAAGAAGTCAACCCAGTATAGGTCATGGTCCCTGTGGCAAAAATAACACCCAAAAGGAATATTTACAAACAAAGCTTTTGTATTCAATTTTGAGTTTTCTTAAAAAATACTGGGCCGGGTGTAGTGGCCCATGCCTGTAATCCCAGCACTTTGGGAGGCCAAGGCGGGAGGATCACTTGAGCCCAGGAGTTCAAGACCAGGCTGGGCAACACAGTGAGACCCTGTGTAGAGACCCTGTCTCTACAAATAAAAAATTTTAAAAATTAGCCAGGCATGGTGGCACACGCCTGTGGTCCCACCTTCTCAGGAGGCTGAGGCGGGAAGACTGCTTGAGCCCAGGAGGTCAAGGCTGTGGTGATGCAAGATCTTGCCACTGCACTCCAGCCTAGGCAACAGAGCAACCCTGAAAAAGGAAGGAAGGAAGGAAGGAAGGAAGGAAGGGAGAGAGGAAGGGAGGGAGGGAGGAAAACCTAACAAATATTGGTAAAAGCATACTTGCACAATGCACTATTCTATTTCGTGATAAAATTTGCTATTTTTATGGTTGAAATGAGTTTCCTTGTTTTAACACATGAAACTTTCAAGAAATAAATGACTTCTAACCACCTTACTTGTGCAAAACTGTCCAAAAACCAATTAGGACCTAAGTTGAAGATCATGTTTTACCTCTTCCACTTACACCATTTCACATTTGCCATCTGCACTCATTTTCAAAAAATTCTATGGTAAGGGACAAAGACTGTTGACCTAAGTAAAGGCTGAGGGTTAATCATAGATTAAATGAATTTAACAAGACATAATGAAATAATGTAGACATGCCTAAGACTGAGAGAGAAAACTGCAGAAGTCTTTAAAGACTTAATTTATAAAAAAGAAAAAGGAAATTAATACAGGCATAGAGAATGGTGCTCTTCAAGAAATGAGTACACAGGCTGGGCGTGGTGGCTCACGCCTGTAATCCCAGCACTTTGGGAGGCTGAGGCAGGGGGATCACGAGGTCAGGAGATAGAGACCATCTTGGCTAACATGGTGAAACACCGTCTCTACTAAAAACACAAAAAAATTAGCCGGCCGTGGTGGTGGGCACCTGTAGTCCCAGCTACTCGGGAGGCTGAGGCAGGAGAATGGCATGAACCCTGGAGGTGGAGCTTGCAGTGAGCTGAGATCGCACCACTGCACTCCAGCCTGGGCGACAGAGCGAGACTCCATCTCAAAACAAAACAAAACAAAACAAACAAAAACACTGAAGAGGCCAGGCGTGGTGGCTCATGCCTATAATCCCAGGACTTTGGGAGGCCAAGGCAGGCAGATCACCTGAGGTCAGGAGTTCGAGACCAGCCTGGCCAACATGGCGAAACCCCATCTCTACTAAAAATACAAACATTAGCTGGGAATGGTGGTGCATGCCTGTAATCCCAGCTGCTCGGGAGGCTGAGGAACACGAATCACTTGAACCCAGGAAGTGGAGGTTGCAGTGAGCTGAGATCACACCACTGCACTCCAGCCTGAGCGACAGAGTGAGACACCATCTCAGAAAAAAAAGAATGATAAGCCAAACGTGCTAAAACTGAGAAAATTTAAAGCTAGACTACAACTGGACAGAAATGATACCTGTCAGTCTAGTATGAAATCACTATTAACCAAAAAAGGGCAGATGATATTTTATTATATAAACTCAGAATAAAATATAAAACCAAAAATTAGCTATCAAAGAGGCAGGATGTAGGTGCAAGAAGTCAATGATCTGCAAGAGAGATGCAGCCTCAGATACAGTTTATAGAGGGCAATGAATTGTTTCAGGAGTCAAATTACACAGAAATAGGCACATTAAAATATCTGCTTGTTTCTTTCAAACAACCCAATATTTTTCAATCATGATCACCCCCCTAAAAAACCCCAAGTACTCCCAAATAAGTGCTTTAAATGGAAATACTTACTTAGGAAACCAATTTAATCCTAGGTGCTCTGTCTTGGAATATAATATTCTTTCTACCATGTCATAAAGTGGTCTCCAGGGTAACTCCAAATCAGCTCTTGAAAGAAGTTCCTTTTTCCTAAAAAGTAAAAATAAAATAAATACCTATGTATGCATATGTGCACCGATGTGTGTATACCACAAATACTACACAGGGACAGTTAAACATTGCTGCTCATCACCATGGGTTTTGCTTTCCCCATCCATGGCCACTCACTAGCAGAACATAGTAGTAAGAAGAATAATGCACCCAATTCTTGCTGCTGCTCAAACCTCAAAGAGCAGCAGATAAAAGAGGGCATTTAAATTTGTGTCACCATTATTGTGGATGAATTTCATGTTTTCCCACACTATGGAATATTTAATGTTTCCAGCATTGAGTTGGATGCTTCAGGGTAAACAAAAGAATCTATGATCTTTGTCTTGTCTTCTCAAGGGACTTAACAACCTATAAAAGGGGAAGTTCAATGGGTGCTAGAGAAGAGACCACGTCATGGAAGAGATGGAATTTTAACTAAAAGGTTAATTGACACATTTGATGAAAATTAAGATAATGTTTTTTGCAATCATTTTCCAAATTGGCAATTTGAGACTTGGTCTTCTTACCAAAAACACTTAGTCCTCATTCCCTAAAACCCTGAAGAAACAAACAAACCTTAACAGAAACCTCTGGAAAAAGACTTACTTTAACAAGTTGATCAAAAGGCGGGCAAATCCCTGCATCATGCTGATTTCCAGTTTTGGAATTGATACCAGCTCATACAATAACTTAATAAAAAGAACATGATCTTCTTTGCTAAATTTTCTCCCATAAAGTCGAATATATCTGCAAGAGAAAAATAGATATACCCTTTAAAAATAGGTATGATGACACACCCATGTTCAATGCAGCATTATCCATAGAAGCCAAGATGTAGATGCAACCTGAATGGCCACAGAAGGATGAATGGATAAGGAAAATGTGGCATATACAACACAATGGATTATTGTCTTTTTTTTAACATTTCATGGAAAACTTTTTATTGGTTTTCTGGATAGAAACAGGAATTTATTTGCCAGGAAGAATGATCCCATCATACTTCAGCTAGAACCAGTGATGAGGATGATTCAGTCTTAAAAAAGAAGGAAATCCAGTCATAAGCTACAGCATGTATGAATGTTAAGTGAAATACGCCAGTCACAAAAGACAAATACTGTGTAGGTATCCAAAGTAATCAAACTCTTAGAAACAGAAAGTAGAATACTTGCTGCCAGGGGTTGCAAGGACCAGGGAATGGAGAGCTGTTATTCAATGGGTATAGTTTCAGTCAAGTAAAATAAAAAAAGTTGTACAACAATGTATATATGGTTAACAATACTGTATTGTACAGTTAAAAATTAAGATAAACTTGATACTTATTTTTAATGACAATTTTTAAAAATAGGTGTGGTAACAATTTCAAATGTCTTTGATGGTTAACTATTTTATATCTATTCTCACTATTATGCAGTAAAAAATTGTTCTGTACTTCAATTGAGACATAACCAGGCCAGGCAAAGTAGTTCATGCCTGTAATCCCTGCACTTTGAGAGGCTAAAGCAGGAGGATCGCTTGAACCCAGGAGTTCAAGACCAGCCTGGGCAACATAGCAAAACCCAGTCTCTACAACAAATACAAAATATTAGCCAGGCATGATGGCGTGTGCCTGTGGTCCCAGTTACTCGGGTCGGGGGCTGAGGTGGGAGGATCACTGGAGCCCAGGAAGTCAAGGGGGCAATGAGCTGGGATGGCGCCACTATGCTCCATCTAGCCTAGGCGACAGAGTGAGATCTTGTCTTCCAAAATAAAAAAAAGGAGATTGCCAAATAAGTATCTTATGGTAACTGAGTTATCATCAACATCTAATGACCAATTAAAACACTGCTCTCTTATTGTAAACAAGTTACATAACTTGTACTATTTGTTTCTAACAGTTAACTTATAATTACAATACAATTAGGTTACTACCAAAAATAATTTAATATTTTATCCAAAATTACATTTTTAATTTCTAACTATAAACAATGTAATCAAAAGCATTAACTTTAAGCAAATTTAAGAAAAAGGTGTCCCAATGGCCAGGCACAGTGGCTCACGCCTATAAACCCAGCACTTTGGGAGGCCGACGTGGGCGGATCACCTGAGGTCAGGAGTTTGAGACCAGCCTGACCAACATGGAGAAACTCCATCTCTACTAAAAACACAAAATTAGCCAGGCGTGGTGGCACATGCCTGTAATCCCAGCTACTAGGGAGGCTGAGGCAGGAGAATTGCTTGAACCTGGGAGGCGGAGGTTGCGGTGAGCCAAGAGCGTGCCGTTGCACTCCAGCCTGGGCAACAAGAGAGAAACTCCGTCTCAAAAAAAAAAAAAAAGAAAAGAAAAAGGTGTCCCAAAACCCAAGAACAACAAATCAGAGTATATTTAAGAATTCAGAAGTAACTGATCCAAATAAATTACTGTATACTTAAAATCATAAAACCCTTGGAGGAGGGTCATTTTATTAAATATGTAAGTCAACGGGAAAAAGAGCATCAGTATTCCTCGTAAGATCTTTAACACTCCCCCAGTACCTGAGATCAAATAAAACTTACATTTAACTTCTTTTTTTCCCCCCCCAAGACACAGTCTTGCTCTGTCACCCAGGCTGGAGTGCACTGGCCCGATCTCAGCTCACTGCAACCTCTGCCTCCTGGATTCAAGCAATTCTCCTGCCTCAGCCTCCCCAGTAGCTGGGATTACAGGCGCCCAACACCACGCCCGGCTAATTTTTGTAATTTTAGTAGAGATGGGGTTTCACCATGTTGGCCAGGCTGGCCTCAAACTCCTGACCTTGTGATCCCCCCTGCCTTGGCCTCCCAAAGTGCTGGGATTATAGGCGTGAGCCACTGCGCCCAGCACTTACATTTAATTTCTAAAGTTAGGGCACATAACTGCTTTTTTATCTTCCAGAAATTCTTCAAAATTCTTGCTTCATTAACTCATTTTTATTTTCTCAAGCTGGTCTGAATTTATTCAGCTCTTTTCTGTCGTTTCAAGGTATAATCCCATGATCTCACATTAGTACTATGAGACCAGCAAATATAGAGGGAGGAGCAATGAGACGTGAGATCTTGTTTTGGTTCTGCCAGTACAGGTTGAATACCTTTAATCCGAAAATCCGAAACCCTCCAAAATCCAAAACTTTTTGAGCAACAACATGACACTCAAAGGAAATGCTCATGGAGTTTTCCAATTTCTAATTTTTGGATTTGAGATGCTCAATCGGTAAGAACATAATGCAGATATTACAAAACCTCAAAAAATCCAAAATCCTAAACATTTCTGGTCCCAGAATTTCAAATAAGGGATACTCAAAATAATTATTATGAAAGTTTCTTAAACACCCTAAAATGGTAACGCACGTAGATTAGTGAAGACAAAAGATCCTACACCCAAATATATTATTATTTTGGGCTGTTGAATAAGCATAATGATACAGCCTTCTGATGCCTCCCTCAATTTCACTCTCAATTTAGGAGCAAAAGCTAGAATCATTAAAATTTTATTTTAAATGAAAACAAACATCTCCCTAAAAACTGGAACACATTTTTAAGATAAAGACAAGACATCAAAGAAAAATTCCCTGCTTTCAGTGGCTGCTTCAGGCCTTGTCAATATTCCAGATACCAGCCAGGCGTGGTGGCTCATGCCTGTAATCCCAGCACTTTGGGAGGCCGAGGTGGGCAGATCACGTGAGATTAGGAGTTCGAGACCACCAGCCTGGCCAATATGGTGAAACTTTGTCTCTACTACACACCTGTAATCCCAGCACTTTGGGAGGCCGAGGCAGACGGATTACGAGGTCAAGAGATGGAGACCATCCTGGCCAACATGATGAAACCCCTGTCTCTACTAAAAATACAAAAATTAGCTGGGCATGGTGGTGCGTGCCTCTAATCCCAGCTACTCGGGAGGCTGAGGCAGGAGAATTGTTTGAACGTGGGAGGCGGAGGTTGCAGCTGAGCCGAGATGTTGCTAGAGTTCTCCAGCCTGGGCAACAGAGAGAGACTCAGTCTCAAACAAACAAACAGAAAGATTCCAGATGCCCCTGGAGTCATGCATTCATTCTCCCCTGTGGTTAGGATACTTCTGCAGAAAAACTAGAGAAACACTGTACTCTAAGCCAGCAGTCCCCAACCTTTTTGGTACCAGGGAGAATCTCATAAGGAGTACACAACCTAGATCCCTTGCATGGGCAGTTCACAATAGGATATGAGCTCCTATGAGAATCTAACATCATGGCTAATCTGACAGGAGGCGGACCTCAGGCAGTAATGCCCAATCGCCTGTCCACTGCTCACCTCCTGCTGTGCAGCCCGGTTCCTAACAGGCCACAGACCCATACCAGTCCCTGGGCTGGGGGTTGGGGGGCCCCTGCTCCAAGCCACTGAAGTAACTTAGCTACAGCCCATTGTTTTCATTGCAGTAGACAGACAACGGTATATTTAACATTAGTTAGGGACATAAAATTAACAAAGCTCAAATTTTAATACTATAAAAAGAGACCAACAGGGGGATTCCTGGAAAGCCTAGGGCTGCTGACAAATCTAAAGGTTCTGGAGGGACTCCTCAGAAAGCTTCTATTTCCCCCAGTTCCTCGCCAACCAGCAAGTGGTTCTTATCTCAGCATTTATCAAAATATGGTGCAAGAGATTTGTTTTAAAAGGGCACAAAAGTTCTAACTATAAAAAGAAAATTAATAAATTGGTCTTTATCATAAATAACTTCTAGTCACTATAAGACACCATTAAAAGTAAAAAGCCCAGAAATACAAATATTTGACAAAGAACTCATATCCAAATTACTAGTAAGAAAAAGACATAATCCAATTAAAAATGGGCAAAAAGGCTGGGCGTAGTATACCTGTAATCCCAGCACTTTGGGAGGCGAAGGCAGGAGGATCAATTGAGATCAGGAGTTCAAGACCAACCTGAGCAACATGGTGAAACCCCATGTCCATTAAAAAAAAAAAAAGAAGAAGAAGAACTATGCAGGGTAACTTTTAAAATGCATTATTCTTGGGATCCAAAAATCCTAGGAATATGAAATCTCAGTAAAGCTGTTTGTCTTTTTTTTTTTTTAAGGTGAATGAAAAATTCCTGGAGTGCTAGAGTGCAGACTACCAATCTTCATTTTTTAGACTACTCTGGTTTGACTTTCCTGTACACTTAAGTTCAAAAACCCTACTTTAGACTGTATCTACAGATGGTGCATTCCCTCTTTCCAGTTAATTTTCACATTAGGTTTTAGGACTAATGATTACTATTAGGTGTCCCAAAATAACTGAAAACCCTGGTAAATAGTCACGATTGAACGTGATTGATATAGAATATTTCTTTCAACCATCCAGAATATATGGATAACAAGTCATTTTGTTCCATCCTCCCACAGGGGAAGAAAAAAAAAGAGTAAAAGATAATACAATAGCATTTCCAGCCGCTTCCTCCTCACAGCCCTACAGTGTATTAATCAAATGATTTAATTTTTAATCATAAGAAAGACAGTGGGCTGGCCGGGCGCGGTGGCTCACGCCTGTAATCCCAGCACTTGGGGAGGCCGAGGCAGGCAGATTACGAGGTCAGGAGTTGGAGATCAGCCTGACCAACACGGTGAAACCCCATCTCTACTAAAAATACAAAAATTAGCCGGGTGTGGCGGCACGCGCCTGCAAACCCAGCTACTTGGGAGTCTGAGGCAGGAGAATCGCGTGAACCCGGGAGGCAGAGGTTGCAGTGAGCCAAGATCTCGCTGCTGCACTCCAGCCTGGGCAACAGAGGGAGACTCCATTTCAAAAAAAAAAAGGAAAGAAGGAAAGACAGTGGGCTAGGTGCCATGGCTCATGCCTGAAATCCCAGCATTTTGGAAGGCAGAAGCAGGAGAATCACTTGAATCCAGGAGTTCAAGACCAGCCTGGGCAACAGAGTGAGACCCTCATCTCTATTATACATATTTAAAAATGTAATAATAACAAATTAATAAAAATCCTTCATCTAGCAATACTATCTTGAGTAAATAATTCAGGCCAGGTGTAGTGAGTCACACTTGTAGTCCCAGCACTTTGGGAGGCCGAGGCAGGCAGATCACTTGAGGTCAGGAGTTCAAGATCAGCCTGGCCAACATGGCAAAACCTCCACCTCTTCTAAAAAATACAAAAATTAGCTGGGCGTAGTGGCAGGCGTCTGTAGTCCCAGCTACTCGGGAGGCTGAGGCAGAAGAATCAGTTGAACCCTGGATGTGGAGGTTGCAGTGACCCAAGATTGTGCCACTGCACTCCAGCCTCGGTAACAGAGAGACCTGCCTCAAAAAAAAAAATAACAATAATAATAATAATTCAGAATATCAAAGTCAAAATGCCAAAATGAGCCAGACACTGTGGCTCATGTCTATAATCCTAGCACTCTGGGAAGTTGAGGAGGAAAGATCACTTGAGGACAGGAATTCAAGACTAGCCTGGGTAACACAGGGAGACCCCGTCTCTATAAAAAAAATCGCCAGGTGTGATGGCACGTGCCTGTAGTCCCAGCTACTTGGGAGGCTGAAACACGAGGAGCATCTGAGTCTGGGAGGTTGAGGTTGCAGTGAGCCATGATCTTGCCACTGCATTTCAGCCTGGGTAACAGAGCAAGACCCTGACTCTCCAAAAATAAAAAATTTTTAAAAGGCCAAATACACATATGTAATTTCCAAAATTTCCTGAAAAAAATCTATAAGTCTAGTATGAGAATGGCTTGTTAAAGTGTGGCTTATTCCTTTAGTCTAAGCTTGTCCAACCGATGGCCCAGGATTGTTTTGAATGTGGCCCAACACAAATGCATAACTTTCTTAAAACATTTAGGTTTTCTGCAATTTTTTAAAGCTTATCAGCTATCATTAGCGTTAGTATATTTTATGTGTGGCCCAAGACAATTCTTCCAATGTGGCCCAGGGAGGCTAAAAGATTAGACACCCATGCTTTAGACTATAATGCAGTCACTTAAAATTGTGTTTTCAAATAACCTTTAGTAGAATATGGAATGGAATATAATATTTATAAAGCAAGGCTCAAAACAAATATATATAACTAAATAAAAATACATAATCATTCAAGGAAAAAGAAACAAAACAGGCCCAGCACAGTGGCTCATGTCTGCAATCCAAGCACTTTCGGAGGCCACGGCAGGCAGACTGCTCGAGTCCAGGAGTTTGAGACCAGCCTGGGCAACATTGCGAGACCTCGTGCCTACAACATATACAAAAATTAGCCGGGCGTGATAGCGCATGTCTGTAGTCCCAGTAACTCAGGAGGCTGAGGTGGGAAGATTGGTGGGGCCTGGGAAGCGAAGGTTGCAACGTGCCAAGATCGTGCCACTGCACTCCAACCTAGGCAACAGTGAGAACTTAGTCCCCAAAAAAACCAAAACAAAACAAAAAAAGAAAAAAGTAGATACCATAAAATATTATCTCTGGGAGCCAGGTACAGTGGCTCACGCCTATAATCCCAGCACTTTGAGAGACTGAGACAGGCAGATGGTTTAAGCCCAGGAGATCGCTTGAGCCCAGGAGCTTGAGACCAGCCTGGGCAACATAGCAAAACCACATCTCTACAAAAAATTTAAAAATTAAAAACAAAACAAAACAAAACAAAACCTACCTCTGGGTGGTAAAACTGAGAAACTTTTTTGTGTTTTTCAAAACACATTTTCAGTTTTTTCACTTTCTAAAAGTAAATAGGCTGGGCCTGGTGGCTCAGGACTATAATCCCAGCACTTTAGGAGGCCAAAGCAGGAGGATCACCTGAGGTCAGGAGTTTGAGACCAGCCTCGCCAACATGGTGAAACCCCGTCTCTACTAAAAATACAAAAAATTAGCAGGGCATGGTGGTTAGTGCCTATAATCCCAGCTACTCGGGGGGCTGAGGCAGGAGAATCGCTTGAACCCGGGAGGCGGAGGTTGTAGTGAGCCGAGATCACGCCACTGCACTCCAGCCTGGGTGACAAGAGCAAAACTGTCCCAAAAAATAAAAATAATAATAATTTTAAAAAGTAAACAGGAATTATTATTCTATATATTTTTCGAGACGGAGTCTCTCTCTGTTGCCCAAGCTGGAGTGCAGTGGCCCAATCTCAGCTCACTGCAACGTCCGCCTCCCAGGTTTAAGCGATTCTCCTGCCTCAGTCTCCCAAGTAGCTGGAATTACAGGAGCCCACCACCATGCCTGGCTAATAGGAATTATTTTTATAATTAGAATTAACAATGAAAAAATTAATATCAAAGTTCTAATGTAAAATACAATGTTTAAAATCAGATAATCAATATTTCTGCATTTCTGTGTATTATCTTAATTTAAATGTCCCTTATCAAAGGCTACTTAAATAAAGTCTTAAGAGTCAACTTGAATAGGTTTCTCACCAATCAAAAATGAAAAGGGTGTGAATCAAGGTAATTGCAACTGATATGTTTAAAACCATTGAGTTCATGAAAAATATCAAAACAAAACAAAACCTCACAGGCCACATCTTTCAGGAATGCCAGAGAACCAAGTCATTAACTTAAAAACTGGTAAATGAAGGGGAACAATTAAGCTTTACCCTGCCACTCCTACAGGCACTCAGGATAAACAACATTTCATGAGGAAAAGTTCTTTAGAGCAGTGGTCCCCCAAACTTTTTGGCACTTAATTTTAACACACAGAAAGGACCGGTTCTGTGGAAGACAATTTTTCCACAGATGGCGGGGGTAGTTTTGGGATGATTTGAGGGCATTATATTTATTGTGCACTTTATTTCTATTATTATTAAATTGTAATATATAATGAAACAATTACATAACTCATCATAATGTAGAATCAGTGGGAGTCCTGAGCTTATTTTCCTGCAACTTAGATGGTCCCATTGGGGGGTGATGGGAGACAGTGACAGATCATCAGGCACAGGATTCTCACAAAGAGCACACAACCTAGATCCCTCTCATGTGCAGTTCACAACAGGGATTGTGCTCCTAAGACAATCTAATGCCACCACTGATCTGAGAGGAGGCAGAGCTCAGGCAGTAATGTGAGCAATGGGGAGGGGCTATAAATTCGGCTCAGTACAGTTACTTACAGGCCACAGCAGATTAACAGTCCGTGGCCTGGGAGATGGAGACCCTTACTTTAGAGATTCCCACCAAATAAGCAGAGTAAAATGTTTAAGTATCACCATTTTGGAATCCCTAGCGATGTAAAATGGCTACTAATATCACCAAGTAGTAAGACATTATGCATCTCCTGATGACAGTATATAGTACCACTTATTGCACAGTCTTCAGAAAGCAAAACTTTATGTGCTGAATAACAGTAACAAAATATTGTGTGAGACAAATACGAACACTTTGAGCTTACAAAAACTATGTTCACTTTTCAATCTCCTGTGGAACACACATAAAAACCTGTTGGCCAGGAGCAGTGGCTCACTTGAGGTCAGGAGTTTGAGACCAGCCTGACCAACACAGAGAAACCCTGTCTCTACTAAAAATACAAAAATTAGCTGGGCGTGGTGGCACACGCCTGTAGTCCCAGCTACTCAGGAGGCTGGGCCAGGAGAATTGCTTGAACTAGGGAGGCAGAGGTTGCAGTGAGGCAAGATCGCGCCACTGCAATCCAGCCTGGGCGACAGAGAAAGACTCTGTCAAAAAAAAAAAAAAAAAAAATTAGCCGGGCATGGTGGCGTGCACCTGTAATCCCAGCTACTCGGGAGGCTGAGGTGGGAGAACTGCTTAAACCCAGGAGGTGGAGATTGCAGTGAGCTGAGATAGCGCCGCTACACTCCAGGCTGGGCCACAGAGTGAGACTCCATCTCAAAAAAAAACAAAAAACAAAAAAACAAAAACTTGTCATAAACTAAGCCACAAAAAAAACCTCACTTATTTTTAACACATAGACATCATTCTGTCCAATCTGATTATGATACAGTGTAAATCAGAAAATACTAATGGGATTATAACCAAGAGAAACCAAATCCATTAGAAAACACACACGAGTCTTAATTAAACAGTCAATATCAGACTTTAAGGCATTCCTCTCCCAAGAGGCGCTTCCTTTAAAGTCAGATTCAGGACAATAATGACTATTCTTACCATTATGATTCAGCATTATTCTGAATCTAGATCAAAAGAATAGGTAACAAAAATTAGGGTAATTATTTCAGGTAAGGTGGAACTAAAAGTATGGTGTCAATGCTATGATTATACCTAAAACATCTGAAACAACTTAAAAAAAAACACTTTTAGACTAAACTTTAAAATCTACTGAATACATATTTAAAAAAAAAAAAAAAAAGTCAGGAGCCTTCCTGTATAGCATCCAGATAAAAAGTAACAGTGTTGACGGAAGATTGTTCCATTACCAACAAAAAGATTAATTGAAAATTTCTCCAAGAGAAATATGCAGGAATTACATGTTAAAACTTTACTAAAATGTAAAATATTTAAAGAAATGGCGAGAAATAAGGACTTTTTAAAATGCCACTTAAGAGCTGGGCGTGGTGGCTCATACCTTATAATCCTAGCACTTTGGGAAGCCAGGGCAGGTGGACTGCTTCAGCCCAGGAGTTTGAAGCCAGCCTGGGCAACATGGCAAAACCCTATCTTGACTAAAAATACAAAAATTATTTTGTATTTTTTACTGATTATTGTATTTTTTATTTATTAATTATTTTGTATGTACAGGTGGTGTGCACCTGTAGTCCCAGCTATTTGGGAGGCTGAGGCAGGAGAATCGCTGGAACCCAGGAGGCAGAGGTTGCAGTGAGCTGAGACCATGCCACTGTACTACAGCCTAAGTGACAGAGCGAGACTCTGTCTCAAAAAAAAGAGGGGGGAAAAAAAGCTGCTTAATCCCTGACAGCTAGGGCTAAATGACAAATATTTTACAGCAAGGAAAACTACCATGACCCATGAGATCTCTGAACAACCCCCTGAATTAATTTCAGGCAGTAACTTCAACTCCTGCCCACCCAAAATAAACACTTCACCATAGCTATATCAGTTCCAGTCTTTTCCTTCTCTTTCCAGGGTTTCACCATATAGAAATAACAAAAAAGAGAGGTAAAAGTAGCAGAGAAAACTAAGGGATCAGGAACAAATTACTGTGATTTTATTCCAAGACTAAGTCCTTCATCATTACATATAATATTAAAAATGTAGATAAAGCTTCTCACTGCCAGAAACACTGAGTGAACAAATAAGAGGAAAGGTTTTTTCATAAACTCACCTCCCCTATTTTCAATTACCTGTATATTCAAAAAGCATTTCTAGAGCAAACAACACATACAAGACAATAATGACTCAAACAGTTCCTTTGGGCCAACAATTCGCAATCAAATAAGACAGTCAGATATGAGATTCCAAGTACCTGGAAGACGAAACATGTAAAAGTGAAATAAAATAAAGCATTAACAGATTTTTGTGGATTGATTTTTTTAGCCCAATTTTCATCATATATTAAGTGGTCATTGACTTTGAAAGTTTAGAAAGCTGTCATCACTTAAGTTATACCCTGAAGAGGCAACTTGAGGTCAAAATAATCTGACCATCTGCAGAATTAAGAGTCATAGGAAGCCAGGCATGGTGGCTCACACCCGTAATCTCAGCACTTTGGGAGGCTGAGGCAGGTGGATCACTTGAAGTCAGGAGATCCAGACCAGCCTGGCCAACATGGCGAAACCCATCTCTACTAAAAATACAAAAATCAGCCAGGCATGGTGGCGGGCGCCTGTAATCCTGGCTTCTTGGGAGGCTGAGGTGGGAGGATCACTTGAACCTGGGAGGCGGAGGTTGCAGTGAGCCAACATCAGGCCACTGTACTCCAGCCTGGGCAACAGAGCGAGACTCCATCTCAAAAAAAAAAAAAAGGCACAGGAGACAGCTCTAGCTAGAGGAGCAGATCAAGAATGCATATTTCTGTGGCAAGGAGAAATAACTAACAGAATAAAATGTTGTATGTTTCTATTCTAGTTTGCTTTGCAACTATCAACATAATCAACTCTGGATATAACATTTATTGATTTCAACCAGTAGCCAAGTAAGCAGGAACAGCATGGTTCTACAAGTTTGTTAAGAACTCAAACTGCTCTGTCAGTCCCTTGGGGAAGTCATTTAATCTCCAGAAAATCTGGCTTTCTTCACAAGGCTATGGTGACAGACTGATAAATGTACATGAAAGATGCTATAACTTAACGGTTCTTCAGTGGGGCTCTGGGTACCAGTTGCTTTTGAATATTTTTTATGTTCCACAGATGTATCACCTGGTTTGAAAATCACTGGACTGGCCAGGCGCGGTGGCTCATACCTGTAATCCCAGCACTCTGGGAGGCCAAGGCAGGCGGATCACGTGAGGTGAGGAGTTCGAGACCAGCCTGACCAACATGGAGAAACCCAGTCTCTACTAAAAGTACAAAACTAGCTGCGCATGGTGGCGCATGCCTGTAATCCTAGCTACCCAGGAGGCTGAGGCAGGAGAATCGCTTGAACCTGGGAGGCAGAGGTTGCAGTGAGGCAAGATGGTACAATTGCACTCCAGCCTGGGTGACAGAGCAAGACTCAGTCTCAAAGAAAGAGAGAGAAGAAATGTTAAGTGTAAACCAAATACAGAAGTAGTCAACCTCAAGGTTCCAAATGGGAATATTTATAGTATGTGCTGCTTTTAACATTCCAATAGAGGTCTCAATGAATGTAGGGGTTTTCTGTTGCTGTTGTTGTTTGCTTACCGTTTTTACTACCATGCTCTCAGTTTGGTGTTCATATAGAATGAGATTTTGATATAATTTTCTACAAAGGTTAGACAGAAACATAGATTAGGATTTTTGTATTTGAAAAGGAGGGAAGAGGCGCTAGGTGCAGTGGCTTATGCCTGTAATCCCAGCACTTTGGGAGGGCGAGGCAGGAAGATTTGAGCCCAGGAGTTTGCGACCAGCCGTGGCAACATAGTGAGACCCTGTCTCTACAAAAATAAAAATAAAATAATAAAAACCTAGCTGGGTGTGCTGGTACATGCCCGTGGTCCCAGCTACTCCAGAGGCTGAGATGGGAAGATCGCTTGAGCCTGGGAGGTTGAGTTTGCAGTGAGCTGTGACAGCGCCACTGCACTCCAACCTGGGCGACAGAGCAAGACTGTCTAAAAATAAGGGGGGGAAGGGGGATGTTTGAAATGCTCGTTCCCCATTGCTGTAAAGAAACAGCACTTCAACATAAATTTAATTTCCTCAGCAAGGCCATTTTTATACTTTCTGCAGAAAGGGTACACTCGCCAGCAGTTTTGCCAGGAGAGTACACCCAACAAAGAAGACAGGGTCATTTATAACCCGACGCGTCCACCCTACTGTTGTGTCCGGTTTCCACTTGCTAGAACGGGACCTCACATTCTGTATTTGTCCCAATTGGCTAGCAACTTAGAACTTTTTAAAAGAGGCAAAGGCAGAGAACAAAGGAAGGAGGAAGTAACTTGTGGAATGCTGAGAAAGATAAAAACACCTTCAAATAAGGAAGAGGAACAGGCTATGACCTAATGCTTGCTTGGACCAGTATAAGCATGCCACAGCAAATATTTAGGCTAAATTGTGGGAGCTAAGAACATAAAGTACACTGATTTGTTTACTATGGCTAGCAGATATTTAAGAATGTTTGCAAGGGTCTTTGAATAAATTTTGCTTGTAAGAGAAGTTACTATTTATTCCTAATTAGATGGGGAGGAAAGTCTTTGAAGAGGAACCTCTACTTTTTACAGGGGCGAAAGGGATTCTCTAAAAATAAGTCTCATTTAGCAGAAAAAAGTTAATTCCCAGGTTCCATAAGAAAAACAGTTCTTAGAAGTTATATACTTATATGCTTATTTACAAGCTTGCCAAAAAAAAAAAAACAGTAAAAATTTGCCTCCACTTCAATTAACAACAGGTATTTCAAATACAATTTTATTTTACAACACTGCAGAAAGAACACTTGGGAAAACCATTCTTAAGTGACATTCAGATCTCAGAACATCAAATGGTACATTTCTTTTTTCTAACTGCCTTTCTTAGTGCCTCAAAGTAAGGCATTAAAACACAGTGGTCAGAATGAGACTTTCTTTTCAAATAATACATTCAGAATTCCTATTTTCTTCAATTTTTTTGATGAAGTTACCACCTGGCCTAGTCTGTCCTAAATGAACAAAAATGTGCACTGAATAAAGCACACAGCTGGGCACGGTGGCTCACGCCTGTAATCCCAGCACTTTGGGAGGCTGAGGCAGGCGGATCATGAGGTCTGGAGATTGAGACCATCCTGGCCAATATGGTGAAACCCCATCTCTATTAAAAACAGAAAAATTCGCCAGGCATGGTGGCTGCACCTGTAGTCCCAGCTACGCAGGAGGCTGAAAAAGGAGAATCACTTGAACCCAGGAAGTGGAGGCTGCAGTGAGCCGAGATCGCGCCACTGCACTCCAGCCTGGGTAACAGAGCGAGACTCAGTGTCAAAAAAAAAAAAAAAAGCACACATACCATATGCAGTGGCTCACGCATGTAATCCCAACACTTTCCCAACACTTTCAGGAGGCCAAGGTGGAGGATCACTTGAGCCCAAGAGTTCAAGGCCAGCCTGAGCAACATAGTGAGACTCTGTCTCAAGAAAAACTTTAAAAATTAGCTTGGCATGGTGGTATATGTCTGTAGTCCAAGCTAACCAGGAGCCTGAGATGGGAGGATCGCTCAAGGCCAGGAGCTCAAGGTTAAAACAGGGAGGTATGATTGCACTCCCTATGATTCCAGCCTGGGTAACAGACCAAGACTATCTCTTCAAAAAAAAAAACACACAAAAAAGAAAGAGCGCACTGAAACTTCCAGAGGGCAGAAAACTTGCGCTGATACATCCCAAACGCCAAAACCAGTGCCCAGCCCACGCAATGCACTCAAAAAATTGTGTTCAAAGAAGACTGATGTCTGCCTCTACTACACTGTATTAACCCATGACTGTACACTAACCTATAAACCTCTTGTGTCTTCATTTTTTAAATGAAGGTAACTTAAGAGAATACTTGTTACCCCAGGATTGAGTCTAAGTCTTCAAAGGTAAAAGGCAGAAATGAAAGATGTCATAATGTGAAAATGTTCATTAATGAGCTATTTTCTTGATCTCTGTCCATGAGATTTGATTACAGTAAACCTTAGGGAAAAAAATGCAAATGAAATGGAAACTCAGAAGTAAAATCACAAATTTGGCAAAGAAGCAGAACCTTATGAGATTGATCAAAGTGATAATAGATGTTAATTTTTTTAGGTTTTATAATAGTATTGGTATTGCTTTTTTAAAAAAATTCCTTTTCCTTTGAAGATATATACTGGAAACATGAATAAATAATATATTTCAAAAACAATGGGGAAAGGGGATGATGAAAAGAACATAACTGGCCATGAGTTAATTAAGTGAAGATAGGTGATGAGGTTCATTATATTGTCTTTTGAATATTTGATATTTTTCATAATAAAAAATATGTAATGAAAAGAGTTTAAATATTAGAAAACTTCAAATCAGAAACTCATTGGCCAGTGATGTTCAGGAAGAAATAGCCAATTAACTAGTGAAAAGAAAACGACAAGCTGTTTTCAAGAAATTACTGAGAGATCTCTGGAAAACAGTAAGGGCCTCAAATATTTTTGAAAAAAAAGTATATCTGTGACAGCATCATGAAAAATCAAATGTATGCATGTGTAGAGACAGAGGGTATACAGGAACTCTATACTTTCCATTCAATTTTGCTGTGAACCTAAAATTGCTCTCAGAAATAAAATTTTTGAAAAAATCAAATATGAAATATGTCTTATTGTGCTATTACATTATACAACTTTATCAAAGAAATTCATGTTCTCCAAAATCAGTTCCTTTTTTTTCCCCTTATGGAAAATCAACTTTCTCACTACAAAGAAATTTTGGTTCCCATTTTGAATGATCACTTAACAACAAAGACAAACCTCTTCTATCACTCTCTCTAACTGGTTCTCACTGATGAGTTTGGTAATTTGTCAAGATTTCAAGATTCATTTACAAATAAAACCACTTGCATTTATTGTGTACTTCAATTTCAATACTCAAACATTAGATACTCTTAGGTGCCTCATACCAGACAATGCAGATTCAGCAGTTAGCATTTCCTTTCTTTCCCAACACGGGGATGATATGAATGTGGGTGCTCCTGTGGCCACTTATTACTTTCCACAAGAGAAGGTTTGTGTATTAGATAACTCATACCTTGACTACACTTAAGTTTCTGGTGGTTACATAATCTAATCAAATACATTATGTGGTTTCAACTGGGATAATCAATCCACGAAGGCTGCATAATATTTGTAATAATAAAACAACTGTACTTTCAATTCTAAAGGGTGCCACAGTTTTAATTAGCAATTAAAATGACTTCACATTATAATATAGTCACTTAATCATAAAACAATACAAAACATGTCACTGTAGCAAACAAGGGATCTAAATTTGCTTCATCTTACACCAAACCCACATACTTCACTAAAATCAAAATTCTGTTTAAACACACACACACACAGACACACACACACACACGAATCATGGATGGGATAAGTTGTAGGAAACAGTAATCCATTCGCTTATTCTCCATCCTTTTCCCGCCCTTTCCTCCAGACCAGTTTACCAGTTTAAAAGGAACAAAGAACTAGAAAGGCCAAGTGATTTTTTTTTTTTGGTAAGACAAGAGTCTCCCTCTGTCGCCTAGCCTGGAGTGCAGTGGCGTGATCTCGGCTCACTGTAGCCTCTGCCTCCCAGGTTCAAGCGATTCTTCTGCCTCAGTCTATAGGCGAGTGCCACCATAACAGCCTAAATTTTGTATTTTTAGTAGAGACAGGGTTTCACCACGTTGGCCAAGGAACTCCTGACCTCAAGTAATCTCAGCCTCCCAAAGTGCAGGGATTACAGGCGTGAGCCGCCACACCCAGCGCATCCAAGTGATTTTTCCAGCAGTATGTTGTGGAGCCCTGAGGAGGTTTCAAGAGTTCTATTATCAAGGAAGTATTTTTTTTTTTTAATGAGTGGGGTTTTAATTTGCCTGAGGAATCCAATTTCAAGTTTAAAATTTTGGTTGTGTGTTTTTTTGTTTTTTTTTTTTTGAGTCAGAATCTCGCTCTGTCGCCCAGGCTGGAGTGCAATGGTGCAATCGCAGCTCACTGCAGCCAGCCTCTGCCTTCCGGGTTCAAGCAATTCTCCTGCCTCAGCCCCCCGAGTAGCTGGGACTACAGGCACCCGTCATCATGCCCGGCTAACTTTTTTTTGTATTTTCAGCAGAGACGGGGTTTCACCATGTTGGTGAGGCTGGTCTCGAACTCCTGACCTTGTGATCCACCCGCTTCAGCCTCCCAAAGTACTGGGATTACAGGCGTGAGCCACCGCGCCCAGCCAAAATTTGGTTTTTTAACACTCCACTACTGGCACTACACGGTGACTCACGCCTGTAATCGCAGCACTTTGGGAGGCCGAGATCTCGCGTGGATCATTTGGGGCCAGGAGTTCGAGACAGCCTGGGCAACATGGCAAAACCCCCTCTCTAATAAAAATACAAATATTGGTCAAGTGTGGTGGTACTCACCTGTAATCCCAGCTACTTGGAGGCAGAGACATGAGGGTTGCTTGAACCTGGGAGGCGGAGGCTGCAGTGAGCCGACATTGTGCCACTGCACTCCAGCCTGGATGACAGAGCGAGACTCTGTCTCAAAAAATATAAAAATAAAAAATAAAACACTCCACTACTAAATTTAAAGTTTGAAAAACCACTAATAATCTAAAATCTTGCCAGGATAATAATGTTAGGCAGGCCACGGTGGCTCACGCCCATAATCCGAACACTCTGGGAGGCCGGAGTGGCCAGATCATTTGAGATCAAGAGTTTGAGACTGGCCTGGCCAACATGGTGAAACCCTGTCTCTACTAAAAATACAAAAAAATTAGCCAGGCGTCGTGGCACATGCCTATAATCCCAGCTACTCTGTCTCCAAAAAAAAAAAAAAGATAATAATGTGGGAGGCAAGGCCAGATACACCTCACGTACAGATAACCTGAGGTGTTCTAACGAGCACCCGCAGCCCCTCATGAAAGGTCCAGAAAGGCAAGAGGGCAAAATCAAGTTTTTTGGGGTTTTTTTCTTTGTTGTTGTTTTTAAGATGGAGTCTCGCTCTTTTGCCCAGGCTAGAGTGGCGCTTGGCTCACTGCAACCTCCACCTCCCAGATTCAAGCGATTCTCCTGCCTCAGCCTCCTGAGTAGCTGGGATTAAAGGCGTGCACCACCATGCCAGGCTAATTTTCTTAATTTTAGTAGAGATGGGGTTTCACCATGTTGGTCAGGCTGGTCTCGAACTCCTGACCTCATGATCCGTCTGCCTCGGCCTCCCAAAGTGCTGGGATTACAGGCATAACAAAATCAAGTTTTAAGAATACCTTTCTTCAACTCCCTTCATTCTCTACATGGGCCATACAAGTTATCTACCAATATTTCACTCACAGTGTCCATGAGCTGTCTGCCATTGTCCAAAGACCATTAATTTGTTCCTACTTTCTCTAATTTGTTTCAACTTCTCTGATTTGTTTCTTCCCTTATTAAAAATTTCCCTTGTGATGTGTTACATCACACAACCTCTCTTGACCAGACAGTTCTAGTACTTTAAATTGTCTGTACAGGAAAGCCTCTATCACATGGCCAAGTATTTAAAAATATAGAAATAACCTTTCTTCAGAGATGTTAAATAGACCTGCAAGTTTCTAAATGGACTAAACTACTAAAAATGAAGAAAAAAGTCAAAAAGAAGGCTGGGGCGGTGGCTCAGCCTGTAATCCCGCACTTTGGGAGGCCGAGGCACACAGATCACCTGGGTTCGAGACCAGCCTTGCCAAAATGGTGAAACCCTGTCTCTACTAAAAATACAAAAATTAGCCAGGCGTGGCAGCGCACAACTGTAATCCCAGCTACTCAGGAGGCTGAGGCAGGAGAATCGTTTGAACCGGGGAGGTGGAGGTGGAGGTGGAGGTTGCAGTGAGCCAAGATAGTGCCACTGCACTATCTTGTGTCTGGGCAACAGAGTGAGATTGTCTCAAAAAAAAAAAAAAAAAAAAGTCAAAAAGAGGGACCAAATGTAAAGCCTGAGAACCTTCCAAACCAGAACTTGGTCCCAAACACACCTCTGATGTCTAGATTAGGGGTGCACATTTCTGATCAGCAAGATAGTCCCAGTAACTCTCAACTGCATTTACACTTTGGTCTTTAGGAATGTACTTGATCTATGCAACTGTTTCCAGTATTTTACAAATTATTCAAACAGTTCTTGTAGAAAGATACACACAATGACTGATGTGAAGCTTCACAGGATTAAAAAAATAAAACTGCAGAATACCAGAGTAGAAATGCTTCTCAAGAATTTAGTCCAGGCCGGGTGCGGTGGCTCACACATGTAATCCCAGCACCTTGGGAGGCCGAGGTGGGCAGATTGCTTGAGGTCAGGAGTTCAAGACCAGCCTGACCAACATGGTGAAACCCTGTCTCTACTAAAAATACAAAAAAAGTAGCCAGGCATGGTGGCACTCGCCTATAATCCTACCTACTTGGGAGGCTGAGGCAGGAGAATTGCTTGAACCCGAAAGGCAGGGATTGCAGTGAGCCAAGATCCTGCCACTGCACTCCAGCCTGGGCAACAAAGCAAGACTCCACCTCAAAAAAAAAAAAAAAAAAAAGAATTATTTAGTCCAATTCCCTCATTTCACGCACAAGCATACTGAAACACATGATTAAGTAACTTTCCCACAGTCTCAGAGCTAGTGGGAGAAACTAGATTTTCTTTTCATTACCACTTTCTATTCTACAAAGTACTAAATATGATCACCACTCAGCTTTCGTCACACGTTTTGGCATTATTCAGATGTTCACTTATGCAACACAGAAGGCTTAAAAAACAACAAGCACAACTATAAACAGGTCACCTTAACATGACTTAGGAAAAAAACACACCCAAGATCACAACATGTCCCACCGCATGCAAAATGTCTCATAGTGCAATACCAAGAATCAGTTTCCAGCATCTAACCACTATTCCAATATAAAATTCTACCCGGTAGCATTTCTTGCTGGTTATTTAGCTATAAATGGTTATGGGTTCATGGGTATTAAGCCATCAGCTATCTGCAATCCAGCCCTAAACACCAAACATTAGCTCCATTGTTATTTTTAGCCCTTTCTAGGTACAAACTTTTATCTAATAAGCCGAAACAATAACAAAACTCGGAGTGCTAATTTACCAAACTTGTTAACAGTAAATACTTCAGAAAACAATGCTTAACTATGCCTTGGTAGATTCTAGGTTTATAAATCCAAAGCAGATATGCCTTCGCACCATGGCATATTTATATAATGCACACTAAAAAAAGCTGTTTGCGTCCCCAAAAATGGTAGGTATTCTCTGGCAAGTCTAATCCAAGTGATTAAAATGGGGAATTACTGTAACAAAGTGACTATTTTTACTGTGCCTGAGTAACACAAAAACCTAGGAGTCTCACTTGAAAAAGCATTTGGATTGTAACTATTTATAAAATATTCTTTTTTGACTAAACGTGGTTCTCCCTGTTGCATTCCTGCTTCTGCCGCCCCTCACCTCCATTCTCCTAAGGATCCTAACACGAAAAACTTCATTATACTCTAGTCAAGGGGAGAGCTGTTAACCTTGACATTTTATGATCACTCTCTGAAGAGGGCAAATTACATGTTTTAGTTTTGCTTCTTTTTAATTAAAAAGGTCCCACCCACCCCTCAAGTGGAAATGAGAAATTTGTCAGAGGCCCCTTAATAATTGGCAGATGAGAATCATCCAGTGAATATACACAAAACTATTACAAAACCCTGAGTCATCACTCAGTTCAATCAGCAGCTTTGGGTAAACACTGAATGAGTGAGTTATGTCTTGTGTGTTCACCCGTCCATACCCACATGCGTGAACATACCATGTTACTAGATTTTATGTACAGTTAACCAAACAAGATACAGCAAAATTCTTTCTTAAAAAGCTCTTCGGACACAGTAAAGATGCCCATCCAGCAAGTAAATGTAACCTTTTTCCCCCCACTGTATTTTCACTCCTTTTTTTTTTTTTTTTTTCTAATTTCAATGACACTATAGTTTGAAGCTAGTTTACAAACAGAACTCCTGAAACTGATTTAGGTAATCTCTTAATCTGAGTAACTCAAAAAATTAACACAAGCCTGATACTAATATCGCCCTAGACATCCTGACAGTGCTCTTCCCTACTTTCCTCAGTATCTTAAATGTCTCTCCAAAAGAAATGTCACAACAGGAGCAACACACAATCCTTAAGATCTTAAACAACACTGTCCACATAAGACGTTAAGCTCAAGAATGAGGTCTGACTTTAAACGACCCTTCTCGATCAACTCCGCCAGGTCTGAGAGGGCCCCCAAAAAGCAAAACCCGTAAGTTTCCCTATGGTCTTCTCTCCATTCAGAAAGTTACTAGACGCCAACGGAGATGCGAAGAGGCGGGGATCGTCGGGGAAGGAAGAACCGGAGGAAGCAGGGAGACAAGTCAAGGAACTCCCCCAAAGACAAATTCTCTTTGCCCCGCCTCTCCCATGCGCAAACGTCCACGGAGGACCCTTGAGAAAGGCTCACCTCTCTCCCTCGGGGCCGGGGCCCTTGGGCTCCCCAGGGCCCTCCAGGTGGGAAGACAACAACCCGAACACTTCGGGAGAAGCAGATGCGGAGGACGTATAGGGATGGTAAAGACCCGGGAAGTCCCGTAGGAAAGTGGCAGGGAGGACGGCTTGAGTGCTTCACAGGCTCTGTCACGACCCTGGGATCACCGCTCGGGGACAGCTCCAGCGAGGACAGAGCTAAGGGTCCAGCCCTCTGGACAAAGAGCAACCATCCCCGACACCTCTCACTGAGCCTTTCCCCCCGGCCCGGCCCGCAGGCCCGGGCACACTTACGTGGAGAGTTTCCTGGTCCAGAAGAGGCCCCCGGGCCACAGCTCTTGGAGCTGCACGGCCCGGCCCAGGTTGCATTTGATCTGGGCCAGCTGCAAGTCGGACTCGGCGTCTAGCCGCTCCGCGTAGGGCAGCAGCTTGTTGTAGACGATCTCCTTCTGCGGGACGAAGCCCCGCGGGCCCGGCTCGGGACGCCCGCCCGGCTCCGGGGGCTCTCCGACTCCCGCCCGCTCGGCCGGCTCCATGAGCCCAGGGACACCCCCCCCACCCCCTCCCACCCTAACCCTCCCCGGCCCCCACCCCTCTCCGGGCTCCGCCTCCTCCGCGTCTTCGTCGCCCTGCGGCCGCTGGCGGCCCGTCGCCCTCGGACCGATCGCTAGGCCCCCTTCCCTGGCCGGCGTGCTGCTGGGCCCCACGCGGTTCCCAGTTCGTTGGCGGCGGCAGCGGCCGCTCTGCCCGCCCCGCACCGGCTCTGCTGGTGACGCTGCAGCCGCCGGGCCCAGAGGTTCCGGACCGGCCTCAAGTCACTTCCGGGGCGGGGCGGGGCGGAGCGACGGCGTCGGGGGAGGCGGTGGTGGCGGCAGCTGGAGCCCGACGGGCTGCCCCTTTTTCGCCGTGGGCCCGGCTCGGAGCCCCCACCCCGGGCCTCACCGGCCCAGCGCGAGGCTGCCTCACCGGAAACACGAGGCCGAATTCGAAGCTATTGTCCTGCTTCGCCGGGGGTCGCGCACTCCAGGCGGCAGCCCACTGGAGTCCCAGTCGCCACGACAGGCGGCAGCCAGGTTGGCCTGGTCCCCCTAGCTGAGCAGCCCCGGCTTCTGGGTTAGAGGGGTTTATGGAAAAGCCTACGTACCCACTTGCTCCTTATAGATTTATTTACTCCATCCCGCTTGTTCCTTATAGATTTAATTTTTCTGTCCCCTTTAAGTCCCCATCTTTCTGGTATTCTGGCCGCCATCATTCCAAAGAAGAAAATAGTTACTCGCTTAACAAATGCTATTTGAACAGCTGTTTTGTGTGTAAGGCGCTCAGTTTAGGCTATTGAGATAGAAACTTTAACCTGGTTTCCGCCCTCCCAAGGACTTAGTCTAGCAGAGATAAAGACGTGAATTACAAGATAATGCTCTTAATTGCTAGATAAGTACAGGAATCCTTAGGAACTCTACAAAGAAGTTGAAACTAGGGGGTTTGAGAGGGTGTCATTTTCCTAGAAGTGATACTCAATTTAAGCTATGAAGGTTGAGTGCAAAGTTGGTTAGAAAAAGGAGGGAGGAGGACACGTATTTCAGCTGAGAGAACAGCTCTGAGGCTGCAAGCATGTATTCTAAAAATTCAAAGTTCAAAATAGCGTAAGAGAGGGTACGGAGAAATGAGACTGAGAAGGAAATCCTAAGGAATTCAGAGCTTTATCCTAGAGACAAACTTCCAAAAGATTTTAAGCATAGCAGTGGGATGATATAATTTACATTTTTTAAGAATCACTCTGGCGGCCGGGCGCAGTGGCTCACGCCTGTAATCCCAGCACTTTGGGAGGCCGAGGCGGGCGGATCACGAGGTCAGGAGTTCGAGACCAGTCTGGCCAACATGGTGAAACCCCGTCTCTACTAAAAATACAAAAAAGTTAGCCGGGCGTGGTGGCGGACGCCTGTAATCCCAACTACTCGGGAGGCTGAGGCAGGAGAATCGCTTGAAACCGGAAGGCGGAGGTTGCAGTGAGCCAAGATCGCGCCAGGGCACTCCAGCCTGGGCAACAAGAGCGAAACTCCGTCTCAAAAAATAAAAAGGCCAGGCGCGTGGTGGCTCACGCCTGTAATCCCAGCACTTTGGGAGGCCGAGGCGGGTGGATCACGGGGTCAGGAGATGGAGACTATCCTGGCTAACATGGTGAAACCCCGTCTCTACTAAAAATACAAAAAAAATTAGCGGGGCATGGTGGCGGGCGCCTGTAGTCCCAGCTACTCGGGAGGCTGAGGCAGGAGAATGGCGTGAATCCGGGAGATGGAGCTTGCAGTGAGCCGAGATCGTGCCACAGCACTCCAGCCTGGGTGGCAGAGCGAGACTCCGTCTCAAAAAAAAAAAAAAAAAAAAAGAATCACTCTGGCTTCGTCTGGAAAATTGGTTGGAACTGACAAGATTGGGAACTGGAGGACCCTTTAAGGTGTGACATAATCATGGCCTGGATGTCAGTTGAAATTGAGAGCTACTTCAGCAGAATGGCTTGGGCTTAGTAGTTGACTGAAAGTGAAAAATTAAAAAGGAAAGAGACAAGATGACGCTGGGTAGATAGGTGAAGTCCTTCACTGAGATAAAGAACACAGCAGAAACAGCTTGGGAGGCAGAATGCCTATGGGATGGGTATGTTGACATATGTATCAGGAGGGTGATCTAAACTGAGATGCAGATTAGCGTATAGATGGACGACAGGAGGAAAGGAAATATACAGTATGAAAAAATAGGGCCCTTCACAAATCTCTGAGGAGCCCCACGTTTAAGGACAGACAGAGAAAAGGAAGGTAGGCCACAAAGAATATTCACAAAAAGCAGAGAGAGGAGGAGTTCTAGGAAACTGGGTGTCTCATGGAGAAGTGAACAATCCTACCTTAGGTAGCTAACAGGTCAAATGAAGTGAAACCTGAAAGGGTTTACTGGATAGTTTATTGATAAAGCGCATAAGAACAGTGTTGTTGGAGTGTAGAATAGAAATCTGATTACGGTGACAAAGGACAAATGGGAAGTGAATAAATAGAGGCAGCAAATATGGACAACCTTTTAAAAAATAATGGGGTAGGGAGAGCCGGAAAGAGATGAGTGTCAGGCCTCTGAGCCCAAGCAAAGCCATCATATCCCCAGTGACCTGCATGTATACATCCAGATGGCCTGAAGCAACTGAAGATCCACAAAAAAAGTGAAAATAGCCTTAACTGATAACATTTCACCATTGTGATTTGTTTCTGCCCCAACCTAACAGATGAATGTACTTTGTAATCTCCCCCACCCTTAGGAAGTTTCTTTATAATCTCCCCAACCCTTAAGAAGGTTCTTTGTATTTCTCCCCACCCTTGAGAATGTACTTTGTGAGATCCGCCCCCTGCCCCCAAAACATTGCACTTAACTCCACCACCTATTCCAAAACCTATAAGAACACCCTTTGCTGACTCCTTTTTCAGACTCAGCCTGCCTGCACCCAGGTGAAATAAACAGCCATGTTGCTCACACAAAGCCTGTTTGGTGGTCTCTTCCCACGGACACGCGAGACAATGAGGAGGTACTTGGAATAAAAGGAGGGATTTTTGAATGTGGGATATATATATGTGTGTGTGTGTGTGTGTGTGTGTGTGTGTGTGTGTATATATATATTTTTTTTTTTTTGAGTCTCGCTCTGTAGCCCAGTCTGGAGTGCAATGGATCGATCTCGGCTCACTGCAATCTCCGCCTCCAGGGTTCAAGTGATTCTTCTGCCTTAGCCCCTCGAGTAGCTGGGACCACAGGTGCGCACCACCACATCCAGATAATTTTTTTTTTTCGGTATTTTTAGTAGAGACAGGCTTTCACCATATTGGCCAGGCTGGTCTCAAACTCCTGACCTCGTGATCCGCCCGCCTTGGACTCCCAAAGTGTTGGGATTACAGGCTTGAGCCACTGAGCCCGGCCATATTTAGATATATTTAAATATGGATGAAAAGGAGCCAGTGGAGAGAGAAGTTAAAGTTATTGGGTGAGGACGACAAAGAGCGGAAGAGAATGTGGAGTCATTGACCTTTAGAAGCAAATCAAACTGTGCTTCCATTGTCAGAGGAGGAAAGCAGGGAAGGAAGCATAGGTGCAGATGCTGGAATGTTTGGTACTGGAAGTTGGAGAAGTTCTTTCTATAGTTTCTATTTTTTCCTATGAAACAAGACAATGAGAATTATAGGGAAGTGGTAGGTAGATTTGAGGAAATTGAAGAAGCCTTAGAGTAGTCTCAGAATTCAGAAAATTGATTTAAAAAGTTAGAATTGTTTGGCAGGTAAGGCTGGAAGCTTGAATTTACTATTATCTATCTGCACAATTTAATGATTTTTTCCCTAATACTGTTTAGTGGCCCAGGATTGTGTGATATACAGTATATACTAGTGACATACTAGTATAATAGAATGACAAAAGATCAAGATAATGTTTTTTATGTTGCCAGTAGTGATGGTAGTGTTAGCTATCATTCATTGAGCATTTCTGTCTGCCAGTGCTTTAGCTACATTATCTCACTGAATTCTCTAGAGATAATTGAGTTGAGAATATTTGAAAGAGAGTGGTTAAAGTCTAAGTTTGGTTGACGTGTAAGTGAAAAGAGTAGAGAGCTAATAGGGAAGGAGTAGAGAGATGTCAAGACACTTACATGCTGATGAGCTATAAGGGAAAAATGAAAGGATTCGCCTGAGCAAGGGATCTAGAAGAATAGAAATGTTTGGATTTAAGATTTCGAAGAGACCAGCCTGGCCAATATGGTGACACCCCGTCTCTACTAAAAATACAAAAATTAGCCTGGCATGGTGGCGTACGCCTGTAGTCCCAACAACTCAGGAGGCTGAGGCAGAAGAATTGCTTGAACCCAGGAGGCAGAGGTTGCAGTGAGCTGAGATCACACCACTGCATTCCAACCTGGCGACAGAGCGAGACTCTGTCTCAAAAAAAATAATAATAATAATTCAAAGAAGCAGTTCCAGATGACATTGAGCTCCCTAGAAACAAACATCTGAACTGGAAAAGTTGAAGAAATTACGGGAGCAAGCAAAATAAGGTCTCTTCCTGTTATTCTAAATAACGTTTCATGGAGAACACTATTGAAATGCTTCCCAGTGAGAAAGTTAGAAGACCTTTCTTTCGGGGAGCTGGTCTGCTCATTAGTGGAGACAGTAACCCAAAGTCTGGGGTGGATTTTCTCTTCTCAGTCCAACTTGTTATCTCTTGAAGGTCAGGAGACACTGCCAAAGGATAACAGCACGTTATCCTTTTGAGGCTGGGCTGGGTGGCTCACGCCTGCAATCCCAGCACTTTGGAGGGACAAGGCAGGCGGATCACGAGGTCAGGAGATCAAGAGCATCCTGGCTACCACACTGAAACCCCATCTCTACTAAAAATACAAAAAATTAGCTGGGTGTGGTGGCATGCACCTGTAGTCCCAGCTACTTGGGAGGCTGAGGCAGGAGAATCGCTTAAACCTGGGAGGCAGAGGTTGCAGTGAGCCAAGATCGCGCTACTGCACTCCAGCCTGGGTGACAGAGCGAGACTCTCAAACAAACAAACAAAAAAAACAGGATGTTATCCTTTTAACCAGACCTGGAGGGAGACACTGACTTCTTATCAGACCCTCAAGGAAACAGACTATAATCACTCTTCTTGCAAGACCCAGAAAATGCAGTGGCCCTTCAAAGAAAATATTCTAAAGAGAGAGGTTCCTTCTCAAGCTGGAGGGATTAGCAGAGACAATTTTCAATCAAATATTTATGTCTTTGATGTGCTTATTGGAACATTAATTAATCACTTATTAGCAGTGAACAAAAAATGACAGGTTATTAGTGTCACATCTTGCCCATCTTAGTTTTCTCTGTATATATGATATACTTGGGGCTAGAGATATATTGGCAAGTGAATGAATCTCTGTTGCCAGAAACATAATCTTTTTTTTCTTTTTTAGGCAGGGTTTCACTCTCTTACAGGCTGGAGTACAATGGCACAATCACAGCTCACTGCAGCCTCCACCTCCTGGGCTCAAGTGATTCTCCCACTTTGGCCTCCCAAGTAGCTGGGACTACAGGTGCATGCTACCATGTCTGGCTAATTTTTAATTTCTTGTAGAGATAGAGTCTCAATGTGTTGCCCAGGCAGGTCTTGAACTCCTGGACTCAAGCAATCTGCCCGCCTCAGCCTCCCAAAGTGCTGGGATTACGGGGGTTAGCCACCACACCTGGCCAGAAACGTAATCTTTAGAAGTATTTGAATTAGAATGATTCATTGCAATGTAATTAAATATCCAGACTTCTGCTGAATTGCAGTTATTAGAGGAACAAGAATATTAGATCTGGTCTGAAGATTTGGGAGGAAAAAAAGAATATTAGATCTGAGAAATGTTGAGTTTTTTCTAGTTCCTGTAGGATTTTTAAGTTTTGAATTTTTCCTTCAAAAATCATTTTCATCCAGCCATTGTATCCACTTCACTTCATTTGAACTAGAGTATATGTGGAGTTCAGTTTCTCATAAGGAAAATCACAGCTAAAGGAATGAATTTTTCTCTCATTATTTTAGGCATTTGTTAGGCATTCTGTCATTTCACTAAAATGTAGCCAGATGTGGGCTTCTTTTTGTTTATTTTTGGGGGGATTTGTATTTCTTGAATCAAAAGATTCATCTTCATCAATTATGCAAAATTTTCACTATTTTTTTGTAATTTCTTTGTACTCCTTGTAGAATTCCTATTAGACATTTGTTTTACCTTCTCATTCTAATATCCATATTTCTTTTCTTTTCTTTTTGAGATGGAGTCCTGCTCTGTTGCCCAGGCTGGTGTGCAGTGGCATGATCTGGGCTCACTGCAACCTCCACCTTCTGGGTTCAAGCAATTCTTCTGCCTCAGTTTCCCGAGTAGCTGGGACTACAGGCACCCGCCATCACGCCCGGCTAATTTTTTATATTTTTAGTAGAGACGGGGTTTCACATTTAGCCAGGATGGTCTCCATCTCCTGACCTCATGATCCGCCTGCCTCGGCCTCCCAAAGCGCTGGAATTACAGGCGTGAGCCGCCGCGCCTGGCCAGGCCTGGGAATTTAACCTGTGGAGAGTTCTGTTTTTATGCAGTATTTTACTTCCAACTCCCTTAGGTCTCAGCCTTCAACTTCTATCCCTGGGTAGATATTAAAACCCAAGTCACTGCCAGGCTCACACCTGTAATCCCAGCACTTTGGGAGGCCGAGGTGGGCAGATCACGAGGTCAAGAGTTTGAGACCAGCCTGACCAACATGGTGAAACCCCATGTCTACTAAAAATACAAAAAAATTAGCTGGGTGTGGTGGCATGCGCCTGTAATCCCAGCTACTCAGGAGGCTGCGGCAGGAGAATCGCTTGAACCTGGGAGAGGGAGGTTGCAGTGAGCTGAGATTGTGCCACTGCACTCCAGCCTGGGTGGCAGAGCAAGACTCCATCTCAAAAAAAAAAAAAAAAAAAAAAAAGCCCAAGTCACTTGCTGTTCCTGGATCCAGTAACGCTGCCTCAAATTTGATTCAGTCACCTCACATACTTAACATTCTGGCTTTACTTTCCTCTGTTTCTGGCATCTGGAGATATCCTTTTTTTGTGTGTGAGCTCATTTATGGTTATCTGTTGTTATGTTTAATACAACCATTCCTGGCTGAGGCTGCCACATCTGGAGCTGGAAAACCATTAAGAAATAAACTTCTGGCTGGGCATGGTGGCTCACGCCTGTAATCCCAGCACTTTGGGAGGCTGAGGCAGGTGGATCACTTGAGGTCAGGAGTTCGAGATCAGCCTGGCCAATGTGAAGAAACCCCATCTCTACTAAAAATCCAAAAATGAGCCGGGCATGGTGGCACACACCTGTAATCCCAACTATTTGGGAGGCTGAGACAGGAGAATTGCTTGAACTCAGGAGGCAGAGATTGCAGTGAGCTGAGATCGTGCCACTGCACTCCAGCCTGGGTGACAGAGTGAGACTCCATCTCAAAAAAAAAAAAAAGAACTTCTAATTCTAAAATATTATAGAAATTATTGGGAGCAAAATGGAGTGACTGTGGATGATTAAGAGCTTTCTTAGAGTCCTCATCAAATCATGCAGGTGATTAATGATACCTGTCCACCAAGTTATATAGTCATGTACAGCATAATGATGTTTTGGTTAAGTAAGGACCACATAGGCAGTGGTCCCACAAGATTATAATGGAGCTGAAAAGTTCCTATAACCGAGTGTGGGTAGCCTAGCACAAGGCAGTACTCACATGTTTGTGGTGATACTGATGTGAACGAACCTACTATACTTCCAGTTTGTATAAGAGTATAGCACAGGCTGGGGGTAGTGGCTCACACCTGTAATTCCAGCACTTTGAGAGACCGAGGTGGGCAGATGGCTTGAGCTCAGGAGTTCACGACCAGCCTGGACAACATGACAAAACTCAAATATTCAAAAATATATATTTGCAACATGGCAAAACCTTCTACCAAAAATACAAAAACATTAGCCAGGTATGGTGGCACATTCCTGTGGTCCCAGCTACTCAGGAGTCTGAGGTGGGAGGATGGCCTAAGCCTGGGAGGCAGAGGTTGCACTGAGCTGAGATCGTGCCACTGCACTCCAGCCTGGATGACAGAGTAAGACCTCATCTCAAACTTAAAAAAAAGAGTATAGCATATACACTCATACAGCACATGATACCTGATAATAATAAACGACTGTTACTAGTTTATGTATTTGCTATACTATACCTTGTATTGTTATTTTAAATTGTACTCCTTCTACTTATTAAAAAAAAAAAAGGTAACTGTAAAACAGCCTCAGGCAGGTCCTTCAGTAGGGATTCGAGAAGAAGGCATTATTATCATAGAAGATGAAAGCTCCATGCATGTTATTGCCCTTGAAGACCTTCCAGTGCAACAAGATGTGGGGGTAGAAGAGAGTGATATTAATGATCCTGACCCTGTGTAGGCCTAGGCTAATGTGTGTGTTTGTGTCTTCATTTTTAACAAAAAATATTTAAAAAGAAAAAATATATAAAAGTTTTAAAATAGAAAAGAACATAAAAAATTAGGATACAAGCTGGGTCTGGTGGCTCACGCTTGTAATCCCAGCACTTTGGGAGGCCGAGGAGGGCAGATCAAGAGATCAAGAGATTGAGACCATCCTAGCCAACATGGTGAAATCCCATCTCTACTAAAAATAAAAAAATTAGCCAGGCATGGGGGTATGCACCTGTAGTCCCAGCTACTGTGGAGGCTGAGGCAGGAGAATCACTTGAACTCGGGAGGTGGAGGTTGCAGTGAGCCGAGATTGTGCCACTGCACTCCAGCCTGGCGACAGAGTGAGACTCTGTCTCAAAAATTTAAAAAAAATTTAAAAAAAAGGATACAAAAATATTTCTGTACAGCAGTACAATGTGTGTGTGTTTTTTTGTTTTTGTTTTTGTTTTTAGATGGAGTCTCACTCTGTGGCTCAGGCTAGAGTGCAGTGGCGTGATCTTGGCTCCCTGCAACCTCCACCTCAAGGGATCCTCCCACCTCAGCCTCCCTAGTAGCTGGGATTAGAGGCTTGTGCCACCCTGCCTGGCTGTTTTGTATTTTTAGTGGAGACAAGGTTTCACCATGTTGGCCAGGCTGGTCTGCAGCTTCTGACCTCAAGTGATCCACCCGCCTTGGCCTCCCAAAGTGCTGGGATTATAGGCGTGAGCCACCACACCTGGCCGAATGTGTTTGTTTTTTTAAGCTAAGTATTATTACAAAAGAGTCAAAAAGTTAAAATTTAAAAGTTCATAGCTGGGCACCATGGCTCACATCTCTAATCCCAGCAGTTTGTGAGGCCAAGGCAGGAGGATCACTTGAGCCCAGGAATTCAAGACCAGCTATGTTGCCAAGAGGCAACATAGCAAGACTCCATCTCTACAAAAAATTTAAAAATTAGCCAGGCGTTATGGAATGTGCCTGTAGTCCCAACTACCTGGGAGGCTGAAGTGGGAGGACTGCTTAAACCTGGGAGGTGGAAGCTGTAGTGAGCCAGGATCTCACCACTGTATTCCAGCCTGGGAGATAGAGTGAGACCCTGTCTCAAAAAAAAAAATTTTTTTTTTTTTTATAAAAAGAAAAAGTTACAGTAAGCTAAATTTAATTTATTATTGAAGAAAGAAAATATTGAGTCCAGGAGCTGTGGTTCACACCTGTAATCCCAGCACTGTGGGAGGCCAAGGCAAGAGGATTGCTTGAGCTAGGAGTTCAAGATCAGTCTGGGCAACGTGGTGAGACCTCATCTCTATAAAAAATAAAAAAATAAAGAAAATACCATTTATAAATTTAGTGTAGCCTAAGCGTACAGTGTTTATAAAGTCTACAGTGGTGTATAGTGACATCCTAGGCCTTCACATTCACCCACCACATACTCAGTCACTGACATAACCTAGAGCAAGTTCTAGTCCTACAGACTCCATTCATGGTAAGCGCCCTGTATAGGTGTACTTTTTTTTTTTCTTTTTAGATAGGCTTTCACTCTGTTGCCCAGGTTGGAGTGCAATGGTGCAATCACAGCTCACTGCAGGGTTGACCTCCCTAGGCTCAGATGATCCTCCCACCTCAGCCTCCCGAGTAGCTGTGACTACAGGTGTGTGCCACCATGTCCTGCTAATTTTCTATTTTTTGTAGAAATGGGGTTTTGCCGTGTTGCCCAACGTGGTCTCGAACTCCTGGGCTCATACCATTCACCCACCTCCACCTCATAAAATGCTTGGATTACAGGTGTGAGCCACCACACCGGAACAGATTTACCATTTTTTATCTTTTATACTGTATTTTTACTGCACCTCTTCTATGTTTAGATACACAACTACTTACCATTGTGTTACAATTGCCTGTAGTATTCAGTACGGACATACTGTACAGATTTGTTGCCTAGAAGTGTTACACAGCCTAGAAGTGTTACCAGTGGAGGGTGTCCAGGTTTTTGGAATTTGAACAATGATTTGGACAAAGCACACAAAGCAAGGAAAGAATGAAGCAACAAAAGCAGAGATTTATTGAAAATGAAAGTACACGCCACAGGGTGGGAGTGGGCTGAGCATAGGGGCTCAATAATTTTCCTATTACAGAATTTTCTGGTTTCCCATTGTCCACTTGGTGTACCCCCTATGTAAGTGAAGTAGTGGCCCACAATCAGTCTGATTGGTTGTAGAAAGCAACCAATCAGAGGCTGAAGTGAAGTTACAAAGTTAAACTCCTATGCAAAAGAAGACTTGGCTTGCAATCAGTCTGACTGGTTGCGGAAAGAAACCAGTCAGAGATACTTTCAATTTTCCATTTGCCACGCATAAAAAGGGGAGGGGGGTTGCAAAGGGAGTGGCCTCTGGTCCTTTTGTTACTTAGTTTTGGAAAGTTGGGGTTTTCCTTTAGATTTAGTTCTAGGAAGTCAGTGTGAATCAGCCTTAGGTTACCTGCCACCAGACCCTATTCTCCTGCCTCAGAAACAATAGGCTACACCATATAGCCAAGGTGTATAATAAGACACATAATCCAGGTTTGTGTAAGTACACTCTGATGTTTGTACAATGATGAAATCGCCTAACAATACATTTCTCAAACATATCTCCGTCATTAAGTGATGTATTTATTTAATGATAAAAAATTTATTAAAACGTTTATTTGATATTTAAATACTAAAAGAATTTTTCAGCACCACCAAAGCTTTTCGTGTTTCTTCTTTTTGTCAAGCTATGAATAATGTAGGAGGTGACAGCTTCCCTCATAATCAAATATAGTAAAGAGATGTATTTTTTAATGATAATTGAAAAGATTCACAATAGAGTCAGTGAAGAGACAATAACTAATGCACAAAGAGGACGTACACTCTTTCCACCTACCCCCCAGTTTTTATATGTATAAATAGAACAGGCTTTGCTCACAGGCAGACAATGGGATTATCTGCATGCGTAATTTGAATAGCCAGCAAGACATTCACACTTGATCACATCTGATATTTGAAATGCTATTTCCAATCTATTTCTTTGTACTAAGCAGAATACCTTTTGAAATTTACAGACACATAAAAGGTATAATATATCAAATCCCTAGTTCTCCAGCATGTATTATATATTCATTAATTCAGTAAACATTTATTTATGTCCCCAGAGTGCCAAGTCAGAGATCATTAGATGAATGACACAGTACCTGTCCTCAAGCAGTTCACTTTCTAGTAGACTGACAGATATGAAAACAGACAAAACTATAACCAAATGTCAGCTGGGGTTTACCTATATCTTAAGATCTCTAGATAAAACTAATTCAAACTCCCTTCCACCCACTGCCTAGAATTCAATCGCTCATCCAATAGTTTTATCAATTTTGAAAGGTGGGACTTATATTTTTATGCTCGCTCTCATCTCTAACCTTTGACTCTTGCTAAACTACCCCTGTTGAGTGATTGTCTTAGCATGAGACTTCTGTTGTCCCAGTTTGGCACTGCTTCGACTCAAATGTTAAGCCTGGCTGTTTTCCTTGATTTTCACAACTTCCATACAACAAATCCTTCACACGAGACTGTGTGTGTGTGTGTGTGTTGTGTGTGTGTGTGTGTGTGTGTGTGTGTGATACAAATAGGTTCAGGGAGAACCAGGGATTTATATGCTGGAAATATGAACAACCTATAAGTTAGCATGAAATATTCCTTTTCCTAAAGATCCATTTCTGCATGGTTCCTGTTATCATGGAGCTCACTGGTTAGAGAGGGGCAGCCAGACAGTAAACAACTCACTTCACAGGTACTTAGTTATAATTTTATTAGATGCTTTAATAGGATAAATGTTGTTCTGGTTATGTAGAACAGGGGTACCTGGACTAGGATGCGAGGCCTAGACCAAATTCTTTGAGGAAGCAACATTTGATGAATGAAGACTTGTGGAGAAGGATGATTAGAAATGATTCAGCTAAGAAAATAGGCCAGGCACAGTGTGGCTCATGTCTGTAATCCCAGCACTTTGGTAGACCAAGGTAGGAGGATCATTTGAGTCCAGGAGTTCAAGACCAACCTGGACAACATGACGAAACCCCATCTCTACAAAATATACAAAAATTAGCTGGGTGTGGTGGCATGTGCCTGTAGTCCGAGCTACTTGGGAGGCTGAGGTGGAAGAATCACTTGAACCCAGGAGATTGAGGCTGCAGCGAGATGTGATTGCACCACTGCACTCCAGCCTAGGCAACAGAGCAAGACCCTGTCTCAAAAAAGAAAAGAAAACAGTATGAATGGAAGCTTGAGGTAGAGGAAGAATTTGGCTTGTATGAGAAATTTAAAAAACACCCATATGCTTAGGGAGCGAGATTAAGAATAGTATATACGGCTGAAGCAGAGTTAGATCATGTAGTACCTTGTAAATTGGGTTAAGAATTTTGCATTTTTTCCGAAAAGCTGCTTCAGATATGTCAATACAGTGCTATGGGTAGTAACCAAATACTTGGAGGAAGTTGAAGGGGTGACAGCTGGCTCATCAAGTCTTGCAAGGAAGTTAATAAGCATATCCCCAGCAGAGGCATCGGTTTATAGAAAGACCAAGAGTTTTCAATGGGCCCAGTTAGGCCAGGAAACAATGAGTACAATGTGATAGGAACACAGAAAATGTATATCATGGCAAGAAAAGAGACAAGAAGGTAAACTGAGGCCAGATTACAAGCAGTCATGGATGCCTTCCTAAGGTGCTGGATGCTGGGGGTTTATCCTGTAAGCATTGAGGTAGGGGCATGACACAAGGAGGCTTGTGGTTTAGAAAGATGGCTCTGGGCATTTTCATCATCATCACCATCATCGTCATCATAACAAAGGTACCCAGCACATTGAAGAGGCAACCAGTGGTGGACAGTGAGGTGCTTTAGAGGTAAATGATGAAGGCTAATAAATGCCTTAGTAGCTAGCAATTAGGAACAAGAGCTAATTTAAACTTCACACCAAAACTAGGTGAGGAAATTATAGCCCAGTCCCACCTGAACATAGATGGAGAAACTCAACAAAAATTCTGGCCAGGCGAGGCAGCTCATGTCTGTAATCCCAGCACTTTGGGAGGCCGAGGCAGGTTCATCACCTGAGGTCAGAAGTTTGAGACTAGCCTGGCCAGCATGGTGAAACTCCATCTCTACTCAAAATACAAAATTAGCTGGGTGTGGTGGTGCATGCCTGTAATCCCAGATAATTGGGAGGCTGAGGCAGGAGAATCTCTTGAACCGGGGGGGTGGGGGTTGCAGCGAGCCGAGATCGCACCACTGTACTCCAGCCTGGGCAACAAGAGCAAAACTTAAAAAGAAATTCAAGTGAATTGAATCCAGAAAAGTGTGTGTATGCATATATTATATATTATATATATAGCATATATATAAAATATATGTAGTATATATATAAAATACATTGGGACCAAGCAGGGTTTATTGCAGGTACACAAGGCTAGTTCAATGTCAGAAAATCTACCAATAAAATTCACCACCTTCATGCAAGACAAACCAAAACAAAACAGAACCCAACATCTTAACAAATGTTGTAGGATGAATGCAGAAAAAGCATTTATTAGTCCATGATAACAATTTTTATCAAATAAGAAAATAAAAGTGAACTTCTTAAAACCTGATAAAATGTTTTATCAAGCTCTGTACCTAACAATGAAACTTTGGAAGCCAACACATTACACTCAAGAACAAAACAAGGATGTTAATTTTATGAATAAATTGGTCCAGGTTACACAGCATTAATAAACAATCCCAAAATCTCAGTGGCTTAGGATTTAGCATTTTTTCTTTCTTTTTTTTTTTTTGAGATGGAGTCTCGCTCTGTTGCCCAGGCTGGAGCACAGTGGCGCGATTTCCGCTCACTGCAAGCTCCGCCTCCCGGGTTCATGCCATTCTCCTGCCTCAGCCTCCCGAGTAGCTGGAACTACAGGCGCCCGCCGCCACGCCCAGTTAATTTTTTGTATTTTTAATAGAGACAGGGTTTCACATTTAGGCAGGATGGTCTCGATCTTCTGACCTTGTGATCCGCCTGCCTCAGCCTCCCAAAGTGCTGGGATTACAGGTGTGAGCCGCTGCACCTGGCCAGGATTTAGCATTTTTTTCATACTATATTCCATCTCAGGTCAAAAGGGGATCCTGCTTCATGTTCTCACTCCGGGACCCAGGCTGATGGCTATCTGGAAAATACCCAACAGAAATGTGTGTACGTATATACATATATGTTCTCCAAAAGATCTACTTAAATGTTCATAGCAGCACTACCCCAAAGAGTCTAAAATACAGAACTATCCAAATACCTATCAACATATCAACAGTATAATGGATAAACTGTGTTTATGTTTGCACAATGAAATACCACTGCTTTAGTTGGGATATTTGACCCTCCAAACCTCATGTTGCAATTTAATCCTCAATGTTGGAGTTGGGGCCTGATGGAAGGTGTTTGGGTCATGGGGGAGGATCCCTCATGAATGGCTTGATGATCTTTCCATAATGATGAGTGAGTTCAGGCTCTATTTGTTCCCATGAGATTTCACCTGAAAGCGAGCTGTTTAAAATAGCCTGGTTGACCAGCGCTCAGTGGCTCATGCCTGTAATCCCAGCACTTCAGGAAGCCGAGGTGGGAGGAGTACTTGAGGTCAGGAATTTGAGACCAGCCTGGCCAACATGGTGAAACCCCATCTCTAGTAAAATACAAAAAATTAGCTGGGCGTGGTGGCGTTCACCTGTAATCCCAGCTCCTCGCAAGGCTGAGGCAGGAGAATCCTGGAGGCAGAGGTTGCTGTGAGCCGAGATCATGCCACTGCACTCCAGTCTGAGCAACAGAGTGAGACTCCATCTCAAAAATAATAATAATAATAAAAATAAATAAATAAATAAAATAAAATAGCCTGGCACCTTCCCTCTTTCTGTTGCCTCCTCTCTCACCATGTGCTCTCTGCATATGCTGTCTCTTCTTCCCCTTCCACCATGAGTGGAAACAGCCTGAAGCTCTCACCGGAAGCAGATTCCAGCACTATGCTTCATGTACAGCCTGCAGAACCTTGAGCCAAGTAAACCTCTTTTTTTTTTTTTTTTTTTTGATGGAGTCTCACTCTGTTGCCAAGGCTGGAGTGCAGTGGCATGATCTCAGCTCACTGCAACTTCTGCCTCCTGGATTCAAGCGATTCTCCTGCCTCAGTCTCCTGAGTAGCTGGGATTACAGACACACAGCACCACGCTCAGCTAATTTGTGTATTTTTAGTAGAGATGGGATTTCACCATGTTGGCCAGGCTGGTCTGGAACTCCTGACCTCAAGTGATCCTTGGCCTCCCAAAGTGCTGGAATTACAGGCATGAGCCACCAAACCCGGCCATTTTTTTTTTTTTAGATGAAGTTTCACTCTGTTGCCCAGGATGGAGTGCAGTGGCATGATCTTGGGTCACTGCAACCTCTGCCTCCTGGGTTCAAGTGATTCTCCTGCCTCAGCCTCCCAAGTAGCTGGGATCACAGATATGCACCACCATGCCCAGGTAATTTTTGTGTTTTTAGTGAGAGACCGGTTTCACCATCTTGGCCAGGCTGGTCTTGAACTCCTGACCTCAGGTGATCCACCTGCCTTGGCCTCCCAAAGTGCTAAGATTATAGGTGTGAGCCACCGCACCCGACCAAACCTCTTTTCTTTATAAATTATCCAGTCTCTGATATTCCTTTATAACAACACAAATGGACTAGGACAACTACACAGTAATGAGAATGAAAAATGCACAAATGCATGCAACAATATGGATGAATCTTGAAAACAGAATGTTGAAGCAAAATCAGACACACAAGAGCATGTTCTGTATGATTCCATTTCTGTGTTATAACAAGCAAAACTAATTTGTGATATGAGAGGTTCACAAAGTGGTCACACCTGAGGGTAGGGTACAGAATGGAAGAGGACATGAAAAGGCCTTCTGGAGTTCTGGTTATGTCCTGTTTCTCCATCTGGGAGATGGTTACATGAGGGTGGTTAGTATGTTAAAATTCATTGAGCTGTAAATTTATGATACATATCTTTTTATAGATGTGGATTATGCTTTTATGTATGTATACAAAGTTAAAAAAAAAAAGGAAGCAGTTCCAGACTTCTTTACAAAGTGTAGGCTCCTAATTCCCATTTAGCAAAGAGAACAAAGTAGTTCATCTACAGGTTTTTGTGTAAACAGAAGTTTTAGTTTCTCTTGGATAAATGCCCAGGGGTGCAATTTCTGGGTCAAATGGTAGTTGTGTGTTTCATTTTGTAAAGAAAAAACTGTCAAACAGTTTTCTAGAGTGGCTGTATCATTTTACATTTTCATCAGCATTGTAAGAGCAATCCGGTTTCTCTGCCAATACCTGATGTTGTCACTGCTTTTTATTTTAGCCTTTCTGATAAGCATGCAATGATCTCATTGTGGATTTAATTTGCATTCTTCTAATGAGTAATGATGTTGAACAGGAACATGCTTTTATGTGCTTATTTACCATTTTTATATCCTCTTTGGTGAAATATCTGCTCATGTTTTTTGCATGTTTTCTAATTGGATTGCTTGTGGGTTTTTTTGTTTGTTTTTTGGTTTTTGGATTGCTTGGTTTTTAACTGTTGAGTTTTGGGAGTTCTTTATATAGTCCAGATACTACTCTTTTGTCAGATATGTGGTTTGCAAATATTTTATTTCTGTAGTTTGTCTCTTAAAGGGATCTTTTATAGAGCAAAAGTTTTTAATATTGATGAGGTCCAGTTTATCAATTTTTCCTTTAACGTGTCAAACTTTTATTTAGTGTGAGATCTAAGAACTAGGTTGGGCATGGTGTTGCGCACCTGTAATCCCAGTGACTCGAGAGGCTGAGGCAGGAGGATTACTTGAGTCCAGGAGTTCAAGACCAGCCTGTGCAACATATCAAGACTTCATGTCATATTAAAAGAATAATAATAATCATAATCAAAAACACTTTGCCTAGTCCTAGATTCCAAAGTTCTTTTTCTAAAAGTTTTATAGTTTTATGTTTTACATTTAAGTCCATGATTCATCATTAGTTAGTTTTTATATGTGGCATGACATTTAGGTCAAGGTTTATGTTTTGCCTATGAATGTCCCAAGTAATTCAGTTTTATTTTTTATTTATTATTATTTTTAGACAGGGTCTTGCTCTGTCACCCAGGCTGGAGTGCAGTGGCATGATCTCAGCTTATTGCAACCTCCACCTCCCGGGTTCAAGTGATCCTCTTGCCTCAGCCTCCCGAGAAGCTGGGACCACAGGCATGTGCCACCATGCCTGGCTATATATATGTATGTGTATATATATATATGTGTGTATTTTGTAGAGACAGGGTTTTGCCATGTTGCCCAGGCTGGCATTGAGCTCCTGGGCTCAAGCAATCTGCGTGTCTCAGCCTCCCATGGTGCTGGGATTACAGGTGTAAGCCACCATGCCTGGCCCATAATTCAGTTTTTGTTTTGTTTTGTTTTGTTTTTTTGAGACAGAGTCTCACTCTGTCACCTGGGCTGGAGTGCAGTGGCACGATCTTGGGTCAGTGCAACCTCTGCCTCCCAGGTTCATGCGGTTTTCCCTGCCTTAGGCTCCTTAGCAGCTGGGATTACAGGTGCGCGCTACCATGCCCAACTATTTTTATTGCATTTTTAGTAGAGACGGGTTTTTGCCATGTTGGCCAGGCTGGTCTTGAACTCCTGACCTCAGGTGAACTGCTGCCTCGGCCTCCCAAAGTGCTGGGATTACAGGCGTGAGCCACCACACCCGGCCTATAATTCAGTTTTAAATAACATCATCTGAAGGCCACCAAGAGTCCGGTCCCAGTAGGAATATTCCAAACCCAGTCATTTCTTCTCATCGTTACTCTAACATGCAGTGGAAAGGCTATCAGGCCAGCATGTGCCTGCTGGCACCATCGACTATTGTGATCTACTATGAGCCAATACTTAAATAAGAAGACATATCTTTCAATAACAAAAAGTCAGATTGGTAGACAATTCTTTTTTTTGTTTGTTTGTTTTTTTCACAGACAAGGATTCCCAGGCTCAAGCAATCTTCCTGCCTCGGCCTTCCAAAGTGCTAGGATTATAGGCATGAGCCACCATGCCCCGCCTGACAAATCTTGAGTCAGATATTAGTAAAACAAAGAATATATTTGCCCAGTTCTTTTAGGGCATAGTCCTGCTAAAATGCACCTAATGTGTGTATTTAGGTTACTTATCATAATGGACATCTGTAATTGCTTTTGGCTGCCCAGCATCTGAACCCACTTGCTAGATTCGGGACATCTCCCATTATCTAGGTCTTGGTGGGAAGTAGGCTCTGACCTCTAACTTTAGAAGCCTAAGGGATGAGATTCACCCTCGACTAACTCCCCTGACAGCCTTGTGACCCAGATTTAGCCACTATGTACTTTGTGTCTTGTGTAAGCAATGCCAAGATGAAGGGATGATAAGTGATATTGGATCTGTGGTAGCTCTAGTATTAGCAGTTTGGCATTGAGGCTGTGTTTATTGTGAGTAGTGGCTGCCTACAGTGGCCATTATGTCAAATACTAGAGATGTCATATGTTGGTGGTGGCAGCAGCATCTCCACCAGACTGTTCCTGCCACTCCTACTCCCTTGGTCCCAGCCAATTGTTTGAGAATGTTTTCATCATTTCTCATCACTTCTGTGAGTTACATAAACCCTTTTCTTTTCTTTTCTTTTCTTTTCTTTTCTTTTTTTTTTGAGATGGAGTCTTGCTCTGTTGCCCAGGCTGAGTGCAATGGTGTGATCTCGGCTCACTGCAACCTCTACCTCCTGGGTTCAAGCAATTCTCCTGCCTCAGCCTCCGGAGTAGGGTCTACAGGCATGCACCACTACACCTGGCTAATTTTTGTATTTTTAGTAGAGGCAAGGTTTCACCATGTTGGTCAGGCTGGTTTTGAACTCCTGACCTCAAGTGACCTACCCGCCTTGGCCTCTCAAAGTGTTGTGATTACAGGCATGAGCCACCACTCCTGGCATATAACACTTTTCAGTAAATTCATCTTCTATTTAATTTAGCCAGACTTCACTTCTAACAAGCAAGATAGTTGATATATCAAGAATCCTAGCTGGGAGCTGTGGCTCATGCCTGTAATCCCACCACCTTGGGAGGCTGAGGCAGGTGGATCACCTGAGGTCAGGAATTTGAGACCAGCCTGGCCAACATGGTGAAACCCCAAATATACTAAATATACAAAAATTAGCTGGGCGTGGTGGCGGCCACCTGTAATCCCAGCTACTTGGGAGGCTGAGGCAGGAGAATCTGTTGAACCCAGGAGGTGCAGTTTGCAGCGGGCCGAGATAGTACCATTGCACTCCAGCCTGGGAGACAAGAGCAAAACTCCGTCTTACCAAAAAAAAAAAAGAAAAAGAATCCTCACTTTCAGCAAATTAGCATAAAGCAGTGGTTGAGAGAGCTTCTACTCTCAGAGTTTCTGATTCAGTAGGTCTGCAGATGACCTAAGAATTTGCGTTTATTTATTTATTTATTTATTTTTTTTTAAGGCAGAGTCTCGCTCTGTCACCCAGGCTGGAGTGCGGTGGCGCAATCTCGGCTCACTGCCAGCTCCGCTTCCTGGGTTCACGCCATTCTCCTGCCTCAGCCTCCCGAGTAGCTGGGATTACAGGTGCCCGCCACCACGCCCGGCTAATTTTTTATATTTTCAGTAGAGATGGGGTTTCACTGTGTTAGCCAAGATAGTCTAGATCTCCTGACCTTGTGATCTGCCCGCCTGGGACTCCCAAAGTGCTGGGATTACAGGCGTGAGCCACCATGCCCTGTCGAGAACTTGCGTTTCTAACAAGCTTCCAGGTGATGCTGCTGGTCAAGTGTTCAAAGGTATGCTGCTGGTCATCATCAGATGTTGTGATTTTATAATTTTCTCTCAAATGTTGCTGAGTAGTGTTCCATTCTATGAACATACCATAGTTTGCTTATCCATTCATATGTTAATGGACATTTTGGTTGTTCCCAGTTTCTGGGTATTACAAATAAAGCTTCAATAAATATTCATGTATAAGTCATTGTATGGACATATAACTACTTTTCTCTTGGATACATACCTAGGCATAGAATGGCTGGTGTATGTGTAACTTTTTTATCTTTTTTTTTTTTGAGGTGGAATTTCACTCTTTCGCCCAGGTTGGAGTGCAGTGGTGCGATCTTGGCTCACTGCAACCTCTGCCTCCTGGGTTCAAGTGATTCTCCTGCTTCAGCCTCCCGAGTAGCTGGGATTACAGGCATGCGCCACCACACCCGGATAATTTTGTATTTTTAGTAGAGACAGGGTTTCTCCATGTTGGTCAGGTTGGTGTCGAACTCCCGACCTCAGGTGATCCACCTGCCTCAGTCTCCCAAAGTGTTGGGGTTACAGGTGTGAGCCACTGTGCCTGGCCGTATTTCATCTCATATATTGATTTTACCTCATTCACCCTGCTCCAGGCACTCCGACCTTCTCTCAATTTTTTTTAAGTTTTTTATATTTATTTATTTTTATTTAGAGATAAGGGCTAAGTATGTTGTACAAGATGGAGTGTAGTGGCTATTCACAAGTGCGCTCATAGGGTACTGCAGACTCGAGCTCTTGGCCTAAAGCAATCCTCCTGCCAAGCCTCCTAAGTAGCTAAGACTACAGGCACATGACACCACACCCAGCTTCTTTCAATTTCTTGATCAAGCCAAGCTTTTTCACAAGGTAAGAGCACTTGCCCCTCTTTCCCTCCTTCCTTCCTCCCTCCTTCCCTCCCTCTTTCCTTCCTTTTTTCCCCTTCCTTCCTTCCTTCCTCCTTCCCTCCCTCCCTCTCTCCTTTTCTTCCTTCTTTCTTCCTTCCTTTCTTTCCTTCCTTCCTTCTTTTTTATTCCTTCCTTCCTTCTCCTTCCTTCCTTCCTTTCTTCTTTCTCCTTCCTTCCTTCCTTCTTTTCACCAGTGTCATAGTAAGCACTTACTTTTAATTTTAACCTAGTGAGTGAACCAAGCACTTAAATTTACTCTAAGTGCAATGGAAACCTATAGACAAGTTTTTAATCAGGAAAATGATATAAATTGATTTAAACTTTCAAAAGATCTCTCCTGACTCTGAATGGACTATAGATTATAAGGGGATAAGAATGAAAGTAGTGTGACTAATTAGGAGGCGTTTTCAGCAATTCAATGAGAGATGACAATGGCTTGTATCACGGTAGAAGTAGTGCCAATGGTGAGAAGTACTCAGAGATGAGAAATATTTTGGAGGTCGGGTGCGGTGGCTCACGCCTGTAATCCCAGCACTTTGGGAGGGTAAGGTGGGCAGATCACCTGAGGTCAGGAGTTTGAGAACAGCCTGGCCAACATGGTGAAACCCCGTCTCTACTAAAAATACAAAAATTAGCTGGGCATGGTGGTGTGCACCTGTAGTCCAAGCTACTCGGGAGGCTGCAGCAGGATAATCACTTCAAACCAGGAGGCTGAGGTTGCAGTGAGCTGAGACCACACCACTGTACTCCAGCCTAGGCTACATAGTGAAACTCCATCTCAAAAAAAAAAAAAAAAAAAAGAAGTTTTCCAGTGACGGGAAGCAAAAGAAGGAGAAGTAACTTAAAGAGAATACGCATCAGAAAAAAGGTTTTATGGCCAGCCATGGTGGCTCACTCACACCTGTAATCCCAGCACTTTGGGAGGTCAAGGCAGACGGATCACTTGAACCCAGGAGTTCGAGACCAGCCTGACCAACATGGTAAAACCCTGTTTCTACCCAAAATACAAAAATTAGCCAGGTGTGGTGGCACATGCTTATAGTCCCAGATACTTGGCAGGCTGAGGCACGAGAATCGCTTGAACCCAGGAGGCAGAGGTTGCAGTGAGCCGAGATGGCACCACTGCACTTCAGCATGGGCAACAGAGGTTGACAAGAAAAGGTTTTTGTTTTGTTTCGCTTTCTCAGATGAGAGATGCTAGCCCATCTTTGGGATCAGAAATCAGAAGTTATTAGAAAGAGAGAGATGATGGTGTGGAGAAGGAAGGATTAGATCCAAAGGGCAGGAGTGAAATGATGGAAGGAGGGACACTCCCACTGTTGAAACTGGAAGGAAGAAAAAAAAAGTACAGGTACAGATTGAATCATAGATTTGGGAATCAGGCCGGGCGTGGTGGTTCAAGCCTGTAATCCCAGCGCTCTGGTGGGCAGATCACCTGAGGTCAGGAGTTCCAGACCAACCTAGCCAACGTGGCGAAACACCATCTCTACTAAAAATACAAAATTAGCTGGGTGTGGTGGTGGGCATCTGTAGTCTCAGCTCCTCGGGAGGCTGAGGCACAAGAATCACTTGAACCTGGGAGGCAGAGGTTGCAGTAAGCCAAGATCATGCCACTGCACTCCAGCCTGAGCGACAGAGTGAGGGGAAAAAAAGGATGAAAAAAAAAAAAGATTTGGGAATCAAAAGATAAGCTATTTCTGGTAGTCTCTATTTTCCCAGAGAAGTAGGCAACACCCTCAGTTGGGAGTAGAGGGTTGTGGAAAAGACGTGGGAGTTCAGAGGAGAAAAGTAGAAAGTTGAGAATTTGTAAAGTAAGGAAGAAAATAATTTGGGAAAGAGGATGTATAATATAGGAAACTGGGCCAGGCACGGTGGTTCACGCCTGTAATCCCAGCACTTTGGGAGGCCGAGGAGGGTGGATCACCAGGTCAAGAAGTTGAGACCATCCTGGCTAACACAGTGAAACCCCGTCTCTACTAAAAATCGTACAAAATATTAGCCAGGCGGCTGGGCGTAGTGGCTCACGCCTGTAATCCCAGCACTTTGGGAGTCCAAGGCGGGCGGATCACGAGGTCAGGAGATCGAGACCATCCTGGCTAACACGGTGAAAACCCTTCTCTACTAAAAATACAAAAAATTAGCTGGGCGTGGTGGCAGGCGCCTGTAGCCCCAGCTACTCGGAAGGCTGAGGCAGGAGAATGGCCTGAACCCAGGAGGCGGAGCTTGCAGTGAGCAGAGATCGCGCCCCTGCACTCTAGCCTGGGTAACAGAGCAAGACTCCGTCTCAAAAGAAAAAAAAAAACGAAAAAAAACAAAATATTAGCCAGGCATGGTGGCACGTGCCTGTAGTCCCAGCTACTCGGGAGGCTGAGGCAGGAGAATCACTTGAACCCAGGAGGTGGAGGTTGCAGAGAACCAAGATTGCACCACTGCCCTCCAGCCTGGGTGACAGAGTAAGACTCAAAAAAAAAAAAAAAAAAAAAAAGAGGAAACTGGCAGGAAAGAGGTCATGCTGGGGTGGACTATGAGAGGCAATAATTCGAAATTATATCGTGGAAATGCTTCAACCTGTACCAAGACGTACTTCAAAAGGAAAATCTTGTGTTGAGTAGCAGTTAAAAATGGAATAAGATATCAGACCTTCAACCAAATAGTTCTTAATAGCTCAAAACTACTATAGGATAGCAATTTTATTCCCAAATTATTCTAGAACTGAACATCTGAAACTCAGTGACCAAAAGCCAGTCAACCAATCTTCCACAGCCTAATACAGACACATAAAATATACCTCTGGCATTACATTATAACTTCCCCCATCAAACAAAACAGGAAGAGTGGTTATGTTGGGCTGATAGTGTAAGATGGTCTGTCATGTAGCGTTTCCGTTATATTCTGAATTTGAGTTGGTATACCGTGTGACAGTTCTTTATATATATGTTTTCAACACCGCCATGACAAGAGTGTCTTTCTGTTTTTGCGTCAGTGTCTTATGAAAAGAAGGCATAAAGAATATTCAAAAGAAATTTTAAGAATCTTTGTTATCTGAAGGATGTATCTTTAGTGCATGTTCTGTCTCTCATAGTTGCTAAACTCCAGCTGCAGCTCTTCTCTCAGAGAACTGCTCTGTCCCGCCCATCTATCCCATTATGACTTTCAGTTGTGAGATGAAGATATCTGTTTGAAAAAAAAAAATTGGTTCCTCTAAATAGAGAAATGTCCAAATAGCTACTTTAGTCTCTTCTTTAATCTCAAGTTACATCAGAGAAAAGATTTCAGCATGTATAAAACATCCATATCTACAGTGACCTTGGTGTTTTTCTCAATGCATAAATCATCACATTTCTTCATTTTCTAGTGCATGAAATAATTAAACTTAAAATACCTTCTTTAATTCTAGACACAATTAATTCAATGCTATTATTTATTTATTTATTTATTTTTGAGGCAGAGTCTCTTTCTGTTGCCCAGGCTGGAATGTAGTGGCATGATCTCAGCTCACTGCAACCTCCGCCTCCTGGGTTCCAGGGATTTCCAGCTAATTTTTGTATTTTTAGTAGAGACAAGGTTTCATCATGTTGGCCAGGCTGGTCTCAAACTCCTGACCTCAAGTGATCTGTCTGCCTCGGACTCCCAAAGTGCTAAGATTACAGGTGTGAGCCAGCTCGCCTGGCCTCAATACTATTAATTTTTTACTTATGTAAATTTTGTAGGGTGTAACTTCCCACATATTTCCAAAGCGTTTTTATATTTAACACTAAAGACCCACAATGGGCTGGGCACGGTGGTTCACGCCTATAATCCCAGCACTTGGGGAGGCCGAGGCGGGCGGATCACCTGAAATCAGGAGTTTGACACCAGCCTGGCCAACGTGGTGAAACCCTGTGTCTACCAAAATTACAAAAAATTAGCTCGGCTTGGTGGTGGATGTCTGTAATCCCAGCTACATGGGAGGCTGAGGCAGGAGAATTGCTTGAACCTGGGAGGTGGAGATGGCAGTCAGCCTAGATTGTGCCACTGCACTCCAGCCCGGGCAACAAGAGCGAAACTCTGTCCCCACCACCCAAAAAAAAAAAAAGACTCACAATGTACAAACGGCTATTCTAGGCATAGTTGGTTCTAAGAGAATAAGATTCCTTGATAGATACATCCAGCTTTTCTATTTAGAGTTGTGTAGTTTTGGGTCCTTCAGGAAGCAGACACTGAAATAAAGTTGGAAGTGCAAGAAGTGTAGGGGGTGGGATGGTGATGGGGATGTACACCTATGAGAGATAAAAAAGGAGGATGGAGGATTGGGTAAAGAAAGGCTTCAGATCTGGATGCTGATCTGATATCTGTGAAAGGAAAGAGGGGAGTAAAGAGGATTGGGCCGGGAGAGCCTGAGACTTTGATATATATTGAGCAAAGTCTCAGCCTACTTAATGGGGAGATGAAGAGCAAAGATTGCCTGTTAAGAGAAGTTTTGCAATGGGTAGAACTGGCCCTGTTAATGCTGCCATGATCAGCCACTGGTATGGGCTGCCTGGGAAGATCATAACCTCAGCTTGCTGTGGTAGATTCCAAAGGTGCTGCAGCTGATGGCCATTAGCTAAGTGTATTCTTTCAGCTAAAAGGAGATCCAAGCAATGTAGTTTCATGCCTGCTACATCAGCTGTGCCCCTTTTGCTAATATTGCTCTCCTCACGCATTTCAGATCTATGCTTCACAAGTACAGAGCACAGACTGTTGCACCGTCTCCTAATTCTTCTTCTTTGACCATTCCCTCATCTCTGTATTAAATACTTTTAGCAGATTAACCTTTCTAAAAGATCATTTTTACCTTGTCAGTCTTTTGCTCAAAAATGTTGCGTCTCCCTATTATGTACAAAATAAAGCCCAGACTATTTAGGCTGATACTCAAGGCTGACACACGACTAGCCCCAATCTACCATTCTGTTTTTATATAACTTTGTGTCCTCTGTGGTCAACATATGTGGAACCTATTCACTATCTCCCCAACATTCGTTTATATTTACAGATCTCTTGTTGCTCACATAATACCTTCTACCCCATTTGACAAACCATTCTCTCTTCTATCTACCTATCAAAACCAAACCTATCTTTGAAGGATTACATTTACTCTCCTATAGAAAGTATGGTAGGTATACTATAGTACAGTATAGTATTGACCCTTCCTCAGAAGTATATCAATATGTCTCGCCCTTGTTCATATTTTTCCTTCTTTTTAAAATTATTATTATTGTTTTTTGAGACAGAGTTTTGTTCTGTTGCCCAGGCTGGAGTGCAGTGGTGCAATCTCAGCTCACTACAACCTCTGCCTTCCGGCTTCAAGTGATTCTCATGCCTCAGCCTTCTGCGTAGCTGGGACTATAGGCATGCACCACCAAGCCCGGCTAATTTTTGTATTTTTAGTAGAGACAGGGTTTCACCATGTTGGTCAGGCTGATCTCGAACTCCTGACCTCAGGTGATCCACTCTCCTCGGCCTCCCAAAGTGCTGAGACTATAGGTATGAGCCACCGCACCCGGCCATATTTTTCCTTCTTTTAGTACTCAAGTTTTAATGAGGACATATATCTTTTTCAGCTCTATGTCATTTCCTTTGGTGTAATAGGAACACAGTGTTTATACTTAGCAACTACTCCATGACTGAATTAAGAGATAGATGGGGAACAGATTAAGAAGCCGCTACAGAATTGCAAAAAATAAAATAAAATAAAGTGAGTTAAAATGTCAGGGTAATATAGGAAAATACATTGGGAAATGAAAAAACACTCCATGTGACTGTTTCACGGAAATGAATGACCCTCTTCCTCTTCTGTTTCTTTCTTAGGTAAAGACTAGGGCAGAATTCTATACCCAAGGTTCAGACCTATTGAGGCTATTTATGAATAGACTTTGGTGGTGTTTGCTGATCAAAAACTCTTTGAAATGTATAAAAAAACTTGTATACACGTGTATTTGCATTTTTTCTAGGAATAGGATCTGTCTCTTTTATCTGAGTTTCAAGGGGTCTGTGATCATAAAAGGATTTAAAACAACTTGACCAGAATTTGGGGCCTTAGAAGAGAGGTCAAGCAGTGTTGAGCACGATTTGGCAAGTAGTAGGTCACTGGTAATCTTAAAGAAAATAGATTCTGAAGAATGAAGAAAGCAGAAGCCCATGTCCCCAGGAATTGAAGAGTGAGTGGGTGGTGAGGATGTGGAGGTAGCCGATACAGACTTTTCCTCCCAGAAATGTATCAGTGAATGAGAATAAATCTGTATGATAACTTAAGGAACTATAGGATCAGGGGAAGGGTTTTGTTTGGATGGGAGATACTTGAGCATATTAACAGAAAAAGTGAAAGAGGATGATTAACAAACGAATTGGTTGGGAAAGTGTCTGGGTAGTCTGGATTTATGCTGTGGCAACAGACCCAAGATATTAGTGACTTAACACATAAAAGTTTATTTCCAGCTGGGCACAGTGGCTCATGCCTGTAATCCCAGCACTTTGGGAGGCTGAGAGGGGTGGATCGTTTGAGCCCAGGGGTTCAAGACCAGCCTGGGCAACATAGGAAGACCCCCAATGCTACTAAAAATACAAAAATTAGCTGGGCATGGTGGCCTCCACCTGTATTCCCAGCTGCTTGAGAGGCTGAGGATGGAGGATGGCTTGAGCCTAGGAGGCAGAGGTTGCAGTGAGCCAAAATTGCACCACTGTACTCCAGCCTGGAGGACTGGGTTTAAAAAAAAAGAAAAGAAAAAAATTTCCCTTCTAATGCAAACTCAAGTAGAGACTGCTGCCCTCCATGCTGAGATTCACGAATCCAGGCTGTTTCATTCTTTGGGCTCTCTCTTCATGACTGAAGGGGAAGAGACTAGAGTCATGTGGAGGGATCCCACGGCCACTGTTCTGAAGTGACACCTGTTACTTCCATGCAAGTTTCATTAGTGAGAACTTGTCACATGGCCATGCTTAATTGTTGGGGAAGGGTAGGCAACCGTAAAGGAAATACAAAAAAGGATGTGGGAGGATATAATTATCTCTGCTACATAAAGGGATTAAGAAAAAAAGTAAAAGGAATTCTGGGCAGTTGGCAGTGGCACAGTTTTTTAATAGCCCCAAAACTTGCCACAAACTCAGATACAGTAACTTGGATCGCAAAACCTAAAACCTGCAAACAACATCAATAGCAAGTTTATGAGCCCTCAAATATATACATACGGGGAGATGTCATGAGAGCAACAAGATTCACAGGTGGGAGGAGGCAGAGGGAGCTAAATAAAACAAAGCCAAAAGCCAAGTTACCAAAACATGCCCGGGAAGGAAGGAGTCCCACTTAGTGAGTGAAATCTTAGAGGGCCCATCTGAGGATAGCAGTCAAAATCAGAGAGGAACTTCATGGGCTCTATTTTGCAGGTGAAACCAAGGGAATTGTGGGAAGATTGGATGGTGCTGGAATGTTCTAGCCCCTTTGGGTCAGTGCTGAAAACCAACCTAGCACCCTTCCAGGATGAAGCCCTGCATAGGAGAGACGCTGCTAGGACAAGACATAAAACAGGCCCTGTTTTATAACCACCACAAATAGTACCTTAATTAAAGAAACTTCAAATCTGAAAATTAATCCCCTGGTCTATTTTCCCTAACAATGATTTTCAGTAGCATTGTCCAATCTCACATTTCAGAGAGGTTGCAATGAGACGACCTGGCACCATTAAAATACTTTAATAATAAAATACAGTAAACACAAAGACCCTCTCTCCCATGATCAAATTCCCAGGGAAAATTAAAGTGCAAAGATTAAAACCCCATGCAAATTAAGTCCAAAGGAGTTAGTGTCTGAAGTCAAATCCACTTGCCCTTGAGATTTAAACTTCAAAGAAATTAATGTTCAGAATTCATCATCTCTGTATTTTACCCAATCTTAATTAGAGGGGTTCTTAAACCTTAAATAGGGTTGGGATTTTTTTTAAGCAGTTGCAGCTTGGACAGAAATTATATTAATTTACTATCTATTATTTCTATATAATAGAAATTTCTATATACTAATTTCTATATAACAGAAATTATATTAATTTACTAAGAAGCTCATTGAGCTTCTTAGGGGTCCAAAAAGTAAATAACACCCAAAATTATTATAGTTTTGTCCCCACACCCATCAAATTTAGAAAAAGCTATTCCCCAGACTCTTGTGTAGTTATTCCAAGAAAAAGTATGTCCCCAGAGCCTGTTAATTGGTGTTGCCAAATACCAGGTCAGAGGCTGATGTCAGAGGTGTGAGGAGGAGAAATTCTTGAGTTTTAGCTTTACCAAGGTAGTTGATCTGACATAAGGTTTCTGGAATCCATGATCTGTAAACATAAACTTAATTACAAGACGTTAAATTTGGCACTTTGAATTTTCCATTTCTAAGGGGGAAGCTTTTCCTTTTCATTTAGAAAAACCTGTGTCAGTCAGGATAGGCTGGGTTATGCTGTGATAACGCAGAACCTCAAATTCTTAGAGACTTGAAACAACAAGTTAATTTTTCACTCATACTGCACATTAATTGAGAAGTGACAGAGTTCTGATCACACTACATTCATTTAAGGAACTAGAAGTTGGAGTTGCAACAGGTTTTTTTCATGATAACCCCAGCAGGGGCAAGGGAATGTGATAAGATGTTCCCTGGCTCTGAAAATTTCTGCCCATAAGTAGAACACATCTTTTCCACTTACGTCACTTCCATTCCCATTCCTTTGGCCAAACCACGTCATATGGTCTTCTAACTTCAAAGGGGATATGGAAGGGCAACCTTGCCTTTGAGCTCTAAGTTATTTCCCCTTCGGTGGTACATTTAGAGTGAGTTTTGTCCACTAATGCTGCTGTGAAATATCTTGTGAGCTGACAATTTTAGTCCTTGGCCACAGGCTGCTGTGACTGCTTTCAACTATAGCATAGCTTAAACCAATGTTCCCCAAACTAGTAGGATCAAAAGAATCTCCTGGATGCTTATTAAAAATTTTGATTCCTTGGCTTAGTGTGGTGCCTTGTGCCTATAATTTTAGCCCTTTGGGAGGCTGAGGCAGGAGGATTCATTGAGGTCAAGACTTCAAGACCAGCCTGGACAACATAGTGAGACCTCTGTCTCTCCAGAAAATTTAAGAATTAGCTGGGCATGGTGGCACACACTACCATAGTAGTCCTAGCCACTTGAGAGGCTAAGGTGGGAGGAATACTTGGGTCTGGGTGTTTGAAGCTGCAGTCACATGTTTGGTGCCTGTGAATAGCCGCTGCACCCCAGCCTGAACATAGTGAGACCTCGTCTCTAAAAAAAAATAACAAATTTAAAAATATGTATTTTTTGTTTTTGAGATGGAGTTTTGCTCTTGTCGCCCAGGTTGAAGTGCAGTGGTGCAATCTCAGCTCTCTGCAACCTCCGCCTTCTGAGTTCAAGTGATTCTCCTGCCTCATCCTCCCAAGTAGCTGGGATTACAGGTGCATGCCACCAAGCCCAGCTGATTTTTGTATTTTTAGTAGAGATAGGGTTTCACTATGTTGGCTTCACTGGTCTCGAACTTCTGACCTCAGGTGATCCACTCACCTCGGCCTTCCAAAGTGCTGGGATTACAAGAGTGAGCCACTGTGTCTAGCCAAAAATACTTATTTCTGCGTCCTATTCCTGCAGAAATGATTCAGTAGATTTGGGGTAAGGCCCAAGTATCTGACTTCTAAAAATACCCTCTGTTAGGCCAAGGAAGTCTTCCTCCTGCCATAGCTTGGTTGTTGCTGTTGTTTTCAATAGACTTAATAGTTTAGAGCTGTTTTAGGTTCACAGAAAAATTGCGTGAAAAGTACAGAGAGTTCCCATATTTCCCCTGTCCCCACACATGCACAACCTCTTCCACTATCAACATACCCCACAACAGTCATACATTTGTTACTATTAATGAACCTACATTGACCCATCATTATCACCCAAAGTCCATAGTTTACATTAGGGTTCACCGTTGGTGGTGTACATTCTATGGGTTTTGACAAATGTACAATAATATGTTTCCACTATTATAATATCATACAGAATAATTTCAATGTTCTAAATATCCTCCATGTCCTGCCTATTCATTCCTACTCTCCCTTAACACGTGGCAACCTCTGATCTTTTTACTGTCTCCAAAGTTTAGACTTTTCCAGAATGTTATACAGCAGGAGTCATACAGTATGTAGTGTTTTCCAATTGTCATCTTTCACTTAGTAGTGTGTATTTACATTTCCTCTATGTCTTTTCATTACTTGATAGCTCATGTCTTTCTTTTTTTTTTTTTTTTGAGACGGAGTCTTGCTCTGTTGCCCAGGCTGGAGTGCAGTGGCACAATCTTGGCTCACTGCAACCTCCACTTCCTGGGTTTAAATAATTCTCCTGCCTCAGCCTCCCTAGTAGCTGGGATTATAAGTGCACACCACCATGCCCGGCTAATTTTTGTATTTTTAGTAGAGACGAGGGACAGGGTTTCACTGTGTTGGCCAGGCTGGTCTTGCACTCAACTGATTCACCTGCCTCGGCCTCCCAAAGTGCTAGGATTATAGGCATGAGCTACCATGCCTGGCCATTTTATTTTATTTTATTTTTTTTGAGACGGAGTTTCGCTCTTGCTGCCCAGGCTGGAGTGCAATGGTGCGATTTCTGCTCACCGCAACCTGTGCCTCCCAGGTTCAAGCAATTCTCCTGCCTCAGCCTCCTGAGTAGCTGGGATTACAGGCATGCACCACCACACCTGGCTAATTTAGTATTTTTAGTAGAGACGGGGTTTCTCCATGTTGAGGCTGGTCTTGAACTCCTCACCTCAGGTGATCCGCCCGCGTCGGCCTCCCAAAGTGCTGGGATTACAGGCGTGAGCCACCATGCCCGGCCTTTTATTTTTTATTTTTTGAGACAGAGTCTCACTCTGTCAACCAGGCTGGAGTGCAGTTGTGTGATCTAGGCTCACTGCAACGTCCACCTCCTGGGTTCAAGTGAATACTTGTGCCTCAGCCTCCCAAGTAGCTGGGATTACAGGCATGCGCCATCATGCCCAGCTATTTTTTTTATTTTTAATAAGGACAGGCTTTCACCATGTTGGCCAGGCTGGTCTCGAACCCCTGGCCTCAAGTGATCCTCTTGCCTCAGCCTCCCAAAGTGATGGGATTACAGGTGTGAGCCAGTGCGCCCAGCCAAGCTCGCTTATTTATTTATTTATTTATTGAGACAGAGTTTCACTCTTGTTGCCCAGGCTGGGGTGCAATGGTGTGATCTTGGCTCACCGCAACCTCCGCCTCCCAAGTTCAAGCGATTCTCCTGCCTCAGCCTTCTGAGTAGCTGGAATTACAGGCATCTGCCACCACATCTGGCTAATTTTTGTATTTTTAGTACAGATGGGGTTTCTCCATGTTGGTCAGGCTTGTCTTGAACTCCTGACCTCCAGTGATCCTCCCACCTTGGCCTCCCAAAGTGCTGGGATTACAGGCGTGAGCCACTGTGCCTGGCCCAGAGCTCATTTCTTTTTAACACTGAATAATGTTCAGTTGTCTGGATGTACCACAGTTTATGTATCCATTTACCTATTGTAGGGTATCTTGTTTTTTTCCCCCAGTTTTGGCAATTATGAATAAAACTGCTATTAATATCTATGTGTAGGGTTTTGTGTGAACATGTTTCAACTCATTTGGGTAAATACTGATACCAAATGTGACTGCTGGATTGTATGGTAAGAGTATGTATAGTTTTATAAAAAACTGTCAAACCATCTTCCAAAGCGCCTATGCCATTTTGCATTCCCACTAGCAACAATGAGAGTTTCTGTTGATCTAGCTCCTCGCTAGCATTTATTGTTGTCAATGTTTAGGGTTTTGGCCATTCTCATAGATGCGTAGTGGTACCTCTTTGTTTTTGTTTTGTGTTTTGTTGTTTTGTTTTTTGTTTTTTTTTTCTGAGATGGAGTCTTGCTTTGTCACCTAGGCTGGAATGCAATGGCGCGATCTCAGCTTACTGTAACCTCTGCCTCCCAGGTTGAAACGATTCTCCTGACTCAGCCTCCCGAGCAGCTGGGACCACAGACATGCGCCGCCATGCCCGGCTAATTTTTTTTGTATTTTTAATGGAGATGGGGTTTCACCATGTTGGCCAGGTTGGTCTTGAACTCTGGACCTCAGGTGATCTGCCCACCTCGGCCTCCCAAAGTGCTGGGATTACAGGCGTGAGCCACTGCACCCAGCCTACCTCATCATTTTAATTTGCAATTCCCTAATGACATATTCTGTTCAGCATCTTTTCATATCCTTACCTGCCATCTGTGTATCTTCTTTGGTGAGGTGTCTGTTCAGGTAGTTTAGCCTTTTTTTTTTTTTTTTTTTTTTTTTGAGATGGAGTCTCGCTCTGTCACCCAGGCTGGAGTGCAGTGGCACGATCTTGGCTCACTGCAAGTTGTGTCTTCCGGGTTCACACCATTCTCCTGCCTCAGCCTCCCAAGTAGCTGAGACTACAGGTGCCTGCAACCATGCCTGGCTAATTTTTTTGTATTTTTAGTAGAGACGGGTTTCACAGTGTTAGCCAGGATGGTCTCGATCTCCTGACCTTGTGATTGGCCTGCCTTGGCCTCCCAAAGTGCTGGGATTACAGGTGTGAGCCACCGCGCTCGGCCAGTTTACCCATTTTTTAAAGCAGATTGTTCATTTTCTTATTATTGAGCTTTAAGAGTTCTTTGTCTCAGCCGTGTGTGGGAGGCTGAGGCAGGAGAATCACTTGAACCTGGAAGGCAGACGTTGCAGTGAGCCGAGATCTCACCACTGCACTCCAGCCTGGGCAACAGTGCAAGACTCTGTCTCAAAAAAAAAAAAAAAAAAAAAACAAAAGAAAGAAAAGAAAAGAGCTCTTTGTATATTTTTGATAACAGTCTAACAGTCTTCTATCAGACATGTCTTTTGCAAGTATTTTCTCCAGTGTGTGGCTTGTCTTCTCACTCTCTGGTGTTGTATCTAAAGGGTTAGCTTTAAAAAAATAAAAATAAAAAGCCTTAAATTTAAGGTCATCTAGATTTTCTTCAATATTATTTTATAGTTTTATCATTTTACATGTAGCCTGTGATACATTTTGAGTAAATTTTTGTGAAGTATGTAATGTCTATATCTAGATTTGTGTGTGCATGTATGTGTGTATATCCAGTTACTCTAGCACCATTTGTTGAAAAGACTATATTTTCTCCATTGTGTTGTCTTTGTTGCTTTGCCAAAGATCAGTTGACTCTATTTATGAAGGTCTATTTTTTTTTTTTTTTTTTTTGAGACGGAGTCTTATTCTGTTTCCCAGGCTGGAGTGTAGGGGCGCAATCTTGGCTCACTGCCACTTCCACCTGTCAGGTTCAAGCGATCTTCCTGCCTGTGCCTCCCAAGTAGTTGGGAGTATAGGCGTGTGCCACCAAACCTGGCTAATTTTTGTATTTTTAGTAGAGACGGGTTTTGCCATGTTGGCCAGGCTGGTCTCGATCTCCTGACCTCAGGTGATCCACCTGCCTCAGCCTCCCAAAGTGCTAGGATTACAGGTGTCAGCCGCTGCGCCCAGCCTGAAGGCCTATGGTTTCTCTTTTCTGTTCCATTGATCAAGATCTATTCATTTATTCATTTGACACATTTATACATCTTTATCACTGTAGCTTTACAGTAAAGTCTTGAAATCAGGTAGTGTCAGTCCTCTGACCTTGTCCTTGTCCTTCAATATTGTGTTGACTATCCTGGGTCTTTTGCCTCTCCATATAAACTTTAGAATCTGTTGGTTGACATTCACCAAATAACTTGCTAGAATTTTGATTGGAATTGCATTAAATCTATAGATCAAGTTGGAAAGAACTGACATCCTGATAATATTGAGTTTTCCTAATCATAAACATGGTGTATTTCTCTTTAAAAAATATATAGGCCGGGCGTGGTGAGACTTCATCTCACTTTGTCACCCAGGTTGCAGTGCAGTGGCTTGATCACAGCTCACTGCAGGCTCAGTCTCCTGGGATCAAATGTTCCTCCCACCTGAGCTTTCTGAGTAGCTGGGACTACAGGTATGCACCATGTCCAGCTAATTTTTTAATTTTTTTTTGAGACGAAGTCTCACTCTTGTCCCCCAGGCTGGAGTGCAATGGTACAATCTCGGCTCACTGCAACCTCTGCCTCCTGGGTTCAAGTGATTCTCCTGCCTCGGCCCCCCAAGTAGCTGGGATTACAGGGTCCTGCTACCACGCCCGGCTAATTTTTGTATTTTTAGTAGAGAGGCGTTTCACCATATAGGCCAGGCTGGTCTAGAACTCCTGACCTCAGGTGATCCACCCACCTCGGCCTCCCAAAGTGCTGGGATTACAGGCATGAGCCACCACGCCCGGCCTCTAGTTTTTTGATTTTTTGTAGAGATGGTGTCTTGCTATGCTGCCCAGAACTTCTGGGCTTGAACTTCTGGGCTTAAGTGATCCTCCTGCTTCGGCCCTCCAAAGTGCTGAGATTACAAGTGTGAGCCACTGTGCCCAGTCAGTATTTCTCTCTATTTATTTAGTTCTTCTTAGATTTGTTTATTTATTTACTTTTTGTTTTCCCAGACAGGGTCTTGCTTTGTTACCCAGGCTAGAGTGCAGTGGGCAATAACAGCTCACTGCAGCCTTGATCTCTTGGGCTCAAACGATCCTCCAGCCTCAGTCTCAGTCTCCCAAACAGTGCATACAGGTGCCTGCCATTATGCCTAGCTAATTTGTTTTTTGTGCGAATGGATGTCTTACTTTGTTGCCCAGGCTGGTCATGAACTCCTGACTTCAAGCAATCCTCCCACCCTGGCCTTTTTTTTTTTTTTTTTTTTTTCCTGAGACGGAGTCTCACTCTATGGCCCAGGCTGGAGTGCAGTGGCACGATCTTGGCTCACTGCAACCTCTGCCTCCCAGGTTCAAATGATTCTGCTGCCTCAGCCTCCCAAGTAGCTGGGACTACAGGTGTGCCTCAGCCTCCCGAGTAGCTGGGACTACAGGTGTACACCATCACACCCGGCTAATTTTTGTATTTTTAGTAGAAACAGGGTTTTACCATGTTGGCCAGGCTGGTCTCAAACTCATGACCTCAGGTGATCCACCCTCCTGGGCCTCCCAAAGTGCTGGGATTTCAGGTGTCAGCCACAGCACCCAGCCGCTTTTTTTTTTTTAATTTTCTATAGATTTTATTATACATTATTATGTTATGAGACAAATGCAGATCATTCTTAATTTATCAAATCTGCGAGCGTATTAATTTCAAATTTCAACAAAAATATATGACCCTCACCACACATACCGGTAACTCTAAATCTACTGTGAAAATATAATCAATTGATAAGTATTACCTATTTGGAGACTATGTATTATATGAAAGATAACGAGATAAAGCTCCTATTCTAACAGAACGTATGGGGTCATTGGCAGCCAACTAATAATGAAGTGAATATTGTAATATTTGGGAAAATACTGAGAAAATTAATAAATTGTCCTGGACATTATTTATTCTTGCCTTTACAAGAGACTTATAGTGCCGGGCGTGGTGGGTCACACCTGTAATCCCAGCACTTTGGGAGGCCAAGGCGGGTGGATCACCTGAGGTCAGGAGTTCAAAACCAGCCTGGCCAACATGGTGAAACCCCATCTCTACTAAAAATACAAAAATTAGCTGGGTGTGGTTGTGGGTGCCTGTAATCCCAGCTACTCGGGAGGCTGAGGCAGGAGAATCGCTTGAACCTGGGAGGCAGAGGTTGCGGTGAGCCGCGATCGCGCCAGGCCACTCCAGCCTCGGTGACAGAACGAGACTCTCTCTAGGACTTATAGATCCAGATGAGATTAGTTTAGAATAGAGGTTTTTAGTCCAGAAAATGTTCAAAGTCTAATACAGTCATGGCTACTCAGAGACTAGAGAATCTTTATAAAGGTAAGGAGAGTTGAAAACTGTTGGAAACTGAGCAGTCTTATTTTGAACTAGCAAGTTTTAATCAAAGGTATGGAATTAATCAAGTATCAATTAAGAATTACTGGAATGCACCATCATGCCAAATGACCACTAACATGCTATTTCCTACTATGATGACTCCTAGATTTGAGACAGATGGCATAAAAATTATTGCTAGCTATACAATGAATTTTACTCTTCTGCCTCTGCTTTCTAAAGAAAAATCTTATTTTTTCACATAAGAAACTCACAGAATCGAATGTTAATTAAAGAAAAGATAGGGTAAGTACAACTGGGAGAAAGACAATACCTCTAATTACATAGGAAATCCATGAAATAATTAATCATTATAAGAGAATAATCATTTTCCAGTAGCCCCACTGCCATGAATGATATTTTCATGAGCCTGGGCCACCTTCTCCAGTGGATATTGAGAACCTGTTACAGGTTTCAACCAACCAACTTCCTTTCCAGCTTGAAGGGTGGCTGCATATTGCTGAAATTCCTCCTTGGTTGAGGAAAAGAGAGTAACTCCAATTATACCCAACTCCTTTGCCATGGTGTCCCGTGGGTTTATTTCCATAGTACCTCTGTTGCCAACAACTATCACTCATCCTCTATGTGAAAGAAGACTCAAATCTTTACTAAGATTTACATTAGCTAACATTTCAATAATTATGTCAATTCCTTTCTCACCAACATATTTCTTAATTTTGTCAATATAATTAACTTCTCTGTGACTGAAGACTTAATGGACTCCCTTTTGCAAAACAATCTTTTGTCCTTCCTCAGTACCAGCAGTGCCCAAAACCTTTAAGCCATAAGCTCTAGCAATTTGGCATGCTGCTAATCCAACTTCTCCACTCGCCCCATGAACCAGAACACCCTCCAGCTTCCACTCGGGCACTGTGGAATTAGAGCTCGATAAGCCCTAAAATACCAAATACTGATGGCAGCTCCTTGTTTAAAGTCCAGTTTTTCAGGCCGTTTGTATGCCATGGTGATCTAGATACAGAATGGAGAGTGGGAATTAAAAGCTGTGAGGGCGGCCAGGTGTGATGGCTCAGGCCTGTAATCCCAGCAGTTTGGGAGGCTGAGGCGGGCCGGTCAGAAGCTCAGGAGCTCGAGACCAGCCTGACCAACATAGTGAACCATCTCTACTAAAAATACAAAAATTAGCCGTGTATGGTGGTGCATGTGCGTGTAATCCCAGCTACTCGGGAGACTGAGGCAGGAGAATCCCTTGAACCCAGGAGGCAGAGGTTGCCGTGAGCCGAGATCATGCCACTGTACTCCAGCCTGGGCAACAGAGCAAGACTCCGTCTCAAAAACATAAAATAAAATAAAATAATATAAAATAAAATAAAATAAATAAAATCTGTGAGGGCTCCTTCAGATTCCACAGGAGGAGGCCTGCCACACTGTCTCCAACTTTTGCCTTTTAAAAAAAGTTTTAATTTATATAACATAGTTGTACATATTTTTGGGGTATATGTGGGTTTTTTTGTTTGTTTTGTTTTTTAAGAGATGTAGCCAAACTATGTTGTCCAGGCTGGTCTCAAGCTCTTGGGTTCAAGTAATCCTCCTGTCTTGGCCTCCCAAATTGCTGGGATTACAGGTATGAGCCACCACACCTGGCCACATGTGATATCTGATACATGTATACAATGTGTGGAATGATCAAATCAGGGTTATTGGCATGTCAATCACCTCAAACATTGATATTTTCTTTCTTTTGGAAACATAACAATTCTTCTCTTTAGCTAGTTTGAAACACACAATAAAGTATTGTTAACCATAATTTCCCTAACATACTATCAAATACTAAAACTTATTTCCTCTATCTGTATTTTTGTAAACATTCACCAACTCCTCTTCATCCTCTCTACCACCCCTAGTTCTTAGATTTCTTTCATTAGAGTTTTGTAGTTATTCTTATATATATCTGGTATGTATTTTGTTGAATTTATACCTAAGTATTCCAATTTTGGGGATGATAATATAAATGGTATTGATTCTAATGTCAAATTCTACTTGTTCACTGCTGGTATACAGGAAAGCAATTGACTTTTGTAGGTTAACTCTGTACTCGGCAACCTTGCTAGAATCACTTATTAGTTCTAGAAATTTTTTTAAATTTATGCTTTCAGATTTTCTACATAGACAATCATGTCATCCATGAACAAAGACAATTTTATTTCTTTTTTCCAACCTTTTATTTCCCTTTCTTGTCTTATTGCATTAGGTAGGACTTCCAAAATGATGTTGAAAAGGAGTGTTGAGAGGAGACATCTTTACTGATCTTAGCAGGAAAAGTTCTAGTTTTTTTACCATTAAGTATGATACTACCTGTAGATTTTTTCTGGATTTTTTTTTTTTTTTTTTTTTTTTTGAGACAGGGTCTCGCTCTGTCACCCAGGCTGAAATGCAGCAGCATGATCACAGCTCAACTGCGGCCTCAATCCTCAACCTCCCAGGCTCAAGTGATCCTCTCACTTCAGCCTCCCACTGCTGCCATGCCTGGCTAATTTTTGTAATTTTTGTAGAGATGGGGTTTTGCCATGTTGCCCAGGCAACAGGTTTTGAACCCGAGCTCAAGTGATCCTCCTGCCTTGGCCCCGCAAAATGGTGGGAATACAGGCATGAGCCACCAGGCCCAGCCTGTGGATGTTCTTTATCAAGTTAAGGAAGTTTCCCTCTATTCCTAGTTTGCAGAGACTAATACATATCGGTATTTTCATCTTGTCCTTGCATTTGTTTCACTGGAAAATAATTTACAGCAGATTCTGAAACCGCTGTTCAAGTTTCTAAGGTCTGTACCTCCAGGACTTTACCCTCTAGCAAGGATCAATACTTTGGCCAAATGTTCCATGAGACACTATGTTTCCTCTTCTTTTTAATTTTGTAAACTTCTCAGGCATGTTCCTGTAACTGCCCAGTGGGTTCACCTTGCCTGCTGCCTAGACAGAGCCAATTCTTCAGGACAGGAGAATTGCAATACGGAAAGAGTAATTCACGCAGAGCCGGCTGTGCGGGAGACCTAAGTTTTATTATTACTCAAATAAGTCTCCTGGATTCGTGGAGCAGAGTGTTTAAGGACAACTTGGTGGGTTGGGGGAAGCCATTGAGCCAGGAGTGCTGATTGGTCAGTGATGAAATCATAGGAAGTCGAAGCTGTCTTCTTGAGTTGAGTCAGTTCCTGGGTGGGGGCCACAAGATCAAATGAGCCAGTTAATTGATCTGGGTGGTGGCAACTGATCCATCAAGTGTTGGGTCTACAAACTATCTCAAGCACTGATCTTAGGAGCAGTTTAGGGAGGGTCAGAATCTTGTAGCCTCCAGCTGCATGACTCCTAAACCATAATTTTTAATCTTGTGGCTCATGTTAATCCTACAAAGGCAATCTAGTCCCCAGGCAAGAAGGAGGTCTGCTTTAGGAAAGGGCTGTTATCATCTTTGTTTTAAACTATAAACTAAGTTTCTCCGAAGTGAGTTCAGCCTGCGTTCAGGAATGAACAAGGACAGCTTGGAGGTTAGAAGCAAGGTGGAGTCAGTTAAGTTAGGTCTCTTTCACTGTCTCAGTCATAATTTTGCAAAGGTGGTGTCATTCCCGTGGGGCACAGAAGATTCCTGCATACCCATCAACAGCCACCAAGTTGCCAGAAATGCTTAGATTATTTTCTATTTCTCAGTCTGTGAATAAGCCAAGAACACTGAAGTTTAGTTCCTTAATTTTGTCTTGCCAGGTGTGGTGGCTCATGTCTATAATCCCAGCACTTTGGGAGGCAGAGACAGGAGGATTGCTTGAGCCCAGGAGTTTGAGACCAGCCTGGGAACATAGTCAGACCCCATCTCTATAAAAAATGAAATAAAATAAAGAAAAGCAATTTTGTCCTTTACCTTGAATGCTACTAACAATTGAAAGTTAGAACTTTTGTTTTCTAAAGGTCATCTTGCATTTGGCTTGTAGTGTACAAGCAACAAATACCTAAAAGCATGTAATCTTGCCACTATCTAGCCTTTGTGGGTGTGCAGTGTTTGCCTGTTTTGCTTCACCTTCCAGAGGATGCAGAGACCATTCACAAGTAATGTGTCTAAGCTGAGAATCTTGTGGCCTCCGATCCTTTGCTGAGATCCTACTTTTGTAAAAACACTCATGTAATCGCCCAACAGTTTCTTCCTGCCTGCTGCGCAGACAAAACCAATTCAATGAGACCATGCTATAGCAGTAGACAGAGTTTCATTGACCCAAGGCTGGCCACAAAGGAGATGGAGTTATTCTAATCAGTCTCCTTGAAATCTCAGAGGTTAGGTTTTTTCAAGGATAGTTTGGTGGGCAGGGGACTAGGGAATGGGTGCTGCGGATTGGTTGGGGATAGAAACTAAGGGCGTGGAAACGGGTACTCCTGTGCTGAGTCCACCTCTAGGTGGGGCCACAGGACTAGTTGAGTCAAGAGTCAGGAGTTCAGGTGGGGTCAGTCTGAAAAACAGCTCAAAAGATTAATCTTAGGGTCTACAATCTATAGGAGATGTTATCTGTAGAAACAATTGGGGAAGCCACAAATATTGTGACTTCTGGCACATGACTCCTAAGCAGTAAGGGTTATAGAAACTGCCTACATTTGGCTGGGTGTGGTGGCTCACACCTGTAATCCCATCACTTTGGGAGACCGAGGTGGATGGATCACTTGAGATCAGGTGTTCAAGACCAGCCTGGCCAATATGGAGAAACCCCATCTCTACTAAAAATACAAAAATTAGCCAGGCTTGGTGGCATGTGCCTGTAATCCCAGCTACTCGGTAGGCTGAGGCAGGAGAATCACTTGAACCGAGGAGGCGGAACCTAGGAGGTGGAGGTTGCAGTGAGCTGAGATTGTACCACTGCACTCCAGCCTGGGCAACAGAGAGAGACTCTGTGTCAAAAAAAAAAAAAAAAAGAAAGAAAGAAAGAAAGAAAAAGAAAAGAAACTACGCCTACATTTTAGCGGAGTTCAGGCCCCTCCCATCATCCTAATTTCATGGTTTTTCTTTTTTTTTTTTTTTTGAGACGGAGTCTCGCTCTGTCACCAGACTGGAGTGCAATGGCACAATCTCGGCTCACCACAACCTCCGCCTCCCGGGTCCAAGTGATTCTTCTGCCTCAGCCTCCCAAGTAGCTGGGACTACAGGCATGTGCCACCATGCCTGGCTAATTTTTTGTATTTTTAGCCGAGATGGAGTTTCACCATGTTGGCCAGGATGGTCTTGATCTGTTGACCTTGTGATCCACCCACCTTGGCCTCCCAAAGTCCTGGGATTACAGGCGTGAGCCACCGTGCCAGCCTTTCATGGTTTTTCATTAGGTTTACAAAGGTTGGCCGGATGTGGTGGCTCATACCTGTAATCCCAGCACTTTGGGATACTGAGGCAGGCAGATCACCTGAGGTCAGTAGTTTGAGACCATCTGGCCAACATGCAGAAACCCTGTCTCTACTAAAAGTATAAAAATTAGTTGGGTGTGGTAGTGTGTGCCTGTAATCCCAGCTACTCAGGAGGCTGAGGCAGGGGAATCGCATGAACCCAGGAGGTGGAGGTTGCAGTGAGCTGAGATCGTGCCACTGCAGTCCAGCCTGGGTGACGGAGTGAGACTCTGACTGAAAAAAACAAACAAAAACAAACAAATGAAAAAACAAAGGTGGTTTAGTTTTGGGAAGGGCTACTATCATCCTTGCATTAAGGTTAAACTGTAAACTGAATTCTTCCCAAAGTTAGCTCGGCCTATGCCCAGGAATGACCAGGGACACCTCAGAGGTTAGAAGCAACATGGAGTCAGCTATGTTAGAATTTCTCTTACTGTCGTAATTTTGCAAACGCAGTTTCACTCACTCACCTGTAGACCAGGCCACCATAAACTGCAGTCCCTCCCTATGGTTAGACTACCATGTGCTCTGAGGCTTAATGCCTCTTTCCTAGACTGCAGCTATTCAAAGACCATGCAGCTGCCAAGCTTAAAACATTCTGCCTACACACTAAAGTCCACTAACACCTCTAAATTTATATAGCTCCTCTAAGTTCCGAGTTTTGGTTTTGATTTCTCAGTATTCCTCAACATTCATCCAATTGGAAGTCTTCAGACTTCAGAGCTATACTTCCTTTCCAAACTGCAGGTTTCCTTTGTTCTGCAGGGACAGAGGTTGCCTCATGTGCACCTTATGGCCAGGAAAAGAGCAAATAAGTCCAGACTATGTGAATAGTCTGAAGGCTAATTAGAAAATGTTGGTTTATTCTACACAAATTTACCAATCAAGTGAATCACTCCACTTCTGCTAAGACAGAGTGACTATAGAGGCACAGAGGCCAAGAATTACATTCTTTGGCCAGGTTCAAGTGATTCTCCCACCTCAGACTCCCAAGTAGCTGGGACTATAGGGCACATTCCACCATGCCTGGTTAATTATTATTACTATTGGTTTTTGTAAATATGGGGTTTTGCCATGTTGCCCAGGCTGATCTTGTGAACTCCTGTGTTCTATCCACCGAGAAATGTTCCTTCTACATGGGATGACGGAAGAGTACAGGAGAAGCATTCTCTGCTACCAAGGTAGCCTCTGTCTTCTCAGTGAAGTAGGAGACAAAGTTGTGTCAAAAAAATATTTCAGGCAGGCAGGGCATGGTGGCTCATGCCTGTAATCCCAGCACTTTCCGAGGCTGAGGCAGGCAGATCACCTGAGGTCAGGAGTTCAAGACCAGCCTGGCCAACATGGTGAAACCCCATCTATACTAAAAATACAAAAATTAGCCGGGAGTGGTGGCGGGCACCTGTAATCCTAGCTACTCAGGAGGCTGAGGCAGGAGAATTGCTTGAATCTGGGAGGCAGAGGTTGCAGTGAGCCAAGATTGTGCCACTGCACTCCAGTCTGGGCAACAGAGCAAGACTCCATCTCAAAAAAAAAAAAAAAATTTCAGACAGCAAAAGATTTGAGGACTTGAGGAAAGTAGGGGTGGTTTTCAATACTATTGTGGGGAATGAAATAAGGAGCCAAACAGAGATTAATTATTTGAAAAATTCCTGGCTGGATGCAGTGGCTCACACCTGTAATCCCAGCACTTTTGGAGGCCAAGGTTGACAGATCACCTTAGGTCAGGAGTTTGAGCCCAGCCTGGCCAACATGTTGAAACCCTGTCTCTACTTAAAAACACAAACAAACAAACAAACAAACAAACAAATTAGCTGGGCATGGTGGCACACACCTGTAATCCCAGCTACTTGGGAGGCTGAGGCAAGAGAAGCGCTTGTACCCAGGAGGTGGAGGTTGCAGTGAGCCAAGATTGCATCACTGCACGCCAGCCTGGGGGACACGAGTGAAACTCTGTCTCAAAAATAATAATAATAATAAATTCCTGAGTGTCCCTGATGATTTAGAGTTAGAGTGCAGTTAGAGTCAGGAAGAAATCAAGGCATGAAGTAATTCAGGAGCTGGGATGAAAAACATGAACAATGGAAGGGTCTTGTTTCAACTGGAATGGAAGAGAGCCAAGCTGAGCACAGTAACCAGGCTACAAGGAGGACAAATGAATCTAAATGGAATACTGACACTAACTGGCTAACACTTATCATGTACTTAATTTGTGCTAGGTTTATATGAATTATCTATTTAAACCTTCACAGGAAGTCTTTGAGAAATTTAAGAGAAAGAGGAATTCAGAACCTGTCCCTGGCCACTCAGCTAGTGAAGGGCAGCGTGAGTTTAAACCCAGGCAGTTTGACCCTAAAATCTGCAGTTTTAACCTCAGTCCTACTGGTTGAATTCAAATTACTCTTAGAACAAATACCAGGTTCAGTAGAATGGGAAAAATGATAAAACAAGAGGTTATGGGTAGGAATGGGCATTTACATTTAAAATCTTGGAGGTTGAGCAGATTTGATATCCTAGGAAGGTGGATGGTAACAAGTCAATAAAGCTGAAAAAATGTGAGATCAGCCTGTCAAAAAGTCATGAACTGGCCAGGCGCAGTGGCTCACACCTGTAATCCCAGCACTTTGGGAGGCCAAGGCCGGTGGATCACCTTAAGTCAGGAGGTCAAGACCATCCTGGCCAACATGGTGAAACCCTGTCTGTACTAAAAATACAAAAATTAGTTGGGTGTGGTGGTGGGCACCTGTAATCCCAGCTACTCGGGAGGCCGAGATAGGAGAATTGCTTGAACCCAGGAGGTGGAGGTTGCAGTGAGCTGAGTTTGTGCCATTGCACTCCAGTCTGGGCAACAAGAGTTAAACTCTGTCTCAAAAAAAAAAAAAGTCATGAACCATTTACCCTGATGGGATTATTGTACATCGTATGCCTGTATCAAAATATTTCATGTGTCCCATAAATATGTACACCTACCATGTCCCCATAAAAATTTTTTTAAATTAAAAATTTTGATAGGAAAGAGAAGAGAGTGGTGTTAGTGTTTGGATTAAATTTCAAAGGAGACTATGTAATCCATTATAATCTCTCTCCTTCCTCCACTTCGGTTTCTCTTTTTCTTTCTTTCTTTTTTTTTTTTTTTTTTTGAGGCAGCAGAGTTCGCCTCAGCCTCCTGAGTAGCTGGGATTACTGTCATGCGCCACTACGCCTGGCTAATTTTTGTATTTTCAGTAGAGACCAGGTTTCACCATGTTGCCCAGGCTGGTCTCGAACTCCTGATCTCAGGTGATCTGCCTACCTTGGCTTCCCAAAGTGCTAGGATTACAGACCTGAACTACCACACGCGGCCCCTCCCTCCACTTTGGACTGCACATGCCTCCTTTATTTACTTAAGAGAAAGGTGAGGAACAAAGAAAGGCTAAAAGACACGTCACATTATTAATAATCTTGGCTAGTTGTAACAAAGTAAAATAAAATGTCTCAATAAATTTTTAAATCTTTGTTGCTTGGCTTGTCTCATTTTAGCATTGAGAATCAAGCTTAAATATCCAAGTAATCAGTTATAAGAATACACAGGAAATAATATAACACTTTTATTCCCAGAATAAAAATAGAATGCTTTCACTCCCAGGAGCTCCTTTTCTGTTTTTCATTAAATTTTTTTGATGTTGCTGACACATCCCATTTAAACGTAATTTTTATTTCCTTAGATATTTTTGAATAAAACGTTCTCTCTCCTGCTGTTCTGTAGCAGAAATAATATTCATTGGCACTGTTTGATGACATTTCAAAAGTGTCTCTTGCTTCCATTCTTAGATTTGTGTTACATTTTCCTCCATGAATACACAGCATCTTTTTGTAGTTCTCTCTCATAATAATAGGGAGAAGATGACTCTGATATGCATTTATTAATCTCTTTTAAAGTTACAGATATTTAATGTTGTATCTTGCATTTTGGGGAACCTTTTTATTTCTACTGATTGCCCTTTCCATAGTGGAAAATGGTCTGTGTCATTTAGCAATAAGCTTTTCTATTAGAAATAACAAAAGATATTCTGACAAATTGGGACATATCAGTGTATTTTCAGCCATTTTATATTCATATCTTTTTTGGTGTATTTTTTTTAATCTAATCTTTGTTTCTCCATTCTAGAGCATTTTCTTCTTGAGTAGCTCAGTAAGTTATCTTGTCACATTCATAAATGCTTTCAGAGAATTTTATTTGAGTTTTAAATGGTTTCAAGTCTCTTCTAGCTTTTAGGTTGTCTACCTTGGAAAGTTTTTTAACTTGAACTGTACCTATGAACATTTCTGATTTAAAATACTCCTGGGGCCAGGTGAAGTGGCTCACACTTGTAATCCTAGCACTTTGAGAGGCCGAGGTGGGTGAATCACTTGAGGTCAGGAGTTTGAGACCAGCTTGGCCAACATGGTGAAACCGCATCTCTACTAAAAAAACAAAAATTAGCCAGGCGTGGTGGCGTGTGCCTGTAGTCCCAGCTACTCAGGTGGCTGAGGAAGAGAAACACTTGAACCTGGGAAGTTGAGGTTGCAGTGAGCTGAGACTGTGCCACTGCATTCCAACCTGGGCAACAGAGCGAGACTCCGTCTCAAAAAAAAAAAAAAAATACTCCCAGGCTGGACATGGTGGCTCACACGATCACTTAAGTTTAGGAGTTCAAGACCAGTCTGAGAAACATAGCAAGACCTCGCTCCTATCTACTAAATAAATAAATAATAAACATTAGCCAGGCATGGTGGCACATGCTTGTAGTTCAGCTGCTCAGGAGGCTGAAGCCGGAGGATCACTTGAGCCCAGGAGGTTGAGGCTGCAGTGAGCCATGACTGTGCCACTGCACTCTAGCCTAGGCATGAGCAAGACCCTGTCTCAATCAATCAATCAATCAGTAAAGCATTTTGTATTTGTCTCTCTGCTCTCCCTATGCTGACTAGAAGCATGACACTCTCCCTCTTGGTACAGCACTGAGGCCGTCAGTCACCAGAATCTGGTGACTCCTCTATCCTCAGCTCCTCTGTTACTCGTCTGATCTACAGTCCTTTAATCCATCATCTCTGTCTGGCGCGGGTTGTTTCCCAAGCCTCCCAGTTGCCTGGCCAGCTTTGGCACTCCTACCCCTGTCCTCTTTCTCAACTAGCAGCCAGAGTTTTCCTATTAAAAGCTAAGCCAGGTCAAGTCACTCTTGGCGCTGGAGTGGCTTCCCATCTCATTCAGAGTGAAAGCTGGTGTTCACAGTAGCCTACAAGGCCCTGAGTGCTCTGACCTGTCTTCTTCTCTGATCTCACCTCCCACTCTCCCTCTCCCTCTGCTCTAGTTACGCCAGCTCTTAGCTGTTCCTTGAATATGCCAAGATGCTCTTACCTCAAGACGTGCACTGTCGTTGCAGGAAACACATTCCGCAGATATATCTATCTGCATGCATGACACGGTCCCTCACCCCTTCAAGGTTTTGCTCAAAATGTCACTTTCTCAGGGAGGCTTTCTCTGAGCCCCTTTTAAATTCAACTCTCTCCACCTGCCCCCGCCCCCCGCCCCAGCTTCCACATCCTCAGCAATTTCTGTTCCCTTCCCCTGCCATGTTTTGGTGAATATAACATTTACCACCATCTAATATGTGTGTGTGTGTGTGTGTGTGTGTGTGTGTATGTGTGTGTGTGTGTGTGTTTTGAGACAGAGTCTTGCTCTGTTGCCCGGCTGGGGTGCAATGTCACAATCTCGGCTCACTGCAACCTGTGCCTGCCAGGTCCAACCGATTCTTCTGCCTCAGCCTCCCAAGTAGCTGGGATTACAGGTATGCACTACCATGCCCAGCTAATTTTGTATTTTTAGTAGAGACGCGGTTTCATCATGTTGGCCAGGCTGGTCTTGAACTCCTGACCTCAGGTGATCCACCCACCTCGTCCTTCCAAAGTGCTGGGATTACAGGCATGAGCCACTGCGCACGGCCACCATCTAATAAACTTTAACCGATGTATTATTTATTGCCTGCACTTCTATACAAATCCTTGACTGTAAGTTCTATGACGAGTTTATTTAACAGTTCCAGACACAGAGAAGCACTACAAGAGAGAAAAAAGAAAAAAAAAAAAAGAGAGAGAGAGAGGTGAGTGAATTCAGTTAGTAGTTAGCCTGAGAAATGAGAAATTGTACTAAATGAAGTGACACACTGGGAACACTGGATAACAATTTGTGGTTACAATGGAAGGCTTAAGAAACTCAGTGGAGGCTGGGTGTGGTGGCTCACACCTGTAATTCCACCACTTTGGGAGGCTGAGGTGGGCAGATCACTTGAGGTCAGGAGTTCGAGACCAGCCTGGCCAACGTGGTGAAGCCCCTTCTCCACTAAAAATACAAACATTAGCCGGGCATGGTGGCAGGCACTTGTAATCCCAGATACCCAGGAGGCTGAGGCAGGGGGATCGCTTGAACCTGGGAGGTGGAAATTGCAGTGAGCTGAGATCGCACTGTTGCACTCCAGCCTGGCAGACAAGAGCAAAAAAACTCCATCTGAAAAAAAAAAAGAAAGAAACTCAGTAAAATTAAGGCAGGCAGGGCAGGCTGGGTAATGCAAACCTTTCAGGTACTGTGGTTTTCCTTTCTCTTCATCTCCTGCAGTGAAGATGAGGGTGGGGCTAGGGTCAGGATTATCTTCACTTTATTTCTTTTTTTACCTTTCTTTCTTTTTTTGAGATGAAGTCTCACTCTGTCACCCAGGCTGCAGTGGCACGAACTTGGCTCACTGCAACCTCCACCTCCCCATTTCAGGCAATTCTCCTGCCTCATCCTCCCGAGTAGCTAAGATTACAGGTACCCACCACCAGGCCTGGCTAATTTTTTGTATTTTTAGTAGAGACAGGGTTTCACCACGTTGGCCAGGCTGGTCTCAAACTCCTGACCTCAAGTGATCCGCCCACCTTGGCCTCCCAAAGTGCTGGGATTACAGGCTTGAGCCACCGCTCCCAGCCGTCCCCTATGCCTTTTTAAAATAAGCTCTTTTTATTTCAGCTGTTTGAGTGAGAAATGCTTGTTCCTTGCAAATAAATGAGCAAACTATAATAATAAATTTGTAAAAAAAAATTTTTTTTTCTTTTTTGTTTCTTTTTATTTATTTTTTTATCTTTCAAGACAGGGTCTTGCTCTGTCCCCTGGGCTGGAGTACAGTGGTGCAATCATGGCTTACAGCAATCTCGGACTCTTGGCCTCAAGCAGTCCTCCCACCTCAGCCTGTCAAAGTGCTGAGATTACTGGTGTGAGCCACTGTATCTGGCCCCCCATGTTTTTGGTGTATTTTCTCTTTCTACTTCAATATTATATTGTAGTAGATGCCTTGAATTTAGGACAATATCCTAATCTTTGGCTACTCAAAGTGGGGTCTGGGGAGCAGCAGTATACTAGCTATCACTGGGAGTGAGTTAGAAAGTCAGAGTCTTGCTGGGCGTGGTAGCTCATGCCTGTAATCCCAGCACTTTGGGAGGCTGAGGCAGGCAGATCACTTGAGGTCAGGCATTTGAGATCAGCCTGGGCAACATGGTGAAAGCCTGTCTCTGATAAAAAAGATAAATAAATAAATTACAGGCCGGGTGTGGTGGCTCACGCCTGTAATCCCAAGCACTCTGGGAGGCCGAGGCAAGCAGATCATGTGAGGACGGGAGTTCAAGACCAGCCTGATCAACATGGAGAAACCCTGTCTCTACTAAAAATACAAAATTAGCCAGGTGTGGTGGTGCATGCCTGTAATCCCAGCTACGTGGGACGCTGAGGCAGGAGACTCGCTTGAACCTGGGAGACAGAGGTTGCGGTGAGTCGAGATTGTGCCATTGTTCTCCAGGGAAAAAAAAAATACAAAAATCAGCCAGGTATGGTGGTGTGTGCCTGTAGTCCCAGCTACTCCTGAGGCTGAGGTAAGGATCACCTGAGCCTGGGGAGGTGGAGGATTCAGCGAGCCATGATTGTGCCACTGCACTCCAGCCTGGGCAACAGAGTGAGACCCCGTCTCACACACACACACACACACACACACACACACACACACACAAGGCAGAATCTCAGCCTGTGCCCCAAACCTGCTGAATTAGAATCTGCATTTTAACAAGATCCCAGGTGATTTCAGATGCATGTGACAGTTTGAGAGGCCCAGCTGTAATCTACTCTGTAATCTAGAGTAGATTACACTGAGTTGTCATTATATTTTTGGAGAGATGGGGTTTTGTTATGTTGACCAGGCTGATCTCCAAACTCCTGGCATCAAGTGATTTTCCCACCTCAGCCTCCCAAAGTGCTGGGATTACGGCTGGGAGATACCACACCCAGATAACTAGAATTTTAAATGTTTCTCATTGCTGTCAGAACAAGCCATAAGCCCCAGCCTGACCTTTATGGCCACAGTAAGATGGACCTTACCTACTTCTCCAGTCTTTCCTATATTAATATCCTGTTCCACCTAAATTGCTTGACTTAATTATTCTCCAAATATGCTAAGCATATTCGGGATCTATGCTCATGGTCTTTGCTTTGTCTGTCTGCTCAGTTTCCACATCTGTTTGGAGGCCACTGCTGCCTGGCTTAGCTCACAGTGCTGTCTCATTCTCTAAACATCTGTAGCCCTCCCAGTGCCATAAAAAAAATATGTAGCCTTGCCTACTCATGAATGCCTAACACAATACAGTGCATATATTAGTTTTTTGATTCTTTAGTTACATTCTTATTAATTTTTTTTTTAATTCAGAAGAGGCTTGCTAATTTATAAGGCTCAAATTTCTCTGACCAAGCAGGAGTTAAGGCCAGACAGGGAGAAACTGGAAGCAATGTGCTCACGTGTCTTTGTTTGGATTTTCATCACACCCAATGAGGGTGCAGTTATTTCAGTGACATTTGACTATGCATCATTACCCAAAGAAGAGTTTTATATAAGTGAGTGTTCTAGAAATGAAGGTTCTAATAGATCTCTGTCTTAGTCTGTTTGTGCTGCTATTTAAAAACACCACAGACTGGGTCATTTATAAACAATAGAAATTTATGTCTCACAGTCCTGAAGGCTGAGAAGTCAAGGTCAAGGCACCTGCCTTCAGTGTCTTTTTTTTTTTTTTTTTTTTTGAGTTGGGGTCTTGCTGTGTCGCTCAGCCTTGAGTGCAGTGGCACGATCTCGGCTCACTGCAAGCTCCGCCTCCTGGGTTCACGCCATTCTCCTGCCTCAGCCTCCCGAGTAGCTGGGACTACAGGCGCCTGCCACCACGCCCGGCTAATTTTTTGTATTTTTAGTAGAGATGGGGTTTCACCGTGTTAGCCAGGATGGTCTCCATCTCCTGACCTCATGATCCACCCGTCTCGGCCTTCCAAAGTGCTGAGATTACAGGCGTGAGCCTCCGCGCCCGGCCCTTCAGTGTCTTTTGAGGACCTTCTTGCTGATTCTCACATGGCAGAAGGGTTGAAAAGGGCAAAAGGGAACAAGCACTGTCCTCACGTAGCAGAGGAGCAAAAGCAAATGGACCCACTCCCTCAAGCCCTTCTGTAAGGGCCCTTATCACATCCATGAGGGATCAGCTCTCATGTCTTAATTACCTCCTAAAGGCCCCCTCTCTTTATGCGATCATATTGGCCGTTAAGTTTCTTTTCTTTTCTTTTCTTTTTTTTTTTGAGACAGAGTCTCAGTCTGTGCAGTGGCACCATCTCAGTTTACTGCAGCCTCTGCCACCCGGGTTCAGTGATTCTCCTGCCTCAGCCTCCCAAGTAGGTGGGATTATAGGTGTGCACCACCACGCCTGGCTAATTTTTGTATTTTTAGTAGAGATGGGGTTTCACCATGTTGGCCAGGCTGATCTCGAGCTCCTGACCTCAAGTGATCTGCCCACCTCAGCCTCCCAAAGTGCTGGGATTATAGGCATGAGCCACTGCGCCTGGCCAGGCCATTAAGGTTCAACATATGAATTTTGGAAAACACATTCAGCCCATAGAAATTTCTTTAAAATATATTTCTGATACTATTGCATTCAATCTTATAGATAGACGTAGTTCAGGAGTCAGTGGCTCTGTAATTCTTATGAAAAATAGTATTCCTTTATCCCCATCTTGTATTATTGGTCCTTGATCTTTTGCTGAGTGAGTAAGTATAGGCATCTCACATGCTACTGTATTACGTGTGTGTGGGTTTGGTAGTCAGGGGTGAGTGGAAGGAGTGGCAGTTATCAGTGAGTGTGTGTTACTATTTGTTGTATTAAAAAATTTTTTTTTCAAAACAGGATCTCACTTTGTTGTCTTGGATGGTCTTGAACTCCTGGCCTCATGTGATCCTGCCTCCTTGGCCTCCCAAACTACTGGGATTACAGGTGTGAGCCACTGCACCTGGCCAGTGCTCCTATTTGAAAGCACATCTTCACTCTCCCCTCCATTAGATCTGAGCTCCCCTCCTTTAGATCTACTGAACGTGGGGAGACGATGGACCTGTGTTGTAACCTAGCAACCCAGAGCACGTTTTCTTCTGTATTGCAATAGCTAGGTAGCCATCTGCCTAGATGTAGACCAGTAGTTCTCAAACCTATGTAAGCATCAGTATCACCTAGAGGGTTTCACTGAGCCCCTCCCCCAGAGTTGCTGATCAGGAGGTCTGAAGTGGGTGAGGCCCAAGAATTTGTATTTCCATTAGATTCCCATGTTACACTGATGTCGCTGATTCAAGGACCATACTTGAGAGCCGCTGGTATAGTGGGAAAGAAAACATCAAAAGGGAAAAAAAGAACCCAATGAACACAAAACTTTAAATCAGGTGCTTTCTGATGTCTTTTTTCTTTTGACAGTGTGAACATTGTAGTAATTAATTCAATTAATTGTTGCCAGATGAACAGAATAAAAGGCACAGGTTAAAAAAAAAAGGGAGTGGGGAGCTAGGTGTGGTGGCTCGTGCTTGTAATCCCAGCACTTTGGGAGGCTGAGGTGGGAGAATCAGTTGAGGTTAAGAGTTTGAGAACAATCTGGACAACATAGCGGGACCCCTTCTCTACAAAAATAAATAAGTAGAAATAAAATACAAAATAGAACTTCTTATGGCTTTTGCTCTTTATATTAAGCATTTGCAAAATCAATCGCTATCTGGGTACTTTTAATTTATTTCCTTTTTTAGACAGAGTCTTACTCTGTCGCCCAAGCTGGAGTGCAATGGCTCCATCTCGGCTCACTACAACGTCCGCCTCCCAGGTTCAAGCGATTCTCCTGCCTCAGCCTCCTGAGTAGCTGGGATTACAGGTGTGCACCACCACACCTGGCTAATTTTTGTATTTTTCGAAGAGATGGGGTTTCACTAAGGCCAAGCTGGTCTCAAACTCCTGACCTCAAGTGATCCACCTGCCTTGGCCTCCCAAAGTGCTGAGATTACAGGCGTGTGCCACCATGCTTGGCCTATTTTATTATTATTATTATTATTATTATTTTTTGGCAACAAGGCCTTGCTCTGTCACCCAGGTTGGAGTGCGGTGGCACAATCATGGCTCACTGCAGCTTCAACCTCCTGGGCTCAAGCAATCCTTCCACCTCAGCCTCCTTAGTAGCTGGGCCTATAGGTGCATGCCACCACACTTGGCTAATTTTTAAAAATATTTTTTGTGGAGATGTGTGTCTCCCTATGTCACCCAGGCTGGTCTTGAGCTGCTATCTTCAAGTTATCCTCCTGCCTCAGCTTCCTGAAGTGCTAGGATTACAGGGATGAGCCACTGAGCTTGGCCTTTATTTTAATTTTATTTTTTTTTACACACAGTCTCACTCTGTCACTTAGGCTGGAATGCAGTGGTGCAATCATGGTTCATTGCAACCTCGATCTCGTGGGCTCAAGCAATCCTCCAGCCTCATTTTGCATACTGCCCAGGCTAATCTCAAACTCCTGGGCTCAAGCAATTCACCTACCTCAGCCTCCCCAAGTGCTGAGATTACAGGTATGAGCCACCATTCCTGGACCCTGTGCTTTTATTATTATTATTATTATTATTATTATTATTTTGAGACGGAGTCTCACTCTGTCACCCAGGCTAGAGTGCAGTGGCGTGATCTCAGCTCACTGCAGCCTCTGCCTCCCGGGTTCAAGCGATTCTCCTGCCTCAGCCTCCCGAGTAGCTGGGATTACAAGCATGAGCCACCATGCCTGGCTAATTTTTGTATTTATGGTAGAGATGGGGTTTTACCATGTTGATCAGGTTGATCTCTAACTCCTGGCCTCAGGTCATCCACCTGCCTCGGCCTTCCAAAGTGCTGGGATTACAAGCATGAGCCACTGCACCTGGCCTTTTCTTTTGAATGATGCTTCTTTTTTGTTTGTTTGTTTTTGAGATGGAATCTCACTCTTTTGCCAATGCTGGAGTACAATGGTGCAATCTCGGCTCACTGCAACCTCCTGGGTTCAAGGGATTCTCCTGCCTCAGCCTCCTGAGTAGCTAGGATTACAGGTGCCCACCACCATGCCTGGCTAATTTTTGTATTTTTAGTAGAGATGGGGTTTAGCCATGTTGGTCAGGCTGGTCTCGAATTCCTGATCTCAGGTGATTCACCAGTCTCAGCCTCCCAAAGTGCTGCGATTACAGGTGTGAGCCACCGTGCCTGGCCTTAATGATGCTTCTTAATCAGAATACAGTTCCTGCTGATTGAATTAATAGAACTGTAATTGTGTTGTAATTGTTTTCCCTCTGGGAGAGGAAGTATCAGTACAATACTTTCTTTAAATGCTATTAAAAAATAATGCTCCTAAACATGATTTTAAAATGTCCTACCAGAGACTATAAAACAGTGGGTCAAATGTTTGCTTAAAAGAAAAAAAGCCAAAAATTACATAGCTCAGTAATTGCTGTCACATTGGAAGGCTATAAAGTTAGTGCAATTATCCTGTCATTACCTAAAAAAAGGGTAGGCAAACTGCAGACTGTGGGCCAAATACCCACAAACTGCTCCTGTAAATAAAATTATTGGAACACATCTAAACTCACTCATTTAAGTATTGTCTACAGCTGCTTTCTTGTGACAGCAGTGTTGATTAGTTGTGAGAGAATCCATATGATCCACAAAGCCTAAAATATTTATAATCTAAATATATACAGAAAAAGTTTACCAATCCCTGGCCTAAAATAGTTTTGGAGCTCTTATTTTGTTTCTTGTTTAATTTTAGAATCATGGGAAGTTTTTTGAATAGCATCTATGTTGCAAATTTTAATTTGTTAAGGTAGACTTGATTTTTCAGAAATACCAAAGGTCATTTGTGTTAAAGAATGGTAAATGTTAAAATAAATTTTCAGTGCCACAAAGAAATAGCACTGGAACATAAATTTAATTTTCTCAGCAAGGCAATTTTTACTTCTATAGAAGGGTACAACTCACAGATGGAGCAATGGCGAGAGCACATTTGAACAAGGGAGGGGAAGGGGTTTTATTCCTGATGCAGGTAGCCCCTACTGCTGTGTTGTTCCCCTCTTGGCTAGGGTTGAACCGCACAGTCTAAGCTAATTCTGATTGGCTGTTTTAAGGAGCAGGGATACGAGCCGGAGTGGTAGGGTGAGTAGTTTGGCACGAAGGGTGGTTACAGAACAGGTAACTCGGGATGATTCAGGTCAGAGCAGCTGATCATGGGTGACTCAGGATGGAGCAGGTGACCAGGGGAATAGATGTGAACTACTGATTAGAACTGGTGGAAAAGATTGTTTACTGAAACTAGGGGCAAGGAGAACGAGGAAGTTAAACTTTAAAATGGAGAATGAAGAACAGGGGAGCTGAACATATTGATACATTGGTTCTTTGGAGAGGATCTCAGAACTCATTGTACTTAACAATTTACAGTCTAAAATCTTTGAAGAGGAATTTATTATATCCTACAGTAAATAAGTTGGGTGGTCACTTGTTCTGATCCTGTTTCATCCAAAATAAAATGTGCATGTATTTAAAATAACTACACTAATTTTATTATGAGGTTCTTAAAAGGCTCTGAAGTGCAAAAGTGGGGTTCCCAGAAATGTCCAAGCCACAGTAGCATTGTTGACATAAACATATTCATTGCCTCCTCTGCTTTCTTTTAAAATTGATCCTGAATACAAATGTCCACATAATCCAAAACAACTGGACAAATAAATTGAGCATTTTTTGGAGTCATGGAGTACAAAAGAAGTTATATGAGGGAGCTTTTTATTTTACAACTGGGTTGTACTGGTGTTAAACACATAATCCTAAATTTAGTTGAACCATCTGGGCAACTCTTAATAAACAGTGAGAACAGACTGTTCTGTGAAGACGGGCACATTTTAAGTGCTCGGGCAGCATAAATACTTTGGCCAACCTTGAGCCAGTGAGCCAAGTAAAAAAATTAAAAAATGACCCCTAGAGAAATCCCTATCATCTTACCAGTGGTATTACTGAGCTTGCTTTCCCCCACAACTTCCTATTCTGAAAATTTTCAAATCTATAGAAAAGTTGCAAGAATACAACTCATATATTTGTCATCTTGATTCACCAATTTTGAATGTCTTGCCACATTTGCTTTTTTCCCTCTCTCCTTCCCTCCCTCCCTTCTTTCCTTCTTTCCCTCCTTCCTTTTTTCTTTTGTTAAATTATTTGAGAAGTTGTAGATATCATGACATCTTACCCCTGACAGGGTTCAGGATTCGCTACCCCAAAATATGGTGACCTGTTGTATTTAATATTTTGGGCTTTTATTTTGTTTTGTTTTGTTTTGAGACAGGGTCTCACCCTGTCACCCATGCTAGAGTACAGTTTTGTTTTGTTTTGAGACAGGGTCTCACTCTGTCACCCATGCTAGAGTACAGTGGCCTGATAGCAGCTCACTGCAGCCTTGAACTTCTGGGCTCAAGTGGTCCTCCTCCCTCAGCCTTCTGAGTAGTTGGGAGTATAGGCAGGTGCCACCATGCTCAGCTAATTTTTTTTTTAAGTAGATGTGGGGTCTCCCTATGTTGCACAGGGTGGTCTTGAATTTCTGAGCTCAAGCAACCCTCCCACCTCAGCCTCACAAAGTATTGGGATTACCCGGGCATGAGCCGCTGTGCCAGGCCCATATTTAAAATTTAAGCTGAAGGAATTTGAGAAGTGGTAGATGCAGAAAGGACTCTCTGACCATTCACTGAAGCAGGTTGTAGGAGTCTCAGGCAAGAGGTGCCCTCTCCATTCCCCTTGTCTCTGAAGATGGAGAGACGCCTCCCAAGAGGAATCTGAATGGACAGGCCTTGCTGTTTCCCCAGTTTATTTTCCTTAGCTCATACGCCTTTTGTCCTATCATATTTTTCACGACTTTCCAATCTTCATCAAACCTAGTGTTAAAACACACAGGTTTAACTGTTTCTTCAGCTCTGGTTTTCCTTATTAAGGCTCCCATATCATATAAGACTTACATTAAATAAGTTTGTATTCTTTTCTCTTGTTAATCTGTCTTTTGTTTTTGAGACCCAGCCTGACCAAAAAGGGTAAAAGAAAAAATATTTTTTCTTTCCTATACCCAGCGTGCATAGCCTCATAACCTTTCAAGGAATTTTTGTTAATTTCCAGGTGATTATGCTTTTTTGTTGTTGATCATTTCATTTTACATTTTATGTGTGTGTGGGTTGTGACCATATATTTTATTATTCTTGAGTAATTACCCAGAAGTGGAATTGCTAGCTCTTATGGAAAGTATGTGTTTAACTTTATAAGAAATGTCACACTAATTTTTTTTAAGAGAGGGGTCTCCCTATGTTGTCTAGCCTGGTCTCAAACTCCTAGGCTCAAGTAGTCCTTTTGCCTCAGCCTCCTGAGTATCTGGGATGACAGCCTACCTGATTTTTAGAGCAACTTTATCATTTTGTTTTCCTGTAGTCAACATTTGAGAATTTCAGGTGCTTTATATCCACATGAACCCTTGAGTTTTCCAGTATTTTACATTTTAACCATTTTAGTATATTGCTAATAGTATTGCATTGTGACTAGATTTGCATTTGTCTGTGACTAAAGGTGTTGAGTATCCTTTCATGGGCTTACTGCATTTATGCACCATTTTTGGGTATTGTATGTATTTTTGCCAAATTTTTAAAAATAAACTTAAAGTTTTTTTCCTGGAAACATACAATCCTGCTAGATTAAACCAGGAAGAAATAGAAACTCTGAACAGACCAATAACAAGCAGCGAGATTGAAATGGTAATAAAAAAATTGCCAACAAAAAAATGTCCAGGACCAGATGGATTCACAGCTGAATTCTACCAGACATTCAAAGAAGAAGTGGTACCAATTCTGTTGACACTATTCCAGAAGATAAAGAGGGAATCCTTCCTAAATCATTCTAGGAAGCCAGTATCACACTAAAACCCAAACCAGGAAAGGACATAACAAAAAAAAGAAAATACAGAGCAATATCCCTGATGAACATAGATGCAAAAATCCTCAACAAAATACTAGCTAACTGAATCTAACAGCATATCAAAAAGATAATCCAGGCTGAGTGCGGTGGCTCATGCCTGTAATCCCAGCACTTTGGGAGGCTAAAGTGGGTGGATTACCTGAGGTCAGGAGTCCTAGCTAACATGGCAAAACCCCATCTCTACTAAAAATACAAAAAAAAATTAGCTGGGTGTTGTGGCTCGCGCCTGTAGTCCCACCTACTCAGGAGGCTGAGGCAGGAGAATCACTTGAACCTGAGAGGCAGAGATTGCATTCAGCCGAGATCCCGTCACTGTACTCCAGCCTGGGCAACAGATCAAGACTCTGTCACACACACAAAAAAAGATAATCCACCAAGATCAAGTGGGTTTCATACCAGGGATGCAGGGACGGTTTAACATACGCAAATCAATAAATGTGATACACCACATAAACAGAATTAAAAACAAAAACCATGTGATCATCTTAATAGATGCAGAAAAAGCATTTGACAAAATCCAGCATCCCTTTATGATTAAAACCCTTACAAAATTGGCATAGAAGGGACATACCTTAAGGTAATAAAAGCCATATATGAAAAACCCACAGCCAACATTATACTGAGTGGGGAAAAGTTGAAAGCATTACCCCTGAAAACTGGAACAAAACAAGGATGCCCTCTTTCACCACTTCTATTCAACATAGTACTGGAAGTCCTAGCCAGCACAATCATACAAGAGAAAGAAATCAAGGGCATCCAATTGGTAAAGAGGAAATCAAACTGTCGCTGTTTCCTGACGATATGATCATATACCTAGAAAACTGTAAAGACTCATCCAAAAAGCCTCTAGAACTGATAAGTGAATTCAGTAAAGCTTCAGAATACAAAAATCAGTGTACACAAACCAGTAGTACTGCTATACAGCAACAGCAACCAAGCTGAGAATCAAATCAATAACTCAACCCATTTTACAACAGCTGCAAAACAAAACAAAACAAAAAAACTTAGGAATATACCTAACCATGGAGATGAAAGACCTCTACAAGGAAAACTACAAAACACTGCTGAAAGAAATCAGGGACTACATAAACAAACGGAAACACATCCCATACTCCTGGATGGGTAGAATCAATATTGTGAAAATGACCATACTGTCAAAAGCAATCTACAAATTCAATGACATTCTCATCATTCTTCACATAACTAGAAAAAACGATCCTAAAATTCATATGGAACCAAAAAGAAACCATATAGCCAAAGCAAGACTAAGCAAAAAGAACACATCAGGAGCCATCACATTACCTGACTTTAAACTATACTATAAGGCTATAGTCACCAAAACAGCATGGTATTGGCATAAAAATAGGCACATAGACCAGCAGAACAGAATAGAGAACCTAGAAAGCCAAGTACTTACAGCCAACTGATCTTCAACAAAGCAAACAAAAACATAAAGTGGGGAAAGGACATCCTATTCAACAAATGGTGCTGGGATAATTAGTAAGCTACATGTAGAATAATGAAACTGGATTCTCATCTCTTACCTTATAAAAAAATCAACTCAAGATGGATCAAAGACTTAAATATACAACCTGAAACCATAAAAATTCTGAAAGATAACATCAGAAAAACTCTTCTAGACATTGTCTTAGTCTAAGACATCGACTTAGTCTAAGACATCATGACTAAGAACCCAAATGCAAATGCAACAAAAACAAAGATAAATAGATGGGACTTAATTAAACTAAAAAGCTTCTGCACAGCAAAAGAAATAATCAGCAGAGTAAACAGACAACCCTGACTAGGAATGGTGGCTCATGCCTGTAATCCCAGCACTTTGGGAGGCCGAGGCAGGAATTTGAGGCTGAGGTCAGGAATTTGAGGCTGAGGTCAGGAATTTGAGAGCAGCCTGGCCAACATGGTGAAACCCCATCTCCATTAAAAATATAAAAATTAGCCAGGCCTGATGGCAGGCGCCTGTAGTCCCAGCTACTTGGGAGGGTGAGGCAGGAGAATCACTTGAATGCAGGAGGTGGAGGTTGCAGTGAGCTGAGATCGCACCACTGCACTCCAGTCTGGGTGGCAGAGCGAGACTCTGTCTCAACAAACAAACAAACAAACAAACAGATAGACAATCCACAGTGTGGGAGAAGATCTTTGCAAACTATGCATCTGACAAAGGACTAATGTCCAGAATCTACAAGGAACTCAAATTAGCAAGAAAAAAACAATCCCCTTAAAAAGTGGGCTAAGGACATGAATAGACAGTTCTCAAAAGAAGATATATAAACGGCCAACAAACATGAAAAAATGCTCAACATCACTAATTATTGGTGAAATACAAATCAAAACCACAATAATGTACCAGCAACAATAACCATAATTAAAAAATAAAAAAAAAATAGATGTTGGCATGGATGTGGTGAAAAGGGAACACTTTTACACTGCTGGTGGGAATGTAAACTAGTACAACTACTATGGAAAACAGTATGGAGATTCCTTAAAGAACTAAAATTAGATCTACCATTTGATCCAGCAATCCCATTACTGGGTATCTACCCAGAGGAAAATAAGTCATTATATGAAAAAGACACTTGCACATGCTTGTTTATAGCAGCACAATTCGCAACTGCAAAAATATGGAACCAGCCCAAATGCCCATCAATCAATGACTGAATAAAAAGAGTCATGTATCTATACCATAGAATACTACTCAGCCATAAAAGGAAATGAAATAATGGCATTTGCAGCAACCTGGATACAATTGAAGACCATTATTTTAAATTAAGTAGGTCAGGAAAGGAAAACCAAACATCGTATGTTCTCACTTAGAAATGGGAGCTAAGTTATAAGGATGCAAAGGCATAAGAATGATACAATGGACTTTAGGGACTTAGGGGGGAAGGGTGGGAGGGGAGCGAGGGATAAAAGACTACACATTGGGTACAGTGTACACTGCTTAGGTGATGGGTGCACCAAAACCTCAGAAATCACCACTAAAGAACTTACCATGTAACCAAACATTATCCGTTCTCCAATAACAGTTTTAGGTTTACTGAAAAATTGCCAAGATAGTAGAGTGAGTTCACATACATCCTGTAGCCAGTTTCCTCTATTATTAGCATTAGCATTGTTGGGGCTCAGAACATAATGTCCAGAAATAGGGTAGTTTGAAAACTGAGAAGATAGCAGAAGCAGGAGGGTCTCTTTGACCTTCTCTTGTGCCTTTCTCCCCTAAAGCAAGCCATAAAAACTAGAATTTCCTTCACCCTTTTTCTCCTCTGAAGCAGACCATAAAAACTTGGAGGGTCACTCTCTGGCCTTTTCCCTCCTTTTCCCCCAGAAGGCTGTCATGTAACAGCTGTCCTGCCCTGTATCCCAGGGAAGAAATATCAAACAGGGATGCCAAGAAGAAACTGAACACACGAGCCTAATTCCTCCCAGTTTGTTACCATTCCATCATACCTTTTGTCTTCCAATCATACTTCAGACTATCATAAAAATACACAGTTTTTCTGGGTCTTCTCATTTCTGAAAGCTCTCATGTCACATAAAACTTATACTAAATAATTTTGTTATGCTTTTCTCTTGTTAATCTGTCTTTTATTATAGAGGTCTCAGCCATAAACCTTGCAATGGGTGAGGAAATCTGTTCTTCTCTACATCTTGGTATATTTGTTATAATTCATGAACCAATATTGATACATTATTATGAATAAAAGTCCATACTTTATTCAGATTTCTTCAGGTTTTACCTAATGTCTTTTTCTGTTTCAGAACCCCATCTAGGATACCAGACTATATTTAGTCATCATGTTTCTTTCTTTCTTTCTTTCTTTTTTTTTTTTTTTTGAGACAGAGTCTCACACTGTTGTCCAGGCTGGAGTGCAGTGTCACGATCTCAGCTCACTGCTGCAACCTCCACCTCCCGGGTTCAAGTGATTCTCCTGCCTCAGCCTCCCAAGTAGCTGGGGTTACAGGTGCCTGCCACCACACCCAGCTAATTTTTGTATTTTTAGTAGAGATAGGGTTTCACCATGTTGACCAGGCTGGTCTCGAACTCATGAGCTCAGGTGATCTGCGTACCTTGGCCTCCCAAAGTGCTGGGATTATAAGCATGTGCCACCGTGCCTGGCCTTAGTCATTATGTTTCTTTGGGCTACTCTTGGCTATGGCAATTTCTCAGACTTTTCTTGTTTTTAATGACCTTGATAGTTTTGAAGACTACTCATCAGATATTTTGTAGAATGTTCTTCAACTGGAATTTGTCTAATGTTTTTCTTATTATTAGACTGGGTTTATGGGTTAAGAGGACGAGAATGTTGGGACTCAGAAACCAATACTCCAAAATATGGCATTCTGACATGCTGAATTGAAGAAAAAGCCTCAAGGTCTCTCTGACTTTCCCGGCAATTCCCCTCAGCCTCCTGGCTCTCAATCTTATTTTTCTCTCTGTAAACATGGGATGATGTTCTCTGAAGTTCCCTCATCTACTTAAAGTCCAGACCCACCAAAGAAGAAAACAGTTACTTCTGGTACCTTCTCTGAGTTTTTATTAACTGAACTCAAATCACAGGAAGAAAGACTGAAGTCTGTCAACACACCTGGATGGACAGACTTTTGTCACAAACCATTGTTTTCTCAGCAGATCCAATAGACTTTGTCCCAGGCCATTGTATGTTCTTTGGTCCCATTGAATTCCCCTAAATATCATTTACTACTCTCCTAAAATCATCCACTCTTCCCCATCTCCCTTTCCCCTAAAAAGAAGGGCATATAACCATCTGTAGTTCATTGCATAGTTGGGAAACGCTCTGTGGTTCTTCCCTGCACACGTTAATAAATTTGCACACCATTTCCCCTATTAATCTTGCTCGGCACAGTGGTTTACTTCTGTAATCCCAGAATTTTGAGAACTGGTGGCTGGAGGATCGTTGAGCTCAGCAGTTTGAGACCACTTTGGGTAAGATAGTGAGACCTCATCTCTATAAAATATATATATTTTAAAAATTAGCCAGGTATGGTGGTGTTGCCTGTGGTCCCAGCTACTCAGGAGGCTGAGGTAGGAGCATGGCTTCAGCCTGGAAAGCTGAGGCTGCAGTAAGCCATGATGACACCACTGTACTCTAGCCTAGGTGACAGAGGGAAATCCTGTCTCAGGAAAAGAAAAAAATATCTGCCCTTTGTCAGTTGATTTTTCAGTGAACCTTCAGAGGGTGAAGAGGAAGTTTTCCCTTCACTCCTACAAAAACTACAGCGGTGGAGTACCATTTTCATCACACATATCAAGGGTACATACTACCAGCATAACCTCTCACTGTTGATGTTTACCTTGATGACCTACCTGAGGTCATATTTACCAGGTTTCTTACATTTTATTACTTTTTTTTAAGAGTCCAGAGGTCATATATATACATATATATACACACATATGTATATATGTATATGTACACACACATATATGTGTATATATGTATTATGCATGAATTCATAGGGAAGTGGTTCCAGCAACTCAGGCTCCTTCCCATTGGTTCTCTCACATTGTCTTCTCTGGGTGGAGCTGACTGGTGCTTCAGTTGAATCCAGGTAACTTTCTCTTTGGCTTCCTTCTTTTTCTGATCATTTTCCTTCATGCGTTTCAGGAAACTCTCTTAGCTTGTAGAGTGCTTAAAGTGCTTAATACCCACGTTAATTCTCTTGGCAGGAATCTTGCCCTTAACTTGTTTGTTTACAACAATGCCAACAGCATGCTGGGGAACATTGTAGGCTCTTCCAGTTTAGCCATGGTGACACTTGGGGGGCATTCCTATTTGAAGAGTGCCCACTCCCTTGATGTCTACAATATCACCTTTCTTACAGATTTGTTCCCAGAACCAAGCCGGGTCCGGCTGTGTTTTCTCGAGGCCCGCCAATAATGAGAAGCAGACAAACTAGGAAAGAAGGGAATTTATTGCTGTAACCAGATACAGGGAGAAGGCTCGAGATAATTCCACCAGACCAATTCAAAGTGTTACAATTTTCTTAGTGCTTATGTAGGTTGAGGTTATGAGCCCAAGACCAGTCTAATATTCACCTAAGTCTATTGGTAACTAATTTTGTTTCAATTAGAAGGTCGGAGGCAAAAAATGCTTGCTAAGTCTGATTAAACTGTGGGGGCCCCAGGACCTTCAAGGCCTGTCTACTGTGATACTGGAGTGATTATTTCTATCTTATCTCCTTTACGGCTTGGCCTGGCGAGCTGCCTTAGACTCTCCAATGAATCTATTCAAACAGCTGCCTCTGTTACCTTGACTCATCTCAGATTTCGTGGACTCCTGGCACAAGGAATGTATGACTGTCTCTATTATTTTGGTTTGCTCCAGGTTAGGGAGAAGCCCATGCAAGGCTCCTACTGACCATATGTTTCATTTCTAGCTTTGATGTCTGGGCACTGATTTCCCTAGGTTTAACTATTTTCTCAATGTTAAGGCAGTGCTATGGAAACCTGTCTGTCTAACTGGAGTGCTATGCAGGCCTGTCTGTGTGACTGTCATGCAGCCCCGTCTGTGCAATTGTCAGGGAGAGTTGGCCTGCCACAGATTCGCATATACATGGCCGAAGGAACAACTCCACGTTTTCTAAACGGCCTAGAGAATATCTACCCAGTGCCTCTCCTCTTTCCCTTTGTGTTCGTTATTTTGGCGAATTACTGGAAGACGGCGGTTCCAGCTGAAAGGCCATTTTAATACTTTCAAAATATGTGTATTTTTTTCATTTTTATACATTTGCAAAATAATGTCTCTAAAAAATAATAACTGACCTTTAGTTCTCCTAACCTCATTGTTTTCCTTTCCCAAAGTTTCCTTCAGTAGAAATATAAACAAGTTCACCCAAATTAGTCACTGAAGCTCTCCAACTTCCTTTTCTTTTTCATTATGAAGGTCAGATCTGTGCCAATCATTGTGTGTGTGACAGTGACCACAGCATACTCTATGCCCTCAAGAAACTCATCCTCTAGGAGGAGGTGGCCAAAGCAGTAAGGGGCGCAGACACAATGTGACATGTGCTATAACAGAGGAAGTTCAGCAGGTTATGTCTCATTGGTGTCAGGGAAGGCTTCTTGGAGGAAAGCACTTCTTCTTTTTTTTTTATTATTATACTTTAAGTTCTAGGGTACATGTGCACAATGCGCAGGTTTGTTACATATGTATACATGTGCCATGTTGGTGTGCTGGACCCATTAACTCATCATTTACGTTAGGTATATCTCCTAATGCTATCCCTTCCCCCTCCCCCCACCCCACATCAGGCCCTGGTGTGTAATGTTCCCCACCCTGTGTGCAAGTGTTCTCATTGTTCAATTCCCACCTATGAGTGAGAACATGCAGTGTTTGGTTTTCTGTCCTTGCGATGGTTTGCTCAGAATGATGGTTTCCAGCTTCATCCATGTCCCTACAAAGGACATGAACTCATCCTTTTTTATGGCTGCATAGTATTCCATGGTGCATATGTGCGACATTTTCTTAATCCAGTCTATCATTGATGGACATTTGGGTTGGTTCCAAGTCTTTGCTATTGTGAATAGTGCCACAATAAACATACATGTGCATGTGTCTTTATAGCAGCATGATTTATAGTCCTTTGAGTATATGTCCAGTAATGGGATTGTTGGGTCAAATGGTATTTCTAGTTCTAGATCCCTGAGGAATCGCCACACTGTCTTCCACAATGGTTGAACTAGTTTACAGTCCCACCAACAGTGTAAAAGCGTTCCTATTCTTCCACATCCTCTCCAGCACCTGTTATTTCCTGACTTTTTAATGATTGCCATTCCAACTGGTGTGAGATGGTTTCTCACTGTGGTTTTGATTTGCATTTCTCTGATGGCCAGTGACGATGAGCATTTTTTCATGTGTCTTTTGGCTGCATAAATGTCTTCTTTTGAGAAGTGTCTGTTCATATTCTTCACCCACTTTTTGATGGGGTTGTTTGATTTTTTCTTGTAAATTTCTTTAAGTTCTTTGTAGATTCTGGATATTAGCCCTTTGTCAGATGAGTAGATTGCAAAAATTTTCTCCCATTTTGTAGGTTGCCTGTTCACTCTGATGGTATTTTCTTTTGCTGTGCAGAAGCTCTTTAGTTTAATTAGATCCCATTTGTCAATTTTGGCTTTTGTTGCCATTGCTTTTGGTGTTTTAGTCATGAAGTCCTTGCCCATGCCTATGTCCTGAATGGTATTGCCTAGGTTTTCTTCTAGGGTTTTATGGTTTTAGGTCTAACATTTAAGTCTTTAATCCATCTTGAATTAATTTTTGTATAAAGTGTAAGGAAGGGATCCAGTTTCAGCTTTCTACGTATGGCTAGCCAGTTTTCCTAGCACCATTTGTTAAATAGGGAATCCTTCGCCCATTTCTTGTTTTCGTCAGGTTTGTCAAAGATCAGATGGTTGTAGATGTGTGGTTTTATTTCTGAGGGCTCTTTTCTGTTCCATTGGTCTATATCTCTGTTTTGGTACCAGTACCATGCTGCTTTGATTACTGTAGCTTTGTAGTATACTTTGAAGTCAGATAGCCTGATGCCTCCAGCTTTGTTCTTTTTGCTTAGGATTGTCTTGGCAATTCAGGCTCTTTTTTGGTTCCATATGAACTTTAAAGTAGTTTTTTCCAATTCTGTGAAGAAAGTCATTGGTGGCTTGATGGGGATGGCATTGAATCTATAAATTACTCCCATTCACAATTGCTTCAAAGAGAATAAAATACCTAGGAATCCAACTTATGAGGGATGTGATGGACCTCTTCAAGGAGAACTACAAACCACTGTTCGATGAAATAAAAGAGAACACAAACAAATGGAAGAAGATTCCACGCTCATGGATAAAAAGAATCAATATCGTGAAAATGGCCATACTGCCCGAGGAAAGCATTTCTAAGGAGGGACCTGAATGAGAAGGAGTTAGTCAGATAAAGCTGGAAAGAAAGAGTTCCAGGCAGAGAAAGTGGCTTCTACAAAGCCTATTGACAAAAACCATTGTATGTACAGTGTTGGGTATTTAGGCAGTTTATGAGGATTAAAGCCCAAGGCAAACTAATCAGGGTGAACAAAGAAAAGTGGCTCAGAGCAGTCTGAGCTTTGTGAGGTCTGCGAAATTAATGAGGCTCACAGAGATATGAGTGTGGGAGTGTGGTTAGGCCCCTCACTCATGCCTGTGGGCAATTTTTTTTTTTTTTTTTTTTTTTGAGACAAGGTCTTGCGTTATTGTCCAGGCTGGAGCACAGTGGTCTAACCAAGGCTCACTGCAGCCTTGACCTCCCAGGCATGAGCAATCTTCCGACCTCACCCTTCCAAGTACTTGGGACCCCAGTTGTGTGCCACCATGCCTAGCTAATTTTTGTATTTTTTTTTTTTTTTGGTAGAGACAGGGTCCCACTGTGTTGCCCAGGCTGGTCTCGAACTCTTGGGCTCAAGCAAACTTCCTGTCTCAGCCTCCCAGTGAATTAAGATTACAGGTGTGAGCCACAATGCCTGGCCTATCCACACATTTCTATATGAATTTACTTTTAGGAGAGTGGGGGAATGATGAAAATTGTGTGTTATATAAGGTTTTGCCTAATGTGTGAGAAACACTAGTGTAGACCACGCTGAAGGCAATCTGGAGCCCCTGAAAGCGTTCAGGCAGGGGAGTAACATGATCAGACCTGCATTTTGGGAAGATCATTCTGGCTGTAATGTGGAGAACAGACTGCAAGGAGCCAACCAAGGTAGCATGAAGACCAGCCGGATGGCTGTTGCCATAATCCAGGTGAGAAATGATGGTGGTCTGAAGTAAGGTGTTAGTAACAGAAATAAAGAAAGAACATAATGATTTTTTCTCCCTAGATTCTGAAAAGAGTTAGCTTCACTTTTCCCAGAAATACATGCTGTCAAGACCAAATGAATCATAATATTTCAGACATCCTGAAAGATAATGGGGAAATACAGTTAGGTGTCACATAATGACATTTTGATCAATGATAGACCAAATATAATAGTGGTTCCATAAGACTGTAATAGCAGTGTTACAGCTCTTTTAGAAGCAGGCTTTTTGGTTTTTGCCAGAAAGCCCAAAATAAAAGAAAAGACTCCCAGCACTTTGTGAGGCCAAGGTGGGTGGATCCCTTGAGGTCAGGAGTTTGAGACCAGCCTGGCCAACATGGTGAAACCCTGTCTCTACTAAAAATACAAAAATTAGCCAGGCGTGGTGGTGGGCACTTGTAATCCCAGCTACTCGGGAGGCTGAGGCAGGAGAATTGCTTGAACTCAGGAGGCGGAGGTTGCGGTGAGCCGGGATCATGCCACTGCACTGCAGCTTGGGCAGCAGAGTGAGACTCCAACCTCTACCCCCCAAAATAAGACTATAATACTGTATTTGTATTGTACCTTTTCTGTGTTTAGATACATCTAGATACACGAATACTTACCATTGTGTTACAGTTGCGTACAGTATTCAGTACAGTAACATGCTGTACAGGTTTGTAACCTAGGAGTGATAGTCTATCCCCTATCACCTGGATGTGTAGTAGGCTATACCATCTAGGTTTGCGTAAGTGCAGTCTAAGATGTTTGCACTACGATGAAATTGCTTAACAATGCATTTCTCAGAACATATTCTCAATGTTAAGTGACACATGACAGTATATTTACAACAGGGATATTTCCCATATTTCTTAAATCATATCAATAGTGTAATGGTTAAAAGATTAGACTCATCCGGGCACGGTGGCTCACGCCTGTAATCCCAGCACTTTGGGAGGCCGAGGCGGGTGGATCACGAGGTTAGGCATTCAAGACCAGCCTGGCCAACATAGTAAAACCCCGTCTCTACTAAAAATACAAAAAATTAGCTGGGCGTCGTGGCAGGCGACTATAATCCTAGCTACTCAGGAGGCTGAGGCAGGAGAATGGCTTGAACCTGGGAGGCGGAGGTTGCAGTGAGCTGAGATCATGCCACTGCATTCCAGCCCAGGCGACAGTGCGAGACTACGTCTCAAAAAAAAAAAAAAAAAAAAAAAGCCTAGACTCTGGTTAAGAGGTTTAAGAGGTTTGAGTCCTCACACTCTGACATTTAAGAGCCCCAGCCTTGGGCAAAATCACTTAACTTCTCTAGGCCCCAGTTTCTTTTTCGGCAAAATGGGGATTTCAGCTGTTGCTACCATGTTGTGATTTCATGAGCAAAGGTATTCACTTCTCCTACTTTTTAGACCGGCCCTGACTCTAACTAGAGACAATTTCTTTTTCTTTTTCTTTTTTCTTTCTTTTCTTTTTTTTTTTTGAGACAGAGTCTCGCTCTGTCGCCCAGGCTGGAGGGCAGTGGTGCGATCTCGGCGCACTGCAAGCTCCGCCTCCCGGGTTCACGCCATTCTCCTGTCTCAGCCTTCCGAGTAGCTGGGACTACAGGCGCCCGCCGTCATCCCTGGCTAATTTTTTGTGTTTTTAGTAGAGACGTGGTTTCACTGTGTTAGCCAGGATGGTCTCGATCTCCTAACCTTGTGATCCACCCGCCTCGGCCTCCCAAAGTGCTGGAATTAACAGGTGCAAGCCACCGCTCCCGGCCTAGAGACAATTTCAAAAGCAAATTGTTCAGTTATCTTTTGAGTAGTGGTATTAAATTTATACTCAACCATCTACATGATCACAGTTTGACCCATTTGTGACAAATTTCAGACAATTCTAGGATTAGAATGGCTACCTATAATTTTCGGTTATAGAAGAGAGTGAAACTTACCTGTTGGCACCAGGCTTTTACCCAATGGTAGATGTTTCCTTCTTATAATTTGTTAACATTTTGGGTGATCATGGAGAAGTACCTTCTAAGGACTTGAGAATGAGGAAATAAGATTGCCCTTTGAGAATAAACTGTAGGATCAGAGCAGAAAAATATTAAATTTCCTGAAGGAGACAGGCTGAGTCTTAGGCCAGCTAAAATGTCAACAATATAATTAAATATATATTAATATATCTAAAGATATCAGTCAAAAGACGATTGATTGGCCTAGGTAAACATAAACATATAGACAAAACTGGCAGTACCTCTCCAAGCTTAGAGTAGGGGAAAGAAAGTCTTAACCTTTAGCATACATATTTCTTTTTTTGTTTGTTTGTTTGTTTGAGGCAGGGTCTTGCTCTGTCACCCAGACTGGAGTGCGGTGGCATGATCTTGGCTCACTGTAGCCTCTGCCTACCGGGTTCAAGCGATTCTCCTGCCTCAGCTCCACACGTAGCTGGGATTACAGGAGTATGCCACCACACCTGGCAAATTTTTGTATTTTTAGTAGAGACGGGGTTTCACCATGTTGGCAGGCTGGTGTGGAACTCGACCTCAGGTGATTTCTGCCCACCTTGGCCTACCAAAGTGTTGGGATTACAGGCGTGAGCCACCGCACCCAGCCCAAAGTCCCCTTTGCCATGTAAAGTAACACTCACAGTTTCTGTGGGCATCTTTGGGGGCCTTATTCAGTGTGCCACAGTGTCTTTTAGCCCACTTCCATATATTTGATTATCTATCTTCATTCTTACTACTGAGCAGGATTCAGATTATGATTTGACTTCTCATGTAGGCTGTCTGCAGGGAGAAAATGCACAGAGCATTCACACCTTGAAGTTTCTGTCCCCAAGATAGAGATTTCTCATGGTAAGTTAGTAAAGTGTCTTCTGATGGTGAATTGGCTTCTCTTTGCCTTGACTTCAAGGAGAAAATGCACAAATTAGGCAAGCAAGAAAATTCTGGTCCATGTGAGAGTTTAATTTCTCATTGTAAATGAATAAAGTGGCATTTGAATGTCTAGGATCTCTCAGGGCCTACATCCAGGACATTGGTGGGACTGTTTCTGGACCATATCCTGAAAATTGGACACCCAACTGTGGTGCTCTGATACCTCCTGCGTGGCCCCTGCGGTCTTCCCTGGATGATGCCTTGACTGCTTCATGGTCAGGTCCCTCTCCTCTGATTTCTAGATCACTCATTTAAGAGGACTTAGAGTTGTGTGAAGTAATGTTGTCCCTAATTAATATGTATATAATTTTACATTGAGTTTCTGGCCAAAGGACCTAACTCATATTTTTTAATATAGAGAAAAACTCCTTTAGAAAATATTTCAATGGACGTTAGAATTTTGTTTTGTTTTTTAAGACAGAATCTCGCTCTGTCACCCAGGTTGGAGTGCAGTGGTGCAATCTTGGCTCACTAGAACCTCTGCCTCCCAGGCTCAAGTGATCCTCTGGCCTCGGCCTCCCAAGTACCTGGGATTACAGGCGCTCACCACCATGCCTGTCTAATTTTTTTGTATTTTTGGTAGAGACGGAGTTTCACCATGTTGCCCGGGCTGGTCTCAAACTCCTGTTCTCAAGTGATCCACCTGTCTCAGCCTCCCAAATTGCTGGGATTACAGGCATAAGCCACCATACCAAGCTTGTTTTGTTTTTTTGAGACAGAGTCTTGCTCTGTCACCCAGGCTGAGGTGCAGTGGCACAATCACGGCCCACTGCAGCCTCAACCTCCTAGGCTCGAGCAATCCAACCACCTCTGCCTCCTGAGTAGTTAGGACCACACTGAACCCCTATGCCTAGTTAACTTTTAAATTTTTTGTAGAGATGAGATCTCACAATGTTACCCAGGCTAATCTTGAACTCCTGGCCTCAAGTGATCCTCCCCCCTCAGCCTCCCAAAGTGCTGGGATTACAGGGGTGAGCCATAATGCCCGGCCTAAAACATGCTTTTAATTAACTTTAAAAAAGTGAATAAAATATATAGTAAAATCGAAATCAGAGTGCTTTTGAAACAAATGAAATGTAAGACTTTTAATAAGCTAGGTGGTTATCAATGGTCATATCAGAAGATTGAAAATATCAACATTATAAATATCAATAAACTATAAGAAACTTGGAAATTCTTTCAGGAATGTGAAGGTGACTTAGAGCTAGCAGGTGCTTTTCACTCTGTGCATCATGCAGATTGGAATAAATATTTCCCCAGGGTGTAAAAATCTCCGAAGCTTTCTCTCCTACACAGTGAAATTACTACAATTTAATATTCAGTGTTACCAACACCTTCCCTTATATAATAAGGAAATTAAAGCATGAAGTAGGAAAAACAAGCTGGATATATTGAGACAACTCTGGATCAACACTTCCTGGAAGGTGGGAGGACAGATTTATTCTAACCTCTGAGCCTCCTGATTCAAACATTTGTTCGGTTGTCCTTGGCCTAGGATGCCCTTATTTTTGGCCTGGTAGACACCTCCTCATTCTCCAAGATTCACATTAAGTTCAGCTTCTCTGTGAAGGCTTCTTTCACCCTAAGGGTAAGTTGACCCTTTTCCCGTCTTCTTTGCTAACACTGCATACTCTTTTTTTTTTTGCAAATATATCTTACTTTCCACTATATGTGAGCTTCTTGAGGGCAGGGATTTAAATATATATATGTATGTATTTTATTTACTTAACATAGTACTTACTAAGTGTGCGGTGCTATTCTAAGCGCTACATAAGTTATTGGTCATTTAATCCTTGTAATAGTCCCATGAGGCTTATTATTATCTCCATTTTGTAGATGAGGAACCTGAAGTGCAGAGTGTTCAGTAACTTTATTCCTCTCTGTTTCACCAGAACCTAAAGGTGATTCTTTGCATACAGTAGGCATTCATTCATTCAATAAATCTTTATTGAATACTGTATATATATATATATATATATATATATATATATATATATACTCTTCTAAGTGCTAAGATACAGCAATGAAAAAAGATGAAAAAACCCCCACCTTTTTGGAGCTCACATTTTGGTTGTCAGAATAGGTAAAAAAAAAAAAAAAGATAAATAAAATAAACATTTGTTCCATAGGTGGCAATAAATTCTGCAGGAAAAAAAAGTAAAGCCAGTAAGTGGGAAAAGGAGCGCTTGAAATTGCAATTTTAGATGGGTTAACAGGGAAGGGCTCACTGAGAAGGAGATATTTGAGGGAAGGAGTTGAGTGAGTGAATGAGTGAGTCATATCTGGGGGAAGAACATCCCAGGAACAGCTAGTACAAAGGTCCTGAGGTGTCTGGAATGTTCAAGGAACAGCAAAGGGTGGGGAGCGTGCTCCTAGAATAGAACAGGGAAGCGGGAAAGAAGTAGAGGGTGAGGTTGGGAGAGAATGGGCAGTGAGCAGAGCATGTAGGGCTTTAAAATAATTTTTCAAGTTGAACTTTTACTAAAAATATCTTTGGAGGTTTTTTTTTTTTTTCCCAGCCTACATCGTGCTTTAATTTTTTTTTTCTTTTCTTCTCTTTTTTGCTTTTTCCTTTTTTTTGGGTGGGGGGGACAGGGTCTCACTCTATGGCCCCGGCTGGAGGGCAGTGGTGTGATCTTGGCTCACTGCAACCTCTGCCTCCCAGGCTCAAGCGATCCTCCCGCCTCAGCCTCCCTAGTAGCTGGGACTACAGGTGTGCACTATCATGCCTGGCTAATTTTTGTATTTTTTCTAGAGATGGGGTTTCATGATGCTGCCCAAGCTGATCTCGAACTCCTGAGCTCAAGCAATCTACTCACCTTGGCCTCCCTAGTAGCTGGGACTACACGTGTGCACTATCATACCTGGCTAATTTTTGTATTTTGGGTAGAGATGGGGTTTCATCATGTTGCCCAAGCTGGTCTCGAACTCCTCGATCCGCCCACCTCAGCCTCCCAAAGCTCTGGGATTACAGGCATGAGCCACCACATGCAGCCCTTTGGAGGGCTTGGAGGGTTTTTGAGCAGAAGAGTGATCTTCTTGAATTTATGTTTTTATCGATATCACTCAGGCTTCTGTGTTTTATATTTGTTTTCTTTTGTGTGTGTGTGTGTGTGTTTTGAGACAGGGTCTTGCTCTGTTGCCCAGGCTGGAGTGTGGTGGTACAATCATAGCTCACTGCAGCCCCAAACTCCTGGGCTTAAGAGATCTTTGTGCCTTGGCCTCCCAAAGTTCTGGGATTACAGTCATGAGCCACTGTGCCTGGCCCAGGCTTCTGTGTTGAGAAGAATCTCAACATGTCAAAGATGGAAGGTGGGAGACTAGTTTGGAGGTTCCCAAAGTAATTTAGGTAAAAGACAGCAGTGGTAGTAGTGGAAGTGGTGAGAATTGGTCAGATTCTGGACATATGCTGAAGGTTAATCAGACAGATCTGCTGATAGGTCAGATGTGAGGTGTGAGAGGAAAAGAAGCATCCAGTATGACTTCAAGGCTTTGAACTCTGCAACTGGGGAAAAGAAGAGAAGGAACAGGATTTGGTGGTAGGGCAGTGACAAGCAGCAATCGGGAGTTCAGTTTAGGACTTGTTAAACTTGAGATGTCTTTTATTCAAGTGATAATATTAAGGAGGCAGCTGGATATGTGAATCTGGGGTGTAGGGGAGACATGCAGACTGGACACTGTTAGCACATCCTAGATGATAGTTCAAGTCATGAGACTATAGGAGATTGCCAAATGAGTCAGTGAAGATGGAAAGCAGAAGAGGTACAAGGGCTGAATCTTGGGATGCTCCAAGTTTTGGAGGTTAGAGAGATGAACAGGACCTAACATAGAAGACTGATAATGAGCAGCCAGAGAAATAGGGGAAAGATTAGGTAAGTGCCCTTCTAAAAACTATATGGAAAGTGGTTCAGGAGGAAAGAGTAATCACATTCTACTAACTGATCAAGTAAGATGAAAATTAAGGCTTGGCTGTTGGATATAGCAACAGGAAAGTGGAGGAGATCTTGACAAGAGTAATTTAATTGAAGTGGATTGGATAAATAACTGACTATATTAGGTTTTAGAGAGGTACTGGACATGGGGAATATAGACAACCCCTAGGAAAGAAAGAAATGGAGGTAGTAGCTGAAAGAGGAAGTGAGGTCAACAGAGGGTTTTTCAAAAATGGGAGAAATAATGTTCATAGATAGGTGGAAAAGATCCAGGGGAAAGGGATGTGCTGATGCAGGTGATTGAGAGGAGAATTGCTGGAGTGATGTCCTTGAGTAGGTGGTGTCTGGTTCACAAGGAAAGCGGTGGCCTTTTCTTTTCTTTTTTTCTTTTCTTTTCCTCTCTCTCTCTTTCTTTCTTTCTTTCTTTTTTTGTATTTTTTGTAGAGACAGGGTTTCACCATGTTGCCCAGGCTGGTGTTGAACTCCTGGCATCATGCAATCTGCCTGCCTCAGCCTCCTAAAGTGCTGGGATTACAGGCATGAGCCATCACGCCCGGCCAGCAGTGGCCTTTTCTAGGGGCACAGAGTGTTCCTCTACAGTCACAGGAAGGAAGCCCAGAATATGGGCATGATGCAGCGGTGGGTGTTTGTGGGAGCTCTCTTCTGATTCATTCTGTTTTCTCAGTGAAATAGGAAGCAAGGGCATCAGAATGATGAGGGGAGGTGAGTAAGTATTTGAGGTTTGAGGACAGAGAAGGTGTGAAATAGTCACCCAGGAGAGTGGGAGAATAAAAGGGCCAGGGAAATTCAGTGTGATTGTTAGCAGCATTAAGGGCTTACTCAAAACTTATGATCATGAATTTAAAGTGAGATCTCTTAGTATGGTTTGGTTCTTCACTAGTTGCATTTGGCTGCACAGGTGTACGACTGGACTATGGGGAATGTTTTCTTCAACAAAGGTTATTGTTTATTCAAGTGAGTATCTCAGTGTCAGAGGCGGCAAGGGAGCTGAGGGTACATGCAACATAATATAAGTGAGTTTATGCTGGGTGAGGTATCAAATGAACGCATACATGAAAGAATAAATTGTTTCCCCACTTAGAATGCATTTTTTTCTTTTTAGAGTGGGGTCTTGCTGTGTTGCCCACGTTGGAGTACACTGGCACGATCACAGCTCACTGCAGCCTCAACCTCCTGGGCTCAAGCAATCCTCCTGCCTCAGCCTCCCAAGTTGCTGGGAGCACAGGCATGAGACACCTCACACAGTTCTGGAATTCATTTTTTGTCTCCGGTCCATTGCTTCAAACTCACTTTATTCTTTCTTTTTTTTTTTTTTTTGAGATGGAGTTTCACTCTTCTTGCCCAGGCTGGAGTGCAGTGGCACGATCTTGGCTCACCACAACCTCCGCCCCCGAGTGCAAGCAATTCTCCTGCCTCAGCCTCCCAAGTAGCTGGGATTACAGGCATGCACCACCACACCCTGCTAATTTTGTATTTTTAGTAGACACAGGGTTTCTCCATGTTGGTCAGGCTGGTCTCGATCTCTCAACCTCAGGTGATCCACCTGCCTTGGCCTCCCAAAGTGCTGGGATTACAGGTGTGAGCCACCACACCCAGCCCAAACTCACTTTATTCTTAATAGTCCATATAAGAACTGTACCCCCCAGAAAACAAGCTTAGTGTTAAGCTATAAACGTTGCTCTTGGCTCAGAATAATTTAAGAGGAGCAAATCTTATATCATAGGTCATAGAGTACAGGGGTTATTCTGTTTAAGTTTTTCCTTAGATTGTTTAGAATTCTTCTTTCATTCAAATTTTAGCTTATTCTGGGAGCAAAACACACTGACCCAGGGTAGATGCTGGAGAGTGACTCACAGAAGTTTCCACAAACATACAACTTTTTTTTATTTTTCTTTTTGGCCAGGACTCAATATTTTTATTATTGTCTGGTAAATGATATTTGAGTAGATCCTAATTAGGGGTGTGTGTCAAGGGGCACGATGGTGAGGGGACCCTTATTCCCTTTGGGTCCCTGTTTGGCTTCAAATTTGTATTCAGCAGGCCGAAAGAGAGGCAAATGTTACCATCTGTCCTTGGCCAGGGAAAACATATTTACAATGCAGACTCTCGTTTCACTAATCCAAGTTGGAGATCAGAGAGAGAACCAAGAAGCAACGTGGAAGACCAACCAATCTTTCTTAGGAACCTAACCACATCAGCACACCCACCATTTCCACCTCCCTATAATTTAAATATAGCACAAAATAAATGCTCTGTCTACCTTGCTCTACATAGCCATCAGTCCATGCGTAGCATGGCCACTCCCTGACCAAAGCCTTGTTACTGTATGTGGCCAGGGACCTTGGTGAATATGGGGTGTGTGGGGTGTGTGTGTGTGTGTGTGTGTGTCTGCTATTTTAAAACTAGTGGCCTAAAAATAGTTGTGTACACATAGAAAATGCATGCTGGTTGAGTGGTTGAGTTCAGGATTGCCAAACCCCAGAACTCTTAGCCTGGGAGGATGGCAAGTATAATATATCTTATTCTATTACCTGAATATCTTAACCAAAGGACAATGAAAAGGAATCCAATATACAGGCACTCCTACTCAGACCAGTGGTTCTCAACAGGGGCAGGACCACTTTTTGGATATGGTTTGGGAATTATGGATGCATTTTTGGTTATCACAGTGATTGAAGGCATGCTCAGTGGCATTTGGTGGCTGGGGCCAGGACTGACAGATGTGTGGAACAGTTCCATAGAACAAAGAAACTGTTCTGCCCGACTTTCAAATGCCCTGCAGGGCATTGATATGAATGAAAAATCTATCTATAATTATTTCAACATAGACCCTAACTCCAGTTTTATTTCTTCTTTATTTTACACTTATGACATTATGCTAATTAAAAAATTTTTTCCTGTGTGGAATTAGATTATATGATATATGAATTTCATTTAAAATCATGAAGGCAATGTTTTATTATATAAAGGGGATAATGGGTCTGATATGATGGAGAACTACCATGCTGGTTACTTATATGTATCCAGACATCCTTCCATGGCAAATTTACACATTATCTATAACTGAATCTAACCTTATTCATAAAAGGCAGCGATACATCAACCCCTGCAGTCCACATTTAAATCCTAAAGTGTGAAGAGTCTCGGTTGGGGGCTAGCTGTGATTCCTCCTCCTTATCCCAATTAGGAGGAAACTAAAAACAGGAACTACCCACATTTTTTAGGGAAAAGGGAATCACAGTAAAAATGTATGTGAGGATGAGAAATAAGAAGCTCCAGCTGGTGAGAAGAGCAAGGGAAAGGAGAGTTCGGGGCTGGGCATCAAATTAAGTGGAAAGCCCCATCAAGGACAGAGACGAGATCTCTCTTCTAGATCTCCATCTCCAAACACTCCCCTGCAACAGATGTACACACAGAGCCCATTGTTTTCTCTAGAAATGTAAACTGCACGTCACAGTTACTCCATACACACCACAAACAGACTCCCTTTGTTCTCAGGATATGTGTTGACACAAGAATATGTCATCCTCTCAGCTCCAGACATTCCACTGAATAAAGGTGCCAAGGGAAAGTTTTGGAAAGCTTTTCAAAAGAAGATCTAGGGCTGAGTGCGGTGGCTCATGCCTGTAATCCCAGCACTTTGGGAGGCCGAAGCAGGTACATCACTTGGGACGAGGAGTTCAAGACTAACCTGGGCAATATGGCGAACCCCCGTGTCTATTAAAAATACCAAAAGAAAAAAAATTTAAAAAGCCAAGTGTGGTGGCACAGTGCCAGGCTGAGGTGGGAGGATCACCTGAGCCCGGGAGGTGGAGGTTGCAGTGAGCTGAGATTACACCACTCTACTCCAGTCTGGGCAACAGAGTAAGACGCTGTCCCCCACTCCTGCCCGCCCCTCTCAAAAAAAAAAGATCCTGGGAGGCAAACGGTTTATTAATCAGGACCCTACAATTACAAGGATATGAGGCCTTTTCCCATAATCAGGGTGAAGCAGCTACAAATAATCACAGCAGGAGGGAGTAATGCATGACACCACCATTTTTTTTTTCTGCAATGACTTCCTGTCACATCTGCTGCCATGTTTTATGCTAGAAACTGCAGTGGAAAGTGGCTGAAGGTTTGTTGTTGTGAAACCATCCCTATAAACTTTACAAAATTAATCAGAAAAGAAGGGATGGACAGAAATAAAAATAAACCAAGTTTGCAGCGTATTCAGCATTTATCATGAGGTCAGCTCACTCTTTGACCTGCTTCCTCATGTCGTTTAGTGCCTGTTGTATTAGAATTTCATAGATCCTGTTACAAGATTATAGTGTCCCTAAAGTGCGTTATAGATAACAACTTGAACATTATAAAATGTTAAGTTTTCCATTTGAGATATTCCTTCAGGTCCTGCATACCAATGAAACTACTGACATCAGCTGGTCTGAACAACCCCAAAAGGAGCTGACTCACCAAAGAATGCAGTTTCCACATCCTAATGATTTCATCCCCCTTATTCCAACCGATCAATGACCCCAGTTTTCCAGGTCCTCGCCCTCCACGATCCCCTTAAAAACCCCAGCCTACAATTCCTTGGGGAGATGGATTTGAGGGTCTCCTCCCATCTTCTTACTCAGCACCCTGCAACCATTAAATTCTTTCTCTGCTGCAAACCCTCCTGTCTCAGTGTATTGGTGTGTTACTATGCAGTGGGGATACGAAACTGTTGGTCTTATAACAGTGTTTTGTTTTTAAGAGAGGAGCAGGCTAATTAAAAGAGAGGTTTTAGGGACCAACCAAAGAGAAGGCTTGATATTGAAAACTCATAAAATTGTGGAACACTGGCCGGGCGTGTTGGCTCACACCTGTAATCCCAGCACTTTGGGAGGCCGAGGCGGGCAGATCATGAGGTGAGGAGATTGAGACCATCCTGGCTAACACGGTGAAACCCTGTCTCTACTAAAAACACAAAAAATTAGCTGGGTGTGGTGGCAGTCGCCTGTAGTCCCAGCTACTCGGGAGGCTGAGGCAGGAGAATGGCGGGAACCTGGGAGGTGGAGCTTGCAGTGAGCCAAAATCACGCCACTGCACTCCAGCCTGGGTGACAGAGTGAGACTCTGTCCCAGAAAAAAAAATTGTGGAACACTTTCTGCTGCTCAGTATGATGTGAAATCTCAACAAGCAAAAGGATTGGCTAGGCTGGGAGCAGTGGCTCATGCCTGTAATCCCAGCACTTTGGGAGGCCAAGGTGAGTAGATTGCTTCAGCTCAGGAGCTCTAGAACAGCCTGGGCAACATGGCAAAACCCAGTCTCTAAAAAAATACAAAAATTAGTTGGGCGTGGTGGCACATGCCTACAGTCCCAGCTACTTGGGAGGCTGAGGTAGGAGGATTGCTTGAGCCCAGCAGGCAGAGGTTGCAGTGAGCAGTGATCATGCCACTGCACTCTAGCTTGGATGACAAAGCCAGACCCTGTCAAAAAAAAAAAAAAAAAAAAAGGTCCAGGCGCAGTGGCTTACACCTGTAATCCCAGCAATTTGGGGGAAGGCTGAGGCGGGTGCATTACTTGAGGTCAGGAGTTCGAGACCAGCCTGGCCAACATGGTGAAACCCCGTCCCTACTGAAAATACAAAAATTAGCTGGGTGTGATGGAACACACTTGTAATCCTAGCTACTCAGGAGGCTGAGGCAGAAGAATTACTTGAACCTGGGAAGCGGAGGTTGCAGTGAACCTGCAGTGAACTGCAGTGCCATTGCACTCCAGCCTGGTGACAGAGCAAGACTGTCTAAAAAAAAAAAAAAGGTTGCTTGAGAAATACATGTTGTTTGTCTCCAGGCTGAATCTGTATCTCTCATGGATCAACATAAGACCTCTTTCAGTGGAGATATGGCCTCGACAAAATATTTGTTGAATTAGGTGGAGGCATGGGGATAAGGCCACAATGGAGGAAAGTGATATGAACAAAAGCAGGGCCAGCTTCAGGGGTGTATGACCTGTCCAATCACACAGGGCCCTGTGCTTAGAAGGGCTTGCACCCATTGGTTCAATGCCTTGCTATTACCATCTTGAAATTATTAATAATTTTTGAATTAGGGGGCAATACACTTTCATTTTGCAATGGACCCTTCAAATTATATAGCCAATCCTAATCAAAAGAGTGAACATCTGAGTCTGAGAGAGCTGGGTTCAAATCCAAGTTCTACCATTACCTGGCTGTATAATCTTGGGCAACTTATTTAACCTCTTTTCATCAGTAAAATAGGGACCATGATAGTGTCTACCTCATAAGGCTGTTGTGAAGACTAAAATAAACTATATTGCAGTTTTCAGTAGATGTTATTCGTGTTATCATCAGTGACAAAGATTTAGATGACATTGCAAAGGCACCAAGGCACTAAGGCACCAAGCAAGGCTGGATAACTGTTTTCTAAACCCATTTTTGGGACACATTTCTGCTCTGGATGTATATAATTGACGTCACCATCTTGTGGCAAGACAGGCCAAGATAATTTTCCTAATTGCAGGCTTCACTGACACATTTTGTGCCAGAACCGCAGGAGAGTAGGTGTTATTTCAAATCTGTGAATCATCACCACACACTCATGCATGGCATATTTCTTATAAATTTAAAAGAGTTGAACTCTAACCAAGATAATGGAGACATTATTTTAGAATGTAGAAATATGCCCATATAAAGGCAACTTGCTATTGAAAATACTTACTTCTGCTGCGTGGGCCTGTCGAGTCATTTTATTTGCCATACAGTTATTGAATGCAATATTCCCAACCAAAGAAGGTGCAAATCAAAAAATATCACCAGACCCATTTTACTAGGACTACATGCTAATTACCACCTTGCCATGAATAAATTGATTGTATTGTATTAGAATATGGTTTGGGCTAAGTTAGGAATGAAATGTGGAGGTGAGGCCAAATGGAAGCATATTTTTCCTTTTTGACTGAATACCCCCCATTAGTTCCTTGCTTATTACTATAATTAAAAGTAGTCTTTGTCAGTACTTGTTCTTTCAAAATTATTTCTGAAGTTGAGAACAAATTTTTAAAGTGTGAGATGGATTTTTTAAAAAGGTTGTAATACATTAAATATATCATGAACATTCTACTTAGACGGAAGACCGCAGCTACCATACCACGATAAGAAATTGTCTCCTGAAGAGTTGAGTCATGGTTCTAGAAGAAAACTCGTCAATGGCTAGGGAGATAGAATTGACCCTGTGATCTGGGAAGTGAGTTCTTTCCCCCAGCCAAGGCTGGTTCCATGGTTGCAGGTGAAGATCAAGTTGGTCTTCCAGGTCTCACTAAGCATTGTAACCTTGGGCTTCACTCTATTATTTAAGTCATTAGAATCTGACAAATTAGTATTATTCATTTAGAGATGATTTTTCCTAATTTTATATATATTTTTTGTAATAAAAGTTTTTGTAGGCCAGGCGCAGTGGCTCATGTCTGTAATCCCAGCACTTTGGGAGGCTGAGGCAGGAGGATCCCTTGAGGCCAGGAGTTCGAGACAGTCTGGGCAACACAGGAAGATGTTGTCTCTACTGAAAATAAAAAAAAGTCAGCTGAGTGTGGTGGCACACGCCTATGGCCCCAGTTGCTCAGGAAGCTGACGTGGAAGAATTGCTTGAACAAGGGAGGTCAAGGGTGCAGTGAGTGGTGATTGTGCCACTACATTCCAGCCTGAGTGATGGAGTGAGTTTTGTCTCAAGAAAAAGAAAAAAAAATTAACCATGTGTTAACAGCTACATAACAAACTTACCATTACAGCCACTTTTTAAAAATTAAATCAATTAGTTAATTTTTTTAGAGATGACAGTCTTGCTCTGTCACCCCACTGGAGTGCAGTATCATAGCTCACTCTAGTGTTGAACTACTGGGCTCAAGGGATCCTCCCACCTCAGCCACCAGAGTAGCTGTGATTACAGGCACATGCCACCATGACCTACAACCATTTTTTAAGTGTATAGTTCAGTAGTAGTAAATGCATTCACATATATGGCATTTTTAAAGAGATCTTCAGTGCCTAAATGTGCAGAATTGTTTTCAAATCTTTTAGATAATTAATTTAGACACTGACAAGAGGAAGTGACAGACTTGGCTCTGAAATTCCCAGGGAGTGCACTTTTAGGGTTTATGAGAGCACCTCATACCAGGCAAGGGTAAGTGCACCTCAGGGCTCAGCAGGAAGCAACAGCAGGGACAAGGACAGAGATTCTCTGAGAATTTGCTATGTGTCAGTGTCTGTTCTGAGATAGGTTAGAAGTAATGAGCTGGGGCCAGGTGCAGTGGCTCACACCTGTAATTCCAGCACTTTGGCAGGCTGAGGTGGGCAGATCACTTGAGGCCAGCCTGGGAAACATGGTGAAACCCTGTTTCTTCTAAAAATACAAAAATTAACCAGGCGTGGTGGTGCATGCCTGTAATTCCAGCTACTCAGGAGGGTAAGGCAGGAGAATCGCTTGAACCCGGGAGGCGGAGACTGCAGTGAGCCAAGATCGCGTCACTGCACTCCAGCCTGAGTGACAGAGTGAGACCCCATCTCAAAAATAATAATAATAATAATGAACTGACTAGTGCCACCCCGATCTTTTGTGAATCCTTCCACCATCTTATAAGACTGCCTTACCTCCTCAGACACTTGCCCCTATCAATGTGTCTTTTTCTTCTCCGTGGTTTTAATGCTTTCTCTATTGGCTTGCTATCCACATGTAAATATGCTGTTTCCCATTTTAATAAAACAAACCAAACCAAACAAACAAAACCTTCCCTTGTCAAAATCCTCCCTTTTAACTTTACATTCTTTTTGTGTTTGCTTATGCTTTAATGTAGGGTTTCTTTTTTCCTTTCAAAGCTGTGCAAACATGGGCATGGTTGCAAGTGTCAAATCATTTTCCAAGGCCTTTGACAAAAAACAGCAGTCCTTGCCCCTCTGCTGCTTCTTACTCCCCCCAAACAACTATGAGTACTTTCTATTCTTTCAACCAGTATTTTTTTTTAAAAAGTGTATCTCCTCATCTCAGAGTAAGAAGCTTGCTCACATTTTTCCAGCTTTGGCCATTGGGAGCTCTTTCAGATTGGCTCCACATCCCTCTTGTTTTCCGAGCAATTCCTTTCTTCCTGGCACTATACTTACTTTTTGCCAAGCTTATCTTGTATTTTCCCTTATCCAGCCCTAGAATCAGTTATTTTCCAAGGAGCCCCGGTTTCTTTCATTGAAGAGTGGTTTCTGGAAAGCCAAATCTATGCACAAGTGTGCTCATTGCTACTGGGTGGACACTGCTTCTAGGCCTTCTCAGTGGACAGTTAGAAAATAAATGCGTGTATTTCTATGTACAGTAAGTCCTTACTTAACATCAATAGGATCTTGGAAACTGCAACTTTAAGCAAAATGACATATAAAGAATCAAATTTTTTTCTTTTTTTTCCTTAGGACCTCATGATGCAACAGTAGAAACCAAATTTTTTTTTATCAACAGTCTAAAAAATGACATTTAATGAAACATTATTTGAGGACCTGCTGTATATTGTTTCCTTTAAAGTCGCAAAGTCTTCCAGGTGCTGTGGCTCTTGCCTGTAATCTCAGCTACTTGGGAGGCTGAGGTGGGTGGATCATGTGAGGCCAGGAGTTTGAGATCAGTCTAAGCACACATAGGGAGACTCCCATCTCTAGAAGTCATTAAAAAATTAGCAGATGTGGTGGCACGTGCCTGTAGTCCCAGCTACTTGGGAGGCTGAGGTGGGATGATCTCTTGAGCCCAGGAGTTGGAGGCTGCAGTTAGCATGATATCTAGTGCACTCCAGCCTGGGTGATAGAGTGAAACCCCATCCCTGAAAAAAAAAAAAAAGAAAATAACTAAAGAAAACAAAATTTTAAACTCGCATATATGAAAGTTCATTCTTTCTACTGTGAAGTTATATGGGTTTTAAAAAATGCATAGTTATGTATACACGGCTCCAGTGCTGGGTAAAACAATTGCATCCCCCTAAAAATTGTCTTTATAGTCTCTAGTTCAATTTTTGATTGCACTTATCAAATTCCTTTGTCTTTTTAAAATTTTATTTATTTATTTTTGAGGCAATGTCTTTTTCTGTCATTGAGGCTGGAGTGCAGTAGCACCATCATGGCTCACTGCAGCCTTGAACTCCTGGGCTCAAGCAATCCTCCTGCCTCAGCCTTCTGAGTAGCTGAGACTACAGGTGTGCACCCAACTAATTAAATTTTTTTCTTTTTTTGTAGATACAAGGTCTCGCTGTTCTACCTAGGCTGTTCTAGAACTCCTAATGTCAAGCTATCCTCCTGCCTCGGCCTCCCATGCTGTTGGGATTACAGGTGAGAACCACCGTCCTTGGTCACAAATTCCTTTAAAGAGCTGTGCAATGGCTCTCACAGCCATTGCAGTACATTGAACTCCATAGAGACAGCACTGGGCAAGTGAGAACCAGACAGGCATTGGGCGACTCTGCCTCACTGAGGAAAAATAACTAAAAATGGGCAAAGGAGATCCAAAGAAGCTGAGAGGCAAAATGTCATCATATGCATTTTTTGTGCAAACTTGTCAGGAACAGCATAAGAAGCCGCAGCCAGATGCTTCAGTCAACTTCTCAGAGTTTTTAAGAAGTGCTCAGAGAGGTGGAAGACCATGTCTGCTAAAGAGAAAAGTGAAGACATGGCAAAGGTAGAGAAGGCCCATCATGAAAGAGAAATGAAAATCTATATCCCTCCTAAAGGGGCGACAAAAAAGAAGTTTGAGTATCCCAGTGCACCCAAGAGGACTCCTTTGGGCTTTTTTTCTGTTCTGTTCTGAGAATCTCCCAAAAATAAAAGGAGAATATCTTGGCCTGTCCATTGGTGATGTTGTGAAGAAACTAGGAGAGATGTGGAATGACACTGCTGCAGGTGACAAGCAGCCTTATGAAAAGAAGGCTGCGAAGTTGAAGGAAAAATATGAAAGGATATTGCTGCATATTGAGCTAAAGGAAAGCCTGATGCAGCAAAAAAAAGGAATCATCAAGGCTGAAAAAAGCAAGAAAAAGAAGAAAGAGTGCCGAGCTCAGTGGCTCACACCTGTAATCCCGGCACTTTGGTAGGCCGAGGCAGGAAAATCACCTGAGGTCAGGAGTTTGAGACCAGCTTGGCCAACATGGCAAAACCCTGCCTTTACTAAAAAAATACAAAAATTAGCTGGGTGTGGTAATGCATTCCTGTAATCCCAGCTACTCGGGAAGCTGAGGCATGAGAATCACTTGAATCCAGGAGGCAGAGGTTGCAATGAGCCAAGATCGCACCATTGCACTGGAGCCTGGGCGACAGAGCAAGACTCTGTCTCAATAAATAAATAAATAAATAAATAAATAAATAAATAAATAAAAAGAGGGAAGAGGAGGAAGATGAAGAGGATGAGGAGAAGGAGGAGGATGAAGATGAAGAAGATGATGATGCTGAATAAGTTTGTTTTAGTGCAGTTTTTTTTCTTGTCTATAAAGCATTTAAGCCCCTTGTACACAACTCATTCCTTTCAAAGAAAAACAATTGAAATGTAAGTCTGTGTAAGATTTATTTTTAAACTATACCGTGTCATTTTTTGTATGGTAAACACACTACTGAACATGTCTTTAGATAACCCTGTCCTGGTGGCATTTTCAATAGCCACTATTGAAAATGTGGCTAAAACTGTACTTTGTCTGGTACAGTATGGGGGTTGTAAATTGGCATGGAAATTTAAAGCAGGTTCTCCTTGGCGCACAGCACAAATTATATATAAGTTATATATGGGGATTGTAATTTTTCATCTTCAGTTGTCTCTGTTGCAGCTTATAAGAAACAATTGCTCTGTTAATGTAATATTACTCTGTAATTGCAAAAAAAAGTTGCAGCTGTTTTGTTGACAGTCTGAATGCTTTTAAGTAAATACAATTTTAAAAATGAGTATTGTCCTTAAACAAAAAAAAAAGAGCTGTGCAATACTCTATCTGCCACCAGAGGACTTCACTCACATCTGTGCCACCTTCAAGAAAGGCAATAGATTTCTGAGGTTTCCAATTGAAAATGGCTGGAAGGGCTCTGTTAGAAAAATCAGTCATTGGGAAGTTGATGGAAGCAGGTGGCCCATGAGGACAAGATACACTCTAGTGAACAGGAAAGAAAGCAACTAACTGGGGAGGTCTGATTGTATGGAGTGCTTTCCCCAGAGGGAGAATGTGCCAGTTATCAATTTATTGCCTCTCAGCTCCCTTCACCGACTCATCTATTAAAACAGATCTGGGCCCTGTAATTAGTTTTTCCTTTTACTAGCTGGCACAATGTTTCATCAGTAGAGGGTGCTGGAGAGAGGCATTGAAGAAAAAAGGTGTTTTCCTCCCTGGTCCTGATGGCTTGTTGGCCGGACCCCTGAAGAGCATGTTTTTAGCTTCACTGTTGGCTCAGTATAAGTGCCTACAGGGCATTGCTTTTGCTGTGTGCCTTCTTCAGCTCTTTTCTTGACTGGCAGAGTGTGGTTAGGAGACCCGGACAGCGTGACATTCACCCTGTCCTATATTGCTGCTCTGCATAGGCATGCTGGGGGCCCCATAGGGCTGGCTGTCTAGTGAACTGAATGCCCAGCCTTCATCCACTAGCTCAGACTACTCTAGCCCAAGTCATATGCAGAGGTGCACTCGGTTGCTGTGGAAGGCCTCCCCAGCTCTCAGTCCCACCAGCACCCTCAGTGGCAGCCCAACTCACTCTGCACACCCACCCATCAAGTTCAGCTTTCCTGGGTCCTAGATATCCTGACACAGACACTGTGTGTTCCAGGCCTCACACCTACAGTGGCTCCGTGACTCTCTCTGTACCAGTCCCCTTGTGTACACCCAGCTTGCCCACCGGCTCTGACTTGCCTGCCCCAAAGAGTTACTTCTTTCCTGGCAACTCTTAGCCATCTCTGGGCTGTGCAACTTAGGAACTCCTCTGCCACCAAGTAGATTGTGACCACACCTTCTTCAATGAGCTCTGATCCCTTCCTCCAAGTTTGTCCTTTTTTGGAACTTTCCCTCAGTCCTACAGCAGTGTTTAGAGCTTTCATTCTATCTTTAGAGTCACTCTCCTATCTTTCTTTACTCAGTAATTCTTTATATTAAACATCCCTGTTTAAATTACTGTGTGGTTTTTGCTCTTGATTAGACCCTAACTAATTAAAGTTTACTCTCACTGGGAGAGGGCAACAGGTGTTCTGGTCTTTCATTAAATCTCATTTCAAGAAAGGGAAGAAAGCAATTTCCTGTCAAGAAACTTGATGTTGATACTGGCACAGACTCTCTGGGTAGAGGATGGAATTGGTATAAAAACCCTAACCAGTAACTCAGGCCCTAGGCCCGGATCCTGGCTTATATTCAAGTACAGTTTCGAGATAGGGATTTTCCTGTACAATGAAAGAACAGCTTCTGAGTGCCTATCATAACCCAGAGCTGGTAAGGGTTTAAGACGTTTGCTAGACTTCTGCCTACAATGGAATAAGATAAGTTATTCTGGGAACATTATTAGTTACAGTGAGATGTAAAATTCACCTTCTTTTCATTGAGGTGGCACTTAAAAATAGCATAAGAGACAGATAGTTTCTAGATTAGGTATAATGTGCTAATAATGTAAAAAACGTTCTTCTTTTGCTTCTTTCTCTTTCTTGCCAACGATGCATTTCTAAGTTTCTCTTTTAAAGAAAATTTCCTGGGTCTGAAAAGGAAGTTCGAAGTCCTTGTGATATTCTGCTGACAGAATGATCTTGTTTTGATTTTCTTGAATGTTCTGTTTCTCCTCTTCTGCAAACAATGGGTCATTTTTGTCTCTCGATTTTACTTAGCTGTGGTTTGAAGTCTTCTTAACATAACAGTACTGTGTGTTAACCATGCTATAATTAAAGAGTGAAGCTGAGGTTCTCCAGTGTTCCTTAAAGATTTCCTGGGTTAACTCTACCACACCTATACATCTCTGATAATGATATCTGCAGTCTTGTTCATAAAATAAGATGCATTACCAAGGTGAGATGATTGCCCACAATCATATATCTAAAGAAGGAACATATAACTCATCTGAATACAAGAGACTTCCTTCTAAAGGATTTGACATATCTCCCATTGTTTTCCCATGTTTGTCCTCATAGAAATCTAATGAGGTAGATATTACTTTAGAGATAAGAAAGCCAGGCTAAATAAATTAGGGAGATTTCTCCAAGAAGTTTCAGTAGTAGTGTGCAGACTAGAAGTTGTATTTTAATTCTCTGGCTTTACGTAAATATTTACTTACTAACTTTTCCTCATATAAAAAAGAGCTGGCTATGCAACAACTGGTTTTTCTTTTTCTTTTTTTTTTTTTTTAGACAGAGTCTCGCTCTGTCAACCAGGCTAGGGTGCAGTGGTGTGATCTTAGCTCACTGCACCCTCCACCTCCCGGGTTCAAGCAATTCTTCTGCCTCAGCCTCCCAAGTAGCTGGGACTACAGGTGTGCACCACCACACCTAGCTAATTTTTGTATTTTTAGTAGAGATGGGGTTTCACCATGTTGGCCAAGCTGGTCTAGAACTCCTGACCTCAGAGATCCACCTGCCTTGGCCACCCAAAGTGCTGGGATTACAGGCACCCAGCCTGGTTTTTCTTAAATGAGATAATTTCTTCCTTTTTTCCTAAATCATGTGTCAGGAATAATAAAATTATTATTTATAGTAATTCCATTACTCACAGTAATAATTGTGATAATAATGTAAACAATTTGTATTTATATAGCATTCTATTATTCACAGAGCATTTTGACATATATTGTCCAATTTCATTCCTACAAAAATCCTTGTGAGGTAGATAGAAAAAGTATTATTTTCCTATTTTACAAATGGAAAATAGAGGCTCAGAGAAGTTAATCGAATTTCTTAATAGCATATATTTAGGACGTGATGGTGGAGATTGAATTTCATCCTAAATCTAACTCTAAAACCTGTCCTATGACACCCTCCATATACTACATAATAGCCAAAGACATATTAAGCCTATCTGCTGTTCAACAAATTACATGCACCCAGAGGTCCAATTTGGCAGAGAGAACAATGCATCTAAGTGTTCAGTTATGAATTGAATTCTGAAGTTAGAGAAATATTTGACACATATTGAAATTGTATATTCTGTAACATGTGTTGTGATAAACACAGAGTCTAATAATGTGTAGTACTGTCAGATATAGTACCTCCATAGACATACTGTAATATAGTAGTACTGTCAGATATAGTACCCCCATAGGCATACTGTAAATAGATTTCTTTCACTCCATGGAAACCTAAGCTCAGAGAAGTTAAATAAATTATTTGCACCAGGCTCCTATGATTTCAAAATGCTGCTTTTTCTGGATTAATGTAGTTAATTTCAAAAAAGATGTCCGTATGGAAAAGGTTCTCCAGGGAGTAGAGAAAAAGAGCTGGTTGTCTTCCACCAGCTTGAGGAGGATTCGTGAGTGGAACCAGGCACTGGTGGAACTAATCAGGGTGTCACCCAAGCAGGACACCCTAAGTTTATCTGCTTATCTACTGAACTGATAGGCAGCAAAGAAGATATCACCATTCACGGCCTGGTGACATGGGCAGTTTCTGACATATTTGCCCATCGTCCAGGATACAATTCAAATAAAATCATACATTCTTTCCACAGGTTGTCAACATCCCTTGACTGATTTAGGTTTGATCATATCCATTGGCAAGGGCACATGCTCACTGAGTTTAACAGAAGCATAATACCCTGTACTGCTTTTATTTCCATTTCTTTTTTAAAGATATTTTTGCTCAGAATGTGCAGTTGAATTCTAGATGGTAAAATAAGTACCAAATGGAACCTCTTTGTATTCTTTAAATGAATGATATCTTTCTTTGCATTTATAATGATGTATATTTTCAATAATGACACATTCTGGATTTTCTAAGATAGTTTTGTTTTCAAATTATTTATTTTTCCCATGGAAGGGCTTATCTTGGTCCAGATTTTTTATTCAGAAAATAGTAACTATATTGCATATTGTGTATGTCATCTGTATTTTATTTGCCATTTGTCACCTGTACTTTAATAGCTTTCTACTATATTACCTGTTGATTCCTATATTAAGAATATAATGAATTTTCTGTAAATCTAAAATCAGAAAAAAATACTTTTAAAAAGAACTTAAAGGAACTTAATTATTTGTGTAAGACAAATGCTTTTTATTTCATTTATTCATTATATATGTTTAATATATCTAACTGATATGACAAATAGTTTATCAATATCTTGCTCACACCAAAACATTAATTCCATTTGCAAAACTATGTGAAAATTATAGCTATTATCCCAATAATTCAGATAAAATAGCTTTCTAGTGTGTTTTCCCCTTCAATATTTGGGTTGATAGTGAAGGGATATGAATTTTGACTTGAACCATAAGTTAGATTGTCTAGATTGACTGATTTCATGACATAACTATGCAACCTGCCCTTGGGGTTTCTTGGTGATGAACTTTTTCTTACTGTTCTCACATATTTTGTTTCCAGCTATAAATTCATACAATTATCAGAGTTTGGTTTTGGTCAAGTCATAATTGTGAGTGAAGAACCATGGAACGAGAACATTTCTTGCTCATCAACTACTTTCATAAAATCAACAATTTGCTTAAGTAAGTCTTCAAAATAAATACTGATTTTAATGAATACCTACCTTTTACAGTTCATCAGAACATTTTGGTATATAAAATTAGCCTCAGGATGGCAGAACTTATCTGTTAGAGACATTTTGAGGGAAAAAGTGCCCATGTAAAAGAAACGAATATTGAGTCTATGTTTGATTGATTCAATTCAAAGATAGTTTTTTACAGTCATGTAAGCACTGACAGACTGTTCTGTCTACCAGAGAAGTACGTTTTATTAGATGCATACTAAATTTGTTTACTCTAGATTAATAGGTTCTGAATTTATACACTTCTTTACTGTTTTATATATATATGTGTGTATATATATATGTTGTTAGCAAAAATATATATAATACTGTTGTTTATAGGATACTGAATATTTGGCAGTTTGTAAGGTGAATGTGGGAATTACTCAAATGAGGAATCAAAGCAGGGAAGGCCCTGGACGATGTAATGAGGTCACCATTTGAGAGGGGATTGAGTGGCTAAGGCAGAGCAGAGGAAGAGAGGCTTTTGATTTGGTTATTAAATGCCAAACAGATGTGGTGTAGTAAATGTAAAGAATAAATGAACATTTGGAAAACAAATATTTTAAATTCATATTTCATGCTTTGGGATATTCACTTATCACACATAGAAAATAGGAGAAAATATTTTTCCCTTTGTGAATAATGCTTTGAAAATTCAAGTATTGGTCCCTGAGGGAGGTAGGGCATATGAAGCAATGATTGATCTCTTCCTAAATTTAGTAAATATTGGGTCTTTGAAGATAATTCACATTAAATGGAGTGTTGGTGTTAACGCATGATACAAGCTAAAATGTGAATAATCTCTGGACTTATTCTCATTGGTTCTTTTTGGGGGCAGCGTTATCAGTTTGTTTTATCAAAGTAGTACAAAGCTATATACAATATTAAATAGTACTACAAAGCTTATATTAAAAAAAAAAAAGCAGTACCTTCTCCCTCCCCTCAGCTGTGCTTCCCAGGGGCTTTTAAATCTTCAGTAGTTTTTCCTGATATAAAATGCCTATCATTATACACCTATGTCTTCATTTACAAATTTTAGATATTATCTATTAACCCCTGACACACACATATTTCCCTCTCCTGTCATTCTAATATAATTCTAACTTCATTTCTAGTTAATTCAATATCGAGTATTTACATTATGATGTCAGTGTTGGTCATTGGTAACCCAAGTATTGTACTTTGACTACTTATCCTTCATTGTACCACCTGTAAGAGTTAAAGAAAGAGGAAAGAAACACAAAATGTGGCTTGGCAGTTAAGACAGGTTTACTTTAGATAAAACCTGAGAGGGGCTTCTGGCCGATTAATTTTTTTTTTTTTTTTTTTTTTTTTTGGTCAGGAGCACTTTCTCTTACAGACTATATATTGGAGTATATATTGGTCTTAGGGTGAAGGGGCTTATTATAAGCTTGGAATGTTTCTGTGTGAGGGAGAAGTTTTATGGTGGGGTTGGAATGTCTCTGGGAGGAGGGATGTTTATCTTGGGGCAGACATCTTTCCACCCAGCTGGGGGTTATCTCAAGGCTGGTATCTTCCCCACTGGAGGTGGGTTATCTCATGGCTAGCATGTCTCTGGTCACGGAGGGGTTTGGAAAGTTTCTGGTTGGAGATGTTATTTGTGGTTTATGGTCATGCTGGCCTAAGCCATTAGGCTGATGCCCTTTGGATTTAGGCAGTTTTTTATTAAGGTGAACTTTAGAATGAGGGGTTTGTCCAAGATGGCAATGTTCCTGCTGTATCACAACATTTTGTTTTCTTTTGAGTTAAGAATTGCCTAGCTTTCCATCTTATCATTTTTCTTTCTTTCTTTCTTTTTCTTTTTTTTCTTTTGAGTTGGAATTTTGCTCTTGTTGCCCAGGCTGGAGTGCAATGGCTCAATCTTGGCTCACTGCAACCTCCACCTCCCAGGTTCAAGTGATTCTCCTGACTCAGCCTCTGGAAGAGCTGGGATTACAGGCACCTGCAACCATGCCTGGCTAATTTTTTGTACTTTCAGTAGAGATAGGGTTTCACCATGTTGGCCAGGCTGGTTGTGACCTCAGGTGATCCACCCTTTTTGGCCTCCCAAAGTGCTGGGATTACAGGTGTCAGCCACCATGCATGGCGAGCATCTTATTATTTTTCTATCAATTCAACCAAATGTTTCATTAGATTTTCAGATGCTGACTAATACTACATTCAACATTTCAGATAATCTATTTGTGGTCTCTGTCTTCCTGCTCCTGTCTGGACTGGTTGCTGTCTTGATTGTCATCCCAGGACATTCCCTGTTTTCCATCTTCCATTTCTTTTGTTTTGTTTTATTTTGGTTAGGTCACTCCATTGGTAACAATTGTGCTGGGACTCACCCTTCAGTAGGGTGAGCAAGAGTGCATGGATGCCTTGTATGTTTACCTGCACAGTTGTTTGTTACTTAAGGATATGAATAGAATTCTAGGATGAAAATAACTTCCCATTAGAACTGGGAAAGGATTGCTTCATTGTCTTCTGAACTCAGTTGCTACCAGCAAGTTTGATGCCCATTCTGATTCCACATTCTTTTAATGTGCTTGCCTCCCATCCCCAGTCCTCTAGCAATTCCAAGTTTTTTCTTAGTTTCCTGAAATTCCATACTGTGACTTGGTGTAAGTCTTTTTTAATTTATTGGGCTGAGCACTTAATGGGACCTTCCAATCTGAAATTGTATGTCTAAATTGAATTACTTCAACTCTGGGATATTTTCTTCTTGGATTTATTTGAGGATTTCTTCCCATCAGTTTATTCATCTCTCTGTTTTCTTTTTCTGAAAATCCTATGAGTCAGATGTTGCACATCCTGGAATGAATATTTAAGCATCTTATTTTTTTCTCTCTTTTTGGCTATCTTTTTTATCTTTTGAGTTTACTTTCTAGATTCGTTTGCTTTTATCTTCTAATACTTTTATTAACTTTTTTTGTTTCATGGCCATATTTTTAATTTCTATAAACTTATTCTTGTCCTGATTATTCCTTTTTAAAAAATAATCATCTTCTTTTATGGATATAATGTTTTTTGATCTCTCCAATGATTCAATTATAATTTTAGTAAAGTTTTGTTTTGTTCCTTATACTGTCTTTGTTTCTTCTGGGATTTATTGTTGAGGTTGGAGGCTTTCCTCAAATATCTTATAATCTTAGTTATCTATTTCTACTTTTAATAACCTAATTTATTAATTTTCTCCAGAGGTAAGTAGGGTCTACTAATTTATTTGCCCAAATACATTTTATTTTGGTATGATAGAATTTTATCAGATTCTCTAGCCACCCATGTGTAGTCATAAGGCATGAAATGCTGCTTTTTATGCACAGGATGTTCTCAAATGCTTCTAAGTCCTCAGCCTTTTTGAATGCCTGCAGAGTAAAGTGCTTGGCTGCTTCTTGGGATCCACTGCTTTGAAAACAGATTTTAGCTTCTTTTGCTTGGTAACGTTATTTACCATTCTTTCATTTGTATCCTAGCTTTCAAATACTTGTTTTTTTGTCTGCTGATATTCATTTCCTACCTGCCCTTATGGTTTATACCATTTTTAGATGAAATTTCAGAAAAAAGGAGAAGACAAACACATTTAATTTATCTGCCATATATATTTTAATTAATTAATTATTTTTTCATAGAGGCATGGTCTCCCTATATTACCCAGGCTTGGTCTTGAACTTGTGGGCTCAAGTGATCCTCGTGCCTTGGCCTCCCAAAGTGCTGGGATTACAGGCACAAGCCACCATGTCTGACCAATCTGCCATATTTAGCTGGAAGTTCCTTATTGGTTTTTTATTTTGGCAATCCAACTTTTGGATATGAAGATGACTTTTACGTCTTAGAAATATTACATTATTAAAAATATGTTGGTTTTGACTTGCTGGGGTTATTTTCCTCCTTCCTGGTAAAAACACTTAATTCATTACTTTGAGCAAACTTCCCCTTCCCCAATTTGTGTGGTTCTGGTGGGGCTGCCCACCAGACATCAGCCCTCTGACCACAGAGGTGGACACGTGCTCTAATCTGGAAAATTAGTTTCACTCTCATGGGAGTATGACTCCTGAACAGAGACCAAAGTTGCTGATGATGTTGTTTTCTTACTGGTGAACCTTAGAGGGCTGGTCTATAATTGTACCAGCCTGGGTCCTTTGTTGGACATACTAGAAACCAACTCTGATTGGCTTTAGCATAAAAGGGTTTTTAATGGGAGCCTATTGGTTAGTTCATGAAATTTATGAGAAGGTTTTAGAATCAGGCTTAGAAAATAATCAGTTACCATGCATGTTAGTTTCCTACAGCTGCTGTAACAAATGGCCACAAGCAGAGTGATGTAATACAACACATTTATTTTCTTATAATTCTGGATGTCAGAACTATAAAATCAAGGTCTGGTCTGGACATGGTGGCTCAAGGCTGTAATCCCGTCATTTTGAGAGGGCAAGGTGGGAGGATTGCTTGAGCCCAAGAGTTTGTGACTACCCTAGGCAACGTAATGAGACCCTCCCTCTATAAAAAATAAAAACTTAACAGGGCGCAGATTACAGATGTGAACAACTGTGCCAGGCCTGTAAATGTATTTTATTAATATCTTACATAGTTAGATCATTATATTGGCTTTAAAGTGTTTTGCGTAAATTGCATTGCCTCTGAATTCCATTTCAGGAAAGTAAAGGAGATATTACAAACTATTGTTATTAAAAGGGGGCATTGGGTCTCATAGAGCTCTAGCCAGAAAAAATAAGCACATTCCACAAGGCTTGAGGGAGTAACATCTGGGGGTTACAGAGTCTGTTTCTCACAGGAAGGCATGGGTTCTCTGGACCTGGGGTAGAGCTTGGGCTTGAACGCTCCCTTGCTACGGCTCAGGGGCTTCTCTAAACATCTCCTATTTGCCCTCAACATTACTTTGAGTCTGACCTCCCCAATCATACACCTGTTTTTATCTGGTAGATTATTTTGTAAGTGACCTCACATACCAGCCATCTCTATTCAGCCTCCATCTCATTTCCACTGTGACATTGAAAATAAGTATTTTTAGTTGCTGAGACCAGATCAACCTATATAGAAAAATAAATCTGGTTCCACTTTTACTTCCTATATAGGATATCATTAACATATTTTCCATATGAATAGGGACTGTCATGTACCATATGTTATTCATCATATGGCATCATGCCTGTTTCAAGGCACATTTTAATATAGCACAAAGGCAAAGAGTTTTAAACTGGAATGTCTGCTGTGCATTGTGGTTTAGACTTTCTGGTTATCATGAAGCCTGATTAAGTTAGCTTTCTACATGTATACCATAGAATGAGCTCTCAACAAATTACCTAGAAAAGTTAACTTAGCAAGATAAACTTTGGGCAAAATAAAAGTAAACTCGTAGAATTTTAGCTCACTTTAGGCAAGGTCACAGAGATTTTGCAGTTGAAGCACATTTTATTGGATGAACAAAAAAGAAAAAACAGGAAAACAGCCTGGCTGGCAAGGAAGTAGACAGACATGACTTCTCTGTTCTAGTTATTAAAGGCTTAAGAATTCGACTATTTAAAGCACAGTATTCAGATACCTTCTTTAATTCGACTATTGACTGAAGCCCATCTGTGTGTCAGGTACTACGCTGGTTCCTGGGGAGTTCCTGGAGAACAATGGTAAGCACAGATAGACTCAATCTCTGACCTTGAGGAAATTACAATCCAGTGGGGAAGATAGAAAATAATAATAATAATTTATTTATTTATTCTCTTTAAAAAATAGAGTCAGGGTCTCACTGTGTTGCCCAGGCTGGTCTTGAATTCCTGGGTTCAAGCGATTTGGCTGCCTCCACCTCCCAAAGTGTTGAGATTACAGGTGAGAGCTACTGCACCTGGCCATAATAATAATAATTAAGCCACTTATGATTATATAGATACATATAGAGTTAGGTGCTGTTAGGGAAAATAACCTAAAACAAAAGACACTGGATTTTTTTCCATTAGCCCTTTTAGATCTACCCTCCATCTTTCTCGACCCTGCTGTGTGCTCCAGGAGGCGGCCTCTGTGGCCTGCATCAACAAGCAACCTGTCCCTCTGGCCTCAGGCTGGGTTTGACCCAGGAGAGGCATCATCAGGAGACTGGGTGGTGGGAACAGAGAGAAATCAGGCAATTTACTCCCCTTTCCAGCCAGACTATAGATTAACTTAATTTCTCTGCTGAAGGCCACAGCTATTCTTTCTTGGTTCTGGGAACCAACTGTCCACTTATTCCTTTAGATAAGGGGGTGTTAAAGGATTCCTGCTGTTGCTAGTTCAGAATGTTTCACTATAGCTAGTTGGCTTCCTTTAACTATGCTCATACCTTTGTAAATGGTTCCCTCATGGAACTCACCCATGGGTGTGCCATCTTTTTCCTGCCAGGACCCTGACACCAGCCTGGACCAGAGAGGGTGGGGCTGGTGGTGGTGAAAGGGGCATTCTAGGCAGAGGCAAGAGCTCTTCAGGGGAAATATTTGAAGGAAGGACAGTGTAGCTGGAGCGTAGAGAAGGAGGGGTGAGATGGTGTTGAAGGGGGAGGCAAAGGTTATAGGATGCAGTGGATGCTTTTCTTTTTCTTTTTCTTTTCTTTTCTTTTCCTCTCTTTTTCTTTTTTGAGACAGGGTCTCGCTATTGTTGCCCATGTTAGTCTTGAACTTGGGCTCAAGTGGTCCTCCTGCCTTGGCCTCCCAAAGTGCAGGGACTATGAAGGAATGAGCCACCACACCAGGCCTCTTTTTTTTTGGCTGCTCGGCATTTTTTGAAACCCCTTCTTGAGTATGGGGAATTCCCTACTTTAGGGGTCTTGGCAGGAGGCCCACTGCCTTCCCATTATAGAAGCTCAGCTCCCAGGTGGTTAGGTGTGGGTGCAGGACCTAGTCTTCAGCCAGTCAACACCACCCAGCCAGTATCTGGGTCGGGAGCCAGAAGCAGAACAGTGAGGGCTTCTCTGGCCTTGGCAGGTGTGGCAGTGGCTCTGGCAGTGGTTTCCAGGGTGTTGGCAGTGCAAGCTGTGGCAACCATTTACTTAGCTGCTGGGGGCCATATCCTTTTATAAATTTCTTTCTTGTCTGAATGGGCCAGAGTTCATTTCTTCCTAGTGGTAATATCTTTTTAATACATTTCTTTGCTTTTTAAATTAGCCAGAGTCCACGTCTGCTTTTAGTAACTAAGAGCCCTGAGTGTACTTAGTTGTACACCGTGGTAACTAAAAACACTGTACCTTATAGATCATGCTAAGTGTTTTAATCTTAATTATAAGTACAAAGGGAAGACATTTAAGGCTTTAAGCTGCAAGAATGATGCGGAGGCAGTGACAGGACCAAGTTTGTATTTGGAAGAGCTCTTTCAGACTGCATTAAGGAGGGTCAGATTAAATATAGGGGGATCGCCAGCACGGTGGCTCACGCCTGTAATCCCAGCACTTTGGGAGGCCGAAGCGGGTGGATCACAAAGTCAGGAGTTTGAGACCAGCCTGACCAACATGGTGAAACCCCGTCTCTACTAAAAATACAAAAATTAGCCAGGTGTGATGGCACAGGCCTGTAATCCCAGGTACTCGGGAGGCTGAGGCAGGAGTATTGCTTGAACCCAGGAGGCGAAGTTTGCACTGAGCCGAGATCATGCCACTGCACTCCAGCCTGGGTGACAGAGTGAGACTCCGTCTCTAAATAAATAAATAAATAAATAAATAAATAAATAAATAAATATAGAGGGACCAAGGGATAGATGATGTTGGCTTAGAGTAGGAGTTGCAGTGGTAACACAGAGAAGTGCCTGGATTTAAGGGTTATTTAACATTTGAAATCGTTATTACTGGATGTGAGGAAAGTTAAGGAAAAGAGAGGCATCAAGGTTAGTCCTTAGATTTTTGCTGTTTGAATTGGATGTTGACTATAGGAGGCCCAGGTACTTTGTTTAAATCCTGATTGCTATCGGTAATTTAATGGCTGATCAAAATGATTTTTCTATTCTCATATGCTTTTATATACATACATAAACTTGTTGGAGTTGGATGACCAATTGTATGTACATTTTCTTTAGATCCAGACTCTGAATTCAGACCATGTTTCAATGCTTGGCTATCACTGATCAGGGAAAACGCAGTTGGTCTCTGAGTCACACTGTGAAATAGTATTCAGAGCTGAGGCTTCATCTGCAGTGCTTGATTCAACAGATCCCTGGGCTGGTGTGAGTAAGTGGAAAGCCATTTTAGAGAAGCCAGAATTGGGTTGCCATCTGTCACGCATGGGCTTTGCTCCTTACACATATTGGTGAATAAAATGTTTAACAGGCTGTAGCCGGAAAGTGATATGCAGCATCTCATTCATGAGGAAACTCTACATTTTGCTTTCTATTTAAGAGCATTGTTTAAATGTCCTCTGGGCTGTGTTTATGCATGCTCAGCTGAATAGATTCTTGCCTAAAGTCCACTACCATCAGCACTTACAAGATGGAACAAGAGGAAATTGTAAAACTAATATGTGCTGCTTACCGGTGTTCAGAGCCTCTTCTTTCAAACATGACTTATTTACAAATTTCTCCAGCTGAAGTCATGCAATTTTTATTTGTTGTGCACTTATTTTGTACCAATCACTCTTCCAACCACTAATAAATATGTATTTATACACACACCACACATCCCTCCATACCACATGTGTTTATTTGACTCTCACTCTGATATGGTTTGACTCTGTGTCTCCACCCAAATCTCATCTGGAATTGTAATCCCCATGTGTTGAGGGAGGGACCTGGTAGGAAGTGATTGGATCATGGCGGCAGTTTTCCTCATGCTGTTCCCATGATAGTGAGGGAGTTTTCACGTGATCTGATGGTTTAGAAGTGCGTGGTGGATCCTCCTCTCCTCTCTCCTGCCACCATTTAAGACATGCCTTGCTTCCCCTTCGCCTTCTGCCATGATTGTAAGTTTCTTGAGGCCTCGCCAGACATGCAGAACTGTGAGTCAATTAAACCTGTTTCCTTTATAAATTACCCAGTCTTAAGTAGTTCTTTATAGTAGTGTGAAAACAAACTAGTGCACGCTTCAACCGTATGAAATAGATATTGCTGACCTCATTTTCCAATAAGGAAATTGAGGTTCACATTTAGCAATCTGAATTTGAACCCAGCCATGTGTTACTAGTCCTATGCCAAACCAATGTGCCATAAAATCATCTGATTTATCATTTGTTCCTTTCCCTTATTATGTGTTCCCTCGACTGGTATCAATCCAGGATGAAATTGAAGACATCTCTATTTAATAGGGACAAAAGCATAGGCAAATAACAAATAAGTAGGGTGAGGAGTTAAAGAAGTAGTTAAAGGAATTTAAAATTTAAGTGGCTAAAAGAAGCCATCAGGATCTCTGACCTATCCAGACATGGTGGCCAAACTCTGGTGAATTTCTCCACTTCACTCCTATATTATAAATTAGGATGAGAAAAAGGATCAGAAGCTTTTAAAAACATTAGAGTAGCTCCACTACAAATAAGGGAAAATGCTGGAGCTCGAGTCAACAGATGGAGTTTGAATCTGAGATTTGAATCTGAATTTTACTACCATTTGTGTCAACTTGGGCAGATCAGTTGACATGTCAGAGCCTCTGTCTCCTCTGATGGTAACACTTTTGTCATGTAACATTTATGTGGAATAAATGAATAACATTTACAGAAATTATTTATAAGCTGTAAAGCATTATACAAATGCAGATATTATTGTTAACTTACTTTAGACTCTAAAGGTTGAATTTCTGATAGTTAAGTCTAAGTAAAATGTCTGTGTTCCTATAAGCAGAGCAAGATCACCAACAACAGTGTCAGCCATCATAGCAATTTTTATATTTGCTACATCTTCATATTTTTTTCTTACCACAAAGCTGTAAAGCATTGTCATTGTATAAAATTTACAGAAGAAGAAGGCGAAATAAGTTTTCCATTGTCAACGAGAGCATCAGAAATAAAATCAAGATTATATCTACCTTGCACTATGTTCTTCCCACATTAAAATACCTTTGCTTAACACCATTTATGGAAAAAAATGTAACTTAAGGATCTGTAGTTAAATTTAGCAGATAATGTTGAAAGATGAGACTAGGAGAATATATTTAGAGACAGTGCCTACTTAACATGAATTGTTATCTGCTAGGGAAAAAGATGAGTTTTAGGTATTCCTAGAACTCAGTCTAGCAAATTATTCATCTGTAAGGGGAAAATCTGTGGTAACTGTACCTAAAATAATTTTTTAAACATCTCAACTTTGAATTTATATCTAAAAGTAACTTTTTTTTTCCTATGCAAGATGTCCCACACTTACTAATGTATCCAAAGACTAGCAAACCTGTAGGGGAAAGTAAAACATAACAAAACAATAGATAATTATCAGTTCAGTGACTCCTTAAAGTTAACATTTAAATCATTTGCCTTTTCCAAATAAAGGCTATAAGCACAAAGTGCTTTATTATTAGCCTGAATGCTTTGGTTATCTTACGCATAAAATATTTTTTAGCTCTGCTTGCATAACCCGTAAGATTTAAGCAAAACATTGAGGGAAGGAGAATGAACACACATTGTTTAATGTGGCATTTGACTTTACAGGTGTATTTTGTCATGGCAGTCGTCCAGTTGGAGTGGGTCACTGATAAGCCAGGTTAGCTTATTCTTACACTAGATCTGATATTTCTGTGTGGAGGGAGATTGATTCTCTAATGCTCTTGGGATTTTCTCTGTGCCTTTAGTTGGTTCATCCCAGGAGAGAAGGGATGACTCATGTTTTTGTTGAATTTGAGAGAGGAACTGGGTTTGTACAGTCCTATCCATTTGTTGTATGCACTCTTTAGTATATCTTCCTACCTTATAAAAGATCTACCTTATAAAAGACCCGTTGAATACTTCCTGGGTCTCAGGGCTGGATTGCAGGTAGCAGGATGTCCACCTCTGGTCACAGGTAGGCATCTGATCCAAACTGGGCCAATGAAATTTTCTCTTAGGACTTGAGAGGGAATAAAGAGAATCAGTCTGGCTATGATATGTATGTAAACTCAGAAGCTGTGGGATGGCCATTGCTTTCGACTCATGTGGATTAAGAAGAAACAGGTATTCTGTAGAAGGAGAAGCATAAACTAGGTCCAAAGAGAACTGCTTGGGCTCTGATGGTTTTTCAGTTCTTCCCTCCAGCCTGTTCGAATTTCTGTTGTTGGATATTATGAGATGTCTGTGTCCTCATAATAAAGTCTCTCTTTTTGTTTTTGCTAAAGGTAACATGAGTTGTTTTCTGCTACATGCGCCCAAAAGCATCTTAGCTAATATACCATTTAGTTGTGAATGAGAATATAATCTTACACAGGCTGTTTGAGAAGGAGGCTGCATTCTCCTCAAACAGCCTGTGTTTGAAGGAGAAGCAATGGCTGTTGGTACAGCAATTTTAGGTGGTATAATGAAATTTCATCTTTTCATTAAATTAAATTAATTACTTAATTTTATTTTCATTTTTAATTTATTTTACTTAACTTTATTTTTAAGGCAGGGTCTCTCTCTGTCGCCCCGGCTGGAGTGCAGTGGTGCAATGACAGCTCACTGTAGCTTCAAGCTGCTAGGCTCAAGCAAATCCTTCCACCTCATCCTCTTGAGTAGCTGGGACTACATGTGGCACCACCACACCCAACTAATTTTTTTAAACATTTTTTGTAGAGATGAGGTCTCACTTTGTTGCCCAGTCTGGTCTCAAACTCCTGGCCTCAAACAATCCACCTGCCCAGGCCTCCCAAAGTGCTGGGATTACAGGTGTCAGCCACAGCACCCAGCCAGGAAGGAGGATTTTTATATAACCAAACCAGAAGGTAATGTGATTCAGTTTTGTCATATATATGGGGATAATTTGCCTGAAATTTCTCACCCCCTACTTTCCCAAGAACTTGCATAAACATCTCCCACTGCTAAAACAAAGCAAAATACAGGCTGGGCACGGTGGCTCATGCCTGTAATCCCAGCACTTTGGGAGGCCGAGGCGGGTGGATCACGAGGTTAGGAGATCAAGACCATCTTGGCTAACATGGTGAAAACCCGTCTCTACTAAAAATACAAAAAATTAGCCGGGTGTGGTGGCGGGCGCCTGTAGTCCTAGCTACTCGGGAGGCTGAGGCAGGAGGATGGCATGAACCTGGGAGGCGGAGCTTGCAGTGAGCCAAGATTGCACCACTGCACTCCAGCCTGGGTGACAGAGCAAGACTCCGTCTCAAAAAAACAAAAAAACAAAAACAAAAACAAAACAAAGCAAAATACAGAATGAATGGAAAGATTCACATGATGCTACCATATTTTGAACACATTGAGGGTGACCAGCTGATGAATATGCTAGTTGGCCACTAAGTTTTTGAATTTAGCTATGTAATTGACATAATTGTAGTTAGCAAGTTATATGTGTTTAAAAACATTAGTCACTAAAATATGCAGATTTTAATGAAAGAGAGAAGATATTGTGATGGGAATATTTAACCCAGAATACTTCTCTGGCATAAGTTAAATCTCAACATGTTTTACTTCTTAAGAAAAAATACATTTGGGCCAGGCGCAGTGGCTCATGCCTGTAATCCCAGCGCTTTGGGAGGCCAAGGTGGGCAGATCACCTGAGGTCAGGAGTTCAAGACCAGCCTGACCAACATGGAAAAACCTCGTCTCTACTAAAAATACAAAATTAGTTGGGCATGGTGGCACATGCCTGTAATCCCAGCTATTCAGGAGGCTGAGGCAGGAGAATCTCTTGAACCTGAGAGGTGGAGGTTGTGGTGAGCCAAGATTGTGCCATTGCACTCCAGCCTGGACAACAAGAGCAAAAGTCCATCTCAAAAAAAAAAAAAAAGAAAGAAAGAAAGAAAAAATACATTTGGAATCTGCTCTGCAGGTGTCCAGTCATAATTGACAAAATGGCTTATAATAAGGATTCTGAAATTCTTATTCACGTTAAATCATTGCAGTGATTTACATTGAAGTCAAATGCTGGTTAAGTGGTTTCATGAGGATGAATTTTACACCTAACCAGAGCACACTATCTGCCGTTCCTCTGCATTGTTTACTGTGCTTCTATAGGTGAGATTTTTCCCCACTTACTTAGCTCTTTTATGTATCCTCAACCCCAGAGTTATTTAACACATATTCCAGAATTGGTGATCACTGCACCGATTCAGCCCTCTGTGTTCCAGGGAAACCCTTCTTAACAACTCTAGTTACTTTGTAAGCTATGCTCTAATTTTAAGTGATATCTAAATGAAAATAAAATATAATTCACATTATTTTCAAAAGCTATTCCATTTTTTTTTTGGGGGGGGGGCAAGGTCTCAGCTCTGTCACCCAGGCTGGAGTGCAGTGGCACGATTATGGCTCACTGCAGTCTCCAACACCCAGGCTCAAGTGATCCTCCCACCTCAGCCTGCCTGGTAGCTCTATAGGTATGTGCCACCACATCCAGCTATTTGTTTGTTTGTTTGTTTGTTTGTTTTTTGCAGAGACAGAGTTTCATCATGTTGCCCAGGTTGGTCTCAAACTTCTGAGCTCAAGCAGTCTGCCTGCCTTGGCCTCCCAAAGTGCTGGGATTACAGGCATAAGCCACTGCACCCAGCCTCAAAAGCTTTTCTTTATTTGACTAATCCAAACACCCATTTCATGATAATAACATGCAATAAATTAGGAATAGAAGGGAATTTTCTCAACTTAGAGAAAAACATCTACAAAAAACCCACAGATAACATCACGCTTAATAGTGAAAGGCTGAAAGCTTTCCTCCTAAGATTAGGAATAAGACAAGGATATTTGCTCTCACGGCTTCTATTCAACATTGCACTACAGATTCTAGCCAGGACAATGATGTAAGAAAAAGAAATGAAACATCCAGATTGGAAAGGAAGAAGTAAAACTATCTCTGCTTACAAATGGCACAATCTTGTGTGTACAAAATACAAAGGAATCTACAAAAACTCTTAGAGCTAATAAACAAGTTTGGCAAGGTTGCAGCATACAAGATCAATTGTGTTTTTCTTTTCTTTCTTTTTTTTTTGAGGCTGGGTCTCACTCTGTCGCACAGGTGAGAATGCAGTGGTATGGTCATGGCTCACTGCAGCCTTGACTTCCCAGGCTTAGGTAATTCTGCCACCTCGGCCTTCTGAGTAGCTGAGACTACAGGTGTGCACCACCACACCCAGATAATTTTTTGTAAAGACAGGGTTTCACCATGTTGCCCAGGTTGGTCTAAGATCAATTGTATTTCTGTATACTCCAATGAACAATTTAAAAATGACGTTAGGCTGGGTGTGGTGGCTCATGCCTGTAATCCCAGCACTTTGGTAGGCCAAGGTGGGTGGATCACCTGAGGTCAGGAGTTCGAGACCAGCCTGGTCAACATGACAAAACCCCATCTGTACTAAAAATACAAAACTTAGGTGGGCATGGTGGCGCACACCTGTAATCCCAGCTACTTAGGAGGCTGAGGCAGGAGAATCATTTGAACCCAGGAGGCAGAGGTTGCAGTGAGCTGAGATCGCACCACTGCACTCCAGCCTGGGAGACAGAGCAAGACTCTGTCTCAAAAAAATATATACAAATACAAATAAATAAATAAAGTGAAAATGGTGTAAAGGAAACAGTTACATATGCAAAGGATCAAAAGGAATTAAAATACTTAGGAGTGAATTAAAATAAGTGCAAACCTGTAATCTGAAAACTATCAAATATTGTTGAAAGAAATTAAAGAAGATCTAAATAAATGGAAAGACATCCCATGTTCATGAATTAGAAGACTTAACATTAAGATGATAATATTTTCCAAATTAATCTACAGATTCAATGCTATTCCAATCAAAATCCTAGCTGCCTTATTTTATTTATTTTATTTTATTTTTGTGACAGGGTCTCACTCTATACCCAGGCATAATCACAGTTCACTGCAGTCTTCACCACTCCAGCTCTAGTGGTCTTCCCACCTCAGTCTCTAGAATCCAGCTACCTTTTGAAATTCTTTTCTTTCTTTCTTTCTTTCTTTCTTTCTTTCTTTCTTTCTTTCTTTCTTTCTCTCTCTCTCTTTCTTTCTTTTTTCTTTCTTTCTTTCCTCTTTCTTCTTTCTTTCTTTCCTTCCTTCCTTCATTCATTATTTTCTTTCTTCTTTTTTTTTTTTGACAGAGCCTCACTCTGTTGCCCAGGCTGGAGTGCAGTAGCACAGGCTTGGCTCACTGCAACCTCTGCCCCCTGGGCTTAAGCAATTCTTGTGCCTCAGGCTCCTGAGTAGCTGGGACTACAGGCATGTGCCACTGTGCCAGGCTAATTTTTGTATTTTTAGTGGAGACAGGGTTTCACCATGTTGGCCAGGCTGGTCTTGAACTCCTGACCTCAAATGATCTGCCTGCCTCAGCCTCCCAAAGTGCTAGGATTACAGACGTAAGCTGCCAAGCCCAGCCCCCAGCTACCTTTTTTAAAAGTGGAAAATTGAAGCTGATTCTAAATTCATATGGAAATGCAAGGTACTCAAACAATCTTGAGAAAGAACAAAGTAGAAAGACTCACACTTCCTAATTTCAAGACTTACTACAAAGGTACATTAATCAAGTGAGTGTGGTACTGACAAAAGGCTAGACTTACGATCAGTAGACTAGAATTGAGAGTTCAGAAATAAACTCTTATATTTACAGTCAATTGATTTTTTGACAACGGTGCTAAGACAATTCAATGGGAAAAGAATAGTCTTTTCAGCAAAATGGTGCTGGGACAACTGGGTATCTACATACAAATGAATGAAGGTGGACTCTGACTTCACACCATATGTAAGAATAAATCAAAATGAGCCAGGTGTGGTAGTGCATGCCTGTAGTCCCAGCTACTTGGGAGGCTGAGGTGGGAAGATCTCTTGAGCCCAGGAGTTCGAGTCCAGCCTGGGCAATGTAGGGAGACCACACCTAAGGAAAAAAAAAAAATAACTCAAAATGGATCAAAGACCTAACTACCAGAGCTAGAAGTACAAAACTCTTGGAAGAAAACATAGATGTAACTCTTTATGACTTTGGAAAGGCAATGGTTTCTTGGGTTTGACACCAAAAACACAAGCAACAAAAGGAAAAAGTAAATAAATTGGATTTTATGAACATTTAAAATTTTTGTGTTTCAAAAGACACCACCATCAAGAAAGTGAAAAGGCAACTCATAGAAGGGGAGAAAATTTTTGCAAACCTTATATCTGATAAGGAACTTATACCTAGAATATGTAAATAACTATTACAACTCAAAAATAAAGACAATGATTAAAAAATGGGCAAAAGGTCTGAACAAAGATCTCTTCAAAGAAGATTTACAAATGGCCAATAAGCACATGAAAAGTTGCTTGATGTCTGATGTCATTCATTATTAGAAAAATAATCAAAACTACAAAGAGATACCACTTCATACCTACTAGAATGGCTAAAATGAAAATGATGGAAAATAACAAGTGTTGGCATGGATGTGGAGAAATTGGAACCTGCATATAATTATGGTGGGAATGAAAAATAGTGCAACTTCTTTGGAAACAGTCTGGCAGTTCCTCAAGAAGTTTAACATAGAGTTGCCATATGACTCAGCAATTCCACTCCTAGGTATATACCTAAAAGAAATGAAAACAAGGCCGGATGCAGTGACTCATACCTGTAATCCCAGCACTTTTGGAGGCTGAGGTGAGGAAATTGCTTAAGGCCAGGAGTTTTATATCAGCCTGACCAACATAGTGAGACCCCCATTTCTATAAAAAATATTTTTCAAAATTAGCTGGGTTTGGTGGTGTGCACCTGTAGTCCTAGCTACTTAGTGGGCTGAGGCAGAAGGATCACTTGAGCCCAGGAGTTCAAGGTTATAATGAGCTATGATTGGGCCACTACACTCCAGCCTGGGTGACAGTGGGAGATCACATCTCTAAAAAATAAATAAATACCAAGGTGGGAGGATCACATGAGTCCAGGAGTTCGAGACCAATTTGGGCAATACAATGAGACCTCCTCTCTACTTTATTTTAAATAAGTAAATAAAAAACCAAACTGATTGTGGTGATGGTTGCACAACTCTGTGAATATTATAAAAATCACTGAATTGTACATTTTAAATGGGTGAATTTTATGGCATGTTAATTATATATAAACAGAACAGAATTTGTGTGTGTGTGTGTGTGTGTGTGTGTGTGTAACTGTATTAGACAGGATTCTCCAGAGAAACAGAACAAACAGGATGTATTTATATACAGAAAGAAATGTATTTTAAGGAATTCGCTCACACAGTTATGGAGATTGACAAGTCCAAAATCTGCAGGGTGGGCCAGCAGGCTAGAGATGCAGGGATGAGTCAATGTTGCACTTGCGGTCTAAAGGCTGCAGAATTTACTCTTACTCAGGGGAGGTCAGGCCTTCAAATGATTGGATGAGGTTCACCCACATTATGGAAGACAATCTGCTTTACTCAAAATCCACTGATGTAAGTCATAATCTCACCCAAAATACCCCCACAGTAACATCCAGAATGATGCTTGATCATGTATCTGGGCACTGCGGCCCAGCCAAGTTGACACACAAAATTAATCGTTATAATGGCCTATTCTTTCTACTTTCTCATTGGTCCTGGTGACTGGATAACTTTAGGAAGTGGCATTGTTGATTCACCTAAAAAGCAGTTCTAAATATAGTAGCTATTCACAATAAAAGTTCAACGGACGGTGTGTGCCTGATAGGCTACTTAGGCTATTAATAGATTTAGTAATGGAGGTTATAAAAATAATTCCTAATAGGCCAGGAACAGTGGCTCATGACTGAAATCCCAGCAGTTTGTAAGGCCTAGGAGGGTAAATCGCTTGAGCTCAGGAGTTCAAGACCATCCTGGGCAACATGGTGAAACCCCGTTTCTACTAAAAATACAAAAATTAGCTGGGAATGGTGGCATATGCCTGTAATCCCAGCTACTTGGGAGGCTAAGGCATGAGAATTGCTTGAACTCAGGAAGTGGAGTTGCAGTGAGCAGAGATGGCACCACTGCATCCTATCCTGGGCGACAGAGTGAGATTCTGTCTCAAAATTAAAAAAAAAAAAGAAAGAAAGAAAAAAAAAAGGGTGGACACGGTGGTTCATGCTTGTAATCCCAGCACTTTGGGAGGCCAAGGCAGGAGGATCACCTGAGGTCAGGAGTTAAAGACCAGCATGGCCAATATGGTGAAACCCCGTCTCTACTAATAATGCAAAAATTAGCCAGGTGTGGTGGTGCATGCCTGTAATCCCAGCTACTCAGAAGGCTGAGACAGGAGAATCACCTGAACCTGGGAGGCCGAGGTTGCAGCCAGCCAAGATCACGCCACTGCACTCCTGCCTGGGAGATAGAACGAGACTCCATCTCAAAAAAAAAAATTCTCGTAATAAAATGATATAATATTTACCTCTAGAAGTTTCCCTTTTCGTAAACCTTTTACATAACTAAAGGTTATAAAATATGTCACTCATATTGGTATTTCTCTTTTTTATTAATATTTATATTTTATGAGTTCTTTGTAGCAGATATTTCGAGTTTGGCATTATAAAAAGTGTTTTGATTTTAGATTTAATATTGTTTTTAGAACATTCATTAGGGCCAAAAATGAAAATGTTCCCATCTGGAAAATGATGCATTTGTACACAAGTTGAACTCTCATTTCTTTGCATAATTACTGCTTAGTTTTTCATATGTAAAATATTAAATCTGGTGGGGAGCTTATGTAAGTGTAAAGAAAGTATTCTGGAAGAAGATGCCAAACTGATAACACCAGAGAAATGAAAAGGTACTGGGCTTGAGAAAATGGCGGGGGAAGTCCAAAGAGAACTTCAAACTTAACTGCATTGTATTTAAAATTTATACGGAGAATATATTGTATGCATTACTTGCACAATTAGCAATTTAAAAATAGCATATCTAGTCTGATTTCCTTATTTTGTAGATTGCAGAATGGTGGCTTAAAGAGATTGAGAAGCTCATGTAAGATCGCACTGCTAGTTAATGGCAGAGGAAGGACTGGCAGCTAGGCTTCCAGTGGCCCAGTCCCTAACTAAATAATCTACCCAGACAATAATGTACTAAAAACATCAAAATAGGCATCACAAAATATTGAATATAAAAGTATTAACTAGTCTAGAAGTTTAATAGATTTTTATATAGAATATCATTTAGAAGATGAATTTAATTTTTCAGAACCAAGAGAAAAAAAGGCCAGAGTGTTTTGGAGAAGGAATTTTGAAGAACTCATAGTCCTGGAGATGGATCAGGGAGGGAGAGAGAGAGAGGGTACAGCAGCCATTTGGCTTGGCCTGGAGTGGAGGTGGTGGCTAGATCAGGGCCCCTTAGGAGTGCTCAAATATAGCTTGCACGGTGTGTGAAAAAGATAACACTTAGCAGCTGTCTATACTGAGTCCTGAAAGTTGTCTTTGTAATTTCACCTCTGTGAGCCTTAACTATTTTTATAAATTATTTCTATTTAACTGTAATCCTGAATCGGGTTTTCAGGGTCTTCTAAATAACTGTTATTTGGAAACAAAACCGTATTGAATTTTACTAAAAACACATACACATATAAATCAGGTTTTCAATAATGTGTTTTTCTTTGTATACAGAGCTAATGAAACCTACCCTGACTTTGAGTTACTATTTAATGCATTTAGATTCTCTATCTTGGTTTTTGTTGTTGTTGTTGAAATGTAAGATACATTTTCACAAAATAGAACAAGGTTGAAGCAGAATTAGAGATTTTTGGAAATGGAAGAAGTCCTAGACTCATCTAAGCTAACCTAAGAATTCAAATGGCTTGCCTAAGTTCTCATAGTTGGAGCAAAAGACCTTTGTTTGTGACTCCCCTCTACCACTATAAGCTCCTTGGTGCATCTATCCATTGTTTGCTTTATAAGGGCAAACTTTTTGTTGTTGTTGTTTAACATTTTATTTTTAACTCTCTGCCTAGCATATATAGGGACTTATAAATGTTTGTGCAATAAATTAATCTAAATGCTAACTCAGAGCTAGTGATAAAGGTTAAAAAATTATCAGTGCATGCAGTATTGCAGCACGGCTGCTGGAGGTGGGAAGACAATTATCAACAAGGGCAAGACAGCCAGTAGAAGGAAAGGGGACTTCTGAGAAGAGGAAGTGGTAACCAGGCAGAGAAGTGGCTTGTGAGGATAGACTGACCATTAGAGTGTCCAGCAAAATTGTTCTGAAAGGGAAGCAGCCCTTCAAGGAGGCTAGAAAGTACAGAATAGGGGAATAATCTGTGTGGGAGTTTGGCTTATGTTCCCAGCAAACTAAGGCACAGAAAGGCTGTGACTTTCCTAAGGTGTTATGTAAATTAGTAGTAGCGCTGGAAGTAGAACCAAGTCTTCTGTGTCCTGGCCTAGTGCTCATTCCATTGAACCACTTCACCTTCTTTAGCAACTAAGAGAACAAGTTATGAAATGCTAGACTAGGACTATGTTCTAAGCAAACCCCCTCAGTCTACTGAAGCAGCAATGATTGCACTTTCTTTTCTTTCTTTCTTTTTTTTTTTTTCAAGATGGAGTCTCGCTCTGTCACCCAGGCTGGAGTGCAATGGCACTGTCTCTGCTCACTGCAACCTCGGCCTCCCAGGCCTCCTGAATAGCTGGGATTACAGGTGCTCACCACCACACCCAGCTAATTTTTGTATTTTTAGTAGACATGGGGTTTCACCAGGTTGGCCAGGCTGGTTTCAAACTCCTGACCTCAAATGATCCACCCGCCTTGGCCTCCCAAAGTGCTGGGATTACAGGGGTGAGCCACTGTGCCTGGCCAATGATTGCATTTTCTGTCTCATCTCTGACACAGGGAAGTGTGCTGATGCTAGGAAGATGCTAGGACAGCCATCTACTGTCCCAATAAGAAGTGATATCTTCCTAAAAAAAAAAGTAATAGCTTCCATATATACATATATGCAAATCATATATATATGCGTACCATATATATACATGGTACGCATATATATATATGGAAACCAGCTCCTGTCGCTATTATTATTATCTGTACAACTCATTGGAAGCTATCCTTGTACCATCTTGCATCATCTCCTCTATTGTCATCTTGAACAAATATTTATTTATTTCAGTTATTTAAACATTTTATTATTTTAATTTTTCACTTAAGACATCTCAATAAGCTTTTTTTTTTTTGAGATGGAGTCTTACTCTGTCACCCAGGCTGGAGTGCAGTGGTGCAATTTTGGCTCACTGTAACCTCCGCCTCCTGGGTTCAAGCAATTCTCCTGCCTCAGCCTCCAGAGTAGCTGGATTACAGGCATGTGCCACCACACCCGCTAATTTTTCTATTTTTAGTAGAGATGTAGTTTCACCATGTTGGCCAGGCTGGTCTGGAACTCCTGACCTCAAGTGATCCACCCTCCTCAGCTTCCCAAAGTGCTGGGACTACAGGCATGAGCCACCATGCCCGGCCTCAATAAGCTTTTTAACTTATGATGTCAAAAATTTCATTTTGTGTCCCACTCCTTGAAGGTTATGCAGTAGGCATATATTGTTTGTTTACTGAATGAGTAGAGACTTTAAAAGTGAGATATATTGCAGTTTCTAAATTCCTTTTGTAGTAGTATTAGAATCAAATATCTCAAACCAAAACAGTCTCTTAAAATGAAGAGACTGTCTCAGTGAGCAGGAGCTGGGAGGTATCAAGTTATTGTTTATCTTTGTCTCCTAGATGACTGACACTTGATGTAGAATTTAGTCCATAGAATATCTAAGGTGTGCTCATGTCTTCCCTCCACTGGACATCATGGTTGTCTTCCAAGCACTCTTTTCACCTTTACTGTGTACCAGCCAGGAGACTTGGGGAGAGGGTTAACCCCATTCTAGTAATTCCATCCACCTTGCTACCATTAAGTTCTTCAGGTAATCAAACCTAAGCCAATCAGCATTCAGGAAGGGGAATGTGGCTGATTTAGGAATCACATTAGTGATGGGAGCTTCTGTTTGAGCTTTCTCATTCTTCTGAGAGAACAATGAGAAACCAGCTGTCCCTCTCCTTCTGGATGGCACACAGTACAGATGAAAGCTTGGAACTGCTACAGTTCCATGGAGGAAGTCAGCTCCATTGTCACTGTCAAAAAGGCAGCATTAGGGTGATGCTGACATCACAGATTTCAGAGCAGAGGGATGGAAATAAAGGAAATCCTTGATGACATTGTTGAGTCCATATCAAGTGATTCCCATAAAACCAACGTTGAAACCTGACCAGGGACAGATCCAGGTTTAGGTTCGGAATAGCTTGATGCTTACACAATTTTGAGAGTTCTCTTTAAGAAAAATAATATAAGATTACAAATGCAAAATTAAGTACAGAAGTGAACATTTAAACAGAACAAGAAATCATACCAAACTACAAATTTTGAAAAGGTGTCAAATATCCTAAATATCCCCAAATCTAAAACAACAATAATATTTTAAATTATCCTTTCCATTTTCTTCTTTTTCCAGAGAATAATGTTTCTTCAGTCTCTAAGGACTCAGCTCCTTACATGAGCTTTGGTGGAGGTAATGAGGCAGCACCTGCAGGTCTAAATCGAGATGGGAATGTTCAGCCCTCGTGGGCTTCACAAGATTGATTCCTGACTACCTTGCTGTGAATGGCACAACTCACACCATAATGCAGCTTCATATACAGCTTGGGAAGCATATAGGCATCAAAGATATTCTTTAGAAATGTCCCTAACAACTGCAGCCTTTGCTGTGTTTTGAATGATGAACCTAATAGCCTTATCCGTAGGCTGCACATGGCTGTGATCCTTTGTGGCAACACCATTGTTTCTTCTTTTCTTTGTCATCTTGGAAGCAAGGACCCTAAAAACAATATTTTTATTGTTTTATTATCTGCCTGACACATCTCTGGTATTTTTTCTCCTGCTTTTTGGGATGCAGTTTCTTTGATGTCCTCTTCATGAGACAATGCTTTTGTATTAGCATTACAGAGATACCGTAATCTTATTATAGAAAGAATCCAATGTTGCAGTTGATCAAAATTTGTGGGTTTTTTTTCTTTTTTTTTTCCTTTTTCTTTTTTTGAGATGGAGTTTCGCTCTTGTTGCCCAGGCTGGAGTGCAGTGGCATGATCTTGGCTCATCGCAATCTCCACCTCCCAGGTTCAAGTGATTCTCCTGCCTCAGCCTCCCGAGTAGCTGGGATTACAGGCACCTGCCACCATGCCCAGGTAATTTTTGTATTTTTAGTAGAGATGCAGTTTCACCATGTTGACCAGGCTGGTCTCAACTCCTGACCTCAGGTGATCCTCCCACCTCGGCCTCCCAAATTGCTGGGATTACAGGCATGAGCCACCATGCCCGGCCTCTTTTTTTTCCCCTGTTAATAGAGACAAGGTCTCACTCTGTTGCCCAGGCTGGTCTCAAGCTCCCCAGCTAAAGTGATTTTCTTGCCTCGACCTCCCAAAGTGATAGGATTATAGGGGTTAGCCACCATGCCTGGCTGTTTTGTTTCTATAGCTTAAAAAAACTTTCTTTTGGTTTTGCAGCATTTTGAACAGATTTGTCAAATTTGAGAAAACCTCTATCATGTTTCATATATGGTTTATATGATTTCAGGACTTTTCAAATTTTCTTGAGCAAAAATAACCTCAAATATTCTTTGAGTTCATCGTATTTTTATAGTGGCAGACAATGAATTCTGTGATATCCTCATTGAAATCAGTGTTCGAGGAGTCTGCCTACATGTGGACCTCCTCAGTTCTGTTTATAATACTGCTATAGTTTGTGCTCCATGAGTACTGGAATTCTGAAAAACTCTATCTCAAAATATCCGCATCGAAAAAGATAAAAAGCACGGTGTATTTGTAATAATAACGGCAGTATTATCAAGTACAGTCCTGCAGTACATATGACATTTCCATCCACAATGCACCTCTAATAGGATGGCCCACATAGAAAACGGTAGCCCCATAAGATTATAATATTGTATTTTTATTGTACCTTCTCTATGTTTAGATATATTTAGATACAGAAATACTACTGGGTTGCAACTGCCTACAGTATTCAGTACCGTCACATACTGTAAAGGTTTGTAGCCCAGGAACAATCAGCTATACCATATAGACCAGGTGTGTAGTAGGATATACCATCTAGGTTTGTATAAGCACACCCCGTAATGCTTGCCCAATGATGAAATTGCCTAGTGACACATTTCCAACGTTAAGGCTATTTACAATGTTAACTGATGCATGGCTCTACATACCTGATGAGAGAGATTTTTTGTTTTCATTAGGTATCTGCTTTTGCTTTTACATGTCTGATGATCTGGTTGGGTGGGTGGTTCTCCTGTTCTGAGTCAGCTCAGCTGATTTCAGTTTCCCATGTGTGGCCACCTGGAGGGGTGACTGGCCACAGGATGATCTGGGATGGCCTCACCGTCATGACTGGCGGTTGGCTGGCTTATCAGCTGAGCTGAGGTAACAGGGATGATTAGGCCACATGTCTGTCATCTTCCAGGAAGCTAGTATGGGCTTCTTCAGAGGGCAGTCATAATTCTAAGGCCTAAGGCACAAGTATTTTTCAAGTCTCAGTTTGCTCCATATATGGTACCACAAGAGATTTACAAACCCCCTGTCCTGCCCCAGCCTGGAGCTGCTCTCCCTGAATCCTAACCCTGATCTGACAGGCATATCACAGTAATTAGGAGAAGGGATGGGATATTAAGGATCTCTAATGATGCAGCTGAATTTTGAAATATCAATCAGTTTTCATTATTCCTCATTTATGTTAGTAAACATAATTTGTACACATATATAGCTCTTTTTTTTTTTCTTTGTTTTTGAGACGAAGTCTCACTCTATCGCCCAGGCTGGAGTGCAGTGGTGTGGTCTCGGCTCACTGCAACTTCTGCCTCCCAGGTTCAAGCGGTTCTCCTGGCTCAGCCTCCTGAATAGCTGGGATTACAGACGCATACTCCCATGCCCAGCCAATGTTTGTATTTTTAGTAGAGACAAGGTTTCACCATGTTGGCCAGGCTGGTCTGGAACTCCTGGCCTCAGGTAATCTCCCTGCCTCGGCCTCCCAAAGTGCTGAGATTACAGGTGTGAGCCACCACGCCCAACCTATAGTTCCTTTATAGTAAAAGTACTTCCTTATTAAAATAACTTTCCTCCAATAATCAATTTTTAAACCATTTCTGCATTGTCATGGTTTCACATGTCTTTAAGCTTATTTTGTATAGTTTGCAACCTAAATCTATGCAACATTTTCTAGTACTGACAAACCTACGGTATTTGAGTTATGGGCTGACATTCATGGTCTTGCAGGCAAAACTCAAGTTCCTAGGTAGGACTGAGAAGTGGTCATGGCCAGGCACAGAGGCTCATGCCTATAATCCCAACACTTTGGGAGGCTGAGGTGGTGGATCACCTGAGGTCAGGAGTTCGAGACCAGCCTGGCCAAGATGGTGAAACCCCGTCTCTACTAAAAATACAAAAATTAGCTGGGCTTGGTGGTGAGCATCTGTAATCCCGGCTATTTGGGAGGCTGAGGCAGGAGAATCACTTTAACTGGGAGGCAGTGATTGTAGTGAGCCAAGATCATGCCACTGCACTCCAGCCTGGGCCACAGAGTGAGACTCTGTCTCAAAAAAAAAAAAGAAAAAAAAAATAGTCACTATTTTCTCAGGAAAATTACAGAGGAAACTAGAGACTTGCATGATGTGTTGTCATGGCAACGGCTGCCCATGTCGGTTCCCAGCAACAGGATCTGTTATTGAAGCGAGCACAAATGTTAGTCTGCTGCCACCCGCCAGGGGTCAGTTTGCGAATGATGTCTCTCTTGAGGGCTAATCAATACGGCCATTAGCTTTCCAGACAGAGACCACAGCAATGGCAAGCCATGTGAAGCTGACACATTATCTTTATTTCCCATTCTAGTTGAAGCTCTGATGGCAGCACACCAGTCTTCTTTGTTCAGTGACATTTTATCTGTGAGCCGTAAAGACTTTACTTCCCACAGCTGACCCAAAATGTTCGATTGGGACAAAACCCAATGGATTGCTACTTTCAAGAGAAATCAAGGTTCTAAGTTTACAGAGAACAGCCATTGTTGGTGTGGTCAGCAGCAAACAGGGTGATGGGAAAGGATAGTGAAACCAGGAGGATTAAAAGAACCAAACACATGTGATGGAGAATGACTCTACACAAACATCTTAGGAGAGTCTGGCCTGCTGTCAAGAAGCTCCAGAGTCCTGCTGATAATTACTGTTCCCCCATCCCCCCAAAGGCACAATCTGGACAGAATATGCTCTTACATCCCCCCAGACCCTGGGGCATAAACATCTTTAAAACCCAAACCAAATTCTACATAAAACTGACCAAATCCCATAAAATTGACCTTGAAAACTGACCCAGGGCAGATCCAGGTTTCAGTTTGGAGTAGCCTGATGCTTGTACAGTTTTGAGCGCTCTCTTTAGAAAGAGAATGCAAGATTACCAATGTAAAATTAAGTACAAAAGTGAATATTTAAACAGAACAAGAAATCACACCAAATTATAAATTTGGAAAGATGAGAAATGTCCCAAATATCCCCAAATATAAAACAATAATGATTTTTTAAAAGTATAATTTCCAATTTATTTTTTTCCCAGAGTATAACGTTTCTTCCATCTCTAAAGGCTCAGCTCCTTACATGGGCTTTGGTGGAGGTGAAAGGTGACCTGATAAATAAGGTTCTACTACTCCAAAAATAGAATAATGGTTTATATGTCAGAATTCTTCAAAGCCTAGAGAAGGTATCCATTTAGGGAATGTCAGTTCAAGGATTAAATGCAAATCTTAGTATTCAGTTTATTTCTTTTTTTTTCTTTCTTTCTTTTCTGAGACGGAGTCTCACTCTGTCGTCCAGGCTGGAGTGCAGTGGAGCCATCTTGGCTCACTGCAACCTCTGTCTCCCAGGTTCAAGCTATTCTCATGCCTCAGCCTCCTGAGTAACTGGGACTACAGGAATGCGCCATGCCCGGCTAATTTTTGTATTTTTAGTAGAGACGGGGTTTCACCATATTGGCCAGGTTGGTCTCGAACTCCTGACCTCAAGTGATCCACCTGCCTCCACCTCCCAAAGTGCTGGGATTACAGGCATGAGCCACTGTGCTCAGCCTCAGTTTATTTTTTACTCATAAATAACTCAGATTTGATTTCTTCTTATGGGTTTGCTGGAAGTAAAAATCACATTCACAACCACTGAAGCCAGACATTTGATTACTCTTAACAATTAACAGTATTATTTATTAGGAAAGTAGTGCTGTAAGAGTCAGCAAAATGGGGCCTGGCTTCCCGGGGCTTTGTCATAGTCAGCAACTTGCCTTGCACTGCCCTCTTCCTGCCACCTGTGTCCAGCCTGAGCAAGAAAAGATCTGATGCTCAGGGAATCCCTCATTGGGAAAATTTAAATATGGACCGTATAGTAGATGATAATATTGAAATGAGGTTATCTTTTTATTAGATGTGATGATGGTATTGTGATAATGTAGGTGAATGTTCTTATTTTTAGGTGAGGCGTGGGGAATGTTTCCGGGTGGAATTTTCTATGTCTTCAACTTACTTTCAAAAAAACAATACAGCAAGTCCTCAAATAAGTCTCTTTGTTCAACGTCGTTTTGTTCAGTGTGAGTTTGTTATAACATTGATGAGAAAAAAAATCATTCCTGGAAATATATTCCTGGTCAGGGCCACTGTCTGTGTAGAGTTGCACGTTCTCCTCACGTCTGCGGGATTTTTCTCCAGGTGATCCAGTTTCCTCCCACGTTCCAAGGCTGTGCACATTTAGTTCACTGGCGTGTCCACGTGGTGGCAGTGTGAGTGAGTGGGTGCTTGTGGGGGTGTGAGAGTGCGCCCTGCCACGGGACTGCGGACTGTCCGGGGCTGGTTGTCACCTTGTGCCCCGAGCTGCCAGGATGGGCTCTGGCCACCTGTGACATTAAACTGGAGTAAGGGGGCAAATCATTATCTTACTAGTTTTTATTCATCTTTCTTTTTTTTAAAATTCATCTTTCTTAAATGTGTATATAGCTCACATTTATCTCAGTGTCTAATACTATGTGTTTTGGGCTTCAGAAGTTTGGTGATGTTTTTGTGACCAGAAATATACTGAAGAAACTTAACTCTAGCTTACATCAATTAGCCTGTGGTAAAATTGGCTTTGTTATAAGTTGTTTCTCTGAAAGTTGAAGTTTCCAAGAACTTATTGACAACTTTAAGTGAGGACTTACTGTGTATGGAAAAAGAGATAGAGATGCGAGACAGAGAGAGAGAGGTGGGAGGAGACAGGCAATGTGGCAAAAGTTAAAATTATTTGATCTCAGTGAAGAATATATAGCTGTTAATTATATCATTCTTTCAACTTTTTTGAAGGCTTGAAGTTTTTCAAAATAAAATGTTGGGAAAAATATGTATATATATATATAAAGACTATGTATAGCCTCTGACCTCTGGTGACTCTAAAAGTTTCTTTGAGTCATTTTTTATTTTTATTTTTTTGAGACAGAGTCTCACTCTGTTGCCAGGCTAGAATGCAGTGGCGCAGTCTCGGCTCACTGCAACCTCCACCTTCCGGATTCAAGCAATTCTCCTGACCCAGCCTCCAGAGTAGCTGGGATTACAGGTGTGCACCATCAGGCCTGGCTAATTATTGTTTTTTTAGTACAGACAGGGTTTCACCATGTTGGCCAGGCTGGTCTCGAACTCTTGACCTCAGGTGATCCACCAGACTCAGCCTCCCAAAGTGCTAGGATTATAGGTGTGAGCTAGAGGGCCCGGCACAGCCACTTTTACATTTTTTGCAGAACTGGAAGGCTAACACTCATAAAGACCTCTGCACTAGACATGTGGTGGTCAGTTATTGATTAGTTCAGGCCTTGTTCCTCTAAAACCTACACAGTGAGGGCAGGCAGGGGAGAGTGAGCTGTGGGGAGGACTTCAGATGGGAGAGGGAGAGCCAAAGGTGGCTGTTCCCTTGGCTCATGAGTCTCACAAGCGGGTGTAGGAAGTGGGTAGTTAAGCATAAAATATTCTCCAAAGAATATAAGGTATTTAGGAGATTAACATATTTCTCTTTTCTATATTTTGCTGCATCATTTATTATCATTTTGGTCTGAGAACCGGGTCTGTTTCCCTCATTTCAAAGAGCAACTTATTACATCAAGGAGCTGGAACTAGCATCCTAGGAGTTTCCAATGGGAAAGACAAATTGTGTGTGTGTGTGTGCGCGCGCGCAAGTGCGCGTTTGCTAGGCATTTGAAACAAGCGCAGACTGCTACAGGTTCATAGATGAAGCCAGTGTTTCCTAAACTCTTGTTCCCATTTAAACTGAAGGATTTTTGTGGTCAAATGTTTGGAGACACTGCATATTAAATTATCTTCTTCAGATTCGAAGCACATTTGTAAATTATAATTCTGGGAAGTCCCACAAAAAGGAAACCTGGGTAAATGGTTTAGCACAGGATTTTCCAAACTTACCAGGGTACTTATAAAACATTATGCCATAGGATGCCCAGATCTACAGGCAACTAGTAGAGCTATTTTAAAATAATTATAGATTAACGTTTTCTACTAAATTCTGACAGACTATGAGCAATTACTTTCTCAGAAGCAGCCTTTGCACACACTATTGTGTTTAAGGTGGATAAGAATAGGCCAGTTAGAGTTTAAGGAACCAATGTAACATGAATAGAAATCATCACTGAAAACAAAGCATTTGAAAATTATAATATTAATCCATGGGAAAGTTTGCATTAGGGAAACACACTTGTACACATGTCCAGACAAATATCTGTTTTAGAAATTAAAGTGTACATTTGTTATTTTTGGATGCTAAATGTTTCTAATCTTCTTGGCATTAACCTGCTAGTTTCATTCACTTTTTTTCTTTTCTTTTTTTTGAGATAGGATTTCACTTTGTCACTCAGGCTGGATTACAGTGGCGCCATCATGGCTCTCTGCAGCCTTGATCTCCCCAGGCTCAAGTGACCCTCCCTCCTCAACCTCCCGAGTAGCTAGGATTATAGGCATATGCCACCATGCCTGGCTAATTTTTTCGTATTTTTTGTAGAGATGGGGTTTCACCACATTGCCCAGACTAGTCTCAAACTTCTGGGCTCAAGCAATCTGTCCGCCTTGGCCTCCCACAGTGCTGGGATTACAGGTGTGAGCCACCTAATTTCATTCTTGAATACACCTCTTTCTGCTATTATCTCCTTCTTCATTATTGCCCCCAACTTTTCCTTAAAAGTATTGCTCAAGACATATGGATGGGTGAATAAGTGGATAAAGGGACGGACAGATGGATGGATAGGTAGCAGGACATTAAAACTGAAGTTTCAACCAAGATACTGAGAAAAAATAGATGTAAGATGCTAGAGACAGATTCCCGAACGTGAAATTTACAAAGGAAATTTTTCCAAGACTCTCACACAGATTAAGGATATAAAAAGTGGCAGGGGAAGAAGAGCGGTTAGATTATGCAAAGATGGGAGAACTTTTTGGAGGAGGAGTTCTTCAGAGAAGGCTGTGCTGTGACACAGATCCTACCTCACCAAGTAAGGGGTACTTCCAGTAGACTCTTTGGACAGTTTAATACATGGCCCCTGCAGCTGGGAGTCTTTGTGGACTGGCGTCTAACTCCTCTCTGGAAAGGTGAGAAGAGGAGGGATTAGCAACTCTTCTGGTGGAGCCAAAAGAGTGTTGCTAGGTTAGAATCAGCCTGTATTCCAGAGAGTGTTAGGGCAAAGTATATGTGTTTTCCCAATTCCTCAGAAGAGGCCCAGAGAGAGAAAGCCAGCATGAGGTCATGTTGGATCATGTTCAACAGAACTACTTAGAGGAGTGGAGGGACCTCAGCTTCAAGAAGCAGGAGGCAAGCTGGATTACTGTGAAACGGGTCACAGGCCACTGTCCCTCCTGCTGCAATGGAAGGGGCCCCACAGGGAGTCTCAGAGGAGCCTGTAAGTTATTCACCAGAGAGTCAACCTCAGGTATCTGCCAGGGCCTGAGAGCACAAAGCCTCTTACTCTGCCCTCTCCATCTCCTCAGCGGGGTCAGAGACTGACTGGCAAACTGAGCCTGGGGTGGAGGTGGAGGGAGAGAAGCCAACCACACCCCCTTTCTCACGGCAGGCTTCCAGTCTGCCCCAGAGCCAAGCTGCACAGGAAGAAGAATCGCCTCTAAATCAACTTCCGAATTCTGTTCAACATCTTGGACTGGATATTCTAATTATTGAATTGAGACTGTGGCTTAAAGTGACCATAGATTGGCCTATTAATTAAGATTAAGCTGAAAAGTTATGGAGTCTGCCAGGGTTTTCATTTCAGATCGGGGAAAGGTTATCCCCACTTAGTATATCAGAAAGAGTACAGTGGGGACAAGGACAAAGTTGTGTTTTGACCACACACATTCTTATCGGTCACCATAAAACATTTTATTCTATCTGTATTCTGAAGCCCTACAGCCCACAATTGCATGTTCAACAGACAGCTGAAAGACTGTTAGATAAGACTATTAGATAAGAAAGTAAGAAAGATAAGATAGTAGGAAAGATCAATAAAGTGCATTAACAGGACTTCTATGCTAATAGGTTTCAGATATTTCTTGGGAAAACTAGAGCTGCTCTCGAAATGGAGTTGAGAAAGTTTGTTCTATCATTGGATTATTAGCTCCTTACAGCAAAGGACTAGCTCTTATTTATAATTTTACTTCCCAATATTTAGCTTAATTATTAGAGTTCAGAGCTGATACACTAAGCAGTCAATGAACCTTGAATAACAAATACTAATGGAATCAATGTGTTAACTTGTTAACTAAGTATTTATTTTTAATATTAAAAATGTTGGCCAGGCTTAGTGCCTCATGCCTGTGATCCTAGCACTTTGTGAGGCCAAGACAGGAGAGGAGATTGCTTGAGGCCAGAAGTTCAGATATATATATATATATCTCCTGGCTATGAAGTTTATTACTATTTTTCAACATACAAATTGTATTTTATGGCTGGTGCAGTGGCTCACTCTCGTAATCTCAGCACTTTGGGAGGCTGAGGCAGGAAGATTGAGGAGTTCGAGACCAGCCTGGGCAACATAGTGAGAACTTATCTCTACAAAACAAATTAAAAAATTAGTTGGGCATGGTGGTGCATGCCTGTAGTCCCAGCTACTCAGGGGGCTGAGGTGAAAGGATCGGCTAAGCCCCAGTGGTCAAGGTTGCAGTGAGCCGTGACTGCACCACTGCACTCCAGCCTGGGCAACAGAGTGAGACGAGGTCCCAAAACCAAACAGCAATTACTTTTGCACCAACCTAATATTTCTTTAACATGTTCATCAAGTCACCTAATAATTCAGCATTTTTCCCACTGAATTAAGGACTTCTTAACTATTAAAAAGTTTGCTCAGCCGGACACGGTGGCTCATACCTGTAATCCTAGCACTTTGGGAGGCCGAGGCAGGCAGATCGCTTGAGGTCAGGAGTTCGAGGCCACCCTGGCTAAGATGGTGAAACCTCGTCTCTACTAAAAATACCAAAATTAGCAGGGCATGGTGGCGGGCACCTGTAATCCTCAGGAGGCTGAGTCAGGAGGATCTCTTAAACCCAGGAGATGCAGGTTACAATGAGCCAAGATCATACCACTGCACTCCAGCCTGAGCGACAGAATGATACTCCGTCTCAAAAAAAAAAAAAAAGTTTGCCCATGTGTTCTTCATTGTCTAATAACTTTGATGATGAGAAAATGTTGGGAATCCTCTTCTTGGCATTCAAGCCTATCACATTCTGCTCTCACCCTGCCTTGCCCCTTTATCTCCTGCTTTTCTACTGCATGAACCTCTTTTGCCATGAAACTGGGCTACTTGGCATCCTCAAAAAAGTGTTTTCGGCCAGGTGCGGTGGCTCATGCCTGTAATCCCAGCACTTTGGGAGGCCGACGTGGGCAGATCACGAGGTAAGGAGTTTGAGACCAGCCTGGCCAATGTTGTGAACCCCCGTTTCTACTAAAAAATACAAAAATTAGCTGGGCGGGGTGGCGTGTGCCTGGATTCCCGCTACTCAGGAGGCTGAGGCAGGAGAACTGCTTGAACCCGGGAGGTGGAGTTTGCAGTGAGCCAAGATTGCACCACTGCGCTCCAGTCTGGGCAACAGAGTGAGACTCCGTCTCAAAACAAAACAAAATGAAACGGTGTTTCCTCCCTTCCTGCCTTTGCCAATCCTGCCTAGAGTACTCTAGGATTCTCTTACGCCTGGACCACTCTTCCTCTTTCTCTTTGCCTTTTGACCTATTTTCCTTTGCAGCTTATCAAATCCCTCAGCTCTGTTCCCCTCCTCTGTATCATTGTCCTGGGCCACTCCATGCACGGGACTTCTTCCTCTGACTCTTGAGATCTGTTAGGCAGCACTTGCATAGACTTGTTCCTGTTTTCCATGTATTTGGATGATTTTACCATCTACATGTTGGTGCTTTGAGGGTAGGAATTCTACACTAGACATCTTTGTTTCCATGACGTTGCCTTGGACACAATGAACGCTGACATAATTGTTGATTGATTTAAAATACATTTTTCTATTTTTAAAATAGGCAGAGAAGAAACTCTACTAATGTTTCTCAACACCTACAAGAGTCTGCCTGTAATGATTAAAAGGACAAAAGGGGTTATTTTATGTCTTAACTCAACATTTCAAAGCAGCTCAAAGGAGTATTTATCAAATGAAAAGAAGCAATCTCTGAATATTGATTTAGTACATCTAAACTATAACTAAGTTGGAGGACAGGGGAAAGCATGTGTATATTGGGGTGGGGAACACAGGAAGAAAGCTAAATCCTCATTTTCCAAAATAGTAGGAAATCAATATATACTTTCTAACATGGAAAAAAGATGAGAAAAAATGTTGCAGCATAAGCATTTTATATCCATGAAGGTAAATAACAAAAGGGCTATTTTTTTCTTTAATGGCCTCTGCAGATGCCCTTATCTCTTTTCTCTTCAAGTCCCTCTTAGAGCACATCTCACTCTCTTGATTTTATTTATTTATTTGTTTATTGAGACAGAGTCTCACTCTGTCACCCAGGCTGGAGTGGTGGCACGATCTCGGCTCACTGCAACCTCCATCTCCTGGGTTCAAACAATTTTTCTGCATCAGCCTCCTGAGTAGCTGGGACTACAGTTGTGTGCCACCATGCCCGGCTAATTTGTGTGTTTTTGGTAGAGATGCGGTTTTGCCATGTTGGTGAGGCTGGTCTCGAACTCCTGATGTCAAGTGATCCACCCGTCTCGGCCTCCCAAAGTGCGGGGATTACAAGCGTCAGCCACTAACCCCAGCCAACTCTCTTGATTTTAAATGTTGCTCTAGATAGAGACATTTCTAGTTCCAGGTCTCTTTGTTTCTCATTTTTATACCTCAGAGATGCTGGTGGGAGGAGTACGAGCAAGACTGGAGAAAGAAAGTGTTTGTAATAGTCCGTGTGAGAAAGTAGGGGTGCCAGGACAAGGGAAGCAACTGTGGGGAAAGAGAGTGAAGCTGATTTAAAAGCCATTTAGGAGGGAGACTTTACAGAGCTATAAGGCAGCTATAGAGGGTGAGGGAGTTGGAGGACCCAAAGATGAACCAGGTTTCCAGCAGAGGTACTGGATGGTTGAAGAAGAAAGAGCAGTTTAAGGAAGGGAAAAAAATGTCAGTTCAGTTTTGAAGATGTTGAATTTGCAGTGCTGGGGAACAATGGAATAGAGCTGTCTTATAGGCACTTTCATTTACAAGTGGGTTATGAAAGAGGGAAGAGTAGGGACAGGAACCACATTTCAGCAGGAAAAATGGATCCTGATAATCAGGTGAAGTTGGGATTTCTGCTTCATGGTGGGACAGAGAAGAATATCTTTGACACTCCGCTGATCCATAGGAGCATCTCTTCTTTCTCCCCTGCCCAGTTGTGATGGTAAGTGAACAATGTAGCCAACCTATGTTATCCTATAATCAGCCTTGGAACAGGGTTGGGTGACAAAGGGCTAAGATTTATCAGGGATGAGGAATGGAATCATCCACCAGTTAAGCCATCTAGAGCAGCATAGGTGCTAGGTGAGGGTGAGGGGAATCTAGAATTGGTAGTGGAAGAGGGAAATTGAGTGTCTCAGATGTGGCTTTGAGAGCAGCTACAGAGGGAAAGACTGTAACTTGGCCCCCTGACATTCTAGTAAGGTTCTCCTAATGAAGGAACAAACCAGAAATCCAGGGTAGCTAATTTCAAATGGGGTGAACTTACTATAGAGGCAGGTGGGTTCCAGTGACATAGAGGGTGTACAGTGATGCATGCCATGGTGCTCTGCTCAGATCCCCACTTTAGGACCATGATGTTCATTCTCTGGCTGCCAGAAGTACTGGCTGCTTGACAACCTACCTTGAGTTCTTTTAGAATTGTCCTCAGCCAAAAAGAGTTGGATTTCTAAGTTTATGTGCCCCAGGCTGCATCCAACGACCCATTGATGATGGGGTACAATCGCTCAGAGTAGACAACTCTGAAGGGAGCTCTGAGCTCCCACTGGTTGGGCTGAGGCTTCTATTGTCGACTGCACAGCAGGTAAACTCCTCCTGCAGCTCAATTCTGCTGCCTTCACTGCTCCAGAGTTGTGTGCCTCCTACATGTAAGTCTCTGCCTGAGAGTCAGTTTCCCAGGGAACCTAACCTAAGACATTAGGGCAATGCAAATGAGCTAAGTCCTCCCCCTTCACAGGAGGAAGTCAGCAGATAATATCTAAGGGTGATAAAAATCAATATGTAAAGGTGTAAGCATATTCTCTAGAGTTACACAGACAACCGCCGGAAGAACTAAAAGTAGAAATATTGAAAAGAATATTGTCTCTGCAAAATGTGACTGCGGATTGATTAGGTGGGAGATTTGCTTTTCCTTCTAAGATTTTCTCAACTACCGAAATTAATATCGTATGCAAATAGTACTTTGACTCAAATCTAATTTTAACATTAAAACAAGACTTTTGGAAACAACTAATGATAAAGAGGTAGTGAGTGAGGCAGAGAGAAGTAATAATGTTTGATTCAGAGGATGTGGCCTAGAATTCAGGTGCTGTTTCTGTGTCTGGGTACAGGTCACTTCCTCTTTTAGAGACTTAGTTTTCTCATCTGTCAAGTGGGAATAACAATGATATTAAATAAAAACCACTTGGCCGGGCGTTGTGGCTCACTCCTGTAATTCCAGCACTTCGGGAGGCCGAGGCGGGTGGATCACGAGGTCAGGAGATCAAGACCATCCTGGCTAACACGGTGAAAACCCATCTCTACTAAAAATACAAAAAATTAGCCGGGCGTGGTGGTGGGCGCCTGTAGTCCCAGCTACTCGGGAGGCTGAGGCAGGAGAATGACATGAACCTGGGAGGCAGAGCTTGCAGTGAGCTGAGATCATGCCAGTGTACTCCAGCCTGGGTGACAGAACGAGACTCTGTCTCAAAAAACAAACAAACAAACAAACAAACAAACCCACTCAGTATCATTGTGAAGTGTAAATAAAATAATGAAAAGTAAAATGCTTAGTAAACCTATGAAGAGCTGTCCTACATAGGAGAATGAAGTACATGTTAGAGATACTGGCAATGTACAAAAACCACAAAAAAGTGGTTAATTCTGGCTGTGGATGAAAAAGACCTCATGAAGGCAGGATCACTCATGGTTGGCTTGCAAAAGAAAGGAAGATTTTGGTAGGCAGAGAAGGAGACATGGTGGGGAGAAAAAAAAATTTTTTTTTTTTTGAGACAGAGTCTTACTCTGTTGCCCAGGCTGGAGTGCAGTGGTGCCATCTCGGCTCACTGCAAACTTCGCCTCCCAGGTTCAAGCAATTCTCCTGCCTCAGCCTACCAAATAGCTTGGATGAGAGGCATGTGCCACCATGCCTAGCTAATTTTTTTGTATTTTTAGTAGAGACGGGGTTTCACATGTTTGCCAGGCTGGTCTCGAACTCCTGACCTCAGGTGATCTACCCACCTCGGCCTCCCAAAGTGCTGGGATTACAGGTGTGAGCCACCATGCCCGGCCCAACTGTGTGTGTGTGTGTGTGTGTGTGTGTGTGTTTGAGACATTGTCTTGCTCTATCTCCCAGGCTGGAAGGCAGTGGCATCATCTCGGCTCACTGCAGCCTCTTCCTCCTGGGCTCAACCAATCCTCCCACCTCAGCCTCCCAAGTAGCTAGGACTACAGGCATGTGCCACCACGCCCAGCTAATTTTTGTATTTTTTGTGGAGATGGTGTTTCACCACGTTGGCCTGACTGGTCTCAAACTTCTGGCCTCAAGTGATCCGCCCACCTCAGTCTCCCAAAATGCTGGGATTACAGGTGTGAGCCACCATGGCCAGGCAAAATATTTTATTTTATTTTATTATTATTTTTTAATCTGTTTTTTAAAAATAGAGACAGGGGTCTTGCTATGTTGGCCAGGTTGGTCTTGAACTCTTGACCTCAAGCAATCCTCTTGCCTCAGCCTCTCAAAGTGCTAGCATTACAGGCATGAGCCCCCACATCCAGCCTGAAATATTTTATTTTAAAGGAATCTTTTTCAATTATTTTTAGCAAAGTAATCCATGAACATAATTAAAAAGCAATAATTCAAAAGGGTTTATAATATCTTTCACCTCCTCCAAGTCTGTGTTCCAAGGTTACCTTTTTCAATGAGCTCTTCCCTGCACTTGCTATTTAAAACTACAGCTCTGGCCCCACTCCTGGTCCTTCTTAACCCACTTATTTCCTCACAGCACTTATCCACTTCTACATATTATAACTTAATATGTCTATGGTTTGTTGTCTCTTTCCCCTGATGGGAATGTGAGCTCCATGAGGACAGGGACTTTGATCTGTTCTCTTCATTTCCCTAAAGTGTCTACACAGTGTCTCATGCATTGCAGGACTCAGTAAGTATTCATTGAATAAATGAAAACTATGAAAAGCTTGCCAGCACCACTGTTCCCCAAATCCTATCCCATTCCTCAGAGGCACCTGGTTACAAAAAATGACAATAACAACACAACAACAGTGTATTATTTTGGATTTTTTAAATCTAATTTTTGTTCTCACACTGTTATAATATTTTGGAAATTTTCAAGCATACATGAAAGGAGGGAAAGGTATGGTGAACCCTAGGAATCTATTATCCAGCTTCCACAATTAGCAACATTTGGCCAGCCTTGTTTCTCTGTCCCTCTTTATTCTCGGGGGAGGAAGGGGTGGTTTTGGAGCATTTTAAAGCAAATCTGAGATGTCATGTTATTTTAGCTAGAAATGCTTCCCTGTATCTATAACTGCAAAAGATATTTTTAACTCTAACCACCATGCCATTATTATACCTAATGAATTAACAATTTCTTTTATTTTCTTCTTTCTTTCTCTTTCTCTCTCTCTCTCCCCTCCCTCCCTCCGTCCTTCCTTCCTTTCTTCCTTCCTTTCTTTCTTCTTTCTTCCTCCCTCTCCCTCCCTTGTTTCTTTCTCTCCTTCCTTCCTTTTTTTTTTTTTTGAGGTGGAGTCTCCCTCTGTCACCCAGGCTGGAGTGCAGTGGTGTGATCTTAGCTCACTGCAATCTCCACTTCCCAGGTTTAAGCAATTCTCCTGCCTCAGCCTCCCCAGTAGCTGGTATTATAGGCCCGCGCTATCATGACTGGCTAATTTTTAAAAAATTATTTTTAGTAGAGTCAGGGTTTTGCCATGTTGGCCAGGCTGGTCTTGAACTCCTGACCTTAGGAGATCCACCTGCCTCAGCCTCCCAAAGTGCTGAGATTATAGGCATGAGCCACTGCACCTGGCCACAATTTCTTAACATCATCTTATATCCAGTTCATTATTAACTTTTTCTGATTGTCTCAAAGTTCTAACAAAGGATCCCCCAATGAAGTGCCCACGTTGAATTTGATTGTTTCATTGTCTCCTGAATGTCCTTTTTTCTATAACTCATTTCCTCTCCCTGCCATTGATTCATTAGAGAAACGAGGGCAGTTGTCCCATGGAATGTCCTATATTCTGGATTTGACTGATGGCTTTCTCATAGTGTCCTTTAACTTGTTCTCCCGAGGCAACTTCTTTGAACAGTTTCTGCTTTTAGTTCTTTTTGTGATTAGCTTGATATCTCCAAACATGTTGTTACTTGATTTAGATACCAAGATGGATGCAATTTAGCTTGCTTGTCCTGCCTCCCTTCTCCCAACATAATTTGGTCACTAACCTCTGCTACTGTGCTGGTCCTCTCTGATTTCAGACAATGTCCCTTTTTTTTTTTTTTTTCTAAAGACAGGGTCTCACTCTGTCACCAGGCTGGAGTGCAGTGATGTGATCATAGCTCACTGCAGCCTCAATCTCCCAGGCTCAAGTGATTCTTCTGCCTCAGCCTTCTGAGTAGCTGGAACTACAGGCATGCACCAATACACCAGCTTAATTTTTTAAATTTTTGTAGAGATGAGGTCTTGCTATGTTGCCCAGGCTTGGTCTCAAACTCCTGAGCTCAACAGATCCTCCTGTCTCAGCCTCCCAAAGCACTGGGATTACAGGTATGAGCCACTGTGCCCAGCTGATTGCAGACAGTATCTTAGAACCTCTATTTGGTGTTCCATCAACCAAGAGTTGAGGATGTTTGTGCTTGGATGGTTCCCTTCACCTGCTGTTCCTTTTTTTTTTTTTTTTTTTAACTGTTTCTTGTTTATTTTTTAATTGGCAAATAAAAATTGTATACATTTATGGTGTACAATATGTTTTGAAATATGTATATGTTGCAGAATGGCCAAATCAAGCTAATTAACATATGCATTACCTCAAATACTTACTTTTGTGTGGTGAGAACACTTCGAATCTACTCTCTTAGCAATTTTCCAAGTATACAACACGTTGTTATTAACTATAGTCACCATGCTATACCGTAGATCTTTTGAACTCATTTCTTCCGTCTAGCTAAAATTTCTTGTCCTTTGACCAGCGTCTCCCCAGTCTCCACTCCCACCCCCAGACCCTGGTCCCCACCATTCTACTCTCTGCTTCTATGAGATCAGTGTTTTTAGATTCCACATATGGGTGAGATCATGTGATATTTGTCTTTCTGTGCCTGGCTTATTTTGTGTAACACGATGTCCTCAGATTCATCCATGTTGTCACGAATCACAGGATTTCCTTGTTTGTTAACACTGTTCCATTATGTTTATAAAGCAATTTTTTTTTATCCATTCATCCACTGATGGACACTCAGGTCCATATCTTTTATTTATTTCTTTTAGCTCCATATCTTGACTACTGTGAAAATGTTGCAGTGAACATGGGAATGCAGATATCTCTTCAACATACTGATTTTATATCCTTAGGATACGTATCCAGGAATTGCTGGATCATGTGGCAGTTCTATTTTTAATTGCTTGAGAAACCTACATACAGTTTTCCATAATGGTTATACTAATGTACACTCCCACCAACAATGCGCAGTGTTCCCTTTTCTCCACACCCTCGCCAACACTATCATTTATCTTTTTCATCACAGCCATTCTAACAGGTGTGAGGCAGTATCTCCTTGTGGTTTTAATTTGCATTTCCCTGTTCTTCTCTTTTACTTCTGTTAAATGCAACTTTAAGTCTTCCAGGTGTATCACATACTCTTTTCTGTAATCACAATTTAGTCTTCTGTAGTTTGTGAATTTATTCCAAAATTGTAAAAAATAATAAATGAACATTTACATGTTCTGACTTTCCAGATTTAGTTCACTGTATAGCCAAAAACTACTCTTTGCTTTCCACTTTGTAGGGTCAGTGTTAGAACTCCTATGCCAGTCAAAGAATGTTTCTAGTTTTATGTTAAAATATATACTTCCTTTTTTTTTTTTTTTTGAGACAAAGTCTTGCTCTGTTGCCTAGGCTGAAGTGGAGTGGCATGATCACGGCTCACTGAAGCCTCAACCTCTGCGGCCCAAGTGATCCTCTAATCTCAGCCTTGCAAGTAGCTGGGACCACAGCTGTGCCCCACCACACCTGGCTAATTAAAAAAAGATTTTTTTTTTTAGAGATATGGTCTCCCTCTGTTGCCCAGGCTGGCCTTGAACTCCTGGGCTGGAGAGATCATCCTGCCTCACTTTCCCAAAGTTCTGGGATTATAGGGACGAGTCACCACACCCACCCGAGATCCTCCTTTTTTAATACTCCACCAATTGTACAAAATCATGCCACATTTTAACTCGTTCCCTATTTGGTCCATGTCAGGAATAGTATTTAAGATATTTAAAACTGTAGTTTGAATTGACCATTCATGCCTCAGCCAATTCACAGGGAACTATTTTCTATTTTTTGAATAATGGTAGAGGAAAGTACCTGGTGTTTTCAAAAAACTAAAACTACTCTTCTATGAATGGGAAATGAGGCTGGAACAGTCAACTGAAGCACTTAATAAAATGTCTCGAATATCATGCCAAGAAATGTGGACTTTGTAGGTGCTAGGAGACTCTTGAAGGTTTTTAAGCAATTCAAGGTACTTGGGCTAAGCCTTCTTGGAAATAATCCACCAAAGAGGGTGGCCTGCCAGGGCAAGGGAATGCCAGCAGTTAGCAGCTGAGGGTACCACTAGTTGCCCCCATAGTGCTCACCACAACAGGGAGCTATGTGGTCGGAGGACCCCACGGAGCCTCAAAGAATCCATCAATAGCCCTGTGAGAGAGCTGCATTTGAACCCCTGCAGCTCAGTCCTGGCCTGTAGGGAAGAACCCTTGATCAACATTATCATCCTCCAAGACTGCATGTGAATCATCATTTATTTAATTTTATTTAAGTTGATGGATATTTGAGTACTTCCAATTCTTTTTTTTTACTGTAATAAACAACTTCATGACAGTTGTTTTGTTTATATCTTTGCATTCTTGCCTATTTTCTTCCCCTTGGGAGAGATTTATAACTGAAGAACTGCCAGGGGCCGGGTGCGGTGGCTCACGCCTGTAATCCCAGCACTTTGGGAGGCTGAGGTGGGCAGATCACGAGGTCAGGAGTTTGAGAGCAGCCTGACCAACATGGTGAAACCCCGTCTCTACTAAAAATACCAAAATTAGCTGGGTATGGTGGAGCACGCCTGTAATCCAATTCCAGCTACTCAGGAGGCTGAGGCTGTAGAATCGCTTGAACCTGGGAGGCAGAGTTTGCAGTGAGCCAAGATTGCGCCATTGCAATCCAGCTTGGGTTACAGAGGGAAACTGTCTCAAAAAAAAAAAAAAAAAACTGCCAGGTAAAGTGTGTGTAATCTATCTTTCCTTCCTTCTTTCTTTCTTTCCTCCCTTTCTCCTTTTTAAAATTAGTGTGTTTTATGTCTTAGAGCAGTTTTAGCTTAACGGAAAAATGAAGCAGAAAGTACAGAGGGCTGTCATATACATCCCCCTCCGACATATTTTCACTTCTTATTAACATTTTGGATTAGTGTGATACATTTGTAGTTACAATAGATTAATGGATATTGACACATTATTAACTAAAGTCCACAGTTTACATTAGGGTTCACTCTTTGTATTACAGCTCTGTGGGTTTTGACTATGTGCAATGTCATGTATTCACCATTATAGTATTATACAGAATAGTTCCTCTGCCCAAAAAATCCCCTGTCCCTCACCTATTCATCCCTCCCTCAAATGTATATAATTTTTAAGGCTTTTGAGGACTATAGTCAAATTGCTTTACAAAATGTTTGTATCCAAACGCCAGCAGTGTGTGAGAGTCTGTTTCAGCATATCATCAATAACACTGGGTATTACTATTTTTAATGTTAGGAAAATTGATATCTCATTTATATTAGGACAAATACAAGTAAGATATAATTGTTTTGGAACTCTATACAATGAGCTGATGACATTGTTACAATGAGAGACACTTGTTAGAGACCAGCTTAAGCAAATAATGAGATTTATTGCCTCGTGCCTCAGGGTGCTGGCCTCAGGGTTGATTGATTCAAGAACTCAAATGATGTCACAGAAAGCGCTATCCCTCATTCCTCTTCTATTGCAGACACTTTTTTCTAAGGAGGGAGGCATGGTTGCAAGCAGGTCTAGGCTTATATCATCTTAGCTAAGGAGGTCTAGAGGAACGAGACATCTTTGTTGTCTCTGATTTAATCCTACATTAATCAGAGCTCATTTAAGTGCCATGATAGAAACCCAATTTAAGCTGGCTTAAGCCAAAAAAAAAAAAAAAAAAAGAAAAAAGAATATATTGGCTCATGCAACTGAGAAGTCTAGTTGAGAGTTCTTCTTTCAGGAACAGGGGCTCAAACAATATCATCAGGACTTGCTTTTTATCTTTTGCCCTGCTCTCCTCTTTGTTGGCTTCATTCTGAGGCAGGCTTTCTCTCTTGCCTGTTGGCAAAATGATTCCTGATAGCTCCAGGGTTAAATGATTCAGCAGTCTCATGGGTCTCAAAGGGAATACCTCATTTCTAATGGGTCCCACAAAGGTTCTGAGGAAGGAAGACTTTGGTTGGCCTGGCTTCCAAATTGTGTCCATCCCTACCTCTCATTGTAGCAGAGGGATAAAAAAATCTGATGAGTTAGGATTGGGTTATATGCCACCCCTTCACAAGGGTAAGGGAAGGCATTAGCTCCCCTAAAATCACAAGGACTAATAGGGGAGAAAGAGGGTTTGTAAAAGACAAAAAAAGAGTGGATACTGCGCCAGCAAAAGAAAAAATTTATATTACAAGTATCATCAGCTCTCCCACAACCACATGTTGGAGTGTGTGAGAAAGAAGTTTTCTATCAAAAGTTGGGGAGAAGGAATAATGCATAGATAAAAGCAACACATGTCCACCACATCATTGTTTTATTTCACATTCATTCATTAACATTATTTCAGATATCTGTTGATCATTTGCATTTGGGTTTTTATGAGTTATCTGTCCATTTTGCTGTTAGGACAGTGCTTTTAAGGTGTTCCTAACATTTTAACCTTGATCTTAATTCCTTTCAGTTTTGCATGCTGGAAATGTTTTTTTTCCAGTTTGTCATTTGCTTCCTAACTTTGTTATTTACATTTTTATTCAAGATTACTGTTTTAAATTAAACATAGATCCATGCAATGGGTATTATGCTTTTACTCATCCTCATTCTAAACACTGAATAGTTGTATGGCTTAGTTATTACTCTGATTTAACTTCTGTGGCCCAGTTTTCTCATCTGTAAAATGGGCCATTGATTTTCTTCCTATTCTTCTAACATGTTTTTATGACTACGAAATATGATTTATTTATTTGAAAATATAGAGCTCAAGAAAGTGAATAGGAAATATTAGAGAATAGTGTTCTGAGCATTAAATATCAGAGGATCTTTAATGGTATCCCACAGGGAGTACTATGAGTGATTCATATGCAGCTTGATGTTGCTCTGTAGCCAAATAGAGCAGAATAAACCCCTCCCCTTCCCCACCCTTTGCCCTAGCCGGCCAGGTCATGCAGCAGGCAGAGGAAATGCCTGCAGCTACACTGAATACAGATGCCAGTCAGATCCTGCAGGTTAGAGAGAGTGCTGCAAGGCTAAGCTAAACAGACCAAAGCCAGCCCCAGGTTGAACAAGAAAGCAGGCAGCCAGTATTTTCCTGAGTGTAACTGTGGGTACCGCCTCTATTGGTGGTAGAGACTTGGTACTTAAAATGAACTTCGAGCTGTTCCAAATGTACAGATTAAGAACATCTGGCATGTAGAATTAGGATTCTGATGGGAGATATATACTGATGCTGTCTGGTGTGGGACAAGAGTACATTGATGTACGGATGATGATCAGTAGTCTTGGAGAACAGAATAAAGATAGGATGAGAAAAGAAAGTATTCCTTTGATTATAATGACTAAGTGTTCATAAATTCCTTCATGAGGAAGAAGTGGAAATTATCAGAGCCTCCCACTATGTACCTTTGGTATTATAGTGTATTATATATTTATTTTAAAATTGGGGTGTAGTAAAATGGATAACCATAAAAGGGCAAGCTTAGTCATGTAGCTCAAGTCCTTTTGTCACCTTTGTAAAGAACTTTTCCAGGTTTTGTTAAGTAGACATTTTTGATGTAGTTAGATTTTACCAAACTGCTAGATACAGGACTCTGGAGCCTGAGTGATACACCAAATAAACAGTCACCTTACAGGCTACTGTTTTAGTCTTATGTTAGTCTGAGTATTCTACACTTGACAAAAATCACTTTGACAATGAGAAAGTATTACATAAAAGTCATTTATCACAATCCCTCAGATCAGCGATCCTCAACCCTGGCTCAACAGTAGAAATACCTGAGAAGCTTTTTAACAACTGCTGATGGCTGGCCCAGCACCACATTAATTACATTAAAATTTCTGGAGATGGGAAAAACAGTCCCCAAGTTCCCCAAGTGAACATAATGTGCAACTAGACAAAAAAGGCTGATAGGGGATTGCACAAAAAGTGGGGTCTAGTCAGGTCTTAGAGGATAACTGCGTCCACAGTGTAACACTGCGTTACAAGCTGAGGCATGGGGTATAATTCAGGTATTCCCTTCGAAGCCTACACAATTGTTAGCAAACTATCTAGTGGTCTCTGGAAGATATTTTTGGGGAAATATTCAGATGTTTTTTGAATACTATTTTGTTGAAAACAATTCAGGAAATTTCCCCCCAGGAAAACTTCTGATTTGCAGCATGCAACATAGGGCCTGAGCACTCTTCCCCGGCTTCCCACTGTACTTGGAACAGGAACCAGACTCCACCGTGGCTTCCACAGCCTGGCATGACCTTTCTCCTTGCCTTGACTGAAAGCTGTATTTAATGCCACCATCTCATATTTTATAATGCAGCAGCCACACTGGGCTTCTTTGAGTTTCTCCTACTTGGGAAACTCGAGCTTTCTACATGCTCTTCCCTCTGCGTGGATTAAGTTCTCCCACCTTTCTTCTTGGTTTCTTCTTATCCATTCTTCAGCGATCACTTCCCCAGAGACCTTCCCAGACAACCTCTCTAAGCCCTAATCTACCCCCATCTCTAAATTTTTAAAATTTATTTATTTATTTATTTTTGAGGCAGGGTCTCGTTCTATTGCCCAGGCTAGAGTACAGTGGCATGATCATGGCTTACCTCCCTCGCTCAAGTGGTTCTCCCACCTCAGCCTCCCAAGTAGCTAGGACTACAGGTGCAGCCTCCCGAGTAGCTGGAACTACAACCAAATCACCATGTCTGGCTAATTTTTGTATTTTTTGTAGAGAAGGGTTTTGCCATGTTGCCCAGGCTGGTCTCTAACTCCTGGGCTCAAGCGATCCTCCTGCCTCAGGCCCCCAAATTGCTGAGATTGCAGGCATGAGCCATTGCGCCTGGCCCCTATTACTAAATAAAACATCACCTTCTCCCCAGCACCTACACATGGCACATACTAGGTATTCAGTAAACATCTGTTGAATGAGTGAATGAAAGACCGTTGAAGGCAGTGTGGCAGAGTGGAAAGAACACTGAATTTTTCCGCAAAAGGCCGGATTCTAGATGGGGTTCAATCCCTTAAATGTTCTAAGACTATTTCTTTGTCTTTAAAGTATACCTGTCCTACTTAGTTCTGTACCTGTAAATATAAAATGGAAGTTGGTATATAAAAGTGTCATAATAATCATAAAATGCCACTGCAAATGTAAGTTAATGAACTATTCATGGACTCAAAAGGAAATCACATATAGTCAATCAGCAAAATGTTTTTCAGTGCTGAATTATTGACACTGTACTGCATTCATCACTATTATCAACCTTTTAAAGATAAGATTTAATTTTTTTAATTTTTAAAATTATTATTATTATTTTATTTGTAGAGATGGGTTGCCCAGGCTGGCCTCAAGTGATCCTCCCGCCTTGGTCTCCCAAAGCACAGAGATTACAGGTGTGAACCACCGTTCCCAGACAAATATCAGATTTTATGAGTAAGGATGAAAAGTAAATAATTCTAGGTGAAATATTTTTATACTGCAAAAAGCTTCCTATGTCCACGTAAAAACCATCTTATTTACTTAACAAGAGATCTCTGAGACACACAGTCTTTACGAAAAGCTAATTTTAAAGGATATAGTAGATGCATATGCTGTCAACATAATGTCTCATATAATAAGAGTTCAACTAACATTTACCAGACAAATTTTTGAGATGGAGTCTTGCTCTTGTTGCCCAGGCTGGAGGCTACAATGGCATGATCTCGGCTCACTGCAACCTCTGCCTCCTGGGTTCAAGCGATTCTCCTGCCTCTGCCTCCTGAGTAGCTGGGATTATAGGTGCCTGCCACCAAGTCCGGCTAATTTTTGTATGTTTTAGTAGAGACGGGGTTTCACTGTGTTGGCCAGGCTGGTCTTGAAGTCCTGACCTCATGATCCGCCCCCCCTCGGCCTCCCAAAGTGTTGGGATTACAAGCGTGAGCCACCATGCCCGGCCAAGTTTTGCTTTGCTTATAACATCCATATCTAATTGTAATTCATGGTCAAGATACTTTAATACTTAAGTCATCTGTTGAGTGAAGGGTACTAACAGTAATTAAACAGCCTGTCATTTAGGGGTTTAGCATGCACCTAAAAGTATTTTAGAAGTGTGTCACCGAAATGAGAGACATTTAGGTGGCACTAGTTTCCTGAAGACTGAAAGAGTAACCCTACCCACGGGAACTGCCTTGCCTTGGATAGATGGCAGGTGGCAGCAACAGACCAGAAATTATGGTTAACTAGAGCACTAGACGTGTTCTTTTTAATGTTATTCTATCATTTTTTTCCAAAATAAAATAATATAGCTGCAAACCAAGTAGATAGTAAAAATAAATAAGCATGATGTGACTAATTTGCATAATACAGGCTCCCTAAGCCTTTATTTATTCTATAATCTTTCAACAGCAATTTATTTTTCAACAGCTCTAAGCTTGGTTTTGTTACTATTCTTAGCTTGTTTTTTTTTTTTGTTACAATCCTTATTTCTTCTCTTTGTAAGTGTTGAAAATTTTAATGCTCCTCTATTGACAGAAAGGGATGGCATGTTTGAACTTTCATTCTGCCTAACCTTCGTTCTATTCCTGTTGTGAAGATTTTGCCCCAGACATTGCATTGGTCAAGGTTTAGTTACTGAAAAAATAATCCATTCCAGACAGTTTAAACAGAAATTGTTTAGCACTGGGCATTAAATGGCTTATGAAGTTGTTGGCAGGGCTAATGAAAGAGGCTCTTGGTCACTCACTCTCAATCTGAGCTTCGTATCACAAGCATCTGGGTTGCTTTTTTAGAATATCAATTCGGGAATCCATTGCTGACATAATGAATCAAAACCTTTGGGCATAAACTCCCCTGGAAATTCAAATGTTGAGATCAGAGTTGAGATCCACTTTGAGGCTGAAGTTTTAGGATGGACTTTTACTGCAGAACTGGGCCATCAAGGGATCTACTGATCCTGCAATAGGAAACCATTTGCTGAATTGGGAAGTTGTTGCTATAGCTGCTGGATTCAAAACAATGCATCCCCTGCCATCATCAGAAGCTGCCATGCTCTGGAAACTGCCACATCCAAAAAGCTGCCACTCCGGGACCCGCCAAGCTTGCTATGATATTAATTAGTAAAACAGATGTCCTGTGCCCTGCCTCTTGGTGCCCCACAAGCCAGTGAACAGTCAGTTAACAATGGCACAGAATAACTAAACTCCTCCGCGACTGTGCTTATCACAGAACCAGCAGCAGATGGCCTCTGCCTCACTCATACCCTCCCTCCACATCTACAATTTTAATTCTGCTGGTGGAAACTCTATCACATGAGGAATCTTAATTGCAAGAATGTCCAGGGTTTGTAGCTTTAAACTTCCCAGCCCTACAAAAACAGGAAGTCCAGCTAGAAAGAGATTGCAATGGATGTGTGTACCAATCCACTGTTTCACCAAGGACATCATGAAGTAGATAAGTTATTTTAAAGACACGAAGGCCCTTGTTGTCACACTAGCCCAGACCTGCGGGTAAATCTGAGTCAAGCCTTTTCGGGAGTTTAAGTGTGTGTGAACTAAGAAGAAATCAGGACGAATCTCTTCCCCGGATAGGCTCCTTGCTTCCATAGGAAAAGCAAACCTGATACCAGCTGAAGTCCACGCCTGGGGGATATTAGGAAGGGAGGGGTCTGTGTTGCCTACTTTTTGTCTGAGCTGGTGGCTGGCCCTTTTTCCCCGAGTTGGTGGCTGGCCCTTTTTCCCCTTCTCTGTCTTGGTGTGATAGCTCAGAGTCTGGGCACACTCTGTTCAAAATCTGACTTTGCCATTTTTTGCCTCCTTGGTGTGTCCAAGCAGTGGCATCTGTGATTAGTTGCCTCCTGATGTAATATTAACTTTACCTTTTTCTCACTCAATACCTTCAGATGCATACTTCCTGTTTTCTAAAGGACTCAATGCTAATTATAATGATATTTTCCTTTACTTTTCCTTACTTCTAGATATGTTCTTATGCATTTTATATTATTTCTTCCTCTGGAAATGAACTATTTCTGTAACACATTCTCTTCATTAATAAAGGTTTTAGTATATTCGATTATCTACTTGTTCTTCTTTATGCCAGTTCAGATATGCTTTAGTGCTTTGAAAGTTAACTGTTTGGTCCTATCTATGCCTGAGCATGACTTCAGGGTTGCCTCGAAATTTAAATTATATGCACACAATTCACAATTGCAAAAATATGGAGCCAGCCCAAACGCCCATCAATCAATGAGTAGATAAAGAAAATGTGGTATACATATATATGCACATATACCATGGAATACTACTCAGCCATAGAAAGAAATGAAATAATGGCATTCACAGCAACCTGGATGGAACTGGAAACTATCGTTCTAAGTGAAGTAACCCCGGAATAGAAAACCAAATATCGTATGTTCTCACTCATAAGTGGAAGCTAAGCTATGAGGATGCAAAGGCGTAAAAATGACACAATGGACTTTGGAGACTCAGGGGAAAGGGTGGGAGGGGGTGAGGGATAAAAAAACTACATATTGGGTACAGCGTACACTGCTTGAGGGATGGGTGCACCAAAATCTCAGAAATCACCACTAAAGAACTTATTCATGTAACCAAACATCACATGTTCCCCCAAACCTATTGAGATAAAACATAAATTTAAAAATAAAAAAATTATATGCCTGTATACTGAAATAGTGAATCTGCTCATGCACCATATTGAGAAATTATTTTGAAATGTTATTATGAAAACATATAATAGGATACTAAAATAAACTTTCAGAAAGTAAAATTTTAATTTTAGAATAGTTGTTGATTAAAAAAATTATTGTGAATATAGTAGAGTTCCCATATGCCCCACATTCAGTTACCCTATTATTATCTTAATATTAATAAATAGTATTTTCTACCATTATTAATGATAAATGGTATATTTGTTGCAATTAATGAACCGATATCGATATCTCATTATTAACTAAAGTTTGTACTTTATTCAGATGTCCTCAGTTTTCACCTCAAGTTCTTTTTCTGTCCCACGATCCCACCAGGGATACTAACATTGCATCTAGTCATCAGGTCTCCTTAGGCTCCTGGTAGATGCTTCTCAGGCTTTCTCTGTTTCTGATGACCTTGACAATTTTGAGGATTACTAGTCAGGCATTTCGTAGAATTAAATTATATTCTCTTCAATTTTTAATTTTATTTTTAAACTTCAGGTAAGCATTTTAAACACACACAAAATTAGAGAATAGTATAATGAATCCCCATCTACCCAAGGCCCAGCTTCAAAACTGTCACCATTTCCAAGTTTATTCTATCTAAACTGTCCTACCTGCCAACCCCTGAGGATTTTAAATCAAGCCCCAAATATTATATCATAGTACCCTTATGTATTTCAGTACATGTCTCTAACAGATAAGGCCTTTAAAGAATATACCCACGATGCCGTTATCACAGTGACAAAGTTAATGATGATTCTGTAATGTTTAGTAGTCAGCCTACATTCAAAGTTCCCCAATGGTCTAAAAAATGTCTTGTTCAAGTTTACGTACTCAAATCAGGATCCAAACAAGGTATATGTATTGAATTCTGTTGATTTGAAAAACAGGACTTTTGTCTCTGCTTTAGCTGAGACCTGGGACTGAAAACAAAACCATAGTTATAGCTACATTTTGAGATGAGGTGCTAAACTCCCTGTGTTGTGCAAAAGGGGCATTTTAAAAGAGTTTTAAGATTTTTAGTCCAACACCCACCTCAGGACCCAGAGTATTTCTTTGGGGAAATGCAGTAGGGAACTGTGGCTTTTTTCCCTACCACCGTGGGAGAGAGAAGCAAGGTGTCTCCCCATCACCCCAAGCTCAGTGAGACAGTCTTTAAGAAAACCTCTCTGAGAACTCGGTGTTTACTCCTTAGAGCTAGAAAGACACGTTGACCGATACCTGAGGAAAGGAAAGAGGAAAGGCTGTGGCTGGAGATGTCTGAAAAATGACTGCCAAGCAGAGCAAAGAGAGGTGGTTGAGTTCAGAGCAATCTGTGACTTCTATCACTGGTAGGGCAGAGATATGAGTCTCCATAACTAGATATGATGGGAGGGAGGGATGTGGTCCTGTGGTCAGTTTAAAATGGATCCCACCCAGATGGCCTTCTTGCTGGGGGCTAGTCTCTTTCAGCAGAAAGAGGTTGGAGGTGTAGCATTTAATACAGAAGCTGGGATAGGGCACTTAATACAGAAGCTGGGATAGGGCTGTGGAGAGAACTGGCATAGCCTAACAAGGGAGCAGCAGTCAAGAATTCCAAGTGGGGTGAAGCTCTGAGTCCCTACAAAAAGAATCCTGCAAAATAAGTAGTCAGCTTTGAATATTCACCATTCCCAGAGAGCCTAAATGGATTTCAAAAGTACTTGTTTCTTCCCATTTTCAGCTAGGTAGGGGGAAACTAAGGCAAGGGCGGGGGGGACCAACCATGCCCTCTCCTCACTTCAGCATACTCAGTACCAAGCTGGGAGAGGGAAGACACTTTAATGTTACATATCCTTCTGACTTTTTAATATTAAATTGGACTGTGACAAAGAAAAATTGGTTCAAACCTGGGACAGAATCTCCTTCTGGAAAGAAATCTGCTTTGCTGATAGAACGCTTAAGCAATTTTCTGATAACTTGTAATAAGATTAAAGCCTCTTCTGGGAAACCAGCTACTTGCTCAGCTGACCAACAGTCTGCTGTCTAATAATTTTGAATCCAGTTTAGTAATAATTAAGCATTTATTTTACCTATAAAGTATTCCTTCCACAGGGAATCATTGAATGGAAATTAACAATTTGTATCATGTTGGGTCGTGCACTTTCAACATAATGATTACAAAAATATTTCAGGGATAGAAATATGCTGATGGATAAAGTAATTTTGCTTGTCCTTAAAATCAATAATATCTTAATGTCAAATTTCTGAGAAATAACTCTAGCAATCACTTTCAAATGACCCCATGTGGTGATGAATTTGAGAGTTACAGGCGGTACCTCCTCACTTCGAATGTCATTTGGACACAGAGTACTATCTATCCTTATTTCACAGGTTCTGTGTATTATCTATCCTTATTAGATATACACATATATAGATGTGTATTATCTATCATATGTATTATTATCATATATAGATAATACACACATGTAAATGTGTATTATCTATGCTTATTTTACAGATTCTGGTGCCTGGTCATCTTTTACAGTCATATTATATAAGCAGGATTTTCCCTTTCTATGTATTACCTTAAACATGATCCTAGATCACAAACCAATTGTCTTAAAGGGTTCAAAGAAGGGAATTAACAGGTTTTAATTTCAACCAGTAGTAACACAAAGCCTAGTTATTCCAAAGCTGTTGCTCAGGTTACAAAACCAAAGCTTCATATAATTTAATCATGCATTGTACATGAAGGACCTGCATACATTTGTTTGTATAAAAAGCCAAATAATCATATACAGTATTGGTAGTAATATATTTAAATTGGCACAGCCCTTCGAAAAACAGTTTGGCAATATATATCAAGAACAATACATGCTTATACCCTTGATATGATATTCTAACTTCAATTAAAAATATGTGGGAAGGAAGCTACATGCATAAATATTTTCTTTTTTATGGTAGTGAAAAATGAGAAGCAGCCTGAATATGTAACAACAGGGACTCACAGTAGGTAAATGTGTGGTTTATCCACCTAATGTGATTTATTAAAATATTCATTGGAAAGACTACAACATGGAAAAGAAGAATAAAAGTTGAATTCATACTATAATTACTTAAAACATATATTAGAAACATTTGCCTACATTTTCTAAAGACTTAGAATCACATATTATTGGCAATCCATGCCGAAATGGTACATAAAAATTTCCGTTTGCTAATGTTAGACTGCTGGCAGACACAGGAAATTTTTCAGCTAAGCAAATGTCAATTGTTGCTATAGCACTTCTAAAATTCAAATAAACCTACCTAATAATTGGCAGGGGTACTCTTGGGTAAATGTGGAGAAAAGTCAAAGATTAAGAAAAGGAAAATGTCAACCTTCCCAGTCAGTGACTACTTAGAAGCTATGGTATAGTTGTCCGTTGTTATCTGCAGGGGATTGGTTCCAGGAATCCCCTTGGATATAAAAATCCTGGAATGTTCAAGTTCCTAATAGAAACATACATACACATATTGTCCTGTATGTTTTAAGTCATCTCTAGATTATTTAAAATACCTAATGCGATGTAAATGCTATTATACTGTATTGTTCAGGGAATGATGACAAGAAACAAGAGTCTGCATGAGTTCAGTAGAGATGACTTTTTTTTTTTTTTTGGAGACAGGGTCTCGCTCTGTCACCCAGGCTGGAGTGCAGTGGCCCCATCTCGGTTCACTGCAACCTCTGCCTCCTGGGCAAAAGTGATCCTACTCCCACCTCAGCCTCCCAAGTAGCTGGGACTACAGGCACAGGCCACCACAGCCAGGTAATTTTTGTATTTTTTATAGAGGCGGGGCTTCACTGTATTGTCCAGGCTGGTCATCTCTAACTCCTGGGCTCAAGCTGTTTGCCAGCCTCGGCCTCCCAACATGTTGGGATTACAGGTGTGAGCCACCGTGCAGGCCAAGATACTTAAAAAATTCTGTTTGAGGTTGGTTGAATCTATGGATGCAGAACCTGCTAATATGGATGGCTGACTGTACTAGTGGGGAAGACACACTAAATAACTAGGATAAAATCTGGTAACCACTCGCAGAGATGACTGAGCGGGATAGAGGAAGATTTTGGAGAAGGGGGAGGCATTCCAGATAGAGTAGACCCAAGAGAAGAGGTTCTTTGTTTTAAACCTCTGTACTGAGAGAGCAGAATAACCGAGAGTGTCTTGACTATAGTTTAAATGCAGGATTTGCATAAGCAGGTAGTGGAGGCTGAAGACCTTAGGTTCTATTTTGAACGTATTAAGAAGAATGATTTAAAATTTATGTTGATTCTAGAGTCTGCATGGAATGAACTGGGAGATGGAAGAGTGAAGTTACGAGGTCTCTGCAATAAACCAAGACCTTTACTACATAAATTAACTGCAGTAGCATTTCCAGAATATATTTTACTTTAAAAATGATTTAACCATATTCTAACCAAGTTTTGGATGATTTTTGGTGTTCTCTAATAGAATTGGCACAGTATATTGAATCAGATTGCAGTGGATTATTTTAACTGTGTGGCCAGATGCAGAGAAATATGCAAAGGTATTGAGGCCAACAAATAGAGAAATGCAAATTATCACAAGTAAACAGATTTGGAATTCTAGAAGGTGGCAGATTATCAATAGCTGTATCCAGATCCTTTGGAGTGGTGGATGGTTTTATATTAAAACTTTATAATAGCTCACCAGGAAATAAAATTCAGCCTTAACCTTCTAGGCAATTGGGATGTTGCTGAGAATAATCCAGACAATCAAAAAAAAAAAAAAAAAAAAAAAAAAGGTCGGGTGTGGTGGCTCACACCTGTAATCCCAGCACTTTGGGAGGCCGAGGCAGGTGGATCACCTGAGGTCAGGAGTTTGAGACTAGCCTGGACAACATGGTGAAACCCCGTCTCTACTAAAAATACAAAAATTAGCTGGGTGAGGTGGCGCATGCCTGTAATCCCAGCTACTTGGAAGGCTGAGGCAGGACAATTTCTTGAACCTGGGAGGTGGAGGCTGCTGTGAGCTGAGATTGCGCTACTGCACTCCAGTCTGGGTGACAAGAGCGAAACTCCGTCTCAAAACAACAACAACAGCAACAAACCCACACCAAAAAAAACTGTATGAACAGCAGACAAGATGACTACAGTGTTTTTCTTTTGTCTGTTTCCACTAGCATAAAAGACTTCATATTTTTAAAAAGTTTCTTATCCCAGAAAATATCACAATCCGTTTAGAATACGAGTTCAGGCTCAATTCCTTCCTGACTGTACAGAAGAGCTCAAGATGTTGCAGACCTTATCTTAAAAGCTGGCTTGGTAGTCACCTAAACATTTCATAAATAATTTACTAACTCTCAAAACACTAAACGAGCAGGCCCTTGATTTCAAAAGCCAATCTTACTGGGATGGAGTGGGGCGGGGGACCTGGGATGGGGGATGAAAGGGGTTGGAAATGGGGAGATATTGGTCAAAGGGTACAAAGTTTCAGTTAGTGTGAATAATAAGTTCTGAAGATCTGTTGTCTAACATGGTGACTGCGGTAAATGTATTGTGTCCTTAAAAACTGATGAGAGTAGATCTTAAATGTTCTCTTCGTTAATTAATGGTGCAATGGATACGTTAATTTCATTGATGTAATCATTTCACAATGCATACATATGTCAAAACATCACCTTGTACACCACAAATATACCCAACTTTTATTTGTCAATTACACTTTAATAAAGCTGGGGGAAGCAACTCTTTTTTTGGGCACAGCATCCGGCTTTTATTTACTAACTTTGAGAACAGAGTACCTTGATCAATTAAATGGTAGGGAGCGCTGTGGAGACAGCATCCTCCCCAGTCCGGAAAGAGAGGCCTAGGATGCCTGGGGCCCAGCGGTCTCTTCCCTCCTGGCGTCCCCGGCTGCCCTCGCTCCCAAGCCCCGCAGTCTCATTTGCCGCTTCCGACGCGTGACCCCGGCGCGCTAGCGTCCGGGACCGGTGACAGGCGCGGGGTGCGCCAAGCAGTCCCATGTGTCCCCTCCCTCTCGCAGCCGCCGCAGTCGCTGCGCCCCGAGCCCCTCTCCGGCTCCTCAACAGAGGGCTCACCGCCGCCATGTCTACCGCCCGGTCACTCAAATCCGTGGACTACGAGGTGTTCGGGAGAGTGCAGGGTAGGAGGCCCCTCTACGGTGGGAGATCAAAAAGGTTATGGGAGGAAGGGGAGAAAGCTGTGAGAAGCGCCTCCCACCTAAAGTATGCCTTTTCCCGCTGTGGCTGGGACTTCCGCTCAGCGATGACACAGCAGCGGCGGCGGGGAGGGAGGCGAAACGCGCATGCGCCCGAGGACTTGGACGGGCGGAAGTACGGGAATGGGGAGGGAAGTGGCGGAGGGGGAGAGAAGGGGTCAGGGGACTGCTGAGGACCAGAAGTGGGCGGCTGCTGGGTGCGGGAGTAAGCGGCACGGGGGGAAGGTTGAAGTTGGGTAGGAAAAGAAGAGGGTCTTTTAACTAGTGGTCTCGTTGCTTGCCACTGAAGCTACCTGGGCTTGACTTGAGTTTTAGGAAGGACACTTAGATGGTTTAAGGTTAATTTTTCAGAGGTCAAACCTTTTTTTAGACCTCTTTGTAGCTCTTAAAAGAATGAAATTGTTATCTAATTTTTGTTTCATCCTAAGTTTAAGTAGTTGCCAAGTTTGTAATGTCTGGCTTGTTGAAAATATTGATATTTATAAATGAAAATATTAAGTCACTCTGAGATTTATGCAATGGAATATAAATAGGGTAGTGATTTAATATCCACCATCTTCATTTAAAATAAAACTCTTCAACAATGGGAAATTTTACTCATTTCTTTTCCTCTTTGAATTTGATTTTCATTTCACTTTTCCCACCGAATTACCCCATTGTTTTGCTTGAGGGTTTCTTTTTTTTTTTTGCTCACCCTATCATACTTTTCTGCAATATGTATATGTACATATATGCACATGTATGAATAAGTGTAATGCTTTTTCTTAATTTCCTTTGACAATAAGGCTCTGTTAGAAACAAATGCTGGTTCTTTGGTGCCAAAAAGAAGAACTAGCGCTCAAAGAATTTTCTCAGCAAGGCAATTTTACCTCTATAGAAGGGTGCGACTCGCGGATGAAGCAATGGCAATGGCACACCTGAACAGGGGAGGGGAAGGGGTTCTTATTCCTGATGCAGGTAGCCTCTACTGCTGTGTCTTTCCCCTACTGGCTAGGGTTGGACCGCACAGTCTAAGCTAATTCCGACTGGCTATTTTAAAGAGCAGACGTACGAGCTCAAGTGGCAGGGTGAGTAATTTGGCAGGAAGGGTGGTTACAGAACAGGTGACTCAGGATGATTCAGGTCAGAGCAGGTGACCGGGGTGACTCAGGATGGAGCAGGTGACCAGAGGAATAGAGGTGAACTACTGATTAGAACTGGTGGAAAAGGTTGTTTACTGAAACTAGAGGCGAGGAGAATGAGGAAGCTAGACTTTAAAATAGAGCGCAAAGAACCGAGCATACTGACATACTGATTCTTTGAAGAGAAATTTAGAACTCATTGTATTCAACAGCTCCAAGTATTAAATTTTTTGTCTGGATTGAGTTATTATTGAAATTATTATTAGAACACTAGATGAAAATATAAAAAGTATGATAAACATTATTAAAATTTAAAGGTAAATTTGTGTTAGAAGTTTATTTTTTAAATTTTATTTTTTTAAGAGGTGGAGTCTTGCTCTGTCACCCAGGCTGGAGCAAGTGCAATGGCACAATCATAGCTCACTGCAGCCTGGAACTCCTGGGCTCAAGTGATCTTCTGCCTCAGCCTTCTAAGCAGCTGGGACTACAGGCTCATGCCACCATGCATGACTAATTTTTAAAATTTTTTTATAGAGAAAGGGTCTCTGTTGCCCAGGCAAGTCTCGAAATCCTGGCTTCAAGGGATCCTCCTGCACTTGGCCTCCCAAAGTGATGGGATTACAGGCGTGAGCCACTGCACTCAGCCAGAAATTTATTAATGAGAAGACTGGGGGTGTTTATGGAACCTCGGTTGGTGGAAGAGTTGAATTATCCTTGTATTTGGTACTCTAGAGGTTTTTACACTTTGGTGCAGTGTACCAGGGTAAGATTAAGAATGGGTAAAAGTGTGCCTTTTGTAAAGAGATCTTTTTTTAATTTAATTTTATTTTTATTTCCTATAGGTCTTTGGAGAACAGGTGGTGTTTGATTACATGAATAAATTCATTACTGGTGATTTCTGAGATTTTGGTGCATCCATCACCCAAGCAGTTTACACTGTACCCAATGTGTAGCCTTTTGTCCCTCACCCCGTCCTATCCTTTCCCCTGACTCCCCAGAATCCATTGTATCATTCTTTTATGCCTTTGCATCCTTATAGCTTCGCTCCCACTTAGAAGTGAGAACATAGAATGTTTAGTTTTCCATTCATGAGTTACTTCACTTAGGATAACAGGAGACCTTTCTTTCAAAGGATGATTGTGCAAAGGGAGGTAGGAAAGGAGTCTCAGGTCAGTTTTAGGAAAGAATATATGTGGAAGTTGAAGATCTGGAAATTGATTCCCTGAACATTATGCATGGATCTGTACTCTTTAGAAAGTCTTTGAGTGAACCCAGCGGTATGTTATCCTGCTTTGAAAACTGCCACAATAAGTCACCAAAACACGTAATGTAAAATACGAAAGTGGTGGCAAAGATCACCTGACAGAATGGTCCACTAGAGAGAAATGGCAGTAGTGAAGGAGTCTGTGTGTGTGTGTGAATGTGTGACATTTATTGTGGGTGTTCTTTGTGCTGAGCATTTCACTGTTGTTTACTTAATCATCACAATTTTGTGAGATGCATGTCTTATTCCTGTTTTAACAAGGACAAAACAGGTGCACAGAGATTCAGTAACTTGGACAAGCCCTTAGTTGACAAATGGGATTTGATTCTACATCTCTCTGACTTTAAAACTTGTGCTTTCCCATTATATGATGCTATCTGCTATTACATTATATATTGCTATTAACTGTACAATTCCACTTTTGTGCACATAGTGGTAACACGGTATATAATCAATTTGGACCAGCAGTAAAAATATGGAAAAGAGAAACGTACTATACATAAATAGTGGGGTTTAAAAAGTCAACTTTAGGGCAATAATTCCTATAGTTTGCAGTATGCTAAATGGAAGAGAGTACATGCCCACTATTGATCAAGGCATAGTATGTAGTACAAACTCACCATCACATATTTACATACATCTACATTGACATTCCCTGACAATTTAGAATGTGCCAAGCTCTGTACTCAACATTTTACATATATTGTCTCATTTAATCCTCATCCCTGTAACTGCAATGGTTTTTCTCATTTAACAGATGGAGACATTGAGGCGTGGGGAAGTAACTTCTTTCCCAGTTATACACAAGTTAAGAAGTGGGATTTGAATCTTAGTAGTCTTTTTTTTTTTTTTTTTTAACAGGATCTCATTATGTCACCCGGGCAAGATCATAGCTCACTGCAGCCTTGAGCTCCTGGGCTCATATGATCTTCCTGCCTCAGCCTCCTCTTGAGTAGCTGGGACTACAGGCATGAGTCACCATGCCCAGCTAACTTTTTAATTTTTCCTTGGTAGAGAGGGAGTCTCACTATGTTGACTAGGCTGGTTTTGAACTCCTGGCCTCAAGCAAGCCTCCCACCTCGGCCTCACAAAGTTCTGGCCTTATAAGCATGAGCCACCAGCCTGGGCAACAGAGTGAGACTGTCTCTAAAGAAACAATAAAATAAATAAAGTATGGAATAATAAAATCTTAGTGAAAACTGTCTTGTTAGAAATAATGGCTATGAAAGTAAATTCGCAATGGAAGAACCTATAATTGGGAACATTTATTATGGACAAAATATGGATTGATAAAGTCATCATTAAAATATTTGAGTGGAAACTATTCCCAGTGAAAATTGTTTCAATGACATGAAAGTGAACATGGAAAAAATGGAAAATGTTTTAACCCTCCTGTATGGAAAATTGATCAATGAATTAAATTGGCTTGCTTGAGTTTATTGCAGAAAACGTTTTCCAACCAAAAATGATGTGTTGTTAGTATAGGGACCGTACAACTGGTTTAAGCCAATATGGATACATTATTATGAACTAAAGTCCTTACTTTTTTCAAGGTTTCCTTAGTTTTTGCCTAATGTCTTTTTTTTGGTTCCAGGATCCCATCCAGATACATTTAGCCCCCTTGCCTCCTCAGGCTCCTTGAGGCTGTGACATTCTGTTAGACTTACCTTGTTGTCGATGATGTTGGCAGTTTTAAGGAGTACTTTGAGGTCAAGTACTTTGTAGAATGCTCCCCAATTGGGATTTGTCTGATATTTTTGTTATGATAAGACTGGGATAATGGGGTATTGGAAGGAAGACCACAGAGGTGAAGTGCTGCTCTTGTTACACCTATCAAGGGTATATACTGTCAATCTGACTTATCACTGTTGATGTTAACCTTGATCACCTGGCTGTGATAGTGTTTGTCTTGTTTCTCCACTCTAAAGTTACTCTTTTTTTCTCTCTCTCTTTTCATCCTGTACTTTAAAAAATCTTCACATTCTCAAGGAGCTCCACGTTTTTTCCCCACCAACTTCTCTTGCATCGAGGACTTTGGGAGAGGGTTAAGAGAGCTGGGGACTGAGCCCCTGTGCTTTTAGAGTGTTTGTAACTGTGGCCTGGTTTATAATGTTTCTATAGATGTTTAATTATATTTACATCTAGAATAATATAATCTGAAAATTTGAAAGGGAAATTGATTATGCTGTGTATAGATGCTTTGATGCTTTACCAGCTCTCAGGGGAATACTAATGACACTCCTAGAAATGCATTGTGACAATCTGTTGGTATACATGTGCTTAGAATTTTTTTTTGACTGAGTTTTTTTAGAATAAGAGTAGCTTATTTGACTACTGATGACACAGAATTCTTTCAGTGCCACTTTGCCAGCCAGAAATCTCCACGGCTAGTGGCACCTCTGCCCAGGCTTTGCTTGGGCCCACTGGGCTTACTCTGCCCACTTGGCCCAGCAGACTACGCTCAGGTTGTGCTACTGGTCTGGATCCTGCGCTTGCCTTGGCTCTGTGGTCAGCCCGCAGCTGGTCCAGGGGTGCCGTGACCAACTTCTACCTTGGGTGCTGGTGTCTGGATGAGGGGGATGTGGCAGTGCCCAATAACTTGGAGATGCCAGCAACCACAGAGCCCCAAGGTGTGTTACAGCTTTTGCTTGGGGAGTCCTGAGGTCTGAGCCTCCAGAAAGTGTTACACTGTCGTTCATTTCTGCTGTCTGCAGCTTCAGTGAATGGGAGCGTGTCACAACTCATTGGGTCCTGCTGCCTGCAGCTCAGCAAATGGGGGCATGTTGGCACACAATGGTTTTTTCACTCCTATAGCTCGGCGAGCATGAGCATATGTTACAGCTCTTTTTGCACCTGCCATTCGCTCTTGTCCCATGACCAAGAGGAATGAGGTACGTGGACACTGGAGAGTGAACAAGGCAGAGAAGAATTTTATTGACTGACAGAAAAGCTCTCGATAAAGAGAGGGGACCCGAAGTGGGTAGCCCTCTGTGTGAGAGGGGGCCTGAAAGTGGATAGCCATCTGTAAGGCTGAGTCTGGGGTTTTTATGGGCTCAGAATGGGGTGTATGCTAATTGTTCCATGGGTGGGCCTAGAAAAAGCACCATTCAGTTGGCTAAAAGGCATCGAGGAAGTTCTCACTCTGGTTGTGGACTCCACCTGGAACTGGCAACTCGGTTTCAGGTTTCACTTGAAGGTCTGGTTTCACCGGAGACCTCTCCCTGTCTACCTAGGAATTTGTCTGTTTCCTACTGCTATAACTGAGATGAATACCATATTTCTTAAATATTGCTTAAAATGAAAACTGGGATGAATTATTAAATGGCTTTGTCAGATAATGCATGATTTAGAAGTACACATTTTTCTTACATAGACAAGTAAATGGAAAAGCTGTGTTTTAGAGGTTGAAAATATTAAGTACCACCATTAAAGTCAAGAAACATAAATATGGTTAACTCTAATTCCCTCTCCTTTCTTGTTCTTATAGTATTTTATTTATAGTAGTTATACTTTGTGTTTATCCTTTTAATCATTCTGCTTTCAGCTACAGTTATCTGTGTACACTTGTATGTGTCTCTCACTGGAAAATAATGACAGTATTTTGAAGGTCAGGCTGGTGGCTTGTTTTCATATCCCCTACACGGCTACGCCTCTAGTGGGTCCTTCAAAAGTGAACTGAATTAAATTGAAGTACTTGGGGATATCTGGCTTGGAGAAGAAATTGTAGTGTGATGGCTGTTTTAACTGTTTGAAAGATGCCGTGGTGTATGGCTCCAGGGAACAGACCCTGGACTGATGGCGAAAGGTTAAGTAAGGCAGAATTTTATTCCACATAAGGAAAGCTTTGTAACAGTTAAAGATATTTACAGTCATTAAGGGCTGCTTTGTAAGGCAGCATATAGATCACTTCCTGCATTCAAAATTGACACATGCAGTCAGATCCCAGGATGAAATGGTAGGTTACAATATAAAAAATAGGATTTTACATGAAAAGGTGCTGACATTTAAAACTCATCACAGGTTTCTTTAAATATCAATGTGTGTTTGTCAATTCAAAGTATGATTTACTTTGCAAACATTCCTCTCAGGGTTTCTCACTGACACCTCTTTCCACAAAGTGAGGTACAGTTGTAGTGGACTGGACCTTGACTGAGCAGCATATCATGCTGGAGTCTTTTATCACCAAAAGGGCTGATGTCTGCCCCAGTTTCCAGAGCAGAGTGTCTGTAAAAAACCTGCATGTGTCATATCAGCTTTCCTTCTCTTCAGCAAGTGAGGTGGAAAAAGTATGGGGAGGCCACGAAAGCCCATAGATGAATCTCCTACAGAAGCCCTGTCCCAAGAGGGCTGTGTTCCAGCCAACACTGATAAAGTGCAGAAAAATGTCTCCACATCTACCTTTTCTTTCTATATAGATATCTATCTGTTGTGCAGTATACTTCATACTAGGAATCAGGACTCTCAGAAAGATTCTGGGAAAATTCCTGGTGGCTTATGAAACTTTGAGCAGTTGATTCCTGCATGGTTCAGTGCCTTGCAGAGTTAATGGGCTAGAAGTCTTGAGACTCCTTGGCTCACCTTCCTCCCAAGGCTTTAAAATAAGAGTTGTAGTTTGAGGGGCCCAACAAATAACACCTATCTTCATTGTGTGAGTTACTGACAAGACAAAGAGTAAAGCGGAGTTTTAGGAATGTGATGTCTATCTGCAGGTAAGTGGACTTTATAATGACCTGTACTACAGAATTAAACAGTGGCCACCCCAAACTTCAGGCACAGGGAGGCTACTCTAGGGTAGAGCCAGAAGTATGATCCCTGTGGGTAACTTGCTCCCAGCGGGAGGAAGAAGAGGACATGCCTGGGCTGTGCATGTTTCTCCTTCTAAATTTACCCAGTAGATGAGTCACTGCATGTCCCTGTGACAAGGGCAGGGTAGAAAGTAGCCAGGAATGACACACTAATGATACGCCTCCTCACAGAAGGAATTTCCGCTAGAGAGAAAGATGCTTTCTTCTGCAGAAATAAGTTATAAAATCTAGAGAGAGCTCAGTCATTTAGTTCTACTTGCAGTACTTCAAGAGGATCTTCACTGCAGTTGTTTTGGTATGGAGTGATAGGAAAAAGTCAGGGAGGTTGTACGGTAAGCAAAATTGGAGAATGACTGCCCTTGTTCTACAAATAGAGGTAGGAAGGACTACATCATAGTCCTGTTTTCTGCTTTCCTTTTTTTGTGTGTGTGGCATTAACAAAATTGAGATATAATTTACATAACACTAAATATACAGTAGTTTTTAGTATATTCACAATGTTTTGCAGCATTACCATTAATTCCAGAACATTTCCATCACCCCTCCTTCCCTTTACCAGCTGCTTCCCATTCCCCACCTCATTCCCCCATTCCCCACTTCTTCCTCCATCCCCTGGCATGTTAAAGTGCCTCAGGGAAGTCAGGGACAAAGTCTCTGATGTCCTTGGCCTCTCCCTCAAGATTTCAAGATTGCTGCTTAGCTCCAATCATAATATTCATACCATGATTAGGAGAAAAAAGGGTACCAGTGCAATACCCCGACATGGAGAAACCACTAACTCCCAGCCAAGTCAGCCCCTGTTGAAGAGCTGTCTTGAAAGTCCCAACCAGTGATACGGCTTACATTTCATTGGCCATCCCCACTATAAGGAAGTCTGGGAAACATCAACTGGCACATTGCTGCCCCAAGTAAAATCAGAGTTCTGTTAGAAGGGAAGAATGGGAGAATGGATTTGGGGTATGCAACTAGCTGTGCCTGTCACAGTCGTTCATATATTAAATACACTTCTAAACAATTATTACATTTGATGTTTTTTCCCCAAGTAGTGACACAAAAGGACACATTACAAAAAGATTGTGATCTTGTGTCCATAACCTCTCCCTCAAAACGCTGGCTCCGTAACCAAAAACAACCTAAATTTCTATTAAGTTCATATTGAATCTTTTTTTTTTTTTTTTTTTTTTTTGAGACAGAGTTTCATTCTTGTTGCCCAGGCTGGAGTGCAATGGCGCGATGTGGGCTCACCGCAACCTCCACCTACCAGGTTCAAGTGATTATCCTGCCTCAGCCTCCTGTGTAGCTGGGATTATAGGCATGTGCCACCACGCCCGGCTAATTTTTTGTATTTTTAGTAGAGACGGGGTTTCTCCGTGTTGGTCAGGCTGGTCTTGAACTCCCGATCTCAGGTGATCCACCCTCCTCGGCCTCCCAAAGTGCTGGGATTACAGGTGTGAGCCACCACGCCCAGCCCATATTGAATCTTTTCTATATGATTTATTTCAGCCTTGTTTATTTCCATCTATTACTGCCTTAAGCAATGGGTAACACTTTTATTATCCACCCAGTTTGTCAAGAAGTATGAATTTAACCTAAAATTGTGCCTCAAACTTACTGTTTTAAGATTTAATAAATGCATGTGTGTATTGTTACCATTCATAGTTAAAAATGCTTTTATTTGTTTATTTATTTGTTTGAAACAGAGTCTTGCTCTGTCACCCAGGCTAGAGTGCAGCAGTGTGATCACAGCTCACTGCAATCTCGACCTCACAGGCTCAATTGATCCTCCCCCACTCTATCCTCCCTAATAGCTGGGACTAGAGGCAAGTGCTATCATGTGCTGTCTAAGACGCATGTGCTAACTAGAGGCATGTACTGTCATGCCCAGCTACGTTTTGTATTCATATTTTTTGTAGAGATGGGGTTTCACCATGTTGCCCAGGCTGGTCTTGAACTCTGGACTCAAGCAATTCATCTGCCTTGTCTTCCCAGAGTGCTGGGATTACAGGCATGAGCCACCATGCCCTGCCCCAAATGCTTTTAAATTTAAAACTTTGAAAATTTAAACCAAATTAACATATGCACATGGATTTAAAAAAAAAAAACTCAAAACAGTATAGAAAAGCTGGTGATAAAAAGCAACAGCTACCATATCCTGCTCCAGTTTCCAATCCCAAATCCTGTATATTCTATAAAACAACCAATTTGACCATTTATTTTTAAAGTCTTGTGGTTTTTATGTCTTTATTATGTATATACTATGTGTGTTTGGGCCATAATCCTGAAAGATACAATTCCAAACGCCATAATCTTGCATGTTGAAATTCCAAAACATCAAAATCCTTAAAGTCTAAAATCCCCCAAATCACAGTTCTGAAAGATCAAAAATCCCAAAAATATAATCTGGAAAAAATCATTCAAAGAGTATTTAAAATACTAATTTTTGGCCGGGCACGGTGGTTCATACCTGTAATCCCAGCACTTTGGGAGGCTGAGGCGAGCAGATAACCAGAGGTCAGGAGTTTGAGACCAGCCTGGCCAACATGGTGAAACCCTGTCTCTACTAAAAATACAAAAATTAGCTGGAGATGGTGGCAGGCGCCTGTAATCCCAGCTACTCAGGAGGCTGAGGCAGGAGAATTGCTTGAACCTGGGAGGTGGAGGTTGCAGTGAGCCGAGATCGTGCCATTGCACTCCAGCCTGGGGAACAAGAACGAGACTATGTCTCAAAAAACAAAAACAAAAACAAAACTAGTTTTTAAACATAATAAAAAGTGGATTCAGGCTGGGCACAGTGGCTCACGCCTGTAATCCCAGCACTTTGGGGGGCCGAGGTGGGCAATCACTTGAGGTCAGGCATTCAAGACCAGCCTGACCAACATGGAGAAACCTGGTTTCTACTAAAAATACAAAAATTAGCTGGGCATGGTGGTGCACGCCTATAATCCCAGCTACTCGGGAGGTTGAGGCGGAAGAATTGCTTGAACCTGGGAGAAGGAGGTTGCAGTGAGCGGAGATTGCACCACTGCACTCCAGCCTGGGCGACAGAGAGAGACTCCGACTCAAAAAAAAATAAATAAATAAAAATAAAAAGGAGATTTATTTGAGAAACATTTAAAAACACAACGGAAACTTCATAGGCCAGTTTGCAGAAGAAGATAGGTAATAATAACGTATGTATTTTTGTGACTGTACACACTGAGGTGTACTGATGACAGTCACATAGGTGTAACAGTTATGAGAAGATGAACTATATTCATAAGGAAGTAGGTCTAAAAGCAAAATATATAAATGCATATCACTATAGTTGGTAATTCTGTGCAACCAGTTTTGTAACTGGTCATCTGACATACCTTGATGGACAACCTAAGTCTTTTGATGGGATTGATCAAAAATTGTGACGGATCACCACTGTATATGCAGTCACTCAAAAAGCCGGGATGTCAAGAAATTTTATCTTTCACAAATGTACGTATACAAAAAGGACATCTCTTCATTTATTAAGGAAGTTTCAACATTTTTTACATACATACACAATACTAAGTCAGCGTTGTGGTGACACACTCGTAGAGTCAAATTTGCAAAAAAAAAAAAAAAAAAAAGCATAAAACAAATTAGAACTCTAAAACTCTTTACAAAGTTTATGCTTCTGGCCGGGTGCAGTGGCTCACGCCTGTAATCCCAGAACTTTGGGAGGCCTAGGCGGGCGGATCACCTGAGGTCAGGAGTTTGAGACCAGCCTGCCCAACATGGCAAAACCCTGTCTCTACTAAAAATGCAAAAAATTAGCCAGGTGTGGTGGTGTGCATGTGCCTGTAATCCCAGGTACTTGGGAGGCTGAGGCAGGAGAATAAGTTGGACCCGGGAGGTGGAGGTTGCAGTGAGCCAAGATTGTGCAACTGCACTCCAGCCTGGGTGACAAGAGCGAAACTCCGTCTCAAAAAAAAAAAAAAAAAAAAAAAAATTGACATGCAAAAAGTATATTACAGTGAAAGATTATAGGCAGTTGCATGGAGGTAGTCCATAAGAATTGGCCAACTTTTCACAATCATTATCTATATTTTGAAGTCTTCCTTCATGATGAATAGCTGCTTTTTTTTTTTTTTTTTTGACATGGCTCTTTCTGGAAAATACATTTACATCCGTATTCTACATGGCACTGCTCTTTTTGAAATTCTTCTATGATTTGATATACACTGACATGAGCATCCCCTATTAAGGTTTTCCATCTTCAGTGCTATGCTTCTATGTTTTGCATACATGGAAATTCATTCTGCATGCACTCATATACAGACTACAAATTTAGTGCAGACTATACTTGTGATCAAACAACAACACCGTTATATGTCTTGTAATCCTACCATGCACATAATTATCTTCAAACCAGTCAGTAACTTTGCTGGTTTCTTCAGGCAAATGCAGATTCAATCCATTAAAAGCTGGGCCGGGCGCAGTGACTCACACCTGTAATCCCAGCACTTTGGGAGGCCACAGTGGGTGGATCATGAGGTCAGGAGATTGAGACCATCCTGGCTAACATAGTGAAACCCCATCTCTGCTAAAAACACAAAAATTACAAAAATACAAAAAATTAGCCCGGTGTGGTGGCATGCACCTGTAGTCCCAGTTACTCTGGAGGCTGAGGCCAGAGAATCGCTTGAACCTGGGAGGCGGAGGTTGCAATGAGCCGAGATCACACCATGCCACTCCACTGCAGCCTGGGCAACAGAGCGAGACTCTGTCTCAAAAAAAAAAAAAAAAAAGCTTCTGGAATTTCATCAGCTGGAAGGAAAGCCAATGCAGACAAATGACCCATTTTTAAATTGAAGTTTTCATCATTGCCGTATCTCATGGCCAATCGACTCGTCTAAGTTTTCCACTAAATGCATCAGACTGAATGGAAAAAACAAACTTTGTTAGTGACATCTTGAAATTCACTTTTAGAAGCTTTGTTGCACCTAATCTGTCATTATGATTTGGGGATTCAGTTGAATCCATTTTCTTTTGCAACATCCACCAAATCTTCAAATAAGTGTTTTATAAAGTGCTTCCCTTTTGTCCAGTCATTCATACATAAATGAGTGGATAAGTTCTAGAATTTTGAGATCCAACAGGGGGATGAATCATATGCAATTGGTAAAAAATGGTGGGGATGGTTTTGAAAGTGCCACACATTAGCCAAACTGAAGCATGCACTGGTTTTTCTTTGTTAGATTGGGTGGTTTAATAAATAGAAGTCTATCTTCTTTGATGGACAGATCCCTGATCAAGAATAGTTCATCATTTAACGTGTTTTGTATCACTGGAGGAACCTCTGTATCAGCAAGTGCCTTTCATTCAGAAGTTCACTGAGCTTTTCAAATTCCATTTTTTTTGGCTGGAGGTAGTGGCTCATGCTTGTAATCCCAGTGCTTTGGGAGGCTGAGGCAGTTGGATTGAGTGAAGCCAGAAGTTTGAGACTAGGCTGAGCAGCATAGTCAGACTCCATCTCTACAAAAATTTTAAAACTATCCAGATGTGGTGGTGTGCACCTGTAGTTCTAGCTACTTGGAATGTTGAGGTGAGAGAATTGGTTAAGGCCAAGAGTTTGAGACCATAGTGAGCTATGATCACACCACTGCACTCCAGCCTGGGCAACAGAGTGAGACCCCATCTCTTTAAAAAAATTCCTTTTATTCTCCGATGAAGGTTATTTTTTTTTCCTTTTCCCCCCTTTTTTAAAAAAAATTCAGTTGGCACAAAAGAAGGATTTTTTTTTTAGGGCAAGCGTGGTACTATGTGTGAAGATGCGGAAGTCATACACAATTGAATAATTTGGCAGGGGAGATTTCTTGTATCTTTTGCCTGCATTTTCACTTCTCTGAAACACTCAAAACACTGAGGGCAGATCTTACCCACTTGGTCTACTCAGACTCACAGTAATCTCTGGAAACACCCTTACAGACACACCCAAAATAATGCTTTATCAGGTTTCTAGGTATTCCTTAATCCGGTCAAATTGACACCTAAAATTAAGTCCACAAATCCAGCCCTGGTCAATTTGGCACCCATATGTGTCTCCTTAAACCATAATTCACTTCCAAATAAAGACAATAACAAGGTAATAGTTCTGTTTAACATGATGCAGCTAACATGATGCAAATATTATGCACACAACCGAACAGGTACTAATCGTATCCCCAGAATTAGGCTTTCTAGATTTTACCATTCAGAATTTTAATCTTTCAGGATTGTGATTTTCAGGATTTTAATCATTAGGGATTTTAGACTTTAGAGATTTTTAATTAAAATTTTTATTTTTCTTTCAGAAATGAAGTCTTGCTATGTTGCCCAGGCTGATCTCGAACTCCTGGGCTCAATCAATCCTCCTGCCTCAGCCTCCCAAAATGCTGGGCTTACAGGTGTAAGTCACCACACCTGGCTGACTTTAGGGATTTTGATCTTTCAGGATTTCAACATTTAGGATTATAGCATTCAAGATTATGATTGGCACTAATACTATGTATATGCCTAATGTTATGTATATGCATAATGTCAATTTAGGCATTATTAGTAACTTCTTGCTATCTATTATAGTATATATACTATCTATTATATATAATAGATATGTACTATGGAGATATATGTGAGCATTAAGCATGTATGTCTACATATATATGTGTATTATATATTCAGTCATTATATATTATCACTGTGTAAAGTTCTGCTAGAATCAACATAGAATTCTTGAGATTCTTTCCAGAACTTTGAATGCAGTAAATTGAGCATCATCACTTTGAAAGTAAACTTAAAGTCTAATAAATATGATTATATGTATATTCACAATATACATTAACAATAAATATAATATATAATCAATATGTTAATATTATTAATGATATTATATTATAAATGTATAATACATATATAATAAAGATATATAAAAATTTATATGATAAATTATTATAGGATAGTTAAATATTTCACATAAATATTTATCAGCTGGTTTTAAAAAATTCATTTATTCAACAACCATGTGCCAAGCTCTGGTCTAGGTGTTGGGGACACAGTGGTAAGTAAACAAGACAGAAAGATTCCTGTTCTTATGGAACTGACAATCTACTATAAAGATAGGAAATCAAAAAGTAAACAATGTATGTGCAGGAAACATGGGGTGCATTGCTGTTTTAGATAAATTTGTTGGGGAATATTTCTTTAAGGAGGTACTTTATTTATTGTACTTTATTCAGATGTCCTCAGTTTTCACCTCAAGTTCTTTTTCTGTCCCACGATCCCACCAGGGATACTAACATTGCATCTAGTCATCAGGTCTCCTTAGGCTCCTGGTAGATGCTTCTCAGGCTTTCTCTGTTTCTGATGACCTTGACAATTTTGAGGATTACTAGTCAGGCATTTCGTAGAATTAAATTATATTCTCTTCAATTTTTAATTTTATTTTTAAACTTCAGGTAAGCATTTTAAACACACACAAAATTAGAGAATAGTATAATGAATCCCCATCTACCCAAGGCCCAGCTTCAAAACTGTCACCATTTCCAAGTTTATTCTATCTAAACTGTCCTACCTGCCAACCCCTGAGGATTTTAAATCAAGCCCCAAATATTATATCATAGTACCCTTATGTATTTCAGTACATGTCTCTAACAGATAAGGCCTTTAAAGAATATACCCACGATGCCGTTATCACAGTGACAAAGTTAATGATGATTCTGTAATGTTTAGTAGTCAGCCTACATTCAAAGTTCCCCAATGGTCTAAAAAATGTCTTGTTCAAGTTTACGTACTCAAATCAGGATCCAAACAAGGTATATGTATTGAATTCTGTTGATTTGAAAAACAGGACTTTTGTCTCTGCTTTAGCTGAGACCTGGGACTGAAAACAAAACCATAGTTATAGCTACATTTTGAGATGAGGTGCTAAACTCCCTGTGTTGTGCAAAAGGGGCATTTTAAAAGAGTTTTAAGATTTTTAGTCCAACACCCACCTCAGGACCCAGAGTATTTCTTTGGGGAAATGCAGTAGGGAACTGTGGCTTTTTTCCCTACCACCGTGGGAGAGAGAAGCAAGGTGTCTCCCCATCACCCCAAGCTCAGTGAGACAGTCTTTAAGAAAACCTCTCTGAGAACTCGGTGTTTACTCCTTAGAGCTAGAAAGACACGTTGACCGATACCTGAGGAAAGGAAAGAGGAAAGGCTGTGGCTGGAGATGTCTGAAAAATGACTGCCAAGCAGAGCAAAGAGAGGTGGTTGAGTTCAGAGCAATCTGTGACTTCTATCACTGGTAGGGCAGAGATATGAGTCTCCATAACTAGATATGATGGGAGGGAGGGATGTGGTCCTGTGGTCAGTTTAAAATGGATCCCACCCAGATGGCCTTCTTGCTGGGGGCTAGTCTCTTTCAGCAGAAAGAGGTTGGAGGTGTAGCATTTAATACAGAAGCTGGGATAGGGCACTTAATACAGAAGCTGGGATAGGGCTGTGGAGAGAACTGGCATAGCCTAACAAGGGAGCAGCAGTCAAGAATTCCAAGTGGGGTGAAGCTCTGAGTCCCTACAAAAAGAATCCTGCAAAATAAGTAGTCAGCTTTGAATATTCACCATTCCCAGAGAGCCTAAATGGATTTCAAAAGTACTTGTTTCTTCCCATTTTCAGCTAGGTAGGGGGAAACTAAGGCAAGGGCGGGGGGGACCAACCATGCCCTCTCCTCACTTCAGCATACTCAGTACCAAGCTGGGAGAGGGAAGACACTTTAATGTTACATATCCTTCTGACTTTTTAATATTAAATTGGACTGTGACAAAGAAAAATTGGTTCAAACCTGGGACAGAATCTCCTTCTGGAAAGAAATCTGCTTTGCTGATAGAACGCTTAAGCAATTTTCTGATAACTTGTAATAAGATTAAAGCCTCTTCTGGGAAACCAGCTACTTGCTCAGCTGACCAACAGTCTGCTGTCTAATAATTTTGAATCCAGTTTAGTAATAATTAAGCATTTATTTTACCTATAAAGTATTCCTTCCACAGGGAATCATTGAATGGAAATTAACAATTTGTATCATGTTGGGTCGTGCACTTTCAACATAATGATTACAAAAATATTTCAGGGATAGAAATATGCTGATGGATAAAGTAATTTTGCTTGTCCTTAAAATCAATAATATCTTAATGTCAAATTTCTGAGAAATAACTCTAGCAATCACTTTCAAATGACCCCATGTGGTGATGAATTTGAGAGTTACAGGCGGTACCTCCTCACTTCGAATGTCATTTGGACACAGAGTACTATCTATCCTTATTTCACAGGTTCTGTGTATTATCTATCCTTATTAGATATACACATATATAGATGTGTATTATCTATCATATGTATTATTATCATATATAGATAATACACACATGTAAATGTGTATTATCTATGCTTATTTTACAGATTCTGGTGCCTGGTCATCTTTTACAGTCATATTATATAAGCAGGATTTTCCCTTTCTATGTATTACCTTAAACATGATCCTAGATCACAAACCAATTGTCTTAAAGGGTTCAAAGAAGGGAATTAACAGGTTTTAATTTCAACCAGTAGTAACACAAAGCCTAGTTATTCCAAAGCTGTTGCTCAGGTTACAAAACCAAAGCTTCATATAATTTAATCATGCATTGTACATGAAGGACCTGCATACATTTGTTTGTATAAAAAGCCAAATAATCATATACAGTATTGGTAGTAATATATTTAAATTGGCACAGCCCTTCGAAAAACAGTTTGGCAATATATATCAAGAACAATACATGCTTATACCCTTGATATGATATTCTAACTTCAATTAAAAATATGTGGGAAGGAAGCTACATGCATAAATATTTTCTTTTTTATGGTAGTGAAAAATGAGAAGCAGCCTGAATATGTAACAACAGGGACTCACAGTAGGTAAATGTGTGGTTTATCCACCTAATGTGATTTATTAAAATATTCATTGGAAAGACTACAACATGGAAAAGAAGAATAAAAGTTGAATTCATACTATAATTACTTAAAACATATATTAGAAACATTTGCCTACATTTTCTAAAGACTTAGAATCACATATTATTGGCAATCCATGCCGAAATGGTACATAAAAATTTCCGTTTGCTAATGTTAGACTGCTGGCAGACACAGGAAATTTTTCAGCTAAGCAAATGTCAATTGTTGCTATAGCACTTCTAAAATTCAAATAAACCTACCTAATAATTGGCAGGGGTACTCTTGGGTAAATGTGGAGAAAAGTCAAAGATTAAGAAAAGGAAAATGTCAACCTTCCCAGTCAGTGACTACTTAGAAGCTATGGTATAGTTGTCCGTTGTTATCTGCAGGGGATTGGTTCCAGGAATCCCCTTGGATATAAAAATCCTGGAATGTTCAAGTTCCTAATAGAAACATACATACACATATTGTCCTGTATGTTTTAAGTCATCTCTAGATTATTTAAAATACCTAATGCGATGTAAATGCTATTATACTGTATTGTTCAGGGAATGATGACAAGAAACAAGAGTCTGCATGAGTTCAGTAGAGATGACTTTTTTTTTTTTTTTGGAGACAGGGTCTCGCTCTGTCACCCAGGCTGGAGTGCAGTGGCCCCATCTCGGTTCACTGCAACCTCTGCCTCCTGGGCAAAAGTGATCCTACTCCCACCTCAGCCTCCCAAGTAGCTGGGACTACAGGCACAGGCCACCACAGCCAGGTAATTTTTGTATTTTTTATAGAGGCGGGGCTTCACTGTATTGTCCAGGCTGGTCATCTCTAACTCCTGGGCTCAAGCTGTTTGCCAGCCTCGGCCTCCCAACATGTTGGGATTACAGGTGTGAGCCACCGTGCAGGCCAAGATACTTAAAAAATTCTGTTTGAGGTTGGTTGAATCTATGGATGCAGAACCTGCTAATATGGATGGCTGACTGTACTAGTGGGGAAGACACACTAAATAACTAGGATAAAATCTGGTAACCACTCGCAGAGATGACTGAGCGGGATAGAGGAAGATTTTGGAGAAGGGGGAGGCATTCCAGATAGAGTAGACCCAAGAGAAGAGGTTCTTTGTTTTAAACCTCTGTACTGAGAGAGCAGAATAACCGAGAGTGTCTTGACTATAGTTTAAATGCAGGATTTGCATAAGCAGGTAGTGGAGGCTGAAGACCTTAGGTTCTATTTTGAACGTATTAAGAAGAATGATTTAAAATTTATGTTGATTCTAGAGTCTGCATGGAATGAACTGGGAGATGGAAGAGTGAAGTTACGAGGTCTCTGCAATAAACCAAGACCTTTACTACATAAATTAACTGCAGTAGCATTTCCAGAATATATTTTACTTTAAAAATGATTTAACCATATTCTAACCAAGTTTTGGATGATTTTTGGTGTTCTCTAATAGAATTGGCACAGTATATTGAATCAGATTGCAGTGGATTATTTTAACTGTGTGGCCAGATGCAGAGAAATATGCAAAGGTATTGAGGCCAACAAATAGAGAAATGCAAATTATCACAAGTAAACAGATTTGGAATTCTAGAAGGTGGCAGATTATCAATAGCTGTATCCAGATCCTTTGGAGTGGTGGATGGTTTTATATTAAAACTTTATAATAGCTCACCAGGAAATAAAATTCAGCCTTAACCTTCTAGGCAATTGGGATGTTGCTGAGAATAATCCAGACAATCAAAAAAAAAAAAAAAAAAAAAAAAAAAGGTCGGGTGTGGTGGCTCACACCTGTAATCCCAGCACTTTGGGAGGCCGAGGCAGGTGGATCACCTGAGGTCAGGAGTTTGAGACTAGCCTGGACAACATGGTGAAACCCCGTCTCTACTAAAAATACAAAAATTAGCTGGGTGAGGTGGCGCATGCCTGTAATCCCAGCTACTTGGAAGGCTGAGGCAGGACAATTTCTTGAACCTGGGAGGTGGAGGCTGCTGTGAGCTGAGATTGCGCTACTGCACTCCAGTCTGGGTGACAAGAGCGAAACTCCGTCTCAAAACAACAACAACAGCAACAAACCCACACCAAAAAAAACTGTATGAACAGCAGACAAGATGACTACAGTGTTTTTCTTTTGTCTGTTTCCACTAGCATAAAAGACTTCATATTTTTAAAAAGTTTCTTATCCCAGAAAATATCACAATCCGTTTAGAATACGAGTTCAGGCTCAATTCCTTCCTGACTGTACAGAAGAGCTCAAGATGTTGCAGACCTTATCTTAAAAGCTGGCTTGGTAGTCACCTAAACATTTCATAAATAATTTACTAACTCTCAAAACACTAAACGAGCAGGCCCTTGATTTCAAAAGCCAATCTTACTGGGATGGAGTGGGGCGGGGGACCTGGGATGGGGGATGAAAGGGGTTGGAAATGGGGAGATATTGGTCAAAGGGTACAAAGTTTCAGTTAGTGTGAATAATAAGTTCTGAAGATCTGTTGTCTAACATGGTGACTGCGGTAAATGTATTGTGTCCTTAAAAACTGATGAGAGTAGATCTTAAATGTTCTCTTCGTTAATTAATGGTGCAATGGATACGTTAATTTCATTGATGTAATCATTTCACAATGCATACATATGTCAAAACATCACCTTGTACACCACAAATATACCCAACTTTTATTTGTCAATTACACTTTAATAAAGCTGGGGGAAGCAACTCTTTTTTTGGGCACAGCATCCGGCTTTTATTTACTAACTTTGAGAACAGAGTACCTTGATCAATTAAATGGTAGGGAGCGCTGTGGAGACAGCATCCTCCCCAGTCCGGAAAGAGAGGCCTAGGATGCCTGGGGCCCAGCGGTCTCTTCCCTCCTGGCGTCCCCGGCTGCCCTCGCTCCCAAGCCCCGCAGTCTCATTTGCCGCTTCCGACGCGTGACCCCGGCGCGCTAGCGTCCGGGACCGGTGACAGGCGCGGGGTGCGCCAAGCAGTCCCATGTGTCCCCTCCCTCTCGCAGCCGCCGCAGTCGCTGCGCCCCGAGCCCCTCTCCGGCTCCTCAACAGAGGGCTCACCGCCGCCATGTCTACCGCCCGGTCACTCAAATCCGTGGACTACGAGGTGTTCGGGAGAGTGCAGGGTAGGAGGCCCCTCTACGGTGGGAGATCAAAAAGGTTATGGGAGGAAGGGGAGAAAGCTGTGAGAAGCGCCTCCCACCTAAAGTATGCCTTTTCCCGCTGTGGCTGGGACTTCCGCTCAGCGATGACACAGCAGCGGCGGCGGGGAGGGAGGCGAAACGCGCATGCGCCCGAGGACTTGGACGGGCGGAAGTACGGGAATGGGGAGGGAAGTGGCGGAGGGGGAGAGAAGGGGTCAGGGGACTGCTGAGGACCAGAAGTGGGCGGCTGCTGGGTGCGGGAGTAAGCGGCACGGGGGGAAGGTTGAAGTTGGGTAGGAAAAGAAGAGGGTCTTTTAACTAGTGGTCTCGTTGCTTGCCACTGAAGCTACCTGGGCTTGACTTGAGTTTTAGGAAGGACACTTAGATGGTTTAAGGTTAATTTTTCAGAGGTCAAACCTTTTTTTAGACCTCTTTGTAGCTCTTAAAAGAATGAAATTGTTATCTAATTTTTGTTTCATCCTAAGTTTAAGTAGTTGCCAAGTTTGTAATGTCTGGCTTGTTGAAAATATTGATATTTATAAATGAAAATATTAAGTCACTCTGAGATTTATGCAATGGAATATAAATAGGGTAGTGATTTAATATCCACCATCTTCATTTAAAATAAAACTCTTCAACAATGGGAAATTTTACTCATTTCTTTTCCTCTTTGAATTTGATTTTCATTTCACTTTTCCCACCGAATTACCCCATTGTTTTGCTTGAGGGTTTCTTTTTTTTTTTTGCTCACCCTATCATACTTTTCTGCAATATGTATATGTACATATATGCACATGTATGAATAAGTGTAATGCTTTTTCTTAATTTCCTTTGACAATAAGGCTCTGTTAGAAACAAATGCTGGTTCTTTGGTGCCAAAAAGAAGAACTAGCGCTCAAAGAATTTTCTCAGCAAGGCAATTTTACCTCTATAGAAGGGTGCGACTCGCGGATGAAGCAATGGCAATGGCACACCTGAACAGGGGAGGGGAAGGGGTTCTTATTCCTGATGCAGGTAGCCTCTACTGCTGTGTCTTTCCCCTACTGGCTAGGGTTGGACCGCACAGTCTAAGCTAATTCCGACTGGCTATTTTAAAGAGCAGACGTACGAGCTCAAGTGGCAGGGTGAGTAATTTGGCAGGAAGGGTGGTTACAGAACAGGTGACTCAGGATGATTCAGGTCAGAGCAGGTGACCGGGGTGACTCAGGATGGAGCAGGTGACCAGAGGAATAGAGGTGAACTACTGATTAGAACTGGTGGAAAAGGTTGTTTACTGAAACTAGAGGCGAGGAGAATGAGGAAGCTAGACTTTAAAATAGAGCGCAAAGAACCGAGCATACTGACATACTGATTCTTTGAAGAGAAATTTAGAACTCATTGTATTCAACAGCTCCAAGTATTAAATTTTTTGTCTGGATTGAGTTATTATTGAAATTATTATTAGAACACTAGATGAAAATATAAAAAGTATGATAAACATTATTAAAATTTAAAGGTAAATTTGTGTTAGAAGTTTATTTTTTAAATTTTATTTTTTTAAGAGGTGGAGTCTTGCTCTGTCACCCAGGCTGGAGCAAGTGCAATGGCACAATCATAGCTCACTGCAGCCTGGAACTCCTGGGCTCAAGTGATCTTCTGCCTCAGCCTTCTAAGCAGCTGGGACTACAGGCTCATGCCACCATGCATGACTAATTTTTAAAATTTTTTTATAGAGAAAGGGTCTCTGTTGCCCAGGCAAGTCTCGAAATCCTGGCTTCAAGGGATCCTCCTGCACTTGGCCTCCCAAAGTGATGGGATTACAGGCGTGAGCCACTGCACTCAGCCAGAAATTTATTAATGAGAAGACTGGGGGTGTTTATGGAACCTCGGTTGGTGGAAGAGTTGAATTATCCTTGTATTTGGTACTCTAGAGGTTTTTACACTTTGGTGCAGTGTACCAGGGTAAGATTAAGAATGGGTAAAAGTGTGCCTTTTGTAAAGAGATCTTTTTTTAATTTAATTTTATTTTTATTTCCTATAGGTCTTTGGAGAACAGGTGGTGTTTGATTACATGAATAAATTCATTACTGGTGATTTCTGAGATTTTGGTGCATCCATCACCCAAGCAGTTTACACTGTACCCAATGTGTAGCCTTTTGTCCCTCACCCCGTCCTATCCTTTCCCCTGACTCCCCAGAATCCATTGTATCATTCTTTTATGCCTTTGCATCCTTATAGCTTCGCTCCCACTTAGAAGTGAGAACATAGAATGTTTAGTTTTCCATTCATGAGTTACTTCACTTAGGATAACAGGAGACCTTTCTTTCAAAGGATGATTGTGCAAAGGGAGGTAGGAAAGGAGTCTCAGGTCAGTTTTAGGAAAGAATATATGTGGAAGTTGAAGATCTGGAAATTGATTCCCTGAACATTATGCATGGATCTGTACTCTTTAGAAAGTCTTTGAGTGAACCCAGCGGTATGTTATCCTGCTTTGAAAACTGCCACAATAAGTCACCAAAACACGTAATGTAAAATACGAAAGTGGTGGCAAAGATCACCTGACAGAATGGTCCACTAGAGAGAAATGGCAGTAGTGAAGGAGTCTGTGTGTGTGTGTGAATGTGTGACATTTATTGTGGGTGTTCTTTGTGCTGAGCATTTCACTGTTGTTTACTTAATCATCACAATTTTGTGAGATGCATGTCTTATTCCTGTTTTAACAAGGACAAAACAGGTGCACAGAGATTCAGTAACTTGGACAAGCCCTTAGTTGACAAATGGGATTTGATTCTACATCTCTCTGACTTTAAAACTTGTGCTTTCCCATTATATGATGCTATCTGCTATTACATTATATATTGCTATTAACTGTACAATTCCACTTTTGTGCACATAGTGGTAACACGGTATATAATCAATTTGGACCAGCAGTAAAAATATGGAAAAGAGAAACGTACTATACATAAATAGTGGGGTTTAAAAAGTCAACTTTAGGGCAATAATTCCTATAGTTTGCAGTATGCTAAATGGAAGAGAGTACATGCCCACTATTGATCAAGGCATAGTATGTAGTACAAACTCACCATCACATATTTACATACATCTACATTGACATTCCCTGACAATTTAGAATGTGCCAAGCTCTGTACTCAACATTTTACATATATTGTCTCATTTAATCCTCATCCCTGTAACTGCAATGGTTTTTCTCATTTAACAGATGGAGACATTGAGGCGTGGGGAAGTAACTTCTTTCCCAGTTATACACAAGTTAAGAAGTGGGATTTGAATCTTAGTAGTCTTTTTTTTTTTTTTTTTTAACAGGATCTCATTATGTCACCCGGGCAAGATCATAGCTCACTGCAGCCTTGAGCTCCTGGGCTCATATGATCTTCCTGCCTCAGCCTCCTCTTGAGTAGCTGGGACTACAGGCATGAGTCACCATGCCCAGCTAACTTTTTAATTTTTCCTTGGTAGAGAGGGAGTCTCACTATGTTGACTAGGCTGGTTTTGAACTCCTGGCCTCAAGCAAGCCTCCCACCTCGGCCTCACAAAGTTCTGGCCTTATAAGCATGAGCCACCAGCCTGGGCAACAGAGTGAGACTGTCTCTAAAGAAACAATAAAATAAATAAAGTATGGAATAATAAAATCTTAGTGAAAACTGTCTTGTTAGAAATAATGGCTATGAAAGTAAATTCGCAATGGAAGAACCTATAATTGGGAACATTTATTATGGACAAAATATGGATTGATAAAGTCATCATTAAAATATTTGAGTGGAAACTATTCCCAGTGAAAATTGTTTCAATGACATGAAAGTGAACATGGAAAAAATGGAAAATGTTTTAACCCTCCTGTATGGAAAATTGATCAATGAATTAAATTGGCTTGCTTGAGTTTATTGCAGAAAACGTTTTCCAACCAAAAATGATGTGTTGTTAGTATAGGGACCGTACAACTGGTTTAAGCCAATATGGATACATTATTATGAACTAAAGTCCTTACTTTTTTCAAGGTTTCCTTAGTTTTTGCCTAATGTCTTTTTTTTGGTTCCAGGATCCCATCCAGATACATTTAGCCCCCTTGCCTCCTCAGGCTCCTTGAGGCTGTGACATTCTGTTAGACTTACCTTGTTGTCGATGATGTTGGCAGTTTTAAGGAGTACTTTGAGGTCAAGTACTTTGTAGAATGCTCCCCAATTGGGATTTGTCTGATATTTTTGTTATGATAAGACTGGGATAATGGGGTATTGGAAGGAAGACCACAGAGGTGAAGTGCTGCTCTTGTTACACCTATCAAGGGTATATACTGTCAATCTGACTTATCACTGTTGATGTTAACCTTGATCACCTGGCTGTGATAGTGTTTGTCTTGTTTCTCCACTCTAAAGTTACTCTTTTTTTCTCTCTCTCTTTTCATCCTGTACTTTAAAAAATCTTCACATTCTCAAGGAGCTCCACGTTTTTTCCCCACCAACTTCTCTTGCATCGAGGACTTTGGGAGAGGGTTAAGAGAGCTGGGGACTGAGCCCCTGTGCTTTTAGAGTGTTTGTAACTGTGGCCTGGTTTATAATGTTTCTATAGATGTTTAATTATATTTACATCTAGAATAATATAATCTGAAAATTTGAAAGGGAAATTGATTATGCTGTGTATAGATGCTTTGATGCTTTACCAGCTCTCAGGGGAATACTAATGACACTCCTAGAAATGCATTGTGACAATCTGTTGGTATACATGTGCTTAGAATTTTTTTTTGACTGAGTTTTTTTAGAATAAGAGTAGCTTATTTGACTACTGATGACACAGAATTCTTTCAGTGCCACTTTGCCAGCCAGAAATCTCCACGGCTAGTGGCACCTCTGCCCAGGCTTTGCTTGGGCCCACTGGGCTTACTCTGCCCACTTGGCCCAGCAGACTACGCTCAGGTTGTGCTACTGGTCTGGATCCTGCGCTTGCCTTGGCTCTGTGGTCAGCCCGCAGCTGGTCCAGGGGTGCCGTGACCAACTTCTACCTTGGGTGCTGGTGTCTGGATGAGGGGGATGTGGCAGTGCCCAATAACTTGGAGATGCCAGCAACCACAGAGCCCCAAGGTGTGTTACAGCTTTTGCTTGGGGAGTCCTGAGGTCTGAGCCTCCAGAAAGTGTTACACTGTCGTTCATTTCTGCTGTCTGCAGCTTCAGTGAATGGGAGCGTGTCACAACTCATTGGGTCCTGCTGCCTGCAGCTCAGCAAATGGGGGCATGTTGGCACACAATGGTTTTTTCACTCCTATAGCTCGGCGAGCATGAGCATATGTTACAGCTCTTTTTGCACCTGCCATTCGCTCTTGTCCCATGACCAAGAGGAATGAGGTACGTGGACACTGGAGAGTGAACAAGGCAGAGAAGAATTTTATTGACTGACAGAAAAGCTCTCGATAAAGAGAGGGGACCCGAAGTGGGTAGCCCTCTGTGTGAGAGGGGGCCTGAAAGTGGATAGCCATCTGTAAGGCTGAGTCTGGGGTTTTTATGGGCTCAGAATGGGGTGTATGCTAATTGTTCCATGGGTGGGCCTAGAAAAAGCACCATTCAGTTGGCTAAAAGGCATCGAGGAAGTTCTCACTCTGGTTGTGGACTCCACCTGGAACTGGCAACTCGGTTTCAGGTTTCACTTGAAGGTCTGGTTTCACCGGAGACCTCTCCCTGTCTACCTAGGAATTTGTCTGTTTCCTACTGCTATAACTGAGATGAATACCATATTTCTTAAATATTGCTTAAAATGAAAACTGGGATGAATTATTAAATGGCTTTGTCAGATAATGCATGATTTAGAAGTACACATTTTTCTTACATAGACAAGTAAATGGAAAAGCTGTGTTTTAGAGGTTGAAAATATTAAGTACCACCATTAAAGTCAAGAAACATAAATATGGTTAACTCTAATTCCCTCTCCTTTCTTGTTCTTATAGTATTTTATTTATAGTAGTTATACTTTGTGTTTATCCTTTTAATCATTCTGCTTTCAGCTACAGTTATCTGTGTACACTTGTATGTGTCTCTCACTGGAAAATAATGACAGTATTTTGAAGGTCAGGCTGGTGGCTTGTTTTCATATCCCCTACACGGCTACGCCTCTAGTGGGTCCTTCAAAAGTGAACTGAATTAAATTGAAGTACTTGGGGATATCTGGCTTGGAGAAGAAATTGTAGTGTGATGGCTGTTTTAACTGTTTGAAAGATGCCGTGGTGTATGGCTCCAGGGAACAGACCCTGGACTGATGGCGAAAGGTTAAGTAAGGCAGAATTTTATTCCACATAAGGAAAGCTTTGTAACAGTTAAAGATATTTACAGTCATTAAGGGCTGCTTTGTAAGGCAGCATATAGATCACTTCCTGCATTCAAAATTGACACATGCAGTCAGATCCCAGGATGAAATGGTAGGTTACAATATAAAAAATAGGATTTTACATGAAAAGGTGCTGACATTTAAAACTCATCACAGGTTTCTTTAAATATCAATGTGTGTTTGTCAATTCAAAGTATGATTTACTTTGCAAACATTCCTCTCAGGGTTTCTCACTGACACCTCTTTCCACAAAGTGAGGTACAGTTGTAGTGGACTGGACCTTGACTGAGCAGCATATCATGCTGGAGTCTTTTATCACCAAAAGGGCTGATGTCTGCCCCAGTTTCCAGAGCAGAGTGTCTGTAAAAAACCTGCATGTGTCATATCAGCTTTCCTTCTCTTCAGCAAGTGAGGTGGAAAAAGTATGGGGAGGCCACGAAAGCCCATAGATGAATCTCCTACAGAAGCCCTGTCCCAAGAGGGCTGTGTTCCAGCCAACACTGATAAAGTGCAGAAAAATGTCTCCACATCTACCTTTTCTTTCTATATAGATATCTATCTGTTGTGCAGTATACTTCATACTAGGAATCAGGACTCTCAGAAAGATTCTGGGAAAATTCCTGGTGGCTTATGAAACTTTGAGCAGTTGATTCCTGCATGGTTCAGTGCCTTGCAGAGTTAATGGGCTAGAAGTCTTGAGACTCCTTGGCTCACCTTCCTCCCAAGGCTTTAAAATAAGAGTTGTAGTTTGAGGGGCCCAACAAATAACACCTATCTTCATTGTGTGAGTTACTGACAAGACAAAGAGTAAAGCGGAGTTTTAGGAATGTGATGTCTATCTGCAGGTAAGTGGACTTTATAATGACCTGTACTACAGAATTAAACAGTGGCCACCCCAAACTTCAGGCACAGGGAGGCTACTCTAGGGTAGAGCCAGAAGTATGATCCCTGTGGGTAACTTGCTCCCAGCGGGAGGAAGAAGAGGACATGCCTGGGCTGTGCATGTTTCTCCTTCTAAATTTACCCAGTAGATGAGTCACTGCATGTCCCTGTGACAAGGGCAGGGTAGAAAGTAGCCAGGAATGACACACTAATGATACGCCTCCTCACAGAAGGAATTTCCGCTAGAGAGAAAGATGCTTTCTTCTGCAGAAATAAGTTATAAAATCTAGAGAGAGCTCAGTCATTTAGTTCTACTTGCAGTACTTCAAGAGGATCTTCACTGCAGTTGTTTTGGTATGGAGTGATAGGAAAAAGTCAGGGAGGTTGTACGGTAAGCAAAATTGGAGAATGACTGCCCTTGTTCTACAAATAGAGGTAGGAAGGACTACATCATAGTCCTGTTTTCTGCTTTCCTTTTTTTGTGTGTGTGGCATTAACAAAATTGAGATATAATTTACATAACACTAAATATACAGTAGTTTTTAGTATATTCACAATGTTTTGCAGCATTACCATTAATTCCAGAACATTTCCATCACCCCTCCTTCCCTTTACCAGCTGCTTCCCATTCCCCACCTCATTCCCCCATTCCCCACTTCTTCCTCCATCCCCTGGCATGTTAAAGTGCCTCAGGGAAGTCAGGGACAAAGTCTCTGATGTCCTTGGCCTCTCCCTCAAGATTTCAAGATTGCTGCTTAGCTCCAATCATAATATTCATACCATGATTAGGAGAAAAAAGGGTACCAGTGCAATACCCCGACATGGAGAAACCACTAACTCCCAGCCAAGTCAGCCCCTGTTGAAGAGCTGTCTTGAAAGTCCCAACCAGTGATACGGCTTACATTTCATTGGCCATCCCCACTATAAGGAAGTCTGGGAAACATCAACTGGCACATTGCTGCCCCAAGTAAAATCAGAGTTCTGTTAGAAGGGAAGAATGGGAGAATGGATTTGGGGTATGCAACTAGCTGTGCCTGTCACAGTCGTTCATATATTAAATACACTTCTAAACAATTATTACATTTGATGTTTTTTCCCCAAGTAGTGACACAAAAGGACACATTACAAAAAGATTGTGATCTTGTGTCCATAACCTCTCCCTCAAAACGCTGGCTCCGTAACCAAAAACAACCTAAATTTCTATTAAGTTCATATTGAATCTTTTTTTTTTTTTTTTTTTTTTTTGAGACAGAGTTTCATTCTTGTTGCCCAGGCTGGAGTGCAATGGCGCGATGTGGGCTCACCGCAACCTCCACCTACCAGGTTCAAGTGATTATCCTGCCTCAGCCTCCTGTGTAGCTGGGATTATAGGCATGTGCCACCACGCCCGGCTAATTTTTTGTATTTTTAGTAGAGACGGGGTTTCTCCGTGTTGGTCAGGCTGGTCTTGAACTCCCGATCTCAGGTGATCCACCCTCCTCGGCCTCCCAAAGTGCTGGGATTACAGGTGTGAGCCACCACGCCCAGCCCATATTGAATCTTTTCTATATGATTTATTTCAGCCTTGTTTATTTCCATCTATTACTGCCTTAAGCAATGGGTAACACTTTTATTATCCACCCAGTTTGTCAAGAAGTATGAATTTAACCTAAAATTGTGCCTCAAACTTACTGTTTTAAGATTTAATAAATGCATGTGTGTATTGTTACCATTCATAGTTAAAAATGCTTTTATTTGTTTATTTATTTGTTTGAAACAGAGTCTTGCTCTGTCACCCAGGCTAGAGTGCAGCAGTGTGATCACAGCTCACTGCAATCTCGACCTCACAGGCTCAATTGATCCTCCCCCACTCTATCCTCCCTAATAGCTGGGACTAGAGGCAAGTGCTATCATGTGCTGTCTAAGACGCATGTGCTAACTAGAGGCATGTACTGTCATGCCCAGCTACGTTTTGTATTCATATTTTTTGTAGAGATGGGGTTTCACCATGTTGCCCAGGCTGGTCTTGAACTCTGGACTCAAGCAATTCATCTGCCTTGTCTTCCCAGAGTGCTGGGATTACAGGCATGAGCCACCATGCCCTGCCCCAAATGCTTTTAAATTTAAAACTTTGAAAATTTAAACCAAATTAACATATGCACATGGATTTAAAAAAAAAAAACTCAAAACAGTATAGAAAAGCTGGTGATAAAAAGCAACAGCTACCATATCCTGCTCCAGTTTCCAATCCCAAATCCTGTATATTCTATAAAACAACCAATTTGACCATTTATTTTTAAAGTCTTGTGGTTTTTATGTCTTTATTATGTATATACTATGTGTGTTTGGGCCATAATCCTGAAAGATACAATTCCAAACGCCATAATCTTGCATGTTGAAATTCCAAAACATCAAAATCCTTAAAGTCTAAAATCCCCCAAATCACAGTTCTGAAAGATCAAAAATCCCAAAAATATAATCTGGAAAAAATCATTCAAAGAGTATTTAAAATACTAATTTTTGGCCGGGCACGGTGGTTCATACCTGTAATCCCAGCACTTTGGGAGGCTGAGGCGAGCAGATAACCAGAGGTCAGGAGTTTGAGACCAGCCTGGCCAACATGGTGAAACCCTGTCTCTACTAAAAATACAAAAATTAGCTGGAGATGGTGGCAGGCGCCTGTAATCCCAGCTACTCAGGAGGCTGAGGCAGGAGAATTGCTTGAACCTGGGAGGTGGAGGTTGCAGTGAGCCGAGATCGTGCCATTGCACTCCAGCCTGGGGAACAAGAACGAGACTATGTCTCAAAAAACAAAAACAAAAACAAAACTAGTTTTTAAACATAATAAAAAGTGGATTCAGGCTGGGCACAGTGGCTCACGCCTGTAATCCCAGCACTTTGGGGGGCCGAGGTGGGCAATCACTTGAGGTCAGGCATTCAAGACCAGCCTGACCAACATGGAGAAACCTGGTTTCTACTAAAAATACAAAAATTAGCTGGGCATGGTGGTGCACGCCTATAATCCCAGCTACTCGGGAGGTTGAGGCGGAAGAATTGCTTGAACCTGGGAGAAGGAGGTTGCAGTGAGCGGAGATTGCACCACTGCACTCCAGCCTGGGCGACAGAGAGAGACTCCGACTCAAAAAAAAATAAATAAATAAAAATAAAAAGGAGATTTATTTGAGAAACATTTAAAAACACAACGGAAACTTCATAGGCCAGTTTGCAGAAGAAGATAGGTAATAATAACGTATGTATTTTTGTGACTGTACACACTGAGGTGTACTGATGACAGTCACATAGGTGTAACAGTTATGAGAAGATGAACTATATTCATAAGGAAGTAGGTCTAAAAGCAAAATATATAAATGCATATCACTATAGTTGGTAATTCTGTGCAACCAGTTTTGTAACTGGTCATCTGACATACCTTGATGGACAACCTAAGTCTTTTGATGGGATTGATCAAAAATTGTGACGGATCACCACTGTATATGCAGTCACTCAAAAAGCCGGGATGTCAAGAAATTTTATCTTTCACAAATGTACGTATACAAAAAGGACATCTCTTCATTTATTAAGGAAGTTTCAACATTTTTTACATACATACACAATACTAAGTCAGCGTTGTGGTGACACACTCGTAGAGTCAAATTTGCAAAAAAAAAAAAAAAAAAAAGCATAAAACAAATTAGAACTCTAAAACTCTTTACAAAGTTTATGCTTCTGGCCGGGTGCAGTGGCTCACGCCTGTAATCCCAGAACTTTGGGAGGCCTAGGCGGGCGGATCACCTGAGGTCAGGAGTTTGAGACCAGCCTGCCCAACATGGCAAAACCCTGTCTCTACTAAAAATGCAAAAAATTAGCCAGGTGTGGTGGTGTGCATGTGCCTGTAATCCCAGGTACTTGGGAGGCTGAGGCAGGAGAATAAGTTGGACCCGGGAGGTGGAGGTTGCAGTGAGCCAAGATTGTGCAACTGCACTCCAGCCTGGGTGACAAGAGCGAAACTCCGTCTCAAAAAAAAAAAAAAAAAAAAAAAAATTGACATGCAAAAAGTATATTACAGTGAAAGATTATAGGCAGTTGCATGGAGGTAGTCCATAAGAATTGGCCAACTTTTCACAATCATTATCTATATTTTGAAGTCTTCCTTCATGATGAATAGCTGCTTTTTTTTTTTTTTTTTTGACATGGCTCTTTCTGGAAAATACATTTACATCCGTATTCTACATGGCACTGCTCTTTTTGAAATTCTTCTATGATTTGATATACACTGACATGAGCATCCCCTATTAAGGTTTTCCATCTTCAGTGCTATGCTTCTATGTTTTGCATACATGGAAATTCATTCTGCATGCACTCATATACAGACTACAAATTTAGTGCAGACTATACTTGTGATCAAACAACAACACCGTTATATGTCTTGTAATCCTACCATGCACATAATTATCTTCAAACCAGTCAGTAACTTTGCTGGTTTCTTCAGGCAAATGCAGATTCAATCCATTAAAAGCTGGGCCGGGCGCAGTGACTCACACCTGTAATCCCAGCACTTTGGGAGGCCACAGTGGGTGGATCATGAGGTCAGGAGATTGAGACCATCCTGGCTAACATAGTGAAACCCCATCTCTGCTAAAAACACAAAAATTACAAAAATACAAAAAATTAGCCCGGTGTGGTGGCATGCACCTGTAGTCCCAGTTACTCTGGAGGCTGAGGCCAGAGAATCGCTTGAACCTGGGAGGCGGAGGTTGCAATGAGCCGAGATCACACCATGCCACTCCACTGCAGCCTGGGCAACAGAGCGAGACTCTGTCTCAAAAAAAAAAAAAAAAAAGCTTCTGGAATTTCATCAGCTGGAAGGAAAGCCAATGCAGACAAATGACCCATTTTTAAATTGAAGTTTTCATCATTGCCGTATCTCATGGCCAATCGACTCGTCTAAGTTTTCCACTAAATGCATCAGACTGAATGGAAAAAACAAACTTTGTTAGTGACATCTTGAAATTCACTTTTAGAAGCTTTGTTGCACCTAATCTGTCATTATGATTTGGGGATTCAGTTGAATCCATTTTCTTTTGCAACATCCACCAAATCTTCAAATAAGTGTTTTATAAAGTGCTTCCCTTTTGTCCAGTCATTCATACATAAATGAGTGGATAAGTTCTAGAATTTTGAGATCCAACAGGGGGATGAATCATATGCAATTGGTAAAAAATGGTGGGGATGGTTTTGAAAGTGCCACACATTAGCCAAACTGAAGCATGCACTGGTTTTTCTTTGTTAGATTGGGTGGTTTAATAAATAGAAGTCTATCTTCTTTGATGGACAGATCCCTGATCAAGAATAGTTCATCATTTAACGTGTTTTGTATCACTGGAGGAACCTCTGTATCAGCAAGTGCCTTTCATTCAGAAGTTCACTGAGCTTTTCAAATTCCATTTTTTTTGGCTGGAGGTAGTGGCTCATGCTTGTAATCCCAGTGCTTTGGGAGGCTGAGGCAGTTGGATTGAGTGAAGCCAGAAGTTTGAGACTAGGCTGAGCAGCATAGTCAGACTCCATCTCTACAAAAATTTTAAAACTATCCAGATGTGGTGGTGTGCACCTGTAGTTCTAGCTACTTGGAATGTTGAGGTGAGAGAATTGGTTAAGGCCAAGAGTTTGAGACCATAGTGAGCTATGATCACACCACTGCACTCCAGCCTGGGCAACAGAGTGAGACCCCATCTCTTTAAAAAAATTCCTTTTATTCTCCGATGAAGGTTATTTTTTTTTCCTTTTCCCCCCTTTTTTAAAAAAAATTCAGTTGGCACAAAAGAAGGATTTTTTTTTTAGGGCAAGCGTGGTACTATGTGTGAAGATGCGGAAGTCATACACAATTGAATAATTTGGCAGGGGAGATTTCTTGTATCTTTTGCCTGCATTTTCACTTCTCTGAAACACTCAAAACACTGAGGGCAGATCTTACCCACTTGGTCTACTCAGACTCACAGTAATCTCTGGAAACACCCTTACAGACACACCCAAAATAATGCTTTATCAGGTTTCTAGGTATTCCTTAATCCGGTCAAATTGACACCTAAAATTAAGTCCACAAATCCAGCCCTGGTCAATTTGGCACCCATATGTGTCTCCTTAAACCATAATTCACTTCCAAATAAAGACAATAACAAGGTAATAGTTCTGTTTAACATGATGCAGCTAACATGATGCAAATATTATGCACACAACCGAACAGGTACTAATCGTATCCCCAGAATTAGGCTTTCTAGATTTTACCATTCAGAATTTTAATCTTTCAGGATTGTGATTTTCAGGATTTTAATCATTAGGGATTTTAGACTTTAGAGATTTTTAATTAAAATTTTTATTTTTCTTTCAGAAATGAAGTCTTGCTATGTTGCCCAGGCTGATCTCGAACTCCTGGGCTCAATCAATCCTCCTGCCTCAGCCTCCCAAAATGCTGGGCTTACAGGTGTAAGTCACCACACCTGGCTGACTTTAGGGATTTTGATCTTTCAGGATTTCAACATTTAGGATTATAGCATTCAAGATTATGATTGGCACTAATACTATGTATATGCCTAATGTTATGTATATGCATAATGTCAATTTAGGCATTATTAGTAACTTCTTGCTATCTATTATAGTATATATACTATCTATTATATATAATAGATATGTACTATGGAGATATATGTGAGCATTAAGCATGTATGTCTACATATATATGTGTATTATATATTCAGTCATTATATATTATCACTGTGTAAAGTTCTGCTAGAATCAACATAGAATTCTTGAGATTCTTTCCAGAACTTTGAATGCAGTAAATTGAGCATCATCACTTTGAAAGTAAACTTAAAGTCTAATAAATATGATTATATGTATATTCACAATATACATTAACAATAAATATAATATATAATCAATATGTTAATATTATTAATGATATTATATTATAAATGTATAATACATATATAATAAAGATATATAAAAATTTATATGATAAATTATTATAGGATAGTTAAATATTTCACATAAATATTTATCAGCTGGTTTTAAAAAATTCATTTATTCAACAACCATGTGCCAAGCTCTGGTCTAGGTGTTGGGGACACAGTGGTAAGTAAACAAGACAGAAAGATTCCTGTTCTTATGGAACTGACAATCTACTATAAAGATAGGAAATCAAAAAGTAAACAATGTATGTGCAGGAAACATGGGGTGCATTGCTGTTTTAGATAAATTTGTTGGGGAATATTTCTTTAAGGAGGTGACATTTGTATGGAGGGATAAATAATGGGAAGGAGCCAGTAATGAGAATATCAGGGGGAAGAGGATTCAGGCAGAAGGAATACTCAGTACAAAGGCTAGGGGGCTTGGCATCTTTAAGGGGCCAAAGGAGGCATATCTGGCTGGAATGGGGTGAGTAAAGAGGGGAGAACTAGGATATGAGGTAGAGGAATTAGGGGGCTGTGGCAACCAGAATACATTTCATTTCCAGTGTAATGGGAGCCCCTGTGGGCTTTTAAGCTGGGGAAGGAAATGCTTTGATTTTTAGTTAAGAAAAGGAAACCATGTTGGGTGCTTTATGGAGAATACACTGTAGTGGGGGCAGAATTGGAAGCAGGGAGGCTAGTTAAGGAGGTTCTTGTAGTAGATGAGTTGAAAGATTATGGTAACTTTAAGTATATAAACATTATCACCCATTCTTCTAGACACAGTTGGAACAGAATTAAACTATTTTTCAGTAAATCTTCAGTAACGACTGGGGCCTAGAAATAATTTAGAAAATGAGTACAATGCATGGGTTTGAATATTTAACTATGCGTGGTATCCAGATATGCCCTGATCTCAAACCTCGGTCCTTTGAGCATGCTCTCCTATCTGTAATGTTCTACTCTCATCATACTAATTTTTGTTCATCATTGAAGTCTCAGCTCTAAGACCTGTTTTTCAACAAGCCAGCCCTAAAATCACCCAAGAGTGATTGTCTGTCATGTAGCTGTTTTATGAACTCTAATTTATATCTAGGCTTATGGATTTTACAGCTCCAAATTGTCCATTATTTTAATTGCCAGTTTACTTGTCCATCTTTCCCACTAGATTGTAAACTCTTAGATGCAGGGACTGTGTCTTACTCATCTCATTCTTTGCACTTAAAATTAGACAATTGAAAAATGTTTGTTAAGTCAATAATCAATGTTTAACTGTGTGCCTATTAGATTTACCTGAGTTACCTCATTCTTAGATTATGTTAGTGTGAATAAAATATTACATCAATAGATTGGAGCAGGTAATTTCCTTAACACTGCAACACATAGTGGAATATCTGTGTTTGATTCCACTTTAAAAATTTTCTCAAACCCCATCACCATAGGCTAATGGTCTTTGTCATCATCAATGAATAGATGGTGGAAGGGCTGCTCGAGATTCGTAAATGTTGAAAGGACGTTGCTCTTCACTGAGGGGCATGTTGTCAGTTTCCCTCTTTGGGCAGCTCCAGTATTTCTACTAGTAAGTGGTACAGATGGAGGGAGAAATCTACGTGACAGGCTGCCTAGGCTGTGCCAATGTCAGGTCCCTTTAGGGTGCAGGAGGGGAGAGTTGCCTTTTTATCATGCATGGTTTTTTCCATGTAATTCTTCTGACTTGTGAAAAAAAGGTGAGGCAACAATGACATGCAAATACATGAGTTATTACCAACACCAACTTGAACAGTGTGATGGAGCGTGCATCAGATCTGTGGTACCCTACGAGATTTTAATTTTCTCCTTTTGATGCAATTCTTACCTGAAATATAAACCCTTTTCAAATCTCTCCCAGACCTTTCTTTAAGGGGGAGTCAGCCATTGCTTCTAAACTTTAGTGGGCATAAGAATTGCCTGGAAAGCATGTGAAAACAGATTACTGGTCTCCACCTGTAGCATTTCTATTCCTTGGAGGAGGGGCCCAAGAATTTTATTTTCTGAAAAAAACTCTCAGGTGCTGCTGTTTCATGGACTACTCTTTAAATAGGAAAGAGATGGACTACGTGTTTCTAATTTCTGTTTACTGCCATTGCATGTGCTTTCTCTTTTCATAATGCTAATATTCTGGCCTGTTAGCGGTTGAGGAACTCAGAGGGGAATATACACAATACAGCCTAGACCAAAACTTTCAGTCTACTTACTTGGTCAGCGTCTTACTGTGTTCTGGGATCCCCTTACTCTTATGATAAAAAGACTGCACACTTTTGCCTGCACAGTGCAGCCTGTCTTCTCTCCTGTTTTATCTCTCTCCTACCTGGTCTGGTTGATCTGAAGTTTCTGGAATTTTCTGCTAATTCCTTTTATATCTACCAGCTAATGTCTTCCCCTCCATCTATATAACAGATTGCCTTTCTGATTCTCTTTCAGATCAATATGTCCCACTCATCATTCCTCCACATTGAACTTCTATCTCTTGAAATATTTTTATAGCCCTATAAAAACTCCATTTGTGATACTATCCTGTCTTCATTGCTTTGCTGCTTTTTTTTTCCTTCATATTTGTTGGGTACCACAGTATACTACCATCAGGAAACTATAAATCTGCTTACAAAACTGCATAAAATATCTAAGCTACTGATGCTTTCTTCTGTATCCTCTTAACCAGGCTTAACTGCTGTATGTAGAATCAATACCTTTTGGACTCTTTGGAGATTGATCCATCCATCCCCTGTGACTTCCCAGTGTATTTTTTCCCAATGTATTATTTTTCAATTGAGATAGAATATAAATTCAGCAACATTCACCTTTTATAGTGTACAATTGAATGAATTTTTTTTTTTTTTTTGAGACGGAGTCTCGCTCTGTTGCCCAGGCTGGAGTGCAATGGCGTGATCTTGGCTCACCGAAACCTCCGCCTCCCGGGCTCAAGTGATTCTCCTGCCTCAGCCTCCCAAGTAGCTAGGATTACAGGCACCCACCATTATGCCCAGCTAATTTTTGTATTTTTCTTGAGATGGGATTTCACCATATTGGTCAGGCTGGTCTTGAACTCCTGACCTCAGGTGATCCACCCGCCTTGGCCTCCCAAAGTGCTGGGATTACAGGTGTGAGCCACCACACCCGGCCCAATGAATTTTTAACAAATGCATACAGTCATGTAATCCTCACCACAACTGAGATATAGAACAGTCCCATCACCCCGAAGTTCTTCACCCCCCATTGTAGCACTCTCCCCTCTACTCCTGGCCCTTGGCAACTGACAATCAGTTTTCTGTCCTTATAGTTTGCCTTTTCCAGAAAGTGGAGTTACACAGTATGTGTGAGTCTGGCCTCTCTTACTTAGCATAATGCATTTGTGATTCATATGTGTTGTTGCTTGTATCCCTGGTTCATTCCTTTTTATTGCTGCAGCTGCATGCTATTCCGTTGTGTGGATCTACCACAGTTGTTTATCTATTCCCAATGTTTTTTAATTGCTATGTCCTCTCCTCTAAATTTAAGCACTTTTTTTTTCTGTCATTTGGCTTTTGAGTACGAAAAAGTAAACTTCCAAATTTACCATGTGTTCTAGGTAGAAATAAAAACTAAGTTGCAATAGGTACTAATAAGCTCTGAATTTCTGCACCTGATACATTCCTGATGTTTCTTTACTTAGGCCTATTTTAACCAACTCTCAAGTAGGAGCCCAGATGTGGGGCATATCTATCCCAAAGAAGCCTGTTCTAATTCATCCTTTTGGATCAAGAGTTTTCCAAGTTGCAATTTGAAGGACTGACTTGAGATCTGTTATTTAGGGTCATTGCTGCAATTCCCAGGAGAGATGTAAGAAGGCCTTCCCTTTCCCTAAAGGGGTCCCATACCATAAATACATATCCCTGATAATTTGGAACCAGCCTGTCTCTAGTGTCACCCCCACTCTAGGGCCCAGTTCTCTATGTATCAATATTTGGTTCTAGACCACCCAAGGTATGAAGTCCCATAGTATTCTTGACCTCTGTCTGAGATGAGACTCCTACAGTTTTGCAGGCTGGGTAAGCAAAGTATAGGATACCATCATAGTTGGCCAATATAGAACAGCTTATCATGGTCTAGATAGGGAAAACATAACCAAGACCAACAATACTTCCCAACCTACATGGTTCAAAGTATTAACATAATGTAATCTACACTATAGAGATTCTAAGAATCATTTCCATTTCAGTTAGTTTCCATTAGTACTTAGGCTTCAGAGCTAGGGACAGTGGCTCATGCCTGGAGTCCTAGCTACTCAGGAGGCGAGGCAGGAAGATCCCTTGAGCCCAGGAGTTTGAGGGGGCAGTGAGCTACGATTGCATCACTGTATTCCAGCCTGGGTGCAGAGCAAGACCCTGTCTCTAAAATAAATAAATAAGTAAGTAAATAAATAAATAAAGAACTGAGGCTTCAGAAGCCAAGTTATGGTCAAGCATATCATTTCATAAGTTTCATTGGTTCTATAACTAGAAATAAAATACACAAATGTTTTATTACATTTAAATTTGTATTTAGTCCTTACATTTTAAGAAGATATCTTAAAAGTTGAGGACAGCTAAATTTTATGCCAAGTATACTCAACTGTACCTGTAATAACTATTTTGTTTTATTTAGCATTTAAAAATAGAATAAATATGTGCTTCAGCATTTTATTTATTTGGATTCAGCAGAATATTACTATTTTTCTCCAAAAAGTCTTCCTTTTCTCTTTTCATTTTTAAAGAAACTAATTTTCAAAAACACTTTCTAAATATATTCAGATTAAACATTTTATTTATTTCATTTACTTACCACTTAATAAATACAGGGGTTCCCCCTTGTTCTTGGGTCGGGATGCAGTCCAGGAACCCCAGTGGATGCCTGAAACTGTGGATAGTGTAGAACCCTCGATATGCTAAGCATTTATCATACACTGTGGCCATAACTTTTACAATTTGAGGTATAACAGCAAAACTAACACAAATTTCTTTTTCCTTCTTCACAGTTTCATGGACAGAAGATTGTTTTTACTTTAGATCTTAGCAGCGTCAGCATACAATGTTTTTCTTTCCTTATCAAGTCGAGAACTTTCACCTTTTCACTTAGAGGAAGCACTTTATGGTTTCTCTTTGGCGCATTTGCCAGCATCACTACTCTTGTGCTTCGGGGTTCATCACTAAGTAAAATAAGGGTTACTCGAACACAAGCACTGCAGTACCACCAAGTCAGTCGATCTGATAACCAAGAGAGTGTCTACAGTGTGGGTCTGCTGGACAAAGGGATAATTCATGGGTGGGACAGCATGAGATTTCACTATGCTACTCAGAAAGGCATTCAATTTAAAACTTATGAATTGTTTATTTCTGGAATTTTAAATTTAATATTGTAGGACCACAGTTGATGGAGGATTAAGTGAAACTGCAGAAGGTGAAACCAAGGATAAATGGGGACCACCTAGATAAAAGTCAAGTCAGGAAATATATAACTTTTTAAAGGAGGACAAGCTGACAATTCCTTTTATCTTTCTTTTATACAGGTGTTTGCTTCAGAATGGTAAGTCAGTACAATCTTTATTATTTTGCTATTTTTTCCCACTGTTATTCCCAATTACAGAGATCGGGCAGTTTTCTCCTTGGCGCTAGTCTACTGTTTACTCCCTGTCCTTGACAGCAAATGAAGAAATTTACGTATTTCTTTGAAATTACTGATTGAGATTTTTATTAATGCTAAAAACATTGTACCCGTCTTAGTATTTACTTAACATTTTCTATATTCAAAAGTACCTCTCTTTGGGTGATTTTAATGAAACGCTTTGATTAGGTGTATTGAATACAAAGTATGGGACTTTCTACATGTTCTGGATGGAAGAAATCCTCTAGGCAAGGGTACATATGTTGCACTGCAAAACAAAACACGCTAATGTTGCATAATGAAGTGGTTCCCAGGATTTAGCAGATTAAGCGCCATGTCGTGTTTTAAAATTTATTTATTTATTTATTTATTTAGTTTGGAGACAGAGTCTTACTCTGTTGCCCAATCTGGAGTACAGTGGTGCGATCTCAGCTCACTGCAGCCTCCGCCTTCCAGGCTCAAGTGATTCTCCTGCCTCACTCTCCCAAGTAGCTGGGATTACAGGTGCCTGCTACGACATCCAGCTACTTTTTTATTTTTAGTAGAGATGGCATTTCACCATGTTGGCCAGGCTGGTCTTGAACTTCTAGCCTTAAGTGATCCAGCCACCTCAGCCTCCCAGAGTGCTGGAATTACAGGTGTGAGCCACCATGCCCAGCCCAGCTAATTTTTTTTAACTTTTATTAGAGACAGGGTTTCACCATATTGCCTAGGCTGCTCTTGAACTCCTGACCTCAAGTGATCCACCTGCCTTGGCCTCCCAAAGTGCCCATGCCTGGCTCCATGTTGCTTTTAAATTTTTAATTTTTTTTAAGTACTCCTTTCCTACAAGTTAATTGTGGCATGCATTTTCACCTACTATCTGAGCTGGGTCACTAGATTAGGTCCCTGGTTCCCAACTCCTGAGGGTTCCAATATTTTCCCACTGGTAAAATCTCTATTATGAGGCAGCCCCATCCCCCAAAATTCAGATTGTCTCCATTTTCGTTATTATCTAATAAGAAAGTGACTTATTTTCAGGGCAACATCTTACATCAGTCTTAGCTGTTACCATTTTGATTTGGGTTGTTTCATACAGCTGGGGATGTGGAGTGTAGAGATCTTGATCACCCTGGCCTCCATACAGGAGAAGAGTGTTTTTGAAAAGTTCTAAGGCCGGGTGCAGTGGCTTACGCTTGTAATCCCAGCACTTTGGGAGGCCGAGGCAGGTGGATCACCTGAGGTCAGGAGTTCAAGACCAGCCTGGCCATCATAGTGAAACCCCATCTTTACTAAAAATACAAAAATTAGCTGGGCATGGTGGCAGATGCCTGTAATCCGAGCTACTTGGGAGGCTGAGGCAGGAGAATCGCTTGAACTTGGGAGGCAGAAGTTGCAGTGAGCCGAGATGGCGCCACTGCACTCCAGCCTGGACGACAAGAGTGAAATTCCATCTCAAAAGAAAAAAAAAGAGTTCTAGTAGACTGGATCAATAGAAATTTTAGTATGATGTAGTTAAAATAATTCAAAATCAAAAAGTTGCTACTTACATAGCATAACTGAATTTGGAGCCAGAGAAAGGAAATTTTAAAAGACTATTAATAATAATAGGAGAGATAAATCTACCCATAGACAATTATAACATTTCTGTGCCAAGTCCAGAGCCAACAGAAAACATCAGAATCTTTTAGTCTTATAAAAACTCTGCAAACCAGCATGTTTATGTTAGTATTCTTGCTAGTTTAATTTTCTTTCTTTTTTTAAAAAAAATTATTTTAGGTTCAGCGGTACTCATATAGGTTTGTTATATAGGTAAACTCGTGTCATGGGGGTTTATTATACAGAGTATTTCATGACCCAGGTACTAAGCCTAGTACCCAAGAGTTATTTTTTTCTGCTCCTCTCCCTCCTCCCACTCTCCATCCTCAGGTAGGCCCCAGTGTCTGTTGTTCCCCTCTTTGTGTCCATGTGTTCTCATAATTTAGCTCCCACTTATACGTGAGAACATGCAATATTTGGTTTCTATTCCTGTGTTAGTTTGCTAAGGATAATGGCCTCCAGCTCCATTCATGTTCCTTCAAAGGACATGATCTCATTCTTTTTTATGGCTGCGTGGTATTCCATGGTGTATATGTACCACATTTTCTTTATCCAGTCTACCATTGATGGGCATTTAGGTTGATTCCATGTCTTGGCTATTGTGAATACTGCTGTAGTGAACATATGTGTGCATGTGTCTTTATGATGAAACAATTTATATTCTTTTGGGTATATACCCAATAATGGGATTGCCAGGTCACATTGTAGTTCTGTTTTTAGCCCTTTGAGGAATTGCCACAGTGCTTTCCACAGTGGCCGGACCAGTTTGCACTCCCACCAACAGTTTGTAAGCATTCCCTTTTCTCTGCAACCTGGCCAGCATCTGTTATTTTTTGGCTTTTTAATAATCGCCATTCTGACTGGTGTGAGAAGGTATCTCATTGTGGTTTTCATTTGCATTTCTCTAATGATTGGTGATATTGAGCATTTTTTCATATGCTTCTTGGCCACACATATGTCTACTTTTGAGAAGTGTCTGTTCGTGTCCTTGCCTACTTTTTAATGGGGTTGTTTATAATTTTCTTATTAAAATGATTTTCCCTCATTTTTGCTGGAAATTTCGAAGTGTTTTAGTCTCTATTTCTGCTTATCAATACTCTGTGTTGATCATAATTGTATATGTTTTTTCTCAGTGATTGAGAATCTTGGATTGATTATGATTTGGAACCCAGGTTCACAATGTAATTTAGTGTTAGCAGTGTTAAGGGCAATGCAGCTAAATTTTATGTATCCAAAAACACATCATAGAAACTGTTTCTGAAATAATTCTCACTCTCAGCATAGTTTTTCATAATGTTTTTATGAAAGTGGAATTGTTTTTACTGAAAGTGGAATTTAACAAAAGATACCATTTATGTGAAGGTTCTTATAAATAGAGGTTACTGTAGGTCATCTATACAATTGTTGGCATTGACTACAAAAAATGATTATTAGGTTAGCATTTTTTGGATATTAGAATCAAGTATGTTATGAATTCAGACTTTTGATGCTGCACTTTATTCTTCTTGTTTTTTCCTGAAACAGTATACAGAAGATGAAGCTAGGAAAATAGGAGTGGTTGGCTGGGTAAAGAATACCAGCAAAGGCACCGTGACAGGCCAAGTGCAGGGGCCAGAAGACAAAGTCAATTCCATGTGAGTAGTAAAATTAATAACATGTACATGAAATTTATGAGGCTGCTGTTTTTTAGTTTTTTAAGACATGGTCTTGCTCTGTTGCCCAGGTTGGAGTGCAGTGGCACAATCTCGGCTCACTACAGCCTCTGCCTTCCAGGCTCAGATCTCCCCAACTCAGCCTCCCAAGTAGCTGGGACTACAGGTGTGAGCCACCGTGCCTGGCCTTATGAGGCTATTTTAATGTTTCATTGGACAGTAAGAATAGTATTGATGGACCAGATTTTGTTTGTAGATTATAATCAAACTAATATGTTTGTAGGCAGGCCTGTGAAGAAATTCTCAGAGTTGGGAGTAGCATTTCTATGTTTAGGAATGGACTTCCCACTTGGGCTGGCCTCGAGAGGAATTGTGGCTTCCCTCTCCAATCTGTATGTCCTGTTACATCTCCTCCAGCATTAGGGAGATGTCCAGGGCCCAAGTAGTTCTCATTTGAAGTGTTGTGACAGATGCGTAGTACCTTAGGATGGTTCGTGAAGTTCTTAGGGTAGCGTTCCAGGCAAAAAGATTGCCATCTCCTTTTTATTAAGTGCTTTATTTATCTAATTGTGATTTTATTTTTCCTGCCAATGAGAGTGTGTTTAATGAGCTGGATGGTTACCAAACTATGAATCCTTGAAGTCCAAAAGAGGCCAGATTCAGTAATATGGGGAAAAATGCCCTGTGTACACAATGACGTTTTCAAAAGCCTTGTGTTTTCAGCTTCATAATTTCCACTGCTCTTTGTAGTCTTTTTTCTTTTAAATTAAAAAATAGCTAACATTTATTGAGCATTTACATGTTGGGCAATATGCTAAGCACCTTGTATGAATTATCTCAATCTTCACAACAGATCTTACGAGGTAGGTACTAAGTAACACTCAATTTATTTTATTGTTTGCAATTTATCTTTGTTTTCATTACTTAATATTTTTAGATTTCCAAAGCAATAGTTTTTGCTTATTGTAATAAGTGAAGTAATGTAACACTGAGATGTATAAAGGTAAAACTTGTAATGTGTACTTTTCTGTCGATTTCCCTCCCCTTTATTAACCTCTGACAAGGAATACTTTCTACAGCTTTCTCTTTCACTTAAAAATAGTTAAGTATGCATTTGTAATTAAGGTTTTGCTAATTTTTACCGAAATAGAATACCTTGTGCATATTTTTCCATAATTTATATTTTTATTTTCTGGACATTTCAGTAAACAGTAAATATATAATAATCAACTCCTTATTTTTCTAATTTTAAATGTTTAGGTGCATACTTGTGTTTGTGTGTAAAACTACACCTCAAATTGAAAAGTGGGGTCCAAAAGTTCAGTTTCAAAAACTGTGGGGTGACAGTTAATGAAAAACAATATTTTTAAGTAGAATTGTCACAAAATGTACAAGAAATTTTGGGACTTTCGTTGTACAGAACTGATAGTTCAATGGAAGAGAAAATGCCAAATGATTGTGTGGAAGTTTTAAAGTAGAGATTATGTCCCATGATTCGAGGGAGCCTAGAAAAAAATAATAATATGGTTTTTAAAAACGGGGACTATGTGGAAGATAGAAGCTCATACCAATCATGTCATATTCCTAATCCACATTATAGAGGGTCATTGATTAATTTGCTTAACATAAATGAAATCGTATCATACATTGTGCTCATGTTTTCTTTTCAACCCCTGCATTCTCCACCCTTCTTAAGTAACCTGTGTTAGCAAGCTAGTGTGTATTCTTCTGCTTGTCTCCATGTTCACATTCTCTCTCCCTCTCTCTCTCACACACACACACACACACTTGCACACACACACTTTTACGGATTTTGTTCAATATTTGCTTTTTAAAAATGGGATCACAGTGTATTCCCTTCTCTGCATCTTACTTTATCACTCAAAGATACATCCAGGAAAATCCTTTCAAGTCAAATGGTATTCTCTAATTCATTCTTTTTATTGGCTACTTAATATTCCACAATATATAGATTTATTATTACCTTATTGCTGGAAATTCATTTTTTTCTTTCTTGTTTTTTGCAATAAGAGCAATGCTGCAATAAAATTTTATTGGTGATTTTATTTTGATTGCATAGATTCCCAGGAGTGTGATTTGTTGGTTGAAGTGGCTGTGTATTTTTAATGTAAAAATATTTGTCAGACTGCTTTACAAAACAGCTGTAAACAATTTACATTGCTTTCCTCCTCATCCTGTCAGCAATTGGTATTGTACTCTCTAATTTTTCTTTTACCTGATTGGTTGTGAGTGATTATTATTTTTTGCTGTAATTTGCATTTCTCTAATGACTAGTAAGTTGGAGCATCTTTATGCTTATGTCTGTGAATTTGTTCTCATGAACTCCCTTTTCACATCCTTTACGCATTTTTCTATCAAGTTGCTTGTCTCTTGCCAATTTTTAAAAGCTCTTTGTATATTGGTTATGGTTACTAACCCATTATCTGTTATCGCTTTTGCAGGTATTTTCCCAAATCTATAATTTGCCTATTAGTTTCGTCTATGATAGCTTTGCAACATAAATTGTTTTTCATTTTTATTAACTCAAATATGGCTATTTTTTTCTCTCTGGTTAAGAAACAGATTGTAAGTGTTGTCGCCCAGGTTTTCTTCTAACTTGATGCTCTATTTATTACATTTAAGCATTTACTCCATCTGGAATTTGTTTTTTATTTAAAAGATGAGATATTGGACCAACTATTTTCTACCAGATGAATAGCCAGTTGTCCTGGTGCCACTTACTAAATAATCACTCTTTCCCCCATTGCACTGAAATACATTTTTGTCATACGTTAAAATCTCATATAAACTGGATTTTATTTCTGAATTCTCTATTCTGTTCCACTGATCTGTTTCTCTTTTCCTACATCAGTATACCATATTGATTTAATTCTACTATCTCCACAGTATATTTCCTCTCACTGTTCTTTTTGATTCTTTTATTTGCTTTCTTGGGCATTTGTTTCCTCTCTTAACTTTAAGATACTTTTACCTATTTAACTGGAATTCTATTCTGTTTATTAAAAAAAAACTTACGTGATTGTCTCACACATATGCTTTTAAGATAAACTTTATGTATTTATTTATTTTTTGAGACAAGGGTCTTGCTCTGTCTCCTAGGCTGGAGTGCAGTGGTCTGATCTAGACTCACTGCAGCCTTCACCTTCTGGGCTCAAGCGATCTTCCCACGTCAACCTCCTGAGTGCACATGCTGGCTAATTTGTGTGCGTGTGTGTGTGTGTGTGTGTGCGTATATATTTTGTTGTTGTTGTTGTTGTTGTTGCTTTGTAGAGATAGTGTCTCATTATGTTGCTCAGGCTGGTATAGGACTCTTGGCTTCAAATGACTTTCCTGCCTCAGCCTCCCAAAGTGCTGGGATTACAAAAATAAACTTTATTTTTGAGAACAGTTTTATATTTACAGAAAAATTGTGAAGATAGTACAGAGAGTTTCCATATACTCCCCACACAGTTTTCCTCCTATTAACATTTTACATTAATATGATATGTATGTTAACAATTAATGGACCAATATGGATACATTAGTATTAACTAAAATCCCTATTTATTTAGATTTCAATTTTTACCTAATGTCCATTTTATGTCTTAGGATCCCATTATTGTATTTGCTTTTTAATTGGGCATTCTCATGAAATTAATAGAAGTGACATTTTGGCTGGGTGCGGTGGCTCATGCCTGTAATCCCAGCACTTCGGAAGGCTGAGGCGGGTGGATCACTTGAGGTCAGGAGTTCAAGACCAGCCTGTCCAACACAGCGAGATCCTGTCTCTACAAAAAATACAAAAACTAGCTGGGGTTGGTGGCACATGCCTGTTGTCCCAGCTACTTGGGAGGCTGAGGCAGGAGAATCGCTTGAGTCTGGGAGGCAGAGGTTGCAATGAGATGAGATTGCACCACCGCACTCCAGTCTGGGCAATGGGAGTAGCCTGTCCCAAAAAAAAAATAAAATAAAATAAAAATAAAGACAGAAGTGACATTTTTATGATATTAAATCTTCCCATTTAAGAACACACAGATGTTGTTCCATTTGCTTAGATTTTAAAATTTATCCTTCAGTATGATTTTATGGTTTTCTTTTTATAGGTTTTTGTACTTTTCTTGCTAAGTTATTTCTAAGTATCTTAATGACTTTTTCACTATTGCATATGGATTTCTTTCCCATTTATGTTTCTAGTTGTTCATGCTTAAATATGGAATATCTAATGACTTTTGTATATTAATTAGATATCATAGTATTACCTTATCAGATATTCTTATTAATTCTATCAGTTTTTTTAAAAAACTATAGTCTATTGGGTTTTTAAAAAATACAGTTATGCAATTAGTAAAAATGGTGTATCTTTTTTTCAATGACTTCATTTGTCAGACCTGCCATGACAATGTTGAATAATAATAGCCATAGCAGGCATGCCTGTTTGGTTTCTGATTTTATTTGAAATAGTTTTATTGTTTCACCTAGTAAAAAGATGTTTGCTGTTGGTTTTAGGTAAATATACTTTATCACAATAAATTTTACTCTTGCATTCCTTGAATTAGCCTTTGATTGGTTACAGTGTGTTATTCTTTTAAATTATTGCTGAATTGCCAAGTATTGCTTGCCAATATTTTATTTAGAACTTTTGTATATATATAAGTCACGTAAGGTTTTTGTTTTGTTTTGTTTTGTTTTATTTTTTTTGGTGGAGTCTCGCTTTGTTGCCCATGCTGGAGTGCAATGGCACGATCTTGGCTTACTTCAACCTCTGCCTCCTGGGTTCAAGCAATTCTTCTGCCTCAGCCTCCCGAGTAGCTGGGACTACAGGCATATGCCACCACTCCCAGCTAATTTTTGTATTTTTAGTAGAGACAGGGTTTCACCATATACGCCAGGCTGGCCTCGAACTCCTGACCTCATGATCTGCCTGTCTCGGCCTCCCAAAATGCTGGGATTACAGGCATGAGCCACCATACCCAGCTGGTTTTTTTTTTGGGGGGGTGGGTATTCTATCATGTTTTGATTTTAAAGTTTTATTGGCTTCACAAAACATATTAGGAAGTTTTCCATCCTTCTCTTCATTCTGGAATAACTAAAATATCAGAATTACTGTTCTTAGGTTAGTGGAAACAAATTAGGAAATCACCTGGTCTTGCTGCCTTCTCAATGTTGACCTTTAACCACCTTTTCAATCTACCCTGTGGTAACTGGTATGTTTGTTTTTTGAGAAAACGTTTTGCTCTGTCACCCAAGCTGGAGTGCAATGGCACAATCACAGCTCACTGCAGCCTTGACCCGCTGGGTTTAAGTGATGCTTCCATCTCAGCCACCCAAGTAGCTAGGAATACAGGTATGCACCACCATGTCCAACTAATTTTTAAACATTTTTTTGTGGAGGTGAGGTCTCATTACGTTGCCCAGGCTGGTGTTGAACTTCTGAGCTCAAACGATCCTCCTGCCTCGGCCTCCCAAAGTGCTAGGATTACAGGTGTGAGCCACTGCACCCAGCAAGTAACTGATATAGTTGAGTTTTCCAGATGTTCTTGGATTCCTTTTTATTTTGCTAGGAAATTATCCAATTTTTCTAAGTTTTCAAATTTGTTGCGATAAACTTTATAATTTAAAAAATCTCGGCCGGTGCAGTGGCTCACACCTGTAACCCCAGCACTCTGGGAGGCTGAGGTGGGCAGATTATGAGGTCAGGAGTTTGAGACCAGCCTGGCCAACATGGTGAAACCCCGTCTCTACTAAAAATACAAAAATTAGCCAGGCGTGATGGTACACACCTGCAATCCCAGCTACTGGGGAGGCTGAAGCAGGAGAATCGCTTGAACCCAGGATCCAGAGGTTGCAGTGAGCCAAGATCATGCCACTGCACTCTAGCCTGGGCTCCAGAGCAAGACTCTGTCTCAAAAAAAAAAAAAAAAAAAAAAAATCTCTTTTGTATCTGTGCTTATATGCCCTTTGAAAATTCCTAATCTTGTATAACTTCATTTTCTCCTCCTTTTTCCTTAATCAGGCTCTGACAGAATTTATCTATTTCATTGGTATATTTTTAAAAAACAGCTTTTAGATTTATTGATTATAATTTTTGGGAGGGTTACATTTCATTAATTTCAACTTCCATCTTTATTAATTTCCTCTTCTTTCTTTGTTTGTTGCTCCTCTAAGTCTTCAACATGAGTCCTAGTTGCCGTTGTTTTTAGTTTTTTAAAGTTAATAATGAAGGTGATTAGGCATTTTCTCCTGAATACAGTTTTTTTCTTTTCCATTGGTTTTGGTAGTAAATGTTCCTTCCTTGCTTTCTGGATAGTTTGTAATTTCATTTTTTATTTCTTCTTTGAACTAATACTGGAACTAATGGGATTCTGAGTTTGTGTTTGTAAAATTCCCAGTTAAAACTTTTAAAGTAATCGTTTATTATTTATTTCTATTTTTATTTGATTATAATCTGAGAACGAGGCCTAGAAGATTTCTACTTAAAAAATTTTGTTAAATCCTTGTGATAAATGACATGATATATTTTGGATTGATCAGTTAGGATCTATGATTAAATTAGGATGCTTTAGGCTGCAAGTAACAGGATACCTGATTAAAGTGCTTGAATGAAGGAACTGATTTTTCCCACTTTCCAAACAGGCTGGGGCAAGCAGTCCTAGGATTAGTTCAGTGTGCGAAAGATTATTAAAATGTACATTTTGGTGTTGCCATACTTTTCTCTTTTTATATTTTTTTATGATTCGATTTTCAAACACATACATGAATAGAGAAAAAAGGACAGTGAAGCTCATGTGCCCATTACCCACTTTCAATAACAGTATGCTTTCAGACATTCTTGTTTCATATATTCCTCCAACTTTTTTTTTGTCATCGTTAGAGTATTTAAAGCAAATTTCCGGCATTATATTATTCACCTGTAAATTTGGTCAAATGATATTAAACTATCAATACTTGACAATATTTTAATCTATAAAACAACAATTTCATGTTGTTCAATCTAATGTTTGACTATATACAGAAAACAGAAACTCTATATACCCATCAATACGTATTCCAAATCCCACACAGATCTATGTGCAAATGTCAAAGTGCATCACACAACCTGTCTGTCATGCTTTTTCCTGGAGGCCTGTCTTCCAGTTTGGGTCTGGGTTTGCTGCACAACTGGTGCAGAAACACTCTGGTGTTTCTCTTTGCTGCTTTCCTGTGGAGCAGGCTCCTGTGTCCTTAATCATATGTTTTAATCATTCTTGATTTATTCTCTTATTTTGCAGAAACATAATTCTCTATAAGCTTCCGAAGGAAAGGTGCATGAGAGGCAAAAAGTTTGCATCTCTGCATGCCTTCATTTACCCTTGTGCTTGACTGATTGACTTACAAAATTCTATGCCAAAAATAATCTCACACTAAGAATTTTGAAGGCATAGTTCCATAACTTACAGTGTTGCTGTTGAGAGGTTTGATGTCATTCGAATACAAAGGATTGGGAGTTATACCTGTTTATTCCCTCAGAAAGTTTGTCAGATATTCCACTTATCTCTCTTCTCCATTTTCACAACCATCTGCCTTTGTGCATGTTTTAATTTTGCTGTAAATGCACTTGGAGGAGAATGTTTTTTCTTTGACAATTTCCTTGCCTATCTCTTTTGGACCCCCTTCTTTTAGAGCTTCTGTATGGACCTGATCCTCTATTTTTTTTTTTTATTAGAGATTGGGTTTTACCCTGTTGGCCAGTCTGGTCTTGAACCCCTGGCCTCAAGTGATCCGCCTGCCATGGCCTCCCAAAGTGCTGGGATTACAGGTGTGAGCCACCATGCCCGGCCCCTGATTTTAAACTTTTCTCACCTAGTTTCCATTTGTTATTATGTGGGAAATTAGCTCAACTTTGTCTTCCAACCTTTCTATTATTTTTGTTTGTTTCTGCTGCTCTATCTTAATTGTTTCTCTTTCATAGCATCTCATTCTTGTTGTTGTTTTCCCCAAATCTCTCTGAGGATATTATGTGTATCTTTCTTTTCAAAGTATTCTTCTGATTTTTGCATTGTCTCTTTTTTTTTTTTTTTTTGAGACAGAGTCTTGCTCTGTTGCCCAGGCTAGAGTGCAGTGGCATGATCTCGCCTCACTGCAACCTCCACCTCCCAGGTTCAAGCAGTTCTCCTGCCTCAGCCTCCTGAGTAGCAGGGATTACAGGCATCCGCCACCACACCCAGCTAATTTTTGTATTTTTAGTAGAGATGGAGGTTTCACCATGTTGGCCAGGCTGGTCTCGAACTCCTGACCTCAGGTGATCTGCCAGCCTCAGCCTCCCAAAGTGCTGGGATTACAGGTGTGAGCCACCGTGCCTGGCTGCTTTTTGCATTGTTTCTATTTCTTCTAAGTTACTTTTCTTTTCTTTCTCTTCTTCTTTCCATTTTTCTCCTGTTTGCTTGTTTTGCTTATCTTTTATATTGCTGGCTTTCCTTACAATCATATTTTCAGTAACTTAGTCATAAATCAAAACAGCCAACAATAAGCAGGACTTAAGGAGATTTTCCAATATGTAGACTTATGGGCTTGAGGAATGGTGGTGACTGGGTGGGGAACTGGCATTTTTGTTAGTGAATCTCCAAATATCAGATCTATGTGTTCTGTCTTCTGCAGTGGTGTCTCCAAATCCTGAGTCTTCTGTGAGGTCCATGGGGGTGAGCTGACTTGCTTCTCATTATTTTTGTAGGCACTTAGTCTGTAACATCCTTTGGTTTACTGTATAGTTACTCCTTCTCCACTTGCTTTCCTTCTTTCTTTTTGTTTTTAGGCAGGATCTTGCTCTGTTGCCCAGGCTGGAGTGCGGTGGCTCAATCATAGCTCACTGCAGCCTTGATCTCCTGGGCTCAAGTGATCCTCTTACCTCAGCCTCCCGAGTAGCTAGGACTGCAGGTGTGCACCACCATGCCTAGCTAATTTTTTAATTTTTTGTAGAGACAGGGTCCTACTATGTTGTCTTGGCTGGTCTTCAACTCCTGGCCTCAAGTGATCCTTCTGCCTCGGCTTCCCAAAGTGTTGGGATTACAGGGGTGAGTTACCACACCTGGCCCCTCTGTTTTCCTACTAATTATTTGTTGAAACCTCTTGTTTAGGTTATAGTTTTGTACCAGCTAGGAATATTTTCAGCTATAAGTTAACAGAAAACTGGACTTAAAAATGGATATAAAAAAAGGGTTCATTTTTCTCAGTAATAAGAAGTTTGGAGGCAGATGGTTACTGGCCTTAGTTCAGTAGCTCAATAATGTCTGGACCAATGTCTCTGTGGTTGTCTTGGCCTTTTCCTCATGGTCAAAAAAGGAAAAGTGCAGCTGCACATAATATCCACAGTTAAGGCAGGAACGAGTAAAGGATTGTGTTGCTTTTCCTGACCCACCCCAAACAGATATCTACTTGTGTTCCATTGGCTCAAATAGGGTCATATCGTTACTCCTTGCTACAAGGGAGACTGAGAAATTGGCTTGGTTTTTTGATGCCCTGAAAAAAAAATTCTCTTGGCCAGGAAGAAGGGGATGGGGATGGGTGTATACTAGGTAGTCAATGAACAATGTCTGTTACATCTTTCATATTTTGATGCTATCATTTTAATGGGGCTTCAGGTGAAAGAAGATAGACATGCCATGTGTAATTGCATGGTGAAAATTAAGCGAGAAAATCCATATGAAGCACTTAGTGCAGTGCCTGGCATGTAGTAATAATCAATAAATATTTGCTACTATGTTATGACCCATATGCTCCACTTTGTACATGTTGTCTCCTGGCAGTTGGACTGATCAGGTGGAGATGCCACTAGGATCCTAGATAAATGGGTCATCCCTGCAGAGAAATTGGGCTAGAGAAATTAATTTGGTTGTCATCAGTATGTGGATAGTGTTTGAAGCCACATACATGGATGGGATTATCCAGGGAGAAGTTGTGTAATGACAAGCAAGCAGGAAGAAGACACTGGAGAATGTAAATTAAGCTTAACCAACATTATAAGTTGTGATGTTACATGTTTAGGTTTTAAAAAATGAATTTATTCCTCTAGTGCAATATATTAAGGTCTGAATTATCAAGAAATTGAATCACAATAAGAGATGTTACAAAAATAGTTGCAAAGTCAGACTCAGTGTGGCACATTTGTAGCTATATATTAGGTTGGTGCAAGAGTAATGGCAAAAACCGCAATTACTTTTGCACCAACCTAATAGTGCCAGTCCAGGAACGGTGGCTCACACCTGTAATCCCAACACTTTGAGGGGTGAGGTGGGTGGATTGCTTGAGCTCAAGAATTCGTGACCAGCCTGGGCAACATGGTGAAACCCCATCTGTACAAAAAACACAAAAATTAGCTGGGCATGGGCCTTACTTTCTTATAGCTATTTTTAAAAAGAGAAAACTTTGTTTTAAATGCAATGACAGTAAGTTGCAGAAATCTGAATTAAATTGCCTTTAAAAAAACCACATTTGTTTCTTCCCAGGCCATGAAAATGTGGAATACAACAGGGACCATCATTTAGAGATGGCCTGGCTGTGATTATAGCAGCCCTGCTCTGTCTTTACTAACAAGCCAGCAGCATGTAAGAACACACTGTGGATGTGTGTGTTTTCTTCTTCTATGTTTTATTTTCTCAGGAAGAATGACTGATGACTTTCTTTTGCAAATTGTACTATATTATTCCAATTGCAGAGGTAAGTTCTGCCAACATTTTTTGATGCATAAGGACTGTTTTGAATCTATTGTTTTATTATGTCTACCTTTTTTTTGCAAAATTAAGAATATTTTCTGTTTCTTAGTAATCATGTTAAATTAATGTACAGTGTTATGACACTGAGCATAAGCCTTTGAATAAGTCCTCAGAAAATATATTTTTCATAAAGACTCAATGGTAGTTTTGTAAAATAAAACACTTGTATTTGGAGATAGCCAAATTCTAAAATTAAAATTACATCTTGATTGCTACATATTTTTTAAACCGTATGTCATGTATCAGTCCTCTGCACTTCAAAGGATTATTAAAGGACTGGTATATGTATATAAGAGGATGATGAAATGGTTACATGGCCTGGAAAACTATGTCATAATACAAGGAATGCTTGAAGGCATTGGGGAATTTAGCTGGAGAAAAAATACTTGAAATCATGATAGCTTCCTTCAAGTATTTGAAGGGCTGATACATGGGAAAGGGTAAATGTTCTCTCTTTTTCCAGAAGGCAATAATCTTGATTGGAGCCATGGGTGAATTTGCTGAATTTGCTTATTTCAGCTCACCCTGACAACAAGTTTTCCTGTAAAGTCATTAAATGTATATAATGGTGGAATTTTATCAATACCTAGGAGTAGTCTAGATCAGGGATTGGCAACCCACGGCCTGTTTTGCAAGTTTAGTAAATGAAGTTTTATTGGAGCACAGCCACACCCATTTATTTATGTTTTGGCTATGACTGCTTTTGTGGTACATGGGAAGAGTGGAGTTGTTACAACAAAGACTGGATGGCCTCAAAGCCTGAAATATTTACCATCTGGCCTTCTACAGAAAATGGTTTGCTGCTCACTATATAACAGCTGTCAGACAAGCCAAGGGTGTTGGAGAAGGTCTAACTCATCAAATGGTATGTTAGACTAGATGTCCTCTGAGGTCCTGTCCAGCTAAGATTCTGTATTTCTTAAGATTCTGTATTTCTTTTTTTTTTTTTTTTAAGACAGAGTTTTGCCTTGTGGCCCAGGCTGGAGTGCAGTGTCCTGATCTCGGCTCATTGTAGTCTCTGCCTCCTGGGTTCAAGCAGTTCTCCTGCCTCAGCCTCCTGAGTAGCTGGGATTACAGGCGTGGGCCACCATACGCAGCTAATTTTTGTATTTTTAGTGGAGATGGGGTTTCACCATGTTGTCCACGCTGGTCTCCAATTCCTGACCTGGGGTGATCGACCCATCTCGGCCTACCAGAGTGCTGGGATTGCAGGTGTGAGCCACGGCGCTTGGCTAGATTCTGTGTTTCTTTCTTTTTTTTTTTTATGTGAGACGGAGTCTTGCTCTGTCGCCCAGGCTAGAGCGCAGTGGTGCAATCTCGGCTGACTGCAAGCTCCGCCTCCCGGGTTCATACCATTCTCCTGCCTCAGCCTCCCGAGTAGCTGGGACTACAGGCGCCCACTACCACGCCCGGCTAATTTTTTGTATTTTTAGTAGAGATGGGGTTTCACTGTGTTAGCCAGGATGGTCTCGATCTGCTGACCTCGTGATCCGCCCGCCTCGGCCTCCCAAAGTGCTGGGATTACAGGGGTGAGCCACCGCGCCCGGCAGATTCTGTGTTTCTATACAAAGCTGATGATTGTGCATGTACTTAAAATGTGTTCATAGTTCAAGAGTTAGAATTAGAATAGAGATACTCACTAATAGAGTTGTGTTTACCTCTTCCATAGATATTAATGCTTGACATTTGTGTGAAATATGAAATTTGAACACCTTTCTGCCTTAACTATGAATTGACATTTTTTTGAGTTTCCATTTGTGACAATGGTAAATTGAAATGCAGCAATGGATTTTGTGAACAATTAGGTGGTGTCAGATTCAAAGTTATTTAATATTTTCAAAAATAACTTTTCTCCAGCAGACCATTAGTGGCATGAATGTCTGTGCAACCAGAGTGGCTAGCTTTTCCTTGCTTTTTCATCTGAGTATTTCAAGGTACTTTGCTAATATTTTTATACTTTATTCATTAAGTTCCTTTTTACACAAATAGACAGGGTTATTAAGAAAGGTTCCATTGGATGTTCTATTGAAACATGGAAGGTATTTTTTTAGGGGAACAAAATTCATTGAGGAGCTGTAATTTTGGAAAAAGAATAGTTTAGTCTAATTGATATAAATTACTCTAATGGAAAACTAGGAACATGAAAAATATCTACAGTAGAGTTGGAATTCTAACACCAGGCTTTAGACCTCAAATACTAAATCATTTATTTTCCTTTAGAACATAACAGATCTATATTAAAATGACTTAAGGGTATAGTTTTTACTTTAAAGCTCATATTTTTTATATGTGCATTTAGTAAGGTAATCATATTTAATAAAAGAAATGCATAATGCAGTACTAATTACTTTTTATCTTTTTTTTCTTTAATCATCTTTCTCAGGTAGCAACTAATTACTTAAAAAATTAATAGACTTTCTTTTTTAGAGCAGCTTTAGGTTTGCAGAAAAATTGAGTGGAAACTACAGAGAGTTTCCATATATTTCCTCACACCCAATTCCCTAGGTCCCTCAGTTTCTCCCATTATTAACATCTTGCATTATGTAGTATATTTGTTACAATTGATGAGCCAATATTGATATATTGTTAATAACTAAGCTGATAGGTTACATTAGGGTTGACTCTTTTTTTTTTTTTTTTTTTTTTTTTTTTGTTGTTGTTGTTGAGGCAGAGTTTTGCTCTGTTCCCAGGCTGCTGTGCAGTGGCATGGTCATAGCTCACTATAACCTTGGACTCCTGAGCTCAAGTGATCCTCCTGCCTCAGCCTCCTGAGTAGCTGGGACCAAAAACACGTACACGATGCTCAGCTAATTTTTTTATTCTTTATTTTTTTGTAAAGATGGGATCTCGCTATGTTTCCCGGGCTGGTCCCAAACTCCTGGGCTCAAGCAGTCTTCCCACCTCAGCTTCCCAAAGTGCTGGGATTACTGGCATGAGCCACTGTGCCTGTCCAGAGTTCACTTGTGATGTTGTACATTCTACTGGTTTTGATAAATGTACGATGGCATGTGTCTACCGTTATAGTATCATAGAGAATTGTTCCACTACACTAAAAATCCCATGTGCTCTGCTTATTCATCCCTCCTTCTCTCCCTCTAGCCCCTGATGTCTTTACTGTCTCCCTAGTTTTGCTTTGCCCCGAATGTTATATAGATGGAATAATATAGTATATATTTTCACATTGGCTTCATTCACTTAGATACATGTCTTTAAGGTTCCTTCATGTATTTTTGTGGCTTGACATTTCATTTCTTCTTATTGCTGAATACTATTTCATTGTTTGGGTGTGCCACAGGTTGTTTATATATTCACTTATTGAGAGACACCTTGGTTGCTTCCAAATTTGTTATTTTATTAATTTTTTTAGAGATAGGGTCTTGCTGTGTTGCCCAGGCTGGTCTCAAAACCTGGCCTTAAGTGAGCCTCCCACCTCAGCCTCTCAAGTAGCTGGTATTACAGGCTCAAGCCACCATGCTCAGCTGGTTTCTTCCAAGTTTTGTCAATTATGAGACTGATTACTTTTTTAAAAATGTATTTTTTCAAAATTATAATCATATATAATTATAGGGTACACAGTTTTCCCCCTATGTTTTCTTATAGTATGTTTTTAAAATCAGTTTCAGGTCTTGTGTTTAAGTCTTTAATCCATTTCAAGTTGTGTTTTGTATATGGTGTGACATAAGTGTCAAATCTCACTCTTCTGCATGTGGATGTCCAGTTTTCCCATTATTCTTTATTGAAGAGACTGTCTTTGCCCCATCGTGTGTTCTTGGAACCTTTGAAAAAAAAAATCAGTTGACTGTAAATATGTGGGTTTATTTCTGGGCTCTCTATCCTGTTCCATTGGATGATGTTTCTATTTTTATGTCAGTACCATGCTGTTTTAATTACTACAGCTTTGTAATATAGTTTGAAGTCAGGTAGAATGTTGCCTCCAGCTTTGTTCTTTTTGCTCAAATTGCCTGGGCTACTTAGGGTTTTTTTTTTTTTTTCTTTCATGTGTGTGTGGTTCTATATAAATTTTAAAATAACTTTTTCTATTTCTGTGAAAAATGTCATTGAAATGTTAATAGGGATTGCATTGAATCTGAAGGTCATTTTGTGTAGTATGGACTTTTTTTTTTTCTTTTTTTTTGAAACAGAGTCTCGCTCTGTCACCCAGGCTGGAGTGCAGTGGCGCGATCTCGGCTCACTGCAAGCTCTGCCTCCTGGGTTCACACCATTCTCCTGCCTCAGCCTCTCGAGTACCTGGGACTACAGGTGTCTGCCACCATACCCGGCTAATTTTTTGCATTTTTTAGTAGAGATGGGGTTTCACTGCGTTAGCCAGAATGGTCTCAATCTCCTGACCTCGTGATCTGCCTGCCTTGGCCTCCCAAAGTGCTGGGATTATAGGCGTGAGCCACCGCACCTGGCCCATAGTTGGACTTTTTAACAATATTAATTCTTCCAATCCATGAACGTGGAATATCCTTATATTTATTTGTGTCTTCTTCAATTTCTTTAATCAATGTTATATTTTTCAGTGTATAGAGCTTTCATCTCATTGGTTAAGCTTATTCTCCTTAGGTTTTTTTTTTGATGGCTGTTGTAAATGAGACTGTTTTCTATATTTCTTTAGATAGTCTGTTGCTAGTGTATAGGAATGCTACTGATTTTTGCGTGTTGACTTTGTATTCTTCAACTTTACTATTTATCACTTCTAACAGTTTTTTGGTAGAGTCTTTATGGTTTTTGTCATCAGCAAACAGTGACAATGTTAAGTTTTTCCTTTCCTATTTGAATGCCTTTTACTTCTTTCTCTTACATAATTGCTCCACAAGGACATCCAGTACTACATTAAATAGAAATGATGAGAGTGGGCATCCTGGTCTTGTTCCTGATCTTAGAGAAAAAGTTTTCCATTTTTCACCACTGTGTATAATGTTTGCTGTGGGCTTTTCATATATGGCCTTTATTATGTTGATATACATTTCTTCTATACTAATTTATTAGTGAAAGGATGTTGAATTTTATCAGATGCCTTTTCTGCATCTAATGTGGTGATCATATAGTATTTGTCCTTCATTCTGTTAATATGGTATTCACCATTTATAGATTTGCATATGTTGAATCATCTTTGTATCCCTGGGATAAATTCCACTTGATCATGGTGAATGATCCTTTTAATGTGCTGTTGAATTTGGCTTATTCGTATTTTGTTGAGGATTTTTGCATCTGTGTTCATCAGGGATATTGGCCTGTAATTTTCTTTTCTCATAATGTTCTTGTCTGGCTTTGGTATCAAGGTAATGCTAACCTCATAAAAAGAGTTCAAAAGTATTACATCCTCTTCGATTTTTTGGAAGAGTTCAAAAAGGATTGATATTAGTTTAAATCTTTGGCAGAATTCATCAGTAACACTTCCAGTCTTGGGCTTTTCTTTGATGGGAAAGTTTGTATTATTGATTTAGTCTTTTTGAATTACCAATTCAATTATTATTGGTCTGTTCAGATTTTCTATATCTTCTTGATTTAGTATTGGTAGGTTATATGTGGTAGGATAAATTCTAGGAATGTATCCATTTCTTCTAGATTATTCAATTTATTGGCATATGGTTGTTTGTTCGTACTAATCTTTATGATTCTTTGTATTCTGTGGTATAAATCACAGTGTCTCCTCTTTTATTTCTCATTTTATTTATTTGAATCTTTTCACTTTTTTTTCTAGGTTAGCCTAACTGTAGGTTTGTCGATTTTGTTTATCTTTTCAAGAAACCACTGCTGGTTTCATTGATTTTTCTTCTATTGTTTTTCTAGTCCTTATTTTATTTATTTTTGCCCTGATGTTTGTCATTTTTTTCCTTCTGCTACATTTAGGCTTTTTCTTTTTCTGCTTCCTTGAGGTATAACATTAGATTATTTGTGATATTTATTCTTTTCTGATATACTGCAGGGGTCCCCAACCCTTGTGACCTGTTAGGAACTGGACCACACAGCAGGAGGTGAGTGGCAGTACCACCTGAGCTCCACTTCCTGCCAGATCAGTGGCAGCATTAGAGTCTTATAGCAGAGCGAACCCTATTGTGAACTGCGCATGCGAGGGATACAGGTTGTTCACTCTTTATGAGAATCTAACTAATGCCTGATGATCTGAGGTGGAACAGTTTCATCTGAAACCCTACCTGCTTCCTTCCTGTCTTCCACCAAACTGGTCCCTGGTGCATAGAGCCATTTATTGCTATAAATTTCCCTCTTAGAATTGCTTTTGCTGCATCCCATAAGTTTTGGTATGTGTTGTGTTTTCATTTTTGTCTCAAGATATTTTTAAATTTCCCTTTTGATTTCTTCTTTGACTCATTGGTTGTTTAGTAACATGTTAATTTCCACATATTTGTGAATTTTCCAAGATTTCTCCTGTTACTGAGTCCTAGTTTCATAGCATTATGATCAGAGAAGATACTTGAAATTATTTCACTTCTCTTAAATTTGTCCAGACTAGTTTTGTGGCCTAACATATATAATAAAGGTATATATTTTTCATTTATTAAACAATTATATATTTGATACCTTTTATATATGCCAGGCACTGTTTTTGGTACCTGACCTAGAGAAAGTTCCATGTGCTCTTGAGAAGAATGTGTATTCTGTTGCTGTTGGATGGAAAATTCTACATATGTCTGTTAGGTCCATTTGGTCTAAAGTGTAGCTCAAGTTCAATATTTGCTTATTAATTTTGTTTATTTTTAATGTAATCTTAAAGTTTACCTACAATATAAAAACTTTAGCATGAAATATATATATATGTTATTTAAGTTCCAGGATACATGTGCAGAATGTGCAGGTTTGTTACATAGGTAAACATGTGCCATGGTGGTTTGCTGTTCCTATCAACCTATCACCTATGTATTAAGCCCCACATGCATTAGCTATTTATCCTGATGCTCTCCCTCCCCTGCTCCCCGACAAGCCCCACTGTGTGTTGTTCCTCTCCCTGTGTTCATGTGTTATCATTATTCAGCTCCCACTTACAAGTGAGAACATGCAGTGTTTGGTTTTCTGTTCCTGTGTTAGTTTGCTGAGGATAATGGCTTCCAGGTCCATCCACGTCCCTGCAAAGGACATGAGTTCATTTCTTTTTATGGCTGCATAGTATTCCACAGTGCATTCGAGCATGAAATATTTTCATTTTCTTATTTATGTATTCATTTTTATTTTTTGAGATGGAATCTCGCTCTGTCATCCAGGCTGTAGTTAGTGCAGGGGTATGATCTCAGCTCACTGCAACCTCCACCTCCCGGGTTCAAGCAATTCTTCCTGCCTCAGCCTCCCAAGTAGTTGGGATTACAGGCACCTGCCACCCATGCCTGCCTAATTTTTGTAGTGTTAGTAGAAATGCGGTTTCACCATGTTGGCTAGGCTGGTCTTGAACTCCTGACCTCAGGTGATCCACCCGCCTCAGCCTCCCAAAGTGCTGGGATTTACAGGCATTACCCACTGTGTCTGGTCTGAGCATGAAATATTTTAAATAAATATTTTTTAAAAAGGTATCTCAATTTTCCAAAAACTGGAAATCTATTTTAGTTTACCAGTACAAAATAAATGTGATTTTTAAAAAAAGTTTACACAAGATTTACATGGTTGTCCTAAAATTTAAATGATGTGGATTTATGTGGAGTAAAAGATGTAAGTTCTTTCTGTCCTCTTAATACCATAGTCCTATACATTTTTTCCTATGCATGTAACATGTATATATATTGAAAATACATGTAATATAATCCCTTATTATTTTAAAAAAAACCTATACATTCCCATGTAGTTACATTTATCTCTGTCATTTGTGAAGATGGGATCATGCCACACATATTATTCTGCAACTTAAAAAAATTTCACTGTATTGTATATTGTGGATATCTTTTGATGGCAGTAAGTGTTCTTTTAAATCGCTGCAGAATATTCAGATTTATAGACAAATTATAATTTATTTAATCATTCATCTATTACTGGGCATTCAGCTTTCTGCAGGTTTTTTGCTATTATGAATCTCGTTGCAGTGAGTATCCTTGTATACATAATATGTGTATCTTTTTCATTTATTAAACAATTATATATTTGATACCTTTTATATATGCCAGGCACTGTTTTAGGTACTAGAATTCAGCAGTGACCAAGAAATAAGGTTTAATTTCTTGTGTGGGAAGACCCACAATAAACAAACAATAAACAAGATACTTTCAAATAGTAGTAAGTGCCATGAAGGCAATAAATAAGGTCTTGCAGAAGAGAGTGGTGGTTTTCCAATTCTAGATGGGGTAATCAGGGAAGGGCTTTCCATGGAGGTGACTTCTAAGCTAAGAGACGCATGGTGAAGAGGAGGCTGCCAGTGCAGAGGGTCTGGGAAGAGCTTTCTGTGCAGAGGCAACAGCAAACAGCCATGCACCAGTGCAGGTAGTGGGATCATCTGCCTGGTGCAGGCATTATGGGCACATTGTATATAGGGAATTTGAAAACAACAGGAAAACTGACTAAAAGTTGGCCTGCTTTTCTTTCTTTTATTATTATTATTATTTTTTTTTTTGAGATGGAGGCTCACTCCATTGCCCAGGCTGGAGTGCAATGACAGCATCTCTGTTCGCTGCAACCTCCGCCTCCCAGGTTCAAGCAATTCTCCTGTTTCAGCCTCCCAAGTAGCTGGAATTACAGGCGCCCACCACAACGCCCAGTTAACTTTTTTTTTTTTTTTGTATTTTTAGTAGAGACAACGTTTCGCCACGTTGGCCAGCCTGGTCGCGAATTCCTGACCTCGGGTGATCCACCTGCCTCAGCCTTCCAAAGTGCTGGGATTACAGGCATGAGCCACCGTCCCTGGCCTGCTTTTCTTATTTTTTTTCCTCTTTTTGCCCTTATTTTATTTTTGTAGAGACAGGGTCTCACTGTGTTGCCCAGCCTGTTGTTGAACTCCTGGTTTCAAGCAATCCTCCAGCCTTGACCTCTCAAAGTACTGGGATGACAGGCGTGAGCCACTGCACCCAGCATGGTCTGCTTTTGATTACCACCATGCACCAGCAATTCTAACCAATAAAATACTGTGCCTTATTTCCCTCCCGCTCCATGCCACTGACATGAGGTATGTGCTATTCCGCATATTTTTGAAGTGTTGATTCCTGGATATGGGTCAAAGGCTGTCTGCAATTTAAATTTAAACTTTGGATTCACTTTTAATTATAAAAATTATGAAGTGTTTTTCAAAACATACTGAGTAAACTAAGGCCTCGTGGCTGAGGAAGTTTTGCTCTCCTCTGTGCTTTTGTAAGTAAAAAAATTGTATTGATTTAAGTAATTTAAGTGAATCAAGCCAATTACAAAATATTAAGAAATGGAAATTAAATAAAATCACCCATAAACCTTCCATTTGAAAACAAATTTGGACAATATTTTGATGCATAATGCAAGTTTGTATTTCTCTTCCTCTTTTTTGGGGCAAGGGTCAGCTAACTAAACATTTGGTTTGATATTCTTCAGAGTTAGGTTGTAACTCTCTATATATACATAGTTGTATATATACTCTCTCTATATAGTATAGGCTTCCTACTATAAAACCATGTGTTATAGGTTTACTACTATAAAACCACTCCTGGTTGGCCCTTCATCTCTGGCAGGTACTTTTGACTGGGCTGCTAAAGTCAAGCTCCCTGGGCTTTAAAAAAAAGAAAATCCTCAAAAATCAGTAAATATTGCCTGAGATCACCTGTTTTAACTCCAATAAGGTTCTAGAGCAAGCATCTCATTCGGTCACGTGAAGGTGGCATACCTGGGTGGTGGTGGAACTCAGTTGCAGAACTGGGCTTCAAAAATATTCGTAAGTCAGTGCTTATATTGGATTATGACTTTTTAGGAGCTTTTGTTTTTTGTTTTTTGTTTTTTTAATGAGACAGGGTCTGACTATGTTGCACAGGCTGGTCTTGAACTCCTGGGCTCAAGCAATCCACCTGCCTCGGCCTCCAAAAGTCCTGAGATTACAGGCATGAGCCACTGCACCCAGCCAGGATATTTTTGAATAGTTAAAGTATTTTATCATGATAATGTTTTCATTCAGTAAATGTTTATTATGTGTATTTCGACGTCCCTCTGCTAGGTGCTAAGGGGCATAAGATGATTAAAGGGGTTGTGAAAAGTCCAGTCTAACTGGGGTGAAAGAGGTAGGCAGGTAAATTAGCACAGGGTGGAAGGACAGGGGTAGAGTTTGGGAATGAAGCTCTGGGGCAGCACAGTGGGAGGAGTGCTCCTCCTGCCTTGGGGAGCAGGACAGGCCTTGCCTCTCCTTCTGGCTTCCTCTGTCACTATTCATCTCGCAGGCTTTTCTGTCCTCTGCCACAAGTGCTCTTCCTCCCTGAGGACTTTTGCAGAAGTTCTTTCCTCTGCCTGGAATGGATGCTTCCTTCTTGTCTCCACGCCTTGCTGATTGCTCCCCACTCTTTCATTCCCCACTTGCTGTGTTGTAGCCCCTCACTTTGTGCTCTGCTTCCTGACATCATTTAGCACGGCTGCTGTGAAAGGATGACTTGCTGGATATTCCCCACCTCCCCCTCAAGAGAATGCTTTC